>NC_059163.1:64374649-65624649 GCF_019923935.1 Bubalus bubalis
AATAATAATAAAAAAATTATGTTAATATTACTATTTTGCATATTAGGCATCCCTATATTAAAATACTTGAGATAACACATTTTTCACCACTTCTTAGTACATAGCTCAACTGATTGTGCAGGAAAAAACGTCAACAAGAATCTTTAGGAGACTTTTTCTTACACTCTACCTTGCCCTGCTGAAAGATCTATGATTCCTCTGAGTTTTTTAGCAATTAATAAATATCATTAGTCTTGAAAAGAGGGAGGACTGACAAATTGGAGTTTAGCTAATCCCTGTGAATCTGGAAAACAATAAAGTTAAAGACATCCTCATTACACTTTTGTGTTTGGAAGGGGCTTACTGCAAATAAATACTCTTCCTCTTATGACTTAGATATGACTCAGGGATGTCCCCTTGTTTACCTATGACAAAGTCAGACAGACTACAAATACCCTTTCTTTGCTTCATAAGTGAATGGCTGAACTGCTTTGTCCTTATTGATCAATCAAAACAAAATCCTTGTTAACCAAACTTTGGTTAAGTTCTTTTTCTCTCTCAGACCCCTGAATTTTGATTCACAATCAGTCTGGACCAGCATACAAGCTTCTCTTAATTACCTACCATTTTGTCAGGAATAAACTGACCTCAAGGTAAATCATTCTGTGGTCTACTATCCTATTATGCCACCATTGTTCATCTCACTTTTTCAAATTCAATTCTTTCTAGATTTGGTAACTCCTCCTTATTAAAAAAAAGAGATAAATAAAGGCTTTTGCTTTTCTACTTAACCATTAAGAATCTTCTACATCTCATGGTCAGTGTATAGCCCCTATTTTAATAGGCCCTCCTCTAACTCTTCCAGTATGCTTTGCAATATAGTTTCTCCTTATTTAAGTCTAAAGTGTTTTTTTTTTTTTAATTTGACAAAAGAAATATAATTTAACTAATATTAGGATTGTATATGACTTCAAACTGACAGGTCCCAGTGACTTTTGAAGTTGTATTAACTGAAAAATTCTTTGAGCAAATAGTGAATATAAGATTTCAGTGTGTAGAACATGCAATAAAGACTAATCATATGTGGACTTTAGGTTCCAAATAAGCAAAAATGGTGAATTTTGAATAATCAAAATTATCCTAAAAATAATTTATGAAAGTCTGTTCTTTTCAGATCAACACATAATTTCTTACTAACAACAGAGATAAATTTTTCCACATCATTGGATGAGTACTATTTTTTGTTCACTAGTGGTTGGCTTAAATTGAAAAAAACATATAAAAACTTTTTTTTTTTTTCAAATTCTGGTGTCACACTCTGCTGTAAAATACAGTGGAATAAGCAGTACACAGTGACCAAGAAAAATAACCTATCTGTAACTCCCATCTCACACTGGGTATATGCTCACTGACTATCTAAAATCCAATTTTAAGAAGTTAAAGGCATGTTTGATATGACAAAGCTGTTTTGTTGAAATAAGGGTAATAGGCTTACAGACTCACCCACTAAACCTTCCTGCTTCCCCTTAACTCTTAAGAATCCCTACATTCTATTAGGCATTTATTTATACCCTCTAATCTAGCACAGCCCCCTCTGATTATCTGATATTGTATTTCAAATGTGGAAACAGAAAGCATTCTCACTTGCACATTAGCACACATATTCAGATCTTGTGTTCTCTTTTTGATGAGATAACACATAAGCTTTATTACATATAAACTCTATCTAGGTGCACTTTGGGATCTATTGAAAACTGCTTTGGATAAGGCTTAGAATTGTCAGGTCATTCTGAAGAGCCCCTAGAATTAGAAATAGGTAGAGGCTATATTTCTCCTTTTGCATATCTTGCTAGGAGTTGACATCCTATGTTGACAATAAAATTTGTACGAAATTCTGTTAAAGTCACAAACATTAATTAAAAACCAAGCACAGAACAGTTGCTTCATCTTTTGATATAAGCTTAAGGATATAAGCTTTGATATAAGTCCCTGCTCTCTGCCAATAGCATACATTTATGTGCTCAGTCATGTCCTACTCTGCAACCCCCTGGACTGTAGTCCCCTAGGCTCCTCTGTCCATAGAATTTCCCAAGCAAGAATACTGGAGTGGGCTGCCATTTCCTACTCCAGAGGATCTTCCCAAGCCACTGATCGAACCCATGTCTCCTGCATTGGCAGACAGATTCGTTACCATTGTGCTACCTGGGAAGACCCATAGCATGATGACAAGCAATTTTCATGAAGGTGAAGTTCTGGGGCCCTGAACAAAAGAAACTCAGGACATAGAACATCACTCAGAAGGCTATCACTGGTCTCACTAAACTCATACTCTGTGTGTATACTGGGTCATCTTTCTAGTAAATCCTACAACATTATAGTCTTATCAATAGAAAGGTTTCTAATATCCCTTATGCCATTTAGTAAATTCCTCAACACAGATGTAGATGATGACATTTAACATTTTGCCTATCTATCCTGGATTAAGATCTAGGATCCACCTGAATGGATCTTTCAAAAACTTATCTAACCATTCCCAAATTGTATCCTGATTAGAAAGCTTCAAAGTTAGCCCCAGTTGATGGTAAAGGACGGGGGAGTCTGGCGTGCTGCAGTCCATGGGGTTGCAAAGAGTCAGACATGACTGAACAGCAAAAAAAATATCTTCCCCAGTGTACAGAATAATGTTAATTTATTAAGAATTATTAAAAAAAAAAAAAAACAGATCCAAGGAAAATGCTAACAGATGTCCCAAATGTCATAGAATTTCTTTAGTAGCCATATAAGCATAGATTCAAATTATAGTTAGAAAAACATTTAGTCTAACTCTTTCATTTATTGATTTTGTTATAGTCAAACATACAATCTTCCCCAGAGTAAGGCATGAAGTCTAAGTAACTAGAACTTCTCCTTCCGTCACCAAAGAAGGAACTTCTTTCCAGGAATTATCTAATGCACAGGTTAAATATCTTGTTTTTCAGACTTTGTTTTCACCCTAAAGTTTAGGTTTTTTAAAGTTCTAATATTAATTTGTAAGAAAATTTCAAATTTTTGTAAAATAAATTAATGGAAGCTATAATAAAAATTATAAGCTTCCTTCCATATTTCTCACTAGGGAAATGATCCTCTAAGAGTCATAATGCATATTCAGGAATTTTCTCCAGTCTTTTTCAAAATATTAACCATTTGTAAGAAAAAAATATTGTAATTAAATTTTCAATTTTCACTTTTTCTTATCTTGCTTGGACATTTAATTTACCTCCTGTTTTAGACTTGTTATCATTTATACTTTATATCACAAGTTATTATATGGTTTCACAATGTTGTATGTTTGTTTCCAGTGGGTTCCTGAGTAAATATCAATGTCATTTTGTTAATTCAGTTCAGTTCTTCAGTTGCTCAATAGTGTCCAACTCTTTGTGATTCTGTGGACTGCAGCATGCCAGGCTTCCCAGTCCATCACTAACTCCTGGACCTTACTCAAAATCATGTCCACTGAGTCAGTGATGCCATCCAACCATCTCATTTTCTGTTGTCCCCTTCTTCTCCTGCCTTCAACCTTTCCCAGCATCAGGGTCTTTTCTAGTGAGTCAGTCCTTCGCATCAGGTGGTCAAAGTATTGGAATTTCAGCTTCAGCATTAGTCCTTTCAATGAATATTCAGGACTGATTCCCTTTAGGATGGACTGGTTGGAACTCCTTGCAGTCCAAGGGACTCTCAAGAGTCTTCTCCAACACCACAGTTCAAAAGCATCAATTCTTCAGCATTCAGCTTTCTTTATAGTCCAACTCTCACATCCACACATGACTACTTGAAAAACCATAGCTTTGACTTGACTGATTTTCTTGGTGAAGTCTTTGCTTTTTAATATGCTGTCTAGGTTGGCCATAGCTTTTCTTCCAAGGAGCAAGAATCTTTCAATTTCATGGCTGCAGTCTCATCTGCAGTGATTTTGGAGCCGCAAAAATAAAGTCTTTCACTGTTTCCATTGTTTCCCCACCTATTTTCCATGAAGTGATGGGATCAGATGCCATGATCTTCGTTTTCTGAATGTTGAGTTTTAATTCAACATTTTCATTCTTCTCTTTCACTTGCATCAAGAGGCTCTTTAGTTCTTCATTTTCTACCATAAGGGTGGTGTCATCTGCATATCTGAGGTTATTGATATTTCTCCCAGCAATCTTGATCCCAGCTTATGTTCATCCAGTCTAGCATGTTAATTAAGTGATGTGAAATTAATTTCTATCTCAAAATAAGTAGTCCATTTTAAATTAATGTATGTTGTTTCATATTTTATATTCCATAACAAGAAGTAAGAAAACAATTTTTAATCACTAAACTAGCTCTCTGAATATATAGATGCCAATTATTCTAAATTGTCAAAATTTCTATAAATTTTCAAAATATTTTGTACTAAGAGAACAGCAAATGCTACAATTTGGAGCTGGGAGGAATAATACAGTCTATAACATGTCTTATGATCACTACTTATTTCTCAGTAAACATGATTAAAACAAATTTATGCATATTTAACATTTGTAATTCAATGATGTTTTGATCTGTAAGCATACATTAAACACAAAAAACATGTCAGTGATTGATAAGGCAAATATTTCCTGGGAGATGATTTTTTTTTCTTTTCCTATATACATTATTAATTATTAGATAGGTAAGATCAGCATGCTTTGAAAGGGCTCATCATAAAGTGTCAAGGCACTAGGTAACAAATCAATGGTTATTTAAATGATTGTTTTCCTCTGAGGGAAAATATATTTTGGTTTGGAGAACTAACTTCATTATGCTTCAGTACATACTGAGTGTACATACTGAGTGAAAGCACTGTTTCCATCATTAATGTGTTTATAAAAGCTTTTTGTTGTCTGCACTGGAAAGTCGCTCAGCTGAATTTTTTTCTTATGATTCATAGTCTGGCAGTAAATACTAATGAACTCAGAAGCATTTGTAGACTTTCAAATGTTAACTAAATTTTTAAAGAGGAATACATTTAATAATATTACTAATTATTATGAATTATTATCTTACATCAAGCAGACATGTATATAAATTCAATTTTTTAAAACTTAAAACAGCAGTTTCTCATCATACACATTTTACACTGTTCAAGGAGAGTTTTAAGTAGTTTAATATCACTACAATGTTCACTGCTGTTTGATATTTTCAAGTTTGCTGAGTTTTACTGTCTATTTCTTTGTTTCTATAAAGATATTTCCTGAAAGAGCAGAACAACTAATATTTGAGCTATGATTGCTACCACATTTGGCCTGTAAAAAGATAAACTCTTAATATTGATTATTTATCAACACTCAAATTTAAATATATTTACTTTTGCAGCTATTTGTAGTAATACACACTGTCATTTACTTTACAATATTTCAGTATATATTAATGTGATTATGCATTTAAGTCTATTTTATCTTCAGTTTAGTTCAGTTCAGTCACTCAGTCATGTCCAACTCTTTGTGACCCCATGAATAGTAGCACACCAAGCCTCCCTGTCCATCAATAACTCCCAGAGTCTACTCAAACTCATGTTCATCGAGTCAGTGATGCCTTTCAGCCATCTTATCCTCTGTCATCCCCTTCTTCTCCTGCCTCCAATCCCTCCCAGCATCAGAGTCTTTTCCAATGAGTCAACTCTTCGCATGAGGCGGCCCAAGTATTGAAGTTTCAGCTTTAGCATCAGTCCTTCCAATGAACACCCAAGACTGATGTCATTTAGGATGGACTGGTTGGACCTCCTTGCAGTCCAAGGGACTCTCAAGAGTCTTCTCCAACACCACAGTTCAAAAGCATCAATTCTTTGGCGCTCAGCTTTCCTCACAGTCCAACTCTCACATCCATACATGACCACTGGAAAAACCATAGCCTTGACTAGATGGATCTTTGTTGGCAAAGTAATGTCTCTGCTTTTGAATATGCTATCTAGGTTGGTCATAACTTTCCTTCCAAGGAGTAAGCGTCTTTTAATTTCATGGCTGCAGTCACCATCTGCAGTGATTTTGGAGCCCAATAAAATAAAGTCTGACACTGTTTCCATTGTTTCCCCATCTATGTCCCATGAAGTGATGGGACCAGATGCCATGATCTTCGTTTTCTGAATGTTGAGCTTTAAGCCAAATTTTTCACTCTCGTTTCACTTTCATCAAGAGGCTTTTTAGTTCCTCTTCACTTTCTGCCATAAGGGTGGTGTCATCTGCATATCTTAGAGGCTATTAATTGAAATGCTCTGAAACCTTACCTGTGATCTACACACAAATCAAAATTACTAAATTAAAGTTTCACATTCTTGTGTTTAATTGGAAAGGATACATAGCATACATAAAAATTAATGAAGCTAAACCTCAGAGTTGGAAGACTTTCACTGCCTGCAATGATAGCAGAAGCCAACAGGAAAAAGAAAGACTCTTCTTTCCTGGCTAGGACTCAGCCAATGAAAAGTCATAAATTCTCTGTTTGCAATATCTCTCCCAACCTCCTTTTTCTTACTATAAAAGTGTTCTTTTCTTGCCCTCCAGGAACTTGCACGTGATTCATTTGCTGATCCCAAATAAACCCATTTTACTGGATAAATATCTGCTAGATTGTTTACTTCAGGTCAACACATATTAAGGAGTATATATGTCAGATATATAACATTAAATATTATATTTTAAAGATATTTTCATTCTTAGGTTTAAGACATATAGTGAACTGTGTTATAATGTTAATAGATAAACCCTTTTTAATATGTACAGCACTCATACACACTTCTTTGTGGTACAGTTTCAAGACCACAATATGTTAATCATTTGTTGCTTTGGGCACTTGATTGGAATAGATTTTTCTCAAGCCATGAAGCTTTAGGAAAGGGAAGAGCAGGTAATCTGTTGTGTAAGCAAGTGCCATGGAGCCTGAAAGTTCAGGATTCCTATTTGCTATAATGAGGAATTCATTTTCTGGAGTTGGTTTCTCTAGGGTTGTTGCTTTTTACATCCTGTCTGTGACTGGCTATATGCAAATGATAAAACATCAAGATGTCAATCATTGATATAATCAATCATCAGCTAATGCTGACTCTGCTACCTACACCTATCTTGCTGTGTTATAAATATGCAAATTAGAAAACCCCCAAAATATTGGCAAGGAAAAGTGCCCTCACCAGGATATAGGTAGCCCTCCTGAGCTGAAACTGAAGAGGTGCTGCCACCAGAACTGGTAATAGAGCTAAAATTCATCTACTCTCATGCTCTATAAGAGAGAGGTAATTAAAGCTTAAAATATTTTTCAGTAGTGGCCCATAATAATCTTAAGCCTGTTACTTGATTTCTACATAGTTAACATAAGTACATTATGTTTGAAAGGAGGAAACTACCTACATTTCCTTTCCCCAATTACTTTGTAAATTCCCTGACTCCAGAGGGCTAATCTAATGTTGCTTTTATATCATTTTGCTTAATCAACATAATTTATCACAGCATACTATTAAAATTGAGGTTTGATTTGCTCAATATCTGTCTGCCATATGTTATATTACAGATTTTCCTATTTTAGCCCTGTTAAGGATCCCTATGTCTTGATTCATATTATATTTTATTATATTAAAGGCTCAGTCTTAATGCTATTATTTTGAGAAGACCAAAGAACTTCTGATATGACAGACTAAAGACTATAGACTCAACGACAACATCCAAAAGCTATATGTATTGTTTAATCTTAATTATCATAGTTCATTTTCTAAATTTAAAAAATTTGAGCCATATTTCTATCTTGCATTTTTCAGATATTTGAACACAGTTACAAGTACACCTACATATACACACTGTAGGATGATTAATGTAATCAGATGGATAATGAAAAGCTGCATAATTTATTCTGCATGAAATTTGAAAATTTATGGATTTTTAAAGATTAAAATGTATAAATTCTGAATGGGACAATCGTCTTTGCAGCCATGATATTTTCTGTCCTATAGAAATCTTAAAACATGATAAATATTTAAAAATATCCTGTAAATGAATCAGATAGAGTGAATAGTCATGTCAAATTTATTATATATAAAATTTACTTCTGATATTTAATGGAGATAAAATTGATTTGAAAGTAGAAATTTAATGTATAATATTCATGAAGCAGTAGTCTATGTAATGGGCTTCCCTGGTGGCTCAGATGGTAAAGATCCACCTGTAATGTGGGAGACTCAGGTTTGATCCCTGGGTCGTGAAGATCCCCTGAAGGAGAGCATAGCACCCCACTCCAGTATTATTGCCTGGAGAATCCCCATGCACAGAGGAGCCTGGTGGGCTACAGTCCCACGGGGCTGCAAAGAGTCTGACATGACTGAGTGACTTCCACACACGTATATAAGACTTTATGTATATGTTCATACATATACATGTATGGGTATAGACATACATATGTATATATAAACACAGATATGAATATAACATACAAATATGTATTACTTATATATATGTAAATTTAGAAAACTTTATTGCCCAGTAGTAACTTTGCTGAACAGCTTGAACTTACAGTAATAACTGAGTAAGTAATGTTGTTTATGATATTTTTCACTTCTTATATTTAATAAAATGACCTTGAAATTTTAAAGTGAAATATTCTTAATCTCTCAGTAAGCAGAGAAGATGATTCATTAATCTAAAGATAGCATAATAAGTCCTAATAATAATAAATTGTATAGTAAATATATTAGCCTAAAGAGGTATGATATTATTTTTCATAAGACCAAAAAGTTTTGACTCAGGGAGACAAGGGTATATGAAAAAGTCTTTGATATTTCTAAGCATTATTTTATTATCAAAAGTAAAACAAGGCCATGAATTTTCACGTATAAGTTTGATATATATAAGAGAATTGTGTGTTTCATTTGGAATTGGATTAGAAAGTCTAAATTTATCACTAACCAGGGTCTTTGTGTCAGATATGTTTAATTTCTTCCCCATGCCTCTTTTTCCTTTATCACTTTATTGTATTTCAGTTTCAACTGCTCCCTTTAATATCTGCTCTGGAGTCAAGGCTGGAATTCCTTTCAGAATTTCACCTTTAAAATGTGCACATGTCACTTTCATTGCAGATGGTACTGGAGGGATATTGCAGGAAGGAGACTTCTGTTGCAGATTCTTGTTGCTGCACAACTAGTCAGCAACATGGATGTGAAGATAATCAGTGGTGCTCTGCTCCAGCCATGATCCCTTGGTAAACTCAAAAAAAAAAAAAAAAAAAAGGCTCAAACTGTTATGATCACCTTTCTGTGTGTGGAAACTGGCACTCTAGACCTCCTGTTCACAGTGGTGCTTTGACTCTCTACATGGCTGCTGGTGCTGCTGCTGTTAAGTTGCTTCAGTCGTGTCAGACTCTGTGAGACCCCATAGATGGCGGCCCACCAGGCTCCCCTGTCCCTGGGATTCTCCAGGCAAGAACACTGGAGTGGGTTGCCATTTCCTTCTCCAATGCATGAAAGTGAAAAGTGAAAGTGAAGTCACTCAGTCATGTCCGACTCTTAGTGACCCATGGACTGCACCCTACCAGGCTCCTCCGTCCATGGGATTTTCCAGGCAAGAGTACTGGAGTGGGGTGCCATTGCCTTCTACATGGCTACTGCCCTGGAAATCTGTCCCCTGAGGCCCTACCAATGTGCATGTAACAAGCAAGCTTCAGGCCATAAGTTGCAGATACATAACAACTTTCTCTTCCTGCCCATAAAATTGGCAGGAGCTTACCTACAGTTCGAAGGATTGCTTCCTGATTGCCTAGTTCTAACCTGGGCAACCCAGTGAGTTTTAAGTCTTTGATGGGTTCTGTGCCATGATTTGAAAAGTCTAGTTTTTGGCAAAGCTAACTCCATCACTCTGAACAGAATTAACCAATTCTCTCTTCTGTATAGGACAGTAGTTTCCTTATTTTTTTTTTACATTTTTATATTCACATTGCAATTGTCTGTTTACTTGTCTGCTTTCCCTCCTAGAATGTGTGATATCTTTAAGTTGGAGATACATTGTCTATAGTTATCTGTATTTCCTTTTTCCTTGTTTAATAAACATTATTAACTAGCCACATTAATAGTCTGAAAATCCACATGGGCTGCACAGTAAGTCCAAATATATTTAATACATGGTGCACAAAAGATTTTATTTTACCTAGGAGCAATCCATTTAGAGGAGTTCATGAGCCCATGCAACTGTAAATGTAGATGAACAATAATAAGAAGCAGAAAAATAAATTGTCAAAGAAATTCTGTAAATTACTTGCCATTTTTTTCTGTATTGGGCTTTTGCCTTGAAGTGAATGTGACTTTTTCTGTATGTTTCTACAGAAGAATTAGTTATAGAAGTAAAAAAAAAACCTCATATATTCCCTTAGGCTCTATGCAAAAAAATAGGTGCTTTATATAAAGCATGTACTTTAAAGTCAGTTAAATGTTACAGATGAATTCTGTTTTACCAAAATAGTCATCAATATAACTTCAAAAGCATCATCACGTATTACATATTTAAGGTTATTGCTAATGATCATTAATCACTAATTTTTTTGTCATAGATAATTAAAATACATTCCCTCATAGGAAAGATGTAAGTAACATCAAGATAAATTTAGTATCTTCACACACAGAAACCTGACTCTCAAGCAAATAAAATCATTCCAAAGTTCATAGCAAGGTTCTTTGTAAAAGTGGTAAAGTAAAACTTAAAGTTTGAATTTTCCTTTTCACTTGAGGAAGTAGGATAACCCGGTTAACAATAAAACCTCTGTATATTATGATCATTCTGGGTATAAATTAGACCTGAGATGTTAAGAGCTATGTAAATTCAGACTACTGGACTGAATAGCAGAAAGAAATCTAGCCTGGAAATCTAAGAATGTAGAATTTATTGGTGTATTTCTCACTTGAACATTAGTCAGCTCTGCCAGTGTCCTTGGACATGTTATTAAAACTTTCTGGGTTAAATATGGAGATTGGAACAAATAATCTACAAAAGTCCTTCCAGTATTATTAATTATCTTATTCTTTTCAAATTTGTAAGGTCAATTAATCACCCACAGTGAAGAAGTTAATATTTTTTTCTGTGAAAGTGAAAGTCGCTCAGTGGTTTCTGATTCTTTTCAACCCCATGGACTATACAGCCTGTGGAATTCTCCAGGCCAGAATACTGGAGTGAGTAACGTTTCCCTTCTCCAGGGGCTCTTCCCAACCCAGGGATCCCTTCTCCAGGGGATCTACCCAACCCAGGGATCGAATGCAGGTCTACTGCATTGCAAATTCTTTATCAGCTGAGCCACAAGGGAAGCCCAAAAATACTGGAGTCAGTAGCCTATCCCTTCTCCAGGGGTTCTTCCTGACCCAGGAATTGAACTGGAGTCTTCTGCATTCTAGGTGGATTCTTTATCAACTGAGCTATTATAAATAATGGTTAATTATATTACCAAAAAGAGCACACACTTTAGATTAAAATAAATAATGCATTTCTTTCTTCCTTTTCTCTTTTCTCCTTCCTTTCTTCCATTCTTTCTTTCCTTCCTCCATCTCTCCTTTCCCTCTCTCTCTCCTTTCCCCTCTTTCCCTCCTTCCGAATTGGATATTTTAAAACAATAAAAATCTGCAAGATATGAGAATAGACTAAATGCAGACTTGAATTAGGACACATGATTTCTTCCTGTTATATGTTAACGATCAGGTAACAGGGAAAATCATGAAAATAATTTTGTCAAAATCTCTCCTAAGCATAGACATTTTTATAGCATAAATATTTAACAACAGATGTGAGTTTCTTTGTACCAAAAGTAAGCATCACAATTTGGAAATTACACAACCCCCATTATTAAAAAGAAACCTTTTAATAATATGCTATTCTTTTTTCTAAACTAAATCAAAAACATTTCCTACATAATCTTTATAAAAAGTTTGAGAATAACAAAATTTAAAAAAATCCATTAGCAACATTTAGATTTTTATTAATGCTAAAGACATTTTCAAAACAAGCATATCAATTCAGTTCAAAAAACAGAAGCAACATTTTAAATCATTATTTTATGAATAAAATTTTGTAGGGATTGTGCATAATATTGGGTAAGAATATTGTTTTCTGGAGTCTAAGATATAACTAGGTAGAGTTAATGAATATAAAGCAGGCATTATAAACCCAAATGCCTATAGAGAACAGGCTGGACCAATGTCTTAAAAGGTCTATAAACTAGCACTGTGTGAGTAGCAGAGATCGAGTGGACGAGGAGGGCACAATTCATTTAGAGAGGGTAGCAGCAGCTTGACTCCAGGAAATTTGTTCTGATGTGACCTGGTCAGATTTTAGAGACAACTTGGACAAAAAATTAAATTGCAAAATATTTTAGCCAAATTAATAATTGTAATAATACTATTTTATCATCTTTAAGTAATTTACATTTCTTTACATATTAACCTATATCAGCTCTTACTTTGGAGCAAAAGAATGAGGTCAGAAAAAAATTAATACTATTGCTGGTTTGCTGTAAAGGAAATTAAATGAACTTATGAGACTTGTTCCAGGTCAAGTCTGGTATTTAAATCAAAGCTGCTAGGGTCCCCTACTCATGCATATCCTGTTATATCACACAGCACTTTCTGATTTGGATTTAGGATTTTACAAATATCTATAGAGGAAAAAAAAAAAAAAAACTGCTGTCATTGTTTAAACTTTGGCCCGCAGTGAGGATATAATATCAATAAAAGACATGTTTCCCATTAACAGGCCCTAGAACACTGGTATAGAAAAATTATGCACATAGAGAATGCAAACAAGAAGATACGAAAGAATGTGCAATTATGGAATAATTTTATATGTGTGTATATATACATGTGTATATATATTTGTATATGTAATATATATGTGTATATACATAGATATAACACAAAGAAAAAACTCTAAATAACACATTAAAATACAGCTGCAAATGCACACCATATACCCGTTATGCCAGGAATTAGCCATAGTTGAAGGACCTGCTTGTTGGACAGCAATGAGAAACTGTAAACTCACATTATGGAAAGAAAGAATGAAATGGGGAAAGAAGGAATGAATTCTCCACTTCTTTTTGCCTGAATAACCTCACCATTAATACAGCCATCAGAAGATATATTTTAAGATGAAATGCTTCCTGTAGTATATATATATATATATATATATATATACACGCTGCTGCTGCTATGTCACTTCAGTCGTAACCGACTCTGTGTGACCCCATAGGCGGCAGCCCATCAGGCTCCTCTCCGTCCCTGGGATTCTCCAGACAAGAATACTGGAGTGGGTTGCCATTTCCTTCTCTCTCTCTCTCTCTCTCTCTCTCTATATATATATATATATATATGATAAAATGAATATCCTTTTGCTTTGCAAAAACTATTCCTATTAGCCTAGAGCTTGCCATCTATGAAACAAGTCTCCTTATATCTATATTTCTATAGATAAGAATAGTACAAATTAGAACTTGCTGAGAAAATTGTCTTCTGAACTTGACAAAAGCAGTTTCAAAGTTGTTAAGTGTTGGATCTCAGAAATGTCAACATTCTGGCTATCCTACCTATTTGCTGGTAGCTTGGGCAATTTTATTCATATTCTGGGCCTCAGTGATGGGTTTAGAGATGTCTCAAAGAGAAAATGAAATATACCTATTTAAAACAGCACAGTGAGGCACCTTAGCACATAGTAAGTGTCAGATAACGTGGAGGCTGCTCTGCTGACTTCTTTTGCTGTGTGCTCAGCTGCTCAGTCATGTCTGACTCTGCGGCCCCATGGACTATAGTCCACCAGGCTCCTCTGTTGGTGGAATTTTCCACCCCTCCCCTCAAAGTGGAGTAACATTTCCCCAATTGCTGCCTCACATAGGTCAATGGTCACCCTTCTCTGAGACTATCCTCAGCTGAGAAGAGAGGCCTCGACTAAGTCATGCCCACTTTCCCGAATGAAAGCAGCCAAACCCTACCGCTACTTGACACGTGAATGACCACAGCCTCACAAGGCAGCACAGTGAATGGTTATCCAAGCTCCAGAATTCTATGCCGGCTCAGCTGAGATTATGCTGCAGCCCAATTTTGCTTTCTGCTCAGTCCTGTTTCCTTCCTTTTCCTAGTAGGTCCACATACTGGGAGAGGTCCCCAAATAACTTCCTGTAAAATGATCTTGGTCTTAGAACCTGCTTCCCCAGGAATTCAACCTAAAACATCTAAGTTTCACATTTTGACTCTCAAAATTGTGTATATAAAAATAATTAAAATTGTTTTAAACTAATTTTTACAGTTGAAACTTTTTTAACATCATGTCTTTAAGGTATGAAATATATATATATATATATATATATATATATATTCATTTCTTTATCTGATAGTCTCATTTTATGACCTGAATTCTTTGGAATATGTGATACTTTATACCCTTATTCTTTTAGGTTCATAAAGCAAGACTACTAGTGTAAACTAGCCCCAAGACTCCTTTTAAGGCTGAACTGGGAAAATCAATTAAGTACTTAAACTGCCCTCAGAATATCCTGCAATGTTCATTTAGAATTCAGTAGTTTATGCATTCTCTTCTCCTGCTTCCTTTTCATAAATACCTATAACATTGTTTCTAAAAATATTTTGAATCTAATATTCTTCTCATGCCAATTTGTTCATTTTAGTCTCAGATTCTAATTAGGAAAAAAAAAATCTAGAGTTCTGTTTTCAGCTCGGAAATGTAAAAATTTTATACAAATACAAATTTTTCTGAAATGCCGAGACCAACTCGACAAGCAAGGTTTCCGAAAGCGCAATAAGGTGGGAGAATGAGAAACAAGACACAAGAAATCAGTGAAAAGTGAGGATCAGGGGACCAACACTGCTCCAAGGTGAAGGTGCTGAAACTGAATCCAAGCCAGCTTTATTATACTCTCAAACGTGAAGGAAAGTTAAACTATAACTCACGTGGCCTTCAGGGCCAAAGAACAAAGTGATCATTAACCATTGAGTAACTAAGAAACAGTAATCAATAACAAATCAGTAACTAATATTCTTATCTATAGATTTTCCAACAGATATGTAAAACATGTGACTCTGAGATGCCAGTTAGCATCCAGTTTATCAATAATTACACGTAAAACATGTGACTCTGGATGCCAGTTACATCCAGTTTATCAATAATTATAAATTTCTTTTTTGGCCCTTGCCAGGGCCTGCTTTGCCGGGAGCCAGCGCGGGAGTCCCCACCCATGACAAGGTCATGTGGGAGAGTTCTGGTGGGCAAGGCGAGCCAGAACTCGAGGGGTGCCCCTCTGGGCCTGCCTGAGCGTCTACCCCAAAACCAGAGTCTGTCTGTTTTACTGCTTCATGACTTTCACCAACTCCTCTGACAGTCACGGGGGGCTATCCCCGGCCACGTTTTCTCTGAAGAAAATTAACTTAGAGCTCTAGCTATTAGCTTCCTGGGCATAATAGGAGTGTTTCAATCCAAACCCCTCAGATGGCTCTCTAACTTGCCTGACAGGTTTACCCGGACTCCTACAGCTACGCATACAATTGTTTACAGTCTCCCAACCACGAGAGGCATGGGAAGCTTAAGATATTCAAATAATGTTGGAGAGTTAGAAATTGTTAAAACTAGTAGAAGATCATTGTTGAGCCAATGCTTGCTGCCAAGTTTCCACATCCCCTGTATTGTATCCTTGGAAGTATATTAATTAATATAGTTGGTACATAGAAAAAAATAAGTAGTGGCCTTGGTGCTAACAACTTTAGACCCTTAAGGTAATAAATTCTTTCCTTGTTGTAAACTCACTGCACCTCTGCCCTATAGGAATGCAACTTTATCTAACACCTTCGGACGATGGTGCCAAACTTTAAAATAATTACTCTTAAAGAAAATAAGTCTTATGGTTGACAAACCTTTCTCAAAGTCATAAAATGTTAACAGGCCTTCTGGCCAGAAGATGATGTAAATCACCTAAACCATTTGTATACAATAAGTTTGCAGAAACGAAAGCCTGGTCTCGATAAGGATCAAAGACTGCTGACTTTGCATGATTTCACACCCCCTATTATCCTCTATGTGCAACTTAGGGTATATAAGCTCCCTTTGGAAATAAAGCTACGGGCCTTGCTCAAAGCTTGGTCTCCCCATGTTGTTCTTTCTTGTTTACTTTTCCTCCTTTTCTCTTCTGTTCTTCCTTCAGGCCAAAATAATTGGAGCGTGGGGGTCCTCTGCGACTACTTATTTGCCTGGACTTTTAAGACCCACTCCAGAAGGCACCCAAGGTGGGGCACCTTCCGCTATTCGCGAGGGCGCCTACGGCTTCCGTAGTCAGAACAAGTTTGGTGTCACGAACTTTATTGATTTCCCACATAAACCAGTTATTACTGAGCCTCTAAAATCTCTCAGCCTTTGCTATTCTAATCGCCAACACCGTCCTCCTTAGGGAATCCCTGGATCCAACCGGGGCTGGACCCCGGTACTGCTTTTCTTTTATTCTTCCTGTCTCCTACAGTGAAAAAAACATACAAAAAAAATAATAAATTTGTAGAATCATTCAATCACATTAAGTTTATTCTAGGATCCTGACATGAAAGAAAACTTCATACAGACTCTCAAAAAAGGAGCATGATTAATGTCATTACTTCAACCTATTTAGTTGAATTCTATTCTTCTCAAAACTTGGATAAATTGCCAACTTTTAAAAGTCAAAGTACAAAATTTTGTTTTTTGAATTCTCTAACGATAGACTCTATTCTTTCTTTGAAAGTTGTCCCAGAACTGTTTGTAGTCTCAGGATGTAAAGGTCATTTTTCATCAAACAGGATTCTAAACATTCTGCCTATCTTGTGTTTGTGAATCTCAGAAGCATACTTCTGTCAAAACAATGTAAAGAAATATATTTAACATTTAGTTAAATATATTTCATATTTGTTATTTTAAAATATAAACATGTTCATTATAGGATAATTAAAATTTGAAATAAATGCTATTCAAGTTGTCAATATATACAGTACTCTTTTAACATATATGTATATTAAAACAAAATGTTTAATATATTTGAATGTTAAAATAGTTCTTAGGAACATTTTGTAGACGCTGGTTGTTCTATGTAAATAATTCAGTGCTTTGCCCTATTAAAAACAATGCTGATAGAATGATATGCTAATTTATATTTTCTAAATGATAGAATCCTTTCAACAGCACTGGAATATATAAATTCTCTTAGACAATTATCGATATAAGTGATTTTTGCTCATCTCAAGGATATTCAATTAATTATCTATAATCTTTGGTCTTAAATTTTTATTTGCACTCTGGTAGAACAGGATTTTATGTTGATTATTAACAGAATGCATTTAAGGAGAAAAATACATATTCTTTTTCTGTTCTGAAAATTCTGAATTACTTCCTATAAATTTCAGCAATTAGTTCTTATGTCTACATAACAAAATGAGACTGAGAATTTGAGACAGAATACATATACTTTGCTGAAGTGTGCTCTGATAAAATATATTAAGGCTTTTATCAACATGTTCTAAAGAAATATATGGTGACTACATATGCAAAATAACACTTCCAAATAATTTCTTAAAAAAGGCTGAGATTTTGCAACCAGAATTGGAACACCTTTGGGTTTGTACGACACCATCTGTATTATCCAAATAAGTCCCAAAGTAAATGGATTCGAGTTTATGTTGCTCCCAAATGATAAGACACAATCTCAATTACTCTCTTTAGGCTTTAAATATGACCCAAAGAGAAAACTTCAAGGAATATTAGCTGCTTACCTTTCAAAAGAATGTGCAGAAAGAATTAATGCCTCAGGGATAGGATAGCAGAATTAGCAAGTAGCAGAATTCAGTTCTGAAAAGAAAGTGAAGTCGCTCAGTTGTGTCCGACTCTTTGTGACCCCGTGGACTGTAGCCTACCAGGCTTCCTCTGTCCTTGGGATTCTCCAGGCAAGAATATTGTAGTGGGTTACCATTCCCTTCTCCAGGGGATCTTCCCAACCCAGGGATCAAACCCAGGTTTCCTGCATGGGAGGCAGACGCTTTAATCTCTGAGCCACCAGGGAAGCAGAATTAGCAAGCAGCAGAATTCAGTTCTACCTTTTTTCAAATATATTATGTTTGGAATATAGCTATGCTTAATACATTTAAATTTTTAAAATTTAGCTTGAAAAAAATAATATTAAAATAAGAAAAATTTATATAAAAACCTAAGTAGTATATAAGCACCCCTATAAAACTTGCAGTACCAGAAGTAACAAGTAAAACGTTAAAGTCAGTGAGTGCAAAAAATCAAATTAAAATTAAGAACACAAATAAGCAGTGGAAGCTACACAGGAAAAAAATTAAGATAATGTATCTCAGAGAAACAAAGTACAATACAAAATAGAGGTTCAGAGACTTACAGGATAGGACGACAAGGTCTTAAGTAATATAAATGTAATTGAGTTTTCTAAAAGAGATCAAGAGAGAATGGAGAAAACTGGAATATTTAATGTAAAAATGGCTAAGGAATTTTTAAAATTAAGTATAGAAACTAATCCTTCAATTTAGGGATCCTAAACTACCCACCTGAAACTCAAACTCTACACACATCAAAATGTTATATGGTGGTATCTCATTTTGGTTTTAATTTGAATTTTCCTATTGTCTAACATTTTTGAACATCTTTTCTTGCTCTCATTTTCATTCTATCTTCTCTGATAAGCATTTTCTGTTTCAATAGTTTGCTCCTCTTTTTAAAAAGGGCATTAAATTGGGTGTTTACTTATTGAATTGTGAAAGTTCTTTGTATGTTGTGGTCCCAATTCTTTTAAAAATGTATTTGCAAGTAATTTCTCCTTGTCTGTGGCAGGTCTTTCCATTTTCTTTAGAATATCTTTTTCAAATCTCAGTTTTTATTTTTTATGGAGTCTAATCTATTTTTTTAATGTTAATGTCATATATAAACTGAATCAATTATGTATAATCAGTTATATATAAATGAATCAGATAATATTATGGGACTTTCCTGGTGGCTCAGATGGTAAAGTGTCTGCCTACAATGCGGGAGACCCGGGTTCCATCCCTGGGTTGGGAAGATCTCCTGGAGAAGAAAATGGCAATCCATTCCAGTATTCTTGTCTGGAAAATGCCATGGACGGAGGAGCCTGGTAGGCTACAGTCCATGGGGTTGCTAAGAGTTGGACACGACTGAAAGACTTCAATGTCAATGTCAATCTATGTTTTAATTTTATGAGTTGTAAGAAACTCATGAGTTGAATTCTATATAGAAAGCATTGGCCTAATATTATACATTGCTCAACTTTTTTGTCTATGTTCTCTTTGTTTTAAGCTAATTTACCCTTTGTCAATTATCTAATCTGCTGATAATGCCATTTAGTGCATTTTTATCTTACAAACTATACTTTTCATTTCATAAGTTTAATTTCTATATATCTTTGATGTCCCTCTATAATATGGTCACAATAGCTTCTATAATCTTGTATATACAATTATATTTTATTAACTGTTTAATGTTCTTGACTTTTGGTTCTAATATTTGTTTCATTTCTGGCTCACTTTTTATGATTTATATTACTTTTCACTATAGATCAAATTTCCCTGCGTTTTTGGCATGCTTTACAATTTTGAGTGGGATGCTAGGAATTTTTAAGTTTACATTGTTTTAAACAATGTAAAAATATTTGTTTTATACTGGTTGTTTTTGTATTCCTATTAATATATTTTTGGAAACAGTTTCACCCTTTTGAGATTTGGATTTAAGTCTTTTTAGGTAGGACCAGAACAGCCCTTAGTCTAGGACAAATTTTGTGCATTAGTGAGGCAATCTTATTCCAAGGACTCCATTCTTTGCTTAGGGTATTAAGTGGTTTTCCTGTCCTGGTTGGTGAAATATGAACTATCCAAGCCCTGAATGGGCTTCAGAGACTTATTTATCTTCTATTTTTAGTGGTTCTTTACCCAGTATCAGAAACTTTCTTCATGATCTTATACTGATCAATGTGCAGCTGAAGACCTAAAAGGTAACCTCTAGATTTCCAGATATTTCTTGCTTTATTCATCTTTCTCTTCTTTACTGATCTGCCCTGAAAATACTAGCCACTTTGGCCTCTATAAATTCTGTCTCATTAACTCATGTTAGTACTCTTAGATTCTTTGTGGTCTTCTATCCCACACCCTCAAACAGTGATGTGGAAATCCTCTTCAGGCAGTAAACTAGGGCAGTTGTTAGGACTCTACTCACTTAAATGTTTCATTCCTTCAAGGATGACTGTATCCAGCTGCCTATTGTACAATGCCTAAAACATTCCTTCATGTATACTTGGAGTATTTAGGACTGGAAAGTAAATCTAGTCCTATCTCTTCATCATTATTATAAGTGAAAGTTTGGTACTTTTAATTATATTTAAATTTCCAAGTTCTCATTTCTTGTACATAAGAATGCAGTTCACTTTTTATATACTTTGGTGATGTATTAATACCTGAGACTGTGTTATCTCACTTTATTCTATCTAGTAGCTTTTTGTAGATTCCTTGTCTGTTATTTTACAATGAAAAATATATTATCTACTAATAAAGACAGTTTTATTACTTTCATTTTATTTCCAATCTGTATGCTATTTTTTTCTAGCCTGATTCTTAACTGGTAATTCTAATACTGTACTGGAAAACAGTTCTGAGAGTAGATATACTTGCATTTTTCCTACTCATAGTGAAAAAGTATCCAGTCTTACCCTAATTATGATGTGATCTGTAGGTATTTCATAAATAGTATCTGGTAAAAAATTCTCTTTTTGTCTCATTTTTCTGAAATATTTCAATTGTTTTTAAAGTCAAGGATAGACGTTAAGTTTTGTCAAATGTTTTATCTAAATCTATTGATTAGTATTTGTATTAATAATCCAATTAATTCTCTTTTGGGAATTATATTGGATTATTTAAGAATGTTGAACCAGTTTTGCATGTTCATAAAAGCCCCACTTATTCTTGATGTATTAGCCCTTTTTATATAAACTAATATTTTGGTAAAATTTTTTATATCTTCAAGGAGAGATATTGATTAGTACTTTTTTTTAATGCCTCTACTGGATATCATAACAAGATATAAATACATAATGTTGGTGTCTAAAAATGGGTTGTAAACGATTTCCTCTTCTTCCATATTCTTAAAGAGTTTCTGCAGAATTGGCATTACTATTTCCTTAAATAATGGAGATCATCTGCCATTTTTGGGAAGAAATTGACAAGCTGACTGTAAAATTTACATGAAAGAGGAAAGGGCAAAATATAGCTGAAACATTCCTGAAGCAGAAAGATAAATTGAGAGAAATTATACTTATCTAATAACACAGACAGGAAGATAAAAGGATATCGACATTGAAATTTAAATATTAACACATACTATGTAATATAAAATCAAGAAACAAAACCATGCATTTGTGGACTTGTAAATTATGGGAGAGGAAACAGAATAGATTTGGGGAAAAGAGTGAATTTGTAAATTGTCTGGAAATATCTGAATGACATTATAGATAAGCACCGTTGGGATGTATCTCACAATATGCACAAAACTTTATCCCATTTGAAGTATAAGGCCTGAGGTGAAAGGACAAAATTATAAAAGTTTCAGAAAACAAAATAAATGATTATTTGTATATCCTTAGAATATGGATGAATTTATTGAATGAGAATGAAAATATCAAAACATAAATAAAAAGATAAATATTTTGACTAAATTTAAATGGATAATTTATGTTTATAAAAATACATTAAATGATTAGAAATTCAAAAAATAAAAAGGAATCTTGCCAAAAAACTGACAAAAGTTGTTTACAACATGTATAATGGGCATAAGAATATGTTAAGAAACTGTGAAAATGAAAGCATTAAAACTCATGTCCATTTGAATGAAATTACAGAAGGTAATATTGAACAAAAGAAGCAACTTTTTGCTCACTTTGGGAAACTGTGCATTATCAAATTTTAATAACAGAGTAATAGAATGGAAATAGGTATATTTAGGGAAATATAAAGTCAGCATTAAGATAATAATCTACTTTGTAAGTACCATAAGGGCTACATGACTTTGATTATATGAATATTCTAAGTTATACATACATGCTTTAAACACTATATATTAATTATAAACTCTATATATTAATATTAAGTTAAAATATTAAAAAAGAGGTTCCTTTTCTGCCTACTGTTTTTCTTTTTTCCTCTCCAAACAACTTTTATGAATGTTATTAATATTGCATATGTTTCAATATGCAGACTTTATCTTCTAATCAGTATCCATGTTACTATCTCAATTCATATTTTGCTGTTTATCCAATTGATACAAATACATTTTAAAAGTGATTTTGAGGAAAGGGCAAGATAGAGGAAGGAGATTAAGAGATATAAACTACTAGGTATAAAATAAGTAAGATATAGGGATGTATATACATATCCCTATGTACAGCATAGGGAATGTAACCAGTATTTTTATAATAATTTTAAATGGGCTATAACCTATAAAATATTAAATCAATATTTTGTACACCTGAAACTAATAAAACATTGAAAATCAACTATACTTCAATGCGAACATTTTTTAAGTTCTTTTGAGTCAGTTCAGTTCAGTCACTCAGTCATGTCCGACTCTCTGCAACCCCATGAATCACAGCACACCAGGCCTCCCTGTCCATCACCAACTCCCGGAGTTCACTCAGACTCACGTCCATCGAGTCAGTGATGCCATCCAGCCATCTCATCCTCTGTCGTCCCCTTCTCCTCCTGCCCCCAATCCCTCCCAGCATCAGAGTCTTTTCCCATGAGTCAACTCTTCTCATGAGGTGGCCAAAGTACTGGAGTTTCAGCTTTAGCATCATTCCTTCCAAAGAAATCCCAGGGCTGATCTCCTTCAGAATGGACTTGTTGCATCTTTTGAGTAACCACACATAAAAGGAAACCTATACTGGGATTAAAGGGGATACAAAGAAACATAAAATGTGATTTTTGCTCTCCTATTATTTGCAAATTTATGAAAATAAAATTTTAGCATCCTGATATATCTTGCAGAAAAGGTTTTATGTAATTTGGTTATAGCTCAAAATTAGCTTTCCAGTTATATATGTAACTTGGAATCTAGACACAGTACAGCCCAAATCCCCAAATACTTTTAAGCCTCATAAATCCAAATAAAACAACCCCACAAAGAAAAGGAAGGCAAAAGCAAACAACCACCCCCCAAGTCAATAATTAAAGTTACATGTGAAAACTATCTTGTCAATTTTCAACTGTCAGTTAGATCACATAAGCTTACCAGAGGGATTATTCAATTACTTGGGAAGGCTTCTTGCTCTCACCAATCCTGGGTGTCTGTGTCCTTATCTTTCTTTTGTGTAGTTTGCCTGCTCTGGACTCTTTATTTTTTTGCAATACCAGAAATTTGCTCTGGCCTCTCTTGAGTCTACAATCAGGCAACCTTGTTCCCATGCTTTGCACTAGCTGGTCTCCAAAGTCAGTTAAACAAACTGAAAAATCAACAGCTCTTCTTAACTTCACTAGAAAAGTGAGGTTACAGGGTAAACTGATGCCCCTAACAATTAGCCAGACAGGCAGCAGATATCTAACATTAAATGTAAGAATATCAAATTTCAGAGCAGAAACACACAAGCAGAAACCTCAGTATGAACCAGTACCCCTGGGAGGGGAAACCTAAATTACAGTTGATGAATTGCTGGAGCATCAGAACAGACAAGTCTGATAAAAACTCCAGGGGAATGTAGTCATTGGAGGAACCCACACATTTTTTAGTTTTACTTGTTGAGTTCTAAGTTCTCCTTTGTGCTTCTGGCAGGAGGAAGGGAAAAAAAAAAATATGTGATAATATGACAGGGCATTCTGATCTTCTCAGTAAGGCCTGCCCTCAGGAAAAACTAATTTACCTGCTAGATTTCATCAGAGTCTAACCAACCTAAGGGAAAGGACATATACAACTCCAGCCTCCTCCAGCCATCAGCCACTGTGTCTCACCTAAGGATGGGGAGTAAGGAAGTGAAACTGAGAAGCCCTACTGAAGTTCACAGTCCAGTTACACAGGTTCATCATAAGACTAAGACCTAATTATTGGAATATAGAATGCTTTCCCTTCCCCATGTCTTACTAATATGTAACTGAAGACATATTTACCACCATTTCATTTACCCAGTTCTTTATATTCAGTACATCATGTATGGCTTTCAAAAAAAAAATAATAACACAAAACAAAATATAATTTGAGGAGAGAGAACAAATATCAGACACGGACTTAGAATATGGTAGGAAAATTGAGATTATCACACTAGGAATTAAAAAGAAAACTATAGTTAATATACTAAGGGATTTAAAGGAAAAAGTAGACAATATGTAAGAACAAATTGACGATGCAAGTGGGGACAAGAAATGATGAATGCCTTTAAAGTATTCACTAGTAGACTGGACTGAAGAATGAATCTCTGAGCTTGAGAATATGACAATATAAAATCCTCAAACTGAAAGGAACAAAGAAAAAAGACTGAAAAAATTTAAAAGAAGAGCAGAGCATGACTGAAAATAGCCCCGAGAACTTTGGGTACAATTACAGAAGGTCTAAGGTAGATACATAAAGGAATTCAATTCAGTTCAGTTCAGTTCAGTCCCTCAGTTGTGTCCGACTCTTTGCGACCCCATGAGCTGCAGCACACCAGGCCTCCCTGTCCATCACCAACTCCCGGAGCCTACCCAAATTCATGTGCATTGAGTCGGTGATGCCATCCAACCATTTAATCTGTCATCCCCTTTTCCTCCTGCCCTCAATCTTTGCCAGCATCAAGGTCTTTTCAAATGAGTCAACTCTTCACATCGGGTGGCCAAAGTATTGGAGTTTCAGCTTCAACATCTGTCCTTCCAATGAACACCCAGGACTGATGTCCTGTAGGATGGACTGATTGGATCTCTTTGCAGTCCAAGGGACTCTCAAGAGTCTGTTCCAACACCATAGTTAAAAGTATCAATTTTTCGGTTCTCAGCTTTCTTTATAGTCCAATTCTCACGTCCGTACATTACTGCTGGAAAAAATACAGCCTTGACTAGATGGACCTTTGTTGGCAAAGTAATGTCTCTGGTTTTTAATATGCTGTCTACGTTGATAGTAACTTTCCTTGCAAGGAGTAAACGTCTTTTAATTTCATGGCTGCAATCACCATCTGCAGCGATTTTGGAGCCCAGAAAAATAAAGTCTGACACTGTTTCCACTGTTTTCCTGTCTATTTCCCATGAAGTGATGGGACCGGATGCCATGATCTTCGTTTTCTGAATGTTGAGCTTTAAGCCAACTTTTTCACTCTCCACTTTCACCTTCATCAAGAGGCTCTTTAGTTCTTCTTCACTTTCTGCCAAAGGGTGGTGTCATCTGCATATCTGAGGTTATTGATATTTCTCCCAGCAATCTTGATTCCAGCTTGTGCTTCCTCCATCCCAGCATTTCTCATGATGTACTCTGCATATAAATTAAATAAGCAGGGTGACAATATACAGCCTTGACATACTTCTTTTCCTATTTGGAACCAGTCCGTTGTTCCATGTTCATAAAGGAATATCAGGAGGTAAAGAAAGAGACAAAGGAAAAGAAGCAATATTTGAAGCAATAACACAATTAAGAATTTTCCTAAATTAATGTCAGATCCCAAAACACACATTAGGGAACCTCAGAGGACACCAAGAAGGATAAAAAGCAAAATACTGAAAACAAAAAACTACATTGTACAGTGATGCATGTAATTTTCAAACACCAGTAAATCAATTCTATAAAAAATGATTTTGAAAGAAGCCAGAGGAAAAGCACTTTACCTATAGATGAGCAAAGATGAGGATTATATCCATCTTTTCTTCAGAAACCATGTGACAAAAATAGAATGAAGTAAAACATTTAAAGTGCTTAAAGGAAAAAATACCAACATCCAAGTCTATATTCTGCGTTAATTTCCTTCAAAAATTGAAGGAGGAATAGAGACTGTCTCAAAAAAAAAAAAAAAAAAAAAGAGTAAATTTGTTGACAGCAGATTTCCTTTCCAAGGAACATTAAAAGAAGTTATTTAGAAAGAAAGAAAATGACTTAGATCAGAACCTCAGGACTATGTGAAGAAAAGAGGAACATCAGAGAAAGAGTAAATGAAGTTTAGAAAATTTCAAGCAACAAACTTTTTCAGTAAGAAAAGAGCAGTCACTCAAATAGAGGTAGTTGTTAAGGTACTTCATGGCTGTAATATATCCTTGGGAGAAATATTGTTTCCTATTAAATCTGTTGCTGGCTTTATCTATCTTTTATTCCAGTGAAATGAAAGTAAAACAGAGGTTTAGCATCAATTTAATTTTCATTTTCTTAGTCTCCTCTTCTGGCCAATGGCTGATATCAGCCTGTAAGGCATTATGTTATGAAATGCACATCTTCCAGTGGCTAGCTGCCATCAAACAGATGGTTGTCTCTGAAAGTGGACTATAGTCAACCCTTCATGGTTATCTTTTTTTTTTTTTTTTTTTTGGTAATATGAGCAATTGAGATTTGATATGGTAATCGCCTCATAGTAACATTTAAGACTGCAGATCACATATCTAAGAAGAATAACAGAGACAAATACAAGCAGATACATTTGATCAGCAATTATAGTATACTTGATCTCAAGATGATATAGGCTTATATTATATTTAATCAGTGTAAACAATGTCAGTTATACAAACAAGGCTTGTCATAAGGATTTTTGTTAATATCTGAATGTGTGTGTCTGTGTCCAGTAGCTCAGTTTTGTCCAATTCTTTTTGACCCAATTGAGTGTAATCTGTCAGGCTTCTCTGTCCATGGGATTCTCCAGGCAAGAATACTGGAATGGGTTGCCATTTCCTCCTCCAGGGGATTTTCCCAACCGAGGGATCAAACCCACATCTCCTGTGGCTCCTGCAGTGGCAGGCAAATTCTTTACCACTGAGCTACTTTCAAATAAACTTAATTATTCTAGATATGATTTGTAGTGAAACTCTCCTTGTGTACTTCCCATATTAAAATCTACAAGTCCATAGAAGTTTAAATATTTATCTATTTTTCCAGAAATAAAATGCAACAATAATTGATATGATTACATGTTATGCACAACAATTCATCAAGCTATACACTGTAGATTAATATGCTGTATTAATGCTTAAAATTCTCCAAGCCAGGCTTCAGCAATATGTGAACCATAAACTTCCTGATGTTCAAGCTGGTTTTAGAAAAGGTAGAGGAACCAGAGATCAAATTGCCAACATCCGCTGGATCATCGAAAAAGCGAGAGTTCCAGAAAAACATCTATTTCTGCTTTATTGACTATGCCAAAGCCTTTGACTGTGTGGATCACAGTAAACTGTGGAAAATTCTGAAAGAGATGGGAATACCAGACCACCTGATCTGCCTCTTGAGAAATTTGTATGCAGGTCAGGAAGCAACAGTTAGAACTGGACATGGAACAACAGACTGGTTCCAAATAGGAAAGGGAGTACATCAAGGCTGTATATTGTCACCCTGTTTGTTTAACTTATATGCAGATTACATCATGAGAAACGCTGGACTGGAAGAAATACAAGCTGGAATCAAGATTGCCGGGAGAAATATCAATAACCTCAGATATGCAGATGACACCACCCTTATGGCAGAAAGTGAAGAGGAACTGAAAAGCCTCTTGATGAAGGTGAAAGCGGAGAGTGAAAAAGTTGGCTTAAAGCTCAACATTCAGAAAACGAAGATCATGGCATCCGGTCCCATCACTTCATGGGAAATAGACAGGAAAACAGTGGAAACAGTGTCAGACTTTATTTTTCTGGGCTCCAAAATCGCTGCAGATGGTGATTGCAGCCATGAAATTAAAAGACGCTTACTCCTTGGAAGGAAAGTTATGACCAACCTAGATAGAATATTCAAAAGCAGAGACATTACTTTGCCAACAAAGGTTTGTCTAGTCAAGGCTATGGTTTTTCCTGTGGTCATGTATGGATGTGAGAGTTGGACTGTGAAGAAGGCTGAGCACCAAAGAATTGATGCTTATGAACTGTGGTGTTGGAAAAGACTCTTGAGAGTCCCTTGGACTGCAAGAAGATCCAACCAGTCCATTCTGAAGGAGATCAGCCCTGGGATTTCTTTGGAAGGAATGATGCTAAAGCTGAAACTCTAGTACTTTGGCCACCTCATGCGAAGAGTTGACTCATTGGAAAAGACTCTGATGCTGGGAGGGATTGGGGGCAAGAGGAGAAGGGGACGACAGAGGATGAGATAGCTGGATGGCATCACTGACTGGATGGACATGAGTCTGAGTGAATTCCGGGAGTTGGTGATGGACAGGGAGACCTGGCATGCTGCGATTCATGGGGTCACAAAGAGTCGGACATGACTGAGCGACTGATCTGATCTGATCTCTGATCTGATACTTCAACTAAAATGATTTAAAAAAAAAAAAAAGAACTTTTAAAGAAAGGAAAGATGAGGGCCACTGAGGGTATTTGCTTTGCCAAGGTTATATAGCATTCTATTGCAAGAATAAAATGTAGTGGATATTTTTATGAGATTAATTTTGAAATTATATTTATCTTTAAAACCTCTTAGCTGTTTGTGTATGTAAAAGTAATAACACAAAAAGTTAATAATATTTAAATATAAGTAAATAAGATGTAGATTAGTAGTGATTCAAATTGTAAGAAAGAAAATGATAACTGGCTGGTTAAATAGTCATGAACTTAGGTTGTCTGAATACAAATCCTACACGTTCAACATGTAAGATATATTAAGTGAATACAAAATATCTAATTGACTGTCTAGTTGACTAAATATCTTACCCATTGTCAGTCTTTTGGAAAAATTTGCTTTCCAGTATATTAGGTATTAGATAATAGCCCAAATTTATTGAGAGGGCTAAAAACTTGGGATATTATACTATATTTAATGAAAAATATGAAAAAGAAGCTCAATATTTCTCATGGTTTTTATGACTCTCAAAAGAATGGATTACTGAGAAGAGAAATGAGTGCCTTTAAATATTTGAAAGTTCCCTAAATGCCAAATCAGGAAGCATTCTACTCCAGTCTATGGCTAGTAAATCACAAAATAGCACCACTCCTGTGAGGGACATACTTATTCTCAGGAAGAGGCGGCATTTTGACATATTAGGTGTCTTTTTTGCTTAGTCTGAAACTGAGGAACTATACCTTGTCCTAGTGACATTATTAGATTGTGTATAGTCTACTAAAAAGTTTAGACTCACAGTGGACTAGTGAGGTAATTAATTTTATGTGTCAGCTTGACTGGCCATAGAGTTCTCATACTAAACATTATTGCCAGATGTGTCTGAGTAGTGTTTTGGGATGATAGTGGTATTTGAATTGATGGTCTCAGTAGGTAGATTGGCTTCCCCAGTGGTTGTTGGTGGGCATCATTTGATCCTTTGAGGGCCTGAATAGAAATAAAAATGTTGAAAGAGAAATTGACCTTTTTTTTTTTTTTCTGCCTCACTATTGATCTGGGACATCTCATTTCATCTTTAGCCCTTGGTCTGAGATTTACAACATTGGATCTCCTGCTTCTTTGGCCTTCAGACTTAAATTAGACATATACCACTGTTTCCTGAGTTTTCAGTTTGTACATGTCAAATCATGAGACTTGTCAGTCTCATAAGTTGCTTTATATATTTATATAAATATTACTGCTCTGTTTCTCTGGAGAGAACTGATTAATACAATTAGATATCCTTGGACTCACATCCCAACCTGTAGCAGGAGAAACTGATCAATGCCTGTCACAGGCCAGCCTTCTCCAATTCTACATTACCAGAATTTAAGAATCCTGAAGGTGCACTTATTGCTGATTGGAAACTCTACCCAGGCAGGGTCTCACCAGTGATGAGAAAAATTAAACAGGCCACCATTTTCTACATGCTAAGGCTCCTCATACCAATAGCTTTTCAAATGATGGCCTGACTATTCATAGCCTCTTCCTAACTTCATTCACCCGTCCTTTCAAGTAGCCCATGGAACCATGCTAGATCATCTACGGAGAAAACTATCTATACATCTTCTTTTCTAGACCATGTTTGGTAATCTCTAAGGATTGCACATCAACTCTTCTTTCACCCCCTAGTTTAGAGGGGGTAGGGTATGAAAAGAAGATAGATTAAATCCTGAAATTTCCACTCAGTCTTGAATGCTGCAGAGTGAGGTGGCAGTTGTCCTTCATAAGGCAGCATAAACCATAACAAAACACATCTCAATAAAAGAGTCACCTGTGGAGAAGAGAGACTGACTATAGTGGACACAGCCTCATTACTATCCTTTGTGAACCCTGGGAAAGAGTATATATAAATGGAAGTGCACATATATTCTTTTAATTTTCACCAGTAGTCAAATTTTCATTAATAAATAGTGTGACATTGCAGATTTTCACAACCTATTTGAAAGAAAAGTCAGTCAATTCACTCATTAACAAATCATCAGAAGAAAAAAGGAAGAGTTCTAAACAATACAATCAAGCATCCAATAAGTCAAATAATAAAAATAATTGCAAGCACACCCTGAGTGATGGAGTATACTTAATACTTAGTATGATGCACCACAATTCTGATTTGTTAGGCTAAAAATGTAATCTACTTTTATTTGGTTGCTAATTGATTGATAGTAGTTTAACTCTCTTATTTCATTTGATTATGAGATAAACACGTTTGCTATCAAAAGCTTTGACATAAGCACACAGAGAAAAACTGGTAAACTGGTATGATTACCAACTGAAAACTTAATATCAGCCTTTTCTTAAAGAAACAAGCAAAGCCTCACATTTCCTATATAGTTTGTAACTAAAAGAAAATGTGTAAAGGATGGAATGGTAGTTAAGACTTGTTACTTAATGGGAAGCCTATTTAGATTTGACTTTTCCAGGAAGTCTTCATAGATTTTCAAGGCTATATATATATATATGTTTTCAGAGTTTGTCTATATTTAGCAGTAGCATTTATTCTGTTTACTGCTATGTTTTTATTCATGTTCAACTCCTAGCATGTAGTAGGTGCTAAGTAGTTATTTGTTGAATGAACTAGATACTATTTTTAGAGGAGTGAACACCTTAGTTTTACAGATGTGGTAAATTCCAAAGATGAATTACATCAACTTTTCTAACCTATATTGTCAAAGAAGAATTTTCAGGCTTTACTATTCATGGATGCATTTCATTGTTCCTTTAAGTGCACACTGTAAAAAAAAAAAAAAAAAAAAAAAGGAGACTTGGAAGGAAATTTCTTTTTAATTCTAAAGTGTTTTAAACTGATATGCTTCCATGATAAAGAAATATAACATTATATATATATATATAATCTAATAGATATAGAAGAATCATGATAGTGAAGATGCGAGCATTGTAATGTATATAAAGTTAATCATGAATAAGCTGCATTTTATTGACTATAGTGACACATGTGGTTCAATAAAATAATAGGGGTAACTCAAGAAAATTACTATGAACAGTAGAATGTCAGTACTTCTGTTCATGAATGGCATACAGAGTACTGAATAATAGCTCAAGCATTCTGCTTTGCTGTATTTTTGTAAGTATTATATATTCTTAACAAGATAGTACAAAATTGAAAAGTCATTTGATCCTGTTAAGTTACAGAAATTACTGTAGATTTATATTGTAAGAATTTAAACACAATAGAGATCTGTTTGTTATAACTGTTTAAACTGCTAAAGTATATATATATATATATATATATATAATATACATATTACATGTCAGGTACATATTTTTCAGCATGTATCATGCTGTTTCATGTAATCATTGAAAGAACAATTGGGAGGTACAACTTCCATCATCACTTTATCAGAGAAAAACAAAATACAGAGAGATCAGGCCACATTTCTGAGGTCAGAAAACTAAGTGTGGCCAAGAAAGGATTTGTATACCAACTTCCATGTTTTAAAATAAGTTATAAGCGATCATTCTGAAAATGGTTGTAAACATTTTAATCTGGCAATTAATATAGGCTTTCAGAGGTTGGAAGTTAAGACTATTTATATACAGAAATTATCATCACCATTATTAGGAATAAATATTTATTGAACACTTCATAGACAGGATTACTTTACTAGCGTGTGAGATGAGCGCAATTGTGCAGTAGTTTGAGCATTCTTTGGTATTGCCTTTCTTTGGGATTGGAACGAAGACTGACCTTTTCCAGTCCTGTGGCCACTGATGAGGTTTCCAGATTTGCTGGCATATTGAATGCAGCAGCACTTTCACAGCATCATCTTTTAGGATTTGAAATAGCTCAACTGGAGTTCCATCACCTCCACTAGCTTTGTTCGTAGCGATGTTTCCTAAGGCCTACATGAGTTCACATTCCAGGATGTCTGGCTCCAGGTGAGTGATCACACCATGGTGATTATCTGGGTCATGAAGATCTTTTTTGTACAGTTCTTCTCTGTATTCTTGCTACTTCTTCTTAATATCTTCTGCTTCTGTTAGGTCCATATCTTTTCTGTCCTTTACTGTGCCCATTTTTGAATGTTGTTCCCTTGGTAACTCTAATTTTCTTGAAGAGATCTCTAGTCTTTCCCATCTATTGGTTTCCTCTATTTCTTTGCATTTATCACTGATGAAGGCTTTCTAAACTCTCCTTACTATTCTCTGGAACTCTGCATTCAAAAGGGTATATCTTTCCTTTTCTCATTTGCCTTTTGTTTCTCTTCTTCTCATAGCTATTTGTAAGGCCTCCTCAGACAACCATTTGCCTTTTTTGCATTTCTTTTTCTTGGGGATGGTCTTTATCACTGCCTCTTGTACAATGTCATGAACCTCCATCCTTAGTTCTTGAGGCACTCTATCAGATCTAATCCCTTGAATCTATTTGTCACCTCCACTGAATAATGATAAGGGATTTGATTTAGGTCATACCTGAATGGTCTAGTGGTTTTCCCTACTTTCTTCAATTTAAGTCTGAATTTGGCAATAAGGAGTTCATGATCTGAGCCACAGTCACCTCCCAGTCTTGTTTTTTCTGATTGTATAGAGCTTCTCCATCTTGGCTGCAACGAATATAATCAATTTGATTTCAGTATTGACCATCTGGGGATGTCCATGTGCAGTCTTCTCTTATGTTTTGGAAAAGGGTGTTTGCTATGACCAGTGCATTCTCTTGGCAAAATTCAATTAGCCTTTTCCCTGGTTCATTCACTCTAAGGCCAAATTTGCCTGTTTTCCAGGTATTTCTTAACTTCCTACTTTTGCATTCCAGTCCCCTGTAATGAAAAGGATATCGTTTATGGGTGTTCTAGAAGTTCTAGAAGGTCTTATAGATCTTCATAGACCTGTTCAACTTCAGCTTATTCAGCATTATTGGTTGGGGCATAGATTTGTATTACTGTGGTATTGGATGGTTTCCCTTGGAAACAAACAGAAATCATTTTGTCATTTTTGAGATTGCATCCAAGTACTGCATTTCAGACTCTTTTGTTGACTATGATGGCCACTCCATTTCATCTAAGGGATTACTGCTCACAGTAGTAGATATAATGTTCACCTGAGTTAAATTCACCCATTCCAGTCCATTTTGGTTCACTGATTCCTAAAATGTTGACGTTCACTCTTGCCATCTCCTCTTCAACAACTTCCAATTTGCCTTGATTCATGGACCTGACATTCCAGGTTCCTATGCAATATTGCTCATTACAGCATCAGACTTTACTTCCATCACCAGTCACATCCACAACTGGATGTTGTTTTTGCTTTGGCTCTGTCCGTTCATTCTTCCTGCAGTTATTTCTCTATTCTTCTCTAGTAGCATATTGGGCACCTACCGACCTAGGGAGTTCATCTTTCATGTCCTATATTTTTGCCTTTTTATACTTTTAATGGGTTTCTCAAGGCAAGAATACTGAAGTGGTTTGCCATTCCCTTCTCCAGTGGACCACATTTTTCAGAACTCTCAACCATGACTCATCAATCTTGGGTGGCCCTACATGGCATGGCTCATAGTTTCACTGAGCTAGACAAGGCTGTGGTCCATGTGATCAGATTGGTTAGTTTTCTGTGATTGTGGTCAGGGACAATGGGTAGGAGTGCAGGTAGAACAGAATGTGATCTTGTAGAATGGAGGCCATTTACTTAGTCCACCATTCTCACTTCTCCGAATTCTCCAAAAAGAAGTGAGAAGACTGCTTATCTTCACAGATACTCTAGGTTTCTTGCTTTGAGGTCAGTCCTGGGAATCCATGCAAAGGGTCGGACAAGACTGATCAGATCAGATCACTCGCTCAGTCATGTCCGACTCTTTGCGACCCCATGAATTGCAGCATGCCAGGTCTCCCTGTCCATCACCAACTCCCGGAGTTCACTCAGACTCACGTCCATCGAGTAACTGATCCCATCCAGCCATCTCATCCTCTGTAGTCCCCTTCTCCTCTTGCCCCCAATCCCTCCCAGCATCAGAGTCTTTTCCAATGAGTCAACTCTTCGCATGAGGTGGCCAAAGTACTGGAGTTTCAGTTTTAGCATCATTCCTTCCAAAGAAATCTCAGGGCTGATCTCCTTCAGAATGGACTGGTTGAATCTCCTTGCAGTCCAAGGGACTCTCAAGAGTCTTCTCCAACACCACAGTTCAAAAGCATAAATTCTTTGGTGCTCAGCCTTCTTCACAGTCCAACTCTCACATCTATACATGACCACAGGAAAAACCATAGCCTTGACTAGACGAAACTTTGTTTGCAAAGTATTCTCTCTGCTTTTGAATATGCTATCTAGGTTGGTCATAACTTTCCTTCCAAGGACTAAGTGTCTTTTAATTTCATGGCTGCAGTCACCATCTGCAGTGATTTTGGAGCCCCCCAAAATAAAGTCTGACAGTGTTTCCAATCTTTCCCCATCTATTTCCCATGAAGTGATGGGACCAGATGCCATGATCTTCGTTTTCTGAATATTGAGTTTTAAGCCAACTTTTTCACTCTCCTCTTTCACCTTCATCAAGAGGCTTTTTAGTTCCTCTTCACTTTCTGCCATAAGGGTGGTGTCATCTGCATATCTGAGGTTATTGATATTTTTCCCAACAATCTTGATTCCAGCTTGTGCTTCTTCCAGCCCAGCGTTTCTCATGCTGTACTCTGCATAGAAGTTAAATAAGCAGGGTGACAAAATACAGCCTTGACGAACTCCTTTTCCTATTTGGAACAAGGCTGTTGTTCCATGTCCAGTTCTAACTGTTGCTTCCTGACCTGCATGCAAATTTCTCAAGAGTCAGGTCAGGTGGTCTGGTATTCCCATCTCTTTCAGAATTTTCCACATTTTATTGTGATCCACACAGTCAAAGGCTTTGGCATAGTCAATAAAGCAGAAATAGATGTTTTTCTGGAACTATCTTGCTTTTTGATGATCCAGCAGATGTTGGCAATTTGATCTCTGGTTCCTTTGCCTTTTCTAAAACCTGCTTGAACATCTGGACGCTTATGGTTTACATATTGCTGAAGCCTGGCTTGTAGAATTTTGAGCATTACTTTACTAGCGTGTGAGATGAGTGCAATTGTGCGGTAGTTTGAGCGTTCTTTGGAATTGCCTTTCTTTGCGATTGGAATGAAAACTGACCTTTTCCAGTCCTGTGGCCACTGCTGAGTTTTCCAAATGTGCTGGCATATTGAGTGCAGCACTTTCACAGCATCATCTTTCAGGATTTGGAATAGCTCAGCTGGAGTCCCATCACCTCGACTAGCTTTGTTCGTAGTGATGCTTTCTAAGGCCCACTTGACTTCACATTCCAGGATGTCTGGCTCTACGTCAGTCATCACACCATCGTGATTATCTGGGTCTTGAAGATCTTTTTTGTACAGTTCTTCTGTGTATTCTTGCCACCTCTTCTTAATATCTTCTGCTTCTGTTAGGTCCATACCATTTCTATCCTTTATCGAGCCCATCTTTGCATGAAATATTCCGTTGGTATCCCTGATTTTCTTGAAGAGATCTCTAGTCTTTCCCATTCTGTTGTTTTCCTCTATTTCTTTGCATTGATCACTGAGGAAGGCTTTCTTATCTCTTCTTGCTATTCTTTGGAACTCTGCATTCAGATGGTAATATCTTTCCTTTTCTCCTTTGCTTTTCGCTTCTCTTCTTTTCACAGCTATTTGTAAGGCCTCCCCAGTCAGCCATTTTGCTTCATTGTATTTCTTTTCCATGGGGACGGTCTTGATCCCTGTCTCCTGTACAATGTCACAAACCTCATTCCATAGTTCTTCATCACTCTATCAGATCGAGTCCCTTAAATCTATTTCTCACTTCCACTTCATCAGGGATTTGATTTAGGTCATACCTGAATGGTCTAGTGGTTTTCCCTACTTTCTTCAATTTAAGTCTGAATCTGGCAATAAGGAGTTCATGACCTGAGCCACAGTCAGCTCCTGGTCTTGTTTTTGTTGACTGTATAAAGCTTCTCCATCTTTGGCTGCAAAGAATATAAGCAATCTGATTTCGGTGTTGACCCTCTGGTGATGACCATGTGTGGAGTCTTCTCTTGTGCGTTGGAAGAGGGTGTTTGCTATGACCAGTGCATTTTCTTGGCAAAACTGTATTAGCCTTTGTCTTGCTTAATTCCGTATTCCAAGGCCAAATTTGCCTGTTACTCCTGGTGTTTCTTGACTTCCTAGTTTTGCATTCCAGTCCCCTATAATGTAAAGGACATCTTTTTGTGGTGTTAGTTCTAAAAGGTCTTGTAGGTCTTCATAGAACTGTTCAACTTCAGCTTCTTCAGCGTTACTGGTTGGGGCATAGACTTGGATTACTCTGATATTGAATGGTTTGCCTTGGAAACAAACAGAGATCATTCTGTCATTTTTAAGATTGCATCCAAGTACTACATTTTGAACTCTTTTGTTGACCATGATGGCCACTCCATTTCTTCTGAGGGATTCCTGCCTGCAGTAGTAGATATAATGGTCATCTGAGTTAAATTCACCCATCCAGTCCATTTCAGTTCCCTGATTCCTAGAATGTTGACATTCACTCTTGCCATCTCTTATTTGACCACTTTCAATTTGCCTTGATTCATGGACCTGACATTCCAGGTTCCTATGCAATATTGCTCTTTACAGCATCGGACCTTGCTTCTATCACCAGTCACATCCACAAATGAGTATTGTTTTTGCTTTGGCTCCATCCCTTCATTCTTTCTGGAGTTATTTCTCCACTGATCTCCAGTAGCATACTGGGCACCTATTGAGCTGGAGAGTTCCTCTTTTCCTGAGGAGGTCTGAGGTCAGGGGTAGAACCCAGGAGGTCCCCATGCCTGAGGGGAGGCAGCCAAGAGGAGTTACCCCACGTCCAAGGTCAGGGGCAGCGGCTGAGAGTGACAGGCTGTGATGGCGCAGGAACGGCCGAGAGGAGCTACCCCATGTCTGAGGTCAGGGCCGGCGGCCAGGAGGAGCTATCCCACATCCGAGGTCATGGGCGGCAGCCGAGAAGAGCTACCCCATGCTTGAGGCCAGGGGCAGCGGACGGGTGGACCTACCCCTCGCCCAAGGCCGGGGGCATGGCCGGGAGGAGCAACCCACCTCCAAGGAGCGGTGGCTGCACGGGCACAGGAGGGCCTAGAGGAGCTATTCCATATTCAAGGTCGAAGGGGTGGCATGGGGAGATACCCCTCGTTCAAGGTAAGGAGCAGTGGCTGCACTTTGCTGGAGTAGCCGTGAAGAGATATCCCACGTCCAAGGTAAGAGAAACCCAAGTAAGACGGTAGGTGTTGCAAGAGGGCATCAGAGGACAGACACACTGAAACCATACTCACAGAGAACTAGTCAATCTAATCACACTAGGACCACAGCCTCGTCTAACTCAATGAAACTAAGCCATGCCCGTGGGGCCACCCAAGACAGGCGGGTCATGGTAGAGAGGTCTGACAGAATGTGGTCCACTGGAGAAGGGAATGGCAAACCACTTCAATATTCTTGCCTTGAGAACCCCATGAACAGTATGAAAAGAAGGCATACTGGTGGCTAATAAACACAGGAAAAGTTGCTCAACATCACTCATTATTAGAGAAGTGCAAGTCAAAACCAGAATAAGATACCACCTCACACCAGTAGAATGGCCATCATCAAAAAGTCTACAAACAATAGGTGCTGGAGAGTGTGTGGAGAAAAGGGAACACTCTTGAAAAAAGAAAAAAAAAAAACATTAAATCAAAATTTGGTCACATGAAATTTAGGTATAAATGCAGAACTTCAGAGTTCCTTTCCCTTCATTTTGTAACACAAAACTCAGTTGATTATTTTATATATTACAGTTTAAGAGATGAAATGAGCCTTACATTGTGTTGTATTATATCCTATCCTTAACGCAGTTTATTTTCTAATTAAAGATATAAAAGTATTTAGTCACAATTTATTCTACTATAATCCTTTCTTCTCTAACTTCATCAAGGGCATTAAAGGAAAGTAATTATTTCCTCCATGAAATATCATAGAACTACAATAAAGATTCAATTCTGTGTATGCTTCTAGTGCAGTAACTGAAATATGATCTTCCAGAGGATTTTAAGCTCAATAATATATTGTGTGTGGTAATTTAATTTTGTATAATATTATCAGAATGCTTTCATCTCAAAAATTTTAAACATGATTGACCATGAGATTCTGACTCTTTTTCTTTAATCTTGATTAAGTGTGTTCAGAGAATACAAACTAATTACATATGAGCTCATATTAGGCAGTGTTAAGAATACAGTGCTAAAGAAAATATACCACATAGTCTACATTAATTGTGGAAATATAAAATTAACCATTCTTTAGTAGGATTGCGTGCTGCGATTCATGGAGTCGCAAAGAGTTAGACACGACTGAGCGAATGATCTGATCTGATACAATGATGATCAACTCTGACAGTTCAAAAGGTAATGGATAGTTGACAATTATAGTTAACATTTGATAAAATTAAAATAATTTTAGTTTTATTTTCATGTTAAAACATTGTAGTCTAAAATACTAAAGACAGTGTGTTTTTTTAGTACTATCTAAACATACTAAAGATAGTAAGTTTCAGTACTTGATTATTCCATAGACTAACTGTTGCTTTCAGCATAATAACTACTATTTTCAGATTTTGTCAAATTTTATATAAATTTAAATTCGTTTCATACTAAACATACTAAAGATATCATATTATAAGACACCTTCTTTATAAGATACAAAGAAAGGTGTTGTATTTGACTATAATTTATAATCCAATATCTATATGATATATTTCAAACTCCCAACTAAACTGGGATCATAGCTAGTGGTTATTTTCCCCAAATTTTTTCATCCTCTCCTCCTTTTCCTCTTTCTGTTTTTCCTAAGAAGAAGGGGACAACAGAGGCTGAGATGGTTGGATGACATCACCAAATCAATGGACATGAGTTTGAGCAAACTCTGGGAGATGATGAAGGACAGGGAAGCCTGGTTTGCTGAATCTATGGGTTCACAAAGATTCAGAAATGATTGAATGACTAAGCATGCACAGCACAAACACAGTTATTTAACTCATGCTAAATAATTGAGGACAGCATAGCCTTGCCTCTCAAAACTAGTAGTGACTATAAAGTCTTTGTTCAAGTTTATAAGACATAATAATTTATAGTCAGCCTTGGAAAAGGAAAACCTAGTTTAGAAGAATTATGTGGAATTAAAGACATAAGGTGCCAAATATTCCACACATTATGAATTTATTAATCATAAGTCATTGAACTATATAAACACAAAGGTGCTTAACTTGATTATTCTATAGGCTAACTGTTGCTTTCAGCAGAATAACTACTATTTTCAGATTTTGTCAAATTTTATATAGATTTAAATTTATTTCATGAAATGTGAACTAAATGTATATATATTTTTGAATAATATAATTTGGGCTAGATTTCCAAAGCTACTTTCTCTCCCTATAAATCCACCTGGCATTCTCATACCAATTGTATTTGTCTAGATGGACCTAATTGGATAACGACATTTTCACTGGTCAGAAACTTAGAAGGAATGGGCCCAGTTTCCATTGCTATTCAAGACTCTAAATTGTTTACTCATCTAATTAATTGGGTGTTATCATCCACTAAATTGCTTTGCTCCTATCATACTGGTCTTTTCAGCCCTCCAATTCAGAATCTATATCTTTGCTATACATTCCCACATAGTTCCATGGGACGTTGAGTTCTATCTTTTAAAATTTGACGTTTTGTTGCATTTTTTCACTGTAAAAGGGAGCACAGTCTAAGGCTGTTTGCTCTCATCTGTGTTATTACTTGACTAATTGATATAGTAATTTCTTCCCTCTGAAATAGATTCCTTGATAAAGATTTATTATGTTTTACACTACTGTGAATTTCTTTTTTGTTTAATTCAAAGTACAACACTATATATGCATATGATAGATAACAGATTTTACAGATAAAAATGCAGATAGTAAGTTACAATATATAATTACTTTTAGCATGACCTACTAATATTTGATTATACACCTATGGGAAATATGTTTTATATCTTATTTTGTAGATGACATGCATGAAGACAAGGGATGTTAAAGAATGCAATCAAATTTACATAACTAGCAAATTACAAAGCTAATATTAAAATCCAGGGATTATAATTTTGTATTTGTTCTCAAAAACTATTGTAGCTAATTATGTTATTTATAAAAGCTAAGGTGCATAAAGGCAAAACAAAAATCCAAGGAACTATATTGTGAGTATATTTTTTCTGGTGGTAAAGAATCTGCCTGCAATTTGAGAGAACCAAGTTCAATCCCTGGGTCAGGAAGATCCCCTGAAGAAGGACATAGTAACCCACTCCAGTACTCTTGCCTGGAGAATTCCATGGACAGAGGAGCCTGGCAAGGCTACAGTTCATGGGGTCACTGAGTCAGACGTGACTGAGCAACTAACACTTTCACTTTCATAGTATGAATGTTTGTGGTGTGAATAAAAAATGTTGCCTGTAGTATCAGGAAACAAATCAATTGCAGTCCATAAGTCACTAAAGCTGCCTCCCCTCACCATTGTGAACCCCAAGAAAACTCAGGATGGAGATAAATGGGCTGCCTACCACTGAGCCCTCAGGCACTGCTGCTGCTGCAGCTAAGTCGCTTCAGTCGTGTCCGACTCTGCGACCCCATAGACGGCAGCCCACCAGACTCCTCCATCCCTGGGATTCTCCAGGCAAGAACACTGGAGTGGGTTGCCATTTTCTTCTTCAATGCATGAAAGTGAAAAGTGAAAATGAAGTCGCTCACTAAGTGTCCGACTCTTCGCGACTCCATGCACTGCAGCCTATCAGGATCCTCCGTGCATGGGATTTTCCAGGCGGAAGTACTGGAGTGGGTGCCATTGCCTCTCAGGCACTGCAGCCACCCTCAATGGCGTGTCTTGAGGGAACTCAGAAAGTCAAAAGAACAGGATATTGGCCCCAGATAGTTAAGAAGCTATCAGAAGAAGGAATTCAGTGAGCCCAGACTCTTGTATCTTCTCATACATACTTAGAAAAGTGATAAACTGAAAAACTTGAAACATCTGGTTTTCTTTAATTAATGTAATTTTCTGAGGTTCCAACTACCTGGACTTTGTTGCAAATATCCCTATATATCCTGGATTCTCCCTTTCTTCTTTGGAGTAGTCCCTCAGGGCTATTCTGAAAGGCTGTCTCCCAGGCTTGAAGCCCTTAGAAAGTCTGTCAAATAAAACACGATTCTCAACTTTTAGGTTGTCCATATTTTTCAGTCAACCATGGTGTTGAAGAGGATACATTTGAAAACACAGACTTGATTATGTTCATAAATTTAGCAGCGCTAACATAATTTTGGTAAATGATCTATGCATTTCAAAACGTAAACAATCTTTAAAGTAGGTAATACACTTGTTGGAAAAAATTTAAGTTACTCTGTTCTACTATTACCAAGAAAGTAGTATAATTTTATGCATTTCAATGGGTTTTAGTTTATCAAACTATTATTAAAATTATCTTCAAATATGAAATTTCATTTTTGCATTATTAAGTCTAATTTTTATTACAGATAGAGGTACAGTCAACTCTTTCCCCATTATATACTTCCCAATATATATACTTAACATACAAATATTAATTATAAAATGAGACTCACCTAGCAAATTGTTTACAATATTTTCATCATTAATTAATTCAAAAGTCATTTTTCAAGAACTGCAATGATTATGCACAAAAAAGTGTTTAAAATCCTCCCATAATTTTATGAAAGTGTATACTGCTGCACTGAAATTAAGAATCTATTAGTTGACATTACGTTTTCTAAGTTACTTGACAAAAACAAATTTAATTCTGATCTATTCACACTTTATAAGTCTTGTAACAGACTGCAGAAAAATGGGTTTCAAGACAAACCAACCTGAGAAAACAAATCTTACAAAAGCCCTGGGTTTTGCCAAGAAAGTACCTAAGGTTTTCTGAGAAAGCTGCAAGCTTTTCCAAGATTGTTATAAGCTTGTGCTTATCCGATTGAACTCGGTCTCAACTCATGCATTATATAGTTCTGATGAAAACATGCCTGTCCTCTACCAAATTTGACTACAGAAATATAGCAACAAAGCACAAGGATCAATCTGTTAATTATCTAGGATCCTGCTATTTACAATCCTGTTCATGTTTCCTCAAAAAGAAAGGAGAAAAACTAGAACCATATATATATATATATAAAACTATATGTAAGGAAATCCACTCCAAAATGCTCTTCTGGAAAATATGCCACTATAGGAAAACTCAAGGGACTGCTAATCTGCTTCTAATTAACAACATTGGCCTTTTAACAATCTGCTTGTCTGATTCAAAAGTTAGTTTGGTATCTTTTGCAGAAAGACAAGATATATGCATCTTCAAGTGATAGGGTGTTAACTCTTTTTATAAATACTCCACATTTCCCTATAGAATTGTGCTCTCAGATCAAATAGCAAGAAGGTACAGGGAAGGACATTACATTGTACAAAAACAAGTTTTTCTTCCATAAATACACTAGGCTTTGACAGCTTTTTATTGAGTTCATTATGTTATTAAGGCTTCAAAAGAAATGTCTTAGTAAATGAAGATATAAAAATTAGTGAAACAGTATGCATTTGTATTTTTCTTTCTAAAATACTCCCAGAGTAATTTGCATGTTCTCAAGTTGAGTCCCCAACACATGCTTCCTTGTTTTGCTGCTTTATCTTCCCCACTAGTGAGTACCTTGAGAACTGAGTTTGTGTCTCATTTCTGTTTCTTTTTCAGGCAACATCTGTAGCATTTTGTTTCTAATGAATACCGAATAAATATTTTCAGTATTAGATAAAGAAGGGGGATGGGAGGAGGGTAAGTGTTGTAAGTTTTATAAACAATACTAAAAATAGATTCATACCACTCTCAAACAAAAGTATTTACTTATATTTCCATGAGTTTTAATGGATTTACTTTGAGACTTAAAATTCCTTGTGTGCTTAGTTGCTCAGTCGTGACCGACTCTTCACGACCCCATGGACTGTAGCCTGCCAGGCTCCTCTACCCATGGGGTTCTCCAGGCAAGAATACTGGAGTGGATTGCCATTTCCTCCACCAGGGGATCTTCCTAACCCAAGGATCAAACCCAAGGATCGAACCCAGGTCTCCCACACTGCAGGCAGACTCTTTATCATCTGAGCCACCAAGGTATGCGAAGTCAATATGAACTATGATTTCCTAATTCCAAAATAACACATTCAAAAGACATGTCAATTTGCTCATCTTTGTCACTAAGAGGACTTGGTTGACAAATGAATGTCAGTTGGTTTTGACACACTTATGGATCTGAAATTAATCTAGTTCAGTTTTCCCAGTCAAGATAATTAGATGTTATATATTATATGGGCATATTTATTAAACAATTAAATTATAATAAAAATGTGTAGTCATAACCTACTACATATCAATAATCCACACACCCAATCAGAAATAAGCAGTTTTAATATTGTTATTTTGTGTGCATGTATCTGAAATATGCCATTTACTTCATTTTCCAATTCTGAACATTATAATTTTAATTTAGTAGTTCACAAATTTAATTTTCTAAGTAAAATAATATGGTGTAGACAGTGAAAAGCATTTTTTGACTCAGAACCTTATGAAAGTGACAAAATAATTTATGAACATGACCTCTGGTATATGGTATACATTTGTTACACATTTTTGTTGTTGTTTAGTCCCAAAGTTGCATTTGACTCTTGCAAACCCATGGACTGCAGCCTGTCAGGCTTCTCTGTCCATGGGATTTCCAAGACAATACTAGAGTGGGTTGCCATATCCTTCTCCAGGGGATCTTCCCAACCCAGGGATTAAACCCGCCTCTGCTGCATTAGTAGGCGGATTCTTTACCACCTAGCCACCAAGGAAGCCCTTGTTACACATTACCTAGAGTGAAAGTGAAGTGAAGTCGCTCAGTCATGTCCGACTCTTTGCGACCCCATGGACGGTAACCGACCAGGCTCCGCGATCCATGGGATTTTCCAGGCAAGAGTACTGGAGTGGGCTGCCATTTCCTTCTCCAGGGGATCTTTATATATTAGTTAGGCCATAGATGTGTATAAGGTAATTAAGAGATTTCAAATCTTAACTCTTTGACTTTTTAATCACGCTAAATGATTTGAAAATCCTTAATAAGTGAAGCTAAGCTATTACTTTTGTCCTATTTTATTTTTATCTCCGAGTAGTGGCATTACCTATGAACCACAACCCCAAACAAAATCAGGACCCCTACAAAACTCTGCCTTAATGCATACTCTCTCCACTCTATTGTCTAACTTTCTTTTTTAATAGATTTAACACATCTATATTTTTGAGAACTATTATACATGTGTGTGTATATATATATATATATATTGTTTTCTACATTTTTAAATTTAATTTTATTTTATTTTTAAACTTTACATAATTGTATTAGTTTTGCCAAATATCAAAATGAATCCACCACAGGTATACATGTGTTCCCCATCCTGAACCCTCCTCCCTCCTCCCTCCCATTCCATCCCTCTGGGTTGTCCCAGTGCACCAGCCCCAAGCATCCAGTATCGTGCATTGAACCTGGGCTGGCAACTCGTTTCATACATGATATTTTACATGTTTCAATGCCATTCTCCCAAATCTTCCCACCCTCTCCCTCTCTCACAGAGTCCATAAGACTGTTCTATACATCAGTGTCTCTTTTGCTGTCTTGTACACAGGGTTATTGTTTCTACATTAAAAAAAAAAAAAAGATTTAGTAAGTGGTTCATTAAAAAAGGTGTTTTGGAAACTTCTTAATTTATTATTTTACTGCTAGGACTCCTCTCTACTGGCACATGCTGCTGTAGTTCAGTTATTTTGTTTGTTGTATGCCATGCCATGTGTATACCATAGTGTATGTATAGTATTCAGTTTTCTGTGGATTTACACGAAGTGTTTTCTAGGTTTTTTCTATTATGAATAGTGCTGCCTGGAAATATCTTTTGCATGTCTCATCACAAACACATAGAAAAGCTTTTGTTTTATATATTTCTAGGAGTTAAAGAACTGAATCATAAGGTATGTGGTTATCTTTAGCAGATAATGTCAATTTTCGAAAGAGATTGTCACAATTTACACTCCAACATACCTTATGAATACTCATCCTTTCCACAATTATCAGATTTTGTTTTTATTCTATATATGTATGTATGTACTGTCAATCAAATGAGTATCAAATTGCACCTTTCTCTCTTACAGGGCATTTTTTTCCTAATCACAAATAAGGTTGAATACCTAACTTTGATTGTTTATTGAGCATATGTTTTTCCTCTTCTGTGAATATCCAACACAAATGAACACTTCTAAATTTCTGTTTTCTGTATAGGTTAATCATTAAACATGCACTGACTTTACTAGTCAATATTATTCAGTTGAGTTCAGTCGCTCAGCCGTGTCCAACTCTTTGCAACCCCATGAATCGCAGCACACCAGGCTTCCCTGTCCATCAACAACTTCTGGATTTCACTCAGACTCACGTCCATCGAGTCAGTGATGCCATCCAGGCATCTCATCCTCTCTGTCTTACCCTTTTCCTCCTGCCCCAATCCCTCCCAGCATCAGAATCTTTTCCAGTGAGTCAACTCTTCGCATGAGGTGGCCAAAGTACCGAAGTTTCAGTTTTAGCATCATTCCTTCCAAAGAAATCCCAGGGCTGATCTCCTTCAGAATGGACTGGTTGGATCTCCTTGCAGTCCAAGCGACTCTCAAGAGTCTTCTCAAACACCGCAGTTCAAAAGCATCAATTCTTCGGTGCTCAGCTTTCTTCACATCCAACTCTCACATCCATACATGACCACAGGAAAAACCATAGCCTTGACTAGACGAACCTTTGTTGGTAAAGTAATGTCTCTGCTTTTGAATATGCTACCTAGGTTGGTCATAACTCTTCTTCCAAGGAGTAAGCGTCTTTTAATTTCATGGCTGCAATCACCATCTGCAGTGATTGTGGAGAAATATACTATAATAAATATTATATAAAGTCTGAAACTGTTCCCACTGTTTCCCCATCTATTTCCCATGAAATGATGGGACCAGATGCCATGATCTTCATTTTCTGAATGTTGAGCTTTAAGCCAACTTTTTCACTCTCTTCTTTCACTTTCATCAAGAGGCTTTTTAGTTCCTCTTCACTTTCTGCCAAAAGGGTGGTGTCATCTGCATATCTGAGGTTATTGATATTTCTCCCAGCAATCTTGATTCCAGCTTGTTCTTCTTCCAGCCCAGTGTTTCTCATGATGTACCCTGCATATAAGTTAAATAAGCAGGGTGACAATATACTGCCTTGACATAGTCCTTTTCCTATTTGGAACCAGTCTGTTGTTCCATGTCCAGTTCTAACTGTTGCTTCCTGACAGGCATACAGATTTCTCAAGAGGCAGGTCAGGTGTTCTGGTATTCCCATCTCTTTCAGAATTTTCCACAGTTTATTGTGATCCACACAGTCAAAGGCTTTGGCACAGTCAATAAAGCAGAAATAGATGTTTTTCTGGAACTTTCTTGCTTTTTCCATGATCCATTGGATGTTGGCAATTTGATCTCTCGTTCCTCTGCCTTTTCTAAAACCAGCTTGAACATCTGGAAGTTCACGGTTAACATATTGCTGAAGCCTGGCTTGGAGAATTTTGAGCATTACTTTACTAGCGTGTGAGATGAGTGCATTATTCAGGAGTCTGAGCATTCTTTGGCATTGCCTTTCTTTGGGATTGGAATGAAAACTGACCTTTTCCAGTCCTGTGGCCACTGCTGAGTTTTCCAAATTTGCTGCCATATTGAGTGCAGAACTTTCACAGCATCATCTATCAGGATTGGAAATAGCTCAATTGGAAGTCCATCACATCCACTAGCTTTGTTTGTAGTTATACTTTCTAGGACCCACTTGACTTCACATTCCAGGATGTCTGGCTCTACGTCAGTCATCACACCATCATGATTATCTGGATCATGAAGATCTTTTTTGCACAGTTCTTCTGTATATTCTTGCCACTTCTTCTTAATATCTTCTGCTTCTGTTAGGTCCATACCATTTCTGTCCTTTATCGAGCCCATCTTTGTATGAAATGTTCCCTTGGTATCTTTAATTCTCTTGAAGAGATCTCTAGTCTTTCCCATACTGTTTTTTCCTCTATTTCTTTGCATTGATCGCTGAGGAAGGCTTTCTTATCTCTTCTTGCTATTCTTTGGAACTCTGCATTCAGATGCTTATATCTATCTTTCCTTTTCTCCTTTGCTTTTCACTTCTTTTCTTTTCACAGCTATTTGTAAGGCATCCTCAGACAGCCATTTTGCTTTTTTGTATTTCTTTTCCATGGGGATGGTCTTGATCCCTGTCTCCAGTACAATGTCACGAACCTCTGTCCATAGTTCATCAGGCACTCTATCTATCAGATCTAGTCCCTTATATCTATTTCTCACTTCCACTGGATAATCATAGGGATTTGATTTAGGTCATTCCTGAATGGTCTAGTGGTTTTCCCTACTTTCTTCAATTTAAGTCTGAATTTGGCAATAAGGAGTTCATGATCTGAGCCACAGTCAGCTCCTGCTCTTGTTTTTGTTGACTGTATAAAGCTTCTCCATCTTTGGCTGCAAAGAATATAAGCAATCTGATTTCGGTGTTGACAATCTGGTGATGTCAATGTGTAGAGTCTTCTCTTGTGTTGTTGGAAGAGGGTGTTTGCTATGACCAGTGCATTTTCTTGGCAAAACTGTATTAGCCTTTGTCTTGCTTCATTCCGTATTCCAAGGCCAAATTTGCCTGTCACTCCAGATGTTTCTTGACTTCCTACTTTTGCATTCCAGTCCCCTATAATGAAAAGGACATCTTTTTTGGGTGTTAGATCTAATAGGTCTTGTAGGTCTTCATAGAACCATTCAACTTCAGCTTTTTCAGCATTGCTGGTTGGGGCATAGGCTTGGATTACTGTGACATTAAATGGTTTGCCTTGGAAACAAACAGAGATCATTCTGTCATTTTTCAGATTGCATCTAAGTACTGTATTTTGGACTCTTTTGTTGACCATGATGGCCACTCCATTTCTTCAAAGGGATTCCCTCCCGTGGTAGTAGATATAATGGTCATCTGAGTTAAATTCACCCATTCCAGTGATTATTAATCATCCAGTGATTATTATTTAATAATAATATTCAATATTATTATTAAATTGTTTAATAAGTGTCACTATGTCATCTAGAGTTATATAACATAACATATATACACTTACAATATTTATATCATCAAAGCATTTTAGAAGAACAGAGTATTTACTTTAGTGAATGATATAACATTCATGCTTCCATAGATGATTCTTAATGGGTTCAGTTCAGTTCAGTTCAGTTCATTTGCTCAGTTGTGTCCAACTCTTTGCGATCCCATGAACTGCAGCAAGCCAGGCCTCCCTGTCCATCACCAACTCCCAAAGTCCACCCAAACCCATTTCCATTGGTTGGTGATGCCATTCAACCATCTCATCCTCTGTCGTCCCCTTCTCCTCCTGCCCTCAATCTTTCCCAGCATCAGGGTCTTTTCAAATGAGTCAGCTCTTTGCATCAGGTGGCCAAAGTATTAGAGCTTCAGATTCAACATAAGTCCCTCCAATGAACACCCAGGACTGATCTCCTTTAGGAGGGACTGGTTGGATCTCCTTGCAGTCCAAGGGACTCTCAAGAGTTTTCTCCAACACCACAGTTCAAATTCATCAATTCTTCGGCGCTCAGCTTTCTTTATAGTCCAATTCTCACATCCATACATGACTACTGGAAAAACCATGGCCTTGACTAGACAGACCTTTGTTGGCAAAGTAATGTCTCTGCTTTTTAATGTGTTGTCTAGGTTAGTCATAACTTTCCTTCCAAGGAGCAAACGTCTTTTAATTTCATGGCTGCAATCACCATCCGCAGTGATTTTGGAGTCCAGGAAAATAAAATCAGCCACTGTTTCCCCATCCATTTTTCATGAAGTGATGGGACCAGATGCCATGATCTTTGTTTGCTGAATGCTGAGTTTTAAGCCAACTTTTTCACTCTCCTCTTTCACTTTCATCAAGAGGCTCTTTAGTTCTTCTTCACTTTCTGCCATAAAGGTGGTGTCATCTGCATATCTGAGGTTGTTGATATTTCTCCCGGCAATCTTGATTCCAGCTTGTGCTTCATCCAGCCCAGCCTTTCTCATGATGTACTCTGCATATAAGTTAAATAAGTAGGATGAAAATATACAGCCTTGGCATACTCCTTTTCCTATTTGGAACCAGTCTGTTGGTGAATAATACAAACAGAACTGTTTGTACCTCTTTATATTCACATATACATTAGTATATCATCTTTCTGTATGTTTTGTATTGTGATTAAGCAGTTTGAGTTCCTGATACTGTCATGAATTCTGAAAGCTTCACTCTATAACACAGGGAGTGGAGTTATGCCAAGAATTGAACACAGCATTTGGGCACAATCTATAATACACTGATAATTATATATTATATATATATAATTTTGCATTATACTTAATGCATTTATTTGCTTACTAATTAAGGATACATATATTACCTGATGACTATGCATATATGTGCTAAATTCTGGAGATATTTGAGGAGACAAGTATTTCACAGTATTTATACTCTTAGAGTTTATAGTTTAATTAGTAACATTGTTAAAACATATTTTTTAAGAGGTACAATGATGACTGCTGGTGGCTCACACAGTAAAGCATCTGCTTATAATGCAGGAGACCTGGGTTCAATCCCTGGGTCGGGAAGATCCCCTAGAGAAGGAAATGGCAACCCACTCCAGTATTCTTGCCTGGAGAATCCCATGGATGGAGGAACTTGGTAGGCTACAGTCCATGGGGTCGCAAAGAGTTGGACACTACTGAACGACTTCACTTCACTTCACTTGCAGCAATAATGGGAACACAAGTTATAAGGTTTTATTCAACTGTTTCATGAAGAGTCTTAGAAAGAGTTTAAACCAGTTCAAAAGGCACTTAACAAGCTAGAGTATTGTAAGTAAGTTACTGTCCAACACTATTTACTATCCAACAGAGAAAGAAAACATTAATCTCTGGAGTTGTCTGTTTCACTGAACTAAAATTGTTTGTATCCATACTAGCCAAAAATCTACAAGTTATATGCCTCACAAAGTTGTAAAATAGCATAGACCAGAGAAAGTCAAGTCTAAGACTGTACTGACAAAATACCTAGTGACATATTTTGCCTTTTTCTAAGTCACAGATAAACTTTCTCACACTATTTATAAGTGAAAAGATAATTATAGGCAAGAACATTACAATTAATGTAGCTTTGATAACAGTATAAATTCATTAGGATTTTTGAAAGGATAACAGTCAAAATTATTTCTAAGACTAAGTTACTGATTGGTTCTTAAAGGGCAAATTGACATAAAGTGATGTTAGGGAAAATAAGAATGAAGTGGTAGAAGGAAAAGTTGATTGCCCTGGAAGAAAACGAAGGGTGTTTATAACCAATGAATTCTTTGAGAGAAACTATAACATTAAAAAAAAAAAAAAAAAAAAAGCAATGGATCTACTTCATCAGATACAAAATTTAAGTTATATCATATTGTTTAGCTGGGCCTCAAGGGTCATTCTAGGATTCAATGGCCCTATACTTATTTTTCCTTGTTCTGAAAATAGCATCTCTTTACCTGTCAAACATAATGGAATCCAGCAGAACCCTGAAGGGCCCAGTACAGAACCAAGTGGTTAATGATAGAGATAACTGAGTCACAGATTCAGAATGTAATGCACATTTCTTAGTTGTTTTACAGATACTACAACTGCAACCAGAGGTGAAAAAAGCTATACGATGACCAGACTATAGCTATTATATAAGCTGCTCCAGCTTGAGCAGTACTGAATCTATGGCTAGCAAAATTCCAAGAACTGACATCAAGAGTATGGAATTAATGTTATTGCTCACAGTAATCTATATCTTTGTGGACATCAAAATAATTGTAGCTTCACTATATGTTTAAGAGGGCAACTAAAATTTTTAGCAAAGAGACCCTTGTTGACAATTACCACATAGAGTGCCCTATGTCAGCATGAAGAAGTTACAAAAGAGGAAATGTATCCTAATCCTATAGAAATGCAATGATGTTCTGTCAAGTGGGGATTTATAAGCAGTTTTTGATAGGAAAGCACTCTCTGCAAGAGGAACCCTTTTGTCTTAAACTTAAACCAGGTACCCCATTCTTTACTCACATCTAGCCTAAGCACACTTATCAAATCATTTAATCACATGATATTTTGCCAAACTTGTTGATTCTTTCTATAGATCAAAGAAGTAGAAATGAAGAATCAGTAACTAACAGATAATCATATCTCTTCCCTAGCTTCCCCTTCAGTAATTTCACAAACTCTGTGACCAAACTGTGAATAAATTAACATCTAGAGGAAGATCACAAGAAATCAATGAGCCTGCACACAGTGGGAGGATGATGATGATTCTAACCCCCATCTCAATGATTAACTGAGATTACTTTCCTTCTTCCCTTTAAAAGTTTCATTGATTGAACAGAATTTTAGAGGCAGTTTTTGAGGGATACTGAATGCATCATCTTCCCAGATGGCTAGCAATTTGATTAAAGGCACCTTTCCTTTGCTTCCAACATTTGTCAGTATAGATACGTTAAGTGTTGAGCAGTGGGACCCAATTCATTTGATAACAGTAATAGGCACTTTGAAGGTACATCTGATTCTGTTTGATATAATGTTTCATCTCTTCCCTTGAATTAAGGTATGGAAACCATCTATAAATCAACAATTGCTAAAGACTGAATGAAGAAGCACACGTCAATTTATTTTGAAATTTCATATTCTTCTCCATGCTAGTGATATTATGAATGCCATTCAGAAACATCCTGCAAAGTCTATGAGGATTTGTAGGATGGAAATGAGATGGAAGACCTGAGGTCATGTCATAAATATAAATAACTGAAAGATTACTATTGATTATCACTACTCAACATGATTGATTATCAGCATCTAGGCTACTCATCACCAATGTCTATTGTTTTTTTTTTTTTTTCTCCTACATATTTCTTGAATATTTTCCCTTCATTTCTTAGACTGCTAGTCTAGTTGCTCTCATATGCACTCATCTTCCCTTGTCAGTGTTCGGGAGACTTTGGCAGAGGTGTAGGTCTACAGCAGCCTGCTGCAGGGTCAAAGAATTGACTGCAGCTATCCTGGTAGGCACAGCATCCTGTTCCTGAGAACCCCATGAACTGTATGAAAAGGCAAAAAGGTATGACACTGAAAGATGAACTCCCAGGTCAGCAAGTGCCCAATATGCTACTGGAGAAGAGCAGAGAAATAGCACCAGAAGGAATGAAAAGGCTGAGTCAAAGCAGAAACAATGCCTAGTTGAGGATGTGTCTGATGGTGAAAGTAAAGTCTGATGCTGTAAAAAACAATATTGCACAAGAACCTGGAATGTTAGGTTCATGAATCAAGGAAAATTGGAAGTTGCCAACGGGAGAGGGCAAGAGTGAACATCGACATTTTAGGATTCAGTGAACTAAAATGGACAGGAGTGGGAGACTTTAATTTAGATGGCCATTTTTTGTACTACTGTGGGCAAGAATCCCTTAAAAGAATGTAGTAGCCTTTACAGTCAATAAAAGAAGTAAGCCAGAAAGAAAAACACCAATACAGTATACTAACACATATATATGGAATTTAGAAAGATGGTAACAATAACCCTGTGCACGAGACAGCAAAAGAGACGCTGATGTATAGAACAGTCTTATGGACTCTGTGGGAGAGGGAGAGGGTGGGAAGATTTGGGAGAATGGCATTGAAACATGTAAAATGTCATGTATGAAACGAGTTGCCAGTCCAGGTTCGATGCACGATACTGGATGCTTGGGGCTGGTGCACTGGGACGAGCCAGAGGGATGGTATGGGGAGTGAGGAGGGAGGAGGGTTCAGGATGGGGAACACGTGTATACCTGTGGTGGATTCATTTTGATATTTGGCAAAACTAATACAATTTTTAAAGTTTAGCAATAAAATAAAATTAAAAAAAATAATAAAAAATTAAAAAAAAAAAAGAATCTGCCTTCCATGAGGAAACCACAGGAGATGGGGTTTGATCTCTGGGTCGGGAAAAGATTCTCTGGAGAAGGGAATGAGAATCTTCTCCAGAATTCTTTCCTGAAAAATACTACGGAAAGAGGAGCCTGGTGGGCTTTGTCCAAAGGGGCGCATGGAGTTGGACAATACAAATACAATTACAATCCAAATACAATCAAACTCCATGAAGGCAGGGACTTTGTTTTATTCATATAATAATACAAAGTCCATAGAACTGAAACTTGTGTACAGTATATAATCATGAATATTAGATAAATGAATGAATAACTATCTACCTAGGTACATATGTATATCTCTGTTATTAGCAAGAGTTTAAAAAATAAATTCCTTATTCTTACCAATGGAAAAAAAAAAAAAGAGTTTGAAATGCAGTACTTGGGTGCAATCTCAAAAACGACACAATGATCTCTATTCATTTCCAATGCAAACCTTTCAATATCACAGTAATCCAAGTCTATGCTCCAATTACTAATGCCAAAGAAGCTGAATTTAATGGTTCTATGAAGATCTACAATATCTTCTAGAACTAACACACACACACACACACACACACACACACACACACACACAAGTGTCCTTTTCATCATAGGGGACTGAAATACAAAATAGGAAGTGAAGAAATACCTGGAGTAACAGGCAAATTTTACCTTGGATTACAAAATGAAGCAGGACAAAAGCTAGCATAATTTTGCCTAGAAAAGTCACTGGTCAAAGCAAACATCCTCTTCGAACAGCACAAGAGATGACTCCTCACATCACCAAATGGTCAATATTGAAATCAGATTGAATATACTCTTTGCAGCCTAAGATGGAGAAGCTCTATTCAATTAGCAAAAACAAGATGAGGAGGTGACTGTGGTTCAGATCATTAACTCCTTATTGAAAACATCAGATTTAAATTTAAGAAAGTAGGGCAAACCACTAGGCCATTCAAGTATGACCTAAATGAAATCCCTTATAATTATATGGGTCTTCATAGAACCATTCAACTTCAGCTTCCAAATTGGGAAAGGAATATGTCAAGGCTGTATATTGTCATCTTGCTTATTCAATTTATATACAGAGTACATTATGTGAAATGTCAGGCTGGATGAAGAACAAGCTGGGATCAAGATTGCTGGGAGAAACAGCAACAACCTCAGATTTGTGGATAACACCACTCTTATAGCAGAAAACAAAGAACAACAAAAGGGTTTTTGATGAAGGAGAAAGAAAATGGTGAATAAGGTGACTTAAAGGTAAACATTAAAAAAAACGAAGATCATGGCATGTGGTCCCATCATTCATGGCAAATAGAGGGGGGAAAAATGGAAACAGTGACAGATTATTTTCTTGGGCCCCAAAATAACTGCAAATGGTGACTGCAGCCATGAAATTGAAAGACGCTTGCTCCTTGGAAGAAAAGCCATGACAAACCTACACAGTGTATTAAAAAGCAGAGATATTACTTTGCCAATAAAAGTCCATATAGAAAAAGCCATGGTTTTTCCGGTAGTTATGTGTGGATGTGAGAGTTGGATCATAAAGAAGGGCCAAAGAATTGATGCTTTTGAACTGTGGTGTTGGAGAAGACTCTTGAATCCCTTGTACTGAAAGGAAATCAAACCAGTCAATCCTAAAGAAAATCAACCCTGAATATTCATTGGAAGGACTGCTGCTGAAGCTGAAGCTCCAATAATTTGGCAACCGTATGTGAAGAGCCAACTCATAGGAAAAGATCCTAATGCTGAGAAAGACTGAAGGCAGGAGGAGAAGGTTAAGGCAAAGGATGAGTTGGCAGAAGGCATCACCGACTCAATGGACATGAATTTGAGCACACTCTGGAAGATGGTGAAGGACAGGGAAGCCTGGAATGCTGTAGTCCATGGGGTTGCAAAGAGTTGGACACAACTGAATGACTGAACAACAAGAGTTGTGTTGTCTTGCACAAGTAATTTAACTGAAGTGAATTTCTGTTGAGAGAGAAGTACAAATAGACAAGAGAAGAGACACAAAATAATGAGCCAGTGAGATTGAGGCCGTCTTTCCAGGTGGCACTTGTGGTAAATAAACAGTGTCTTCTGTCTCTTGTCAACTCAGGAGATGGAAGACACACGGGTTCAGTTCCTGGTTTGGGAAGACCCCTGGAGGAGGGAATGACAACCCACTCCAGTATTCTTGCTTGGAGAATCCCATGGTCAGAGAAGCCTGGAGAACTATGGTCCATAGGGTCCATAGTGTTGCAAACAGTTGGATTTGACTGAAGTGACTTAACACACCCACAACCATACATTTGTAGTTCAAGTGTTAGTCACTCAGTCATGTCCAACTCTTTGTGACCCCATGGACCATCGGCCACCAGGCTCATTTTTCTATGGAATGCTCCAGGCAAGAATGCTGGAGTGGGTAGCCATTCCCTTCTCCAGGGGATCTTCCCAACCAGGGATCCAACCCAAGACTTCTGCATTGCAGGTATATTCTTTATCATCAGAGCCACTGGGAAGCCCACATTTAGGGGATCCACTCTTTAAAAAATAAGTAGCTATTTCACAGAAGATGGTGCTATGACAAAACACATTTACTGCTCTAAAAGGGAGAGCACAGACTGATATAAATGTGCATGGTATCAATATGAATCCTAAAACACCATTAATGTATTAAATAACATTTGAGCTAGATATTTAATGCTTATTTCAAATATTAATTTCTATTGTATATCATAATGTGCATAGGTGTTTTGAATATGTATTTATAGTAAACATGGCAGGAAAAATAAAAGTATGTATTTAAAAAAATACTTTGTCAAGTACACAATGTCACATGAATATTTTCTCTAAAACTACTTAAAGTGAAATATTGGCTAAATATCCTAAGTTTCTTACGTTTGCAACAGACATCTGAATATTGGAAATATCTGGCTTGTTAATCCCATCTGAAAAAATATATAGATGGGTGAAAATTTTGTGTTACCTCAGAGTTATGAAAATATCTTAAATCAAGAGGGCAAGCACCAGTGCTTCCTAATAAGCCCACCCACCTCAATTCACAGCTTTTCCTCAATGATTCTGTTATCTCAGTCTGGCATATGGCCAGCTTATTACAGCTGTGCATTTGTAAAATTACCTCTGGGTTTGCAGATTGGCTTCTTTCCAAGACCTTGCAATCAATGACCCTGTCTTTCTATTTAATGTTAAGTGTGGCTTGTAGGTGTCACGGATGGAATTGTTCAAAAAGTCAGATATGACTCTGGTAACAGATTAAACTTTATCTTTAATTAATGGATTTGTGAAAAGAAAAGAAAATCTAAAACTACAAGCTCTTCATAACCTAGACAAAGGCAACTTGACATTTGCATTGAAATCCTTTCATTTTGTCTTTTACAGAATAATGCCTTCCCTTTATCTTTAAAATTAAACAATATATCATATTCATTGAAGAAAAAAATCATATCACTGTGAATCATGATAAAAGGTGCACTGCAGAATTTTAAGTGTAGGCAAAGAAATTTGTTAAAGTAAACCAAACCAGGTCACAAAATTTGTATTTTTTGGGTTTGTGCAATGTCATTAGAAACTTGCTCTACATTATTTATTTTTTTTCATTTTTAAATAAATTATAATTACCACTGTGAATTTCTCTTTAATATATGCTCTTAAAAATGTGTTTTAAAATTTTTGTGACCTTAGACTGAGTTTGGTGTTTTGATTGATTACAGAATTTCAGCTGATTTATACTTCTGCAATAAGTATATCTTTACTTCATGAAAATGAATGCATGGACTACCATGTTAGTTAGTGCCCTGGACGTTGGTGCAGGGTTTGGGACACTGCATACAGCAGTGCCTGGATGGGACCTTTTGAAGGAGATCACCATTATCTTCATTACTTCCACTGTAGATTGGACTCAGGTCAAGCAACAGGGAGGAAACATAGCCTGGCCCATCAACAGAAAGTTGGATTAAAGACCTACTGAGCATGGCCCCACCCATTAGAACAAGACCCAGTTTTCCCCTCAGTCTCTCACAAAAGGAAGCTTCCATAAGTCTCTTATCCTTATCTATCAGAAGGCAGAGAGAATGAAAGCCACAGTCACAGTAAATTAACCAAACTGATTACTTGGACCATAGCCTTGGCTAGCTCAGTGAAACTAGGAGCCATGCCATGTAGTGCCACCCAAGACAGACGGATTATGGTGGAGAGTTCTGATGAAACGTGGTCCACTGGAGAAGGGACTGGAAAACCACTTCAGTATTCTTGCCTTGAGAACCCCATGACCAGTATGAAAAGGCAAAAAGATAGGACAATGAAAGATTAATTCCTCAGGTCGGTAGGTGCCCAATATGCTACTGGACATCAGTGGAGAAATAACTTCAGAAAGAATGAAGAGATGGACCAAAGCAAAAACAACACCCAGTTGTGGATGTGACCGGTGATGGAAGCAAGGTCCAATGATGTAAAGAGCAATATTGCATAGGAAGCTGGAAAGTTTGGTCCACTGAGTCATGGCAAATTCAGTTCAGTTCAGTCACTCAGTCATGTCTGACTATTCATGACCCCATGAACAGGCCACCAGGCCTCCCTGTCCATCATCAACTCCCGGAGTCCACCCAAACCCATTTTCATTGAGTGGGTGATACCATCCAAACATTTCATCCTCTGTCATCCCCTCTCCTCCTGAATTCAATCTTTCCAGCATCAGGGTCTTTGGCAATGAATTAGCTCTTTGCATCAGGTAGCCAAAATATTGGAGTTTCAGCTTCAACATCAGTCCTTCCAATGAACACCCAGGACTGATCTCCTTTAGAATGGACTGGTTGGATCTCCTTGCAGTCCAAGGGACTCTCAAGGGTCTTCTCCAACAACACAGTTCAAAAGCATCAATTCCTCTGAGGTCAGCTTTCTTTATAGTCCAACTCTCACATCCATACATGACCACTGGAAAAACCATAGCCTTGACTAGACGCACTTTTGTTGGCAAAGTAATGTCTCTGCTTTTGAATATGCTGTCTGTGTTGGTCATAACTTTGCTTCCAAGGAGTAAGCGTCTTTTAATTTCATGGCTGCAATCACCATCTGCAGTGATTTTGGAGCCCAGAAAAATAAAGTCTGACACTGTTTCCCCATCTATTTTCCATGAAGTGATGGGACCAGATGCCATGATCTTCGTTTTCTGAATGTTGAGTTTTAAGCCAACTTTTTCACTCTCCCCTTTCACTCTCATCAAGAGGATCCGTAGTTCTTCACTTTGTGCCATAAGGGTGGTGTCATCTGCACATCTAAGGTTATTGATATTTCTCCCAGCAATCTTGATTCCAGCTTGTGCTCCCTCCAGCCCAGCATTTCTCATGATGTATTCTGCATATAAGTTAAATAAACAGGATAACAGTGTATAGCCTTGACATACTCCTTTCCCGATTTGGAACCAAGTTGTTCCATGTTCAGTTCTAACTGCTGCTTCCTGACCTGCATACAGATTTCTCAAGAGGCACATCAGGTGGTCTGGTATTCCCATCTCTTTCAGAATTTTCCACAGTTTATTGTGATCCACACAGGCAAAGGCTTTGGCATAGTCAATAAAGCAGAAATAGATGTTTTTCTGGAACTCTCTTGCTTTTTCTATGATTCAGCAGATGTTGGCAATTTGATCTCTGGGTCCTCTGCCTTTTCTAAAACCATCTTGAACATCTGGAAGTTCATGGTTCATGTATTGCTGAAAGCCTGGCTTGGAGAATTTTAAACATTACTTTACTAGCGTGTGAGATGAGTGCAATTGTGCAGTAGTTTGAACTTTCCTTGACATTTTCTTTCTTTGGGAATGGAATGAAAATTGACCTTTTCCAGTCCTGTGGCAAGGCAAATTGGAAGTGATCAAAGAGGACATGACAAGACTAAACATCGACATTTTAGGAATCAGCGAACTAAAATGGAGTGGAATGGGTGAATTTAACTCAGATGACCATTATATCTACTACTGTGGTCTAGAATCCCTTAGAAAAATTGGAGTATCTCTCATGGTAAACAAAAGAGTCTGAAATGCAGTACTCGGATGCAATCTCATAAATGACAGAATGATCTCTGTTTCTTTCCAAGGCAAGTCATTCAATATCACAGTTATTTAAGTCTATGCCCCAACAGCAATGCTGAAGAAGCTGAAGTTGAACAGTTCCAGGAAGGCCTACAAGATCTTCTAGAAGTAACACCCAGAAAAGATGTCCTCTTAATTATAGGGGACTGGAAAGCAAAAGTAGGACATCAAGAGCTACCTGGAATAATAGACACATTTGGCCTTGGAGTAAAAAATGAAGCAGGGAAAAAGCTAATATACTTTTTCCAAGAGAATGCACTGGTCATAGAAAAAACCGTCTTCCAAAAACACAAGAGAAGACTCTACACATGGACATCATGAGATGGTCAATACCAAAATCAGATTGATTATATTCTTTGCAGCCAAGATGGAGAAGCTATACACAGTCAGCAAAAAAAAAAAAGACCAGGAGATGACTGTGGCTCAGATCATGAATTCCTTATTGCTAAATTCAGACTTAAATAGAAAAACTAGAGAAAAACCACTAAACCATTCAGGTATGACCTAAATCAAATATGTTATGATTATACAGGGGAAGTGACAAATAGATTCAAAGGGTTAGATCTGATAGACAGAGTGCCTGAAGACCTATGGACGAAGGCACATGACATTGTACAGGGAGGCAGTAATCAAGAGCATCCCCAAGAGAAAGAAAGGCAAAAAGGAAAAATGGTTGTCTGAAGAGGCATTACAAATAGCTGAGAAAAGAAAACAAGTGAAAGGCAAAGGAGGAATGGAAAGATATACCCATTTGAATGCAGAGTTCCAAAGAATAGCATGAAGAGAAAAGAGAGCCTTCCTCAGTGATCAACACAAAGAAATAGAGGAAAACTATACAGTGGGAAGCCCACTCCAGTGTTCTTGCCTGGAGAATCCCAGGGCCCAGGGAGCCAGGTTGGCTGCCTTCTATGGGGTCGCAAAGATTTGGACATGACTGAAGCGACTTAGCAGCAGCAGCAGCAGCATAGAATGGAAAAGACTAGAGATCTCGTCAAGAAAATTAGAGATACCAAGGGAACATTTCATGAAAAGATGGATCCGATAAAGGACAGAAATGGTATGGACCTAACAGAAGCAGAAGATATTAAGAAGAGGTGGCAAGTATACACAGAAGAACTGTACAAAAATACCTTCATGAACCAGATAATCATGATGGTGTGATCACTCACCTAGAGCCAGACATCCTGGAATGTGAAGTCAGGTGGGACTTACAAAGCATCACTACAAACAAAGCTAGTGGAGGTGATAAAATTACAGCTGAGCTATTTCAAATCCTGAAAGATGATGCTGTGAAAGTGCTATACTCAATATGCCAGCAAATTTGGAAAACTCAGCAGTGGCCACAGGACTGGAGAAGGTCAGTTTTCATTCCAATCCCAAAGAAAGGCAATGCCAAAGAATGCTCAAACTACTGAACAACTGCACTCATCTCACACGCTAGTAAAGTAATGCTCGAAATTCTCCAAGCCAGGCTTTAGCAATATGTGAACTGTGAACTTCCTGATGTTCAAGTTGGGTTTAGAAAAGGCAGAGGAAACAGATATCAAATTGCCAACATCTGCTGGATCATGGAAAAAGCAAGAGAGTTCCAGAAAAACATCTATTTCTGCTTTATTGACTATGCCAAAGCCTTTGAATGTGTGGATCACAATAAAGTGTGGAAAATTCTGAAAGAGATGGGAATACCAGAACACCTGACCTGCCTCTTGAGAAAACTATATGCAGGTCAGGAAGCAACAGTTAGAACTGGACATGGAACAACAAACTGGTTCCAAATAGGAAAAGGAGTACGTCAAGGCTGTATATTGTCACCCTATTTATTTAACTTATATGCAGAGTACATCATGAGAAACGCTGGGCTGGAAGAAACACAAGCTGGAATCAAGATTTCCAGGAGGAATATCAATAACCTCAGATATGCAGATGACACCACCCTTATGGCAGAAAGTGAAGAGGAACTCAAAAACCTCTTGATGAAACTGAAAGAGGAGAGTGAAAAAGTTGGCTTAAAGCTCAACATTCAGAAAACGAAGATCATGGCATCTGGTCCCATCACTTGATGGGAAATAGATGGGGAAACAGTGGAAACAGTGTCAGACTTTATTTTGTTGGGCTCCAAAATCACTGCAGATGGTGAAAGCAGCCATGAAATTAAAAGACACTTACTCCTTGGAAGGAAAGTTATGACCAACCTAGATAGTATATTCAAAAGCAGAGATATTACTCTGCCAACAAAGGTGCATCTAGTCAAGGCTATGGTTTTTCCTGTGATCATGTATGGATGTGAGAGTTGGACTGTGAGGAAAGCTGAGCACTGAAGAATTAATGCTTTTGAACTGCGGTACTGGAGAAGAGTCTTGAGAGTCCCTTGGACTGCCAGGAGATCCAACCAGTCCATTCTAAAGGAGATCAGTCCTGGGTGTTCTTTGGAAGGAATGATGCTAAAGCTGAAACTCCAGTACTTTGGTCACCTCATGCAAAGAGTTGACTTATTAGAAAAGACTCTGATGCTGGGAGGGATTGGGGCAGGAGGAAAAGGTGACAACAGAGGATGAGATGGCTGGATGGCACCACCGACTAGATGGACGTGAGTTTGAGTGAACTCCGGGAGTTGGTGATGGACATGAAGGCCTTGCATGCTGCAATTCATGGTGTTGCAAAGAGTTGGACACGACTGAGCAGCTGAACTGAATAGAGTGGTAAATACTAGAGATCTCTTCAAGAGAATTAGAGATATCAAGGGAACTGTTCATGCAAAGATGGGCATAGTAAAGGACAGAAATGGTATGGAACTAACAGAAGCAAAATACATTAAGTAGAGGTGGCAAAAATACACAGAAAAACTAGACAAAAAAGGTCATCATGGCCAGGATAACCATGGTGGTGTGACCACTCACTTAGAGCCAGACATCCTGGAATGTGAAGTCAAGTGCGCCTTCGGAAGCATCACTACAAACAAAGCTAGTGGAGGTGATGCAATTCCAGTTAAGCTATTCCAAATCCTAAAAGATGATTCTGTGAAAGTGCTGCACTCAGTATGTCAGCATATCTGGAAAACTCAGCAGTGGCCACAGGACTGGAAAAGATCAGTTTTCATTCCATTCCCAAAGAAATGCAATGCCAAAGAAAGTTCAAAGTACTGCACCATTGCACTCATTTCACACACTAGCAAAATATTGCTCAAATTTCTCCAAGCCAGGCTTCAGCAATACTTGAACCCTGAACTTCCAGATGTTCAAGCTGACTTTAGAAAGGAAGAGGAACCAGAGATCAAATTGCCATCATCCGTTGGATCATCAAAAAAGCAAGATAATTCCAGAAAAACATCTGCTTTATTGACTATGCCAAAGCTTTTGACTGTATGGATCACAACAGATCATGGAAAATTCTTAAAGAGGTGGTAGTATCAGACCAGACATGCTGGAATATGAATTCAAGTGGGCTTTTGGAAGCATCAGTGTAAACCAAGCTAGTGGAGGTGATGGAATTCCTGTTTTAAAATGTATATTTGTATATATTATTATGAAATATGTTTACATTATATACCTCACTGTTAAGCTGGGGCATCTCATTTCATCTTCTTTAGCCCTTGGTCTGAGATTTACAACATTGTATCTCCTGCTTCTTTGGCCTTCAGACTTAAACTGTAAACATATTACTGATTATATACCCATCTAATCTACATCCTAACAGCTCTCTCTCTATGGTTTGTTGTTGCTGTTGTTTATGTGCCTGTATATTTAGTTATTACATATGAAAGTTATTTTATTTTCTTAAAAATAATTATCCAAGAGCATGCCTTCTGCCACATTTCAGTAATTCAAAGGGTCACTCTACCCCATAATACAGTGTTTTTGGATCAGTAAGTAATTGGATCAGTAATTTAATATATATTAAAATGTTTTAACATATAATCTTATTTCTGTGGAGTTAAAGATTTAAATGGAGAAGGCAACGGCACTCCACTCCAGTACTCTTGCCCAGAAAATCCCATGGACGGAGGAGCCTGGTAGGCTGCAGTCCATGGGGCTGCTAAGAGTCAGACACGACTGAGCAACTTCACTTTCACTTTTCACTTTCATGCATTGAAGAAGGAAATGGCAACCCACTCCAGTGTTCTTGCCTGGAGAATCCCAGGGATGGGGGAGCCTGGTGGACTGCCACCTATGGGGTTGCACAGAGTCAGACACGACTGAAGTGACGCAATAGCAAAGATTTAAAATTGACAATATGCATCTTGAGTTTGCACTTATGCTCTTTAACTGGAAAGCATAATTTGGTAACCTGTTCTTAGCTGAACAGTTTAGAATTAATTTGGAACTACTAAACTACTTTGCTTATTTAACTTGTTGATGTGTCAGGGCTTAGGTAGCAAGAGCAGGAATAAATAGAATTGCCAGATTTAAGGCATATGAAAACATATAATTAATAAAATAGATTATATCAGTTAAAAACAGGGGAAAGCAAATAGTGACTGTCAAGTTCAAGTTTGAGAACATAAGGGTAATAACTATTGACACAAGTGACAAGGAAGATAAGCAGATTACTGTGTTCAATGATGAGCTTGATGTTAAAGACACTGCTATTAACGGTTAGCTATCTAGTGAGAAATGTACAGTAAGAAGTTCACTCTATAAACTAGAATCTGGAGTTAATGGCTTAGTTGGAGATTTATATGGGGGAATAATCTGTGTAAGGACTGTAACTAAAGTCAAGAGAGTAGATGAGAGCATTCAAGGAGAGTATATAGAGTAAGAAGAGAAAAAACTAAATTAGAACCCAGAGGACTGACAACATGTAAGAACATTACCAGGAAACTAATTCATCATTCCTGTTGGCTATAACATTACTGAAATATGGCAGAAGGCATGCTCTTGGATAATCATACTATCTCCTGTCAAAGTGAAATTGAATGAGCAAGATAAATTGACATATTGTGAGATCAAATGACAGTGATTAAGTACTGACCATTCACTGAAACACTTGATCCAATTACTTACTGTATATGAGGGGTAGTGTGACCTTTCAGATGAGACTATCTGTGGTAGATGGCCTTCATTTGAAATCTTTCTTTTCTTTAAACATGACAGAGATGAAGGAAAATTTTCAATGCTTTAAAAACTAGAACTCGCTGTCAAGTAGCTGCTGATCAGAGGAGCTGAGATTCTTTTTTTTTTTTTCTTTTTTTTTAATTTTATTTTATTTTTAAACTTTACATAACTGTATTAGATTTGCCAAATATCAAAATGAATCCGCCACAGGTATACATGTGTTCCCCATCCTGAACCCTCCTCCCTCCTCCCTCCCCATTCCATCCCTCTGGGTCGTCCCAGTGCACCAGCCCCAAGCATCCAGTATCGTGCATCGAACCTGGACTGGCAACTCATTTCATACATGATATTTACATGTTTCAATGCCATTCTCCCAAATCTTCCCACCCTCTCCCTCTCCCACAGAGTCCATAAGACTGTTCTATACATCAGTGTCTCTTTTGCTGTCTCGTACACAGGGTTATTGTTACCATCTTTCTAAATTCCATATATATGCGTTAGTATACTGTATTGGTGTTTTTCTTTCTGGCTTACTTCACTCTGTATAATAGGCTCCAGTTTCATCCACCTCATTAGAACTGATTCAAATGTATTCTTTTTAATGGCTGAATAATACTCCATTGTGTATATGTACCACAGCTTTCTTATCCATTCATCTGCTGATGGACATCTAGGTTGCTTCCATGTCCTGGCTATTATAAACAGTGCTGCGATGAACATTGGGGTACTCGTGTCTCTTTCCCTTCTGGTTTTCTCAGTGTGTATGCCCAGCAGTGGGATTGCTGGATCATAAGGCATGTCTATTTCCAGTTTTTTAAGGAATCTCCACACTGTTCTCCATAGTGGCTGCACTAGTTTGCATTCCCACCAACAGTGTAAGAGGGTTCCCTTTTCTCCACACCCTCTCCAGCATTTATTACTTGTAGACTTTTGGATCGCAGCCATTCTGACTGGTGTGAAATGGTACCTCATAGTGGTTTTGATTTGCATTTCTCTGATAATGAGTGATGTTGAGCATCTTTTCATGTGTTTGTTAGCCATCTTTATGTCTTCTTTGGAGAAATGTCTATTTAGTTCTTTGGCCCATTTTTTGATTGGGTCATTTATTTTTCTGGAGTTGAGCTGTAGGAGTTGCTTGTATATTCTCGAGATTAGTTTTTTGTCAGTTGAGGAGCTGAGATTCTTAAGAGATTTTTAAGAGATGCTAAATTAATGAAATGCTCTTATTCTGATCCATAGAATTCAGTCACTTAAATGTATCAATTACTTCGCTGGTATTTTCTGAGAAAGGAGATTATATCTTACTTTCACCATTTCTTCTTTGTCTTTTTAAACAAATCTTTATTATTGCAGGCATTATGCTAGGTCGTGGGGATGAACAGACGGATAATAAAGTTTCCCAATATTTGTGATTACTGTCTAGCCAAAGAGATATGAATGTGTATAGCTAAATTAAAATGAAGGATGGCAATTTCTATAGTAAAGGTGTGTAAGATTGTTCTGTTGCGAGCATAAACTCCTTAAGAGTGGGGATAACTCTATTCATCACTGCACTCTCAGCAATAAGCACAGTGTCTGTGTAGGTACTTAATATTTAGTGATATCTTTATATCCTATCTTGCTCAAATGGGAACTTAATTCAACTTAGAAGAATAGTCACAACAAAACACCATAAAATAAAAGTGTTACAATAGAGAAATGAAGAAAAAGGGATATAAAATGAATATAGAAATGAGACCAGCTATGATCACTTTAATGACCTTTGATTTCACACTTTATTCTCTGTATAAACAAATTTATTACTGAAAGGGATTTTGTTATCACTTGAGAGGTAACATTTGAGAAAGAATTTGAAGAAAAAATAGATATTTTTCAGGTGAAGAAGTGATAAGACTAGAGGCAGAAAGTATTTCACTTTGAACAGAGGTAGGTAAATAGAGTAGAGTTGATAGTCAAATGCTAAGAATAAAGACATAATTTAGAACCAGATTAGAAAGATATTCTATACATGGGAAAATAATTTGTCATTATGGACTGAACTGTTTCTCCCCAAAATTCATATACTAAAGTCCTATATCTTAACCTTCAATATTTAAGAATGTGACTATATTTGAAAATAAAGCCTTTAAAGAGACAATTACAATGAAACAAGGTCACAAAGGCAGACTCTAATTCAAAACGACTTGTGTCTTTGTAATAAGAGGAGATTAGGACATAGATACCACATAGGACACTACTAGAAGGCAGTCATCTTTGCCAAGGAGAGAGCCTTAGGAAAAAACAAACCTGCTGACAATTTGGTCTTGGACTTCTAGCCTCTGGAACTATACATTTCAGAACATAAATTTCTGTTTTTGTTTTCCAGCTATACTGTGTAGTATTTTGTTATGGCAGACCTAGTAAACTAACATAATTCCCAAGGCAATGGGGCCCAGATCAAACCAGATCAGATCAGTCATTCAGTTGTGTCCGACTCTTTGGGACCCCATGAATTGCAGCATGCCAGTCCTCCCTGTCCATCACCAACTCCTGGAGTTCACTGAGACTCATGTCCCTCGAGTCAGTGATCCCATCCAGCCATTTCATCCTCTGTTGTCTCCTTCTCCTCCTGCCCCCAATCCCTCCCAGCATCAGAGTCTTTTCCAATGAGTCAACTCTTCGCATGAGGTGGCCAAAATACTGGAGTTACAGCTTTAGCATCATTCCTTTCAAAGAAATCCCAGGTCTGATCTCCTTCAGAATGGACTGGTTGGATCTCCTTGCCTCCCAAGGGACTCTCAAGAGTCTTCTCCAACACCACAGTTCAAAAGCATCAATTCTTCAGTACTCAGCCTTCTTCACAGTCCAACTCTCATATCCATACATGACCACAGGAAACACCATAGCCTTGACTAGACAAACCTTTGTTGCAAAGTAATGTCTGCTTTTGAATATGCAATCTAGGTTGGTCATAACTTTCCTTCCAAGGAGTAAGCGTCTTTTAATTTCATGGCTGCAGTCACCATCTGTAATGATTTTGGAGCCCAGAAAAATAAAGTCTGACACTGTTTCCACTGTTTCCCCATCTATTTCCCATGAAGTGATGGGACCGGATGCCATGATCTTCATTTTCTGAATGTTGAGCTTTAAGCCAACTTTTTCACTCTCCACTTTCACTTTCATCAAGAGGCATTTGAGTTCCTCTTCACTTTCTGCCATAAGGGTGGTGTCATCTGCATATCTGAGGTTATTGATATTTCTCCTGGCAATCTTGATTCCAGCTTGTGTTTCCTCCAGTCCAGCGTTTCTCATGATGTACTCTGCATATAAGTTAAATAAACAGGGTGACAATATACAGCCTTGACGAACTCCTTTTCCTATTTGGAACCAGTTTGTTGTTCCATGTCCAGTTCTAACTGTTGCTTCCTGACCTGCATGCAAATTTCTCAAGAGGCAGATCAGGTGGTCTGGTATTCCCATCTCTTTCAGAATTTTCCAAGGTTTATTGTGATCCACACAGTCAAAGGCTTTGGCATAGTCAATAAAGGAGAAATAGATGTTCTTCTGGAACTCTCTTGCTTTTTATATGATCCAGCTGATGTTGGCAATTTGATCTCTGGTTCCTCTGCCTTTTCTAAAACCAGCTTGAACATCAGGAAGTTCATGGTTCACATATTGCTGAAGCCTGGCTTGGAGAATTTTGAGCATTATTTTACTAGCGTGTGAGATGAGTGCAATTGTGCGGTAGTTTGAGCATTCTTTGGCATTGCCTTTCTTTGGGATTGGAATGAAAACTGACCTTCTCCTGTCCTGTGGCCACTGCTGAGTTTTCAAAATTTGCTGGCATATTGAGTGCAGCACTTTCACAGCATCATCTTTCAGGATTTGGAATAGGTCAAGTGGAATTCCATCACCTCCACTAGCTTTGTTCATAGTGATGCTTTCTAAGGCCCACTTGACTTCACATTCCAGGATGTCTGGCTCTACGTCAGTCATCACACCATCGTGATTATCTGGGTCATGAATATCTTTTTTGTACAGTTCTTCTGTGTATTCTTGCCATCTCTTCTTAATATGTTCTGCTTCTGTTAGGTCCATACCATTTCTGTCCTTTATCAAGCTTATCTTTGCATGAAATGTTTCTTTGGTATCTCTGATTTTCTTGAAGAGATCCCTAGTCTTTTGCATTCTGTTTTTTTCCTCTATTTCTTTGCATTGATCGCTGAAGAAGGCTTTCTTATCTCTTCTTGCTATTCTTTGGAACTCTGCATTCAGATGTTTATATCTTTCATTTTCTCCTTTGCTTTTTGCTTCTCTTCTTTTCACAGCTGTTTGTAAGGCCTCCCCAGACAGCCATTTTGCTTTTTTGCATTTCTTTTCCATGGGGATGGTCTTGATCCCTGTCTCCTGTACAATGCCACAAACCTCATTCCATAGTTCATCAGGCACTCTATCTATCAGATCTAGGCCCTTAAATCTATTTCTCACTTCCACTGTATAATCATAAGGGATTGGATTTAGGTCATACCTGAATGGCCTAGTGGTTTTCCCTACTTTCTTGAATTTCAGTCTGAATTTGGCAATAAGGGGTTCATGGTCTGAGCCACAGTCAGCTCCTGGTCTTGTTTTTGCTGACTGTATAGAGCTTCTCCATCTCTGGCTGCAAAGAATATAATCAATTTGATTTCGGTGTTGACCATCTGGTGATGTCCTTGTATAGAGTCTTCTCTTGTGTTGTTGGAAGAAGGTGTTTGTTATGACCAGTGCATTTTCTTGGCAAAACTCTATTAGTCTTTGCCCTGCTTCATTCTGTATTCCAAGGCCAAATTTCCTGTTACTCCAGGTGTTTCTTGACTTCCTACTTTTGCATTCCAGTCCCCTATAATGAAAAGGACATCTTTTTTGGGTGTTAGTTCTAAAAGGTCTTGTAGGTCTTCATAGAACCGTTCAACTTCAGCTTCTTCAGTGTTACTGGTTGGGGCATAGACTTGGATTACTGTGATATTGAATGGTATGCCTTGGAAACGAACAGAGATTATTCTGTCGTTTTTGAGATTGCATCCAAGTACTGCATTTTGGACTACTCGCAAACATATTTGTAAGAACATTAATTACAGACAACATGGAATATGGGCTAAAGAGAGACTGAGAAGGATGCATGAGTGTAGGATAAAACACTGAGTCTTAATCTAAACTCCTGTTCTTTACAATGAGAACAGAGAGGACAAGTCAGATGTCAAATTTATTTTTCAGGTGTAATTAACTGCCTGAAAAGTTTGGTAGAGATTGGTTTCCATAATAAGAAGACATTAAGTCAGTCATTACAGCCGCTCAGTCGTGTCCGGCTCTTTGCGACCCCGTGAATTGCAGCACGCCAGGCCTCCCTGTCTATCACCAATTCCCGGAGTTCACTCAGACTCACGTCCATCGAGTCAGTGATGCCATCCAGCCATCTCATCTTCTGTCGTCCCTTCTCCTCCTGCCCTCAATCCCTCCCAACATTAGAGTCTTTTCCAATGAGTCAACTCTTTGCATGAGGTGGCCAAAATACTGGAGTTACAGTTTAGCATCATTCCTTCCAAAGAAATCCAAGGTCTGATCTCCTTCAGAATGGACTGGTTGGATCTCCTTGCCTCCCAAGGGACTCTCAAGAGTCTTCTCCAACACCACAGTTCAAAAGCATCAATTCTTCGGTACTCAGCCTTCTTCACAGTCCAACTCTCACATCCATACATGACCACAGGAAAAACCATAGCCTTGACTAGATGGACCTTTGTTGGCAAAGTAATGTCTCTGCTTTTGAATATGCTATCTAGGTTGGTCATAACTTTCCTTCCAAGGAGTAAGCATCTTTTAATTTCATGGCTGCAGTCACCATCTGCAGTGATTTTGGAGTCCCCAAAAATAATGTCTGACACTGTTTCCACTGTTTCCCCATCTATTTCCCATCAAGTGATGGGACCAGATGCCATGATCTTCGTTTTCTGAATGTTGAGTTTTAAGCCAACTTTTTCACTCTCGTCTTTCACCTTCATCAAGAGGCTTTTTAGTTCCTCTTCACTTTCTGCCATAAGAAGACATTACTTAATAGATTATAAATTACAATACTGAGTTGAAGGTATTAACCAATGCCAGAAATAACTGAGTTTAAATAATGCATTTTTCTTCAGTTTGAAAGTTGATTTAGTTTTCTCTATGTATGTCTGTTTGTATAATAGGGAATGTAGAAATGATATGGGTTTTTGATATACTGAATTTAATGAGTCTTTCAGACATTTTCTTAAATTTCTTCAACTAAAAGTAAAAAAGGGCCTTAGGCTTGGAAAAAAATTGTCATATTTAGCATTCTGATCAAGAAAATGATTACTTGAGAGGAAAGAAGAGCTCTATATAAATTTGGGGCTGGCTCTATGTTTATTAGAAGAAGTCTGCAAACTCTTCCCTCCTCAAAAATACCTGGATCTAGTATCTTCTTCAACTTGACTTTTCTCACAGTCTGTCATGCTCATGACATGCTCTTGTCATGTACATGAATAACATGTACTGTATGTTCCAGAAACAATAAAGATGTCACTATTATCACCTCAAAAGTAACTGTTAAAACACACAAATGATAATCTTAATGCATACTGCATAATGTAATTGAATAATCACCTCTGTTAATGATTTCTTTAAAACTGGAGAGAATCATATAGAGCAGTGGGATTTTGGTGATTGTATCTAGAAAACCAAATAAAACAAAAGAATCTTACAAAGGAAATTTTGGCTTGCTTCAACAGCACAGGGCAGTGCTTTGCTTGACATAAAGGAAGCACTCAATAAAGCTTGATTAAATTAATGCAGTATACTCTTGACTTTCGACTCAAAGCACTTAGGCAAATGGGTGATTCCCTAAATAGAAAATTTAATGTCTCTAAGAAAGAAAGAAGTTAGTTATGCAAACCTAATTATTTTCCATCCATGACAGAAATACCATGGGATAAAGAATGCATTCCTCTGGAAATCCACTCTTAGATATTAGAGGCCATAATGCAAAGGCTGCCCAAAAGTTCCAAAGAGGGTGTTTTGTGAAATAAAATAGTTTCTAAGTCTTTCCTAAAATTAGTGTTGACACTACTGTTGGGAACTCTGAAATGTCCCTCAAAATACTGTTTTACTTTTTCTTGTGCACTTAGAAAGAAAATTTCACCTTTCATAATTGAAAACACAAATACATCTAGGTTGAATAATAAAGCTTAGAAATGAAAAAAAATACTATAAATCTCACTGGTGAATATTCAGAAAGAAAATAATGTAGTTTTGTCTTATAAATCTGGCAGAAACAAATGCAATTCAAGATATGTTCCAAGAAGCTAAGAACAGAGAAAAGATAATTAAATCTGTAGATTTAAGGAAAGGTGATAGAACCTAGGACATAATTAAAATTTTAAAAATACCTTTCCTTGATGTGGAGTTTTATGTATCTCTAAGTTCTCATGTAAAATTATTTTTAAAATGTAGAATTTCTATGATAAGCATGGAAATATGAAAAGAAAAAAGGTAAAATTCCATCTTTGTCATTTTTTTTTCTTTATTAAAGAATTTGAAGAAATCACAGTTCAGGGTATGGAGGCTAGCTAAAGAAATTAGCATCCACTGCCTCACTCATCTATAACAATCGTAGATGATGAGTCAGGCCAGCAAAGGCAGAAATGGGAAAGACTAATCCATGAGTCTAGCTTTGAAAAGGAAATCAAGGGGGAACTAATGAGAGCAAAGCATCAGGTCTGATGAGAAATGTAATATCTTTCCTGTACACTCCTTTCTGTTCTGGTTTTATTTTAATGGGAAACTGGGGAAGTCTAAATCTATTTATGGGAGGCAGACACTTTGTTTGAGGAGTCTAATGAAATTAAGTGCAGAGAGAAGATGGGAAGAGATTTGAAAGGGATGACATTAGGAAATCCATTTGGAGGCACAGACTTGGGAAAATACAGTAGTTCAGGGAAATGATTTGCAAGATTGAATCAAAGCATTTAATTATGGTTGTATTATGATCTTGAAAATTTTTCCTGAGAAAATGGATAATTATATAATTTTCAACATTCTAATTTGTCCATAGGAACTGGATAAAGGCTCTCTTCAAATGAATTCCCTCAACCACCAACAGTGACTTTAGCAGAGCAATACCAGAAGTATGGCTAAATAATATACATGTGAGCAATATTTCTAAATATGTGATGGGGCTTTAAAAACTGCTTAAAAATATGAATATTTTGTGATAAATTTAAATTGGTATCAAAGATACTATCTGTATGAACTTAACAATTATAAAAAAACTGTATGTTGTAACCTATTATATTTAACAGAGTATTGTTTCTAACTTGATAATGATCAATTCAAGAATAGAATTTTCTTATTTAGTAAGAAAGGGTTACAAGCTACAATTTAAAATATCCCTTTTCACTACATAATATAAAATGCTTAAAAATACTGTAAAAATGTTTAAGGGAGTACACAATAATTACATTGCTATGACTTTAAAATCAAGTTATTTTTAAAATGTAAGGTTATACTTATGGTTAGGTTATTCTAGACACTAACTTCAATTCTTATCTTGTATTTTACAAGTCAAAGATACTGAATGTACTGTCGGAACTCTGGGAGCATTTCTAGATCAGGGTATAAACTTAATTTTTCAGTTGATTCTTTTTTTTTAATTTTATTTTATTTTTAAATTTTACATAATTGTATAAATTGGGACAATTTAACAACAAAAAAAATAATAATAATGTAACATAGCTGCACGGAAAGGGGGCTGAGATGTATAAAAGTTTGTATGAACTCAGAGTCAGCTTGTAAAGATGCAAAATATATAAAGCATCTGGGAAAAGAAACCTAGCACGTTCAAGGGGCAGATAAAACTTTTATTCAGTACCAAAAGGGACCCAGGGTGATAATAGAAGGCAAATTATATACAGGCTTGCAATGTGGCAATGTGTTGCAATGTAGCAACAGAAATGACCTAGTTATTTTGTAATCTCTAGAAGTGGAAATCATGTTCAAGAACATGGATTGGATAACTCTTCCACTATTATAACCAGTAAAAAATAATTCTGAAACATTCACTGAGCTTTCAATTAAGAGTTGTGTTAAAATATCTGTGGTATATTTCAACAGGTCAACAGAAGTTATTAGATACATTAATAAAACATGTACTAGAGAATGTAGGGAATCTGATCATATTAAGTTAGAACAGGTTGCGCTCATTTTATTTGATTTCTGGAATACAATTTGGGGGAAATTAAATATCATACAATTAAGAATAACTTTGCATGGAGCTAACTTGAGAAGCCTAAAACTACAAAAGAAAATGAAAGAGGTGATTAAAATTTCCCAAATTACCTGTTTCCAAAGGATGTAGAATAAAGTTTTGTTATAATTTTAGAAATGCTATTTCCACTTTTGCACATTATAAAGGTCCATTTTTTCCTTAGGTCATTACATAATGTGATTTCATAAACTTCTCATTTTTGAGAGTCCCACAAATGAGACTAGAATTTCTAATTAGGCTATAATCATCCAAAAGGCGATTTTGACAATTATATTTTCCCTGTTTCTTTAAGAGGTCAGATAGGAAATTTATTCTTACTTGTGTTTTATCACATCTTTTAATCTTTTACAAAATGATATTTTCTATGCTCCTGGAAACTTCTATGAATTAAGGTCAACTGTAGAAATAGGAGGAGTTTTCTATGTAGAATGACAAAGTATACTTCACAAGATCAGGCACTCCTTGATAAGTTATTAATTCTTTGAGAATCAAAAGCCCTAACAAAATTCATTATTCTAGAAGTTATAATACCTAAAGTTTTATTCACTGACACTTCATTTTCAGTTGTGCTCAACTCTTTGCGACCCCATGACTGTCCATGAGATTCTCCAGGCAAGGATACAGGAGTGGGTTTATATTTCCTTCTCTGGGGGATCTTCCCAACCCAGGGTTCGAACCTGGGTCTCCTACACTGCAGGCAGATTCTTTACTGACTGAGCTACTAGGGAAGCCCATTTAAAAATATAGATAGATAAAAAGGCATTGATATGGGTTTCCCCTGGATCACAAAGAGAATATGAAAAGAGAAGTAGAATCACTTAAACAAATGCATATTCTACAAACTACCATTCAAGGACAATTCAGCATGAGGATAAGATATAACCCTAGAGTTATATTTTAGTCCAAAAACTAGACAATAGCCCCACGGTGGGATTCCTAAAGAATCACCCAAAATCTAGGGGGAAAAGCCTGAAAGTGACACTGACACCTAAGAATTCTGAAGAAGACTTTGGTTTGGACGTCTGTTGTGACAATTTGGGGGTGTAAATATCAGGTTTAACCTTTTTCTGAAGTTTATCCTCTGAAATATCCTCAAGGCCTTCACTCCTTCTGATCATAGGCACATTGCAGGGAACATAAGACAGAGAGTAAAGAGTTTTTGTTTCAATCATTCATCATTCCTTCATCATCATCCATATAATGGATATGCCCTTCCATTTTTAAAAGGAAATAAACAATTTCCTAAAAATTCACAAAAGTATTTTACAGGCCTTTTCATCACCTTAAACTAATTCCAAAAAGAAACTCAACTAGTGTAAAGCACCATGATTTTTGAACCATGAACTTCTGTGAATAATATTTAACCTGATTTGATGATATGAAGCTCAAGGAAACAAAACATCTGCTTGAAGTTATTAATTTTTTTTCAGTTAATGAAAGAAACTGTTTCAAGCAGATATTTTTATTTTTAATAGCATCATTAGAAAAGCTTTTAGGTTTTGTTCTTGTTGCTTATTTGATTCTTTTTGAAACATATTTTCTCATAAGAAAAGTATTCATATTTGCTTTTTAAAACTACTATTGTGGATCATGGGGAATTAAAATGAACACAAGTATTATAGTATCAAGAATTCAAAAATCAGGAGAACTGTATAAACAGATCTCTAATTTAGCTTCTTGTACCTCTGAAACTGGCTTTGGCACTCTGAGTTACCAATTTATCATAGGGAAGCATTAGGGCAGAGATCGTTCTTACTCCTCTCAAGAACTCATTTTGGTAAAAATTATGTTGTCATCAGCCAACTGTGAGCTCTTTAAGGTCAGAGATTAACTTTTATTCACTTTTTTTAATCTTTAACATCAAAAGCTAAACTTAACGCCAGATACATGGTCAGGACTGGGAAATAAATTTTAATCAGTTAGTGAAAGAGAGTTTGGGAAACTGAATTCATTGAAATTGATTAAATGTTTTATTGTAGCTTTAACTGCACCTTTTTTTCAAAGTGAGCCACATATCACTGCCCACTTAAACCAAGTCAAACTGATTAAAAAACTGTTTTGTTCCTTAATATGGCTTTAGAATATATATACTTGTCAAATATGGATTTGTCAAAAACTTAATAGTGAAACTGGCAATGCCAATGTTCAAAAATCAATTTAGACATTTTTAGGGCTTCCTTGATGGCTCAGATGGTAAATAATGTGCCTGCAATGCAAGACACCTGGGTTTAACCCCTAGCCCCAGAAGATCCCCTGGAGAAGGGAATGGCTATCCACTTTCTTGCCTGTAGAATTTCTTGGACAGAGGAGCCTGGTGAGCTACAGTCCATGTGGTCACAGAGTCAAACATGACTAAGCAACTAACACTACTACTACTGTATTTCTTACTTTATTAATTGAGTATTATTTTTGCTGGTTTTCATCAAGAATATTTATTGAACAGGGCATCCCATTGGATGCTGGAATTAGTTACTAAGTATGGCTGGGTGCTGAAGAACTGATGCTTTCAAATTCTTGTGGTGCTAGAGAAGACTCTTGAGGGTCCCTTAGATTGCAAGGAGATCAAACCAGTCAATTCTAAAGGAAATCAACTCTGAATATTCATCGGAAGGACTGTTGCTAAAGCTGAAGCTCCAATACTTAGGCCACCTGATGGGAAGAGCCAACTCACTAGAAAAGACCCTGGTGCTGAGAAAGACTGAAGGCCAAAGAAGGGAGCAGCAGAGGATTAGATGGTTAGACAGCATCACCGACTCAATGCACATGAATTTGAGCAAACTCTGGAAGATAGTGGAGGACAGAGGAGCTGATGTGCTACAGTCCATGAGGTCTTAAAGAGTCAGACACAACTAAGCAACTGAAAACAACATTTAAAAAAAATTATGCTAGATGGACTAAGGAAGGCATGATTTGATGCCTGTTTTGTTCTGATTTCATGTTTTACAACAAGTTTGGTCATTTGCTTTTATGGGGTTCTTAAGGCAAGAATACTGAAGTGATTCACCATTTCCTTCTCCAGTGGGCCACATTTTGTCAAACCCTGACTAGCAAGGGCATGCCCTTCAGTCACTCCACATAACTGGACAACATGCCCAGTATCTTGGTTGTCCCATTGCTGGTCCTCATTGAGCATGTAAACCTTCACCAGATGCTGGGTGCTTATTTGTATCAATAAAAGCTTTTTTAATCAACAGCAATAAATTACTATGTAATCAAAAATCTTGTTTCACCTTTCTACTACAGCTCAAACATATTTATTTAGTTCCTTTCTTCATAGTATTTCAATCTAAATTAAAAGAGAAAGTATACCTAAATATAACTGTTAACAAATCAATAAAAAGATAGGGTAAGGACAAAAAGGTGAGATTGTGGAGGTGTAATAATCTGGTATTTTCTGCTGTTTTGCAGGTTGTCTGCCGAGGGTTAGTGGGGACACCTACTAATCTCTGTTTTACTCATTGTGCTTATATGGAGATCTTTATTCCAGGAGAGATTTATTATTGGAACTCATACAGAGGTATGGATAGGCTGACATTGGCCCTGAGACTCACCGCATTTTCTTAAAGAGAAAATCCAAATTCTTAGTGAGCTATGTCTACTTTTCCTCTTTTCTCCTTTCTTCTCCACATACTACTTTTTTCAAAGGAAGGTTTTATCCTAATTTTAATTCAGATAATATGGTAATATATTTTTTCCTCCATCCTACCATAAATCTTTACAAGGGGAGAAAACACTAAATGTGTTCTGCAAAAATTTATCTCAGTGATTGTGTGGAAGGTTTGTTTCCAGGTAACAGGGTAGCTAAGCATAAAGCAATTGTTTCTTTAATTGGTTTAAAACTTGTGATTCTTGAATGTGTCTCTGTTGACAATCACATGGCTGACTAAATCAGTAAATGAATAATGCTAATTATTCAATATTCTCTGTAAAACTCTGAAACCCATAAATAAATCCTACTTCCATTTTCCTTCTTACACTAAGTATTCCTAGAAGAGGAAATCTTTAAGAACACTTAACGAATTCATCACCTTGTTACTCTTCTCAGATTCCCTCTCAAACTCTGCCACATTTTCCATAAAAGGAAATGCCCAGAATTGGACTTGTATTTAGGATTGTAGGTGAAAATAGGTTTGAAATCACACTAACATTTTGTTCATTTCCTCTCCATTTCTTTTTAGTGAACCAGTTTACTGATCATGTTTTCTCATAATCTTTATGTGAAAAGTCAAAACAATATAGTACTGCCTTGCTCTTCATTCAATCTATTCATAGCAACTTAAAAAGGCTCCCTTTTAAAAAACCTATGCTTCCAGTTAGGATGCACAGTGAGATGTAAAAGCATCTCAATATAGGTAACCGAATGCAATGAATAACACATTATTCTGAATAATGACTTAGCATGATGTAACCAGTTACTACTACTACTACTGCTATTACTAAAGTCGCTTCAGTCGTGTCCGACTCTGTGCGACCACACAGACAGCAGCCCGCCAGGCTTCCCCATCCCTGGGATTCTCCAGGCAAGAACACTGGAGCGGGTTGCCATTTCCTTCTCCAACACATGAAAGTGAAAAGTGAAAGTGAAGTCATTCAGTCGTGCCCGACTCTAGCTACCCCATGGACTGCAGCCTACCAGGCTCCTCCGTCCATGGGATTTTCCAGGCAAGAGTACTGGAGTGGGGTGCCATTGCCCAGTTACTATGGCAAAAAAGTGTGCATATGGTACAGTAAGTTAACCAGAATGTAAAACTGCAACAAAGTAGCTAAGAAGAGAGTAAAATAAAATAAAAAAGTAAGAAAGTGTTAGTTGCTCAGTCATGTTCAACCCTTTGCAACCCCATGGACTGTAGCCCACCAAGCCCCTCTGTCCATGGGATTTCCCAGGCAAGAACAGTGGAGTGGGTTGCCAGTTCCTTTTCCAGGGGAAAGAGTAAAATAGTTGTTTAATAATTAATGCGCCACATATGAATTACTTGGCATAAATTGCTATACACATCAAAATGACTCTTTTTATTCATATATTTTGAAAGTGATTATTTTGTGATACACATGCTAAAAATATGACAACAGTTGTTATATACAAGCCATCCTTATGGTGTTCGTATACATAATTCAACATTGTCTCTTTACTTTAAACACACTTTTTTCTTAAAACACCGACATGGTTTCCTTGAGGCTTACATGACTGACACAATTGGTTCTGCATAGAAATGTGCATATGACTAAAAATGCACAGAATCAAATACAGCCTAAATAATGTGGTCAGATACATGCTACATAGTGTCTGTTTATAAAGGTTAAACATCATCTAAGAGCAAGGTTTTGTATTTTATTACCTCTTTTGACTAATTTGAAATGATTGAACTCATACCTAAGTATCAGTGTGCCATTCATCAGGCTGTTATTTCAACTGCTTTCATTGACAGTTAAGGTAACCAAGAGGTTTGTGACTTCAAGGATTGATATTGATGATTACACGTTAATCAGGCAGTGGTAGAAGATAGAGTAATGACTTGCTGAATCAGGGAAACCTGGCATGAAATTCTTGCTTTATGTTTGATAAGCTCTGTCACCCATTGAGAGAGTAAATTAACTATGATGAGTCTTAGTTTCTTTAGAAAATGACTTGTTCTAAGAATAAAATGTGATAACTCAGGAACATCCTAAGAGGATTTCAGGCAACCATGCAGCTGGAGCTTTCCATCTGGTAACATTCTTTATAGTTTAGTTAGGCACTGGACTTCAAAAGGTGTAAATCAAGAGCAACGTTTCTTTTTTATTTTTTAATCACCATTGTCCTTTTAAACCAGAACAGTTAAAACAGCCTTTTCTGCTTTGGCTAATGCTTGGGCTGATCCATAGCTTTTCTTGTTACTTTCAAATATTAGCATTCAATTTCATTTTTTAGATATTACATAGTGCATTACAGACTAAATACGGTTCTAATTTCTGTTTTAATTCAAAGATAATGTGTGCTCAGGCCCTATTCGGAGAAGGCAATGGCACCCCACTCCAGTACTCTTGCCTGGAAAATCCCATGGACGGAGGAGCCTGGTAGGCTGCAGTCCATGGTGTCGCTAAGAGTCGGACACAACTGAGCAACTTCCCTTTCACTTTTCACTTTTATGCATTAGAGAAGGAAATGGCAACCCACCTCAGTGTTCTTGCCTGGAGAATCCCAGGGACGGGGGAGCCTGGTGGGCTGCCGTCTATGGGGTCGCACAGAGTTGGACACGACTGAAGTGACTTAGCAGTAGCAGCAGGCCCTGTTGCTATGACCAGTCATGGTAATCCATAATCCTTGCTGTAATTCTGCTCTCTGAGACTAAGACAAAAGTCACTAAGACAAAAAAGTCATTTCTGTTTTTTCTTCAACTCATCTAAGCTCAGTCCAAGGAAAATGGAAGTCACATGTCTCTCTTGGATTACTCTTTAACCATTATTCTTGGAAATCATAAAGAAAAGGGTCAGAATTTTTAGTCCCTTTACAGAATTTATTCCCACTTACGTAATTTATTCCCGTTATGTAAAGTTATAAACAGGTAAACTTTACCCTCTACATGGAACTCCACAGCTAAAGTTCAGCCCCTAAATTTCATAGCTTAGTTATTATAGATGTAAATATAAATACTTTATTTCTTATACTAAAATACTTGATTTCTTATTTATTAATAGTCATCAGCATCCCCAATTTTCCATATGCATGATGTAATTGGTATTTCATAGAAATGTATATGATTCAAAGACATGACACTTTGAGGGTATTCTGCTGAAAGTGCCCAAGTAATCAAACTGATTCTTAATATGGCAATGAAACCAGAAAATTTTTCTCCTTTCAAAAACACTAATTTACAAGTTTATCTTCTTCTTCTTCTTCTTTTTTTTTTTTTTTTTTTTTTGGTCAAATAGTATGTTAGTGGTAGTGTTAGTCACTTAGTCATGTCTGACTCTTTGTGACCCTATGGACTGCAGCCAGCCAGGCTCCTTTGTCCATGGAATTTTCCAGGCAAGAAGACTGGAGTGGGTGGCTATTTGCTTCTCCAGTATTGCTTGTTAACTCTCTGAAATTCCTAATTATCTCTTTCACATTTCATTCTTGCTTACAATGAGAACACATCATCTCTCCCCCACCAGAAAACTTGACACCTTTATGGGAAATAATTCTGTGGGTTTTTTTGTTTGTTTGTTTGTTTTGTTTTTTTATCTGCCTCAGACACTAACTTTCCATTTCCATTGACTAACTTTATCATTGTCTGAAGGGTGATAGTGTGTATCTGTTACAAACAAGAATTCTGGTTTCAAACCACCAAGATTAAGCTCCAGCCTTTGTTTATAAATCAGCAGGGTAAATCTGGGCAAGTTCCCCACTTTTCTGTGCCTCAATTTCACAGGTTATATCAGCAATTTAAATAAAAACGTGTTAGAAATCATCATCTTCCTTTATACTGTCATTAATGTCTTTAATTCCTATCCTGTTCTAGATATTAGACAAAAAGCTGATTGTTCCAGGTCAATACTTTATGAAAGCCTTGTTGAAGGGTGTAGGCTCTGGGCCCTCTTGGAGTTATGGTTATCAAAAGGCTGGTTAGGTTGCTCAGAGTAAATTAATTCTAACATTTTTATTTATTGAGCCTTGAAACTCCTTTCTCTAGAGTATGTAAGAGAAGTTCCAAAAGTCTGGTTTTATTGACTAAAGTTCACTGCTGAGTCCTGTCTTTAATTAGGTAATCTAATAGACTTTTAACTGCACTCTAGATCAAACCAACACCTGAAATCCCCAAACCTGGATAAGTACATCCATGCCAATGAATATGTTCAAACTGAATATTTTACACTTTTATCTAAATCCCATTTCCTCACATGCTCTTCAAGATCATACTAATACAAATTGAAATGTTCTTTTAGGTTTATTTTTGTAAGTGTCAAAACTTGTTGTCATTGTCTCCCTGTACTTCTCTTTCAGGATTACCTAAGTTTTGTTGTTATATGACAGGTGGTAGAGGTGCTTATAAGAAAACTGCTTCCCTATCCTAAATTTATTATATAGAAAAAGGATGGTTTTCTGAAAAGTGGGTGTGACATTGCCTTCACAGGTCATGATAGATCACACATTTTGAAAGTTAGCTTTTCTCAGACAATACTTGCTCAAAGATTCCATCCCGTATCTCAGGGTCATTCCTGTGGTATAGGAGTTCACAAAGATTTTCTTTAAAGGGCAAGATAACAAGTATTTTACATATTGTGGATCACACAGTCTCTGTAGGAACAATGCAACTCTGTCAACTCTGAAACTGTCATCATGTCAAACAGTGTTGTGACTGTTCTAATAAAAATTTACATGAAAGAGGTGGTAGCCTGAGAGCCATAGATAGGCAATCACCAACTTAGCATAAGAGATTTGGTAGAATTTAGTCTTTAATAGAAGCAGAAACTTTTCTACCCTTATAATTAGATACTGACTTGGTCTTTGGGCTTCCCAGGTTGTGCAGTGGTAAAGAATCTGCCTGCCAACGCAGGAAACATGAGACATAGATGTGATCCCTGGGTTGGGAAGATCCCCTGGAGAGGAAATGGCAACCCACTCCAGTATTCTTGCCTGGAAAATTCCAGGGATAGAGGAGGCTACTGGGCTATACTCCATGGGGTCACAAGAGTCAGGCATGGCTGAGCAGTTTGTCCTTAGCTAAACAGCCTGATGATTACAGGTGAATAGAAACTCCTGCAAAGCTGTGGAGGCCTTCTGGCTCTTGACACAGATTGCAATTTGTACCTTCATAACTTTTCAGTTTTCTTTTCTTCTATACTTGCTCTCTGGGAATGTCAAAAGAAGCCAAATGCCTATCCAACTTTGTATTTATCCTTGTTACCATGGCACCTAATTGTCACACTCATTTGAATTCTTACCATCTTGCCCTCCTCTTGCATTTCATTCTATATAACATCAGAAATGATTTGAATAATTATGATGGAACTGCATGCCAGGGACTACATGTGTTACATTTCCTCAACAATGAGGTTATCCCAAGACAGCCTGAATGTGTGAGAAAACTAAGTCATATTTCCATTTTCATAATTTGTTGCATGGGGCCACTTCTGGTACTATTTAGTGAATCAGTGGGGTCCCAGCAGATAATAAATGATATAGCCAAATGAAGATAATTTCAAGATATTTCAATAAAGGAGCTATTCATAGAGGTGTAGAAGTGTAGAAGAAAAAAAGTATGCTCTTTGGCAAATGTCTTATCTCAGATGCATCAATTTGTTTTTATTTGAATTTCAGAAATCATCTTGGTTTGTCCTGGTATTTTTGAAATCTTAGAGCTGTATTATGAAACCTTCTTATATAGTAAGAAGCAGCTGCTGCTGCTGCTAAGTCGCTTCAGTCGTGTCCGACTTTGTGCGACCCCGTAGACGGCAGCCCACCAGGCTCCCCCATCCCTGGGATTCTCCAGGCAAGAACACCGGAGTGGGTTGCCATTTTCTTCTCCAATGCAGGAAAGTGAAAAGTGAAAGTGAAGTCGCTCAGTCATGCCTGACTCTTCTCGACCCCATGGACTGCAGCCTACCAGGCTCCTCCATCCATGGGATTTTCCAGGCAAGAGTACTGGAGTGGGGTGCCATTGCCTCTTTAATATGCTGGTAGAGATAGTTGCCAGATTGGAAACATTGAATTTACCCCCAAAATCTTTAAAAAGTTGGAATAAATGCAGATAAAGTTTGCAAATATTCAGTTTCCTAAATACTAGATTATAATCAATGCTTCTTGGTGTGGGCAGTGAGAGAGAATATATAGCTGAGACAAATTACTATTTTAGAAATTAAACTAAGGGAAATCTAAATTATAGCAAAACTTAGAAAATATATAATCAGTTAAAATATAGTATTCTGTTGCATATGGTAACTTTAACTAGTTAGAGCTGTTCTGGTTGAAATATTTAGAGTTGAAAAATTTGCTTAAAGTCACACACATATTAAGCAGTAGAACTTAAATGAGCAGAGGCAGTCCAATTAACAGCCCTCAATCCACAAGATCCTCATCTCACAATACACCCTGGGATCTTAAGGCAAATTTAATCATTAATAGTTTGAATGATTATTGACTTTCCCAGGCGGCATTAGTGGTAAAGAACTTGTCTGCAATGAAGGAGACATAAGAGACATGAGTATGATTCCTGGGTCAGGAAGATTTCCTGGACGAGGGCATGGCAACGTATTCCAGAATTCTTGTCTAGAGAATCCCAATGGACAGTGAAGAAAGGTGGGCTAGAGTCCATGGGGTCAAAAAGAGTTGCACACGACTAAGAGACATCAGGCACACATGCAGAATGATTATTATTGACATGTTCTTAAAATATTGCTTATATAAAAGGACATACAAAATACTACAAAAATGGCTTAACCTCTAAAGTCATGAGACCATTCCCCTTGAAATATTTTATTTTGGTATTTGTTTACACATTATTTTTCTACCCACTAAAATTCAGTTTTAAGTTAATCTTAAAATTGGCCTATTTTGTTTCAGTTCACTTCAGTTCAGTCACTCAGTTGTGTCCAACTCTTTGCAACCCCATGAATCACAACACACCAGGCCTCCTTGTCCATCACAAACTCCTGGAGTCCACCTAAAACCATGTCCATTGAATCAGTGATGCCATCCAACCATCGAATCCTCTGTCATCCCCTTCTTCTCCAGCCCTCAATTTTTCCCAATATAAGGGACTTTTCCAATAAGTCAGCTCTTTGCATCAGGTAGTCAAAGTATTGGAGTTTCAGCTTCAACATCAGTCCTTCCAATAAACACCCAGGACTGATCTCCTATAGGATAGACTGATGGATCTCCTTACAGTCCAAAGACTCTCAAGAGCCTTCTCCAATACCACAGTTCAAAAGCATCAATTCTTCAGTGCTCAACTTTCTTTATAATCCAGGTCTCACATCCATACATGACCACTGGAAAAACCATAGTCTTTTTTTTTCATAGTCTTGACTAGATGCACCTTTGTTGGCAAAGTAATGTCTCTGCTTTTTAATAGGCTGTCTAGGTTGGTCATAACTTTCCTTCCAAGGAGTAAGTGTCTTTTAATTTCCTGGCTGCAATCACCATCTGCAGTGATTTTGGAGCCCAGAAAAATAAAGTTACTCACTCTTTCCAATGTTTGCCCATTTATTTGACATGAAGTGATGGGACCGGCTGCCATGATCTTAGTTTTCTGAATGTTGAGCTTCAAGCCAACTTTTTCACTCTCCTCTTTCACTTTCATCAAGAGTCTCTTTAGTTCTTCACTTTCTGCCATAAGGGTGGTGTCATCTGCATATCTGAGGTTATTGATATTTCTCCCAGCAATCTTGATTCCAGCCTGTGCTTCTTCCAACCCAGTGTTTCTCATGATGTACTCTGCATGTAAGTTAAATAAGCAAAGTGACAATATACAGCCTTGACATACTCCTTTTCCTATTTGGAACCAAGTTGTTCCATGTTCAGTTCTAACTGCTGCTTCCTGACCTGCATACAGATTTCTCAAGAGGCACATCAGGTGGTCTGGTATTCCCATCTCTTTCAGAATTCTCCAAGGTTTATTGTGATCCACACAGTCAAAGGCTTTGGCATAGTCAATAAAGCAGAAATAGATGTTTTTTCTGAAACTCTCTTGATTTTTTGATGATCCAGCGACTGTTGACAATTTGATCTCTGGTTCCTCTGCCTTTTTTAAACCCAACTTGAACATCTGGAAGTTCATGGTTCACATATTCCTGAGGCCTGGCTTAGAGAATTTTAAGCATTACTTTACTAGCATGTGAGATGAGTGCAATTGTGCAGTAGTTTGAGCATTCTTTGGCATTGCCTTTCTTTGGGATTGGAATGAAAACTGACCTTTTCCAGACAGACCACTGACAGAATATGGTCCACTGGAGAAGGGAATGGCAAACCACTTCAGTATTCTTGCCTTGAGAACCCCATGAAGAGTATGAAAAGGCAAAAAGATAGGACAGTGAAAGATGAACTCCCCAGGTCCGTAGGTGCCCAATATGCTACTGGAGATCAGTGGAGAAGTAACTCCAGAAAGAATGAAGTGCTGGAGCCAAAGAAAAAACAATACACAGTCTTGGATGGGACTGGTGATAGAAGCAAGGTTTGATGCTGTAAAGAGCAATATTGCATAGGAACCTGGAATGTTAGCTCCACGAATAAAGGCAAATTGGAAGTGGTCAAACAGGAAATGACAAGAGTGAACATTGACATTCTAGGAATCAGTGAACTAAGATGGACTGGAATGGGTGAATTTAACTCAGATGACCATTATATCTACTACTGTGGGCAGAAATCCCTTAGAATAAATGGATTAGCCATCACAGTCAACAAAAGAGTCTGAAATGCAGTACTTGGATGCAATCTCAAAAACGACAGAATGATCTCTGTTCGTTTCCAAGGCAAACCATTCAATATCACGGTAATCCAAGTCTATGCCCTGACCAGTAACGCTGAAGAAGCTGAAGTTGAACGGTTCTATGAAGACTTACAAGACCTTCTAGAACTAAAGCCCCAAAAATATGTCCTTTTCATTATAGGGGATTGGAATGCAAAAGTTGGAATTCAAGAAACATCTGGAGTAACAGGCAAATTTGGCCTCAGAGTACAGAATGAAGCAGGGCAAAGGCTAATAAAGTTCTGGCAAGAGAACGCACTGGTCATAGTAAACACCCTCTTAACAACAACGCAAGAAGACTCTACACATGGACATCACCAGATGGTTGACACTGAAATCAGATTGATTATATTCTTTGCAGCCAAAGATGGAGAAGCTCTATACAGTCAGGAAAAACAAGACTAGGAGCTGACTGTGGCTCAGATCATGAACTCCTTATTGCCAAATTCAGACTGAAATTGAAGATAGTGGAGAAAACCACTAGACCCCTCAGGTATGACCTACATTAAATCCCTATGACTATACAGTGGAAGTGAGAAATAGATTGAAGGGACTAGATCTGATAGACAGAGTGCCTGATGAACTGAAGATGGAAGTTCATGATGTTGTACAGAAGACAGGAATAAAGACCATCCCTAAGAACAATAAATGCAAAAAAGCAAAATGGATGTCTGAGTATGCCTTACAAATAGCTGTGAGAAGAAGGGAAAGTGAAAGTGAAATTGAAGTTGCTCAGTTATGTCCAACTCTTTGCGACCCCATGGACTGTAGCCCACCAAGCTCCTCCATCCATGGGATTCTCCAGGCAAGAATACTGGAGTGGGTTGCCATTTCCTTCTCCAGGGCATCTTTCCAACCCAGGGATCAAACCCAGGTCTCCCACATTGCAGGCAGACATTTTAACCTCTGAGCCACCAGGGAAGCCGAGAAGAAGGGAAGTGAAAAGCAAAGGAGAAAAGGAAAGATATAAGCATCTGAATGCAGAGTTTCAAAGAATAGCAAGAAGAGATAAGAAAGCCTTCCTCAGTGATCAATGCAAAGAAACAGAGGAAAACAATAGAATGGGAAAGACTAGAGATCTCTTCAAGAAAATTAGAGATATCAAGGGAATATTTCATGCAAAGATGGGCTCCATAAAGGACAGAAATGGTATGGACCTAACAGAAGCAAAAGATATTAAGAAGAGGTGGCAATAATACACAGAAGAACTGTACAAAAAAGATCTTCAAGACCCAGATAATCACAATGGTGTAATCACTCACCTAGGGCCAGACATCCTGGAATGTAATCAAGTGGGCGTTAGGAAGCATCACTACAAACAAAGCTAGTAGAGGTGATGGAATTCCAGTTGAGCTATTTCAAATCCTGAAAGACGATGCTGTGAAAGTGCTGCATGCAATATACCAGCAAATTTGGAAAACTCTTCAGTGACCAATGATTTAGGTTTGATCAATTTTTCATATGTTTAAATATTTGAACATTGCTCCCGTATTATACATGAAAGAAGTAATTCTCAAATACAATTATTATCAATCTTCTTAAGACTGAGTGCCATGTAGTAATGTATTTTTATGATAATAGCATTTTTATTTTGTAGGAGAAATTTAATATTTTGTTTTTTTCAAGTGATCTTTTCTCTTTTTCTTATTTGAGTATTTAGTTCAAATTTTTTTTTTGCAACCATTCAAATGTAACAGATTTGGGACAGGATCACATTCCTGTTCTATACTACTAAAGTTGCTTCTATACAGCTCCCATTTTTCTCTTATAAACACTCTGCTTTTCTCTTTACATTTGTTGCTTTGTATCTGACCCAATGAGTGAGTCTCTTTCTTAGGGTCAGCCCACATCCTCCATTTTGTGGGTGATTGTCAGTGGCAGCCTAAAAGATTTCTCTTTAGGAAGATATACTATGAATGCATACATATTCACTTATTTCTTTTCAGTTGGACTTGAGAATCTAAATAAAGTGTATATGTAAATTGCTCAATATCTATAAATACTTACTCTTGCAGGTATTTATGTTTTCCATACATTTTAACTTAGGAAAGGGAATTAAAAGATTTTAATCTTTTTATATCACAATTTCTAAACCAAAAACCAAATTGAAACAGAGAAGAGTTTAGAGGTCATTTTATATTGAAAATATTAAACTTACAGTTAAAATGCTTTTATTTTCCCCTTAGATGCTATTTTATAAAATCTAGCAAGAATTAAAAGATTGCGTATATAAAATAACACATCCCAGAATTACTTTATTGTCTTTCCTCAGATTCAAGTTAAAGTGAAAAAAATTCCCTCCTCATCAACGTTTTCTGATATGTCATATCCTTCAGTTCAGTTCAGTTGCTCAGGCGTGTCCAACTCTTTACAACCGCATGAATCACAGCACACCAGGCCTCCCTGTCCATCAGCAAATTCTGGAGTTCACCAAACTCATGTGCATACAGTCCGAGTTGCCATCCAGCCATCTCGTCCTCTGTCGTCCCCTTCTCCTCCTGCCCCCAATCCCTCCCAGCATCAGGGTCTTTTCCAATGAGTCAATGCTTCACATGAGGTGGCCAAAGTATTGGAGTTTCAGGCTCAGCATCAGTCCTTCCAATGAACACCCAGGACTGGTCTCTTTTAGGATGGACTGGTTGGATCCCCTTGCAGTCCAAGGGACCCTCAAGAGTCTTTTCCAGTACCACAGTTCAAAAGCATTAATTCTTCGGTGCTCAGCTTTCTTTACAGTCCAACTCTCACATACATAAATGACCACTTGGAAAAACCATAGCCTTGATTAGACAGACCTTTGTTGACAAAGTAATGTTTCTGCTTTTTAGTAGGCTGTCTAGGTTGGTCATAACTTTCCTTCCAAAGAGTAAGTGTCTTTTAATTTCATGGGTGCAATCACCATGTGCAGTGATTTTGGAGCCCCCCAAAAAAAAGTCTGCCACTGTTTTCACTGTTTCCCCATATATTTTCCATGAAGTGATGAGGCCAGATACCATGATCTTAGTTTTCTGAATGTTGAGCTTTAAGCCATCTTTTTCACTATCCACTTTCACTTTCATCAAGAGGATTTTTAGTTCCTCTTCACTTTCTGCCATAAGGGTGGTGTCATCTGCATATCTGAGGTTATTGATATTTCTCCCGGCAATCTTGATTCCAGCTTGTGCTTCTTGCAGCCCAGCATTTCTCATGATGTACTCTGCCTAGAAGTTAAATAAGCAGGGTGACAATATACAGCCTTAACGTACTCCTTTTCCTATTTGGAACCAGTGTGTTGTTCCATGTCCAGTTATGACTGTTGCTTCCTGACTTGCATATAGGTTTCTCAAGAGGCAGGCCAGGTAATCTGGTATTCCCATCTTTTTCAGAATTCAGGTGGTCTGGTATTCCCATCTCTTTCAGAATTTTCCACATTTTATTGTGATCCACACAGTCAAAGTCTTTGGCATAGTCCATAAGGCAGAAATAGATGTTTTTCTGGAACTCTCTTGCTTTTTCCATGATCCAGCGGATGTTGGCAGTTTGATCTCTGTTTCCTCTGCCTTTCCTAAAACCAGCTTGAACATCTAGAAGTTCACAGTTCACATATTGCTGAAGCCTGGCTTGGAAAATTTTGAGCATTACTTTACTAGCATGTGAGATGAGTGCAATTATATTTATATAGTTACAATAAGGCCTTGATATTGGGCTTAAATGTATAAAAGTATAAAAGTTGCTAAAAGAAATTATGATTTTTTAAAAAAGTTCATATTTGTGTGTCCCTTGTGTGGAAAATTCTGAAAGAGATGGGAATACTAGACCACCTGATCGGCCTTTTGAAAAATTTGTATGCAGGTCAGGAAGCAACAGTTAGAACTGGACTTGGAACAACAGACTGGTTCTAAATAGGAAAAGGAGTACATCAAGGCTGTATATTGTCACCCTGCTTATTTAACTTATATGGAGAGTACATCATGAGAAAGGCTGGACTGGAAGAAACACAAGCTGGAATCAAGATTGCCGGGAGAAATATCAATAACCTCAGATATGCAGATGACACCACCCTTATGGCAGAAAGTGAAGAGGAACTAAAAATCCTCTTGATGAAAGTGAAAGTGGAAAATGAAAAAGTTGGCTTAAAGCTCAACATTCAGAAAATGAAGATCATGGCATCTGGCCTCATCACTTCATGGAAAATAGATGGGGAAACAGTGGAAACAGTGTCAGGCTTTATTTTTTTGGGCTCTAAGATCACTGCAGATTGTGACTGCAGCCATGAAATTAAAAGATGCTTACTCCTTGGAAGGAAAGTTATGACCAACCTAGATAGCATATTCAAAAGCAGAGACATTACTTTGCCAACAAAGTTTCGTCTAGTCAAGGCTATGGTTTTTCCTGTGGTCATGTATGGATGTGAGAGTTGGACTGTGAAGAAGGTTGAGCACTGAAGAATTGATGCTTTTGAACTGTGGTACTGGAGAAGACTCTTGAGAGTCCCTGGGACTGCAAGGAGATCCAACCAGTCCATTCTGAAGGAGATCAGCCCTGGGATTTCTTTGGAAGGAATGATGCTAAAGCTGAAACTCCAGTACTTTGACCACCTCATGCAAAGAGTTGACTCATTGGAAAAGAGTCTGATTCTGGGAGGGATTGGGGACAGGAGGAGAAGTGGATGACAGAGGATGAGATGGCTGGATGGGATCACTGACTGGATGGACGTGAGTCTCAGTGAACTCAGGGAGTTGGTGATGGACAGGGAGGCCTGGTGTGCTGCGATTCATGGGGTTTCGAAGAGTCGAACATGACTGAGTGACTGAACTGAACTGAACTGGTGTGCTCAGTCACTCAGTTAAGTCTGATTCTTCATAGTTCCATAGACTATAGCCTTCCAGGCTCCTCTGCCCATGGGATTCTCCAGGTAAGAATACTGGTGTGGGTTGGCATTTTCTACTCCAGGGGACCTTCCCAACCTAGGGATCAAATCCATTTCTTTTGAGTCTCCTACATTGACAGGTGGGTTCTTTACCACTAGCACCACCTGGGAAGCCCCATATTTGTATACTAAAAATTAAATAAATCTAAAAAATATTTAGAGTAAGAGGTAATAATAATATAGGTATGAGTAGAGTGTGTGCGTGCATGTGTGCTACGTTCCTTCAGTTGTGTCCAACTGTTTGGGACCCTGGACTATAGCCTGCCAGACTCCACTGTTCATGGGATTCTCCAGGAAAGAATACTAGAGTGGGTTGCCATGCTCTCCCCAGGGGATCTTTCGGACCCAGGGATGTAACCAACATCTCTTGTCTCTTATGCTTCCTGCATTGGCAGGCAGGTTCTTCATCATTAGTGCCATCTGGGAAGCACACAGGTAGAGTACTATATTGTTAATAGTAAATAAAACTGTGAGTGTCACAGAAAATTTATTGGAGAGACCCCAGGTGACTCTGAAGAATGAATAGAATTTAGTTGAATGAAGAAGGAATAATATCTTCTAGACAGAGTACAATGAGTCTCCATGAAACATCAGATGTTCAGAAAGTAAATCATTATATCCATCTTGGTTAGACATGCTGTAGAAAACTTCTAGTGCCTATCAAATATTACTTATCTTTATTCCTCTATAAATATTCTCTGACTCTTAATCATGAGAATATCTAGTTCTTCTTTAAATATAAGTAAGGTTACAAAACTAAGTTTTTGCCAAAGATATGCAAGTGAAGATCAGTTTTATGTCCTCTTTAAGAATTCTTAAGGAAAGGGGTACAATCTGTTTCAACCTTTCTGTATTCTGCTGCCTGGGACACAGGTAGTTGGGTTTGTTTTTTCTTGTGAGAAGTAAAATGATATTTGCTTTAGAAATCTATTTTTGAGTTTGTATTACTAGCAGCTAAACATAATTTAAACTAACCCAAGTGTACATGAAGAGTAGAAGAGATAAATTTTAGGCAAAAATCATGTAATGAAAGCCCTTCGTATATGTTAAGATAAAGATTTTGTACTGTAACTTCTGAATATCAGGGCACCATTAAGTACTTTTAAACAATGAATGAATTTGAATATTAGAAATATTTTACAAAGTAGAATGAATGTAACTAGACAGGAAACAGGAAAATCAGTGTAAAAGCTAGTGAAGTAATATAAATGTATGTAGAAAGATCCCAGATCTTTAATTAAGTGACTAGTATCATCCACCAAGGGCTTCTCATTTGGCTCAGCCATAGAGAATCCGCCTGCCAATGCAGGAGACGCAGGTTCAATCCCTAGGTTGGAAAAATCCTCTGGAGTAGGAAGGAAATGGCAACCGGTTCCAGTATTCTTGCCTGGAAAATTCCATGTATAGAAGGGCCTGGAGTTGAAAAGAGTAGGACGTGACTAAGCGACTTTAGCACATTGTTCACCAATATGAGAAATAAAGGCGAATGGCACATTTTGAGGGAAAGAGTTCAACTTTAAGTATTCTGAAAGTAAATACCTATGGGACATTAAAGAAGAGCTATGCAGCTTTTCCTGATTCAAGAAGAAAATTCTGGTAAACAGTAGTCAATATTCTTTGAATGCAGAGATGTCAACAGAGTGACTAGAAATCTAGACTGTTTCCTATCCAGTAAAGCTAAATTTTCTCTACAAGTAAAAGAACCATAAACATAGTTTAAATAAATAATCTAATTAAAAACATAAAATGAACACCCTCCTATCTAAAAGCAAAAACACTTAGAACTTATGTTCTAATTTCACAGAGGAGTTACACACAAAAAAAATTACTGTAATGTAGATGTGTGAAATACTTAAATATCTTTCCTACTTTGCTTGTAGTTCAGGCTTGTGTAAAAAAAAAAGAAAATAAATATCCTCTTATGATGTCATTCTTAAGCCCTTTATAACCAGAAATTGTGGAAGAGTCTGAAAAGAACATTAAATATAGAAAGAATCCTGTGATAGCATAGACTAATCCAATAATAAACTTTTAAGCTAATGACACTTAAAGTACAATTTAATAATTTAATAAATGACTCAATTCCCATTCCTACAGACCTTTTGAGATATAAATTTCAATTCAGTATTTCTCTAGCATACTAAAAGTAGAATACATATGCAATTCAATGTTAATTTCTTATTCCAAAAGACTTTGTAATACACCAATTCAGTTATCTTCCTCTTCTCTGCCATTTATTTCAATTGAATAAATGCAATACATTTCTCCTTGTTTTGATTGAATACACGAGACAGAACATGCCTTTGTAATTCCTGTACTCATTAATAGCATGAATGTTCTTACAACAGACAGAATAAATGCATTTATATCTAAGTAAACAGGTATATATTCAAGTGTTTTCCTTAAATAAGGATAGGGGCTGACTAGCCATATAAGAATTACTCCTAAATATAAGTAGTCTAGCTAATTATTTAAATTTGTGTATGGAATTGAAAGTGAAAGTGAAGTCACTCAGTCGTGTCCGACTCTTTGCGATCCCATGGACTGATTTTCCAGGCAAGAGTACTGGAGTGGATTGCTATTTCCTTCTCCAGGGGATCTTCCTGACCCAGGGATCGAACCCAGGTCTTCTGCATTGCAGGCAGGCCCTCTACCCTCTGAGCCACCAGGGAAGCAACCTGTGTGGAATTAGTTTGAAAATGAAAAATTTGATAACTTCCAACCCATTTTGTGATTATAAAAATAAATAGAAATTACTGAATATATTCTCCTATATGCACAGAATGAAATATCATGAAATTACTAATTATGATATTATAGTATAATGCCAGAAAAAAGTGTTCACAATTATTAAAAGCACACAGGTATAACAAACTATCAGTAGAATCAGATTTTCTATAAAAATGCATAATATTTAATGCATTGGTTCAGTTCAGTTAGGTTCAGTCACTCAGATGTGTCCGACTCTTTGTGACCCCATGGACTGCAGCAGGCCACGCCTCGCTGTCCATCACCAATTTCCAGAGTTTACTCAAACTCGTCCATTGAGTTGGTGATGCTATTCAGCCATCTCATCCTCTGTCCTCCCCTTCTCCTCCTGCCTTCAATCTTTCCCAGCATCAGGGTCTTTTCCAATGAGTCAGCTCTTCACATCAGGTGGCCAAAGTATTGGAGTTTCAGCTTCAGAATCAGTCCTTCCAGGGAATATTCAGGACTGATTGCCTTTAGGATGGACAGGTTGGATCTCCTTGCAGTCCAAAGGACTCTCAAGAGTCGTCTCCAACACCACAGTTCAACACCACAGTTCAATACCACAGTTCTTTGGCACTCAGCTTTCTTTATAGTTCAACTCTCACATCCATACATGACTATTGGAAAAACAATAGCCTTGACTAGATGGACCTTTGTTGGCAAAGTAATGTGTCTGCTTTTTAATATGCTGTCTAGGTTTGTCATAGCTTTTCTTCCAAGGAGTAAGCATCCTTTAATTTCATGGCTGAAGTCACCATCTGAAGTGATTTTGGAGCCCCCCAAAATAAAGTCTGCCACTGTTTCCTCATCTATTTGCCATGAAGTGATGGGACCAGATGCCATGATCTTTGTTTTCTGAATGTTGAGCTTCAAGACAACTTCTCACTCTCTTCTTTCACTTTCATAAAGAGGCTCTTTAGTTCTTCTTCACTTTCTGCCATAAGGGTGGTGTCATCTGCATATCTGAGGTTATTGATATTTCTCCCAGCAATCTTGATTCCAGCTGTGCTTATTCCAGCCTAGTGTTTCTCATGATGTATTCTGCATAGAAGTTAAATAAGCAGGGTGACAACATACAGCCTCGACATACTTCCTTTCCTATTTGGAACCAGTCTGTTGTTCCATGTCCAGTTCTAACTGTTGCTTCCTGACCTGCATATAGGTTTCTCAAGAGGCAGGTCAGGTCGTCTGGTATCTCTTTCAGAATTTTCCACAGTTTATTGTAGTCCAAACAGTCAAAGGCTTTGGCATAGTCAATAAAACAGAAATAGATGTTTTTCTGTAACTCTCTTGCTTTTTCGATGATCCAGTAGATGTTGGCAATTTGATCTCTTGGTTCTCTGCCTTTTCTAAATCCAGCTTGAACATCTGAAATTTCATGGTTCACATATTGTTGAAGCCTGACTTGGGGAATTTTGAGCATTACTCTCCTAGCTTGTGAGATGCATGTAAATGTTTGGTAGTTTGAGCATTCTTTGGCATTGCCTTCCTTTGAGATTGGAATGAATACTGACCTTTACTTTAATGCATGCATTCTCAAAATTTATGCTTTCCCACACTAATCTGTAGTTTTTGTTATCTAATTTTGGATATCTATTCTTTCTTCTATGAAGATATGTCATTTTTTGGTGATATAAACTCAAAGAACAAAATAAAATGAACACAATAAATTTTTAAAACATATCTGGAAATAAAACTACTAAAACTCTACTTCATAAATCTAAAAAAGGAAATTTGCTCAGAAAATATCTATTTGACAGTCAATATCACAACAAAAACATATAAGTTTTATTATTTTAGGACAGCAATGGGAACATTAGAGATAGTGTAACAATTGAAAGTAACCTTTGCAAGTTCAAAATATTTGAGTTGATTTCTTATACATCTAGATGTGTTTTCACATAAGCCAACACATTTTGACTAAAGTTAAGTTTAATAAAATGACAATTTATATCTACATTAAAGTAATTGGTGGTTTAATCCTGGAATGTCTCTCTCATGAAAGTTCAGTTGTGTCAGTTTTCTGAGATTTTTTAAAATATGTGTTTTCTTTGAAATGAGGTGCGGAATTTGGTGGCTTGAGAGAAGTGATAGTTTGTAGTGAGGAGACATCTTAAGATCTGTTTTGATGATCTATCACCACCTAACAAAACACTTGAAACTTGGTGGCTTTAAACCGCAGTGCGTTTTTACCATTCATGACTGGTGAATTGCTAAACTTATTTGAGTTGGTTTTGTTCACTTGTTAGGTAAAGTTTATGCTATCTGAGGCCTTGACAGAGCTAGAAGCCCAAGTAGGCTCGCTCCCTTGTCTGGTAGTTGATGCTATCTGGCTGCTCAGAGGGATTGTCAATTGCAGATGCCCACATAATTTCTGCGTGTGTCCTGAAGCTCCTAATACACAGTGATTGGATACCAAAACACTAGGTTCTAACTCTGAAGATTCCAAATAGTCCAGGCAGAAGCCACAGAGATCTAGGATGTAGCTTCAGAGATGCCACATGATCATCTATACTGCATACTCTTAGTTATATATGCCAGCCCAGATTTAAATGAAAGGGAACTATAGAAGGGTAAGTAAACTAGGAGTGGGTCATTGGGAAAGAGGTATGTGAGAAAGTGGCATTATTAGAAAATAGCTACCTCAGTCAGAAAACTCATAGGACATTTGAAATTCTTGTTATTTGACTGCTTAAAAATAAATTCTGTTCTCACTGAAAATAATGCTCAAAATGAAATGGATCTGCAAAATTTGATTTCCACTTTAGATATTTTCAGTCCCATTTACATTCCCTAGTGGAAATGCTTTGTGACCATTTCTACTTTCTTTTATATTTCTTGTTTTCTTCCTTTTTAATTGGTTGATATTTTAATAATCATATGTCATCAGGAAAAGTCAGGCATTTAACACCATCCCCAAGACATAGAATTGGTTTCATTCTGAAGTAAAGCACATACCGCTATAGTCACTGTCAGTTATAAAATAACCATGTACTGAGCATATATGGGTGAACATTCAATATGAAGTAGACTTTTAAAAAATATATAGCATATTGGATTTAAACATTCAAATAGTTCTAAGACTCCCTCTTTTTATCAAGCGTATCACTGGTCTCCATTATTTGCTGAGCTTGCTCATCCCTCCTTCTTGATCCTGTTCTTTGCCTTTTGAGATCTCTTGCCTTCTTGATTTGCCTTCCAACTATGATCATTCTTTTTAATTCCATATTTCTTTCTATTTTTCTTTTACTAAATCCTTAAATATAAATAATGGTGGCTCTTCTTGAGTGAGAAATAGTAGCTGGAGGAAATATCTATGAAGGCAAAAAGCTTCAAGATAAGCAATTTTAATTAGAAGTTAATAAATTCGTATTCACATGAGGTACCATATAGTTCATTTAGACTTGGATGGGAGTGAGAACACCACCTTATTGAAGAGAAAAATCAGCAAAGAAAGTATGGAGAAATAAGAAATGGATTTCATTTTTTATTCAGGAAAAAAAAAAAAGGACAGCCAAGAACTCAGTAGGGATTGTAACAAGTAAAGTTAAACATCTCAGTTACCTTGGCAACAGAATCACCATCTTATTCTAGTAATATTATGGTTACAAAAGCACAGCTAAATGAAGTAAATAGCAAATAAGACCCTATTAGCCTGGTCAGTTCTTCCTTAGAAAGTGTTCACAAAGAAATTTGAGAGGATTTTCTGTTAAAGGTCATGTAGGAAAAACATAACTAATATATTTTAAACAGAAAGAGAAATCTTCCACCTTAACATCTCTGTCCCCACTTCTCTACCACCCTGCCAGGTACACAGCTCATCTTTTGTTCTAGGTCAGTGCTAAGTAGTAAATCATATAGTTGTGAATGCATGTGTTGCTTACACTAATGTAGTAGACATCAATGCATGGAAAGAAAGTCTAGAATTTAAGGACCCCAAACAGGAAAAACATGCATCCACTTCAGCCACTATTCCATACTGTGGTTCAGAACAAACTAGGCAACTGGCATTTACCATTTTCTCTCTCATTATGCTCATGTTGGAGGACTATGCTTTCTGAAGAATGGGATTATATATATAGGGAGTCAAGGATTTGAACCAAGGAGCAGCAGGAAGTTCGAGCAAGTTTCTGTGGGGGCTCTGATAAAAAGTAGATTTAGTTAGAATGAAAAATAGTGTTAATAACAGCTGGGAAGGAATTCCTGTAAAAGTTCATCAATTTATAACATGTTAGAACGATACATGTTTGATTCTTTAATAATGCCACATTAAAAAAAAAATGGAAGAGGTGTGCTTTTAATGTACCAAATGGTCCCTGGTGGTAATCAATCCAAATGATGAAATACAAAGAATTATTCTAGAGAATAAAAAGTTAATCTTAGAAACACTTCTGGTTCTGGAGACAAAACTTTTTTAAAAAATGTTTGGCTCTAACAGTGGCTAGGAGGAAGATGTAGAAATTAAAGATCCAGAGCCAAGACTTGAAAATAACCTAAATGTCCATAAACAGATGAATAAATAAAGGAGATTTGGTACATATGTACAATGGAATACTGCTCAACCATACAAAAGAATAAAATAATGCCATTTGCAGCAACATGGATGAACCTAGATATTATCTAACTTAGTGAAGTCAGAAAGAGAAAGACTGATACCACATGATATCACTTCTATGTGGAATCTAAAATTCATATGACACAGTGAACTTATCTACAAAACAGACTCACAGACATAGACAATAGATTTGCAGTTGCCAAGAGGTAGGGAGGGTGGGAAAGGTATCGGCTGGGAGTGTGGGATTATCAGATGCAAACTATTATATATAAAGTGAATAAATAACAAGGTCCTACAATATAACACAGAGAACTGTATTCAATACCCTGCGATAAACCATAAAAGAAAAGAATACAAAAAAGGATATGTGTGTGTGTGTGTGTGTATGTATTAATGAATCATTTTGACTTACAGCAGAAATTAACACAACACATCAACTAGACTTGAATAAAATAAAACTTGCTTAAAGAGATCCCTCTGCAGGATTCAGCCAGTGTGAAGACTGAGGAAGTTAGAACTTGAAAACAGGTATGCCAGGAAGGTAGAGTTCATTTTCACTAGGAAGGTAACATATTACAAACCTAAGTGTCAGAATCTCTGGTAGGTTGTTGGAATCCCACTTCTCAGGACAACTATCCTTGATGGAGAAGGATGCCAAAAGGCAGCTGGGAAATAGACTATCACTTTTATAAGAAATTGCTTTCATAAAAAGTAGGAAGATGTCTCTAAAAGTTGTCAGCAATATAGGGACTCCACAGGAGAAAAATAGATAAACCCAAAGATGAAGAGGTGGAAAAGATGACAGCAGTGTTAAGAAAAAATTTAGTTTTTATTAATCTTCCCTGAGGAAGCTAAAAAAAGAAAGTGGTTCCAAGAATTCTGTGTGAGAAATACTTTATTTTATGTCTAAGAGAGTTGATCTCAGTTACTAATTTTTATTATAGTAACATAAATCATTTTTGGTTAAATTAGCATTCAGTTATTTGAGAGTTTAAGTTACAATATAGTTATTTCTAGTGGTTAATGGCAATTTCCTTTAGGTATTTTGTCCTGAAGCAGACATGTTAAATATGCTTTACCTAATAGAATTGTTGGCTAGTTGTATAAATGTGTGAGAAGATAGAGAGCTAAGTTTTTCTTCACTTCTAGGACCATCCTTAACCCCCAGGTCTTAGAAATTAAGTAGATACTTAGAATGCTAAATAACTAAATAGTTCTTTTCTTCTAGAAAAAGATTATCTTCCTTCTTGTGACATAAATGAAAGAATTGATAGTTTATCACTTAGCTTTATAAGTCTAGCAGAGAAACAAACCCTACATATGTTTACATACACAGACATGTGTGTATGGGTACATATTTGGACACTTTTTATATTTTGGTGGTATCCATAGTTTCTGTGATACACAGCAAGGTACAATGTTGAAGCAGTACCTACAACATTCCCTTTAGCAAACTGGGGAAAAATGCTTAATGCAGAAATGCATATGATGAAGTAAGTGTGTTAAAAGAAAAAGAGTTAGCAGAAAGAAATGTCATTATATTAGAAGGAGAGAAATCAAAATAAATTTAGAAATTTTGGCACCAAGACATCAGGAAAGGAACTACTGTAGTAAAGATCATAGGAGTACCCAGCCTTACAGTCAGGCTTTGAATCCTTGTTCTTAACAGAACACAATCAAGACCAATTTGAGATGACAAAAGCAACTTAACAGATGAGAAAATTAGTTAGGCACAATTGAGTAAAAGTAAGCTGTGCATCCCTTGCTTCTCATGTATGGATGTGAGAGTTGGACCATAAAGAAGGCTGAGCACTGAAAAAATATGATGATTTCAAATTGTGGTGCTGGAGATGACTCTTGAGAGTCCTTTGGACAGCAAAGAGATCAAACCAGTCAATCCTAAAGGAAATCAATCCTGAATACTCATTGGAAGAACTGATGCTGAAGCTGAGGCACCAATACTTTGGCCATCTGATGAGAAAAGCCAGCTCATTAGATAGGACCCTGGTGCTGGGAAAGATGGAGGGCAGGAGGAGAAGCAGGTAACAGGATGAGATGGCTGGATGGTATCACTGATTCAATGGTCATGAACTTGGGCAAACTCCTGGAGATGGTGAGGGACAGGGAAGCCTGTCATGCTGCAGTCCATGGGGTTACAAAGAGTTGGACACAAGTTGGCGACTGAACAACAACAACAGCAACTCTTGCTTCTAAGCAGAAACATGTGCCACAAAGAGAACAGGGTGGAAGCAGGTTTAGATGAGAATTTCCTCAAAATTCAAATTCTCCCAAAAGAATAGCAAGCTGTGCTCTTCCACAAACAGATGGTGAACACGGTATCTTTCTTCTGGAAATCAGAAGAATGGACAAAATAATGATCTAAGGATTAAGTGGAGGCTTTTGGTAGGGGATTTTCTTGGCCTGAAGATAGCCAGTAAAACAGGATTCAGTTTAACCCCAAGGTGGTTAATTTTTGAAGCATTTGGATTTCTGAGGATCACTTGGTTTAAGAAAGTCATGTGAAACAAATCTCATGCAATCAAGAATTCTATAATGACCCAAGTCAAAGGGAAAAGCCTATTTGATGGAACATAGTAATATAGTGGAAATGATGCACTGAGAAGAATATTTGAACAGATTCTAAGTGTTAATATTATATAAATATAAAATATTCCTTTTAGTCTGGTTCCCAGAGTATGAAATGCATTCATGTTTCAAAAACCTACTTTATTCCCTCGTCTCTATTTTTTTCTCAATAAGGAAGTTCAATTAAGTAGATATGTTGACTATCCTTTCAAAAATTATAAATGTGCTTTCTTCAAATGACATAAAACTGTAATATCACTAATTGGTAACACTATTGGGATTCTGGGGTTGAATATCAGAAATTTCCAGAATGATAAAACCAATTGTAAAAATCAATATTTCATGAAAGGCCATATAAATGACCTACTATTTTGACATCAGTACAGTGAATGTTCAACAACCTAGTTAAAATAAACACATAATTATAAGAAACAAGATTATGCTTTAGACAAGTTAGATGGAGACTAAGAAAACTGCCAATGACAAAGAATAACAAACAACTGAAAACAAAAAATAAAAGTTTCCCAACTGAGGCTGTTGAGAATTGTGTGAGAAGAAAATTGTATAAAAGATAATTACTAAACAAGCCGCAAAACTGAGAAAACAAAGATAGCAAAAACATTTAAAAGCACAAAATGTTAATTTACTCTCATACTTAGGAAGCTTTTTGTTTTATGGCCTTTAGTTTGAAAATAAACAATATTAATTTGCAGCTTGAATAATATGAAACTTCAAATGTAAGGGGCAATATATCTATTTAGATACATTTCTAAACCTTTATTGTAATTGTTACTTGAAATACTTTCACAGAATATTTCAAATGAAATGATCCATGTTACATGTCCTAAATAGAGGTATAACAACCTGCCAACAAAAACACACACACGTGTGCATGCATGTGCATACACACACATATGGGTCATACATCTTTTTTGTTGGATTGAAAAGATCATTATCTGCTGATTCCTTCAATTGAATCAGGAATAGGGTAATTTATAGTTTGTACTGATTCTTCCTTTAAAAATTTTTGTAAAGTTGAGAAATATAAAAAGCATAAAATAAAAATATCAGAACTCAAAGTGAGAACTTAATTGTAGCCGAGAATTGCAGTCATTTGGGGATGTACTGAACATGTTAAATGCAGCCATTTTAAATGATACAGCAAGGCAAAATCCAATAAGACTTTTAGAAACATCATTTTATTCCTTTTTTATTTTGCAATCTTACCTCCGAGACTAGTACGTTTATATAGCTCACACAACGATGCTGGATTTATAAAAACAGTTTTCTTATGATCCGAATAATAAATATATTCACTGACACAATGGGAGATACCAGGTTGTTCCTGTTTAAACAATTGATTATTTTTTTGACACACAGAAATGAATCATAGACCCAGAGCAACTTAGCTTTAATAATTCAAAATAACATCCTTTTTCTTGATTACAGGGATTTCTAGAAATAATATGAGTTTATGGTGAATCAAAATTAAAGCTATATTTTTATTGGATTATTTTTGCTACATTTCTACTACACAGAATAACAACACATCAAAAAAGCCTGTCTATTTCTGATTTAATGGAAAATGCTATATGAATCAGAGATGAGTTACAAAGACTACATTAACTTGCAACAAACTTGTAGCTTACTATAATTTATTTAAGAAAAAATTAAAAAATGAAGCCTCATTTTTGTAAATATAGTCTATATTTCAGTATCATGATTCATCATGATTTATTTACCAGCTTTTTTTTTATTTGAATATAAACAGCCATTCTGGGTGTTTCATGCTTTCAGAATTATAAACTCTATTCATCTAGTTTCAATATACCTTACTGAGAAAAGAAAAAAAAAGGCACCAACATCCTTTCTGCATAATGCATAAGGAGTAAATATTTTTATTTAAATTATGAATGAAATGGGCTACTTCTTGATTAAGCATTAAGTGAGTGAGTATGATTTTATGAAAGAGTGATGATTTAAAGACGTTACATGAAAATTAGAAGTAAGGAATGAAGTGGGAGCAGTTTCAAAATGTCATATCCTATTGTTTTCCAAATTGCCAAGAAAAAATTTCTACTGTAAAGAAGTTCTCTCCTACATCTGCTGATTTTCCTTGACTGTCATTAATAGGGATACCAATAACAGATAATTATAAAACATTTGCTAAATTAGACATTGTTCTAAGCACTTTACATTTAATAATTCATTTAATTCTGGTATCTACTTCCTTTCATGTTATGCTCAAATTACAGATAAGAAAATCAGACATGTAGAATTAGATAATGAACAAAATTGGAATGAGGAGCATGAGTATAAAAACAAACAAATAAAAAAAATTAACTTAAAATTTTCATAAATACAGGATGAATTTTGTCCTTTGGCAATTAGAAATAATTTTTCCTTCATGGTCTGTAGGAAAAGGTGAGGGAGTCATTTAAAAAAAATAACATAACCAAGTAGCTGCAGTAGATTTCTACTGATGGGGAGTTTATCTTCACATTTACCGCACCATGCTGGGAACTGGTTTGTTATAAAGCCTGGGGCAAAATAGTTCTATCAGGACCCATGTTGCTATTATTTTGATTCACATCACAAAATGTAAGCATCTGAGTTACCATTCACTGTATTTTAAGCTTCTTGCTGCTTCATACCTCTTTTCCTCTAGTCAATTCACCGTTTCTCAACTTTCCCAAGCATTCCACTGTGCAATTAGAGAAGCCTATTATGTGTGGAAAACAAAAATCTCTGTGCATCCTGCAATAATCAGGCAACACACTGTCAAAGCAAAATTTGCAATGCAAAAAATTATACAAAGGAGACTTTATTTAAGCCTATTATTAATACAACAGGGGACAAAAGCCAGAGCTCAGTCTGAACTCAACCCCACTGGAACTAAAGGTGGGAAAGAGTTTTTAAGGACTGGGATGAGCTAGTGGAAAAGTGCTAGATCATATTAAAATGGACTTTGGTCAATGAGATGTGTTGAGCACATTGACTTATTCTTGAGTTTATAAATACTTTTCTCTGTGATTAGATCAACAGTATTTGCTAATTTGTATTCAGGGAAGTTGGACTCTCACCCTCTCACAGAGACTGAACCTCTTCCTGAGTGATAACATTTCAAAGGAGAGCTTTCAGATTCTTGAGAAAGATATAACTGTGCTGTACAACTAGAAAGACATTTTATGAAGATTTACATCTAAAAAGGACAGAAGAATAATTTGTAATTGCAAGTTTCCTAAAATAAATACTCTAAGAAAAAGGAGGTCAGGAGTGTACGCTCGGGAAGAAGCTTATCTAACTTTGGTTAAGCTGAAGGTAATATTAAGGCCATCTTGATCAATACGCTCTCTTCCTCACCCTCAGGTTCTTTCTGTCTTAAATGCAATGAAAGCTTTTTCTAAAGACAGTTTACTTTTTCAATGTTCACTTGGTCTCCTGTCTTGGAAAAAACTTAGTGACAGAAAGTGTGACAGTGTCCTCCATGTGTATTCAGGGATTCATTCTCAATCATATACTCATGGTGGATTCTCTTCAAATCTCTTCAGTTCTCCCTGGGCAGGTCTCTCCTCCACAGTATTCTGCTCTGAAAACTTGAGCCACTTTGGTTGCCCTTGTACTCTCAGCTCCATCTCCTCAATTTGGGGATCTGCCAGCCTTTCAATGACTTCCTCTCCAAGTACTACATCCCCCAAACTCTCTCAAGCCAGCCAGTTGGAACAGTCATAGAGATGAGGTGTCTTTATTCAAAATTAAATTTTATTTTGATTTCTGCACAATCTCTGAGGATTTCACCCTATGTCTTACAAACTACTCTTTTAAATATATATATATATATATATATTATTTTTTAAGTTGGGGAGGGTAAGAGGAATATTTCAGGTGGTTCCTGCTAATCTATCTTGACCCAAAGCAGAATTCTTCATTTATTTTAAATCACTTTTGTACTCTTAAGTTATAGTTAGGTGCTACTATGCAAAGATATTAAGAATAATGCAAAACATATTAGAAATAATTTTTCAGACTTGCTCCAGGGGATATTACATTTTAAAAATAATATTTAATTTAATCTTTAATGGTACAGATCATTTACCCACTCCCCAAAGAGAACATTATGAAAAGTGTTACATATACTTGCTTTTTAATTACCTTACTAGTCATAATAGTTTCATATACTCATTAACCTTAGGGTCAACATTAATCACAATGGAAATAAATCAAAGTTTTAGGAAGACTATTTATAGAGTTTTCTAAAAGACAGATTGAGAGACTATGGACTGTTGTTTGTTAGATTCAACTATGCAGTTTTTTTTAGTCCCTAAATGACTAAAAATGTGGCTTATAAAAGGCCTATACTAGTAGTAGATGAGACATCTCTATTTTCATACAAGTCGATTGTGTATGTCATGCTAATAGTAACTTTTTTAGGGCTTCTGGATATGACAATGCAATTAGTGAACTGCCTAGTTCTAGAAGATACAATTCTCATGAAGCCTGAGTCCTACATAGTGACGCTTGCTTCACAACATTAAATATTAGTATACACATATATATTGTTAAAGTTTTAGTTCCTGAGAGAGCCTGGAAGCAATGACATCCTAGTGGCAATGATCATATCCAAATCTTGATTTCTAAGATTATTCTCAAATTAAAAAAAACCAGGGATCCTTGGAAAAATGACTAATTCCAGGATGAGGGTGGGGGACATATAGGATGAACCTGCAGTAATTTGTAGTGCCAGAAAGTTAAGTAGTGCTCCAAAAAGAACAGCAATCACCACTTTTATTAATGAGGGTATGTTAAAAAGAGGCAATTAAAAAAGCCACCCCCCTAGCTAAATCTAGAAAAATTTGAATCAAAAAATAGTGTTGCAATATAATACAAAGTATAAAATAAATAGGGACTTCCACGGTGGTGCTAGTGGTAAAGGATCCACCTGCAGTGCAGTTGACAAAAGACACAGTTTTGATCCCTGGATCAGGAAGATTCCCCTGGAGAAGGGCATGGTAACCAACTCCAATATTCTCATCTGGAGAATCCCATGGATAGAGGAGTCTGAGGCTACAGTCCATAGGGTAGCAAAGAGTTGGACATGACTAAAGCAACTTAGCACACATGAATAGAATAAATATCCATCGTGATATAAATTATTGAATAAATAAATAATTGGGTAAAATAGACAAATATTCCAGGCAAAGGAATCTCAGATTTTTTCTGTAGATACCATACCCTTTAGGAGACAGAGGAAAACTCCCCTTGAATCTAAACATGCCCTTCAAACGTCTGGATCAACAGCAAGGGATCAACAGCTCCATCGTCCACCAAATGCTGAGTCATATAAGACCGAAAAGAAAGTAAATTTAAGGGAAGAGCTACTTGCTCAAATACAACAAAATTATATCTTCTTACCTCCCCAACAAAAATTGTACCCACCCAAAATATCAATATCTTCACCATAACTGAGAGACTGGAATCCGGTGTATGAACAACTGGCCAGACCTTGAAGCTCAAGGCAAAATAAGATGGTATTTTTACTGTGATGTTCCATATGGTACAGTTTGAGTGGTTTATCATTTGCCATGATTTTTGGTTCGTTGTCTACCATGACAGTTAATGAAAGAAATGTCAAATGGGACAAAACAGTGCCACTATTCTATAACCCATCTTGTATTTTGACATAAACTTACAGTTTTTTAACCATATAAAACACTCACCCTTAAAATTCTGCAAGTCATTTCTAAGAGAATTTTCAAAGCAGAGATTAAAAAAATAAAATATAGTTTATTTATGCTATTTCACAGGTAAAAACACCAACAATATTGAAAGCACAATAGAAAGTAGTCTTTTTTTTTATCTTTCCCAACCGTGCTCAACTCTGGGGAGCCATAAACGAAGTTATTTCAGTTCATGTAGACAAACCCAAATTTGAGAACTGACCAACTCTCCTTACAAACACAGCAATGATTTGGATTTAGTTTCCAAACTGACTATCCATCATGTTTCAAATTTCAGATTTTACTCAAAATTCAACTAGTATCCAAAGCAATACTATGCAAAGAGTAATAAGCATTGTCCCTGTACTTTAACACTGACCTCTTTTTTCTTTTTTTTTATGTTTAAGGGTCCAGAATTTATTTAATATGCATGTGGATTTATGTCTCACAGTTTCTCTTTCTCTCTCATCTATTTATTTTCTATCATTCTCTTTCAAGTTTCTACACATTTAGTGTGAAATAGAAATTTCTCTCTTCTATGAACAGAGTGAGATGTATGAGAAAAACTGTCAGATAATGCAGGAAACTGCCAAATAATCTTTTCCTAGCCATCTCAATATGATCAGAAGCTAGAAACTCAGCAATTGTTCTAACTCACATCTAGTTTTGACTGCCCACTCACTCATGTGACTAATATTTAAAGTGGACTTTGAAAGCATTAAGTCTATATAAAGGATATTTATTGAATTGCAATTAAGATGTCACTACATGCTAAAAACCAGAAAGTAAAAGAAAAACAACTGTGTGTACCAGAGAATATTATGTTCCAATCTTTATGCTTCTTTGGTCCTTTGAGTTTCTATTGGTGTTTTCTTTCTAAGTGACAGCAGTTGCCAGAAAGTAGACAATGATTTAATCAGTATTTTTCATTATTAATAAATTATTTTGTTAAAACTTACTTTCTGACTCTGTGCCCCTGCTCCCTGAGTGTTACAATGCTATGTAAATATATGCAATTAGTTTTTTAGTTAGAGTATCTTCCAATAGATTATGATGTTTCAGCATATGAATTTCTTCCTTAACAAATGAGTCCTTTCATTTAAAGGGAGGATGCTAATTCATGCCATATTTCTCCTTAATCCCAAATGGCATATATTAGAACTAAAGTGCTTATTGATTTAAATTTCATTACCTATTTACTACAAAACAGAAAATAGTCTTGGCATTGTTTTTGAAATATTGATGAAACAGAGAATAATGTAAGCATAAGGAAGTAACTTTGTTGAAGGCCTGCAGTAAAATTTAATGTATCCTTAATGAAAAAGATAAATTTAAAATGAGACCAGAGCTTCTACTTACCTGTGCTCATCTGCATGTGCATTTAAGGGGAAATGCCAATACTGCATAATAACTATTTTATAGGAGGAGGGAATGGTCACCATTTGTATATCAGGGAAAATACTGTTAAAGTATCTTCTGTTTAGGATAGGAAACAATCTCTTTGGAATATTCTTTCCTTTGGAAAAACTGAGGAAAATCTAGGTTCAGAAAGCAATTCTTTTTGGCAAAAGTCATGTGTTAACCAAAGTTTAATGCCAATTATATAAAATAAATAACAGTGAGGGTGTCTAAAACTTTGTAAATATAAGTATTTCTATATATGTGAGGCACAAACACTGGTTTCAGATTAATTCCAAGTTGTACGTTTCACTCTGGCTCCAGTTGTTTCCCACATAATCAACATGACTCCTACTCATGATATGGAGATATCTTTTTCTACTGCCTTTCTTAACTATTCCCCTTCCCTTTATTTTTACTATTGCTATAATTTCATTAATATTATTATTTTAATAGAAGAGTTGAAGAGAATTCAATCTCCATTGTGATTTGGGAGCTCCACTAAATCAAAGCTAATCTCTACTACCAAGTAATGAACCAAGTGTGGCACTTCTTTTTGGAATTTGGGTAGTCTACATGAGCAACTAAACATGTCAGCTAGAAATCTCGCCTCAGAGCTATTGAACAGGTGATTTTAAGTGTATATCCCTTTGAAGCAAACTGACAAGACCCTCTAGTTTGTTTATTAAGAAAACAGTTTCCATGTCTAAGCACGCCCATACATTTTTCTTCAAGAACACAATGAGTTTTGAAATTTGTCCAAATGTTTGTAAAAACGTAATGTTAAGAATCTTCCTTCATGTGTTTCATTGCTGAGTAGCAATGAGATGTATTTCATTTCATTCTCAGCTCATTTCAATTCATTGGAATTGGCTTACAAGATAATGGAGACTGAAAGGCTCCATGACCTGCTATCTATAAGCTGGAGGCCCAGGAAGTTGGTAGTATAATTCTAGTTGGAATCTGAAGTCCTGAGAACCAGGAGAGCTGATGGTATAAATTCAGATCAAGGGCAGAATCTATCTGTTAGCTCAAACTGATAGAGAGAAAGCAAAAAAGGGTGAATTCATCCTTCCTCAGCCTCTTTGTACTACTCGGAATTAGATGCTGCTCACCCATACTGAAGAGGGCAATCTACTTCAGTGAGTTCACTGATTTAAAAGCTAATTTCAAGCCAAAACACCCTTAGACATAATACTTGATTGGGGATCCCTTGGCCCAGTCAAGTTGACACAAAAAATTAACCATCATAAGCCATCCTAAACCATCAAAATTTACCCATCTTAAGGTAAATTATATCATATAATATAACATAATATAATGTAATAATGCGAGTAGAATTCATTATACTCAGTTTGAGGGATTATACAAGCCATGCATACTAGAAGTGAGAAATATTGGAGAATATCTTAGAATTCTACCTATAACATTTGTGGATCAATTATCTCTAGAAAGGAGAGTTTAGTTTTAACCCATTTGTATTACTTTAATCTGTAGAAGAGGAACTCAAGAGAAACAAGAAAAAAATTATTTACTATAAAACTGACGAGAAAATAATCCTATACCAGTGCAAATTAACCAGTGCATCTCAATCAGCCAAACCTAATCTCTAATTAGGTTTGCACGTGCACACACAGACACATATACACAAGCACACACATCTTGGAGATATCAACAGTATTTTTTTAAAAAAATCATTGTAGTCCAGTTTTAAATTGATGTGGTATATCCAAATAGATCACTGTAATGATGTGAAAACAGAAATGAAACAGATTCAACATTTATCTAGTTTTCATTGAAAATTTATAGTTTGCCTTTCCTAACTAAAAAGTTACTTTATTTCTAGGTAACGGTTAATGGGACACTATCTCATAATATTAAACTTCTAGGCTTTGGATTTCAGATCTGTTAACAGTTCAGTTGCATCCAGACTATGAGATAGGCCAAGCTTCACATGTTCTCAAAGACCAGCTTTACTCATGTAAGTCTGGGACAACCAAATTTTATTAATATATCAATAAATTAATGCATGTAAATCACTTAACATGGTATTTACATAACACACAGAGTTCTAAGATGTTCCCTTTGACCCCTCCCCATCTTGTATGATTCCCTGCCCTTGAGTGTGGGAGATCTGCTGAAATGATGATATATCATTTTATTACTATGTTAAATTACATAGCAAAGAGATTCTTCTGAAATAATCAAAGGTACATGATATTCATGTACCTGGACTCAGGTCCCTAAAATTCAACTTAATCTAGTCAGTTGAGTTAATAAAGAAGGATAATATCTTCATGGGCCTAACAGGGTCAGGTGGTGCCTTAATCATGAAAGCTGTTTAATAATTCAGAGATATTCAAAGGGTTAGAGGGTCTATAGAGAGGACCAGATAGCAAGGAATTTTAGTTGTCTTTAGGAACTGAGAATAGGCTTCCCCTAATCCCATGGACGGAGGAGCCTGGTGGGCTGCAGTCCATGGGGTTGTGAAGAGTCGGACATTACTGAGTGACTTCACTTTCACTTTTCACTTTCATGCATTGGAGAAGGCAATGGCACCCCACTCCAGTACTCTTGCCTGGAGAATCCCAGGGATGGGGGACCCTGGTGGGCTGCCGTCTATGGGGTCACACAGAGTCAGACATGACTGAAGTGACTTAGCAGTTAGCAGCAGCATGGCTCAAATGGTAAAGAATCCACCTGCCAATGCAGAAGTCTCAGGAGATGTGGGTTCACTTCCTAAGTGGGGAAAATGGCATGGAGGAGGAAATGGCAACCCATTCCAGTATTTTTGCCTTAAGTCACAATCCCAATCTCCCTATTCATCCCACCCTCTGTCTCCCTCTCAGGATCCATACGTCTGTTCTCTACATCTGTGCCTCTATTTCTGCTTTGCAAATAATTTTATCTGTATCATCTGAATACACATATTGTTTTCTGATATATTCCTTTTACCCTAGTTCCAATGAAATACTAGTTCTGTCATCTACATAAAAACAGTGAAGTTACTATTTTTGCTTTAGATAGGAACACAATTTACCTGAATTTTTTATCCCTGAAATTATCCCTGAAATTTTTGCATAATGAATACTATAAATTTAATGTTTATCTGAGTCCCAGTTTTTTGTTTTCATTTCACCAGCAAAGTACAAAGCAATTTATATCACATGGAAACATGAGAAACTATACCAGGAAAGACAAAAGTGGCATCATGGAGTGGCTAATTTAGGCTAATTTACTTAAAGGATCTACATTATTGACATAAGATATAAGAAATAGCAAATACTCCAAACTAGTTACTACTAACACCTAATATTTACATGACACTTTAAAACTTACACATGAGATTGTCATTGTCTAAGAAATGCAGAAATAGGAGGCAGATATCTGGGTTTGGACCCCACTGCCATCTCTGGTGTTGAGCCTCAGTGTTCTTAATTGTAGAATGAAAGAACAGCTTTAGGATTTTGATGGTATTTTCCAGCTAGAAAGTTGTGTGAATCTAAGACTTTCTATGTCTAGACACTTTCTCATGTCTCCAAGCATTTTATGCTAATAGCAAATTCACTCTGGATTTTTTCCCCCTACAGTTGCTTTTAGGTCAGTATCTTCTTTTCCCTCATTTTATTAGGTTTCTTTCTTCCTAGTATATCAATCTTGACAAGCCAGTTCCTTCTTCAGATGAACTAATCACCCCCGTGCCTGTGGGGACAGCATTACCTCTGGTAGTGATACAGCTCCTCTCTGGAACAACCCTTCATATTCTCCTCCCTTAGTGCAAAACTTAATCTTCTGACAGCCAATCATCAAGAGGTGGTTACACTGATCAACCTACATTTTCAATTTGGAAGGAGTTTAGAACTTCACCTAGGATGTGTGTGTGTTAGTCGCTCAGTCATGTCCGACTCTGTGGCCCCACAGACTGTAGCCTGCCAGGCTTCTCTGTCCATGGAATTCTCCAGGTGAGAATACTGGAGTGGATTGCCATTCTCTTCTTCAGAAGAACTTCCCAACCCAGGGATCAAACCCTGGTCTTCTGCCTCGCAGGCAGATTCTTTATCATTTGAGCTACAAGGAAGTCTCCTCACTTAGGATATAGGTCCTCTATTTAATGCCTATCTGTATCTTACCAGGTTAATCCTTTCTACTGTACATTTTAAATTTGTAGGCTTCCAAAGTTCAAGATATATAATAGATATTGAGTTGGATAAATAACTGTGTAGCAACTGTATTTAAAACTTCAGAAAATTGGACTGTAGACTATTTTAGTTATTGGAGTCTTTTTTCAGAAATGATGAAGTAGATCATTATTTTGAGTTGATGATTACTCAGTCATTGCAATTAGCTAGAACAAGAACTTATATAAACTTGTCCCTTTCAGTTAATAACATAGGACTTTTTGTCAGTCTACATACTTACATGAAATATGCTGCTTAGTTTAAAGGTACATGGTAGGTGCCTATATGTTAGCTAATGATTAATTTCTAATCCCCCATCATGGTATAATGAAATCTATTTAAGAAATAGAACAAGGCAGCAATCACTTAGGTCCAGTTTTGAATACATTTATTTATTCCTTTTACCAATAACATAGTCATAACAAACTATGTATATAAACTGGTCATAGCAAACACACTCTTCCAACAACACGAGACAACTCTATACATGCACATCACTAGACAGTCAGTACTGAAATCATATTAATAATATTCTTTGCAGTCAAAGATGGAGAAACTCTACACAGTCAGCAAAACAAGACCAGAAGCTGACTGTGCCAAATTCAGACTGACATTGAAGAAAGTAGGGAAAACCACTAGACCATTCAGTTCAGTTCTGTTCAGTTCAGTCCTTAAGTCGTGTCCAACTCTTTTCAACCCCATGAACTGCAGCACACCAGGCCTCCCTGTCCATCACTAACTCTCAGAGTTTACCCAAACACATGTCCACTGAGTCAGTGATGCCATCTAAGCACCTCATTGTCTGTTCATTCAGTTCAGTTCAGTACAGTTCAGTTCAGTTGCTCAGTCGTGTCTGACTCTTTGCGACCCCATGAATCACAACACACCGGGCCTCCCTGTCCATCACCAACTCCTGGAGTTCACTCAAACTCATGTCCATTGAGTCGGTGATGCCATCCAGCCATATCCTCTGTCGTCTCCTTCTCCTCCTGCCCCCAATTCCTCCCAGCATCAGAGTCTTTTCCAATGAGTCAACTCTTCCTTTGCATGAGGTGGCCAAAGTACTGGAGTTTCAGCTTTAGCATCATTCCTTCCAAAGAATACCCAGGACTGATCTCCTTTACAACGGACTGGTTGGATCTCCTTGCAGTCCAAGGGACTCTCAAGAGTCTTCTCCAACACCACACTTCAAAAGCATCAATTCTTCGACGCTCAGCTTTCTTCACAGTCCAACTCTCACATCCATACATGACCACTGGCAAACCACAGCCTTGACTAGATGGGCCTTTGTTGGCAAAGTAATGTCTCTGCTTTTCAATATGCTATCGAGGTTGGTCATAACTTTCCTTCCAAGGAGCAAACGTCTTTTAATTTCATGGCTGCAATCACCATCTGCAGTGATTTTGGAGCCCCAAAAATAAAGTCTGACACTGTTTCCACTCTTTCCCCATCTATTTCCCATGAAGTAATGGGACTAGATGCCATGATCTTTGTTTTCTGAATGCTGAGCATTCAGGTATGACCTAAATCAAATCCCTTATAATTATACAGTGGAAGTAACAAATAGATTCAAGGGATTAGATCTGATAGATAGAGAAATATGTATGCAGGTCAAGAAACAACAGTTAGAACTAGACATGGAACAATGGACTGCTTCCAAACTGGGAAAGGAGTATATTAAGGCTGTATGTTGTCATCTTGGTTATTCAACTTATACACAGAGTATATCATGTGAAATTCCAGGCTGAATACAGAAGTTGCAATCAAGATTGCCAGGAGAAATATCAATAATCTCTGATATGCAGCTGACACCACCCTTATAGCAGAAAGCAAAGAAGAACTAAGGATCCTCTTGATGGAAATGAAAGAGGAGAGTGAAAAAGTTGGCTTAAAACTCAACATTCAAAAACTAAGATCATGGCATCTGGCCCCATCAATTAATGGCAAATAGATGGGGAAACAGTGACAGACTTTATTTTCTTGGGCTCCAAAATCACTGCAGATGCTGACTCTAGCCATTAAATTAAGACACTCCTTGGAAGGAAAGCTATGACCAACCTAGACAGCATATTTAAAAGCAGAGACATTACTTTGCCAACAAATGTCTGTCTAGTCAAAGCTATGGTTTTTCCAGTAGTCATGTATGGATGGAAAAGTTAGACCATAAAGAAAACTGAGCGCCAAAGAATTGATGCTTTTGAACTGTGTTGGAGAAGACTCTGAGAGTCCCTTGGACTGCAAGGAGTTCCAACCAGTTAATCCTAAAGGAACTCAATCCTGAATATTTATTGGAAGAATTGATGCTGAAACTCCAATACTTTAGCCACCTGATACGAAGAGCTGACTCATCTGAAAAGACCCTGATGCTTGAAAGATTGAAGGCGGGAGGAGAAAGGGGCAACAGAGGATGAGATAGTTGGATGGCATCACCAACTCAATGGACATGAGTTTGAGTAAAACTCTGGGAGTTGGTGATGGACAGAGAGCCCTGGCCTACTGCAGTCCATGGGGTCACGAAGAGTCAGACACGCTTGAGTGACTGAACTGAACTGAACTGAAGATAAACAATTTGAATCGTATGATCAGTTGCCTCATTTAATACATACAACACAAAAATTCACTTTGGTGCTTCATGTCCTGGAAAAGCCCATGGATTCATTCAAAATTTTCCACTGAATAGAATTATTTCACTACAATTCTATTTTTATTTTTTCTAGGTTTTAAAACAATTTTGTCCAGTATATTAGTCTTACAACCCTGTGTAGTTAGAAGTGAAAATCTCTGCAACAATGATTTTTCATATTTGTTCTCCTATAAATTTGTCAGGCTGAATTTAAAAAAAAATCTTCATGTTTGAGAACAAAAATACCTAAAGCATAAGAACTCAAAAGATTGAAATAAAGAAAAAACTGAAGCCTGTGAACAGTACAGAGAAGAATTAACATTGCTATACTAAAACACACAAAAAATTACTAGAAATATGAAGGAATTTACCATGAGATTATCTGTGGGTTGGGAAGAGCCCCTGGAGGAGGGCATAGCAACCCACTCCAGTATTCTTGCCTGGAGAATTCCCATGGACAAAAGGGCCTGGTGGGCTACAGTCCATAGGTACACGAAGAATCAGACAGGACTTAGTGACTAAGCACACTACATCACATATCATAAGAAAATGGTTAAACTCTGTTTGGTATTGTAAAGATAGCATTTTCTGCATACTGGTATGTAGATTCAATGTAAATTTGGCCAAAGACAACAAGGTTGTATGTGTGTGTGACTGAGAGGCTGATTTTAAAATATGTTTGAAAATCAATAGCCACAAAGATAATTTATATAAGAAGAACAGATTTGGAGGGCTTACATGACCACACCTCAAAAATTATTACAAAATTATAGTAATTTAACCAGATGTACCTGATACAAAGATAGACATATGTGAATGAAAGTGATTAGATATTCAAGAAAACTCACCTGGTTAATAAAAAAGGATCACTGAAATACTGATCTAGATTATGATTATATTATAAGATTAGTTTTATATTTATATATTTTTCTGAAATAAACCTTGACTCTACCTCATACTATACATGTATTATATGCAAAACTATATTTACCATGGATCATAACAATAAAACCTCTAGAGGGAAGAATATCTTCATGACATTGGTTAGACAAAAACTAATTAAACTTGATAGACAAAGAACTGCTTACCACAAAGGGCCTGCTACCTTGTACTTCATTAAGAGGATAAAGGACACCACTAAGAAAATTAAAAAGTAAGCTATGGTGTAGGATAATAGTTTAAAATATAAATCAAACAAATGATTCATACACAAACAATATTTCAAAAGACAATTTCATGATATTTGACCAATACATTGAATAAACAATAAATGAGCAGGATATTTACTTCTCTGTCACCAGGAAGAAAGGAAGCTAAAATGTCAGTGAGCGATAAGGTGACTGGGTGAGCCTACCTGATGACTAAAATGAAAAAAAAAAAAAAAAAAAAGACTGACAAGCACTGGCAAAGGATATAGTAGTTAGAACTTTCATACACTGTATGTGGGAAAATCACTTTTGTATCTTCTTGACATAATTTCAGTTCAGTTCAATTCAGTTCAGTCACTCAGTCGTGTCTGATTCTTTGAGACCTCTTGGACTGCAGTATGCCAGAGCTCCCTGTCCATCAACAACTCCCAGAGTTTACTTAAACTCATGTCCATTGAGTCGGTGATGCCATCCAACCATCTCATCCTCTGTTGTCCCTTTCTCCTCCTGCCCTCAATCTTTCCCAGCATCAGGGTCTTTTCAGATGAGTCAGCTCTTCGCATCAGGTGGCCAAGTATTGAAGTTTCAGCTTCAACATCAGTCCTTCCAATGAGCATTCAGAACTGAGTTCCTTTAGGATTAACTGGTTGGATCTCCTTGCAGTCCAAGGGACCCTCAAGAGTCTTCTCCAACACCACAGTTCAAAAGCATCAATTCTTCAGTGCTCAGCTTTCTTTATAGTCCAACTCTCACATCCATACATGACTACTGGAAAACCATAGCTTTGACTAGACAGACCTTTGCTGGCAAAGTAATGTCTCTGTTTTTTAATATGCTGTCTAGATTGGTCATAACTTTTCTTCCAAGGAGTAAGCATCTTTTTATTTCATGGCTGCAGTCACCATCTGCAGTGATTTTGGAGCCCCCAAAAATAAAGTTTCCACTGTTTCTCCATCTATTTGCCATGAAGTGATGGGACCAGATGCCATAATCTTTGTTTTCTGAATGTTGAGCATTAAGTCAATTTTTTCACTCTCTAGCGGCTGTGAGGAGATACCCAATGTCCAAGGTCAGGAGAGGCTCCTGCACTTCGCTAGAGCAGCTGTGAAGAGATACTCCATGTCCAAGGTCAGGAACCGTGGCTGTGCTTCGCTGGATGAGCCATGTGGAGATACCCGACATCCAAGAACAGAAAAAAAAACCAGTAAGATGATAAGCACTGGAGCAGCTGTGAGGAGATATCCCACATCAAAGGACAAAGGAGAATCCTCAGCAAGATGGTAGGAGGGGTGAATTCACATTTAGAATCAAACCCCGTTCCCACCTGAGATGCTCAGAGGGTTCCAACAAACCTTGTGTACACCAGGACCCAGGGACCCCACAGAGACTGAGACAGAACTGTGTTTGAGCATCTCCTGTGGAGATACGAGTCAGCAGTGGTCTGCCACAGGGACAGAGGCTCTGGGTGTGGGTATGGCATAAGTCCTCTTGGATGAGGTCGCCATTAACCCCAACATAGTGCTGCCAGAACTTACACAGGTTTGGGAAATAGACTCTTGGAGGGCAAAACAGCACCTTGTGCACCAGGACCCAGGAGAAAGCAACAGTGACCCCACAGGAGACTGTTCCAGGCTTGCCTGAGGGTGTCCAGGAGTCTACAGTGAAGGTGTGGGTTAGTGGTGGCCTTTAGGGTTGGGGGCATGGAGAGTAGCAGTACATGCCTGGGATTTTTTAAGGGAGGTCACCATTATATTCATTACCTCCACCATAGTTTCAGTTCAGTTCAGTCGGGCAGTCATGTCTGACTCTTTGCACCCCCATGAATCACAGCATGACAGGCCTCCCTGTCCATCACGAACTCCCGGAGTTTACTCAAACTCATGCCCATCAAGTCAGTGATGCCATCCAGCCATCTCATCCTCTGTCGTCCCCTTCTCCTCCTGTCCCAAATCCCTCCCAGCATCAGGGTCTTTTCCAGTGAGTCAACAATTCACATGATGTGGCCAAAGATTTGGAGTTTCAGCTTTAGTATCAGTCCTTCCAATGAACACCCAGGATTGATCTCTTTTAGAATGGACTGGTTGGATCTCCTTCCAGTCCAAGGGACCCTCAAGAGTCTTCTCCAACACCACAGTTCAAAAGCATCCATTCTTCAGTGCTCAGCTTTCTTCACAGTCCAACTCTCACATCCATGGAAAAACCATAGCCTTGACTAGATGGAACTTTGTTGGCAATGTCTCTGCTTTTGAATATGCTATCTAGGTTGGTCATAACTTTCCTTCCAAGGAGTAAGCGTCTTTTAATTTCATGGCTGCAATCACCATCTGCAGTGATTTTGGAGCCCAGAAAAATAAAGTCTGACACTGTTTCCACTGTTTCCCCATCTATTTCCCATGAAGTGATGGGACCGGATGCCATGATCTTAGTTTCTGAATGTTGAGCTTTAAGCCAACTTTTTCCTCTCCTCTTTCACTTTCTTCAAGAGACATTTTAGTTCCTCTTCACATTCTGCCATAAGGGTGGTGTCATCTGCATAACTGAGGTTATTGATATTTCTCCCAGCAATCTTGATTCCAGCTTGTGCTTCTTCCAGCCCAGTGTTTCTCATGATGTACTCTGCATTTAAGTTAAATAAGCAGGGTGACAATATACAGCCTTGACATATTCATTTTCCTATTTGGAACCAGTCTGTTATTCCATGTCCAGTTCTAATGGTTGCCTCCTGACATGTGTATAGGTTTCTCAAGAGGCAGGTATGGGGTCTGGTATTCCCATCTCTTCAGAATTTACCACAGTTTATTGTGATCCACAGAGTCAAAGGCTTTGGCATAGTCAATAAAGCAGAAATAGATGTTTTTTCTGGAACTCTCTTGCTTTTGCAATGATCCAGTGGATATTGGCAATTTGATCTCTGGTACCTCTGCTTTTTCTAAAACTAGCTTGAACATCTGGAAGTTCACCGTTCATGTATAGCTGAAGCCTGGCTTGCAGAATTTTGAGCTTTACTTTACTAGCGTGTGAGATGAGTGCAATTGTGCTATAGTTTGAGCATTTTTTGACATTGTCTTTGTATGGGATTGGAATGAAAACTGACCATTTCCAGTCCTGTGGCCACTGCTGAGTTTTACAAATTTGCTGGCATATTGAGTGCAGCACTTTCACAGCATCATCTCTCAAGATTTGCAATAGCTCAACTGGAATTCCATCACCTCCACTAGCTTTGTTCGTAGTAGTGCTTTCTAAGGCCCACTTGACTTCACATTCCACAATATCTGGCTCTAGGTGAGTGATCAAACCATCGTGATTATCTGGGTCTTGAAGATCTTTTTTGTACAGTTCTTTTGTGTATTATTGCCACCTCTTCTTAATATCTTCTGCTTCTGTTAGGTCCATACCATTTCTGTCCTTTATCGAGCCCATCTTTGTATGAAATGTTCCCTTGGTATCTTTAATTCTCTTGAAGAGATCTCTAGTCTTTCCCATACTGTTTTTTCCTCTATTTCTTTGCATTGATCACTGAGGAAGGCTTTCTTATCTCTCCTTGCTATTCTTTGGAACTTTGCATTCAGATGCTTCTCTCTTTCCTTTTCTCCTTTGCTTTTCACCTCTCTTCTTTTCCCAGTTATTTGTAAGGGTCCTCAGACATCCATTTTGCTTTTTTTGCATTTCTTTTTCTTGGGGATGGTCTTGATCCCTGTCTCCTGTACAATGTCATGAACCTCCATCCATAGTTCATCAGGCACTCTGTCTATCAGATCTAGGCCGTTTAATCTATTTTTCACTTCCACTGTATAATTATAAGGGATTTGATTTAGGTCATACCTGAATGGTCTAGTGGTTTTCCCTACTTTCTTGAATTTCAGTCTGAATTTGGCAATAAGTTGTTCATGATATGAACCATAGTCAGCTCCTGGTCTTGTTTTTGCTGACTGTATAGAGCTTCTCCATCTTTGGCTACAAAGAATATAATCAATCTGATTTCGGTGTTGACCATCCGGTGATGTCCATGTGTAGAGCCTTCTCCTGTGTTATTGGAAGAGGGTGTTTGCTATGACCATTGCATTCTCTTGGCAGAATTCTATTAGCCTTTGCCCTCCTTCATTCTGTACTCCAGAGCCAAATTTGCCTGTTACTCCAGGTGTTTCTTGACTTCCTACTTTTGCATTCCAATCCCCTGTAATGAAAAGGACATCTTTTTTGGGTGTTAGTTCTAGAAAGTCTTGTAGGTCTTCATAGAACTGCTCAACTTCAGCTTATTCAGCATTACTGGTTGCGGCATAGGCTTGAATTACAGTGATATTGAATGGTTTGCCTTGGAAACAAAAAGAGATCATTCTGTCATTTTTGAGATTGCATCCAAGTACTGCATTTCAGACTCTTTTGTTAACCATGATGACTACACCATTTCTCCTAAGGGATCCCTGCCCACAGTAGTAGATATAATGGTCATCTGATTTAAGTTCACCGATTCCAGTCCATTTTAGTGCACTGATTCCTAGAATGTCAACGTTCACTCTTGCCATCTCCTATTTGACCACTTCCAATTTGTCTTGATTCATGGACCTGACATTCCATGTTCCAATGCAATATTGCTATTTACAGCATCAGACCTTGCTTCTATCACAAGTCACATCAACAACTGCATATTGTTTTTGCTTTGGTTCCATCCCTTCTTTCTTTCTGGAGTTATTTCTCCACTGATCTCCAGTAGCATATTGGGCACCTACCAACCTGGGGAGTTCCGTTTTCAGTATCCTATCATTTTGCCTTTTCATACTGTTCATGGGGTTCTCAAGGCAAGAATACTGAAGTGGTTTGCCTTTAGTATTCCCTTCTCCAGTGGACCACATTTTGTCAGACCTCTCCACCATGATCAGTTGTCTCCACCATAGTTTGGCCCTAGGTAAATAGCAGGGAGGGAACACAGCTCCACCCATCAACAGATAATTGGATTAAATATTTACTGAGCATGGTCTCCCCATCAGAACAAAACCCAGTATACCCCTCAGTCAGTCTATCTCATCAGGAAGCTTCCACAAGCCTCTTATTCTTCTCCATCAGAAGTCAGACAGACTGAGAACCACCATCACAGAAAATTAACAAATCTAATCACATGGACCACAGCCTTGTCTAACTAATGAAACTATGAGCCATGCCATGTAGGGCCACCCAAGACAGATGGGTCATGGTGGAGAGTTCTGACAAAATGTGGTCCACTGGAGAAGGGAATGACAAAACACTTCAGTATTCCTGCCTTGAGAACCTGATGACCAGTATGAAAAGGCAAAAAGATAGGACACTTAAAGATGAACTCCCCAAGGTCAGTAGGTGCCAAATATGCTACTGGAGATCAGTGGAGAAATAACTCTAGAAAGAATGAAGACATGGAGCCAAAGCAAAAACAACACCCAGCTGTGGATATGACTGGTGATAGAAGCAAGGTTCGATGCTGTAAAGAGCAATATTGCATAGGAACCTGGAATGTTAGGTCCATTGAATCAAGGCAAATTGGAAGTGATCAAACAGGAGATGCCAGGAGTGAACATCGACATTTTAGGAATCAGCAAACTAAAATGGACTGGAATGGGTGAATTTAACTCAGATGACCATTATATCTAGAACTATGGGCAAAAATCCCTTAGAAGAAATGGAGTAGCCATCATAGTTAACAAAAGAGTCTGAAATGCAGTATCTGGATGCAATCTCATAAATGACAGAATGATCTCTGTTCATCTCGAGGGCAAACCATTCAATATCACCGTAATTCAAGTCTATGCCCGGATCAGTAATGCTGAAGACGTTGAAGTTGAATGGTTCTATCAACATCTACAAGACCTTCTAGAATTAACACCCAAAAAAGATGACATAATTTACCTGAGTTAAACCTAAGATCCCTATGGCCCAACAATTTGACTCCCAAGTATATAACAGCAGAAATGTACACATATATTCATCTGAAGACTTTTAGGTCTGTATGCAGTGAAAACTAGTACAGTATCCACCTCACAGAAAAGGAGGTGATAGAAAGTAGATAACAATAGTAAAACCTGGAAACATCTCAAGTGTACATCCATTAAAAAGAAGAAGAAATAAGTGTACTGTGTATGAAATAGAAGCATGATGGAACAATATCAGAAAAGAAGACTATTAGTATACAAAAGAGTGTGGGTACATTTTACATAATAGATATATTGATGAGCAAAGAAAGCAGATTGGTTCTATCTAAGTAACATTCAAAATCAGGTAAAGTAATCCATAGAGACAGTACTCAAAATAATATGTACTTAGGGGAGTTAATAATTGGAATGGAGCTCAAGAGATTTCTGATATTAACAATGTGCCATTGCTTTATCTGTATGGTAATTGTTACAAGTTTATATGATTACTTTAAAAATGTACTTTCCCTTAAAAAGGTACACTTTAATATAAACATATATATAATATATATTTATAAAAGTATATTTTATAATTTAATTATATAGTTATATTTATCCTACCACATTTATATTTTAAGCAATGTGTAGTATGTGGAACAACACAATTTCTTAAATTATTGTGTAGTATGTGAAACCAAAAGGAGCTTATGTTAGTAAGAATAATGAATAATATCATATGGCTTCCTTCCAAAAATAATAATAAAACATGTCAGACACACACACACACAACCCCACTAATATACACATACATCTGAATATCACTCTTCCAAATCTTGAAGACAATATTAATCAAAGTGATGGGGAGCTCAAAATTTATGATCAGCTATGAAGAGCTCTTTTTCTCTAGATCACTGGTTTAAATGTTCCTGGTATGCTAATAAAGTTAGTTCATTAATTTCCAATAGCTGTTTTGTGTTTTATGTAAAATGAGATGATGGTCGCAGCTGACACCATAAAAAATCATGTTTATAATTTAGATTACAATAATAACTTTTCAGCCTATCGTCTCAAGAGGCCAAAGATGAAAAGGGCATTGAGGTAGCTGACCTCTCTTGCCCTTAAATTTGGCCATCTGTAACCGTTGTATAAAATAATGTAGCAAATTGGTGCCAGAAAGCTAATGACAGCTTAAATTGTTTGAAAGTCACTTAGTCATGTCCAACTCTTTGCCACCCCTTGGACTGTAGCCTGCCAGGCTCCTCTGTCCATGGAATGAATTCTCCAGGCCAGAATACTGGAATAGGTAACTGTTCCCTTCTCCAGGGGATCTTCGCAACCAAGGAATTGAGTCCAGATCTCCCACATTGGGGGCAGATGCTTTACCATCTGAGTCACGAAGGAAGCCCAAGAATTACTGATGTGGATAGCCTATCCGTTTTCCAGGGGATCTTCCTGACCCATGAATTGAACCGGGGTTTCCAGCATTGCAGGCAGATTCTTTATCAGCTGAGCTATTTTCCCATCTTTATTTCAAGAAAAATGTAATATTATCTTTCTCTCAGGCTTATTTTATTAATATAAAACAATATTGAAAGGCTAAATAAAGAAAATAAATACTTCACATGCCATTGTTTACCAAATCCTCAGTAGCTGTCAATAGTATTGATTATTTCTTCTGTTTCATGTCTCCATATGAAGAAACTTCCATTACAATAAAAATCCAGGCTTTTACTACCTTAGCATTACTCCCCAGGGATGGGAGAAATTGGTGGCTGTGGCTCAGCAACTTCTGCGCCCAGTTTATAACTTGGCACCCAGCAGAAAATACACAATGTGTATTTTGTGGAAAGTTTGGCATGACAAGCTCTACCTTTGTGGGGAAGGTTTTGGAGAATTGTTCAATTAGAGGCAAAGAAATAATCCATCTGGCTGTCCCAAGTCAAAATCTCCTTATACTTTTGTCAAGATTACACATGATATTTTTATCCCATCTGCCTCGTGCTTGTATGTACTTTTCAATTGTTTCTGTCTTTATGGGTAAAGAGGGTTCTTTTGGAGCCTCTAAATCCAATATATCATGGAATATTATAACCTGAGAAACTTTTTAAAGGACATTTGCTTTCTTTCTAATTTTACAAACAATACATATTCATTTCAGTTAACCCAAAATACATTAAAGCATAAAGTAAAAAATATCATCACCTGTAATCCTCAAACTCCAGAGATAACCATTAACATTTTTATGCATTTCCTCCCAGTATTTATTTACATGCTTTAATTGAAACGTAATTGACCTGCAATACAATGTTAGTTCTAAATGTACCAAGATATTGATTAATTTTTATACATTACAAAATGATTATTATAAGTCTGGTTATATCTGTCACCAAATATATTACAGTGTAACTGACATATTCTCCATGTTGTACATTTCATCTCTGTGATTCATTTATTTTGTAACTGAAAAAATCTGTACCTCTTAACCTCTCTCAACTATTTCATTCATCCCTCTACCCCTCCTCCCTTTTGGCAACCACCTGTGTGTTTTCAGTACCTATGAATCCACTTTGTTTTGTTATGCTTGTTCATTTGATTTGTGTTTTAGATTCCACATGTAAGTTAAATCATATGGTATTTGTCTTTTTTGTCTAACTTTCTGTCTTATTTTACTTAGCATAATACCCTCTAGGTCCATCTATGTTGTTGCACATGGCAAGATTTCATTCTTTTTCATGGCTGAGTAATACCTATCAGAATGTCTACTGTCAAATGGCAACAAATAAGTGTTTGTGAGGAGGTGGAGAAAATGAAACTTTCATGAACTTTTGGTGGGAATATATATTGATGCAGTCACTAGAGAAAACATTATGGAGGCTTCTCAAAAATTTAAAAATAAAACTACCATGTGATCCAGTAATTCCAATTCTGCATATCTTTTGATGAAAACAACAACACTAATTGAAAAAGATATAGATACCTCTGTGTTCATTGTATCAGCATTTACAATAGCCAGCTATATAAGCATCCAAAGTGTTCACTGACAGATGAATGGATAAAGAAGATGTGGTATAAATTAATATATGCAAATTGAGGATTGATGTATTGTATCTTTATATGGAAAATCATAGTTTCCAGTGTATTTGAAGACTCAGCCTCAATCTGAGTGTATTTATTGCAGGAATGTTATTAAGGCCCCACAATGTGAGCATGAATAATCTGCTTGAAATTTCTCACTGAAACATGAAAGACCACCTGAAAACTGTTCAGTTAAGGACAATTACTGTATCTTCAAAATATGAATAGCCATAGTATCAATCACTGTTTCTCTGTTGGTGACGGTAGAGACATTGAGTAGAGGATGACTTGGGCCAGATACTGAGTCTTTGTGACCCTGAAAGCTTACCTGCTGTCTTCCCTTGCACCTTTAAGAAGAGATTAGTCTGGTAAGTTTAGACATATTATGAATAAGATGAATAGAGTTAAAGAAATCCTTTCAGGAGTACCAAGTGAAAATAAATCAAGCTGTTGAATTACACAATAAAAAATGTCCTGAAAGCTCATAGGTTATTACTTTTCACCTCCCTCTAAAGTTAGTTTTAAATTTTATTTTATTTTTAAACTTTACATAACTGTATTAGTTTTGCCAAATATCAAAATGAATCTGCCACAGGTAAGAGTGTTTTTGTTGAGATGATTATAAAGTAGCCACTCTTCTTGTATTTTATAAAACTCTCAACTTCTGCTATTTAAATTACTTAGCTAATTAGGTCTCCAATGAAAAGTTGTGTAAACACACTCGTATTTAACCTTAAAAAATAATTTCCAACACTCCTAGGTGCTATTAAAAAAACAGTTAATAAAAAAAATTGCTTAAACTTTTTGAGGATAATGTAGTTAATCAGAGATCTCTAAAGAAATCCTTTGGATAGAAACACTGGAGTGTGCAAGCTAATGTGGAAATATTGTAATCCCAGTGCATTTGAATGGAGAATTTAGTTATTTAACTTAAAAGTGGTACTTGTACCATTACATTAGTCACATTAATCATCAAGTTTTCATACATATAAATATAGTTGAGCAGAGCAGCTGGTTAAGTCATTAGGGATAATGACTTGCACAACATTCTAAGAACGTGAAAATAGTTTTCCTTTTAAAAAATTAGGGTGGATTCTATGTATCAACTGTCCTCCTCAGACAAAGTCTGGAAAAAAAATTCACCTTATTCTCACTTTATTCTCCCCAATACATCAACATGTCATTTTAGAAAGACACTATATTATCCTTCTTAGCCAATAATTTATAATAGTTCAGCATTTTTGCCTCAACATTTAACATACAAGTTAATATCTTGAAAAAAAATTCTATATGGCTGTCACTTTTTACCCAGGATGTTCTGATTGCAGTAGACATGATATGATTATCTTGAAGCTCTAGAATTTCTATTTAGGAATTATGGGAGATGTGAATAGCTTAATGGAAAAAAATCAGTCTGTGAGAAAAAGTTTTCAAAATTTTGGAGGTTCGCTAAATTCTCAGAAGAAATAATCAATGTTTTAATCTATATTCTTAGCTTCAAGCTGATCACAGAAATGATTAGAAAATATCACAACTAAGCTCCGAAAGGTTTAAGAACCCAAAAGCTTTGGCATGAAAATTTTCAAAAAGCTCTTTTGGACCTCAGTATTTCTTCCAGTAGCAGGAAAAGCCGATACCCATGGTAAAAATTCCTGCAGTCATTGGCATCAGTACCCCAGATGAAACCTAAACTCTTTCTGTGTATCAATAATCTTCACTCAGTAATCAAAGTCTGAGTAGGGGTAATATATTTGCTCTGCCTTTGTTGGTATCACTCCAATACTCATCCAATATGAGGCTTTACCCAAATAGAAGAGAGATTTGTGTGCTCAGCAAACAGACAATTTATAAATCAATGGATATTTGTACATCTTAAATAGTAAGATGTTGCAGCAACTCTTTATAATTAGAACCTGAAATCTGAATTATGTCAGTAGGGCTAATAGATTATTTCCGAATAAGCAAAGGAACAGATTGTCAATTCAGGTATCAAATGAAGAGAAGGTTCAAAGAAGGGATGAGGAGTCAATACCAAGAATCTAGAAGCAAAAGAATCAAGAAAGGTTATTGAGGAAAATTTTTGTCATTCACAATGATCTAATTACTAGTATCTCTCTAAACAACAAGATCAAACCTTCTAGACCAAATCTGCTATGCTGAGAAATGAGATGATATCTAGTTTACTGCCTAATCAGCTTAATTTACTGTGTCTACCTAGCTGTAGGATCCAAGTCAGGGTAGGAGGTAGGGTAGCAGTGAAAGCCTAAAAGAGAATATGCTCTGGCATTGGTAGAGTTGTGGATATGTAGGAGAAGGCAATGGCAACCCACTCCAGTACTCTTGCCTGGAAAATCCCATGGACGGAGGCGCCTAGTGGGCTGCAGTCCATGGGGTCGCTAGGTGTCAGACGCGACTGAGCGACTTCACTTTCACTTTTCACTTTCATGCATTGGAGAAGGAAATGGCAACCCACTCCAGTGTTCTTGCCTGGAGAATCCCAGGGACAGGGAAGCCTGGTGGGCTGCCATCTCTGGGGTCGCACAGAGTCGGACACGACTGAGGTGACTTAGCAGCAGTAGCAGCAGGATGTAATATGGGTCTTCCCAGTGCTGCTAGCAGTAAAGAATCCACCTGCCAATGTAGGAGACATAAGAGAAACGGGTTAGATCTGAGTTGGGAAGATCCTGTGGAGGAGGGCATGGCAACCCACTCCATTTTTCTTGCCTGGAGAATCCCATGGACAGAGAATCCTGGTGGGCTACAGTCCATTTACTTGCAAAGAGTTGGACGTGACTAAAGCAACTTAGTGTGCATACATGCAGGATGTAATATATTAACGATACTGATGTCCCAATTCTTTTCTCATCCTCCCAATGTTTTGTAATCTCACAGTGACCTCACATTCTGGCTTGGCCATGTGACTTATTTGGCCAATGATATGTTAGCAAACTTAATGCAAATGGAAGTTTGGAAAAGTGCTTTCCTTTTTCTGTTCATTCTCTTGCTTCTTTGCCTTCCTGGCTTGTCCAGGCTAGCCTACTAGAGAATGGAAGTAACATGGCTCATTTTCATTACTTTAGAATATAGTCAGCTGAGGGCCTGATATGTGAATGAGCCCAGATGGGATCAAAAGAACCATCCCATCAAACCCAGCTTTAATCACGCAGTTTTAGACTCATGAGAAATTAGGCTTATTGCTTTGAGTCATTTGAATCTAGGGAATTTTGTTATACAACATTCTATATAAAAGATTACTGATATCATGGACATTAGGGAGGGTACCAATGATATTTTTTGAACCATAAACTAGCAATCACAAACTATTGATAAGTATCAGAATTACCTACAAAGCTTTTAAAAATATACTCAGATCCACCTCTGACCTATAGAATCAATTGCTTGTTCTGGAGAGACATGGTAAGTATTTTGTGAAAGGGGACAGTTTGTAATAAATTTGAGACCCACTGATTTAGGCATATAGTCTTGACAATTAGAAAAGGATATTTTTAAAATAGTCATTCATTTTCTCACTATCTAATCTGCCAATAAAGAAAACCAATAAGGTTTCATGTTATGACTTAATTATCCTTACAGCTGTGATTTATTTTCCTAACCTGTAGATACTGATCATGTGAACCATGGCCTGAAAAGTCAGAGGACCATAGGCAATAACGGACTTAAAATCCTTTTCTTCAAAAAATGCACCTGGTAACAAGATAAGCATTTCTACCTTCTTGATAAAGGTGAAAAAAGTTATGGATGCATTTAACCTGGACTGTATCCTCTCTGAAGAAAGAAGCTAGTGAACCAAAACCCCAAACAACTATAATAGTATTCCATTGTGTTTTTCCCTGGCTGTGCCATCTGTCTAGGAATCTTCTCTCATGGATGGCTCCTTCTAAGCATTCAGAACTCAGAGTGGCCTTCTGTTACCTCTCTATAAATTCCTGCCCATCTATCTTCACCATCACTATGCCTCTCTCTCTATTCATGTACTTCTTTTTATTTCCTTCAGAGCTATTAACGTTGAAAGTGTGATTACATTTTTTGGTATGTCTATAGTCAAACTGAACACTTTGCTAAGTCACTTCAGTCATGTCTGACTCTGCAACCCCATAGCCTGTAATCCTCCAGGTCCTCTGTCCATGGGATTTTCCAGGCAAGAATACTGCAGTGGGTTGCATGTCCTCCTCCAGGGGATCTCCCAACCCTGGGATCAAACTCTCGCCTCTTCTGTCTCCTGCATTGGCAGAGAGAACATTAGTAAGATATAATACTGGAGATAAAATCTATTATTCATCATTAGTTAAGAAGGCTTTCCCAGTGGCTCAGTGGTAAAGAATCGTCCTGCAATGCAGGAGACACAGAAAACACAGGTTTGATTCCTGGGTCGGGAAGATCCCCTGGAGGTAGGCATGGCAACCCACTGCAGTATTCTTTCCTGGAGAATCCTATGGACAGAGGAGCCTGGGGGGGCTACAGTCCATATGGTAGCAGAGTCGGAAACGCACCCAAGTCTTAACTTGGGTCAGGTGAACAGAAGTAGAATATAGAGTAGAAGTAGAATATAGAGTAGAAGTAGAATATAGAAGTAGAATATAGAATATAGAGGCCAGTTAGATTTTACCTGAACTCAATAATGAAATTCATGCTTTCACTATACTATATAATCTTAACTCTTCATTGCATGAGATACTCTTAATTTGATTAAAAAAATTAAGATAAAAGGAGATCCAACCAGTCCATCCTAAAGGAGATCAATCCTGGGTGTTCATTGGAAGGACTGACATTGAAGCTGAAACTCCAATACTTTGGCCACCTGATGCAAAGAGCTTACTCATCTGAAAAGACCCTGATGCTGGGAAAGATTGAGGGCAGGAGGAGAAGGGGACAACAGAGAATGAGATGGTTGGATGGTATTATCGACTCGATGGACATGGGTTTGGGTGGACTCCGGGAGTTGGTGATGGACAAGGAGGCCTGGCATGCTGCAGTTCATGGGGTCACAGAGTTGGACACGACTGAGCGACTGAACTGAACTGAACTGGAGATAAAAGGTGAAGATCAACCTTGGAGATGTTGCACATACACCTAATAGTCTGTGAGACACTACTAAAGTTGTATCATGATTCCCAGTAGACACAAAGGGCAGAATGTGTTGCTGGACAGTTGCATCATAGTAGCAATAAAGAATCTTGAGAGCTCTTTCTGGTTCTAATGCTAATGCGTGTGTTAGTCACTCAGTCATGTCTGATTCTCTGCAACCCCATGGCCTGTAGCCCTCCAGGCTCCTCTGTCCATGGGATTCTCCAGACAAGAATTCTGGAGTGGGTTGCCATGCCCTCCTCCAGGGGATCTTCCCAATCCTGGCATTGAACCCAGGTCACCTCTATTGCAGGTGGACTCTTTACCATCTAGCCACAAGGGAAGCCTCTAATGCTAGCCAACTGTGCAATTATGGGAAAATCATTTAACTCCCCTTGCTCTATCTGAAAAATAATGAGAGAATTAGTTGATCTGAGATTAATCTGTATCCTATTAATGCTTTTGCCAACATTTTGCCTTGCACCCTTTCTGGTAATTTATTTTTCATTGGCTTTGATTGGCAATTTATTTTTCATTGTGCTTTGATAGCAGCATACTCCTTTGGTGCTGCTGCTGCTACGTTGCTTCAGTCGTGTCTGACTCTGTGCGAACCCATAGACGGCAGCCCACCAGGCTCCCCTGTCCCTGGGATTCTCCAGGCAAGAACACTGGAGTGGGTTGCCATTTCCTTCTCTAATGCGTAAAAGTGAAAAGTGAAAGTAAAGTCTCTCAGTCATGTCTGACTCTTAGCAACCCCATGGACTGCAGCCCACCTGGCTCCTCTGTCCATGGGATTTTCCAGGCAAGAGTACTGGAGTGGGGTGCCATTGCCTTCTCCCTCCTTTGGTGAGGGAACAGCAAAAAGTGGAAGAAAGAGCGTGGGTTTTGGAATCAAATAGATTTGTGTTTGAATCCCAGCTTTGCCTTTCCTGGCTTTGGGATCTTGGCCAATTTTCTTAAATCTTGCCAAGTTTGAGTTCACTCAGCAGTAAAATGCTGATAGTAATGCCTTTTTCACAGGGCTTTTACAGAAATGAAATAACATGGGAAATGCTTGAAAACATTATATTCAGTTCTCAATAAATGCTAAGTTCCTTTTTTCTGGTTATTTTTGTATCTATCCTAAGTTACACCTCTGTCTCTCTTAGGAGGGCTTTTTTTTTTTTTTTTTTTTCCCTCTACCCTCCCTTAAGTATAAATATTTTACCAGTTTAGTCATGGACTCTTGGGTTAAACTCTTAAGTGATAATCTTTCACGACTTCCCCTGTGACTCTGTTGATTACTTAAAATAAATAGTGCCCAATAAACCTCTCATTTGAACTATAATCACAAGTTTGAGTACCCTATATTCCAGGGGTCCCCAACCTCTGGGCTATCAGCAGCATTAGATTAGAAATAAAGTGTGCAATAAATATAAGGCAACGATATCATCCTGAATCTGTCCCCACCCCCACCCCTAGACTATGGAATAAATTGTCTTCCATGATACCAGCCCCTGGTGCCAAAAAATTTAGGGACAGCTTCTAGTCATCATGCTATAACTACCCAAATAATTTCTCAGATCCAGCACAGACAACAGAACATACCATAAGCTACTTTCATTATTTCGTTTGCTGTTTTAGTTTGATAGTGCCACCATGCCCCCTCTCCAGAATTGAAACTTCAGAATCATCTTTACTTCTTCCACATTTTTCTTTTCTCTAAATCCAATAAATTGCCATGTCTGTTCTAGCTCCACACTATTACATCTCTCATCCTCTTCCCTTTCAATTGCACTATTCATCTAATGCTGTACATTAATAACAACTCTTCCAACTTTAAGTTATAAGGGATAAAATGCAAGCCAGTTGAAATACAACTCCAAGTATGAAAAAATATGATTTTTTAAAATAGCATAAACTAATGTAACAGAAAATTCCAAGCACTGCATTTTCCTTCAGGCAAATTTAAATCCGGACACCTATTACCAAGATTCTTCTTTTGCATTTCTTATTTAGCTTTCCTCTTCATTGATTTAATTCATGGGCAAACTTTCCCCAGGTGTTAGCAAAGATGTTAACATCAGCACTAAGAATATATCAAGTGAATAACAAGGATCTCAAAGAGTAAGAGTCCACCCTGGTAAAGATCACACTTTTGTATAATGATGGAGCAATGTAACTTTACCAACATTTATACTTTCCATGAAGATTTCATTTCAGTTCTTTAGTATTGCATTCTATATTTATTCTCTTAATCTTTTGAGCAACTCTATATCTTTAATTATATATCATATCCAATCAAAGGCTCTGTTTCTCTTCCCACTTGATCTCTTAAAATATGTATTAACTTTTGCTACATAACAGCAACTTCAAAATCTCAGTATCTTACTGCAAGGAACATGTCTTTGTGGTTCAGGTGGATTTGGTACCATGCTGCAGACTGGTTTCAGGACTGCTCCACTTTTCTCATTTGGGGGACTCTGTCTAATTGGACATGTTTTTCTCATGGTGATTACAGCAGCTCAAGAAGCCAAACATAATCATACCAGTTCATATAATATTCAATAGCATTCCACTGGCCAAAGTTAAACATATAAGCAGGCCCAACATCATTAAGGTAGGCTGATTCACTTCATGTACTCTAGAAAGACCACAAAGTCATATATTAAATGACAAGTATACACAGTTATACAGAAAGGAATGGTAAAATGGAAGAAATAATCAAGACAATCATGAGATCACATTTTCAAGACCTAGCTAATGCATAAACTTCCTTAAGAAAACATTTCCTATCCTTCTGGCAGAAATTTTCTTCTACACCTCCATAGCACTTTGAACTTAAATCAGTGCTCAATCCTTTTACATGGTATTACAATTAAGAACTTATAAGTCATGTCTTAAGAAGCAGCACTACAGTTTACCCATTTCTCATCTACTATGGTGACTAGAGGAGACTTTTGCCTATAACATGCATATAACTATAACATAGTCATCAATAAAACACCATGATCAAGACCTCCAGCTGTGCAGACCCACTGTGTCACTGCAGATCCATGCTCCACACCCAGTAGCTGGGTGTCCTTGAACAAGAACAGCATTCATCTCCCAGCAAGTTAAGAGAGTATATAAAGCATTTAAAGCACTACCTAGAACATTAGAAGAGCAAAATCACATAGATTTATTGTTATAATTTGTTTGTCTAATGAATGATGTCTAAGTTTCACTCAGTTCTAAAGTCTTAAATTAGCTGAGTATGATACTTAATTTCATATATCAACTTGACTGCCTAACAGATGCCCAGATAGGCAATAAAACATTATTTCTGGGGTATGTTTGTGAGGGTGTTTCTGTAAGAGATTAACATTTGTCTCAGCAGACTGAATAAAGAAATTCACCCTCACCAATGTAGGTAAACATCACCCAATCCATTGAGGCCCAAACAGTAGGCAATGAAATATTTATACTCCTAGAGAACAGTGTCTTCTTTTAAGCTTTATCTTTATGTAGGTGCTCAATCATTCTTTACTGTGATGATTAGACACACTGTAATTTTGTAAAACTATACAAGTGTGAGGTAAAATCAATATGTTACATTTCTAAATTGATAAAAACTGAAATAGTTATTGTTCCTTTTACTTTTTGATACTACATTGTATGAAACCCTTTTTCCCCCTCTGACTGGGGTTCGGTTTTGTTTTGTTATTTGGGGGGGAGGGGTTTCCTTCACCCAGGCTTTTCTTTGAACATGAATGTGTTGGCCTTGTGGCTAGTACACCCTCTTCCCCCATCTGCCTCCCCTCATCTGTCATATGCTTTGACAGTCTGACATTTCCTCTGTTCATTTTGGTGCCCCTGTGAAAAAGTCCCAGAAAGAGCCCACCAGCGTTCCACCTTAATCTCTAAGTTTCTGAGAGAGAATTCTGTTTTACATTATTTTTAACAGCCTCTAAAGTGTTCAGAAAATCTGGAGCTCATAAATGCATTCTGCCACATTGATGTTTTAGTAAATTGGGAACATTGACATAGCTACAGGGCTACCAAACACGTTACATGTGCTAGCAGCTCTGATTTAATTAAAGTTATTACCGTGTACATTTGTGCCACTTAACCATTGTGCTGGGTTGGATATGTGCACTTTCTACCCAGGAATGAGATTTATAAACTTGAAAAAAAAAAAAAAACTGAAATAGTTATTTGAGGATTTATATCAGATTTAATTTATAACACTTAAATTCATTATTTCTAAAATTGAGGAAAATATTATCCACCATATCTGAAGTACAGTTTCATGATTTTCTTAAATGTATCATGTTAATTTTTATGTAAATGCTATTATTTTATTTTATTGATATGAGCATGATGCAAAATTTTCTTTTATGAATAAGCTTAATTCATTATTTTGGCAGTTTTGAAGTAAAATACACAAGTGATTATAAGATTTTTTTTTCCAGATTTAGAATGTGTTTTCCATATCTAGTCTAAAAATACAATCCTTTCTGAAGCCTTCTAAAGTCAATGTGCTAAATGGCTTTCTTTGTTCTTTCATTTAAATTCTAGCCAGAAAGTCTTTTTCAGCAAACTTGCTATAACTGCAATTTTAGATGTAAAATATTAATGAAATTGAAAATGAAGCACATATTGTTTATTAATAAACTTACATGTGTAGGCAACATTTGCATAAAATGATTTAAAATCCAGAACTGTCATATAATTGGTATTCTTAATGAACAATAAAAGCAGTCCAGGAGTCAGATGGGGGTATGGATGCATGAAGGGTCAAACAGCTATAAAAACTGTGCAAAACTCGATATGAAACATAAAGGATTTTCAATAATGCAAATTTGCCTTTTTTTGGAAATGCATATTTCATTTGTACACATTAGCCATAATTAGTGAGTTTGTGTTTATATGTGTGATATATGTATATCACAGTCAGCATACCCAAACCTTTGTGTCTTTTTTTTTTTTTTCCATTTTTGTTTTGTTTTATTTCATTTTTGCTATATTACTCTTTGTTTCTGCAAAAGCTTGTGATCTGGGGAATTGTGGGGACAGATTTGAAAATTCTGATTATGGGAACTAGAGAGAAGAGGCCAAAATACATTCTCAGGGAAAAGATCAAGATTTTGTTCAACTTCTTGGAAATAAGCTCTAATAACTGAGGGGATGTAGAGAAGGTGAGGTGAGAGGGGCAGCGGGTTCTTCAGCCACCTGTATAATCTACTAGGCAAGTTTCCAGATCAGAGAGATTAGAGCTTTACTCTTAGGTAATGACATTAAACTATGACAGTTAACACTTTTGAGTTTTTAATATGTAGTAAGTACTTTCCATTACATGATATCATTTCATCAAGACTTCCCCAGTGGCTCAGTGGTAAAGCAACCTGTCTACAATGCATGAGACATGGGTTTGATTCCTGGATCAGGAAGATCCCCTAGAGAAGGAAATGGCAATCTACTCCAGGATTCTTGCCTGGAAATCCTGTGGACAGAGCCTGGTAGGCTTCAGTAAGTACATGGGGTTGCAAAAGAATCAGACGCAACTCGGTGACTAAACATCAACAATAGACAACAGGCACTTTCATCACATGATATCATTTCATTATTACAACACTGTTAAACTGAGTCCTCTTCAAATTCACTAATTTACACCTTAAATGCTATGTGACTATCTTTGAAGATAGAGCCTTTAGGAAGGTAATTAAAGGGACTCTATTTAAATAGGCTTATAAAAGCCTTTGACTGTGTGGATCACAATAAACTGTGGAAAATTCTGAAAGAGATGGGAATACAAGACCACCTGATCTGCCTCTTGACAAACCTATATGCAGGTCAGGAAGCAACAGTTAGAACTGGACATGGAACAACAGACTGGTTCCAAATAGGAAAAGGAGTACATCAAGGCTGTATATTGCCACCCTGCTTATTTAACTCTTATGCAGAGTACATCATGAGAAATGCTGGGCTGGAAGAAACACAAGCTGGAATCAAGATTGTTGGGAGAAATATCAATAACGTCAGATATGCAGATGACACCACCCTTATGGCAGAAAGTGAAGAGGAACTAAAAAGCCTCTTGATGAAAGTGAAAGTGGAGAGTGAAAAAGTTGGCTTAAAGCTCAACATTCAGAAAACTAAGATCATGGCATCTGGTCCCATCACTTCATGGGAAATAGATGGGGAAACAGTGGGAACAGTGTCAACTTTATTTTGGGGGGCTCCAAAATCACTGCAGATGGTGATTGCAGCCATGAAATTAAAAGATGCTTACTCCTTGGAAGGAAAGTTATGACCAACATAGATAGCATATTCAAAAGCAGAGACAATACTTTGCCAACAAAGGTCCATTTAGTCAAGGCTATGGTTTTCCAGTAGTCATGCATGGATGTGAGAATTGAACTGTGAAGAAAGCTGAGTGCTGAAGAATTAATGCTTTTCAACTGTGGTGTTGGAGGAGACTCTCGAGAGTCCCTTGGACTGCAAGGAGATCCAATCAGTCCATTCTAAAGAAGATCAGCCCTGGGTTTTCTTTGGAAGGAATGATGCTAAAGCTGAAACTCCAGTACTTTGGCCACCTCATACAAAGAGTTGACTCACTGGAAAAATCTCTGATGCTGAGAGGGATTGGGGGCAGGAGGAAAAGGGGACAACAGAGGATGAGATGGCTGGATGGCATCATCGACTCGATGGATGTGAGTTTGAGTGAACTCCGGGAGTTGGTGATGGATAGGGAGGCCTGGCATGCTGCAATTCATGGGGATGCAAAGAGTCAGACACAACTGAATGACTGAACTGATCTGAACTGATATCCTTATACAAACTGTGGAAAATTCTTAAAGAGACAGGAATATCAACTACCTTACCTGTCTCCTGAGAAACCTGTATGCATCAAGAAGGAACAGTTAGAACCAGACATGAAATGATGGACTGGTTCAAAATGGGGAAAGGAATATAAGAAAGCTGTATAATGTTACCCTGCTTATTTAACTTCTATGCAGAGTACATCATGCAAAATGGTGGGGTGGATGAATCACAAGGTGGAATCAAGATTTCCAGGAGAAATATCAACAACCTCAGATACGCAGATATACCACTCTAATGGCAGAAAGAGTAGAGGAACTAAAAACTCTCTTGATGAGGGTGAAAGAGGAGAGTGAAAAAGCTGGCTTAAAACTCAACATTCAAAAAACTAAGATCATGGTATCCGATCCCATCACTTCATGGCATGAAGAAGGGGAAAAAGTGTAAACTGTGATAGATTTTATTTTCTTCGGCTCCAAAAATAACTGCAGATGGTGAAAAAAGTAATAAGATTAAAATATGCTTGCTCCTTGGAAGGAAAGCTGTGACAAACCTTGACAGCATATTAAAAAACAGAGACATTCCTCTGCTGATGAAGACCCATATATTTAAAGCAATGATTTTTCCAGTAGTCATGTATGAATGTGAGAGTGGACCATAAAGAAGGCTGAGCACCAAGGAATTAATTTCTTTGAACTGTGTGTGGTGCTGGAGAAGACTCTTGAGAGTCCCTTGGAATGCAAGGAGAACAAACCAGTCCATCCTAAAGGAAATCAACCCTGAATATTCATTGGAAGGACTGATGCTGAAGCTGAAGCTCCAATACTTTGGCCACCTGATGAGAAAAGCCAACTTATTAGAAAAGACCCTGATGCTGGAAAGATTGAAGGCCGGAGAAGGGCATAATAGAGGATGAGATGATTGGATGGCATCACTGACTCAATGGACTTGAGTTTGAGCAAACTCCGTTAGACAGTGAAGGACAGGGAAGTCTGGCATGCTGCAGTTCATGGGGTGGCAAAGAGTTGGACATGAGCTAGTTACTGAATAGGTCAATGTCCTTAGAATAAGGACAACAACAATGTCTTTATAAGAAGAAGAGGAGACACCAGGAGTGCCTGTGCACATATGAAAGGCCATTTGAGGACAGGGTGAGAAAATGGCCATCTGCAATCCAAGAAGAGTGCTTTAACCAGAAACCAGATCACCTTTCACCTTGATTATGGGCTTCCAGCCTTCAGAATTATGAGAAAACAAATTTCTGTGTTTAAGTCACCTACTCTCTGGTATGCTGTTAGGACAACCTGAAGAGACTAGTAAAAACACCATTGAGAGAATGCTATTATTATCCACACCTCACAGTCAGGAATGAGTCTTTGAGAAATGAAATAATTTTGTTCACAGTATTGGAGAGATGGCAAAGCATACCTTGAATCCAGGTTGTCTTACCCTTAGAATCATGATTTTATTTACTTTACAATTCTGCCACTCTTATATATACTTATGTGTAGCTGGATAGTTTCATTCTGTTTGGTCATTATAATATTGCATCCACATAATGTTTTATGTCATTACATAAAAATCAGGCAATTCAGCAAATAAACTCTACCTTCCTTGGTAATCCTAGATAGAGTAAGCTTTCTTTAGTTACCTAAATAATTTTCCAATTTGCCATATAAACAAGACTTGCAATGCAATAGTAAGACATATTTGAGTTTCAATAAGTAGTAATTTATCCCATTTATATTCTGCATGTGCTCATATTAAATAAAAGCTAATTAGGTATTTCTGAGAATACTTGGAGATGATCCTTTGAGGAAACAATGGCAAATTACAATGATTTGCATCAATTACATCTTCTTTTTTGCTCAATTCAAGATTAACAAAATGAAGCAGTTTATCATTGAGGTAATTTATCAATAATTGAATCATTAAGTGAAAGGCATGTGCTTACATAGCAGAAAATGTTTTTGAGATAGTTGTTTTATAGTCTTCAGTGTTTTAAAAATATGAAACTGAACAGTTTATATTCAGAAATGTCTAAAAACATGATTTCAAAAATTTCATTATTTTACCAGCATTTACTTTTATACAGTAATTTTCAGATACTTTCAACTAGCAAATAATTATTGAAGGCCTACAGTACTTTTGATACATATACCTTCATAAGACAATGTCAGGCAACCTCACGTAGGTCCCTGGACATTAGAATCATTATTTACATACCCAAAACACTGATATACTCCCTTTCTTGAACCATAAAATTCAGTCTGTCTTGTCTTTTTCTGATCGACCACAACTTTACTTCTTAAGTTGTTTTCTTTCTTCAGATTGAATGCAGGTAAACAATTGTTTTCATCCCTTCTTTCTCTTTTATTTCCTTTTTAGGAGCTTAATATTATGCATAATGGATAATCAGAAATGACAGCCATATAATAAACACTATGAAATTAAAGAGATTCCTAAACTATCATAAAGTTGTTGAATAAATAAATCCTCATGTTTCTTGCTGACTTACTGCTTTAGATGACAAGGAAGCCCAATGACCATTTACTTTTCCCATTCAATTTTAAATATATATGTACTTCACATCTGTGCACCTACATTTACTCTCCTGTGGTATCAAGCAGTAGCACTGGAATTACTCTTTTATTTCAATAAAAAGGCAAAAAATAGTTAATCTATAGCTTATCTTACATTTTAAAATGTTCTCTTAGAGGACAAAACCAGTTTTCAGAAGCTTGGGAGGGGCAGATAGGAGGGGGCATTTCATGACTTTAGTCAACACTCTTTCTAAGTGTGAGAATCAGACACATCTCTATATGTCTAGCAGCCTGCTCCAGAACTCTCTTGTATAAATCCCCTGAGAAGCATCCAGGGAGAAAGCTCATTGTAAAGGACGAGTCAGGCAGTCAAGCTTGGCTTTGAAAAAAAGCTTTCATTATCAGCCAAGGGAAGCAATTCTGAGTACAGCATGATGTTCATCACTCATATTTGTCTTTGAGCCTAACCACCCATGGACTTCTGCCTGAGTCCTGTTAGGGGAAGAGAGACACAAGTGAAAAACAAAATTACTGTTTTTCAATTAACACTTTTTAAGATATCGTGACATCAGCTACTTTGATACATGTCTGTAAATGGCAGAACAAAAGATTTGTTCTCTCTTATGTAGATAATACAATGTAGATTCAAGTGTTGAAAGTACTCAGGAAAACACTATGACTTGGGACCAGCTGACAGACTGTGGTCCATCAACAATAATAGGGTCTAACAGGAGACAGTATTATTCCAAAGCGATGGTTTGTCTGTGTGAACCATAGGCACTCTACTGGAGGTGGAAGGGGGAGAGGGCAGATTATTTTATTTTAATGAAATAGTTTACACAATTGTGGCATCTTAGTGAACCCAACGGAGAAGGCGATGGCACCCCACTCCAGTATTCTTGCCTGGAAAAATCCCACGGAGGGAGGAACCTGGTAGGCTGCAGTCCATGGGGTCCCGAAGAGTCGGACACAACTGAGCGACTTCACTTTCACTCTTCACTTTTATGCATTGGAGAAGGCAATGGCAACCCACTCCAGTGTCCTTGCCTGGAGAATCCCAGGGATGGGGGAGCCTGGTGGGCTGCCATCTATGGGGCCGCACAAAGTCGGACACGACTGCAGTGACTTGGCAGCAGCAGCAGCAGCAGCAGCAGTGAACCCAAAATCTGCTGAAGAGTTCAGCAAGCTGGAGACCTGGGAAACAGTTGCAGTGTAAGCCCCAAAGCAGTCAACTGACAGATTTTTTTTCCTTTTCAGGGAGGTCAGTCTTTCTTCTATTAAGGCCTTCCACTGATTCAATAAGACCCACTCACATTATGCAAAGCAATCATCTTTACTCAGATTCCATCAATTTAAATGTTAATCTCATCCAAAAACACCTTCACAAAAATGCACCTGGAGAAATGACTGATGAAATATCTGAGAACTATGGTTTAGTCAAATTGAAACATCAAAATAATCATTTTAGCCCTTTTTCCCAATGATTTTTTTCTGTATATCCTCAAGTACCACATGTATTCCCAAACTCATTTCTATAGGCTATTGCATGCAGTATTACCATCATTATCATCCCCTTCTATACTACCACTTTCTGGGCACATACACATACACACATACATATATGTATATACATATACATATACACACATGTACATACATACGTACACATATACATATATACATACATACATATACATACATGGTTGATTCCATTTTTCTAGAGAACTGGGACTAACACAGGCCCTTTGTTGGATATAATAGGCAGAGTAATGGCCAACCAAAGATATTCATGTCTTAATTGCCAGAGCCTATAAATTTGGCAAACAGAACTTTGCATATATGATTAAGGATAGTGAGAGAGATGATTATTCTGTATTATCCAGGCAAATCCAGTGAAATCACAAGGCTCCTCACAAATACACAAAGAGGCAGGAGAATTAGAATTAAAGATGCAAATGTGATGACCAGAAGCAGATGTTGGAGTGATGTAGTTGTTGGCGGGTGGCCACAAGTTAAGGAATACTGGTAACTTCTAGAAGCTGGAAAAGGCAGGGAAACAGCTCCTCATCTGGACCCTCTTGAAGGAATGTGGTTTTACCAACACTTTCATTTTAGCCCCATGAGATTCATTTCAGTTCTGACCTCCAGAACTATAAGATAATAAATTTTGTTGTTTCAAGATACTAAGCTTGTGCCAGTTTCTTACAGCAGCAAAATAATAATAATAATAATATGATAGAAATGCTGCAATAGTAGATGAGGATAAAAGCATGCAAAAAGGAAAGAAAGAAGTAAGGAAAAAAGGATGGAACTGAGAAGAGTATGAGACAAAGAACAAAGGATTAGTGAGAAAAAATGTTAGGTAAGAAGAGGACCAGGACAGACAGTACAAATCCCAATGCTTGCCTTGGAGTAATGGCATTAGTTTCATAGAAGTTGGACTATTCTTTAATGATTTCAAAGTGCTTACAGATATCCCTACATTTTTTTGAAGGTTAAAATCTTTTGGTGTACTTAGCAAAAACTTAACAAGTTTTCATTTTCCACTATTGCTTCTTTGTTTAAAATATATTAATATTATATCTTCATTATGATAATTCAACAATCAATATTGTTAAAAAATCTCTTACTGTAAAATATATTACAATTTGTGTAATGACTTTATTTTGTATATAAGCCAGCATTTTCCTAAAATGTAAATAACATAAGACTGACGTAGTTTTAATATGAACAATCTTATAATTTAACATAAAAAGAGATATTTTCTCTATTTGTATATTTCTCAAGGACATTTCATTGTGTCACAGATAGTTCTAATTTCTTGCTGTCTTTGCTGTAGCTATTTATAAATTTTGAAATGTTTTCAGCTCCATAAAATGTTGTGCCTGAGGAGTAGCATCATGTTAGTAATGATCCCTGTATTTTTCAACTTTCCATTTTTATAGTATTTTATCTGCTTATATTTTTAAGAAAAGTAGTTGAATGTTTTATTATATTATAACATTAAAACAAAGAAAAATCTCTGTTTATCTAATGCTCTTGAAAATTTATTTATGTCAAAGTCTGAAACCCAGATTGGTGCTACAGTTTTAAACACTATTTCCAAAGACTTCTTCAAAGTGGATGGAGAGAAATTTTTGTAATAAAGTGAGTAGACTGGTAAAGTGAAAGCAAGTGGAAATATATTATCACAGCAAGATTACAGTAGAGAGATATTTACTATATATTTATTCTAAAAAGCTGATATTTTACAATATTTACATATTATATAGCAGGCAGTTTTGGTCTTGTGACATAAAGGGCAACGAAAATAACTGCAAGGAAGTTAAAATTTTCTTAAAGAAGAGATTTTCTATTCCCAAACAGGAATTGCCTCTTATTTCTCCTCTTCTATTAACTATGCATGAAAGCAGCAATATCATCTAAAGTATAAAACTAGAAGATGTTTGTGGTCATCTGATATCAGGTCTGTTATCAAATATAAGAATTTTCTTATTGCTCTCTTTAGACTAAGATTAAGTGAATAATACTCTCTTCTTTCCTTGCGCACGTAGACTTGTCATTAATGTTGGTCATCTTTCAGGCACATGGTAAGACAGTGCCTATTACCTCCTAGGAAGTTAAGTGTGACTGTGATTTACTGTGGCAAATAAGTAGTAATATGTGACTTCTAAACAGAAGCATTAAGAGCCAGTAAATGAGTTACTGCAGGTATCAATAAGGAAGCCCCCTGCAACCATATTATGGACACAGTAAGTTAAATGATAATCCATGTGTTGCTTATTATAGCAGCAAATATGTTAGTATATCCAAAGAGAAACATACCTCAAATTCAGATAGTATTATGCTTACTGTTTCGTAACATAGGTTACAATATCTTGAGAAACACTTCATATTCTCTCATATATTTACATATTGTGATTAGAGACACTGATTGCCACGTGTTCTGTCTTTTCAATGATATGTGTGTGTATATATACACACACACACACTCATATATATAGCATATAGCAACCGGCTTCCCTGGTAGTACAGGTGGTAAAGAATCCACCTGCAATGCAAAGACCTGGTTCAATTCCTGGGTCAGGAAGATCCCCTGGAAAAGGGAAAGGCTACATGCTCCAGTATTCTTGGGCTTCCCTGGTGGCTCAGATGGTAAAGAATCTGCCTGAAATGCAGGAGAGCTGGATTCAATCCTGGGATAGGAATATCCACTGGAGGAGGGCAGCAACCCACTCCAGTATTTTTGCCTGGAGAATCCCCATGGACAGAGGAGTCTGGTGGATGACAGTCTATGGGGTGGCAAAGAGTCAGACACAACTGAGCAACTAAGTGCAGGTACAGCAACCAATATTGGAAGATAGATGCAGTGTGTCCCTTTGGGTCAAAGGCAGGGAAGCAGCGCTTTAGAAAGGATTCAAATCCTCTGACATTGGAGTTTAAATCAATTGTGAAGCAAAACTATTGCATGTGCAGTATGAACTGGGCACCTCTTTTTTATATTCATGGGAAGTACAGAGCTAAAAGAACCTAGGCAACAAGAATATTCATGCAAGTTGTGGTGTTGTGTGCAATAAAGTTCTCATCTCCTTACCCAGAAGTTTTGCATATTTTGCAAGCATCTGTGACTAATTCATTAGTTAGAAATAGCCAAAATCTTAGACAATTTCAAAGTTATTGACCTGAGAATAGCAATTTAAAAAAATGAGAATGCTTAAGTAAATTATGAAATTAATAAAAATATGATAAAAAACAAACCTCAAGCATGGGGTACTTTCATACAAACACTTCAGCATAGTGGTCCTCATAGGGCTTAGAAGTTTGCAAGTTCAGCAGAATGCATTACATACCATCTGATCAACCAATAGATGACTTAAGTAACTAAGATTTTCCCTCAAGAGGGAAGTAACTCAATTTTACTGTCTTAAGTTAACAACAAAATTTTAATTTCTCCATACAATTTACACATATGATTGTATGTGATTGTCTTACATTCACAAACATAATGATAAATCACAATATTGGGGGATTCCCTGGTGGCTCAGATGATAAAGAGTCTGCTTGCAATGTGGGAGACCAGGGTTCAATCCCTGGGTCGGGAAGATCCCCTGGAGAAGGAAATGGCAACCCACTCCAGTATTCTTGCCTGGAAAATCCCATGGATGGAGGAAGGCTGGCAGGCTACAGTCCATGGGATTGCAAAGAGTCAGGCATAACCGAATGACTTCACTTTTCTTTCTTTTGCAATATTTTGGTCCATGGACCACATTACAGATACTGTTTGTCTTGTGATAACAATAGTAACAAGAAAAGTCTAGAAAAAAAGATTCTTGTAGCCTTATTATGCTGATTTTCCTCTTGTTGTTCAATCACAAAGTCATGTCCTACTCTTTGCGACCCCAGAGACTGCAGCACACCAGTTTCCCCTGTCATTCATGATCTCCCAGAGCTTGCTTAGATTCATGTCGATTGAGTCAGTGATGCCATCCAACCATTTCATCGTCAGCTACCCTCTCTCTTATTATCTTCAATCTTTCCCAGCATCAAGGTCTTTTCCAGTGAGTCGGCTCTTCACATCAGGTGGCCCAAGTATTGGAGTTTCAGATTCAGCATCAGTACTTCCAATTAATATTCAGGGTTGATTTCCTTTAATGTTGACTTGTTTGATCTCCTAGCAATCCAAGGGACTCTCAAGAGTCTTCTCCAGCACCAGAGTTCAAAAGCATAAGTTGGTCAGTGCTCAGCCTTCTTATTGGTCCAACATTCACATCCATATATGACCATAGCTTTAACTATATAGACATTTGCTGGCAAAGCAATGTCTTGCTTTTTAATATGTTGTCTAGCTTTGTCATAGCTTTCCTTTCAAGGAGCAGTTTCAAGGATAATCATTGTCCACAGTGATTTTGGAGCCCAAGAAAATAAAATCTGTCACTTCATTCACTTTTTTCCCCATCTATTTGCCATGACATGATGAGGCTGGATGCTCATCATCTTAGTTTTCTGAATGTTAAGATTGAAGACAGCTTTTCCCACTCTCCCCTTTCACCCTCATCAAGAGGCTCCTTAATTCCTTTTCCCTCTCTTTCCTTAGAGTGGTATCATGTGCATATCTGAGCACATTGATATTTCTCCCAGCTATCTGAATCCAACTTGTGATTTATCCAGCCAAGCACTTCACATAATATACTCTGTATATAAGTTAAGTAAGAAGGGTGACAATATACAGCTTTGTTTACACTTTTCCGAATTCTGAACCAGTCCATTTTTCTATATGGTTCTAACCCTTGTTTCTTGACCTGCGTACAACTTTCTCAGGTAACAGTTATGGTTGTCTGGAATTTTCCACAGTTTACTGTGATCCACAGAGTCAAAGGGTTTAGTGCAATCAATGAAGCAGAAGTAGAAGTTTATACTTCAGTAGAAGTTTATCTGGAATTCCCTTGCTCTCTCTAAGATCCAATGAATGTTAGTAATTTGATCTTGAGTCTCTCTGCCTTTTCTAAATACAGCTTCTACATCTGGAAATTCTCAATTCACATACTGCTGAAACCTAGCTTGAAGTATTTTGAACATAAACTTGCTAGCATGTGAAATGAGAGCAACTGTATGGTAGTTTAAATACTCTTTGGCATTGCCTTTCTTTGGGACTGGAATGAAAACTGACATTATCCAGTCCTGTGGCCACTGCTGAGTTTTTCAAATTTGCTGAAATATTGAGTGCAGCACTTTGACAGCAACATCATTTAGGAATTTAACTCAGCTGGAATTCTATCACTTCCCATAGCTTTGTCCATAGGAATGCTTCCTAAAGCCCAATTGACTTCACACTCTGGGATGTCTGCCTCTAGGTAAGTTGCCACATCATCATGGTTTTCTGGGCCATTAAGACCTTTGTTGTATAGTTCTTCTGTGTATTCTTACCCTCTCTTCTGCTTCTGTCAGGTCCTTACCATTTCTGTCCTTTTTGCGCCCATCCTTGCAAGAAATGTTCCCTTGCTAACTCCAATTTTCTTGAAGCAATCTCTAGTCTTTCCCATTTTATTGTTCTCTTCTATTTTTTTGCATTATTCATTTAAGAAGGCCTTCTTAGCTCTCCTTGCTATTCTCTGGAACTCTGCGTTTAGTTGAGTATGCCTTTCCCTTTCTCCCTTGCCTTTCACTTCTCTGCTTTTCTCAGCTATTTGTAAAGTCTCTTCAGACAACCACTTTGCCTTTTTTGGGGGTGATGATTTTGTTCACTGCCTCCTATGTAGTGTTATGAATCTCTGTCCATAGTTCTTCAGGCACTCTGTCTACCAGACAATATCTAATGCCTTGAATCTATTTTTCACTTTGACTGTATAATCATAAGGGATTTGATTAAGGTCATATCTGGATGCCCTAACGGTTTTTCCTACTTTCTTCAATTTAAGCCTGAATTTTGTAACAAGGAGCTCACAATCTGAGCCACAGTCAGCTCCAGGTCTTGTTTTTGGTGACTTCTCCAACTTCAGCTGTGAAGATTATAATCAGTCTGATTTTGGTATTGGCCATCTGGTGATGGCCATGTGTAGAGTCTTTCTATTATGCTGTTGGAAGAATGTGTTTTCTATGATCACTATGTTCTCTCAACAAAACTCTGTTAGGCTTTGCTCTTCTTCATTTTTTATTCCAAGATCAAACTTGCCTGTTACTCCAGATATCTCTTGACTTCCTACTTTTGCATTCCAATACCCTATGATGAAAAGGACATCTTTTTTGGTATTAGCTATATAAGGTCTTGTAGTTCTTTATGGAACTGTTCAACTTTAGCATTAGTGGTTTGGGTACAGACTTGATTACCATTATGTTGAATGGTTTGTCTCAGAAATGAACCCATATCATTCTGTAAGTTTTGAGATTGCACCCAAGTACTTCATTTCAAACTCTTTTGTTGACTATGAGGGCTACTCCGTTTCTTCTAAGGGATTCTTGTCCACAGTTTGTAGGTATAATTTGCACATTCCCACTCATTTTAGTTCACTGATTGCTAAGATCTGCTCATACCTTCATTGAGTTATGCAAGTCCCTTTACCACAACAAGACTGTGATCCATGAAAGAGATGCTGATTTTAATATCTTCAAATTTTGAAACTTAGTGTACAACACATTAATTAATTGACTGTTACTATTTAAGATTGTTAATACTGTTAAAACACATGGAAGACTTTCAGAATGGCCTCAAACTATTGTCTGGAAATTTAATGAAGTATGAATTGCAATGAAAACATTAATAAAGGTGATTGCTGGACTTTATAAAGCCTCTTCAAAATTTAAGTAATCTTTGCATATATTATTTAAAATATTCTTACAGTAAACCTGTGAACATCTATGAGATAGGTCACATAAATACTTTGGATAGTTGAACTATTATTATCTATGTGTTCACTAAAAACCTTAGGTCAAGATGGCCAATATTTAACTGAAGAATTGAATCATTCTTTCCTTATCATCTCAAACTACCACACAATTGCACTCATCTCACATGCTAGTAAAGTAATGCTCAAAATTCTCCAAGCCAGGCTTCAGCAATATGTGAACCGTGAACTTCCTGATGTTCAAGCTAGTTTTAGAAAAGACAGAGGAACCAGAGATCAAATTGCCAACATCCACTGGATCATAGAAAAAGCAAGAGAGTTCCAGAAAAACATCTATTTCTGCTTTATTGACTACGCCAAAGCCTTTGACTGTGTGGATCACAATAAACTGTGGAAAATTCTTCAAGAGATGGGAATACCAGACCACCTGATCTGCCTCTTGAGAAATTTGTATGCAGGTCAGGAAGCAACAGTTAGAACTGGATATGGAACAACAGACTGCTTCCAAATAGGAAAAGGAGTTCGTCAAGGCTGTATATTGTCACCCTGTTTATTTAACTTATATGCAGAGTACATCATGAGAAACGCTGGACTGAAAGAATCACAAGCTGGAATCAAGATTGCCGGGAGAAATATCAATAATCTCAGTTATGCAGATGACACCACCCTTATGGCAGAAAGTGAAGGGGAACTCAAAAGCCTCTTGATGAAAGTGAAAGTGGAGAGTGAAAAAGTTGGCTTAAAGCTCAACATTCAGAAAACAAAGATCATGGTATCTGGTCCCACTACTTCATGGGAAATAGATGGGGAAACAGTGAAAACAGTGTCAGACTTTATTTTTCTGGGCTCCAAAATCACTACAGATAGTGACTGCAACCATGAAATTAAAAGACGCTTACTCCTTGGAAGGAAAGTTATGACCAACCTAGGTAGCATATTCAAAAGCAGAGACATTACTTTGCCAACAAAGGTTCATCTAGTCAAGGCTATGGTTTTTCCTGTGGTCATGTATGGATGTGAGAGTTGGACTGTGAAGAAGGCTGAGCACCAAAGAATTGATGCTTTTGAACTGTGGTGCTGGAGAAGACTCTTGAGAGTCCCTTGGACTGCAAGGAGATCCAACCAGTCCATCCTAAAGGAGATCAGTCCTGGGTGTTCTTTGGAAGGAATGATGCTAAAGCTGAAACTCCAGTACTTTGGCCACCTCATGCGAAGAGTTGACTCATTGGAAAAGACTCTGATGCTGGGAGGGATTGGGGGCAGGAGGAGAAGGAGATGACAGAGGATGAGATGGCTGGATGGCATCACTGACTCGGTGGACGTGAGTTTGAGTGAACTCCGGGAGTTGGTGATGGATAGGGAGGCCTGGCGTGCTGTGATTCATGGGGTTGCAAAGAGTAGGACATGACTGAGCGACTGATCTGATCTGATCTTCCTTATCATCAACATTAAAATGAGTTTCCAAGTGAAAAATAAAGTGAAATGCTGCCTAAGATATGCAAGAATTGTGTACCATCCAAAGACTCAGATACCAAATATCTAATAAAACTCTTTAGGAAGCCTTCAGTCTAGAGAGTGGTGGAGGGGACACAGAAGGATACAGAGCATCAGTCATTGAAAACAGTCCAAACTGCTTACCTTGTTGGGTAGTTATGACAAACAAGATTTTTTAAATATTTTTAGATTTAACACGGAAATTATAAAATTATTCATAACTCAAATCAGTAGCAACTTACCAAAGAGCAAAAGTGATGCATATATAAGTAAAACACACTGCATGATATGCACTGAATGATCTTCTCATTTATAAAACCAACTTAATATTTTTTCTTCAAAAACAAAGATAGAAAATGTCTATGCAGTACAATGTGTAGATTCTACATTATTTCACAGCTCAATGCACCTAAGATTCTATATGCATTACTAGTATCCAAACTTGTGACCTAACAAATTTCACAGAATTTGCATCTAACTTATTTGAAACTTTGCCCATAAATGATTTTTTATACAAAGATGCAAATTCATTCTGAGCTGAATGCAGAGGCCAAGATTCTATTAAGAGTTTCTGCTTTCAGGTACAGTTTTCTCTAATGTTATTTTGCATTCTAAAAGAAACTCAAGTCATGACATGTAAATAAAGCTAGTAGCTATTTTCATTTTATTTCAATGGTTGGAATATGTCAAAGATACTTTATATGAATTAGCAAGTGTTCTGAGGCTAAGTAATCCTGAAAAATGACTAAGATGTTATCAAAGCTGTTTTCAGTGTTCTGTTGGCTTTTCCATTTACCCTGTGCACTTTCTTGTAGGATGCAACTTTATTCCTATTTAATTGTCAGTTTTACACGTTATTCAGAAAATTGTAAGTAAATATTAAAGCCAATGCATTTAACAATATTTTTGGTTTCTGTGATTTAAATTGGTAGGTCTGCATTGGGATGGGGGTTGTGGAGTAACTGAATTTATTAAGGCAAAAGTGAACATTTATGCTTCAAAGTATCATTATTCCAAATCATCAGTTCAGTTCAGTTGCTCAGTCATGTCTGACTTTTTGCAACTCCATGGACTGCAGCACACATAGACTGCAGTCCACAAAATAAAATTTTGAAATTTTATTTCACAATTAAAAAGATTATATTAATGATGAAAGTTCACCCTGCAAATAAAAGGAGTTAGTTAGTTCAGTTCAGGACACGATTTACAAACTCAGTCATGTCTGACTCTTTGACATCCCATGGACTGCAGCACACCAGGCCTCCCTGCCCATTGCCAACTCCCAGAGTTTACTAAAACTCAAACCCATTGAGTCAGTGATGCCATCCAATCATCTCATCCTCTGTCATCCACTTCTCCTCTTCCCTTCAATCTCTCCCAGCATCAGGGTCTTTTATAATGAGTCATTTCTTCACATCAGATGGCCAAATTATTGGAGTTTTGGCTTTAGCATCAGTCCTTCCAATGAATATTCAGGATTGATTTCCTTTGGGATGGACTGGTTGGATCTCCTTGCAGTCCAAGGAACTCTCAAGAGTCTTCTCCAGCACCACAGTTCAAAAGCATCAATTCTTTGGAGCTCAGCTTTCTTAACCGTCCAACTCTCACATCCATACATAACTACTGGAAAAACCATAGCCTTGACTAGACAGACCTTTGTTGGCAACGTAATGTCTCTGCTTTTAAATATGCTACCTAGGTTGGTCATAACTTTCCTTCCAAGGAGTAAGCGTCTTTTAATTTCATGGTTGCAATCATCATCTGCAATGATTTTGGAGCCCCCCCAAAATAAAGTCTCACACTGTTTCCACTGTTTCCCCATCTATTTCCCATGAAGTGATGGGACTAGATGACATGATCTTCGTTTTCTGAATGTTGAGCTTTAAGCCAACTTTTTCACTCTCCGCTTTCACTTTCATCAAGAGGCTTTTTAGTTCCCCTTCACTTTCTGCCATAAGGGTGGGGTCATCTGCATATCTGAGGTTATTGATATTTCTCCCAGCAATCTTGATTCCAGCTTGTGCTTCTTCCAGCACAGCGTTTCTCATGATGTACCCTGCATAGCAGTTAAATAAGCAGGGTGACTATATACAGCTTTGACATACTTCCTTTCCTATTTGGAACCAGTCTGTTGTTCCATGTCCAGTTCTAACTGTTGCTTCCTAACCAGCATATAGGTTTCTCAAGAGACAGGCCAGGTGGTCTGGTATTCCCATCTCTTTCAGAATTTTCCACAGTTCATTGAGATCCAAACAGTCAAAGGCTTTGGCATAGTCATTAAAGCAGAAATAGATATTTTTCTGGAACTCTCTTCCTTTTCCCATGATCCCGCAGATGTTGGCAAATTAAACTCTCATTCCTCTGCCTGTTCTAAAACCAGCTTGAACATCTAGAAGTTCATGGTTCACGTACTGCTGAAGCCTGGCTTGCAGAATTTTGAGCATTACTTTACTAGAGTGTGAGATGAGTGCAATTGTGCGGTAGTTTGAGTATTCTTTCTCATTGCCTTTCTTTGGGATTGGAATGAAAACTGACCTTTTCCAGTCCTGTGGCCACTGCTGAGTTTTCCAAATTTGCTGGCATATGAGTGCAGCACTTTCACAGCAACATCTTCCAGGATTTGAAATAGCTCAACTGGAATTCCATCACTTCCACTAGCTTTGTTCTCCATGATGCTTTCTAAGGCCCACTTGGGTTCAATTCCAGGATGTGTGGCTCTAGGTGAGTGATCACACCATCATGATTATCTTGCTCATGAACATCTTTGTTGTATAGTTCTTCTGTGTATTCTTGCCACTTCTTCTTAATATCTTCTGCTTCTGTTAGGTCCATACCATTTCTGTCCTTTATCGAGCTCATCTTTGCATGAAATGTTCCTTTGGTATCTCTGATTTTCTTGAAGAGATCCCTAGTCTTTCCCATTCTGTTGTTTTCCTCTATTTCTTTGCATTGGTCACTGAGGAAGGCTTTCTTATCTCTCCTTGCTATTCTTTGGAACTCTGCATTCAGATGCTTATAGCTTTCCTTTTCTCCTTTGCTTTTCGCTTCTCTTATTTTCACAGCTATTTGTAAGGCTTCCCCAGACAGCCATTTTGCTTTTTTGCATTTCTTTTCCATGAGGATGGTCTTGATCCCTGTCTCTGGTACAATATCATGAACTTCCATCCATAGTTCATCAGGCACTCTATCTATCAGATCTAGTCCCTTAAATCTATTTCTCACTTCCACTGTATAATCATAAGGAATTTGATTTAGGTCATACCTGAATGGTCTAGTGGTTTTCCCTACTTTTTTCAAGTTAATTCTGAATTGGCAATAAGGAGTTCATGATCTGAGCCACAGTCAGCTCCCAGTCTTGTTTTTACTGACTGTATAGAGCTTCTCCATCTTTGGCTCCAAAGAACATAATCAATCTGATTTTGGTGTTGACCATCTGGTGATATCCATGTGTAGAGTCTTCTCTTGTGTTGTTAGAAGAGGGTGTTTGCTATGACCAGTGTATTCTCTTGGCAAAACTCTTTTATCCTTTTTTCTGCTTCATTCCATGAGGCCTAATTGCAATCCCACTGCCTCAGTGAAGTAAAATAGTGTCAATAAGCAGTTTTCTCTCTTTTCAATAAAGTGAAAGGAAAGCTGAGAAATACAGTATTTATAAAAAATTCCCCTTTATAATCAATATATGTTTAAGTTATTTTAATAATGTGAAATTTATCTTATTTTCAGATGGCTGCACCCAGGTGATAGTTTTATCTAATTGAGAAAAATAATTTAATAAAATCCAATTTGTTATTTTCACTTTTTTATCCATAATATGAGGAAGAATAATGAAATTTTGGTTAGTGTTGTGTGTCTTCAGCTTATAAATGTCATTTTAATCAAAAGTATCTAACTACAAGCATATATTTGAGGAGATATAGAGAATGATACCTACTCACAGGACGCCTATTATTTTGTAGAGCAGAAAAGATATGTAATGTAATATGCTTAAAAGTAATGTGATGAGCACATTAGGATGATGCATATAATCCACTATGCAAGTTAAAAGAAAGAATGGATGATTTCTCATTACTATCAGCAGGGAGATCTTTAGGAGTTGGTTGATTATATTAGCTTCTTGAAAGATAAAGCTACTGATAGTCAATAATAAGTGAGAAAATACATGGATACAGAAAAATATGAAGATTAGAGAAAGGCAATATTTCAATAAATAGCATGTGAAATTTTTACTGTGGGAAATAAGTCTTGGAAACAAGAGCCTGACCATAACTATCTTGAATATTGAATACACTACTTTACTCTCTTGGCAAAGTGAACCCTAAAGTTTCAATGGCAGATGTAGTTGATCTAAGAACAATATTGCAAACAACCTACTCTGATGGTGACCTGGGAGATTAAATGTGTTGATATATGTATAATGCTTATAGTTGTTTTATGATCACATACTGCTTTATTGCAAATTTATTAATTGTTTATTCAATATCCAGTTCAAAGCCTGGGTCAGGAAGATCCCCTGGAGGAGGGCATGGCAACCCAATCAAGTATTCTTGCCTAGAGAATCCCATGGACAGAGGAGCCTGGCAGGCTACAGTCCATAGGGTCACAAAAAGTCTGACACAGCTGAAGAGACTGAGCACACATGCATGCCCACACCCTGTGTCTTGTTGCATGCCATTCTTTTCTGATGAGAGATTTACCCCAAAGATTCTTTCCACAGGTACAGAACAAGATAATCAGTGTTATGTTTAAGCACGCTGTTTAAACAGTGTTAAGTATGATGTGTTCAAGGTTGTGGCTATGGGCATTTATATTCAAAGTATGTCATAGTTGGTACATGATGGACTTCAGCAAATGAGAAAAGACGTTATCTGCATACAGATGCCTTCATATGTGCATAAGAGTGTGAAGAAGCTGAATGAAAGTACTCAGATAATCTCTTATTTAATCTTTACACAGGGCAAATGTAATCAGCCTGAGTTGACTGATGGAAAAATACAGAAAGCAAGTAATTTATTCAACAGCAGAGAATTAGGAAGTTTAAGAACTGGAATTTGAACCCAAGCTTATCCAAACAACAAGTCATGGTTTGTTTTATTTTTTGTCTTTCAATCAGTGTATCTTTGCAAGTGTTGACCACCAATATTTATTAATTTGTTTAACCAATGCAGACTTTCAAAATTTACATTAAAAAATACTGTCTAGCTGTGGTAAAGTGGAGATAAGTGTGTGGTGTCATGGATAGTCCATCTACTGGATCTGAAATTCTGGGTATTTGGATTCAGCATGACTTGGTAATGCTAATAAAATTTTGAGAATCTCAGTGCATTCTAATACCCTGAAAGACCTTGTCTTGTCTCCAAAGGTATGTGATAACTTAGGTAATCAAAGATTATGAATAAATACAAAAGGACTTATGAGGCTCTATATCATTTTATAAAGAAACAGTATTTCCCCAGATCAAAAGTATGCATACAAAAGTAGTGAACACTGTGACTTTCAGGAAAAGATATAAATGGAGAAGGTGACATGATGTAAAACATACTCACTGAAGCTACAAAATATAAAAGCATGATACAAAACTTTGAAGACACATTATTTCTGTCAAAAAGATCAGCACTATGCTTCAAAATTCCATCACAAAGCACCCAGCTTTTATTGCAAATCCTGAGAACATACATTACAGAAGCGTGCAATCTGAAATTTTGTATAAGTAGATGAAATTCAGGCTCACAGAGGCCTTGTTTTTCATATAGGCCTCAGGGGCATAATTCCTTTAAAGTAGAGCTCCTTAGACAGCGGTAACATCTTGCCAGTAGGTCCTGTCTCACATGAAACATCTGACACTGCTCTTAGAGGTTTCTTGAGTACCCAGTGGCCCCAGCTGGTATGTAGGCTATATACATAGTTTAAATAGTTCTCTTGACTTCTGGCAATTTCTGACAAACTGGAAATCCCAGCAGGAACTAAAATGACATTGACAGCTGTGGGATGGTCTGCATTGTATTTCACCTTCCAGTATTTTTTACTCTTTCAATAAAGTATATCATCAAGAGGGATGGGAGGCCTGTCAGGTCACAAATACAGCACAAATGAAAAATGACAGAAGTTTTGCTCTTTGTATAAATAGGGTCTGATGTGGAGCTTAGTTAAAGTCACCCAGACTCTTGAATAAAGTTGAGAAATAGGGCAAATTTATTGTGATATTTCAAAAATCTATTTCCCATCCAGTTAGATTTGAGGACTGAGTGATGCCACTGCAAATTTTATAATAAATCAGATGAGATCTCATGGCATGGTTCCATCCAGAGTGGACCTTATGGCTTGCCTATTAACCTCTCACTTCTAGGAACTGTTCTCTTCACAAATATAGTTACCGGGCACCTCCATGAAGTCCTTTTCTTGATATACTAGTATCACTGAACAGGTGCTCTTGAAAGGTAGGGGTGAGTGATTATGACCTCAAATATGTCAATCAGTCCCTTTAAAAATAAAAATAGTAGGTCATTCTCTCTTGGGTGATGTGACCAAGGATATAAAAATTCAGGAAGTATATCTTGAACAAATTCCATCTGTTACTTTAGAAAAGAAGCAATAGATAGACTCATAAAGAAATACTCATAAAACAGACATGCAGAAAGGAGCAGAGAGAGAAAATTGATTGGTTCCCTATTCCTAGACAGACTCAATCCATTTATGAGGTCCATTTATTTTCTCTCACACACACACACACACATATATTTGGTCTCTAAGGAGTTCTTCTGTTTTTCCTAGCTTAATGCAAAGTGTTGATGGAATAGATAATTCTCACTGATATTTGCTACTAATGGAAATACAATATTTCTAGTCATGCCCCTTCTATAAGAAAGCGTACACTAAAAATATATGTTACAATAATGGAAAATACTGGTGGAATAAGTACTGTATTAAGTTACATGTCAGATAATCAGTAACAAAGTAGAAAAATACAGGTGTTAAAGCCAAAAATATTGACTCTGGCTCTTATCAAATATGTGGTCTTAGATTAATTATTTGAATGTTCTTCATCTTAGTCTTGTCTTAGGCAGATTTATTATATGTAGTCACACAGGCCCCCAAATTCAGAATGGCCTGGGATTTAATGCTATGTTTTCACCATGTTGAAAGTCTTAATGATTTTGTCTTCCAACTAGTGCTTTGTAAGTGAAGTTTGATGAGACAGTGGAGCGTGTTCTGGGAGCCTGGAGCCTTGGATTATGCAACCCTGCTTCTACTGTCCTCAGCCTCCTCAGGGAGGGTACTTCTCTGTCAATTTCTGACCTTTAAACACCCTGGACCCCACTCAGACTCCTTCTCCTCACACCTGTTTTGCATCTGTGGCTGTCCTTTCCAGGGCTGCAATTGGGCTGCATCATTGGAATACGGAGAGTCCAGTATTCTGTCATCACTCTTTGTTCTTGCTGGGAGCCTGGGTGCAGGGACTGGTCAGATGCATGACATACGGGCTCTCAGGGTGGGGCAAAGCAATCCCTCCTCCTTGGGATGATAGCACAACAGCACTGCATATCTGACAGGTGTCTGTAGGAGCCTCTCTTCCATTCCTGATTCCAATACCTAATATATCTTGAGACGAAGATTGAGACACCTGGGCATTGTCCATCCACAGTGCATTGTAGCAATAGGTCATGAAAAAAAAAATTGATTTATTAGCATTTTTCTTTTACTTTGGGCACTGCAAATTATGTAGCTAACCTTGGCTTTGCAGTGGAATAAGGACCTGATTCCAAACAAGGACCTATCCTTTTCTAGGCTTTTCTAGCAAGAGTTTGGTTGGGTTTCTAAACATTAATTTGCATGCATTTTGGTGAAAGAAAAGCAAGTCATAAGGGTTGCAGAAAAGGGAGATGTTGAAGAGAAGAAAGCATGTTGTCTCTCTCCTCTGGGTTACTTTCTGCAGCTTCTTAGCTGGTGTGTCACCACCTGCTTGCAGAACAGTGGACAGCTATACTCAAGCGGGAGTGGCTTCTTGGCATTTAACCCACTGTGTTGCAGTCATTTTTATTAAATAACACATTAAGAAACAACATGGAGTTAGAGGAAATGGAGGATGTTTAAACATATTATAGAAGAATTGTTGCTATTCAGTCATCAAGTCATGTCCAGCTATTTGCAACCCCAAGGACTATAGCATCCCAGGCTTCCCAGTCCTTCAACATATCCTGGAATTTGCCCAAGTTCATTTCTATTGAATTGATGATGCCATCCAACTATCTCATCCTCTGTTGCTTTCTTCTCCATCTGCCCTCAACTTTTCCCAGGAACAGGATCTTTTCCAATGAGTTGGCTGTTCAGATTAGGTGGCCAAAGAATTGGAGCTTCAGCATCATGTCTTCCAATGAATATTCAGGGTTGATTTCCTTTAAGACTGGCTGATTTGATCTCCTTGCTGTCCAAGGGACGCTCAAGAGTTTTCTCCAGCACTACAGTTTGAAAACATTAATTCTTTGGTGCTCTGCCTTCTTTATGGTCAAACTCTCACATCTGCACATGACTACTGAAAAAAACTATAGTTTTGACTATACGGAACTTTGTTGCCAAAGTGATGTCTTTGCTTTCTAATACACTGTATAGGTTAGTCATACCTTTCCTACCAAGAACCAATCACCTAATTTCATGGCTGCAGTCACCATCCACAGTGATTTTAGAGGCCAAGAAGTAGATATCTGTCACTGCTTCTACATTCTCCTCTTCTATTTGCCATGAAGTGAGAGCAAATTTGGAAAACTCAGCAGTGGCCACAGGACTGGAAAAGGCAAATTTTCATTCCAATCGCAAAGAAAGGCAGTGCCAAAGAATGCTCAAACTACCGCACAATTGCACTCATCTCACACGCTAGTAAAGTAATGCTCAAAATTCTCCAAGCCAGGCTTCAGCAATATGTGAACCGTGAACTTCCTGATGTTCAAGCTGGTTTTAGAAAAGGCAGAGGAACCAGAGAGAAAATTGCCAACATCCTCTGGATCATGGAAAAAGCAAGAGAGTTCCAGAAAAACATCTATTTCTGCTTTATTGACTATGCCAAAACCTTTGACTATGTGGATCACAAGAAACTGTGGAAAATTCTGAAAGAGATGGGAATACCAGACCACCTGACCTGCCTCTTGAGAAATCTGTATGCAGGTCAGGAAGCAACAGTTAGAACTGGACATGGAACAACAGACTGGTTCCAAATAGGAAAAGGAGTACATCAGGGCTGTATATTGTCACCCTTCTTATTTAACTTCTATGCAGAGTACATCATGAGAAACGCTGGGCTAGAAGAAGCACAAGCTGGAATCAAGATTGTTGGGAGAAATATCAATAACGTCAGATATGCAGATGACACCACCCTTATGGCAGAAAGTGAAGAGGAACTAAAAGCCTCTTGATGAAAGTGAAAGTGGAGAGTGAAAAAGTTGGCTTAAAGCTCATCATTCAGAAAACGAAGATCATGGTATCCAGTCCTATCACTTCATGGGAAATAGATGGGGAAACAGTGGAAACAGTGTTAGACTTTATTTTGGGGGGCTCTAAAATCACTGCAGATGGTGATTGCAGCCATGAAATTAAAAGATGCTTACTCCTTGGAAGGAAAGTTATGACCAACTTAGATAGCATATTTGAAAGCAGAGACATTACTTTGCCAACAAAGGTTCGTCTAGTCAAGGCTATGGTTTTTCCAGTGGTCATGTATGGGGGAGGGATAGGGGGCAGGAGGAGAAGGGGATGACAGAGGATGAGATGACCGGATGGCATCACTGACTCATGAGGTTGAGTGAACTCCGGAAGTTGGTGATGGACAGGGAGGCCTGGTGTGCTGTGATTCATGGGGCACAAAGAGTCAGGGGGTCGCAAAGAGTCGGACACGTCTGAGCGACTGAACTGAACTGAGATCTTAGAAGAGCTAAGATCAGTTAAAACAGTCAACATAAAGCACATAGACAAATGTACTACATAGTATTTGATATACAGAAGTCCTTAGTCATATAACAATTTTTGATGAAATGGCAGCTGAAAACCACCTGTATAGTGTTATACTTCTTCCTTCTGAGAAGTGGAAGCATATTGAAGTCCTATGATAAATTAGCTCTTGATTCTCTACCATAAAGGGAGACATGGGTAATTTTGATATAGTGGCAATTCATAAATGTTTAAAAACTTCATTTTGGACAGTATTTTCAAACCCTTCCTATCAGTTCTGTTAATGTAAGAAGCAACATTGATTGATTTAATTTTCACCTCTTCTATTTGTTCCTGATCACTTGCTAGTAAAAGTGCTAAGAAGCAGTGAAATAGCCAAAAGGCAGACAGGAGCTGAAACAAACAAACAAAAAAAATTATTTTTAATTCCTCAAATTTGTCTAACATTTCAACCACATCTCTATTATAATTATATAGTTATCTCTCATAACTGTGTATGCAAACCATTATTCATGCACAACAAATAGCATTAATCAATACGTCTGGAGTTGAGCAGTTGAAATTCTAATGTAGACATAGTCATGATCAAACTTTGTAGGGTTACTTATGTCTACAACAATGCACAGATGATGGAATGATGTAGCATGAAGTTTTGTTGAGACTGTGGACTGTCTATCATATCATACATGAGAAAACCAAGGAGTAAAGATAGTGAATCACTAGTTCATGATTATACAATAAATAATGAAGCCAAGTCTAGATAATAGACACATGCTATCTAAAGTCAGTAGCTGCTTCTAAAATCAAACCAACGTTTGCAATTGTTTATAATCCAACAGTAAATCTACACTTATTATTACTTACTCTATAATTTAAATCTTTTCCTAACAAATTGTATCATTGCTTTCCATAATTCATAGCTTATGTAAATTCACAAGCAAAAGAAAACTTAGAACTTCATGTAATGAGACCACAAAAGATTAACTTGCTTGCTAGAAGGCAAGTGAGGTCTTGAAATCAAGCCATTTTACTACCAAGTTAATATTTTAGTTCTCGTTGCACTTAATAAATATATTAATGTCTTTCTGAAAACTTTGGAGATGTGAATAAAATAAATCATTTCAATGGCCTTTTTAGAACTGAACTATTAGGGAAACCTAATAGGTACAGGATATTACATTTTGTGTTGTCATTTTAGAGCCAAAGACCTGATTAATATTCACTGGCTTTGTCTGAAAATGAAACAGTATGATGTTTATCAACATACAATGGTGTTTGTTCATCACATTGATTTTTTATTATGAGTTTTCACAATTTGAAATAATAACTACAAAACAACCCAAATGGATTTCTGATTGTTCATTGTTTGTAGCATCTGTAGCAAATACATTGGCATGACACTCACAACTAGCGTGCTTTATTTAAAATTAAAGGGAAAATAGTACTAATTATAAACATTGTCTATAATAGAGCTTTGTGGTTTACATAATCACATTTTGTAAAAGAAAAGAGGCAAGCTTGGTCTGACTTCATTTTTTCATCAGAAAGGATCTGAATATCTTCTTCCCATGGTACCAGCTGCACTGTTTTTGCATGAGATCAGTGTGTTTCATTTCAATAGCCTGAAGAGAGAGTTTACTTTTGAAGAGCTGTGTCTTGCAAATGTGCCAGGGGAAGGATAATTTTGCTCTCTGTAATAGCATGTAATAGCTAGTCCTGTCCAGAAATTTTGCTTCACAAGTTATGACTAGACCAGTATTGTCACTAACACTCCCAGTCTTAAATAAAAAGGCGTTTTTTTTTTTTTTTGTTTTTTTTTTTTGCTATTTTTCTCAAGGAGCATTTTCCAAAGTAATTAAATACATAAATAAATTAAGTGTTAGATTAAAAAGTAAAAAATTTATTTTGTGGCCTCTAATCTCAGGCAGGCTTCCCTTTTATTTTTTGCATGCAGGAAAAAATATATTAAAGCAAACAAATAAGCTCAAACCAATGTAAAAATTTAAAGTCTGTGTGTTAGTTGCACAGTTGTGTCCAGCTCTTTGTGATCCCATGGAGTGTAGCCCGCCAGGGTCCACTGTCCGTGGAATTTCCCAGGCAAGAATACTGGAGCGGCTTGCCATTCCCTTCTCCCGGCGAAATTCCCTACCCAGAGATCGAACCCAGCTATACACATCATTTAAAATTTCAAAGTAGTCAGTGAGAAAATCTAAAATAAATATTCCAAGTATTGAAAATCTATGTATTTTCCTCAAAATAATATAAATCAGTATACTGAAAACAAGACAGTGTTTCTATTTCAATGTTTAACAGAAAAACTGCATAGAGTGAAAGGAAATTCACAGAATTTATACCAGTAACATTGGATGTGTGTAAGGACCTTTGGGTGATCTTTCCATATCCTAGATTCTATCTCTGTTTTTCAGGCAAACTGACCTGTATGTCTTAGATAACATTCATCTCCACTTCCTTAGAGCCTAGAGCTGTGTTTTATAATAAAATGGGTCCTCATGATTATGATGGTTTTATATCATGCTCTATTTCGTGAAATGGACAAATTCGAAGTACTGCTTTGATGTTTTGCTCACTGTGTAACCTTAAGTAAGGTAATTCATACATCAGTTCCTGTTTTTTCCCCCACATCTGTAAAATGAGAAGGCTAATAAATATCTACAGGTGAGTTACCCATAGACTAACATAATATCTAATGAAAATATCTGATGGTACTTCTTGATAAATAATTTTAGTTATGAATTATATATGAGAAGTCGATTGAAATAAAGATAAAAGAGAAAACATAAAAGGTCTGCAGAATATAATATAATTCAGACTTCTACATATTACTTGATAAAAGCAATACAATTATGAGGATATAAATGCAAAATAACATAAGTAGCCTTTAAAGCTATTCAGACCTTAGAAAAGAAGAAATCTGCAATTACAAAGCAATGTAGAAACATAATGTTAATCCCTTCCTCAAGGACTAGAAAAACACTAACAAGACAAAAATCTAACTACTCCCTGATGAAAGTTTTTAATCACTTCATAATATAACCTTCTCTAGCTAACATTTAATTATTATTAAATGTTAACAACACATACATGTTGGTAATGTTTTCCCACTGCTAAGAACCATCATCTTTAATGTGCCTGAAAATGTTTTTGGAGCCAAAACTTGTTTTGGAAGATATTCCTGTTTACAAAGTCTATTGAATAGTTACAGTCTGAGAAAAGGACATTGCATAATGGGTGATTTTTTTAAAATTTTAATATCATTTAAAATATTTAAAACAAATCTTACAGACCAGAAAAGATCTAGACTTGTACTGAATTAAACTGAGGAGTAAATCCATGGCTGATATCCCCAAAAATAAGAAAGGCTAAGTTGCATAAGGATGATTGATAACAAAGGGAATACTGAAATATAACATAAATTAAATAATTTGCATTATCCAGAGCTAAAAAATAAGTAACATAGTATAATTATTGTGCCCAATATACCGTAGAATCTAAGTCATCACTACAGAAACAAACAGCTTACATAATTTTTGCATGCCTGCTCAGCTGCTCAGCTGTGTCTGACTCTTTGTGACCCCATGGACTATAGCCTGCCAGGCTCCTCTGTCCAAAGAATTTTCAAGAAAAGAGTATTGGAGTATGTTGCCAGGCCCTCCTCCAGAGGATCTTCCCAACCCAAGGATTCAACTCACATCTCCTGCATTAACAGGTGTATTCTTTACCACTGAGTCATCTGGAAAGCCCTTATATAATCTAAATATACTATTGAATGTAGTTCTACTTATTGAGCACATATATATGCCAGGTTCTCTAGTAGATGTTGATGTTTCAAAGACATTAACAAGTCTTGAACTAGAATTGACAGTTTAATGGAAAAGACATTGCCCATAAGTACGTAATTTCAATGTCAAACAGTAAAGGGCACATCCATACTGTTCCTCCTCATGAGCAATTTGTTTCTTCTATAAAATGTGCACAAGTCTCATCTGTTACTATGATTAAATTGGAATTTGTCATCTTCCATGCTTGGGCTGTCTGGATACAATGATTTAATGGCTAGGATTTATTGAAGATGAGTTAAATATGTACCCCAGAACATTAATAGCCAGATGATTGATTACTTCCATAATGGAACTCTGATCCACAATAGGCCAACTGGTCCTCCTTCACTATGTCAACTACAAATTGGCACTTTCCATGCACAACAATGCTCCTTGGAAGGAAAGCTATGACAAACCTAGACAGCATATTAAAAAGCAAGGATACAACTTTTCCAACAAAGGTCTATGTAACCCAAAGCTATGGTTTTCCAGTAGTCATTTACAGATGTTGAGAATTGGACCATAAAGAAGGCTGAGCACTGAACACTGAAGAATTGATGCTTCAAACGGTGGTGCTGGATCAGACTCTTGAGAGTCTCTTAGACTGCAAGAGATCAAAACAGTCAATCCTAAAGGAAATCAACACTGAATATTCATTGGAAGGACTGATGCTGAAGCTCCAATAATTTGACCACCTGATTTGAAGAGCCAATTTAATGGAAAAGACCCTGATGCTGGGAAAGACTAAAGGCCAAAGGAGAAGAGGGCAGCAGAGAATGAGATGGTTAAATAGCATCACTGACTCAATGGACTTGAACTTGAGCAAACTCTGGGAGATAGTAGAGGACAGGGAATCCTGGTGCGCTGCAGTTCATGGGGTCACAAAGAGTTGGACAAGACTTAGTGACAGAACAACAACAATGGACATTTGCCATCTACCTCTGTGCAGTGCTGTGCTGTATGCTGTGCTTAGTCGTTCAGTTGTATCTGACTCTTTTGGATTATAGCCCACCAGGCTCCTCTGTCCATGAGGATTCTTTAGGCAAGAATATTGGGATGGGTTGCCATGCCCTCTTCCAGGGGATCTTCCCAACTCACGGATCAAACCCAAGGTCTCCTAGATTGCAGGTAGATTCTTTACTGTCTGAGTACCTCTACAATGATTAAATCATGTGCTGCTGTAGCTGCTGGCTTTCAACACACTCTGAAAGGACTTCAGGGTAGAAAGCAGAAATGACAATATAAAACTAAGCTAACATAAGCTGAACCTGTTTGTTTCCATTTTTATACATTTTTTATTTTTCACTGCATTATGAAAAAGTTGATATCAAAACAAAAGTAATATTGGTATTATAATGAAATGCCTCCTCTAACTTAAATAATGTAAGCAACAATTGTTTAAGGGAGTGTAAAGAAACTCCACATCCATATACTTGTTTTAAGAGCGAAAATACGGTTTCTTAAATTCTTTTTTTTAACATTTCAAAAGGTCTACGATCAAAATTTGTTTAGAAATTAAACTCAGTGCACTAATATAAAGTTTTAAATGTCATGTCCTCAAGTTATTCTGCTTGGCAATTTCAATTTTGTGAATACTTCAGGTTAAAATTGACCTTGCTATCTCTCTGAACATATTTGCATTTTTATAAGACAGACTAGAAATCATAGAGTTCTATAGACTAGAAATTATATAGTTTTTCACTGATTTAACAAAAACTGCATATATTTATTTTGAATTATATAAGGAAGCTCCCAACTTCAAGACAAGAATATCATACTCAATTTAATACTAAGTAAATGTCCACCTGCTGAATTATGTGATTAACTGAGTGACCCCAGGCTATGTGTTCTTTTTTAGCACTAGTTTCCTCCACTGTAAATGAGAAGCAGATAGATTATCTGAATCTTAAGGCTATGTGTGAGTTAAATATTTTGAATGCTTAAGATAAGGTCTGGTAACACATTGTATCTCAAACTGCAATCGATTTCATTCTTATTATTAAAATTTTACTTGTTTTATTATTTATAAATATGGATACTATCTTATGATTTATTTCATACTTAGATATAATTTTCATAGTAAAAATAATATACAAAAATTTGCTAAAGAATTTGCTTTAAAAATATGTGAGAAAAGTATACGTGAGAAGTCTTATTGTACTAGTGTTCTAGCATTAAATTTTTGACAAGTATAAATTTAATTATATTCAAACATACATATAAAATAAAAAAGAAAGATTTTTTTTCTTTTTTTCGTACTGACAATCAGTAAGTAGATAATAGAGATAATCTGGTTCTACTTGTCAAGAAGATAAAATTTACACAATACCCCAAATTATTTTAAGCAATGTTTTTCTTCAAAGTATTTTTGTATTTGCCATTATGTTGCATCATTTTAAAACTAATTTACCACTCATAATATGAATCAAAGAGGTTAAACATCCTAAAAACTATCAAATAAAATTTACATTTTAAAACAAAATAGACTTTTAGTACCATTCAATATTACCTTATCACACTCTAGTAGAAGGTATATCTTTTGTGAATATCTAAATATCCTCAATAAGTCATCTTTTAGAGAAGAATCTACAACTAGAAACTATAAAGGAATTTTTAAAATAAAAAAGGAAAATTGGTCACATTGTACATTAACACTTGTGCCAGGTATTTATAAATTAATAGAGGATTTTGAATATCTTGATCATCTTGATTGAATTCAGAATACACAGAGTACAAAAAGACACCAACCATTCAGAACAAGTCAATCGTAAACAATTGTTAAGTTCACACCACAGAATTCTAGTTGAATGATCAGTTCTCTTCATAAATTAAATATAAACATGTTTCCTATGAAAATCATCATACAAATACTCTTCTTAAATTTTAATTAGCTATGTTCATAGTTTCTGACACTTAAACTGTCTGGTTCTAACATTTTCAAGGCTTTAATTAACAAGTGCAACAGAGTTTGCTTATACTGTCATGCGGTAGAGCATGATTTTATGTATCTATTTAAATACCCAAATATTACCTGAGAGCCATAGATTTATATAAAAATTAAATACCTTTTTAAGTCAAATAATGTCACATTGATTCCATTTGGATTTATGAAGTTTCACAGCAGGAATATAAATGGCACTTTGCTCATTATAACATAAGTTTCTTAGTTGTTATAACTGGATCTATAATTTTATATCTTGGATACTATGGAGAAATAGACACAAGCATGAATTTCTAAGTAGATGCATTTGCAAGGTCAGATCAAGAAGAAATGATGACATTACAAAAAATATTTAATTGATCACTTATTTGGAGTCAGGTACTTCAACCTGTATTATCCCACTTATTCTTCACAACCACTACATGCAGTGTATGCTTATATTATCCTTGTTTTACAGAAGAAAATGTGTAGGGACAGAGAAGTGATATAATTAATCAAAGGAAGATACAGTGTTTGAATCACAAGAAGTCTGTTTTCTATGCCTGTGCTTTTCAACTTGTATATCTTGCTGCTTTGCAAGTGTGTCCTCATATCTTAGTTTGAATTTAAACTTGGGTGTTGCTATATTAATTTACATTCGACTTTTCACATTTTGATGTGTGTTTAGTCATTGTCTAATAAATGTTGTTATAATAGTCTTAATACTGCTGGTCATGGTTTTTCTTTGTCTTAATATTCTACCACCTCTGCTTGTAACATTCTGCTTTATCATATGGTAAGGTAGGGTGGAAAGCCAGAAGGTAATGGATTCTAATGGTTAAGTGAGTAGTTAATTCTTTTTATGATTAGTTCCCTACCCTGCTGAGAAGTCAGAGGCAGAATGTCTTGTTGCTTGGTTGCGATTCAACATTTATCTTTTCTTTTGTCTTTCTTAACATTTTGAGAGGGTATTCACCCTTCTTCCACTCATCCAAATGCCTTTGGGAAAGCTGTTGTAACTCTCTGGCTCCAACTCTAATCCTTACCATTCCACATGTGCATGCATACCTGCATGCTGAGTCGTGTTTGACTCTTTGAGACCCCATGGACTGTAGCTCATCAAGCTTCTCTGTCCATGGATTTTCACAGCAAGAATACTGGAGTGAGTTGCCATTTTCTTCTTCAGGAGATCTTCCTCACCCAGGGACTAAAGCTGCATCCCCCATGTCTCCTGCATTGCAGGAAAATTCTTATTACCTCAGCTGCAAAGTTTTATGCTGTATTGGTCGTGTCATTCAGCTAATAATGATGAAGTTCAGGTAATTCAAATTTAGAGTCCACACTCTTTACCACTAAGCTCTATTTTTTTTTTTTTTTATCAGATGAGACTGCACATGTATACCATATTACAGGAGAAGAAATTCATTAGATAATGGAAACTGTCACTTATTCCTATTTATTCCAACACAAGCAAAAAGGAAACTCTCTTAAGTATGTTTTTAGGCAAATATGCTCACTGTTTAATGGATAATAAATATCACTTGTTATTATTATCATTATAGATATACCAATTTAGGGTGTTTTTTAATTCCATTTTTGAAATCCATATTCAGACCCAAGTCTAAGAGAAACAGTTAAGTGAAGTTGTTCATTGCTTTCCCCTTCCTCTACTATTCTTTCCAAGGATCACTTCCTCATTAGCACCCCTTTCACCAGCTCAAACCTTTATAGCTGAAATGCTCCCAGGCCTCCACTTGCCAAACCTTCTCTCCATTAAACCAAATCAATTCTATTGTCCCCAAATAGGTCCCAGGAAAAAGAATAATGACAGCTAATAATTTGTAGCTCAGCTGCTCTTAATTTATTGATTTGCTTCTCCATTCTTTACTCATTAATTAGAAAATGTTTATTTGATAATTTCCCCATATAAAGGACTGTAAGAGGGATGCAGAATTGGTGCCAATAATCCAGGAACTGTCTGACTTACTGAATATATGGAATATATTTATAAATAAATAATTCATGCTAACAAAACCAGTAAAGGGATCCCTAAAAGAGTACCAGTTGGACTGTGAAGAAAGCTGAGCACCGAAAAATTGATACTTTTGAACTGTGGTGTTGGAGAAGACTCTTGAGAGTCCCTTGGACTGCAAGGAGATCCAACCAGTCCATTCTAAAAGAGATCAGCCATGGGTGTTCTTTGGAAGGAATGATGCTAAAGCTGAAACTCCAGTACTTTGGCACTACAGGAGTTGGTGATGGACAGAGAGGCCTGGCGTGCTGCGATTCATGGGGTCACCAAGAGTCAGACACAACTGAGAGACTGAACTGAACTGAACTGAACTGAGAGTACAGCCTAAATTCTGTAAAAGTAAGGAGAGTACTTTAATTCTTGGGCATTTTTGTAGAGATCTTAAGAAGATATAAGATTAGAACTTTAAATTTGAATCCCTATAATTGATTGCTTGGACTTACTTATATTTTTGCTTTCACGGTTTGGCACATTTAATGATGTCAACTACAAGGCCATCTTCTTCATGCTAGAATTCAGGATGGATAAAATTCAGTTAAGGCTTTTAAGGATAAAAGGAATGATACTTCTCTGTTTTGTACTTAATGTCTGTGGGTATTTCTGACCAATGACACACTTCCGCAGCAACAATGACAGATATTAGACTGGGAATGAGAACAGAAACTCAAGCCAGCTGATATTCTAAATATCTTTTTATCTCAGTAAGTGATCTCAACTTCCCTTTAAATGCTTTAGTCTTTCTTGTCTGTGTGAATGTGTTACTTGCTCAGTTGTGTCAGACTCTTCATAACCCCACAGACTGTAGCCCACCAGGCTTCTCTGTCCATGGGATTCTCCAGGCAAGAATACTGGAGTGGGTTGCCATTTCCTTCTCCAGAGTACCTTCCTGGCCCACGGATTGAGCCCTGGTCTCCTGTGTTGCAGGCAGGTTCTTTACCATCTGAGCCACCAGGAAGCCTTAAAAATATGCTAAATTTTAAAGGCAACTCTTCAAGGTGCAAATGTCTTTTATTTTGAGCATTTCTGACCCTAATTAATATCTTCAGTAAAATAAATTAAGTTTATATTTTCAGCATCTTTGAAAGAAGGGCTTCAGTCTCAGCTATCTCAAATGAATGACTATATTTAGGGTTGTTTGTATATATGTATTGATTAGTTTCTAAAAATTGAGATTTTCATTAATATTCTTCAGGATTTTATTCTATAATCACAGATTCATGGTTACATTATTGCTTACTTAATAAAGAAAATGCTTGACCTGAAAAGTAAACGGGAAGATGGTCTGGAATAAGCTGAAATTTTTTCTATGAAATATATCTGTCCTCAAAAGCATATTGATTTTGACAGGTAGAATACATTCCTAACATTTGGCTTCGAGATGATTGTGAGAGTAAAAAAAGAAGCCAATCTGGCTTCCATTTAATGGTCTTAATCTCCAGCTGGCTAAAACCTGTAGACTATACATTTTCCAAGCAAAGATTACAGAGAAAAGAACCTTAATTCCATAACTATATCCAGATTCTCATGAATTAATTCATTAGTTCATAAATAAATTACATCCTTAAACCTCTACCTAAACTTATGTGAAGTCATTCATTTTCATTGCTCTGGGTTTTAAGTGGTAGTTCAAACTTTTTAAACTACTAATCAGCAACATCAACAAGATATAGTATATTATATTCATAAAGAGGTAAGATAGAAAGAACCTCTAAGTGCTAGATAGGTATTTTCTTCTCAATATATTCATCTCTCTCTTTTTTTTTTTCAATCTAAATTTGGCAAAAGTGTTCAAGCAAGTTAAAGCTGAACAAAAAGACCTAGCACAAGACATGAATGCCAAAAATCCTCAAAATACTTGAGTGTTTCTATGTTGTTTAACTTTTGATGATCAGCATTGATTTATTTTTGGACAGGGGGTAGTCTTTGTTATCCATACTGGGAACATTTAAGACAACGAAGTTATAGTTTAAAATATCCATACTACTGACTACCAAAGACATTCAGAATTGCTGGCATAAAAACAATTAATTAGACCTAAAAAGGGATAAATTGCCAAGCACCTGGGCCACATATTGCTACATATTGCCCCAAGGCTGATTTTCTGTTTGGTTTCTTCAAACCTGAATTTTCTTTCTTTCTTTGTCTTTTTATAGTCGTGTTTGTCATTTTCCACAATAGTAACTACTTTGGATCGTACTGACATGTTTCAAGAACAATAATAAACTAGTCTTGCAAATATGAGAGTTTTTACTTTAGTAAAGGAAATTATTCTTCTCCTTGTAACAGTACTCAGATTGGCAGTTGCATTATTTAATAGGATTTCAGGTATAAATATACCCCTCTTAGACTTCTTGAGGACTGATACTATGTCCTTTCCACATGTTATTGAATTTTTATAGACATACAATTGACTATATATATGATACATCATACATACATATGTTATATGTATCTCTCTCTCTCTCTCTCTCTCTCTCTCTCTCTATATATATATATATATATATATATATATATATCTCAACATCAACAACTTATAAAGCACCCATTATATGCTAACCCTGAGTTAGTAATTTGGTTGCATGTCTTGGGGCTTCCCTTGTAGCTCAGTCCATAAAGAATCTGCCTGCAGTGCAGGAGACCTGGGATTGATTCCTGGGTTGGGAAGATTCCCTGGAGAAGGAAATGGCAACCCACTCCAGTATTCTTGCCTGGAGAATCCCATGGACAGAGGAGCCCGGCAGGATACAGTCCATGGTGTCGCAGGAATCAACATGACTTAATGACTAAACCACCACCGCCTTGATCCACCAAAGAACACTATCAGCTAGTGTTTTTACTTCTATTTTTAGAGAATTTTAAAGAATATGCAATCTGAGATATTATTTACTTAAGATTAAATAGCACATAGATACAAGAATTAGGATTTAAATTCAAATTTTGTAGTGATTAATATGGTCTTAAATACCATGCTATATGCTAACAATTTCAAGAAATCGGTAATTAATAAAAGTCAACTTGTAAACTATTTTGAAAATGTTATCAAATTTATTTTTTTCCATCAATGTTGATTAATGTCTCTTTGGTTAAATCATGAGGTTAATGCTATTTTTTTTTTCACCATAGCAGCCAGGTAAATACCAATCTCCATATTCAATTATTAAAAGAACACAAAACACTTATGAATGTATGAACAGAAAGTAATAAGCATCACTGGAAATTAAACAAGCTAAAACTCATGTTTTCTCATTTATAAGTCAACAATTAAGTGATGTTATGTTTACTATATGTTATTATTACCATTTAAATTCCTTCTATGCATATATAGGTTACTTAACAATGAAGAATTATAAATTCAAATTAAAGATATACAGAAAATAATAATTTTATTTTGAGCTTAAACTATTTAATAGAAAATAAATATTTCCTGGAAATTTCCAGAAATCTTCCATTGAAAGCAAAATAAAACATTTTCCACAGTTGAATGTTTCAATTCAGTGTGCTATGCTTATTTGCTCACTCATGTCTGACTCTTTGTGGCTCCATGGACTGTAACTTGCCAGGCTTCTCTTCCCACAGGAATTCTCCAGACAAGAACACTGGAGTGGGTTACCATGCCTTCTTCCAGGGGATCTTCCCAACCCAGGGATGGAACCCAAGTCTCTTGCACTGCAGGCAGATTCTTTACTGTCTGAGCCACCAGGAAAGCCCAAGAATACTGGAGTGGGTAGCCTATTCCTCCTCCAGGGGAACTTCTTGACCCAGGAATCTAACAGGGGTCTCCTACATTGCAGTGGATTCTTTACCAGCTGAGTAAATGAACATAAACATGTCAAAGATGAAGAAGTTCAGTGAGCTCTGCCCATATGTGCTTGCCTCAATCAGTGCTAGCCTACTTTTTACTGGAGAAGGAAATGGCAACCACTCCAGTGTTCTTGCCTGGAGAATCCCAGGGACGGGGGAGCCTGGTGGGCTGCCATCTATGGGGTTGCACAGAGTCAGACACGACTGAAGTGACTTAGTAGTAGTAGTAGTAGTAAGGAGATAGGAGGCTTGAGCCAGTCTGTAAATATACTCTGGCAGTAAACATACAACACTGATTTGTTTCACTAACTTTTTTGGGGGGAGGGGGATGTGACTTTCTTGAAGAAAATACTAGATGATTTATATATCTAGCATGTTTCTCATATCCTGGTAGATCAGAAACAAACTATGCATAGTTAAGCACCAGCAGGTAACACATATTGAGTAGTGAAGGCCTAAATTATTTAAATATTGGCATGAAATTCTCAGAGAATCGTGTGATATGCACATGTACTGTGTACCCATATTTTTTCTGTCTCCAATTTCCAATGTAGGAGAGAGGGAACTGGTTTATGGAACAGTATCTTGAAGCTCTCTTCAGTGTGACAGGAGAGTAGGGTTTTACTAGAAGACTAACAATATTTTAAATGTTAATTTCTGTGTATATTATTCTAGCTTTTAATGTTGAATGTCTCTGGGGATTTATCTATCTTAGTCCATTTAGATTGCTATAAGAAAATGCCACATATTTGGTAGCTTGTAAACTATAGAAATTTATTTCTCACAGACCTGGAGGCTGGGAAGTCCAAAATCAAGTCACCAGCATGGCTGAATTCTGTTGAGAAACACTCTTCCTGGGTCACAGTCAGTATATTTTTGTTGTGTTCCCACATGGTGGAAAGGGCAGAGGACCTCTGTGGGTGTTTTTGGTTTTTTTTTTCAAATGGGACTACTTTCATTCATGAGGGCTTCATCCTCATGATTTAAGTACCTCCAAATACAATTATCTTTAGGTGTTAACATTTCAACATACAACTTTTAAAGGGTCACAAACATTCAGACCATAGCAGTATTCAATTAACATTATTATTTAATAAAGTTTATAAATAAATAAAAATGAAAATCATAATGAGGACATAAGTGTTTTAGATTTTACTTTCAGTTAATAATGTTTAGCAGAAAGGGTGATCAAATGACCTGTTTGTCATTATTTAAAAATCACCTTCACCTGTGGCAGTAAATAGAGCTGCAGACACATAGCACTTAGGATAGAGGTTCTCAAATTCAGCAAGAATAAACAACACTAGGGGAGCCTCTTAACAACCCAGTTTTTCATGTACTAACCTTAGAAAGTCAGAAAAATCAGTTCTAGAATAACAACACATATCCTTAATTTTTCAAAAAGATCTCCAAAATATTTCCATGCAGGTAGGTGAGAACCCATATTTTAGGAAAAACCTGGTCTTATACAAATTAAATGAGGTGGGCCAAACTAACTGTATTAATTGACTTTAAGACCATAGGGATATAATTGACATGTTTATCAATATTTTACATATATGTGTGTTTTAAATGAACAGGCACTTACCTGATTAAAAAAGAAAAGAATTCCACAAAAAGGAAATAGTTATCAGCTTTAGTTCGAATGGAATCATAGAGAGCAAACTAGCAGTGAGTATTCCCCAACCAAGTTAAAGGCACATACACTGGCTCACAGAGTTTACTTTGTTTCTACTAGTAGCCAAATTCTACTTGAATAAAGGACTAGATGTTGGCATCACAAAAACATGATACCTGTTCGTGCCAGTGCATGCAAACTTCCAGACTCAAAATATGCACTCTGAGCTCTCAGCCCTAAATATCTCTCGTTCTTGGCTCCTCAGAGAGGTCTTTCTCAAACAAATGCATTCAGCAGAACCCTTCTCCCCACCCACCTTCATTTACACCTCACAATCATCTTTTCACTTCTTTCACAATCTGAAATTATGTCATTTATAGACTGTTTCCTTCTTTAATATCTGTTTCTCCCCACTTGAATGTTTGCTTCAGCTCAGTCACTCTCGCGTCTGACTCTTTGCCACCCCATGGACTGCAGCATGCCAGGCTTCCCTGTCCATCACTAACTTCTAGAGTTTACTCAAACTTATGTCCATCGAGTCAGTGATGCAATCCAACCATGTCATCCTCTGTCATCCCCTTCTCCTCTTGCCTTCAATCTTTCCCAGCATCAGGATCTTTTCCAATGAGTCAGTTTTTCACATCAGATGGCCAAAATATTGGAGCTTCAGCTTCATCATCAGTCCTTCTAATGAATACTCAGAACTGATTTCCTTTAGGATTGACTGGTTGGATCTCCTTGCAGTCAAAGGGACTCTGAAGAGTCTTCTCCAGTTTTATCCACCTCATTAGAACTGATTCAAATGTATTTTTTTTAATGGCTGAGTAATACTCCATTGTGTATATTGGATGAAACTGGAGCCTATTATACAGAGTAAAGTAAGCCAGAAAGAAAAACACCAATACAGTATACTAACGCATAGATATGGAATTTAGAAAGATGGTAACAATAACCCTGTATACGAGACAGCAAAAGAGACACTGATGTATAGAACATTCTTTAGGACTCTGTGGGAGAGGGAGAGGGTGGGATGATTTGGGAGAATGGCATTGAAATATGTATAATATCATATATGAAACAAGTCGCCAGTCCAGGTTCGATGCACGATATTGGATGCTTGGGGCTGGTGCACTGAGACGACCCAGAGGGATGGTATGGGGAGGGAGGAGGGTAGAGGGTTCAGGATGGGGAACACATGCATACCTGTGGCAGATTTATTTTGATATATGGCAAAACCAATACAATATTGTAAAGTTAAATAAAATAAAATTTTAAAAAAAGAAAATAAAAGATAAAATACCATAAAAAAAAAAAAAAAAAAGAGTCTTCTCCAACACCACAGTTCAAAAGCATCAATTCTTCGGTGCTCAGCCTTCTTCACAGTCCAACTCTCACATCCACACATGACTACTTGAAAAACGATAGCTTTGACTAGACGGAACTTTGTTGGCAAAGTAATGTCTCTGCTTTTGAATATGCTATCTAGGTTGGTCATAGCTTTTCTTTCAAGAAATGTTTGTTTCCTAGAGTAAAAGAGCACATATTTCTTTTGAACTGCTATAACCCTGGTGAATAAATCTACACTGGAATTCAATATTATACATGATCTATAGGTATGTATTATATATAGAATTTATAAGGGAATAAAAGAACATTCCAGAATGATGTGGCTAGATATTCTACTTAAATATGTTTTCAAGAATTTTAAGGATGGATCAGATCATGAAAAAAAAAAGAATATAATTTGGGTAAATATACAAAGTATTTTATCTGTTTGCTTGTTTTTACATTTTATCACCTGCTTAAATAAAAATATCAAAATATTAAAAATACTTCCCACTATACTTTTTATAATAATCTTGCATATCAAAAAATCTGAGAGGTCCTAAGAAACTTTTCTTAGCTTAATTAAACCAGATTTCCCAACTTATTTTGATAATTTACCTTTTTGTTTTCCTTTTAATACCCTAAAGATGTTTGCGTATATTTCAGGAGTTGCTATCTCAACCACTTTGTCCTTCTATCCTGCAATATATCTTTTATTATGATTGTAGTGGGTAAATAAAAAGGATTTATATTTCAAATTGTGTTTCACACTCATCTTTCCTGAATCATCCTTGTGACGGGAAATTGGTATATAGAGAGCAGATACATGTCTGGGGAGGAGGAAATTTTCATGCACTTGTATGTTTAATCGTTTGACTTCTATAGATCATAAGTGAGAAATTGCTTTTATTTCCTATAAAAAGAGCATGTATCTATCTTTGAAAATTTACTGTCATAAAAATAAACTACATTATTTTCCTTCATCTTTGATTATTTTAGCAATCATCTCCTATAATTTGAACCTTCAAAACATGACCCCTTGGCATTGATACACTTGTGAAATTGCTTCTTTGTCTTAAGGAATCACACTTTTTAGAATGAGTTGATACAAGGTGGCCTGGTATTTCAGTAAGCATGACTGTTGTTATTTTGTGGAAAGACCACATTGGTTTATGTTAAACAATTTCTCTTTACACTGGTACATGACAGCAATTAACTAGCTAAAATGTAGTGTTTTATATTAGTGTAATTGAAAGAAAATTTGTGACAATAGCTCCTTTTCCCTTTCAGTGCTGGTACATAATTGGGAAAAACCCTGTTCTTTAGTTTTTCTTTATATGATACAATACATTTGTCATTTCTTATTAGCTCTTCAGATTTCTATTATTTACAAATCCTTTGAGATACACTAAAAAACTTCCCACACAAAGCTCAATATTTCTAATTAATCCTGTAAAAAGACTTCAACATGGCTGTACTATGAAGCTTCTTTCCAAGAAAATAGTGTCTTATATTCCATTTCATTTTATAAATTGTATTTTTGATATATCAGGACAACTTATAGGATATATATTTTCTGTTTTAATATGCACCCAGGCTACCAAAAATAAAATTGGATAAATTACTCACATCTGTGAGATTATAACTTTTCTTTTGAATTATAAATAATATATTCAAATTAGCAGTTTGGAAATAATGTCTCTCAGCTAGACAAACAAAACATATACACATAATTATTTTATATCATAAACCTATACCATCTGAAACTGGTACCATATGATATTAAATTTATGCTGTGGAACTGCAGATTCTTTGGAAATACACTTTATTATTAGAATAAATGATCTACTTTTTCATGAGTTGGAATTTAGTCTTAAGAATAGATCACTTGCAACTGTACCCCCATCTGCAATAATATTATTGATAATATTTTTTTAACTTTCCCATGGTTTTTCCAGTAGTCATGTATGGATGTGAGAGTTGGACTGTGAAGAAAGCTGAGCGCTGAAGAATTGATGCGCTCAGAATTGATGCTGAAGAATTTGAACTGTGGTGTTGGAGAAGACTCTTGAGAGTCCCTTGGACTGCAAGGAGATCCAACCAGTCCATTCTGAAGGAGATCAGCCCTGGGATTTCTTTGGAAGGAATCATGCTAAAGCTGAAACTCCAGTACTTTGGCCACCTCATGTGAAGAGCTGACTCATTGGAAAAGACTCTGATGCTGGGAGGGGTTGGGGGCAGGAAGAAAAGGGGATGACAGAGGATGAGATGGCTGGATGGCATCACTGACTCGATGGACGTGAGTTTGAGAGAACTCCTGGAGTTGGTGATGGGCAGGGAGGCCTGGCCTGCTGCAATTCATGTGGTCGCAAAGAGTCAGACACGACTGAGCGACTGAACTGAACTGAACTTTTTTCTGAAATCTGCTTAAAAAAATAGGAACTTAAAATCAAGTAATCAGTGAAAGAGAACACTCACAGAAAATTTGTTGCTTATACCATGAGCTAAGATTATTATTTAATATCAAGGACCTTGTCTAAATAGTACTTACAGGATTAAAAGTCACAAATATTTTAAAGGCTCAGTTAAGACAATGTATATAATATAGAACAAAACATACCTGCAGGAGTTTGACTAAAATTTTTCCTGTAAGAAAACCAATGTAGCTAATATTTACATATGTAGGCTATGGTAACCAGATTAATGACAACATTTAAGGCATAAGAAAAGAAAGTTGGCAGAAAACTCTTACTGCTTTAACTGAAATCTGTTTCTCTCCGTGTATAGTATAAATGTGGACACCATCACCCACTTTACAGGATAGCTGTGGTGATTAAATAAAGGCACTTTATATTACTGATTTTGTTTCTTTATTTCCTATAGGGAAAACATTTTGAGTTCACATATAAGTAATTATTCTTTCCTTTCACACTAAATCCAGAATTAATAAGATTCTACTATGTACTAGTGAAAATGTTTTGTTAGAATTAACATTTTAATTATTTTAAACATTCCCATGGATCCCTGGAGAAGGAAATGGCATCCCACTCCAATATTCTTGCCTGAAGATTCCTGTGGACGGAGGAGCCTGGTGGGCTGCTGTCCATTGGGTCACATAGAGTCAGACAGGACTGAAGCGACTTAGCAGCAGCAGCAGCAGCATGGATCCCCAGTTTCTGAAAATTTTGTCAGTCTGTGTTCTTTCTGTAACACCTCTTCATTGACAATGTCTTTCTTAAGAGATGGTAAGGAGTTCTAGAACCAATATTGCATCTCTTTAGCCCATTATAGAGTCTATCCAATCTCTTCTGAAAACTTGAGTTCAGTTCAGTCGCTCAGTCATGTCCAACTCTTTGCAACCCCATGAATTGCAGCACCTCAGGCCTCCCTATCCATCACCAACTCCTGGAGTTTACCCAAACTCATGTTCATTGAGTCGGTGATGCCATCCAGCCATCTCATCCTCTGTCGTCTCCTTTTCCTCCTGCCCCCAATCCCTTCCAGCATCAAGGTCTTTTCCAATGAGTCAGCTCTTCACATGAGGTGGCCAAAGTATTGGAGTTTCAGCTTCAGCACCAGTCCTTCCAAAGAACACCCAGGACTGATCTCCTTTAGGATGGACTGGTTGGATCTCCTTGCAGTCCAAGGGACTCTCAAGAGTGTTTTTCTTAATACTGAATTAAAATAAAATAATATAATGTGACCATGTTAAGCTTTTCTTCATCTAAATGTGTAATATGTGATGTTTCTCATTCCTATTCTAGGAAGCAGTTATTAATCACTGCCATAAAATCCAGGAATGATATGCAGTGACAAACTTGACTAAACTTTAATCAGGCTTCTCTAAGAACTTTTCCACTTTTGGTTTCAGTGTGTATCCTTGTTAGGTCTTTGTGAGATAATAAAAAATACATATATTGGTCTCTGCCACTAATTTCTAATTTCAGAAATTAGAAATTTCTAATTTATGTGCCCACTAATTTCAGGGGCACAGAACCCCTGAAGTCCTTGTAATTTCCTGGGTGATTGGAGTGTCTTTTTACTAACGAGGTAACTTTGGGTGGGCTCCTTGATGGATCCTGTTTGAAAGTTTGTCACTGGAAAACACAAGTCATAATTGGAATCTTGGAATTTTCTGTCTCACTTTTTCCATTCTCTTAAGGAGGGAGAAGATCTGAAAATGGAGTTTATGTTCAATCATGCCTATATGATGAAGCTTCTATAAAAATCCCATTAGTATAGATTTCAGAGAGCTTCCAGGATGGCAAACATATCAACACAGGGAGGGCAATTCACCCCATCTGCACAGGGGCAGAAGCTTCTGTGCTCGGAACCATCTCAGACTTTACCATATGTGTCTCTTCACCTGGCTGTTCATCTGTACCCTTTAATAAACTGCTAAACATAAGTGTTTCCCTGAGTTCTTTGAGTTGCTCTAGCCAATTAAACCCAAGGAAGGCATTGTGGGAAACTTCAATTTGTAGAAGTTGTAGGTAGCCTAGGGACCTACTACTGGCAATTGGTATTTGAAGTGAGGTGGGAGTCATCTTGCGTGACTGTGCCCTTAATCTGTGAGATCTAACACAGTCTCCAGATAGATAGTGTCAGAATTGAGTTAAATTGTAGGACATGCAGCTGTGCTGCAGAGAATTGGTTGTGGGGAAAACATTCCACATGTTTCACAACCAGAAGTGTCAGAAATAAGCGTGCTGAGTGAGTGTGGTAGTACAGTGAGAATAATGGAGACACAAAGGAAAGAAGGTCATCAGGAAGAAAGAAGCAGGTTTTCCCTACTCAGGAAAATTGAATTTTTCTAACTCAGCATGCATGGCCCAGTTTTAGCAAGAATCCTGCTAAATCAATTTAGAGAGAATTCTCCACCCTTGATATCTGATCACCCAGAAGGTCTATCAAATATTTCATCTTCCAGGTGAAATCTGACCACCCTCACAAGTCTTCATCTAGAAACCTGTTAGGTCAATTTAGCAAGAATTTCCCCTACCTTTAATGTCTCCACTTTGTAATATTCTATTCATGGACCCCTCTCTTCAAATCTTTTCCTTGCGATAAACCTCCACTTGGTCTTATTGTATTCACAACTGAACTTGATTCTATGCTGAGGTCTCTTTTCCTCCATTGCCATTGTTTTTTAATAAAATCTGTTTTTACTGTTAACTACTGCCTGGATCTGGTTTTCTTTAACAATATGTGTGTGTGTGTGTGTGTGGTGTGCTGAGTCACTCAGTTGTGTCCAACTCTTTATGATCCCATGGACTATAGCCCATAGACAGATAAAAACAAGATGATTAACTGAAATAGACAAAAAACTTCTTAAATTCAGTTATTTTTAGTGACCTAGATAAGATAATATCTAGTGATCTAGAACGGAGAAGGCAATAGCCCCCTACTCCAGTACTCTTGCCTGGAAAATCCCATGGACAGAGGAGCCTGTTAGCCTGCAGTCCATGGGGTCGCTAGGAGTCGGATATAACTGAGCAACTTCACTTTGACTTTTCACTTTCATGCATTGGAGAAGGAAATGGCAACCCGCTCCAGTGTTCTTGCCTGGAGAATCCCAGGGATGGGGGAGCTTGGTAGGCTGCCATCTCTGGGGTCGCAAAGAGTCGGACATGACTGAAGCGACTTGGCAGGAGTGGCAGCAGTGATCTAGAACAGTGCAATTTTAGTTCTCAAGATGATTTTTGATTGTGTTTGCTTGTCATTTTCTGAAAATATATGTGTATATTTTTTTAGCCTCCCAAAACACCATGATGATTAAAAAAATGTAATGTTATATCTGTCTCATAATAAATCTGGCCCTGTTGGGAAATTTAAATGATATTATAGACATATAATGAAAGGCATGATGGATCTTGTTGATATGTAATATCCTTATCATCTCCAGGTCATTTGTTAACTGCTCTAATGTGCCCACAGTTATGCTATGCTAGACAGTTTTAGAATGAAAGTCAAATGGACCCTTTATGTGCACTAAAGGAGCATATGAAATACAATTTTTTTCTCATTACTAAGAATTGAAATGTCCATTGCTCAGTCATGTCTGACTCTTTGTGACCCCATGGACTGTAGCTTGCCAGGCCCCTCTGTCCATGGAATTCTCCAGGCCGTAATACTGGAGTGGGTTGCCATTTTCTTCTCCAGGAAAAATTGAAGTAGTCATCCCCATTGTTAACTCAATATCCTCTATTCCCTGCCATACAGAGCTGTAAACCTGAAAAGGGCAGAGGCACTGCCATTCATCCTTGTATATAGCAAGCAGACTTCTAACACCTGGGATTATGTCTAATGCAAAGTAGGTATTCAATCAATATTTGTTGAATGGATAACTGAATAAATAAAGTCCCTAAGAGTGGGGTCTTTGTTTAATGTGTTCAATAAAATATGTATGATAACTATTTTGTACTTAGAACACAGGTGAACTTAAAATGAAGAGAGAGAAAGAAAAGGAGAAAGAGAAAAAAGCAAGTAGGAATAAAAAAATCATAGAATAATAGAAGAATGGATATAATCTTATAATTTATATATTCTCCTCAGCTTTCAAGGGGAATTATATACAAGCCATCTCTAAAATATATACATTATCCACCTTTTGTTACATAAATAGAATGAGGTACTAAAATTTATCTCTGATTTAATAAAATAAAAATAAGGTAAATTATAAATTATGTTTGTAGTTACCAAATATTTACTCTTAACAGACAAACACACATGCAAGAAAAAGGAGACTGAAAGTACTTGGACCCTATTCCTAGAGGCACTTATCTAAGTGGTGATTCAAAGCTAAAAGTCACATCTGTTAGATAATACGTTTTTCTTCCTAACCAACAATACTCAAAATCAGCCTATGTAACACTTTCAATTCTATCTAGCCAGAAAAATCATACATAAATATTACCTGTTCAAGGTAAAACCTCTACAAATGAGAGTACATCGTATTGCACATGAACTAGAGTCTTAACATTTTATGTTAATTAATGAATTGTTGTATTTAAGAAAGATTAATTAAGTATATACTGTATACCAGGCACCATTCTATGAGCTAGAAATCACAGTGAACAGAGCAAACAAAAATCCCAGTCATCATTGAGAAGACAATTATGTAAGAGGATTAAATGTATCATAAAATATTTAATAAGCATTCAATGAAAGTAGTGAATAAACACACATTTCTGCCTCCTCCCCACTTCTCTTACACATATACACACAAGTTTATCAGTTCCTCTATACCTTCTTTATTCTTCATCTCCTGCTACCCAAAGGAAATCATTATTAAGATTAGATCCCAGTAGATTTTTATACTTATAGAAACTTCAAATTATATTCAAAAAATGTTATCAAAGGGGAGCAAAATACACCACTGAAAATATTCATCTTTGGTATATTGATTATTTTAGGCTGAGGTGGCGCTAGTTGTAAAGAACTTGCCTGCCAATGCAGGAGATGTAAGAGACCCAGACTTGATCCCTGGGTTGGGAAGATCCACTGGAGAAGGAAATGGCAACCCACTCCAGTACTCTTCCTTGGAGAATCCCATTGAGAGAGTAGCCTGACAGGCTACATTTCATAGAGTCACAAAGAGCTGGTCACCACAGAATTGACTGAGGATGCATTTTCAAGAAATAGAAGACACAGGAGAAACTCTGAAAACTGAGTAGAAGTTAGCCTTTTGTGAGAAACATTTACTTTGATAAAAGAAATCTCCATCTATAAAGTTGTCTTCTGCTCTGTACCAAAAAGAGAAGGGTGACTCTAAGTCTCTAGAAACTCTCAACAGAGAAGCCAAGATTTAAATCTGGTTAACAACCTTAGCCTTGTTTACTGAGCTTTTCTTGATGCTGTTTAGTTGCACTGCACAGTCATGTCCAACTTTTTGTGACCCCATGGACTGAAAGACTCCAGGCCTTCCTGTCCCTCACTATCTCCTGAAGTTTGCCTAAGTTCATACCCACTGCATGGGGCTCTGCTGCCCCCAACATCTTTGGCTTTAGATGGAGATGTTATTTGAAGTGGTGGTTTGGGTTCTTTCCAGGAGTTAGTCAGTTTTCCTGGATGTCTTCCATGGATAAGAAGGTACACATGTTATTTGTTAAACTTTTATCTGTTTTTCTCCTATTAATCTACCTTTTTATCAGAGAAGTGTCTCATTCAAGAATGTAAAATGCTAGAAAAGTTATTTTCCTCCCTCACATCATAAACTTCTTTTTAAAAGAATATTATAGTCATTCTTGAGAGGGCAGATATGTCATTTGATCTTCTACTTAACACTTAAGATTTTTACATTTTTAAATTAGGGTATATTTACAGACAGTAAATGTTACCCTTTTAATGCAGTGCTTTACAAGTCTTGAAAAATGCATATGGGTGATAAGCACCACCACAATCAAGATATAGAACAGTTTTGTCACACCCAAAATAGTCCTCATGTCCATTAGTAGCCAACACAAAATCTGGCAGTCACTGACCTGCTTTTATCTCTATTGTGAACAAAGAACAACAAAGAATGTAGCTCATCACCCAGTTATGCAGGTGTTAAGCCAGAACCCACTAAAGTTGCCCATGCCCACCAATGGTGCCCTAAGAAGAATTCAGGATGACAATAAAGCAGGATGTAGCCCTCTATGCTTTGGATAAATAGCCCCTAGATAGTTAGATGCCTATCTCAGAAAGAATTTTACTGACCCCAGATTCTTGCAACTCTCTATACACAGAAAAGCATTAAAATTATTAACAAAAATATCTGTTCTTTGTTATTAGCAGTAATATTTTTCCAAAATATAGGCTTGACTACACATATCTACTGGCCAGAAATATATATAAACTGGCTCCTCTTGTACCTTTTTGGAAAGGTTTCTCAGAGCTGTCTCCAGGGCTGTCCTCAGTAAGACCTTGAATAAAACTTAAGCTCACAAGTCATATATTGTATGTATTTCTTTAAGTTGACATTATATTTGCCTTTGCAAGAATGTGGTACATTTGAAATTATATATATGGAATTATGCATGTAAGTGTTCAATAAAAGTTATTGTGATTTGTCACTGGATTTAAGAAGATATTGATTATAAACTTTTTTAAGTTTGACACTAAAAAAGAACATTTAAAAATAAAATTTAATTGTTTTCTCATCACTTAAGAAGATGCATGCCTTATGATGCTAAAGTAAAAAATATGACTTTGAATCACTGAAATGCTGTATTATTAGTTTTTATTCCTACAAAATGTAATCTAAATATACCTTCCATATTAACATCAGTTAGAATTTCACATTCTATTAAATAGGCCAAAAAATATGGATCTCACTCATTCTTTTTAATTGACAAGTATATACTGAAATGTGTGTGTGTTAGACATTATTTAAACATTACTATATTTAGTGAAAAGTGAAAATACTGATATTTAGTGAAAAGTGAAAGTGTTAGTCACTCAGTTGTGACCAACTCTTTTTGACCCCATGCAAGGCTTCTCTGTCCATAGGATTCTCCAAACAAAAATACTGGTGTGGGTAGCCATTACCTTCTCCAGGAGATCTTCCCAGGAATTGAACCCAGGTCTTCTGCATTGGAGGCAGATTCTTCACCATCTTAGCCACTATGGAAGCTCATACTGATATTTATGCTATTCACAAATTCATGTTACCACAATCCATTCTGCAATCAAAATAATTGCTCATATATTCTTGTTTCATAAAGATTTTATTCCTATAGAAATTATTGCCAAAGGAGAGATTATTTGCAGGATTTTGTGTATTTTCAACTTCTGTAGAAATTTCTAATTTTCCAAAATGCTTTAATAATTTACACATCCAGCAAAATGCAGAAAACATGCCTATTTCCCTAAAATCTTATTGGATATAGTTTCTTTTTAAAATTGTTGTGTAAATAGCATTTCATTTCTTCTTAAATGTTTCTTTCATTCTACTAATACATTGCAGCTTGATATTGCTTCTAAGAAGAGGACTTAAAGAAAATAAATTGTTTATTGAGATTGTTCATGACAACTATGGGAGTAAGAAAAAGTATGAAAAAGAGAGGAAATATCAACTCTAAAATTTTTAAAAGGAGAAAAACCCTGTACCTCAATGAAAATATTTGATTGAAATATAGGAACTCAATTTTCTTTATTAGTGGGGTATATGGACTATATGGATATAGCATCTCTGAAAACTACATAACTGAAAACTTACAAGATTCTAAAATATTAACAATACTTATTATATTTTAGTTTCAATAATGTCTAGACTTTCATTTTATTTTTATCTAAATATTAAATAAATCAAAATTATAAAATATATTTTTGAAATTTAATTTGGGCAAGCTTGACTTAAAAATGCACACAAGGATTTTTTTTAAAAGTTTAGTTTTTTTCCCATCTACACATTTGTCCTCATTTAATTCTATTTATTTGAGATTCACAATTGTATCTCCATGAAGACGATACTTTATCCATATACATGAAATAGATGGCTATTTATATTGAATACTCAACATCTATTTTAGTATAACACACTAAGAAAATACTATCTGAATATTAAGTATTTGTGAAGGCTCACACAACTTTAATTAAGCAATTTATGAGAAAATAATACTTTTGTATTTAATTCTTTCCTGATGTTATCAATATATTTAAATTACCATTGTGCTTTGTTTAAAAATGACATTTTTTAATAACTGCAATTTCTCCATGGCTCTATTTGGAGAATTTTTGACAAAAAAATTAAAATGTACCCCAAAGTGTCATGTGAGTACTGCCTAAGGATATCAATGAGAGCTGACTATCATGGTTGATAGGAAATACAAAATTAAAGGAAATACAAGAGAATGAAGGCAGAGGAATTAACAAAATTCCATAAGTGACAACCATAATGATGGAAGTCAAAATTCTGTGGACATGACAATTTTAAAAGTCATTGTAACATTTTAAAAGTCAGTTCCAAGTTAAATGATCTGCCTGCAATTCAGGAGACCTGGGTTTGATCCCTGGGTTGGGAAGATCCCCTGGAGAAGGGAAGGGCTACCCACTCCAGTATTCTGGCTTGGAGTATTACATGAACTGTATGCAATGGCAACCCACTCCAGTACTCTTGCCTGGAAAATCCCATGGACAGAGGAGCCTGGTGGGCTGCAGTCCATGGGGTCGCTAAGAGTCAGGCATGACTGAGCGACTTCACTTTCACTTTTCACTTTCATGCATTGGAGAAGGAAATGGTAACCCACTCCAGTATTCTTTCCTGGAGAATCCCAGGGACAGAGGAGCCTAGTGGGTTGTCGTCTATGGGGTCGCATGGAGTCGGACACGACTGAAGCGACTTAGCAGTAGATGCAGTATAGTCCATGGGGTTGCAAAGAGTTGTACAGGACTTCCACTTTCACTTTCAAAGTTGAGGGACTTTCACTTTCACTTTCAAAGTTAAAAGAGAGGTGGAAGCAGACCCAATGCTTTTACTATAAAGTTAATATTTATAAAAAATACTAAACTATAATCTGGAACACTTTCATCACTCCATTCCTTGATTCTAGAATTCTTATGAAAATTAAAGCTCAGAAAGCATTTACTTAATTAAGAAACAAATTTAATTTGCAAGTTATGTGTGGTAATATAGGGTATCATATGAGTGGAGGCAAACTATATAAGCTTTCTGCTCCTTGCCTTTTTTGGATAATAAATTTCATAAGTCTTATTTATCAGTATACATATTTTTTCTTTTCCTTTGCAATTATTGAATATTATTTATAAATATCCTATAGACAGTGGGAGATTGAACATAGTCTTTGTTTCTCTTCTTAGGCCTTTCAAAATCTCAGCGATTATCCTTGTACATACATCATTGCATAAACCAGCAAACAATGTATTTATACAAGTGTACATAATACTTGGATTACCATGGTATTGAATGGTTTGCCTTGGAAACGAACAGAGATCATTCTGTCGTTTTTGAGATTGCATCCAAGTACTGTATTTCGGGCTCTTTTGTTGACCATGATGGCTACTCCATTTCTTCTGAGGGATTCCTGCCTGCAGTAGTAGATATAATGGTCATCTGAGTTAAGTTCACCCATCCCAGTCCATTTGAGTTCGCTGATTCCTAGAATGTCGACATTCACTCTTGCCATCTCTTGTTTGACCACTTCCAATTTGCCTTGATTCATGGACCTGACATTCCAGGTTCCTATGCAATATTGCTCTTTACAGCATCGGACCTTTCTTCTATCACCAGTCACATCCACAGCTGGATATTGTTTTTGCTTTGGCTCCATCCCTTCGTTCTTTCTGGAGTTATTTCTCTACTGTCTCCAGTAGCACATTGGGCACCTACTGACCTGGGGAGTTCCTCTTTCAGTATCCTATAATTTTGCCTTTTCATACTGTTCATGGGGTTCTCAAGGCAAGAATACTGAAGTGATTTGCCATTCCCTTCTCCAGTGGACCACATTCTGTCAGATCTCTCCACCATGACCCGCCCATCTTGGGTGGCCCCATGGGCATGGCTTAGTTTCATTGAGTTAGACAAGGTTGTGGTCCTAGTGTGATTGGATTGACTAGTTTCCTGTGAGTATGGTTTCAGTGTGTCTGCCCTCTGATGTGCTCTTGCAACACCTACCATCTTACTTGGGTTTCTCTTACCTTGGGCATGGGGTATCTCTTCATGGCTGCTCCAGCAAAGCGCAGCTGCTGCTCCTTACCTTGGACGAGGGGTATCTCCTCACCACCGACCTTCCTGACCTTCAACGTTGGATAGCTCCTCTAGGCCCTCCTGCGCCCACGCATCCACCGCTCCTTGGACGTGGGGTTGGTCCTCCCGGCCACCGCCCCGGCCTCGGGTGTGGGAGCGTGGGGTAGCTCCTCTCGGCCATCGCCCCTGACCTCGAATGTGGGGTAGCTCCACTTGGCCGCTGCCCTTTACCTCCGATGTGGGGTAGCTCCTCTTGGCTGCCGCCCATGACCTCGGACTTGGGTAGCTCTTCTCGGCCATTCCTGCACCGTCGCAGCCCAGCACTCTCAGCCACTGCCCCTGACCTTGGACATGGGGTACTCCTCTTGGCCACCGCCCTTCGGGCATGGGGTCCTTCCGGCTTCTGCCCCTGACCTCGGACATGGGGTAGCTCCTCTTGGCTGCGCGTAAGTGTGCCGGTCGCAGCCGCCCACGCCTAAGTGTACCAGTTGCAGCCGCAGGCGCTTATTGAACAATTTAACAATTAAACTGTTCAATATCAAGGTAATCCAAGTCTATGCCCCAACCAGTAACACTGAAGAAGCTGAAGTTGACAGTACTAATAAGACCTACAAGACCTTTGACCGATGAAGACCTACAAGAACTAAGACCCAAAAAAGATGTGCTTTTCATTATAGGGCATTGGAATGCAAAAGCAGGAAGTCAAGAAACACCTGGAGTAACAGGCAAATTTGGCCTTGGAATACGAATGAAGCAGGGCAAAGACTAATAGAGTTTTGCCAAGAAAATGCACTGGTCATAGCAAGCACCCTCTTCCAACAACACAAGAGAAGACTCTATACATGGACATCACCACATGGTCAACACCAAAATCAGATTGATTATGTTCTTTGCAGCCAAAGATGGAGAAGCTCTATACAGTTAACAAAAACAAGACCGGGAGCTGACTGTGGCTCAGATTATGAACTCCTTATTACCAAATTCAGACTTAAATTGAAGAAAGTAGGGAAAACCATTAGACCATTCAGGTATGACCTAAATCAAATCCCTCATGATTATACAGTGGAAGTGAGAAATAGATTTAAGGGTTTAGATCCAATAGATAGAGTGCCTGATGAACTATGGATGGAAGTTCATGATATTGTACAGGAGACAGGGATCAAGACCATCCTCATGGAAAAGAAATACAAAAAAAAAAAAAAAAGGCTGTCTGGGGAGGCCTTACAAATAGCTGTGAAAAGAAGAGAAGTGAAAGGCAAAGGAGAAAAGGAAAGATATAAGCTTCTTAATGCAGAGTTCCAAAGAATAGCAAGAAGAGATAAGAAAGCCTTCCTCAGTGATCAATGCAAAGAAATAGAGGAAAACAGCAGAATGGGAAAGACTAGAGATCTCTTCAAGAAAATTAGAGATACCAAGGGAACATTTCATGCAAAGATGGGCTCGATAAAGGACAGAAATGGTATGGACCTAACAGAAGCAGAAAATATTAAGAAGAGGTGGCAAGAATACACAGAAGAACTGTACAAAAAAGAACTTCAGGACCCAGATAATCACGATGGTGTGATCACTCTAGAGCCAGACATCCTGGAATGTGAAGTCCAGTGGGCCTTAGAAAGCATCACTACGAACAAAGCTAGTGGAGGTTATGGAATTCCAGTTGAGCTATTTCAAATCCTGAAAGATGATGCCATGATAGTGATTCACTCAATATGCCAGCAAATTTGGAAAACTCAGCAGTGGCCACAGGACTGGAAAAAGTCAGTTTTCATTCCAATCGCAAAGAAAGGCAATGCCAAAGAATGCTCAAACTACCGCACAATTGCACTCATCTCACACGCTAGTAAAGTAATGCTCAAAATTCTCCAAGCTAGGCTTCTGCAATACGTGAACCATGAACTTCCTGATGTTCAAGTTGGTTTCAGAAAAGGCAGAGGAACCAGAGATGAAATTGCCAAATTCTGCTGGATCATGGAAAAAGCAAGAGAGTTCCAGAAAAACATCTATTTCTGCTTTATTGACTATGCCAAAGCCTTTGACTGTGTGGGTCACAATAAACTGTGGAAAATTCTGAAAGAGATGGGAACACCAGACCACCTGACCTGCCTCTTGAGAAATCTGTATGCAGGTCAGGAAGCAACAGTTAGAACTGGACATGGAACAACAGACTGGTTCCAAATAGGAAAAGGAGTTCATCAAGGCTGTACGTATATTGTCACCCTGTTTATTTAACTTATATGCAGAGTAGATCATGAGAAATGCTGGACTGGAAGAAACACAAGCTGGAATCAAGACTGCTGGGAGAAATATCAATAACCTCAGATATGCAGATGACACCACCCTTATGGCAGAAAGTGAAGAGGAACTCAAAAGCCACTTGATGAAAGTGAAAGTGGAGAGTGAAAAAGTTGGCTTAAAGCTCAACATTCAGAAAACAAAGATCATGGCATCTGGTCCCATCACTTCATGTGAAATAGATGGGGAAACAGTGGAAACAGTGTCAGACTTTATTTTTTGGGCTCCAAAATCATTGCAGATGGTGACTGCAGCCATGAAATTAAAAGATGCTTATTCCTTGGAAGGAAAGTTATGACCAACCTAGATAGCATATTCAAAAGCAGAGATGTTACTTTGCCAACAAAGTTTCGTCTAGTCAAGGCTATGGTTTTTCCTGTGGTCATGTATGGATGTGAGAGTTGGACTGTGAAGAAGGCTGAGTGCCGAAGAATTGATGCTTTTGAACTGTGGTGTTGGAGAAGACTCTTGAGAGTCCCTTGGACTGCAAGGAGATCCATCTAGTCCATTCTGAAGATCAGCCCTGGGATTTCTTTGGAAGGAATGATGCTAAAGCTGAAACTCCAGTACTTTGGCCACCTCATGCGAAGAGTTGACTTATTGGAAAAGACTCTGATTGCTGGGAGGGATTGGGGGCAGGAGGAGAAGGGGATGACAGAGGATGAGATGGCTGGATGGCATCACTGACTCGATGCACATGAGTCTGAATGAACTCTGGAGTTGGTGATGGACAGGGAGGCCTGGCGTGCTGCGATTCATGGGGTCGCAAAAGAGTCGGACATGACTGAGCAACTGAACTGATCTTATCTGAATATAATACTCGCATTTTTATAAGTGTATATAAATATATACAATGCATACTATAACATCTGGTATTTAAATATGTCTGTGTGTTAGTTGTTCAGTCATGTCCGACTCTTTGCAACCTCATGGACTGTAGCCAACCAGACTCCTCACTCAGTGGAATTTTCCAAGCAAGAATATTAGAGTGGGTAGTCATTCTCTTCTCCAGGGGATCTTCCCAACCCAGGGACAAAACCTGGGTCTCCTCATTGCAGGCAGATCCTTTACTGTTTGCTTACATTTATAATAAAATATATAAAAACATAAATTTATAAGATGATACTTACATGTAAAATTATCGAGTAGAATTACTAGGTCAAAGTGTACCTGTATTTTGATGTTAAATGTATTGTTAAATTTCCTTCTCTAAAGATAGGCCAATAAATAGTTCTGTTATCCTTATATTGAGAAATCTCTATTTTTCTTCTCTTTTTAAAGACTATTTCCTTCTTCATCATCTATATTACTCCAAGAGCGAGTACTACTCTTTCAAAGTTAGTTTTCTATATTCTTCTAGTCTCTTTAATGCCCTAGTTTATACTCTTGGATGCCTCACTAATTCTAACTTGTCCTGGTCTGGTGCAGCAAAGCAGGCAGAATTATATTTTTGTATCTATGTCCAATGTTTATAGTTCTGCAATGATTTCCTATTTAGCTTATTTCAAAATCCAAACCAATTACTATGGCCCCTCTCTAATTCTCTAAAATCATCTGTCATTCTCCCTCTAAATCACTATAACAAAGCTACCCTTGTCTTCTATCCAGCCTTGGGACACTATTTTTTATGGCTCTCTAATTTGCCATATGCTGTTTACTTTATCTAGGATATTTTACTCTTCATTCTTCAACTTTTAAACTCCTTGCTATCCTTCACATAACTGAATAAATATTGCATTTTTTTCAAGCAGTCTTTTATTGACAACTATCATATTTTAGGTTTTCCTCCATAGCAGGACCTGAATCAAGAACTTACGTGCAGATAGTTTATTTGGATGAAAATCCCACAAAGCAAAATGGGAGAAAGGGCAAAGTAAGACAGAAAAGAAGAAAGACAAGAAAAATGTATAATGTCAGTCAGTCAACCAATCAGGGCTGTGTGAGACATAACTCATATTCATTCCATTAAATGCTGAGTCGGCTAGAGCATAATCTAGTGACTTCCATCTCTTACGGCTACTGCTGAGTCATTTCAGTTGTGTCCGACTCTGTGCGACCCCATAGAAGGCAGCCCACCAGGCTCCACCATCCCTGGGATTCTCCAGGCAAGAACACTGGAATGAGTTGCCATTTCCTTCTCCAATGCATGAAAGTGAAAAGTGAAAGTGAAGTCGCTCAGAGGAAGCTCTTCACATTTAAGGATTCTGTCTGAAGGCAGCTGTGCAAGTTGACATTGTGCTGCAAAATGCCCCCTGACAGAAAATAAGAGATATACAAGTTCTTGAAAGGGAAAGCTGGCATATGCTAAAAACTTGTTCTTTTACAATTACAGATGAACACAGTTAAGCTTATGGGATTTAGGGTGGAACATGAATATGGTGTGTTATGGACCATACATACAGACCTATTCACTCGTGTTCCATATGGAGTCTAGCCTGGATGACTGGCAGCCACAATCTAAAAAAAATGAGTGAAATTGTGTAGGTAGTGGAAGAAGATACATAGCAAGAGCTCTTATGCTACCACTCATACGAAGACATATTGATATTAATATTTTTGTTTCTATCCACGATGGTAGATTTGTTTTCACACTTGGCTAGCCTATTGGCTGCTTACATGGCTATGCAATTTTTGAGGTAATGTCACCAATTCACTAGTAACACACCAAGTTTGAGATAACTATTACACAATTAAGAAATGACAAATAAGAGAATGAGTTAATCTGTAATTTGTAGAAAGATCCAGCCTAGAGATAAAAATTGTATGCAATTAGGGATATGTACATAATTTAAAGTCATAAGATTGAAACTTTCGGTAGTGAATGAAGATAGGAAAATGTTCTCAGTACTAAGACATAGGGCATTCCAGTACTTAGAGTTTGCTCATGAAAGAGTGAACAGTCACTGAGATTAGAAGAAAACAGATTAATCTGATGCCTTTAATGCCCAATAAATAGAATTTACTGTGAAGAAATATCCACTGGATAAATATAACCTTGAAAAGAGAAAATAGAGTAAAGCTGTCATAGGAAAAAAAAAAAATCAAAAACTAGACTGTGTTCAAAATAGAATGGAGGTTTGCAGAACTGGAGCCATCTAGTGTAGAAGAGCACATCAAAGAGTCTTACAGTGGAGATAGTAAGAGACAACTGGAGCAAGGAATGGGGTCTGGAAATGTTTTGCTTGTTTTCTTTTGTTTTTAAGGTTGGCACAAGAAAGAATGGTTTAATGAAGAAATAACTGACCTATTAATAGAGAAGGAAGACTTCTATATGAAGCAGAATATGAGACATGTTTGTAATGGGAAAAATTCACCTAGCCCTTCTTTCTTAATTTTCTCCCTCCAAATTTCAACTTTGCACATCAGGTCAGTCAATTTTCCATTATCTTTTTAACATATTACTTTTCTTGGAAGATTAGGCATGCATGATTCATAAATTTATGTCTCATTAAAGTAAGGGTAACAACTTCTCTTATCTGTATACATGTATTGATATTTACATGTGGGGTACTATAGAAGAACTTTTTTTATTGTGGCACACTTTCACTAGTCCAATTAAAATTTATGCTTGTAGAATCTGATCAATTTTGTGTCCATCACTGACACAAAGTAAAATTAATCCATCAGAAAGTCAATCAGTGTAAACAATTTATATAAGAAGCCTTCATCTGAATATTGATTTATTGTACCAATTCACTTTGTTCTACCAGATTATATCTAGTCTTACTTATTTTAGAAGGTTAAAAATAAGTTATTATATTAATAACCATTTTGAATATCTTATACTTGGTTAATCCTTAGCTGACAAGGCTTCTTTCTCTAAGATATTAATTTAAAATAACTTTCAGATTATTATTGTCTTGACTTGATTGAGTTGTCTTGAGTTGATTGGGTACAAAGCTGATTTGGATTCATCAAATTTTCACTCCTTTTCCTTTCATCACATCTCACTCTGATTCTCAACAATAAGTTTACTTTAGCCCCTGTTAGTCAGTTTTAGTGGTTTCCATAATCATATATACACAAAATGATACATAAAATTATCCAATACCTAAGATAAATAAATGCCTATTTCTAACATAGTAATCTGGAAAAACAAGGAACTTTGTAGGAGTTTTAAGAAAAATTACCAGGAGTTTACAGTCTACCAATGATACTAAACAAGATGTTTCTCTCTTTGTTAATATGTGTTTATATATAAACACATACACTCATATCTTTTCGGAATCCTAGGCTCCTAGGCTCAAAATTATTCTGCTTTCTTTATACCCTCTTTGGATTTCATGCTTCCATCAGCCACTACCTCTAAATGTGTTGTGGTTCTCAGCTTACTATCAGTTAGTATATAAAGCAATGCATTATTATGAAAAGCAATTCATTTTGCTCTAAAAGCATCTAACACATTTATTCCAGTAAAGAAGTTCCTTGGTAGGGAGATTCATTGTCTACTGGCAAAAAAGAAGGAAAGAAAGAAAAAATGGAGAGAGGAAGGAAAAAAGGAAAGGAGGAAGAAAAGAAGAAAAAATATTGTTCCATAATAAATTGAGAAAATTCACATACTTATGCCTCCAGGTCAAAAATGATGATTGTTAATATACTAGTGACAGATGCTATATGAAAAGTAGCAGAGAAATCAGCATTTGTCACATGTCTCATTAACAGAATATCAGTGAATATAAAGTCAAAACATGCCATTTTTCAGGAAAATTATTATATTGTCTCATGTTTTGTATAACTGTCAATACTGCAAAGAGTGTGTTGATAATTAATTTTTATCGGGAATGTATTACGCTGACAAGACTGAATATCTATGGGTAAGTAATAAATTTATCAGATACATTTTATGAAAAGAAATTAAAAACCTGTTTCATAAGGCAACTAAAAAAATGAAAAATTATTTTTATATTTTGCATACATGCACACTATAGGATGAATGTAGGAAAAATTATAGTAAAGAAAAAATAATTGTGAGCATTTTGAATTTTTAATTTTGAATTTTTGTATATTGTGAAGATATATTTCTTGAAAACTGTTATAAATCCAAATATTTCTTCATGCTTTGTGATCCAAATTGATGAGAAGATTTAATTTTTACAAAAAAATGTTATTCATTTTTACCATATTTTCAAATTAGCAGTTTCTCAAAGTATATAAATTTTTCCCATGTCTATTCTTTTTCTTTCTCTTTTTAACTTCTAAAATATGTGAACATTTTCTTTCCATCATTTTAAACAGATAATTAATTTTATTCTATAATTAAAGGATTTACTTTTAATTTTATTACTTGCTCCATTTTAATTTTTAAAACATTTTTAATTCAAAGATAATTACTAGTTAATTAAATTTCTTATCTTTCAATAAGAACATTCCAAGTTTTAGATTTTTTTAATTGAGAAACATTTCCATAGTCAGATTTCATATATGTTTCAACTTCTAATTTATTTCTTTCTTGAAACAATGCATGAAAAACAAAACCTGTTATATGATTGAGGACTGCTAATTTAATTTACATTGTTAATTTCCAGATATATTGTATTTAAATAAAACTACAGTACAAGTACAGTTTATGATCTCAGAAATTCACTGAAAATTTTTCTGTGTTCTGTTATATAATCACTATTTTCTTAATTATTATAATTTTTTGACAAATTTTCCTTGGGAATCTAATAGAAGATATATTCACCAGTTGTATAATACAACATGAGATGTATCAGTATTTCTAGTTTCTTGGTAACAGTTTATGAGAATGTGTGTGTCTGTATGTGTGTGTGTATGTAATCTCTAGATTTTAAGTGCTTTTCCTATTTACACACAAAGGGCCAATACTAACAAATTTAATAGAATGGCTAGAAATTTGATCGACTTTAACTGTTATGAGGCAAAGTTGTTTTTAAGTATTTATACTTTTCTTGTAAAAATTTCATTTAGCTATGTTCATGATTGCTGCTGCTGCGTCACTTTAGTCATGTCCGACTCTATGTGACCCCATAGACGGCAGCCCACCAAGCTTCCCGTCCCTGGGATTCTCCAGGCAAGAACACTGGAGTGGGTTGCCATTTCTTTCTCCAATGCATGAAAGTGAAAAGTGAAAGTGAAGTCGCTCAGTCATGTCCAACTCAGCGACCCCATGGACTGCAGCCTAACAGGCTCCTCCGTCCATGGGATTTTCCAGGCAAGAATACTGGAGTGGGTTGCCATTACTTTCTCCAATGCATGAAAGTGAAAAGTGAAAGTGAAGTCGCTCAGTTGTGTCCAACTCTTCACGACCCCATGGACTGTAGCCTACAGGCTCCTCCGTCCATGGGATTTTCCAGGCAAGAGTACTTGAGTGGGGTGCCATTGCCTTCTCCGATGTTCATGACTATTTTCACTTAAATTTCATCTCTACAAAAATGATGCTTTAAAGTCTTACAACGTTTTTACACTAGAGTAGAAGTCGACTTAAGTGGTTTCTCGACGGTAAATCTGTGGCGTATGTTTGGTGGTGGTTTAGTCGCTAAGCCGTGTCTGACTCGTGATCCCATGGATTGTAGGCCACCAGCCTCCTCTATCCATGGAATTCTCTAGGCAAGAATACTGAAGCGGGTTGCCATTTCTTTCTACAGGGTTTCTTCCTGACCCAGGAATCAAACCCACGTCTCCTGCATTAGAGGCAGATTCTTTACCAACTGAGCTACAAGGGAAGCTAAATGTTTAGGTTCTTTGAAAAAAGAGCTCTAGAGTTATGTTGTCTTATTGAAAAAATAAATTTATGGATACAGACACTAATTTATCACTGCCAAAGCAGTGATATATTCAGATGGTCAAGTAAGTGTTCAAATTTAAGATACAATTTCTCCTTTCAATTTTTTCCAGTTTATAATGAGTAAATCTGATTTTCACTAAGATAAAAAACCTGCAGTTAAATGATATAAAAATAATCATACTAGATCTTCTAATTATTAAATACAAAAACTATGCCTTGAGAATTTAAATATAAAATGTAACATAAAATCTCAGCTATGCCTGTTTTCTTTTCCCAAATAATACTGTGAACTGCAGTCCAAAGTGAAATAAGTTGTGAGTAGGGAGATTGGCAAGTGACATTTTTCTCCATTAATTCTGCATTCCTCATTTCATTCTGTGTTACCCCCTAGGGCTGGAGTCCCAATATGAGGCTTGTCACAATCTGTATCTGTCACCTCAAGTGAACGAACAACTTTCCAATATGTTCCTGACAGCAGGATTTCAACCATGTGGGAGGATTTGGGAACAGTTCCTTGATTGGCACTTCAAATATCCCCTCATCAGCTCCGTAGTGCTTCAATCTTACTGAAGAACTCAGGTGTTCTAAGAGGAGCATTGTTAACTATTTTGGGGCTGATTTCTTTTTTAATCTTGAAAAAAATATTTGAGAAAAATAGTTTTTTAAAATACATAATGTACAATTATGTAAAGTTTAAAAATAAAATAAAATTCAAAAAAAAAAGCAGATAAGAAAAAAAAATAAAATACATAATGTAAACTGGAATGAATGAAATATCAAGTTTAGTTTTAAACATATTTTATAATTTACTAATTTCCTTTATAGATATGCTACTTCTAATCTTCATAACCAAAATATATTGCTTTAAAGATGAATAAAACAAACTTATAGGATCACATGTATTTATTAAATAGGCTATGCTTTGCATAATTTAAAAATTATAGAGCTGAGAAATACATATTTTATAAAATGTTCTTATATTTTCGTCTCTTAGCTTTGAATATTACTATGTGGGAAAGTTTTAATCACCTAAAAACTTAAAAATATTAAATATGTATACTATAACATAGGAATTAAGGTATATCACTTCAAAATCTCATCATTGATTTATGTTGATTCTTTAATAACTATTAATATTTCACTCATAAATAATGAAGAAATGGACAGTATGTATGTATAACATGGATAGTATATATAAGAAGTGGACATATGTACTATAAGAATTGTAAATGGCAATGTGACAGTGGGTACTGAACTGCCTTGAAACATCATTCACATCATCATGATTTACTTAAAATATGAAATTTATTTACAGTTGGCTTATAAATATACTATGTAGGTTTTTTGCTTTCTATAAATTCATTCTTAAGCATTTGATCACTCTGAGAGGTCATCAATATAAATCAATCAATCCAATACAGTAAGTAAATTATATAAATGTTATAAATAAAACTTTATAATCTACATATTATTAATTTATAGTAAAGGCTTCCCTGGTGGCTCAGAGGTTAAAGCGTCTGCCTACAATGCAGGAGACCTGGGTTCAATCCCTGGGTCAGGAAGATTCCCTGGAGAAGGAAATGGTAACCTGCTCCAGTATTCTTGCCTGGAGAACCCCAGGGATGGAAAAGCCTGGTAGGCTACAGTCCATAGGGTTGCAAAGAGTCAGATACGACTGAGCGACTTCACTTAAAGAAACATATTAAAAGCACATACATGTTAAGCCTGTAATGTAATGCATTCAGAATAAACATATTTATTACACAACAGCTAGTAGTTTCAAAAGTATATGAGTGGGAGAAGTAATGTGTTTCTTTAGTTAGTAACAATGCAATCAAATATTAAAAATCACTATTTTTTATATATTCTTTACAATCAAGCACATAGATAAAACTGCAATACTTAATTGCAAAATAAATTAAATGTGTTGTAAATAGGACACTTAACATGTAGATAAACAACAACAAAAATGTTTATTTTTCTAAAAGGCATTCAAGGTTTACATATCATTATAATAAATCTAGTGTCAGGATATTGCTAACATGGAAGGAAATGAAAGAGAAAGAGACAAAAAGAAATTAGGACCTTCTTTGTAACATTAAAAATGACTTAGAAAATATATGATAATATACTTAGACTTTGAAGTTTTATTGTGAATATAATTTGGCATAAGCATCATCTTGTCTTTTTTTTTAAATGCTCTTAAATCTGACCCTCAAGAAAATGTCACTAGCTACCAATAGACCTCCAAAGCTTCCTTCCAGTAAATTATATGATGCTATGACTTTTTAAAGACCAGATCTTAATTATTATAATTAAATTACTATTAAATCTAGATATAAGAAAAAAGTCTTCCCTATATACACCTGTCCGCCCTTGGCTCATCTTCTCCCCATGTATTGAGAAGAATTGGCTTTGCAAACTATATTTCACATGCCATAGACTAACTTGCTTTGAAATGAGGGAGTTTAAGATAAAGTTTTTTCTTAATTTATACTTTGTTTTGTCTGCTTAGATTTATGTATAAAGATTTATCTATTTTTTTTTAAATTTGGAAACCATTGTTCCTAGCAATGAACATGTACACACAATTCTGACTTGTATTCTTATTTTGCAGGGGGTGGGGGGCCACACTGCATGGCTTGGGGGATCTCAGTTCCCCAACCAGGGAGTGAACCCAGGCCACTACCGTGAAAACCCAGAATCCTGAGCACTAGGCCACCAGGGAACTCTCTGTTTTGATATTTATATAAGTTTATTTAATACTACAACATTTATGGGAAAAGAAATATTTTTCAATAGCCTCATCTTCATTAGTATTAGAAATGGAAGGTGGCTACATTTTTCATAATAAAATAGGGTTTCTTGGTGTTTTTAGGTCAGAGTGGAAGCATATCTAAACAGCTTGGAAACAAAATGCATGCTGAGAGCCTTCACATATTTAATTGTAATTATTGTAAAGGTTTATGGAGCAGGAAAAAAATGTCTTAGCAAATGCTTACTAATTTGGTGGTATTTCAAACTTGGTAAACTGAAAAATGTTCGGAAATAGCCTATAGTAAAAACATATTTGTTTACGTTCTTAGTCCCCTGAGGGCATGCTTTCCTCATTTTTGGGCATTATTTCCTCAGCCAAATTGTCAGGATTCAAATGGTAAAAGGATGATTGGTCATACTTTTTGAATTAAAGAATCAATGCTGTTAATGTCACAGATGAGCATTCTGAAAGACTGTGTCAGTTTCAGGAAAGTCTTTAAAACACTGAAGCTGCTACCTTCTCTTGTGACTGATCAGAATACTGCCACCCTTATTTAATGAACAAGGATGTCCATGAAGTCCTGACAATAGCTTTTAGAATGATTCAAGGGTTCATGAGATCAAGATTGTTCCTGCATACAAGAAGTAAGAGGTAATTGGGCAAGTGGTGGATAGTAGCAACTGAAGAGAAGTGTAAAAGCTGGCAGCTTCAGACAGGAGCTGATTTTAGCGACAAACAACAAAAGAAAAAGGATTTCCTACTGGGACTTAAAGATGTCAAAATAGCCTACACACCATCAGTGGAAAGCACAGTATAGTATTGTTTCCCTTTAAGCTAGTGAAATAAAATAAAAGCGAACTTGATGTTTCAATCTCCCAGACTTCTACTGTATTTTCATTTGGAAATCTTCAAGTTATATCATATAACAGGAACAAAGAGGAAAAATGGAAGACACTAAAACACTTTATTGCCCATATTCACTCCACTCTAATCTGGGTCTTTGGCTCTTTTTTTGTATATACTTGGAGTAGGACCTTATTTAAAGAGTTCATAATGCTGATAGCTAACCTAACTTGCTTTATATTTTTGTTATATAATGCCTATCTAGGACCTTATTTAAAGAGTTCATAATGCTGATAGCTAACCTAACTTGCTTTATATTTTTGTTATATAATACCTATCTTTTTCTGGACAAGCTGGTAAATAACAAATAATAAGAAAAGTGTGGGCACACATTTTCAAAGTAAGAGAGAAAGAAAAGATCAAGGAAGGGAAGAAGGGAAGAAGGGAAGAAGGCAGGCTACGAGGGAAGGAGAAATGAAAATAATTTATTTGAGAGCAAAAGGAAGAAGACTGACACATTATTTTTTGGTGCACTATATTTGAAATGAGAAATGTGAATATAAGCAAAGAAGGAAAAATATAAAACTGAAATCTTAAATATACAATGAGAAAAATGAAATAGTTTTCTTTCTAATTAATTTTATTGGCTTTATAAAATATTTGAATGTTCATTTTCCTAGTTGCATATATATGTATATGTATTTGCTAATTGTATAAAGATAAAGCAACATGGCAAATATATATATTAAGTAATCAAATATGTAGATTTGTATAGAACATATATAGATAGGTTATATAAAAGTGATATTTATTTCATTTATATATTTATTTATATGTACATATGTAATACATGTATATACATGTAAATATATGTATTTGATATTTTTAAAGTAGGAAAAAAATTCACCTGCTTTTGAATTCAAATTTATTTTTTTAGAGAATCACAAATACTCGTATCACATGTGTCTCTTGTCCTTTCTATCAAAAATAATATTATGATCAAGTAGAAATTTGGGTCATTTTCTGTGATGATGCAGGTGAAGTTCAAAGTTACTTTAGATGAAATACAGTAGGTTAGTTTCCAGTCCCATTAAAATTTTATAGGGCAATTAAATGTACATAAAGATAGGATTTGAAATTAAACAATCTCAGTTGTTAACAGTGGAACTTAAGGTAGATAACCTAGCATTTTTATGATTGATTTTTTAATCTCTAACATTACAAAAATGGTTGCTCTATAAGATTATGAGAAATACATATAGGAAAATGTGCAGTTGTCTTAAAATTAAGAGGTACTCAGTCAAACTTAAAAGGAAGTTATCCGAAAGAAGAAAACTGTAAAATGTCTGCTCCCAGAAATATGGAACAGAAGACATAGAATAAAAGGCATGTGGTTGGTTTAAGAAACATTATGGAATATAGAAGGCATTCCATGCTATGCTAAAAAATTCAGAATTCCTTCATAGATGGTATGTAGTCATCAGATGTTTATAAGGATGAGGTAATGTGGCAGATTTGTATCCTAGAAAGATCACTGCTGAGGCAAGAGAAATAATTCTTGGAAAGCTATTATACTAATTAAATTGAGGTCTGATGAGAATCTGGATTAAAGAAGTACTGGTAGGAATTATAGTGGTAAATACATTGACAAAAAATCCCAAACTACAAAATTGGAAGGGTTTTGTGACGCTTCAAAAGTTAAAAATCAAAAAATAAAGGCAAAAGTCTTTACAGTTTGGACAAAGTAAGGACAAAGTCATCTCTCATGACTTTGAGATAAATGAGTTTTCTTTCTTTGTGTTTTTCCACTACACCACATTGTTTATTATTCTGGATAATGCATTTCTCTTAACATAAAAGGTTAATGCCAGGCATTTCAGAATCATTTACCTATGCATAAATCAGGTACTGAGTAAATTTATTTAAGCCTTAAAGGACCACAGTTTTATGGACTGTGTATAACTGAAAATATTCTGTATTGCTTTCTCTGTATTTGTGTATATTTTCTCTATTCTATGAAACATAGATAGTCTGGAAGAAAAAGAATACTGCTACTTGGGTTTGATATCTGGCTGTAAGCAGTGCTGCCTACTGCTAAAGTATGACATTTGCAATGAAAGCAAACAAACAAAACGCATAAATAATAAGACAAAAATGCATTATTCTAAAGATTTTACCATCCATTCTTTTGACAATTGCCTTTCTAGCTTTACTCAAAGAAGTAGGAATATTTCTCCTATTCATTTGATTCCATGATACTGCTTGAATGACATTTACTAAGTTGCATCCCATAGTGCAGAAATTTTGATTTTTGCAGGTTTCCTTTCTTTTATCCATGCATTTCTGTGAATAGAGTGATGGACTGAGTAGGTGTATTTTAAGACACTATTAATTTCCTAATATATATACTCCAGGTGGTTTATCTCCTAGGTTACAGTGGCTGTTTAATGGCAAGATTGGAATTTAAGGTTTTAAAGAGTGAACCTGCTTGGATTACAAAGTTTATTTTATACTTAAAACAAGTTTTACCAAAGAGACTTTGCATTGAGATATTGGGAGTGGCTAATTACACCAGATAGTAATAAAACAGTACTCAAGATTCCCTTTTGTCTATGACACTTGTAAATAATCTCCCTCCAGAACCACATAGAAATTAAGCATGACTGGTCCAACATATAATTCAGGCATACCAGAATACAGTTTCACCCTAACTCTACTGTTCTTCATAATGTATTCCAATTAATGTAAGGGTATTAATGAACTTTATTATTAAATGGAATACATTATGAACAACAGTAGAGTTAGGTAAAACTGTATTCTGGTATGCCTGAATTATATGTTGGACTAGTCATGCTTAATTTCTATGTGGTTCTTGAGGGAGACTGTAGGCTTCCCTGGTGGCTCAGATGGTAAAGCGTCTGCCTACAATGCGGGAGACCTGGGTTCGATTCCTGGGTCAGGAAGATCCCCTGGAAAAGGAAATGGCAATCCACTCCAGCACTCTTGCCCGGAAAATCCCATGGACGGAGGAGCCTGATCGGCTACAGTCCATGGGGTTGCAAAGAGTCGGACACAAGTGAGTGACTTTACTTTCACAGTTTTACAATCTCTTTTAGCTTATGTTAACCTCATTTTAGACTTGAAGAGTTATTTCATAGTCCTTAGCTATTAGCCCTACATTTCAATCATCAGGGGAATCATGCTTGCTTACATCACTTCAAATGTAGGTTGTTTAATATGGTTAAGCACCAGTTATTACAACTTTGAAATAAGAATTAAAATAATCTTTATGGTGAAGAATTAAATGAAAAAAGGCATATAAAGGTCTTAACACAGAAAAATCTCTAAAACAATAATCACTCAATCAAAAGATGAGTAGTATTATTATTTTTGAATTAAAGGTAACCAAGGTTGTTCTTGTAAATCAACTATAATCAGAAGTGTGAAGAGATTTTGAAAAAATATATATAATTCTATTTATTTTAATGTTAAAATCTTTACAAATTAGTGTACAACTTAAAACTACTAGTCAGTACTTTGACCATTCTAGGTATAAAATGTATTAAAATGAGTGAACACATGAATAGAAGAAGTACCAATGTTAAGAGCAGTTATTCCTTTAACATGACTGCATGCAGCATATCCCCTTTTTGAAACCTCCAAGCATTTGAAACCTGCTTAGCATGAAAAGCCTACCATCCATTCTCAGGAAACTGAGTCACCAAGAAGTTTACTCACTTGCTTAGAGTTACCAACACAGTGTTAGGACTGGGATTTAAGTCCTCTAGACTCAAGAGACAAGGCTTTATTTCATTTTATTTATTTATTTATTTATATTTTTTAATATAAATTTATTTTAATTGGAGGCTAATTACTTTACAATATTGTATTGGTTTTGCCATACCTCAACAATGCAGTATTACTCAGCCATTAAAAAGAATATATTTGAATCAGTTCTAATGAGGTGGATGAAACAGGAGCCTATTATACAGAGTGAAGTAAGCCAGAAAGAAAAACATCAATACAGTATACTAATGCATATATATGGAATTTAGAAAGATGGTTATTATTACCATTACTCCATTGTGTATATGTATCACAGCTTTCTTATCCATTCATCTGCTGATGGACATCTAGGTTGCTTCCATGTCCTGGCTATTATACACAGTGCTGTGATGAACATTGGGGTACACTGTTTCTTTCAATTCTGGTTTCCTCTGTGTGTATGCCCAGCAGTGTGATTGCATTTTAAATATTATGATTATTCTATATTTATTCAGCATCCAAGAAAGAAAGAAAATACATTTAAATTATGAATACATATAAACAGGATTAGTGGTTAACAGGCAGTGATCAAGACCCATCCCCAAGAAAAAGAAATGCAAAAAGGCAAAATGGTTGTGTGATGAGGTCTTACAAATAGCTGAGAAAAGATGAGACGCTAAAGGAGAAGGAGAAAAGGAGAGATACACCCATGTGAATGCAGAGACCCAAGGACCAGCAAGGAGAGATAAGAAAGCTCTCTTCAGTAATCAATGCAAAGAAATAGAGGAAAACAATAGAATGGGAAAGACTAGAGATCTCAAGAAAATTAGAGATACCAAGGGAATATTTCATGCAAAAATGGACACAATAAAGCACAGAAATAGTATGAACCTAACAGAAGCAGAAGAGATTAAGAAGAGGTGGCAAGAATACACAGAATAACTGTACAAAAAAGATCTTCATGACCCAGATAATGGTGTGATCACTCACCTAGAGCCAGACATCCTGGAATGTGAAGTCAAAAGGGCCTTAGAAAACATCACTATGAACAAAGCTAGTGGAGGTGATGGAATTCCAGTTGAGCTATTTCAAATCCTAAAGGATGATGCTGCGAAAGTGCTGCACTCAATATTCCAGAAGATCTGGAAAACTAGGCAGTGGCCACAAGACTGGAAAAAGTCAGTTTTCATTCAAATACCAAAGAAAGGCAATGCCAAAGAATGTTCAAACTACCACACAATTGCACTCATCTCATATGCTAGCAAAATGATGCTCACAATTCTCCAAGCCAGGCTTCATTAATAAGTGAACCATGAACTCCCAGATGTTCAAACTGAATTTAGAAAAGGCAGAGAACCAGAGATCAAATTGCCATCATCCATTGGATCACTGGAAAAGCAAGATAATTCCAGACCACGTTACCTGCCTGCTGAAAAATGTGTATGCAAGTCCAGAAGCAACAGTTAGAACTGGACATGGAATAAAAGACTGGTTCCAAATTGGGAATAGAGTATGTCAAGGCTGTATATAGTTACCCTGCTTATTTAACTTATATGGAGAGTACATTATGTGAAATGCTGGGCTGTATGAAGCACAAGCTGGAATCAAGATTGCTGGGAGAAATATCAATAACCTCAGATATGCAGACGACACCACCCTTATGGCAGAAAGTGAAGAAGAACTAAAGAGCCTCTTGATGAAAGTGAAAGAGGAGAGTGAAAATGTTGATTTAAAACTCAGTATTCGGGTTCAGGATGGGGAACACGTGTATACCCGTGGCAGATTCATGTTGATGTATGGCAAAACCAATACAATATTGTAAAGTAATTAACCTCCAATTAAAATAAATAAATTTATATTAAAAACAAAACAAACTCAGGTCATGGCATCTGGTCCCATCACTTTATGGCAAATAGATGGGGAAACAATGGAAATGGTGGCAGACTTTATTTTCTTGGACTCCAAAATCACTGCAGATGATAACTGCAGCCATGAAATTAAAAGATGCTTGCTCTTTGGAAAAAAGCTATGACCAACCTAGACAGCATATTAAAAAGTAGAGACACTACTTTTCCGACAAAGGTCCATCCATTCAAAGCAGTGGTTTTTCCAGTAGTCATGTATGGATGTGAAAGTTGGACTATAAAGATATCTGAGCCCCAAAGAATTGATGCTTCTGAACTGTGGTGTTGAAGACTCTTGAGAGTCCCTTGGACTTCAAGAAATTCCATCCAGTCAATTCTGAAATAAATCAGTCCTGAATTTTCATTGGAAGGACTAATATTGAAGCTCAATCTTCAATACTTTGATCACTTGATGCGAAGAACTGATTCATTTGAAAAGACCCTGATGATGGGAAAGATTGAAGGCAGAGGAGAAGGGGATGAAAGAGGATGAGATGGTTGGATGGCATCACCAACTTGATGGATATGAATCTTAGCAAGCTCCAGGAGTTTGTGATGTACAGAGATGCCTGGTGTGCTGCAGTTCATGGGGTCACAAAGAATTGGACATGATGAGTGGCTCTACTGAACTGAACAGAAAGGGATTTAAACCCTTCTGTTAAAATGAATTATCCCACTTAGAGTGAACTATTCCCTATGCTTCTTCTAGTGTACCATATATTAAGTGGGTACCCAGCATGTGGAGGTTAAAGCAAGTTATGAGATTCTTTAATAAATACATTAATTTGTCACCAAGGGCTTTCCAGTTTTATCTGCTAACTGGTTTGGAGTGGTTAAGGACACCCAGTGAAGTATATACATCATACTGCCAATACCTCACATCTCACCAGAAAAAAAAAAAAAAATTTCAGGCTCTTGGATTAAATGACACACACCTAGAATTTAATCACATACTTAACATGTTCAATAAACATTGATAAAGTGTCCCAGATGCTGGGCTGTATTCTTGCTTTAAAATAATTAACTTTCTGTGGAAGGGGAATTACATATAAGCAACAATGTTATGCCAGGTAAAAATATACTATCAAAGTATTTTATAATTTGCATTGACAGTGGCAACTTTAGTGGCCTAGAAAAGTAGTTTTCACAGAGAGAAGTACCTTTGAGCAGTGTTTTAATAAATGTAAATGACTTCACTCCCCAAAATGAATTTGAAAGAACATATCAGGCAGGGTGTATCTCATGTTTATAGGCATAGAGAAAATCGAGGTAGGAAGAACAATTCAAAGATTATTGCAATCAAGAGAGAGAAATAAGGAGAAAAAAATGTGAAAAATAATAAGACAAAATATAATCTTAACCATAAAATTCATGAAAAATATTATGTTTTTATAGTCATATTGAAGACAAAGTTTTGACATAACATAAAAAAAAATAAGATTTGATTGACAATACACAGATGGATGCTTCCCTTGTGGCTTAGCTGGTAAAGAATATGCCTACAATGTGGGAGAACTGCGTTCAATCTCTGGGTTGGGAAGATCCCCTGGAGAAGGGAAAGGCTACCCACTCCAATATTCTTGTGTAAAAAATCCCATGAAGTCCATGGGGTTCCAAAGAGCCGGACATGACTGACTGACTTTCATATAGATGGATGGATAGAAACTTTTTCTCTAGCACTATAAACAAAGATTATGTTGGTTTTTAATATTTTTTAATTTATTATATTTTGAAATAACTATTTTTGATTCTTTATTACATAATCATCTCATATATATTTGTTTCCTTAAAGAAGATTTCCCTAATAAAATGGTAATATATGTCAGGGAAATGTAATTATGTTTTAAATTTTATATCTCAGTTTGAAAGATGATACTTTCTTACTAACATGATTGAAGAATTATATTGAAATCAACTAGCAATCTAAAACTTTAAATCTTAACTTTGAGTTTATGCTTCAACCAAATAATCATGAAAATCCTAAATACAATGAAAATAACAATGTTTTTCATATCAGTTAAATTCAGTGATAATAATCAGAGCAAATAATTATTTAAACGAGATCTTTAATACATTTTTATTTTATAGGCCTGATTGATTACCTCAAAAGTCAAAAATAATTACTGTCCAGCAGAAATTAACAGAGCATTGTAAATCAACTATATTTTCAATTTAAGAAAAATCTACATATTGACTCAACAATGTTTAGGGTTCATAATAACCCATTATACAGACTGTCTTGTGTGCCCATGCTTGTTATAATAAATTGCTACAACAATTTGTAGTGATTTAAGGTCACATTATCTTGTCATTCTGGAGGTCAGATTTCCAAAATGGGTCACACTGACTAAAATCAACATAGTGGCAATATTTCTTTTGGAGACTCTTCAGGAGTATCTATTTCCTTGCTTTTTCCATTCCAGAGGCAGCCTGTATTCCTAGACTTTCACTTTCTTCCATTTTCAAAGCCAATAATCTGTCTCACTTTGCAGTACTCTGCCCTCTTCTGTCACTCTCTTCCCCTTTTGAAAACTTTTTGATTACTTTGGATTCACCTGAATAACCTGCTGATTAACAAACTAATGTTGTCTAAAACCTTAATTTTCCCTTTTCATGTAAGGTAACATAGTCACAGTTACCAGGGATGATGCAAGAATTTTGGCAGGGGCCTGGGGAGAGCGCTATTATTTTGCCTACCCCACAGAATAAGAATATTAAAAAATAATTTAGAATATGGTTTACAATGGCAAATTATAAGGACAAGAGAATAAAAATAAACATCTTATATAAAGATAAGGGCTGATGTGTTGGATACTCCAATATTTTGATGAATACATTAGGTAGCTTCAACTTTCTTACCCTTGGGATGAGTAGTTACATTTAATTTAATTTTCCAATTAAGAAAAATTAAATTAATTACTTGCTGCTTGCCCTTGAGAATACATTCTTCAGTTTTAATGGCACATAGTTATTATCCCTCAGGAAAGGAAGGTTTACAAAATATTTATTAACAGTCACAATTGCCAATACTCACCCAAATTCATTTCTACAGTATACAGTTTAAAAATCCATGGAATATCTTCTGATAAGAATTTTATTGGGTGAGAGAGAGGAGAAAAGGGAAGGAGGTGGGGGGGAATGCTTTTGTTTAAAATGAGTTAGGAATTGTGTATTTTCCCCTTTGAGTCACTGGTTAAAAAATAAGGAAAGAAAAGAAGATTGTAATAAGAAAAAAGAATGAAAGAAGAAAGGACAAACTGGGGGGAGAGAGAGTATTAATATTATATCATCTCAGAAATCCACTATTTTCAGTCTCCTTTTCAAAAACAGGATGTGTGATCATATGAATGGTCAAGATTCTTGCACTGAGAAGCCATGAATGCATGTATGGCTCTTTATTATTTAGCAGCTAACCCCTTTTTAAAAAAATGTGCTTTTTTTTTTTTTTAAATCTGTATGATAAGGGCCTTGAGGCCTTGGTTACTAGAATGTACTAAAATGTATTTTTACTTACATTAATTTCCTTGGATAAGAGTGTCCTATGGTACTCTTTCCTCTTTCTTATATGGTGCTGTAGAGTCTTTTCTGCCCTGCTGCTGTGCGTTTTGTTGCTTTTCCCTGTGCCTGTTGCCACTTTTGACCATTGCTGCTGCTGCTGCTACAGCTGCTAGAGTCTCGATCTGCTTCAGCCCATTGCTGATTGCTATGATCATTTCTCTTCATTTTTGTTCTGTATTGCTTTTAGTTTTTGTCCTGTATTTATTCATTACTGTTTAACTCTTTATACCTAACCATGGCTGATTAATGTGATTATACTTTTATTTGCTGACTAAACATTCCATGTATAATGTTTTAATATGTTGTGTATAAATGTAAGTCATTCACTCACAAATTTTAGTGGAATGCTTATACATTAATAAAAACAGCAGAATTATTATTAATTTAGGAACAATAAAAATAAACAGTAAATAACTGCTATCCCCAAAGAGTTTATAATTATGTCACAGATAATGAATATGAGAATAATAAACACTGTTGTCAAATACGAAGAAAAATGATCATTTTATATTAAATTAGGGATGGGTATCAAGGAGACAACTCTAATTTTGCCCTAAGGTGAAAATATTGTATTTAAATATTAAAAGTTCTAGGTCTTGGACAGAGAACATATAGTAAGTTGGAGAAATTTTTAATTCTTCAATGAAAATTTGATACAAAAAAATGAAATCTAGACTCAAAATTCTATAGTCTGATTTTTTGGTTTATGACTCTCTTAATTGACTGTCAGTCTTCTCTGTGCTCTAGTCCAAATAATTTGGAAAGCATCCATACAAACATAACAAAGGACACATCAGTTTGCCAAACACGTTGGTTTATCAGAGTTTTCTACATAAGATGTTGGAAATCTTACTTGTACAGACAAAGTGCAATGGATTTCTAACTACTGCTTTAGGAGACTATCATGGAATGTCAGATAGATATTTGCTTAAATACAAGGAGCATTGATTCTTAAGAAGTGCTCTGACAACTTCATAAGAAGGTAAACTTGTTCATGTAAAATTTAGATGCTTATGATAGAAGCCTTTGATTAAAAAAATACCCATATAAATGCAAACACATAGTTGACATCAGCTTGCAACTTGAATACTCATTCTTTTTGAGACAAAATACTGACAAAATGGCATCTTGATCAATGAATTAAATGAGTATTGATATTTCCTCCACTTAAAATAATTAGATTTTACCTTTGTATTGCAAGGTACATTTTACAGAAATATTGGTGACCTTCTCTTGCCCCCAACTGCTTCTTTTTTCATAATATAATACATTTCTGAGGTACTGAAAGTTTATAACAAATTACACATGAAAGAAGGAAGAGAAAACTGAAGACAACAAACAAGTTTGACAAACAATGGTTGGGAACACTGTCCTGTCAATCTTAACACTGTTAAATAAATTATTCCATCAAGGTCTGTAACTATGGCAACAAAATGGTAGAATTTTAAACTATTATAAAATGAAAGAAGGCAAAATTTTAAAACAGTGATTGTACATCCACAAACAACCTGTTTGTACTAGAGTACTGGCATTTTAGCTATACCATATATATATATATATATGACATATATATATATATAGTATATATGGTATTGGTATAGCTATATATATATGTAATTTCTTAAAAGACTCATGGAAAAACATCCTTCTTAAAACTAAACAAGTTGTAAAGGTTTAAAAAAAAATGAAACACAAATTTGACCCTCCATATTCTCAGGTTCTACATCTGTAGATTCAACCAACCCCAGATGTAGATAAGGTTGAATCTGAAGACTGGTTATGTTATTTTAAGCCCTTCCAAAAATAGTTGTAATTTTAATGGTATATAAGTCACAGTTTTCATTCGTATTTAGATGGTAATTTTCAGTAGAACTTTCCAGTATTAAAGAAACTGTAGCTTGAGGAGGAATTATCAAACATAAGAAATATAAATTTTGAAACATTTTATAAGGTACAAAATTTCAAATTATAATGACATTATCTATTAAAATCGCCATTTTAGAGTCATAATGAAAACTCATCATATTTTCAAAATTAAATAATATAAGTGAGGATCAATTCATTCCTTTTATTCCATCTGAATATTAATATTCTCCATTAAAACAGATAAGTAATGGGTCAGAAAATATGTTTTAATACCTGTTCTGCTTCCATACTAAAACTGAATTTCTTTTAGTTACTTTTAAAAGAGTAGCAGCTTAATTTATTCATTGATATACAGGACCAGTGGGTGTTTATGTGCTACTGTAGACTAGATTTTGAAGCTCGTGGTGAGTCTTTGATATGTGTTCTCCTATATAGAAGGACTACTTCAGACTAATACCTAAATAGACCTTTTGGGGATAATTGAACCAAAACTTAACAAAAGATTCTGGGTAGACTCAGCTTTTTTTTTTTTTTTTTTCCCTAGTGGCATGTACCCTGTTAAGGGCAGCAATTATGTTTCAAAGGCAAATTCACAAAAATGAAAAATCAAAAAACTTGTTCATACAAAGTTCTCCAAGAATTGTAACTTTGATCTCACAGCTAAATTCCAGGCATGACCTGAGTAATCCAAAACATCATATTATGAATAAGAAAAATGTTTTTAACATGCATATCTATGATTTTATCTGTTCCTGTTTGTTCAGATGCAATGGAAAGAATTTTCAGCAGAAATGATTCTGTTAAGGCAATACCTCGCCTTTGCACCTCCAGGGGACAGAGAGTGGGAGGCAGAAAGCACCCTTGACCTCCACATATTATGGAAAGTGCCACATTAAGAAATGATTGACTCCCATAGAGAAGAGTGAGGGCACAGGAGTGCTGGTTCATTACCTTGCTTCAACTTGACCCTCATTACACTTAAATACATATTCATGAATCCCCCTCAACAACTGGGTCATAGGTAGGATAAGAAAGGTATCTGGGATAATAAATGAGAGTTCTTGAAATCAGAAAAGAAAAAAAAAATAGTCCTGCGAATTTACCATCTGTATTTATAGCTCAATATTAACATGTATTTCTTACAAGAAAAATTTGAAAATAAAGGCATTTATTGAAAATCTGAATTCATTATTTTATACAGTTATTTTAATAAGATATAAAGGTTAATAATTGCCATTAGTTTCCATTTTAATATACTGAATATTAAGCAGAAAAATCCCATGTATTGGAATGGCATTTATTTGTTAACAAAGAAAAATAACTGAAAATAGGTATCTTTAATCTCTAAGAAATTCATTCTCACAACCCCTAAGTACATAAAACCATCATATAACTTTTATGTATTGTCAACAGTTTATTTAAGCCTAGCCAAACATCAGATAAGAAATATTTTTTTATTCTAGGTATATGTGATGCATGGACAATTTTTTAAAGTGAGATGAGTAGACATTTTAATTATAAATAGAGTATAATTTTGATGTGACAAAATAAAACTTCTTATGCCAATCTGGGTGTGAATATACATTTATATCACATACATATATTTAGCACTTTGCAGAATAAATTTCTCTAACATGTTGAGTTTATCTCATTCAAAATATCTAAGATAAAAAAATTGGAACATGCTATAGATAAATAATTTGTATTTTTTATTTATAGATGAAACAATTTTATCCTACTGTTTTCACAATGTATTAGTTATTCAATGAAATGTATAATTTATCTATTTAAAAAAATACAAAGAGATGCAATCTAAGTCTTTATAAAGAATTTTGCTTACACAAATTGATGTTTCTGGATACAGTTGAGAAAAGGCTATGTAAAGAAAGATCATAGAAGTTCAAGGAAAGGGAAAAAAAAAATGCTTCTTTCTTCTAAGTGTTTTTATACCTATCTTCTTTTTCTTTCTACTCCCTTTGATATAATGTGGAAATTTCTGATTTGGAGAAGAAAATAATTTAAAATAGAATTTAACTATTTATTTCACTGTAAGCTTCAATACTACAATAGTTATTTCTTAGAAATACTCACATAATAAGCTACTGAATAAATCAATAAAACACTGAAGGAACTGAGTAGTCAAGGTGATTCTGCACTGTTCAGTTATGTATTATAATATAATATTACAATAGAAAATTCTTATTTTGATAGACTCTGTGACCATTTTGCAGTTAGGATACAAAATTTTTACCAGAACAGTTTAAGAAGGAAATTAAATAAATTAAAATAAATATCAGCCAAATGTTCACTCTGACAGTTGAAATGTGAGTTCATATGGTGAAGACTCCAAGTTAAGAATAGGTCATAGGGATATGATTTTCTTGAATTTATAAATAAGAGAAAGTTAAACACAAATTAGTAATTCGGGTATACTTGTGGCAGATTCATGTTGATGTATGGCAAAACCAATACAATATTGAAAAGTAATTAACCTCCAATTAAAATTTAAAAATAAATACATAAATATATCAAAAAATAAATAAAATAAAATAAAATTTAAAAAAATGAATATAATTTGATAAATTTGACCACATAGAAAATATTCAAACATATGAGCTTCAAAATCTTGAAACCCACACTCTGTGTTTTGATAGCTTGTGTGCCTTGGGCAAGCAACTTAACCTTTTTATCCCTTAGTTTCTATGCATTTTAGAAAAAAATCAGGATACTTGAAATTTCATCAAAAGTGCAAGGCATATCCAATGCAATCTTTTATATAAACCTTCAGTTCAGTTCAGTCAGTTCAGTCGCTCAGTTGTGTCTGAATCTTTGCAACCCCATGAATCGCAGCATGCCAGGCCTCCCTGTCCATCACCAACTCCCGGAGTTCACTCAGACTCAAGTCCATCGAGTCAGTGATGCCATCCAGCCATCTCATCCTCTGTCTTCCCCTTCTCCTCCTGCCCCCAATCCCTCCCAACATCAGAGACTTTTCCAATGAGTGAACTCTTCGCATGAGGTGGCCAGAGTACTGGAGTTTCAGCTTTAGCATCATTCCTTCCAAAGAAATCCCAGGGCTGATCTTTAGAATGGACTGGTTGGATCTCCTAGCAGTCCAAGGGACTCTCAAGAGTCTTCTCCCACACCACAGTTCAAAAGCATCAATTCTTCGGCGCTCAGCCTTCTTCACAGTCCAACTCTCACATCCATACATGACCACTGGAAAACCCATAGCCTTGACTAGATGGACCTTTGTTGGCAATGTAATGTCTCTGCTTTTTAGTATGCTATCTAGGTTGGTCATAACTTTCCTTCCAAGAATTAAGCGTCTTTTAATTTCATGGCTATAGTCACCATCTGCAGTGATTTTGGAGCCCCCCAAAAATAAAGTCTGACACTGTTTCCATTGTTTCCCCATCTATTTCCCATGAAGTGATGGGACAAGATGCCAGGATCTTCATTTTCTGAATGTTGAGCTTTAAGCCAACTTTTTCACTCTCCACTTTCACTTTCATCAAGAGGCTTTTTAGTTCCTCTTCACTTTCTGCCATAAGGGTGGTGTCATCTGCATATCTGAGGTTATTGATATTTCTCCTGGCAATCTTGATTCCAGCTTGTGCTTCTTCCAGCCCAGCGTTTCTCATGATGTACTCTGCATATAAGTTAAATAAGTTAAATAAGCAGGATGACAATATACAGCCTAAATGCTTAAAAAATATTATTAATGATTTAAGTAAATAATGTCTATGCACTCTATATGCTTACTGCACCTTAATTTTTTTTATTATTCATTCATATATACACACTTATATGTTTATGTTGACACACATTTATTTAAAAATGTGTCTCTTGTCCATCTCAGTCAAGATAATATAAATTCTCAAGGGAGAGAATATTTGATGCAAACTACTTCATACGCTTTTTACATACATGAGTTTCAGCAACCTCTGAGTTACTGAGTGACTGAACAACAACGAATACACTTATTCAACATTTGCATTTCCAAATACATGAATCTCGTGTCTTTCTCACATTTAAAAACTGGGGTCTTAGATCATCCAGAAAATCAACTGGCATTAAACAACAGTTTAAGTAAACACTGACCTTAAACACAACATTTGACCAAATAGACTTAATAGAGATATATAGAACATTCCATCCAAAAGTGGCAGAAATCACATTATTTTCAAGTGCACATGGAATACTCTCAAGGACAGATCACATGCCAGGCCACAAAAGTACTCAGGATAAATTTAAGAATGTTGAAATAAATTTTATCAAGCAGCTTTCTTTTCTGACCACAACACTCTGCACTAAACATCAACTGCAAAGGAAAAAGCCCTGCAGAAACCACAAACATGGAAGCTAAAACTCATGCTGCTAAGGGACCGATGCACCACTGAAGAAATCAAGGAATAAATGAAAGAATACCTTAAGAAAAATGAAAACAAATCCACAACCATCCAAAATTCAGCAAAAGTAGTTTTAAGAAAAAAGTTTATAGTGATACAAGCCTATATCCGCAAATAAGAGAAAAATGGAAATAAGCACCCTAAATTTAAAGGAACTAGGAAAAAAAGAAAAAAAAGAACAAAGCCAAAAGTTAGTAAAGGAAAGAAATCATAAAGATCAGAGCAGAAATAGATGAAATGAAGACTAAAAAATATTTTAAAAAGATCAGTGAAAATACAAACCAGTTCTTTAAAAATATAAACAAAATCAATAAACCTTTAGCCAGATCCTTTTTTTTTTTTAAGTGGGAGAGAGGGCCCCAACACAGTAAAATCAGCAGATTCTCAAGTCCCACAGTCTTCCATATCACTTTACACATCCCTGGATACAAGGAACTGCAGACTGTATAGTTCTGAACATATATATTTTTTTAATCTGCATGTAAGTAGATCCTCAATTCAAAATCTTGTTCAAGTATCACCTGTACATCTGTATACCTCTATATCTATTAATCTACTTATCTATCATCTATCTGAAATATCATGCAGGTAATATGAAGGATATCCTACATATTACATGCAAGCTATTTTACATTTTACTGTCTGTAGAAATAATATTTTAATAACTTTTTAAAAAATTATAGCATACTTCTCCTTTGCTTTCCCCCATCAGTATGGATTTATTTTTTTAAATTATATCAACCTCAAATAAGAAAATTTCTAACATTTTAACACAGGTGTGTCTCTTTTGTTACTGTTTTCATCCATGAATTGACCAGTCTGTCCTGAAAAATTTTAAAGTACTAGTAATATTGGACATGAGCATATTTACTAGATCACTATTTAAGACTATACTGGCAACTAGTTTCTTACAGATTATCTTCAACACATAAAGGATGAATATTTCTCTATCTGCTTTATAATGTATCTGTTATTTAAAAGATACGTTTGTTATCAGCATTTCATTTCTCCAGACAATAAAATAACTATAATCCTTCTCCAAAGTGATACACACATTGCTCACAAAATGTGTGTTACAGAGACAACTTTATAGATGAGTTGAGGCACTAACCATGCATAGATCAACTGAAAGACAAGTGGAGATATGTCTTAGTAAGACCTAGAATTTCAGTCTTGCAAATTTGGCTTTCATTTGATGTTGACATTTTATTTCATTCTAATATTGTGCTGATATGAATGATTTTATATATATTTAGAGTTAAGTAATAGTCCTGGTGTGCTGTGATTCATGGGGTTGCAAAGAGTCGGACACGACTGAGTGACTGAACTGAACTGAACTGGACTGAATAGTCTGTCACAATCTCTCAAAAATTATATTTGTAGTTATGTTAAAGTCTGATTTAATTTTATTAGTTGTCAAGTTAGATTGATTAGTTAATTTATATTCAGTGCTTATATCTGTGTGATTATTTTACAATGATGTCTCTGCTTCCTTTAATTAGGGCCCTTATGAACTGAATTGTTCTTCCCTCATATGTCGAGTCCTAACTCCTAGGACCCCAGAATGTAGGTATATTTGGAGATGGTGGCTTTAAAAAGGTAATTAAGTTAAAATGAAGCCCTGTGGATGGGCCCTTTCCAATCTGACTAGTGTCCTTATAAGAAGAAGAAAGGACAAAAGGAGAGACAACAAGGGTATGCATACACAGGGAAAGACCATGTAGTAACACAAAAAGAAGGTGGCCACATGCAAGCTGAGGAGAGAGATTTCAAAAGAAACCAGTCCTACCAGAACATTTATCATGGACAGTCAACCTCCAGAAGTGTAAGAAATAAATTTGTGGTGTTTAAGCCACTCAGTCTGTGATGTTTAAAAGTGATGGTAACCTAGCAGACTATACAAGGGCCTAAAAAAGTGAAATAGTTTAAGATCACATAGGTAGTGACGGGGAGATCCCAGATGCAGATGGAGATATATCATACTCTAATGGCTTCAACACATTATACTACCCGACACCAAAATTAACTTTGTATCATAACATTTTGTTTTTCCTTCTTGTGTTTAAAAAAAATTAGTCTTTTTCATTTGAAATATTAATTCAAAATGAATATTTACAAACACAGTTTTATTGTATGTATTAGAATGTGGGATTTAACACTGAAAAAAATTAGAAATTCTTATTTTTAAGTAAAAATATAACATTTATCTCAGAAATGTTGACCTTTTTAAATCTAAACAAGTTTTTCTCAGTAACAAAACAGATTTTTCTCTGGGAAAAAACATACTTCCTTTGATCTCATGAAATATTCAAAGCGATAATGAAGCATGTTTTGCTTTCTTGTAAACCTGTTAAAATATTATTTTTCTCTGAGGTTGACAGTGGTGAAAATTTTATCACACAGCATGAAAGGTGTTATTTTGATACATCGGCACCATATCAAAACTTATCCTTGCACATTCAACTTTGTGACAAAGAATATTTTCCTATGAATTTCACAGGCAATTTCCATGGGACTAAAAAAAAAAAGAATTAGTTTTAGATGCTGAATGGCTTATATGCTGTTAACTGGTCAGGACAGGTTGATGAATGTATTGATGTCGAATTAACATACATTATAACCTAAAGCAAATTGGTAATATCATTTCTGACATGGATATTCACATTAACCAGGGATAAAAAGATATTTGAAATTAAAGTAATTAACAATCCTACTTTCTACCTTCATTTACAGAACTCTCAGTAATGGCAATGGGCTCATGATTTCAATAGCTATGAATAGAGTTTTAAAAATCTATTTCTATGATCAAAAAAGCACCAAGGATCCAATCTTACTGTCTTCCTTTTGTTCTTCAATTCTGAGTTTATTAGAATTTTTTATGTAATGAGATTTATTCTTTAGAAATACAAGATTAGAGATGTGGTAGAGGAAAAGGGAGAGTAGTATCTCTCCATACAAGAAATAGTAACAAATAATAGAGCACGATTAATTTGAATGATAACTTTCCAATAATTGAGATCACACATGTAATCAATTTCCAGGTCCTATCTTTCTAACCTTATTTTCAACAGCCTGTATTTTTCATGAACATTGCAACTACTTTATGTCAAGTTACCTTTATTTATCAACTGAATACAGCAACATCCAAGCGGATCTTTCTTTCAGTCTTCACTTTCACCTCCCTCCCATACTCTCTACAAATAGCAACCTCAGTGAGTATTTGGGAACTAAAATAGTGTCATGTCATTCCTCAGCATAAAATATTTCAATATCTCTTAATAACTCATTATGAAAAACTTACACTTGAATTACTGAATGAATTACTATTCTTGTTGTTATTAAAATGTCAGCTCCATTTGTCTTACTCTTAGTTGTACGTCCCATATTCTATATATTGAGAATTATCACTGACCTGTTAGTCTGCAAAGGATGTTCACATACATCTAACTACACGTGCCTGCTGTCAAATATCTTCTCATATTCATAACCTTCTTTTATTGAAAAAAACAAATGTTCTACCAAGGCCATCATTAAGATTTTCTTTACTCATATTTTAAGATTTGACTCATTACCTCCTTAAAAATAGTGCCTATCAATACCAGACCCATTCTGTGCTTATGTGTAAAGCATCTGACTCCAGCAAAAATTAACAACACATTTCTCTGCAGCTCCATAAAATGGTATATCACCAAAATAATGCATCATACACTGCCATGCTTTTATACTACATGTATATTTGTGTTCAAAGAGTAATCAACTTAACAGAACTGTTTTAATATCTTTTTATAGCCTCTCAGGGTATAGTAAAGTGGTTTTTATAGTATAACAATGAAGAATGTGTTTAACTTGAATTGAATGTCTATTAATATATACACACTTAGATATAAGATACTTGAAACTTTAGTGCTTCTTTTTTTTTTTGCTTGTTTGTTTGTTTCAAAATATTCTGAGTGGCTAGAACATAATTGTATTAACATGAATTAGGTAGTTTATATGTCTGCATGTGTACTGTCACTTCAGCCCTGTCTGACTCCGTGCGACTCTATGGACTGCAGCCTGCTAGGCTTCGCTGTGGGATTCTCCAGGCAAGAATACTTGGAGGGGTTGCTGTGAACTCCTCAAGGGATCTTCCCAACCCAGGGATTGAACCCTTGTCTGTTATCTAACCTGCATTGGCAGGCAGGTTCTTTATCACCAGTGCCATCTGGGGAACCCAGTTGATGTGTCTAGTTACATACTAATAATTCAAAGTGTGTTTTATAACATAGGTACTCGCTATATCTCACAAATATATTTTTGATGGGTGAATGCCAGAAAGTGCAGTCAGCACAAATCTGAATGATCTTAGTCATGTCAAATATTAGATAGAAATTTTAAAGCTATTTGAAGAAATGGAACATCCTTGCTGAAATCCTCTTGGAACAGCCTGCGCTTTCATTAACTTTCAGTAATTGAAACCATCAAATTCTAATGTTTAAAAATAAAACCTTATACTAAGTCTGAACTTTCTTTTTCCAAAGATCTGTCAGTGTTACCTTGGTTTTAGAGTCAGAAAGATAGATACATCAGGGCACATTCTCCCTAAGGCATCTTCCTAGCTTCCCTACTCTTTCATCCTGATAACCTACCTGAGTAATTTTAACAAAGCCAGATTAAGTAGGGCTTTCCATCAGTTTAAAATGGCATCTCTTAATGAAGGCTGAGAACAATAATGAAGCTGTGATTAACACCCTTTGACCTTTAGCTGAGAAATATAGGTCTTCAATCCATGCAGTCTATAGGCCTTTTATAAATGAAAATAGCCCCAAGGAATGAATTTTGGTGACAAAATAGAAAAAAAAATCTGAATGGAATGAAACTTCCCTGTATTCATTAATTGTGTAATAGATGAATTGAAGAATACTATAGAGCTATTCTTGAAATGACTATCAGGGGATATCCTTGAGTTAAGAACATTTAAGTACCTAAATGATTAACTTGAGCCTTATTCAAGCATAACCCCCAAACCCAAACAAAATCCTTTTGCTGATATAATCAAATCACAGGAAATTAAATAGGCTCAAGTGGAATTTTAGTGAACTGAATTTATCTAGATTATTTTAAAAATGTAAAGTGTTGGAGAAATTACTTTATAATAATGATGTACTTGATATGAATCTTAGAAATTACTTTGGGGAGTCTGAGTGGTAAATTCTTATTATTCTTGAGTCTTAGGCAGATGGTTATAAGTGCCTATCAATACCAGACCAGTTCTGGGCTTACCTGTAGAGTTAATCACACTATTGTTATGGGATACAGCATTAATAATTTGGATAAGAAAAAAACCCTCAAATGTAAATAATTCTCCTTTGGAAGGTAAAGTTAAAAATCCTTGATATTAAAATAAGTGAACTTTCATATGAAAACTCTCAAGAGAAACATAGTCTATTATATTTGTTTTATATAGAAAAATGCATGCATACAAGTTTTTGAGAAATGAGATATGTTGGTGAATTCATTATTTTGAGTTGATGAATAACTTCATTGCTATAATAAAGCTATAATTTCTTAAGTTTTTCATAAATCCCAGAAAAGACCATAGAATCCTGCTATATTTCTATGTCTCGGTTTTTTTTTAATTTAAATTTATTTATTTTAATTCGAGGCTAATTACTTTACAATATTGTATTGGTTCTGGCACACATCAACATGAATCCGCCATGGGCGTACCCATGTTCCCCATCCTGAACCCCCCTCCCACCTCACTCCCCGTACAGTCCCTACCAGTCATCCCAGTGCACCAGCCCCAAGCATCCTGTATTGAACCTGGACTGGCGATTCGTTTCTTATATGATATTATACATGTTAGGTTAGTCTAAGTTGGCTTAAAGCTCAACATTCAGAAAACTAAGATCATGGCATCAAGTCATATCACTTCATGGGAAATAGATGGGGAAACAGGGGAAACAGTGGAAACAGTGTCAGACTTTATTTTTTTGGGCTCCAAAATCACTGCAGATGGTGATTGCAGCCATGACATTAAAAGACGCTTATTCCTTGGAAGGAAAGTTATGGCCAACCTAGATAGCATATTCAAAAGCAGACATTACTTTGCCAACAAAGGTCTGTCTAGGCAAGGCTATAGTTTTTCCAGTGGCCATGTATGGATATGAAAGTTTCTTTCATAGTGCCGAAGAAAGCTGAGCGCCAAAGAATTGATGCTTTTGAATTGTGGTGTTGGAGAAGACTCTTGAGAGTCCCTTGGACTGCAAGGAGATCTAACCAGTCCATCCGAAAGGAGATCAGCCCTGGGTGTTCTTTGGAAGGACTGGTGCTAAAGCTGAAAATCCAATACTTTCGCCACCTCATGCGAAGAGTTGACTCATTGGAAAAGACTCTGATGCTGGGAGGGATTTGGGGCAGGAGGAGAAGGGGATGACAGAGGATGAGATAGCTGTATGGTATCACTGACTGGATGGACATGAGTCTGAGTGAACTCCGGGAGTTGGTGATGGACAGGGAGGCCTGGCTTGCTGCGATTCACGGGGTCGCAAAGAGTCAGACACGACTGAGCGACTGAAATGAACTGAATTAGACACAACAACATTTTAATTTTGCTTTATTTTTTGTTTCATTTTAATGCTCTTATTTTAATCCTACTTTCTTTTCCTAGGACCTATTTAATGATTTTAAAAAACCTCATTTTCTTTCAGGGATACTTTAAGCATCAAATCACTGACTTATGATTGACTAAAAATCATAAAATTATAACTCATGTTGACTTCTCTATTTGTTGACATAATGACACATTTTCAATTTTTAAATTGAATTGTCCATTGGCATGAGAAAATTTAAGGTTACATATAGACAACTCTTATTCTGCAGGAGGCTATAAAATCTTATTAAAATACAAAATGTAAAAGTACTTGATCAAAAGACATGGATTGCAGCTTCAGCTCCTTCACCTGTTAAGCACCTTGATAATTCTGGATATCAATTTTATCATCTGTACAATAGGAATAAGAATGCCTAATGGGATTATTGGTCATTTGACTACTTTGCACATGATATAAGTCATAGTTGACAATTTCCAAATGTAAGCTTTGTGTTTTGTGAGTCATTGTAAAATATATAATTATATGAAGTAGTATCAACAAGTAGACTTTTCAATGTAAGAGAACCTAAATGAAAATTTAAAAAGAAGACCAAATATTTAAGGGCAAAATTAAATTGAAAAGTCTCTAGGAGGATATCATTTATATTATAATGTGCAAGATGTTTTATTCAATAAACCCCATTTAGTAAGTCATTTAAGGCCACAGAATGGTAGAACTGAAGTTGGAAACTGAATTCAAGACAAGATTAAAACTCAAAATGAATTTATATTAAACATTGAAACTTTATAATGTTATATTTAAAGATTTAATATGGTAAACTATTCAGTTCAGTTCAGTTCAGTCACTCAGTCCTGTCCGACTCTTTGTGACCCCATGAACTGCAGTGGGCCAGGCCTCCCTGTCCATCACCAACTTCCAGAATCCACACAAACCCATGTCCATCCAGTAAATGATGCCATCCAACCATCTCATCCTCTGTCTTCCCCTTCTCTTCCTGCCCTCAATCTTCCCCAGCATCAATTAATTAATTATATTTTAGTTATAAATAACATATCATGATTTACAAGTATACCAGTTATTTGTTGTCATTTTGCTCTTTGAGATTCTGATGATTAATACTTTTTCACTACTCCATTTCTTGGACAAATCTTAGTTTTTTTCTCTGAGTTTAGATTCAATTTCTATTACTATATAGAATTATATAGAGAATATAATTCTCTCTATTATTATATAGAGAAGTAGAAACAAAGCCTGCTAGTGAAATATTTCAAATCATATTTTTATAATATCTATATCTGGTAATAATTTAAAATTCCTATTTTGTTGATTTCATTGGCTTAATATACAAGCATTTTTATGGATTAGCATAAATGTACATCAGTCTATACATACTACCCAAAAACATTTTATTACTTGAATTTACTTTCTATAAAACTTCCTTTCTGTATGTATATTGTTGTATGTTAATAGCCTTTAAACAATAAACACGTATCCATAATCCATTTAAAATTAAATTATGCAAGATGAATTGTTTCAAAGATATAAACACAAATATGAGGATATGAAATTAATAACATGATAGAAGCAAGGTCTCACAAATCTTTCTGTTTATCTAAAATTATTTTCTATAATTGCAAGATAGCAAGTTTAAAAAACACTTTTACATCTTTTCACTTTAAGGGAAATAATTTGAAGTTTGACATAATGAACAGTATTCTTCAGCCAATACATGTAATTTGTAGGAAAATCCTTTAGGAAAAATGCTTTGAAAGTGAAAGTGTTAGTCACTCAGTCGTGTCCAACTCTTTGTGACCCCATGAACTGTAGCCTAGAAGGCTACTCTGTCCATGGAATTCTACAAGCAAGAATATTGGAGCAGGTTGCCATTTCCTTCCCCAGGGGCTCTTCCTACCCAGGGATTGAACCTGGGTCTTCTGCATTGCTGGCAGACTCTTTACCAACTGAGCAACCAGGGGGAGGCTTTAGCCTTCCACAACAACTATAGAATTGAACAAGTCATTTCACATATCACATAAATTCAGTTTAGAAATTGATTCACTGAGATATTCAGTGAAAATTTTCTCCCATTCTGAAGGCTATCTTTTCACCTTGGTTATAGTTTCCTTTGTTGTGCAGAAGCTTTTGATTTTTATTAGGTCCTATTTGTTTATTTTTGCTTTTATTTCCAATATTCTGAGAGATGGGTTATAGAGGATCTTGCTGTGATTTATGTCGGAGAGTGTTTTGCCTATGTTCTCCTCTAAGAGTTTTATAGTTTCTGGTCTTATGTTTCGATCTTTAATCCATTTTGAGTTTATTTTTGTGTATGGTGTTAGAAAGTGTTCTAGTTTCATTCTTTTACAAGCGGTTGACCAGATTTCCCAGCACCACTTGTTAAAGAGATTGTCTTTTCTCCATTGTATATTCTTGCCTCCTTTGTCAAAGATAAGGTGCATGGACCTTAGGTGGACATAGGTGCATGGATTTATCTCTAGGCTTTCTATTTTGTTCCATTGATCTATATTTCTGTCTTTGTGCCAGTACCATACAGTCTTGATGACTGTGGCTTTGTAGTAGAGCCTGAAGTCAAGCAGGTTAATTCCTCTAGTTCCATTCTTCTTTCTCAAGATTGTTTTGGCTATTCAAGGCTTTTTGTATTTCCATACAAATTGTGAAATTATTTGTTCTAGCTCTGTGAAAAATACCGTTGGTAGCTTAATAGGGATTGCATTGAACCATCACAGCACTGTTTATTATAGCCAGGACATGGAAGCAACCTAGATGTCCATCAGCAGATGAATGGATAAGAAAGCTGTGGTACATACACACAATGGAGTATTACTCAGCCATTAAAAAGAATACAATTGAATCAGTTCTAATGAGGTGGATGAAACTGGAGCCTAGTATACAGAGTGAAGTAAGCCAGAAAGAAAAACACCAATACAGAATACTAATGCATATATATGGAATTTAGAAAGATGGTAACAATAACCTGTATGTGAGACATCAAAAGAGACACAGATGTAAAGAACAGTCTTTTGGACTCTGTGAGAGAGGAAGAGGGTGGGATGATTTGAGGGAATGTCATGGAAACATGTATAATATCATATAAGAAACGAATCACCAGTCCAGGTTCGATACAGGATCCTTGGGACTGGTGCACTGGGATGACCCAGAGGGATGGCATGGGGAGGGAGGTGGGAGGGGAGTTCAGGATGGGGAACACGTGTACAGCCGTGGCGGATTCATGTTGATGTGTGGCAGAACCAATACAATATTGTAAAGTAATTAGCCTCCAATTAAAATAAATAAATTTAAAATAAAAAAAAGGAAACTGATTCACTGAGATATTCAGTGAACATTTTGAAAAATATTATGTTCCTTAGAGTTTTAAGTATTTTTTACTGACAGCAGATGGGTTGATCAGTATTCCTTGGTGAAATCGAATGATACACTGCCCACACTACAATCTCTACAGTCACTGAGTGCTGTGAAAGCTTTGAATCACTTGTTATCAAATATTTAGAGTCCATGTCATTGTTCCATTTCTCTAATAAGGAATAACCAAATTCTTTTAATCTAAAATTATCACTTATTTTCTTTTGGGCATAATAGACTTTGACTTTTGAAAGCATTTGATATGTGAATAGCATATCATAAAATAGAAGTTTTCATGCCATTATTTATGTTGAAAACTGTTAAGTATGCTTAGATGCCATACTGTTTAAAAAACATTCAGAAAAAAAATAAATAAAAAATTGTAAATGATATCTCACATTGAAAAAATAAATACATGGTCTTCCATGAAGCTACATTATAAACCATGTCCATGTACATTTATAAATAATAACTAATTTTTAGCTATTTTAAGTGTGCCAGGTGAGTATCAATTTAAAGAAAGAAAAAAACTCTATGATGTAAGTAATGGAGTAAATACTAAATGTAATAGCATTTGATGAGAACAAACCACCCTGAAATTTAATAGATTAAAACAACAAATTATTTATTCCTCATTTCAGTGGTTGGGTAATTTGGATTAGTCTTCAGCAGCTTCCCATGATGTTATCAGTCTCACTAATGCATTTGTCATCATTTGGAAGACAATGGGAAGACTAGAATGTGTGTCATTTATTACAAAGCTGACTCTGAGCTTGTTTACATTATACTGGCTACAGGTCCCTTGCATTGCAGACAGATTCTGTCTGAGCCACTGGGGAAGCCCCAAAACTTGTTAATTTATTTTTAATTGGAGAATAATTGCTTTACAATGTTCTGTGTGTTTCTGCCATACAATAACCTGAAAGTGAAAGTGTTAGCTGCTCAGTCATGTCTGACTTTTTGCAACCCCATGGACCTTATCCCACCAGGCACCTCTGTCCATGGAATTCTCCAGGCAAGAATACTGGAGTGGGTTGCCATTCCGTTCTCTAGGGGATCTTCCCGACCAAGGTGTGGAACCCAGGTCTACTGAACTGCAGGCAGATTTTTCACTGTCTGAGCCACCAGGGAAGTCTGTCAAGGCTACTTACTATATGCTGTACACTGAATGTGTCCTCCCAAAATTCACATGTTGAAAGCTAATTCCCAAGTGATTATGTCATGGACACGGAGCCCTCTTGAATGAGAGTAGATCACTTATGAAAGAAAGCAAACTTGCTGCCTTCTGCAGTGTGAGGACACAGAGAAAAGAAGCTCATGGAAACAGGTAGTGAGCTCTTAAAGACACCGCATATGTCAGCACCTTGATCTTGGATTTCTCAGCCTCTAAAACTGTGATAAATAAAGGTTTATTGTTTAAGTCACCCAGTTGATGTAATTTTGTTACAGCAGACAGAACAAGATTCTGTAACATTCCAGTTATATGATATTCTGTAAAAGGCAAAACCATAGAGACAGCAAAAAGTTCAGTGGTTGCCAGAGAGAAGAGGAGAGGAATAAAGAAGTGGAGTTTAGGGGATATTTAGGGCAATGTTAGATATTGAATTAAAATAATATTAATTTAATATAATTATGTAATTATTAATATTCATTAATATTGTAGTAGTATATACACAATATTATACATTTGTCAAAACTCATAAACTCTCCAGCATGAAGAATGAGCGCTAATGTAAACCATGGCCTTTAGGTAATAGCATATTAGTTAGCAATGATCTAGCAATACTGGTTCATCAATTGTAACAAATATACTACAGTAATGCAAGATGTTAATAATAGGGAAAGTCGTGAGTGAATGAGAAAGGAGGTATATGGACACTCTGTATTATCTGCTCAATTTCTATAAATCTAAAACTTAAAAGATGAAGCCTATTAATTAAAGGAAATAAAAAAGAAACAAAGAGACTACTTTGAGCATCACCAACTATTTAACATATATACAGCTAAATTTCCTAATGTGAATTATATAAATGATAACATTTCCTCCTTGACAGCGTGCCTGTGAAAATTAAATGATGTAATACTGTAAATAATATAGAAATGTCTGCCACATAATAAGAACCCAGTGAAACTTGGTTGTTACCCTAGCTTCCCCATTGAAAATATTCTCCCTCATTTATTTTTTGATAGTTTTCTTCCTGCTCCTCAGATAAAAGAAAAATTCATAGATACAGGACTATTTTATTTCCTGTTCATAGTTGAAAGTACAGATTTCTGAATATTGACTAGACATATAGTATGACTTCAATAAACATTTGTTGAGAGAGTAGAAGAGTTAAGAGTTAAGTGTAGTATTATTACCATTTTAATAATATACTTTGCTAGTATAAATAATCTTCTTAGTCATTTCTCCTGAATAAAATATAAATTTTAAATTTTTTAACATTTAATATTACTCTTTTTGTAATACCATAAATTCTGCTTTCCTAAATTACATTTTAAATGTGCAGATTCTCCAAATCATCTCCCATCCAATTATAAAGTGTTAATCTAATCTATTATTTCCTTGCTATGGTTTGATAAACAGATTTGTGATTAGTTAACTGGGGAATTCTACTCTTAACTTTCTTGGGAATTGTTGTTAAGAAAAGCTGTCAACTTTTTTTAATCATGTTGCACATGAAGAATCATTAAAATGCTCTACAGGTAGAAGTCCTTTAATATATAAGGATTTTCTTAATTCTGGTCTGAGGCATGGCATATGAATACTGACACATGGATCTGAAATTTATCTTCACCATGTGCTGGCTGAATGTGATTTGGGTCTGCTACTCAGAATCCTTATCCATAAAGTAAAGATAGTTACAGTCCAAATCCATAGGATGAACTGAAGGCACCACAGGTTAACAAACACATGTATATATATGTATCACACAGAACAGAACCTGATATATAGTAAGCATTCAATGAAAGAGAAATGCTATTTAAAGAACACTTACTTGAGATAGAAAAAAAGTGTCATATGGTGCCAACTTTCTTATTATAATAATATTTTTAGAAGAAAATGCATTTGAAGTTGCCAAGTAACAACTAGGTTGACTGATTATTAATGTAGCCTTTATTTTCATTCACAAAGCTTTCTACATCAATTCTTTGCTCAACTCTCTGGCCTTAGATGGTTAATTTAGCTTACAATTTCAGATACCCTTCCTATTAATAATTTTGCTGAGCAAGGGCATACATAGGTGAATGACAATTCATCACAATTGCCAATGGAAACCACAATTCTGGTAGACAAAAAAGCCCAGGTTGAGCCAGTATTGCTTATAGCAGAGTAAAGACAAGATTGATGGATCCCCTTTTGGACAGAAAATAAAGAGAGTCTTCTGGCAGCATTCAACCTAAAATATCATGTTATTAAAAACTTTTCCTAAAACTAGTGTAAGGATTTATATCCAAGATATTTCCACAACAAAGTTGCACTCAGAAAATATTACCACTGAATATATTTGTGCAATTAACAAGATAAACTAGACTTTACATGAATATATTTGTTAAACTCTGCCAAGAAAGAAAGCATATATGGCTTAACTTTTAGGTAATTGAAAACAGAGAGACTAAGAAGGCTGAAAATTTATCCTAATGGTTTTGAACTAAAAAATTGCCTATTTAGCCTGAAAGTACACAATATTAACAAAAAATAAAAACCAGAAGCATAAAACTAGAAGACAAGGGTAACTGAATCACAATAAACAGAACATAATTTGTAGCAAGAATAAGGCAAGTATTGATATATTACTAACTATGAAGTAATTAACTAATAACCAAGTGACTAATAACTTTTAATCACAGAGTCATATTATATAATACAATTTTTTATACTCACTGTCAGATCACTTCAGGTCTCTTGATTTTATACAGAAGAATCTTCAGGCATTGCTAAGGAAACATTCTGAAAAAAGGTAGATGCAGACAATGTTAGAAATTGTAAATTATCATTCCAGTTTGTAAACCACATGTCTCTTATTTCTGTTTGAATAGCCACTGTTATAAGAAGTGCTTCCAAAATTATAAATATTTGAATTTGAAAAAACCTTTAACATTTAAATCTCTATGTGAGAAAAGGCAGAAGTCTAAAAGAAATGTTTCTACTTTAGCTTGGTTTTCTCATTGGAACAGTCAAAACTGACATCAGAAGTTTTAATTTATTATTTTTTTTCTTTTCTTTTTTAATTTAAATTTATTTATTTTGATTGGAAGCTAATTACTTTACAATATTGTATTGGTTTTGCCATACATCAACATGAATCTGCCATGGGTGTACACGTGTTCCCCATCCTGAACCCCCCTCCCACCTCCCTCCTCATACCATCCCTCTGGGTCATCCCAGTGCCCCAGCCCCAAGCATCCTATATCATGCATTGAACCTGGACTGGTGATTCGTTTCTTATATGATATTCTCCCAAATCATCCCACCCTCTTCCTCTCCCACAGAGTCCAAAAGACTGTTCTATACATCTGTGTCTCTTTGCTGTCTTCCATACAGGGTTATTGTTACCATCTTTCTAAATTCCATATATATGCATTAGTATACCAGTCCATTCTGAAGGAGATCAGCCCTGGGATTTCTTTGGAAGGAATGATGCTAAAGCTGAAACTCCAGTACTTTGGCCACCTCTTGCAAAGAGTTGACTCATTGGAAAAGACTCTGATGCTGGGAGGGATTGGGGGCAGGAGGAGAAGGGGATGATAGAGGATGAGATGGCTGGATGGCATCACTGACTCGATGGACATGAGTCTGAGTGAACTCCGGGAGTTGGTGATGGACAGGGAGGCCTGGCGTGCTGGGATTCATGGGGTCGCAAAGAGTCGGACACGACTGAGCGACTGATCTGATCTGATCTGATACTATATTGGTGTTTTTCTTTCTGGCTTACTTCACTCTGGAAAATAGGCTCCAGTTTCACCCACCTCATTAGAACGGATTCAAATGTATTCTTTTGAATGGCTGAGTAATATTCCATTGTATATATGTACCACAGCTTTCTTATCCATTTCTCTGCTGATGGGCATCTAGGTTGCTTCCATGTCCTGGCTATTATAAACAGTGCTGCGATGAACATTGGGGTACACGTGTCTCTTTCAATTCTGGTTTCCTCAGTGTGTATGCCCAGCAGTGGGATTGCTGGCTACCTTGCTTTGGCACTATAGGTGGCACTACCTTCATAAGAAACTTAGTTACATGTCAGAGAATCATTACCTCGTCCACCTCCACCCTCCTCCTCCGGCAATAAGCACATTGTTTCCATTGGAAATGAAAAAATTTAGCCTTAGCAATAAAGAGAGTGAGGTGAGGAACTGCACAAGGGGTTGCGGCTGGCAGACACTAAAGGTATAAGATTGCAGAGGAACTTTAAGGATCTTGGGGAAAATGTGCTTGTTTTTGTTCATAGTTGGAAATAACATTCTCATGCTTATATGTGATCTATCCTACCTCTGTTACAATAATGTAGTAGTGGGGTGGAGAAGGCAATGGCAACCCACTCTAGTACTCTTGCCTGGAAAATCCCATGGAGAGAGGAGCCTGGAAGGCTGCAGTCCATGGGGTTGCTGAGGGTCAGACATGACTGAGTGACTTCACTTTCACTTTTCACTTTCATGCATTGGAGAAGGAAATGGCAACCCACTCCAGTGTTCTTGCCTGGAGAATCCCAGGGACGGCAGAGCATGGTAGGCTGCTGTCTATGGTGTCGCACAGAGTTGGACACGACTGGAGCGACTTAGCAGCAGTAGCAGCAGCAGTAGAGGGGATGAGGTTAGAATTTGAATTTGCTCAAAATCAGTGTTATATTCTTAAATACTCCAGACAGCAGTTTAATGTTATTCTTTGGTATTGACAAAAATATGCCATTCTTGATCATTTCCTTAGGCTTATATTTACTGTGTTTGCTCAGTCGCTTCAGTCATGTCCAACTCTCTGGAACCCTATAGTCTTCTCTGTCCATAGTATTTTCCAGGCAAGAATACTGGAGTGGGTTGCTAAAAATAGCTATGAGGGTACGATTAGTCTCTACTGTAAGTGTAATGTAGATGCTATGAATACACTAAAAATGTTCCTAGATTCTACATCATAAATTAGAGCAATCTGATTAAAGGGAAATAGTCATTGTGGAGATTGTTCCCTTTAAAAGCGTTGAGTATAGAGTTAAATCAAGACAGGGCTCTACTGTTGACTCTAGTTTTTGTTTTTTTTTTAATTTTATCATAATTATGCCTCTTATAGTGTGGTCTACAGAAAACATTGATTTCAGAATCATCCTGAGTATTTATTAATAATGTATATTAGGGTTTACTCACTGTATATACTGATTAGAAACCCTGGATATGCAGCTAAAGAATCTGTATTTTATTAAACTCCACAATTCTTATTTTACAACCTTAAGTTTAAGGAATACTGAACTAAATTTTAACTAAGATTATAATGCATTTATGATCTTATTATTTTTATAATTTGGGGAAATTCAGGAAAATATTATTTAATTCTGCAGAATACACAATTTTTAATTAATATCAATGGATCCATTCTACAAAAGCAAACAAAATATTAACATAAGTACCTAAAAAGTGCCCTATTATATTTCCATTACTCTGTAGATAATCACTGTCAAGTGATTGGAACATCCATCTGTATATGTCCATTTTCTCTCTCTTATTGCTACCCTCTTTGTGTGTGCATATGTGTGTGTGTGTGTGTGTGTGTGTGTGATTAGATCACCATCCAAAAAGGCTATAGTGTCTATGGTCTCATGAAAAGTGAAGAAAACTGCTTTCTAATTCTGGGTAACCAATATTTATATTTTTACCAATCTTATCAATAAGAATAATTCATTCAGTTCAGTTCAGTTCAGTTGCTCAGTCATGTCTGACCCTTTGCGACCCCATGAATCGCAGCACGCCAGGCCTCCCTGTCCATCACCAACTCCCAGAGTTCACTCAGACTCACGTCCATCGAGTCAGTGATGCCATCCAGCTATCTCATCCTCTGTCGTCCCCTTCTCCTCCTGACCCCAATCCCTCCCAGCATCAGAATCTTTTCCAATGAGTCAACTCTTTGCAAGAGGTGGCCAAAGTACTGGAGTTACAGCTTTAGCATCAGTCCTTCCAAAGAAATCCCAGGGCTGATCTCCTTCAGAATGGACTAGATGGATCTCCTTGCAGTCCAAGGGACTCTCAAGAGTCTTCTTCAACACCACAGTTCAAAAGTATCATTCTTTGGCACTCAGCCTTCTTCACAGTCCAACTCTCACATCCATAGACGACCACAGGAAAAACCATAGCCTTGACTAGACGGATCTTTCTTGGCAAAGTAATGTCTCTGCTTTTCAATATGCTGTCTAGGTTGGTCATAACTTTTCTTCCAAGGAGTAAGCATCTTTTAATTTCATGGCTGCAGTCACCATCTGCAGTAATTTTGGAGCCCAAAAAAATAAAGTCTGACACTGTTTCCACTGTTTCCCCATCTATTTCCCATGAACTGATGGAACTGGATGCCATGATCTCCGTTTTCTGAATGTTGAGCTTTATGCCAACTTTGTCAGTCTCCACTTTCACTTTCATCAAGAGGCTTTTTAGTTCCTCTTCACTTTCTGCCATAAGGGTGGTGTCATCTGCATATCTGAGGTTATTGATATTTCTCCTGGCAATCTTGATTCCAGCTTGTGCTTCTTCCAGCCCAGCGTTTCTCATGATGTACTTTGCATATAAGTTAAATAAGCAGGGTGACAATATACATCCTTGACAAACTCCTTTTCCTATTTGGAACCAGTCTGTTGTTCCATGTCCAGTTCTAACTGTTGCTTCCTGACCTGCATACAAATTTCTCAAGAGGCAGTTCAGGTGGTCTGGTATTCCTGTCTCTTTCAGAACTTTCCACTGTTTATTGCAATCCACACAGTCAAAGGCTTTGGCATAGTCAATAAAGCAGAGCTTTAATTTTTCAGTTTTAACTAAAATGAACTTGGATATACTTTCATAAACTTTTGACTATTTATAACTTTTCTTCTTATTACACTTACTCCTTGGAAGGAAAGTTATGACCAACCTAGACAGTATATTGAAAAGCAGATAGATTACTTTGTCAACAAAGGTCCATCCAGTCAAGGCTATGGTTTTCCAGTGGTCATGTATGGATGTGAGAGTTGGACTCTAAAGACATCTGAGTGCAGAAGAATTGATGCTTTTGAACTGTGGTGTTGGAGAAGACTCTTGAGAGTCCCTTGGACTGCAAGGAGATCCAACCAGTCCATCCTAAGTGAAATCAGTCCTGGGTGTTCTTTGAAAGGACTGATGCTAAAGCTGAAACTCCAATACTTTGGCCACCTGATGCGAAGATCTGACTCATTTGAAAAGACCCTGATGCTGGGAAAGCTTGAGGGCAGGAGAAGGGGATGACAGAGGATGAGATGGTTGGATGGCAACACGTACTCAATGGACATGGGTTTGGGTGAACTCCAGGAGTTGGTGACGGACAGGGAGGACTGGCATGCTATAGTCCATGGGGTTGCAAAGAGTTGGACACGGCTGAGTGGCTGAACTAAACATTTTTTCAGTTGTTTTTTTCTTTTGCTAATAAATCTTTTGAATTGAAATGTCATATGTGTTGATCAGGCTTTTACAATTTCTAAGGAATAAGATCATGATTACCATTCTCCAACTGTGTTGCATTACCTAAAAGATGACGGAAAACAGATCTAGACAAGAACAGATCAATTTTCATTTCTGCCAATACAAAGAGTTTAGAGCCTTTTACTATACAACAGACCTTTTAACAGTAGAGGCATTTTATGGTCAGAGACAGATTTGAGATAATCAATAATAATTATGACAATGATGGCAATACATATCAACCAATATCAGATTTGAGTCTGTATGTGTACTATTTCCTTTGGGCATATATTCAAGATATTAACTGAAACTAACATGTGTACAAGTAAAACACTACTTTGAATACAGTTAAACATATAGACATATTGTCCAGTGAAAATATTTCTTACAGTTTACCCGCTATGAAAAGAAGACAACTTAGAGTTTTGAGAAAACTTCATCTCCCAAGAGATAGAATAAGACTGGTAGTTGCCTTTAACCCTGGGTTCAAAACCTTAAGAAAGACAGCTCTTGGGGTGTTTTTGATTGGGAATCCTGCCCTCAGCAAACACATTTGATGTTCATTCATGGTCTCTTGGCTGCAGATACTCACTGCCATCTGCTAGGATGGCATGTTGCCTGTTTACAAGTTGGTGAGCCTGTTCTACTAAGAAATAGGTGCCAAGTAAATGAATGTTCAGTTGGGTAGTTGTATAAGTCTTGTTCAGAAATAGCTTTAAGTAGACCATCCTGTGCGACAAGTATATCTTATTTGTGTGGAGATATTTCCCCTCCCCACCCCCTTGGAAACTCATCTTGTATGATGTCAGATTGCTGTATGTATTTTTTTTTTTTTTTAGGAAACTATATATTTAGCTTAGTACAGTATTGAGAGTTGCTTCTTTCTACAGATGCCATTAGTGACTTTCAATGTTGTATATAGACAAATGATAAACTAGTACTGCATCTTAAAAAAACTGTTGTTGTGCATTGAGTAATTTTTTCCAGTACCATTTTGTTTTTATATATTATTGCAGTTTTACATTATTATTAGTTTATAGAATCCTGTCAAACATCTTATAGTTGTACTACTTCTCTATGTTTCAGAAATATCTTGCAATAAGCCCATATATTAAAGTGCTAGTTTAAAGAAAAAAAAAGAACTCTGTGTTGCTGTAAAATGCAATAAAAAATGAAGGAAATCTATTATGTCTATATGTCTATAGTATTCTTGTGATATAGTAACTATGCTATGCATAGAAGAGAAAAATCCACTAATTTTCTCTGATTTAATTCATCTTTTCATCATGACCTCTCAATTAACTTAGGAAATAGATTTCTGTAAGAAATATAATCCTCAAGTGTTTAGTAAGTTTTAATAACTATGAAGAAGGAACTTCTTAGAATGTAGTTGTACTCATTTTTATGCCCTTAAAATATGAATTCAACAAAAGATGATTATTTAGTAACATCTTATTTACCTATTTTATGTTCCTATTAGGGTCATAAATGTACTTCCTAATTCAGAAATTCATGATAAAAATGGAAGAAAATCAATGCCACTGTTGTTTGCTGCACACTTCATGAGTCAGAAATTATAAAGTGATCTAAGCAGGAGCTATCAGAGGCAGTAGAGGAATGCAATGAACCCACAAAAACTTTTAAATCCAGATACCATCTGTTAGCAATGGCCCTTTGATGGGAAATAAATGAAAATGACCATGCTCCCCACATCCCGTAGAGTCTATTGGATTGCTAAGGATTTCAAACACAAGTCTGCCAGATTTCACAGCAAACATACTTCTAACGATCAGCAAGGGATCTGACTTCAAATCCCTACATAGTGTCTTACTGAGTGAAATGGGATTTGCAAGGCAAAAGCATTCCCTTGCCCTAGTCTGGAGATAATCCCAAGCAATCAGCCTCTCTGATGATTTACCTTAGTGCAACCTAATTCTCTTAACTACTCTTTGATGACTGAAATGCTTGCCCTGAAAATAATTTGGCACACGTTCCTACAAAGACCAACAGTCTAAAAGTTATCCAAATGGGTTTTTCTCCTAAGAAAAACCCAGCACAAAAGAGTTCCATTAATGTCTTTTTACTTCTCCTTAAAACCTCCTCAGTCTAGTATGTAGCTCTCAGTTAGTTCAGTCACTCAGTTGTGTCTGACTCTTTGCGACCCCATGGACTGCAGCATGCCAGACCTCTCTGTCCATCACCAACTCCCGGAGTCTACTCAAACTCATGTCCATTGAGTTGGTGATGCCATCCAACCATCTCATCCTCTGCCTTCTCCTTCTCCTCTTGCCTTCAATCTTTCCCAGCATCACGGTCTTTTCAATGAGTCAGTTCTTCCCATCAGGTGGCCAAAGTATTGGAGTTTCAGCTTCAGCATCAGTGCTTCCAATGAATATTCAGGACTGATTTCCTTTAGGATGGACTGTTTGGATCTCCTTGCAGCCCAAGGGATTCTCAAGTCTTCTCAATTCTTTGGCACTCACCATTCTTTATAGTCCAACTCTCACATCCATATATGACTACTGGAAAAACCATAGCTTTGACTAGACAGATCTTTGTTGGCAAAGTAATGTCTCTGCTTTTTAATATGCTGTCTAGTTTGGTCATAGCTTTTCTTCCAAGACCAAGTGTCTTTTAATTTCATGGCTGCAGACACCATCTGCAGTGATTTTGGAGCCAAAAATTAAATAAATAAATAAATAAATAAAGTAAGTCTGTCACTGTTTCCACTGTTTCTTCATTTATTTGCCATGAAGTGATGGGATGAGATGCCATGATCTTAGTTTTCTAAATGTTGAGTTTTAAACCAACTTTTCACTCTCCTCTTTCATTTTTATTAAGAGGCTCTTTAGTTCTTCACTTTCTGCCATAGGGGTGGTGTCTTTGCATATCTGAGACTGATATTTCTCCTGGCAATCTTGATTCCAGTTTGTGCTTCTTTCAGCCCAGCGTTTCTCATGATGTACTCTGCATATAAGTTAAATAAGCAGGGTGACAATATACAGCCTTGATGTACTCCTTTCCCTATTGGGAACCAGTCTGTGGTTCCATGTCCAGTTCTAACTGTTGCTTCCTGTCCTGCATGCAGATTTCTCAAAAGGCAGGTCAGGTGGTTTGGTATTCCTTTCTCTTTCAGAATTTTCCACACTTTGTTGTGATCAATACAGCGAAAGGCTTTGGAATATTCAATAAAGTAGAAACAGATGTTTTTCTGAAACTCTCTTGGTTTTTCGATGATCCAACAGATTTTGGCAATTGGATCTCTGGTTCCTCTGCCTTTTCTAAATCCAGGTTGAACATCTGGAAGGTCACAGTTCACGTACTATTGAAGCCTGGCTTGGAGAATTTTGAGCATTATTTACTAGCATGTGAGATGAGTGCAATTGTGCAGTAATTTGAGCATTCTTTGGCATTTCCTTTCTTTGGGATTAGAACGAAAACTGACCTTTTCCAGTCCCATGGCCACTGCTGAGTTTTCCAGATTTGCTGGCATATTGAGTGGAACACTTTATCAGCATCATCTTTTAGGATTTAAAATAGCTCAACTGGAGTTCCATTACCTCCACTAGCTTTGTTCATAGTGATGCTTCCTAACATTTACTTGACTTTGCATTTCAGGATGTCTGGCTCTAGGTGAGTGATCATACCATCGTGATTATCTGGGTCATGAAGAATTTTTTGTATAGTTCTGTATATTGTTGCCACCTCTTCTTAATATTTTCTGCTTCTATTAGGTCCATACCATTTCTGTGTTTTATTGTGCCCATCTTTGCATGAAATATTCCTTTGGTATCTATAATTTTCTTGAAGAGATCTCTATTCTTTCCCATTCTATTGTTTTCCTCTATATCTTTGCACTGATCACTGAAGAAGGCTTTCTTATCTCTCTTTGCTATTCTTTGGAACTCTGCATTCAAATGGGTATATCTTTCTATTTTTCCTTTGCATTTCACTTCTCTTCTTTTCATAACAATTTGTAAGACCTCCTCAGACAGCCATTTTGCCTTTTTGCATTTCTTTTTCTTGGGGGTGGTCTTGATACCTGTCTCCTGTACAACGTCATGAACCTCATAGTTCTTCAGGTACTCTGTCTATTAGATCTAATCCCTTGAATCTATTTCTCACTTCCACTGTATAATTGTAAGGAATTTGATTTAGGTCATACCTGAATGGTCTAGTGGTTTTCCCTACTTTCTTCAATTTAAGTCAGAATTTAGCAATAAGGAATTCATGATCTGGGCCACAGTCATCCTCCTGGTCTTGTCTTTGCTGACTATAGAGTTTCTCCATCTTTGGCTACAAAGAATATAATCAATCTGATTTCCGTTTTGACCATCTGGTGATGTCCATGTGTAGAGTCTTATCTTGTGTTGTTGGAAGAGGGTGTTTGCTGTGACCAGTGCATTCTCTATTAGCCTTTGTCCTGCTTCATTCTGTACTCCAAGGCCAAAGTTGCCTGTTAGTCCAGGTGTTTCTTGTCTTCCTACTTTTGCATTCCAGTACCCTATTATGAAAAGGACATCTTTTTGGGGTCTTAGTTCTAGAAGTAGTTCTACCACATTTTATTTTTGAATAACAGTTTGCTCATGGTCCCTTCAAAAACTCTTCTACCTCCTTCTTGAAAGTAGTGGGAAATTAGAATAAATATTTAAGCTCTTGCTAAAATTAATGTTCTAAACAAAAATACCCAGAAGATATTATCCCATAGTTCAAAGTTCATGGCAAATGAAAATTTATATACACTGAAGATGAATAATAAGGTTTAATCAATGGAAACAGGCACAAATATCTGGGCATTTGTGATAGAAATTTATACAATAACTTGGATATAGGGAATTGAATTGGAGATAATGACTCTTTAAGTAATTATTCTAAAAGAGGTTTTCATGAAAAATGGTCATGTTGAAACAACTATAAAAAAAAAGAAAGCAGTTAATGTACAGAGATGAAAATCTGTTGGACTGAAAGAGATGATAGAAATTTAATTGCCTATGTCGATATTCAGTAGAAATATTGCTGCCCCATTTTGTTCTTTTTAGGATATTTCTTTGAAGCAACATCTCCAAATATTCCTTATACTTGTCTTACAAATTCAAGCCATAGTGATTTTTTATGAGTTTTTTAGCACTGTGGTATCATTCACTATCTTTTTCATTTACTTGTTTGTTTTAAGTAAGATGTATTGACACTGTGTCTGATTCAGGGATTGGTTGGAGTTAGAGAAAGTATTTATACAAAAATCAATGACACAAAAGAAGAATTTCTAATTTGTAGGGGAAAAGAAACCCATTCCTTTGTTTGAGCTGGTGGGACAATGTACTACAAACTAGATGACTGAAACAACATGCACATATTGTCTTACAGTCTAGAAGTTAGGAGTCACAATAAAAGTGTTGGCAGAGTTCGTTCATTCCAAGGACCACAAAGAAGATATCTTACATGCCTCTCCCATAGCTTCTACTTGTCTGCTGGTAAACTTTAGTATTCTTTATCATCTGCTTCATCACTTCAACTTCTGCCTTCATATTCATATGGCATTCTCCCTGTGAGCAGGGGTCTAGTTAAAATTATATAAGGACACCAGTCTTTGGATTAGGTGCTCACCTGTGGCTCAGATGGTAAATAATCTGCCTGCAATGCAAGAGACTCGGGTTTCATCCCTGGTTGGGAAGATCCCCTGTAGAAAAGAATAGCTACCCACTCCAGTAGTCTTGCCTGGAGAATTCAATGGACAAAGGAGCCTGGCGAGCTACAGTCCACGGAGTCACAAAATCAGAGACTGATATGACTGAGTGACTGACACTTTCACTTTTCTTTCTTTACTGTAGTATGATTTCATCTTAATTAATTTACCTACAATGACTGTGTTTCCATATAAATTCATGTTTTAAGTAAGGTACTGAGAGGGTTAGGACTTCAGCCTATGAATTTTGAGGTATACAATTAAACCTTTGGTAAAAGTTATCACCATATCACATAATTATTCTAATAACACTCCAGGAGATAGTGAAAGACAGGGAAGCTTGGTGTGCTGCAGTCCATGAAGTCACAAACGTTGGACATGACTTAGAGACTGAACAACAACAGCAATTCTATATTAGCACAGGGAAAGGGATGATTAACTTACAAGTAAAATAGGGAAGGCCACACAGAGGAGGAGTGTAATTGAGAAAGTACTGAAGCATGAGTATGCAATCACCAGGGAGTTAAGAATGATCATATGAATTCTAGGTTGTAGGAATAGCATGTGAAAATATACAGAGATGTTAAGAGTGACTCTTGATGGTGAATCAATGGCAAATTTAGAGCCCTTGGGGGCAGAACTGAGTGAGGATAGAACATTAACAGGAAAACTAATAAATCATGATTAACATGATTAAGGAATACATCAGAAACTCCTTTCAGAGTTCATAGTTTGGTACTTAATAAAATTTTATTCATCCATTCACTCATTCAATAAATATTTACTTAGCATCTACAAGATTACAAAACATAGTCTAGTCACAAGTTTCACTTTAATGAATAAAAAGATAATAGTGCAACAGAGCTAAAAATAAACAAGTAAGCAAGAGAATACAAGAATTGACAAGGAGTGCTAAATTCTGTTGAGATGGGTGAAGCACGGTTAGAGGGACAGAAAGGGTAATTAGACACAGAGAACATTGATATTTTGTATTGGGTAATCAGAAACAGCCTTAAATGATAAGGTGGAATTTTGCAAAGCAATACAAAGAAAGAAAGAGAGTTAGTTAGTCCTATAACTGCACCTCATGAGTGAGTGATAGTTGCTCAGTCATTGTATGACTCTTTGTGACTCCATGGACTGTAGCCTGCCAGGCTCCTTTGTCCATGGAATTCTCCAGACAAGAATACTGGAATGGGTTGCCATTTCCTTCTCCAATAACTGGATCTCAGGCAAAGGAAAAGTCAGTGTGAAACCCTAAGGGGAAACCAGCTGGGTAATTTAGAAAAAATAGCAACAAAGCTCCTATAACTGAAGCAGACTGATTAACAAGCAAAGTCAGAGTTGTTGGTGGGGGTGGGGAGGTGTATTATCACAAGGTACAGAATATGTATGACCTTAGGGATGGATATGACTACATTTTTTTTTCCCCAGTGAGTGGGAAAGGAAGACAAGGAGAGAAGGAGGGAATGTACTAAGCAAAGAAATCATCTTAATATATAACTCTCTATACCCAGCTAGCTAGCTATTCCTGTCTACCTATCTATTGGCCTATAGCATTTACCAGAATATTTTATCAGAATTTATAAAGAATATTTTATCATTACTGTAGTTTTGTGATAATAAACTTTATATTGGACTGTGTCTAAACTGGAGGCTATTGCAATGATCCCAGGTAATGGACATGTGAGCAAGGACATTACAGGGGATAATATTAGTGAGTGCTGTATTCTGCATATTGATGGATATATTTTGAGGTAGAGCCAAACATGTTTATGATGGGACTAAATATTTGATGCAAAAAAATAGTCAAAGGCAACATGTGATCCTATGATTCTTAAATGTGGGTAAGATTGTGTGATCAGGTTTATTTTTCAATTTTTTAAATTCTTATTTTATATTAGAATACAGTCCATGGGGTCATAAAGAATTAGACATGACTTAGTGACTAAACACCAACTGTAACAACAGTTGATTTACAATGCTGTGTTTGTTTCAGGTATACAACAAAGTGATTTAGTTAAATATATACATATAAACTCTTTTTCAGATTCTTTTCTCATATAAATTAGTACAGAGTATGAGTAAAATTCCCTGTGCTACAGTAGATTCTTGTTTATTATCTATTTTTATATCATAGTGTATATGTTTACATTTATATTGTTTTTTATAATTTTTTTAGATTAGGTTAGATAGGTAGGGACAATGAAGAGCTTGAGAGAACTCAAATGTAGCAATAGGATAAAAGCAGCATATATGGAGAAAAACAAGTAGGTAGATAGACATGTAAGTCCTTTTATTCTATCTACTCAATGAAATGAAAGGCAAAGTCATGAGCTGAAAGTAAAGGGTGAGGGAATATGTACTAGAAATTGGAGGAAGGAAAAGAAGTGATAAAATACTCTTTCAAGAAAACAGCAGAAAGAAAATATTCCAGAGAATGGCTGCATAGGACAAAGGAACTATTGAGATCAATTTTTATGCATTAAAAGTGAGATCAGTTATCACATTTATGTGTATTTTGACAATTTTACTCAGCTATGTTGGAACATATATGGGGTCATGGAAAGCTAGATTTAGCTAAGATTATCAGGCAAGTATGATGAAGTAAGATTGGGGCAACAGATTTTAGGCTGCATGCACTGGAGCAGTATCAATAACAGACCACACAATCTAAATTGAGACAGGAAAGTGAAAAGAACATGAAGTAGATGAAAGAAGGCAAAAATCTTTGGATCAACAAACTGGTGTTTTGAGATGTTAACACTGTGACAGAAAAGAGAGTAAATGAAAATATGAAAGGTATTGTCAGAGAATGGGGTACCTGAAAATGATATTTTAGAGGAAGAACAATAACTGAAAATTATACAAATTGCAAATGATATGTTCTAGGAATATCTGTGCTGTTTATTATGGGAGACACTAGCTTTGTGTGGGTATTTAAATGAAAATTAAATTGGTTCTAGACCATCACAAAGATATGAATATCACAATAAAGTAACATTTTTTTTTATTTCCCCATGTGTATAAAGGTTACATTTACAGTATACTATAGTCTATTAAGTGACCAATAACATTAGCATAACTTAATTACATAATATTTTATTGCTAAAAATACTAAACATCACCTGAAAACACCAAGTTGCCACAACACCTGCAATTCCATAGAATGTATATATGATTGCAATTTATAAAAATGCAATATCTGCAAAACACAAAAAAATGTGGCATGTCTGTAATTAAAACTGAATAAAACTAACAGCCAACACCTCAGTAACACTATCCACATTTCATGTGCTCAACAGCCATATGTAGCTAGGCAATGAAGAGATAGAGTAAATCAATTATTACAGAATTTTGTATCAAACAGACTATGGGAAGAATTGGCTGAGATACAGTGATAATAAGTGGTCATGTTCCGAAAATGCTATGGTATTTTAAAAAGGAAGTGGTAACAATTTTAAAATGTCAATGAAGAGAAAGAAGGACCTCTATCATTCTACTTGACCCAGAGGTAGGAAAATCGAGAAGCCACACATAAGACTTCAGAAGCAATTGTCTCATCAGATTTTGATTAGAGTAAAAGGAGAAATGATCATTCATAGAAGAGGTTGACTACACCATAAATTTTGCCAATGATGACTATTATTTTTGTGAAAGCTAAATGAAAAGGTTTAAGGAACTGGGAAGTTTGGAAGAAGGGGTAACAATAAGAGATATGAAAGTCCTAGAGGGATCAGAGACTTAGAGATTAATTTAGTGGAAATCAAATAGGTGAGAGCATAGTGTGAATAATATTGGTTAGCAAAAGCTTCAGATGAAAGCTTTTCTTGCCACTCTTTGAGACTTGGATTACCAGCACACTACAGATAGTTCTGTTGCTGGTCAAACTGGTGGGAATAGAGCAATGTACATTTTTCAATAGGAGCACCCTACATATCTTTTCATGAAGATATGGGAGCCAGGGAATATATATTCATAAGGGAACCTACAGTTACTTCAGTTCATTATATGAGACAACATAGAAACTAAATATTTATGACCAAGGGCATAGAAAAACATAAGTAAGGCAGGTATAGAGGTTCTCTAGATCATGAAAGATTTTGTATATTGTAATACTGATTTATTTTTTGAAGGAGACAAGAAACAAGTGAAATATTTTAAAGGGAAAAATAAAATAAGCAGGTTTGTAACTTTAGAGACTCTTAGGCAACACTAGAGTTAAAAAGGGGAAAAAATATGATTCCTTTTAGAGTTCAAATAGATAAAATTTATAACACCATCAAAATTCATAGTTTTTCAAGTTCATGGAGATACGTTTTGTCTGCATTATGAGCAATGCTTGGGGAAAGCAACTTGTGTTCATTCCCCAAGTATGCATGTCTCCTTATTATCCTGGAGTAACTTTGTAATATAAAGCAGATGAGACTTGCTCTAGTCATTTAGAGAATTTGTTGACCATATGATAATAGTCTTCCATTTGAAAATAAGTAGAATTCCAATCCAAATTTTATGCAAAGGAAGATATTTTGCTAAAAATTATATGAACTCCATTGTTACCTCTAGCTCTTTCCAATCTAGATCCCCAACCCATCACCACTGAAAAATAAAATGAAATGTAATAAAAGTGAAAGGAATATAGCCTTTGATGCTCATCATTTCAAACACCTGTACTTAACATTTCTGGGCAGACTCCCTAGCATCCAGCCTACACTTTTGCTCCTCTACACAGAGGAAATCCATTCTCTAAATCCATTCTCTAAAACAAATACTTGCACCAACAAAGAAAAGAAAAAGAAAATCCTTAAAGAGTTAACTGACCACAAAGAATGACAGAAGTTGCACAATCAAAAGTTTTATTGGATCATAACCCAGGAGAATCAGCTTTCTCCAGACATAACAGATTTAATATTCTGCAGTCCATATCCATTTGGAACTAATGTCCAGTTAATGAATATCTTTATTTTAATTATTTATCTTATATTCTTTGTATTTTGGATTACTATATGGTGTTTACTCTGATATTTGGCTATACTCTAGTAAGTATTTGTTGTAACAGAATCTTTACTTTTTGCTTTCTTTAATTTTCTTTGTATTTACAATTTCAGGTATCCTATGTCCTCAAAATTTCCCCTATATAAAAATTGTATAATTATCAAAAGCAAGACAAAGAAACAAAAATGAAAAGAAACAACAAATTTCAGTGGATGGAATAACACATATTTTTGTATATATATGTATATGTGTTATATATTTATATAATGGATAGATAATATACTTATATATAGAGTACATAATGATTGATAAAAATAGCAAGGATACCCAATAACAATTGGAGAAATAGATCTAGAAAGATAATTCCTAGAAGAAAGAATATAAATGATGTCATGTATTATTTTAGTATGTGCCTACTGAGAACTCACTTTATGATAGACTTTGAGATAAGCTCAAGGGATGTAAACAATTCATTTGGCTATCACAAAACTGTTGTTACAGCAATAACAATAACATTAAACAAATAATTACTATTGATAAATTACTTAAATGCCATCATGATATTAGCTATGAAATAAGACGACAAGATCATATAAGAATATTGGCCATTAGTAAGACTAGTAATAATAAAATGGTAATCAGTAGAAACTTGAAAAATAACCAGCAGATAGAAAACATGGACTTGGTACAGAGCAGAAAACATGTATACTGTTTTAGGGGCAAGAATAAGCTTTGCAAGCTTCAGAAATAAAGAAAAATATAAGAGGTGACTAAAGTAAAACTTGTAAGCAAAACACAAAGGATAAAGAAGTTATGTGTTGAAGAATATTTTTGCTTAGAGTTCTTCCTTCTGTCTCTGCCTTTCTCATTATTTACTGTGAGTGGAATAAAATCGCCCATCACTAAGCCTGGCTGTATAACTTTATTTAATTGTATGAATGTACATAGAAGTAAGAGAGCAAGTTCTGACTCAAGTCTTATGAGACACTTCTTGAGTTTTTAATGTCTACTTTGTGAAGATATAACTTAGGTAGCCTTGATTCCATCAGCCTAGGTCTAGGATAAAGACACCTAGATCTTTTCAAGGTCTTAATTCAGTCTAAAAGCTAAGACCAGCTGAGAGCAACCGAATCACAACCTATCTACAGACCTATGAGTATAAAATAAATGATTATTGTTGGAAGCCACTGAGATTTGGTGGCTGTTTACAATGCCACAGTGCAGTTTCTGGCTATTTGGAACTTATTTTTAATAAAAGTTTATACATTAAATTTTTTAAAATATCGCCATCTTTATTACGTTGAGTACTGCAATTCAAGAACATGGTTGAACTTTCCATTTGCTTTTTATTTTTTTGAGTGTTTTGATAGTAGTGAAATTTTTCATATTGTCATTGTACATTTTTTAAAGCATAGTCCTAAGAGTGTAATATTTAATGATGCTTGTTATTGTATTTGATATTTATATAAAACTCTTTGGTGAAATTTGATTCAAAGAGAAATGAAAGTTGATTTAAATAGATCTCTGTGTGTTTGAATATTTTCCTTTTGTTTTAATTTTATATTTTTTAGACTGACAGGAAAAGCATATTTAAATAATTTGGGGAAATATTTATATAGATGTGGAGCAGTCAAAAGTCCAGATGAATAAACATGAATAATTTTAAACCTCTCTAGTAATAAAAATGCAAATTTAATTAAACAATGCTATTTAAGAAAATTTGGGGTTGATCTAGAAATAAATGGATTGATTTAATAAAAATGCTGAATACATTTATTTATTACTTATACCTGTAGAGAAAAATCTACATTTTTAAAAGAAATGATGCCGGGAGCCAGCATATTGCATATTGAGTGCATATTGCATATTGAGTGCAGCACTTTCCACAGCATCATCTTTCAGGATCTGGAATAGCTCAACTGGAATTCTATCATGGCCGGGAGCAGGAGCTCCGCCCATGGCAAAGGTCATGAGGAAGAAGGCTCGGCACATGCAAAGGCGGGATCGAGCCTCAGGAGTCCCCCTGGAAATTCTCGAGCATCTACCCCCAAACCAGAGTCTGCCTACTTTCTGCTTTGTGCTCTCACCTACACCTCTGACTTTACGGGGGCTGTCCCCCACTACCTCTCTCTGAAAAAAGAGTTAGCTTACAGCTCCAGCTAATAATTCCTGGGTGTGACAGTGCTTAACCTACAAACTCCTTTGGAAATCCTCTAGCCTGCCTGAATAGGTTTTTCCGGCCACATGTGATTGCTCAGAGCCTCCCAACTGTGAGAGGCAGGAGATGTTCTAAACTGTCTAAACACAGATTCCTTTGAATAGTTAAAAGATTGATTAGAAATTGTATTGGTGAAGGGTTTTTCACTTATTGGGCCAATGTTTGCTGCTAAGTCTCCATACTCCTTACCTACTGTGTCCTTGGCAGTGTATTGATTGATATAATGGGTGTATAGAAATGTAAGTAGTAGCCTCAATGTTTGTAATCTTGGACCCTTGAGTTAATTCTTTTCTTGATTGAGCCCACCTCACCTTTGCCCTATAGGAATGCAGCTTTGTCCAATGCTTTTTTGGAGGCTGGTGCCTGACTTTGGAATAATCACCTTTAGAGAAAAATAAGTTTCTTAAAATGTTAACAGGCCTCCTGGCCAGAAGATGATGTAGATCACCTGAACTTTTGCATATGATAAGTTTGAAAGCCTGGCTTCGATTAGGACCAGGAACTGCTGTCCTTGCATGACTCCACCCCTTCCCGCATTATCTTCTATGCACAACTTAAGGTATAAAAACTACTTTGGAAAATAAAGTGCGGGCCTTGTTCACTGAAACTTGGTCTCCCCATGTTGCTCTCTCTCTCTCAAATTCTGGCTGAGTCTCCATCTGGAGCGCGGAACCCGCCATGCTTGCTGATTATGCCTGGGCTTCTAAGATCCGACTGGGGAGGCCTCAGTGTCTCCTCTCCTTCGGGAGAACAGAAGGATGCCTGCGGCCTACGTAAGTGGTGCAAACTTCTTGTCTTGAAGTTTTATTGGTGTCCCGCATAAACCAAGCTACTCAGCCTCTTTTCTCCACTGAATTTTCCTACTGAGCTATCCTCATTTTATTACTCTTTATATCTTTAATTAATATCTAATTGAAGCTATTGTATCCTTATCCTCGCTGACGCCATCTCTCCTTCGAATACCCTGGATCAGCCGGGGCTGGACCCCGGCAAAATATGTCAGTTTGTATTGAGTTAAGAGCCAAAAGTTTTATCAGATGTGTTGGTGTTTCAGGACCAGTGTATATTTGATGTCAGATTTCTTTGCCAAGTATCAATACACTCATAGGCTGTTTGAGACTATTTCCCTCATCTCTGGTTACTAGCTTTTTTCATAGCAGTTACTTACCTTAACTGCATCATATGAGTGCTAGATCCCTTGCGTGGCTTCTATGATACCTACTATGGTGAAAGTTACAGCATAGTGAATCCCGGTACTTAGTAAGTTCCAGATGGATCTGGCATGAACCACTTCTGGATTCTAATAAAATAGTACACCAGAGAGCATGAGACCTGGATTCTTGGGCTTATCTCAGAAGGAGTAGCTGATTATAGCCATGGAAACATGAACAGTTTGAAATGAACAGTTCACAAAATAAATACTAGCCATTAAGAGACAGGGGAAAAAAATTTTTTTTCTCCTCTGATGAACTATATCAAGACTGGTTCCATAGGTCCTATTCAGAATGTACCATATAATCAAAACTTAGCTATAGCTTCATTTGATTTACCATCACTTTTTCTCAGCATTACCTCCAATTCCTCTCATTTACTGCCTGGGCAGATTATACCTTCAGTTAAAACATCACCTAAGTTATGTAGATTTATTTTATTCTAGACATTAAGACTAAGACATATATAAATTCTAAAAATATTTCCAATTAGTATAAAAAGCATTCATATACAATATATGTTATTTTAACATAATTTGCAAAATAATAAAAAAATCAGAGGCATATTACATCTTAATGAAAGGATATAGTTTCATTATTTTTCTCCATGTATTGAGATTTTTCTCATCAATAAAATGACTATACATAAATTTTAAAACAATACAATGAGAAAGTTCAGTAATGGTAAGTGAAACAAGCAGAATAGAGAATCATTTACATACTTATTTATTTTATTTACATTTTACATTACATAATTATTTGCATTTAAAATTAAATTAAATTTTCAATAAAGTTTGGTGAAAAGTACACAAATATTAGGTAAATTTCATATATGAAAAAACTCTGTCCCTCTTTTTATATTTCTATTTCTCTAGGATCAATACAAAGTATATATTATTTGCAATATATTCAGTAGTAGTTTTGTAATTTTAGAAAGCCAAATCCTAACTTGCATTTGGCTAGTTATGTTATATGAGGAATAACCATGTGGTGAAACACTTTGAAATCATCCTCTGAAAGTTTTTGGTAAAATTCTAAACATGGTATAAAAATGCAAAATAATACAGTGCTCTAGAGGCATGAAAACAGCTTTGTTCTATAAACTGGAACAAGTCTTCAAGGCTCAGAAGCCAGGCATCTTTACCATGATTTAGAATATGAACCAATTTAGAAAATGCAACAAACTATAAAGTCATAAAACATTAATCTTCAGAATAAAAGACCAGAGTATGCCAAAGTAAGAATAAATATGTAACAGAATAAAGTGTAAAGGTTTAGAAATATAAACCTTAAAGATAGTTGCTTATATATAACATTAATTTCTTCCATAAAATACCAGTATTCCTTTAATTTTAACAGTAAATAAAAAATCAAATACATTCTTATAACTAAATTTCAAAACTCATTAAGTGCAAAAACATTCACTTAGACAGTCATTCCATTTTATATCAGCATGCTCATATTTTTATTTCTATGTTTTTCTCAGTAGATGATAACCATTGTCATAATTAGTATATTTGTCTGTTACTGAAAATATTGTTGTTGTTCAGTCACTAAGTCATTTTTAACTCTTTGTGATCCCATGGACTGAAGCACAATAGGAGTTCCCTGTCCTTACGATCTCCCAGGGGTTGCTCAAACTTATGTCCATTGAGTAGGTGATACCATCTAACTATCTCATCCTCAGTCACCCGCTTCTCCTCCTGCCCTCAATCTTTCCTAGCATCAGGGTCTGTTCCAATGAATCAGGTCTTCACATCAGGTGTCTAAAGTATTGAAGCTTCAGAATCAGTCCTTCAAATGAATATTCAGGGTTGATTTCCTTTAGGATTGATTGATTTGATCCCCAAGGGACTCTCAAGAGTCTTTTTCAGCACACAATTCAAAACCATCAGTTCTTCAGTGCTCATCCTTCTTTATGATCCAACTCTCACATTCATACATGACTACTGGAAAAACCATAGATATGACTATACAGACCTTTGTTGGCAAAGTGATGTCTCTGCTTTCTAATATGCTATCTAGGTTTGTCATAGCCTTACTTCCAAAGAGTAAGCATCTTTTAATTTCATGGTTGCAGTCACCATCCCCAGTGATTAAGAAGCCCAAGAAAATAAAATCTGTCACTGTTTTCACTTTTTACTCGCCTATTTGCCATGAAGTGATGGGACCAGATACCCTGATATTAGTTTTTCAAATGTTGAGTTTTAAGCCAGCTTTTTCAGTCTTCTCTTTCAACCTCATCAAGAGGCTCTTTAGTTCCTCTTCACTTTCTGCCATTAGAGTGGTATCATCCACATATCTGAGGTTGTTTATATTTCTCCCAGAAATCTTGATTTCAGCTTGTGATATATCCAGCCCAGCACGGCATACTCTGCAAATAAGTTCAATAAGCAGGGTGACAATATACAGTCTTGACATACTCCTTTCCCAATTTTGAACCAGTCAGTTGTTGCTTGTCCAGTTCTAACTGTAGCTTCTTGACTTGCATACAGGTTTCTCAGGAGGCAGATAAGGTAGTCTGTTATTCTCATCTCTGTAAGAAGTTTCCATTATTTGTTATAAATCACGTAGTCAAAGGCTTTAGCATATTCAGTGAAGCAGATATTTTTCTGGAATTGCCTTGCTTTTTCTATGACCCAATGGATGTTGGCATTTTGATCTCTAGTTTCTCTGCCTTTTCAAAATACAGATTGTACATCTGGAAGTTCTCATTTCACATACTGCTGAAGCCTAGCTTGAAGGATTTTGAGAACTACCTTTTTAGTATGTAAAATGAAAGTAACTGTACTGTATTTTATACATTCTTTGGCATTGCCTTTCTTTGGGACCATAATAAAAAAAGACTGTTCCATTCCTGTGGCCACTGCTGAGTTTTCTAAATTTGCTGGCATATAGAGTGCAGCCCTTTAACAGCATCATCTCTTATGATTTGAAATAGCTCAGCTGGAATTCCATCACCTCCATTAGCTTTGTTCATAGTAATGCTTCCTAAGGACCACTTGGCTTCATACTCCTGAATGTCTGGCTCTAGGTGAGTGACCACACCATAATGGTTATTTGGGTCATTAAGACATTTCTTATATAGTTCTTCTGTGTATTCTTGCCACCTCTTCTTAAGCTCTTCTGCTTCTGTTATGTCCTTGCCATTTCTGTCCTTTATGGTGCCCATTTTTACACGAAATGCTCCCTTGGTATCTCCAATTTTCTTGAACTGATTTCTAGTCCATAGTTCTTCAGGCATTCTGTCTACCAGATCTAATCCCTTGAATCTATTCATCACCTCCACTGTATAATTATAAGGGATTTTATTTAATTGAAAAGATTATATGTGATCCAAAATCCTCATACTGAGATTTACTAGAAATAAATAATTTTTTGTTTTGTAATGGCAGATGTCACTTTGAGGTTTGTATCATTGAGGATTTTTATTTCTTGCCCTTTCAATAAGAAGATTCATTTTCCTTTCCTTAATATGTACAGTGGCCACTTGTAAAGGTTGCTGTTCAAAACACCAGTAGTCACATCTGAAAACCTAGCAATCAATCAACAATGAAATAAAATTTGCGGGATACCAAACATTACCTGTGTATCCTCTCTTCTTTCCTTCCTCTTCCCCTCCACCTTTCTCTCTCTCCCTCATAAGCATAATGACTGAAATGACCAAGCTACTCACTCACTTTTTGTACTGGGCAAATATTGAGGGAAAAAAAAATGCTTCTATCTGTTATCTGTCCAAGAATTCTACTTCAGTCCTATGGTTAGGCCTAAAGAAGAAATCAAGAAATTTATATTTTCTACTTCCGTCAAGAATGATGACATTGATGGGAGGATTTTTTTTAGGATAAAGGAAGAAGGAAATAATAGAAATGAGTAAGAAACATAAAGAAAGCATTGAGTATTTTAGAATTAAGAAAAAGAGAGATAAGGAATACAAAGCACAAAATGAGTGACCAATAAGCAAATGTTATCTTCTTTGCAAAATAGCTTAATTCTATTTAAGATGAATTCAGGATAAAATGGTAAAACGGTGGTAAATAGTTTACATATATGTCAATATTGATTCAGAAAATGCTTCCTTTCTCAAATCTCCAATTAATTACATCCATATTTGTACCCAAAAACTGTATCTGGAGCTACAACTAGAGATCAAAAGGGAAGAAAAGTCATGGTGTTCTTTCTCATGTTTCTAAAGCAAATGAGACAAACCTTATTTACCTGAATTAAATTAAAGAAAAAACTTTATTTTAGAAGGGTCATTGTGTGGCAAAGAAAACCACTGACTCTGAAGTTTCTTTTATTTCTAACATTCAAGATAAAACTGACTTTTTAAAGTATTTTCATAGAAAACTTGGCTTTTTATATTAATTGCAGTAGAATTGAGGTATACATGTTCTGAGAAGAAAATAAAAGCTTTGATTTTCATAGGGTAGATTAATATTACAAACTCAGGAAATTTGCTTTCTTTACTTGTAATGAAATAGCCTCTTCCTACCTCTATTCAAAAACCTCAATTATTATTTCACACCCTGCACCTGAGAGATAGAAAACCAATACCTTTCCCTCTTGACTTCACCACTTTAGACGGTGACTCCTGTGAGGTTAGGTGACTTACCAAAGACCAAATCAAAAGTTAAATTTACAGCAGGAATTCCTGGTCATCTATCTTTTGTTTTCCCTGTCAACATGAATCCTCATTCATGAGCAAAGCACAAGTGTGCTACAAATTCCATCTGCTCCTCAAATTTAGGTTTTAGTAGCAGAAGCTACACACTTAATTCACGGAGGCATTCTTAAGGAAACTGAAAGACTGTAGTCAAAAGCAAAATTCAACAACTGAAAAGCAAATCAGCTGCATTAAACATTTTAAATAAAATACTGATACATCTACTTATGCTGCATTTGTGTAGAGGTCTCTAATATCCCTTACAAGTTGTAACTAACTATAAGAATATTTGATCAGCATCTACCAAGACAGGTTAATCCCTTAGTTATAATTTAGTATGGGATTAGGTAGGTACCATACATTTTCAGGTTAGAAAGAGCTATCTTTGTTTAATGGGGTTTATTCTACATCAGATGGTGTATTGATTAATGTTCAGAATGAGTTGAGTCTGCTCTCTTACATTTATGCTATCTTACTCAAGTAAGAAAGTAAGTCTAGGGACTTACTTCCCTGGAGTTTCAGTGCTTAAGACTTTGCCTTCTAATACAGAGGGAGTGTGTTTGATCCCTGATCGGGGATCTCACATACCTAGCAGCCATAAAACCAAGACTTAAAAAAACAACAAAAAAAAGAAACCAGAAATGATATTTTAACAAATTCAATAAAGGCTTTCTAAACAATGAAGTCTATTCAAACTGGATTCACCCGTGTCATTGCAAATGGCAAAACATCATTTTTTGTGGCTGAGTAACATTCCATTTTGTGCATATGCATGTGCATAAAAATGTGTGCATATACACATTTGTATGTCTTCTTTGGAAAAATGTTCATCCAAGTGTTCTTTCTGGATATTGTACATTTTATATATTAATCACTTATTGAATATATCATTTACAAATGATATATCTTCTCCCATTCAATAGACTGCTTTTCCATTTTCTTGGTCTCCTTCACTGTTTGATACAGTCACATCACCAACGCGATGGACATGAGTTTGAGTAAGCTCCAGGAGTTGGTGATGAACAGGGTAGCCTGGCATGCTGCAGTCCATGGAGTCGCAAAGAGTCGGGCACATCTGAGTGACTGAACTGAACTGATAGTCACATTTGTTTATTTCTGCTTTTGTTTTACTTACCCTAGGAGATGTATCCCCCCTACGAAATTTTGTAAGATCAATGTCAAAGAGTGTACTGCCTATTTTCTCTTCTAGGATTTTTATGATTTCAGGTCTTACATTTAAGTCTTTAATTCATTTTGAATTTATTTTTGCATGTTGGGTAAAAAAGTGGTACAGGTTGAGTCTCCTGCATCTAACTGTCCAGTTTTCCCAATACCACTTACTAAACAAGCTATCTTTCTTCAATCGTATATGTCTAACTCCTTTGTTATAGATGTACTGTCCATATAAGAGTGGGCTTAATTTGTGTTCTCTATTCTTTTCCTTTAATTTATGTGTTTGTTTTTGTGCCAGCACCATACTATTTTGATAACTTTAAAGTTTGAAGACAGGGTGCATGATACCTCCAGCTTTATTCTTTGTTTTCAGGTTTGTTTTGGCTATTAAAAGTCTTATGTAATTCCATAAAGATTTTAAGATTATTTGTTCTAATTCCATGAAAAACGCTATTGGTATTTTGATAGAGATTGCAGTGAATTGGAGGATTGCCTTGGAGTATGGTCATTTAATAATATTAATTCTTCTAATCCACAAGGAATGTATGTTTCCATTTACTTATGTCATTTTCAATTTCTTTCATTAATGTTTATAGTTTTCAGAGTATACATCTTTTATTTCCTTGGTGAGATTTACCCCTAGGAAGTTAATTCTTTTTGGCACAATTATAAAGGAATTTTTAAAATTCTTTTTCTGATAGTTTGCTGTTGGTACATAGAAAATAACAGATTTCTGTGTATTGATTTTATATTTTGCAATTTTATTGAATTTGATAGCTGTAATAGTTTTATTAGGGGCTTCCCTAGTAGCTCAGATGGTAAAGCATCTGCCTGCAGTGAAGGACACCTGGGTTTGATCCCAGGGTCGGGAAGACCCCCTGGAGAAGGAAATGGCAACCAACCCCCTCCAGTATTCTTGCCTGGAGAATTCCATGGACAGAGGAGCTGGTGGGCTACAGTCCACAGGGTCACAAAGAGTCTGACATGACTGAGCAACTAACATACACACAATAGTTTTATAGGCGTGTCTTTAGGATTTTCTATATATTTTGTTAGGGCTTCCCTTGTAGCTCAGTCAGTAAAGAATCTGCCTGCAGTGCAGGAGACCCGGGTTCGATCATGGGTTGGGAAGATCCCCTGGAGAAGGAAATGGTAACCCACTCTAGTATCCTTTCCTGGAAAATCTCACTGACAGAGGAGCCTAGTGGGCTGCAGTCCATGGGGTCGCAAAGAGTCAGGCACGACTGAGGACTAACACACAACACACATATATTATATTATGTCATCTGCAGACTCTTACAATTTTACTTCTTCCTTTCCAGTTTGGATTCCTTTTATCTTCTCTGATTACTAGCTAGTAATTCCAAAACTATGGTGAATAAAAGCGGTAAGAGTGGGCATCCTTGTCTGATCCCTGATTTTACAGAAATATTGGGTTAATCAAGATCTTACAAAAAAAACTGAGCTCATCTTTTGGCCAATCCAATACTTTCAGCTTTTTATCATTAAGTATAATATTGGCTATAAATTTATCATATATGGTTCTTATTATGTTGAAATATGTTCCCTTTAGACCCACTTTGTTGAGAGATTTTATAAGTTGATGTTAAATTTTCTCAAAAGATTTTTCTGCATCTATTGAGATGATCATATGATCATATGATTCTTATTCTTCAGTTTGTTACTATGATGGAAGACACTGATAGTGAATATTGAAACACCCTTGCATCTCTAGGATACATTCTACTAGACCATGGTGTATGATCATTTAACATATTGTTAAATTTGGCTGCTAATTCTTCTTTAAGAAATTTTGCATCTATGTTCATCAGTGAGATTAGCCTGTATTTCATTTTGGTAGGAGTGTGATACTGACCTCATCAAGTGAGTTGGGATGAGTTACTTCTGCAATTTTTTGGAACAGTTTAGATGATTTTTCTATAAATGTTTGGTAGAATTCACATGTGAAGCCATCTGGTTCTAGACTTTTGTTTGTGGGGGGTTACTTCATTATTGATTTAATTTCATTACTGTAAATGAGCTGTTCATACTTTGTATTTGTCCTTCATTCAGTCATGCAAGATTGTACATTTCTAAGATTTGTCCATTTTATTTGTATGTAAATATTTATATTTATCTCCTGTAATCCTGTGTATTTCTGTGCTGTCATTTGGAGCTACTCTTTCTTTGCTGATTTTATTTTTTGGATTCTCACTTTCTTTTTCTTAGCCAGATGTGCCTAGCTAAATGTTTATCAATGCTGGCCCACTACTGAATGAGGTCAGGTCCTTGGCATTAATAGACTGGAGGGAGGATTCCAAAGTGGGCCTTGGAACACTGCAGTAAAACAACCTCCCCAGAATGGTTGCCACTAGCATCTCTGTACTCAGTGGGAGTCCTAACTTAACTGCCTCCTACCTTTACAGAAGGCTCTCCAAGATAAGCAAGTTGATCTGGCCCAGGATCCTTTTAAACTAATGCCTCTGCAGTGGGATTCATACCATGTGAAATTTTGGGCATGCCCTTAAACAGTGATCTGTTTCCTATAGCCTTATTGCTATACTGAACATAAGCCCCAGTGGGTTTCAAAGCCAGACATTCTGGGGGTTTGACTTCTTGGTGCAGGATCCCCAAGCAAGGGACCCCAATATAGGGCCTGGACCCCTTGCTCCTCTGGAAGGATCTCTGTGTTTGTAATATTCCTCTCCTTTGTGGGTCAATAACCCAGGGGGTATGGGTCTTAATTATACTGCATCTCTGCCCATCCCACTTATCCTGTAGTAGCACTTTGTTTATATCTTTAGTTGCAGAAATATTTTTCTGTGACTCTTCAGGTCATTCTCACAGAAAGTGGCTCTACAAGTAGCTGTAATGTTGGCATGCCTGTGAGAAGAGGTGAGTTTATTTATTTATTTTTTTTTAATTTTATTTTATTTTTAAACTTTACATAACTGTATTAGTTTTGCCTAATATCAAAATGAATCCACCACAGGTATACATGTGTTCCCCATCCTGAACCCTCCTCCCTCCTCCCTCCCCATTCCATCCCTCTGGGTCGTCCCAGTGCACCTGCCCCAAGCATCCAGTATCGTGCATCGAACCTGGACTGGCAACTCGTTTCATACATGATATTTTACATGTTTCAATGCCATTTCCCAAATCTTCCCACCCTCTCCCTCTCCCACAGAGTCCATAAGACTGTTCTATACATCAGTGTCTCTTTTGCTGTCTCGTACACACGGTTATTGTTACCATCTTTCTAAATTCCATATATATGCGTTAGTATACTGTATTGGTGTTTTTCTTTCTGGCTTACTTCACTCTGTATAATAGGCTCCAGTTTCATCCACCTCATTAGAACTGATTCAAATGTATTCTTTTTAATGGCTGAATAATACTCCATTGTGTATATGTACCACAGCTTTCTTATCCATTCATCTGCTGATGGACATCTAGGTTGCTTCCATGTCCTGGCTATTATAAACAGTGCTGCAATGAACATTGGGGTACTCGTGTCTCTTTCCCTTCTGGTTTCCTCAGTGTGTATGCCCAGCAGTGGGATTGCTGGATCATAAGGCAGGTCTATTTCCAGTTTTTTAAGGAACCTCCACACTCTTCTCCATAGTGGCTGTACTAGTTTGCATTCCCACCAACAGTGTAAGAGGGTTCCCTTTTCTCCACACCCTCTCCAGCATTTATTACTTGTTGACTTTTGGATTGCAGCCATTCTGACTGGTGTGAAATGGTACCTCATAGTGGTTTTGATTTGCATTTCTCTGATAATGAGTGATGTTGAGCATCTTTTCATGTGTTTGTTAGCCATCTGTATGTCTTCTTTGGAGAAATGTCTATTTAGTTCTTTGGCCCATTTTTTGATTGGGTCATTTATTTTTCTGGAGTTGAGCTGTAGGAGTTGCTTGTATATTCTTGAGATTAGTTGTTTGTCAGTTGCTTCATTTGCTATTATCTTCTCCCATTCTGAAGGCTGTCTTTTCACCTTGCTAATAGTTTCCTTTGATGTGCAGAAGCTTTTAAGGTTAATTAGGTCCCATTTGTTTATTTTTGCTTTTATTTCCAATATTCTGGGAGGTGGGTCATAGAGGATCCTGCTGTGATGTATGTCAGAGAGTGTTTTGCCTATGTTCTCCTCTAGGAGTTTTATAGTTTCTGGTCTTACGTTTAGATCTTTAATCCATTTTGAGTTTATTTTTGTGTATGGTGTTAGAAAGTGTACTTTGCCATCATGTGGAAATTCTAGGCTGAAGTATAAATTTTAAAAGGGATACATTTACAATCAAAAGATAATATAACTTAAATACATGTAGAGGTGCATTTAGAAAATAAAATAGTAATAATCTCAATATTTTTTTGAGTTCAGTTCAGTTGCTCAGTCATGTCTAACTCTTTGAAACCCCATGAACCACAACACACCAGGCCTCCCTGTCCTTCACCAACTCCCGGAGCGTGCTCAAACCCATGTCCATTGAGTCAGTGATGCCATCCAACCATCTCATTCTCGGTCATCCCCTTCTCCTCCTGCCCTCATTCTTTCCCAGCATCAGGGTCTTTTCAAATGAGTCAGCTCTTTGCATCAGGTGGCCAAAGTATTGGAGTTTCAGCTTCAACATCAGTCCTTCCAATGAACATCCAGGACTGATCTCCTTTAGGATGGACTAGTTGGATCTCCTTGCAGTCCAAGGGACTCTCAAGAGTCTTCTCCAACACCACAGTTCAACAGTATTAATTCTTTGGCACTCAGCTTTCTCTATAGTCTAACTCTCACATCCATACATGACCACTGGAAAAACCATAGCCTTGACTAGACAGACCTTTGTTGGCAAAGTAATATCTCTGCTTTTGAATATGCTGTCTAGGTTGATAATAACTTTTCTTCCAAGGAGTAAGTGTCTTTTAATTTCATGGCTGCAATCACCATCTGCAGTGATTTTGGAGCCAGAAAAATAAAGTCAGCCACTGTTTCCACTGTTTCCCCATCTATTTCCCATGAAGTGATGGGACTGGATGTCATGATCTTAGTTTTCTGAGTGTTGAGCTTTAAGCCAACTTTTTCACTCTCCTCTTTCACTTTCATCCAGAGGCTCTTTAGTTCTTCTTCACTTTCTGCCATAAGGGTGGTGTCATCTGCATATCTGAGCTTCTTGATATTTCTCCAGACAATCTTGATTCCAGCTTGTTCTTCCTCAAGCCCAGCATTTCTCATACGTACTCTGAATATAAGTTAAATAAGCAGGGTGACAATATACATCCTTGACGTACTCCTTTTCCTATTTGGAACCAGTCTGTTGTTCCATGTCCAGTTCTAACTGTTGCTTCCTGACCTGTATACAGGTTTCTCAAGAGGCAGGTCAGGTGGTCTGGTATTCCCATCTCTTTCAGAATTTTCCACAGTTTATTGTGATCCACACAGTCAAAGGCTTTGGCATAGTCAATAAAGCAAAAATAGATGTTTTTCTGGAACTCTCTTGCTTTTTTGATGATCCAGCGGATGTTGGCAATTTTTTGAGTTAAAAAAGGAAAATAAAATATAATAATATAAAATGAGATATAGCTCATCTATTGCCAAGTTTAGTTAGAAATTTCACATCATTTTTTTCCAGCCTTTTTGACAATGGGAGGAAGGAAATAATTTAAAAATACTTGATTCTAGACATAACTTTTTACTTCCTTCTGCTGCTTCTCTACATGATTAAGTCTCACATTTAAATTTCCATGCCTAATATACCTCTTCACGACCAAGTCTTTATACTTCCAAGTGTAGGTTGAAGGCAGTCACTTACATAGACATAGGAAAACTTTTACTTCATTGTGTTTGGGTTTGTTAGGGAGGAGTTAGTCATCATGCATTATCAATACTTTCTTTGAAAAGTTTTATTTTCCATTTCCTCAACATTTGTCCTAAACAAACCCAATATCCTCTCACATTTGAAATACAAACATTTGCCCCTGTGATTCCCTTCACTTGTAATGCCCTCTCCTACAGTCTTGGTTTTCCACCCATCTGATTTTTTCCCCAGGAGTTATTTTCATCCCTTCTGCCTTTGCTAAGTTTTTACTCTGGTTTTAGGAGATAAGGATCTTCCTTTTCTTTCCTTCCTAGAGGCACAGTGAATCAGTCTTGCTTCTATGCATACTTCTCTTTTTTCTTGATCCCACTGAAGAAACCTTGTGTGAATTCTGTACCTCTGGTACGGGATATCATGTTTTACTTATTATGTATACTTACCATGCACAATATTCCCAGTACATTAAGCATATTCAAAAAAAGATTGTAAAAGTAAACTTATAAATTAATGAGTGAATGAAATTAAATAATAAATAGGAAAACTACTAGGTTCCTTATTTATCATATTTTCACTCTTCAGCCAAAACTTTAGGCACCTCTGCAAGAACTGGGGTCAATCAGAGCAAGTCCCTCTTCTGCAACAATTTTTGTAAGGGCTTCCTGGTAAAGCTAAACACCCTAAAATCTTTACCTAAGCCTTACATTGCTATGAAACTTTATCTGAATTACAGGACTCAGGTAATTTGTATAGGCTTCTACTACCTCTCTGTTGGTCTTGCTAGACTTTTCTTCCTAAAGAAAAACTTTAAATATGTCACTCTCATATTTGGAACTTTTCAGTAGTCCTATACTACCTATTACACAAAATCCAAACTACACAGCACAGTAACTAACACAATAACACACTGAAAAGTCTAGCCATTATCAGTATTCACAGTTTAATTTCTCACAAGTTTTCTTTCAAAAACTCTCTTTTGTTCTAATATTCATTATTAGTCTACAAAGTTTCCCCAGACTTATGACTAAGGGTTTTGCTTGTGACATTCTTCTAACATGATTCTCCCCAAACACAGTAATATTATTAAATTTGTATTTGGCTTGTTTATTGTATTTATGCTCCCTTAAATTTACACTGTTAGCTTTATGAGGACTGGACTTTTTTATTTGCTTGTTTTCTCTCACTGGGCTTCCCAGGTGGCTCAGTGGTAAAGAATCTGCCTGACAATGCAGGAGACATGGGCTCAGTCCCTGAGTTGGGAAGATCCTCTGGAGAAGGAAATGGCAGTCCACTTCAGAATTCTTGCCTGGGAAATCTCTTGGACAGAGGAGCCCAGTGGGCTACAGTCCTTGGGGTCACAAAAGAGTCGGACATGACTTAGAAACTAAACATCAACAATATTGTCACTGCATAATAGATTTTCTAGTATACTGTATCTAGTTGTATAAATGAACAAATATATTAAGGTATATATTAAGGATAATCTCCCTAAATTGCCTTACATAGTATACTTCAAAATATTAATAGAATATTTTTATATCAAAATAATAACATCCATTTTTGTGTTTCATGTTAAATAATTACACTATGCCCTCTCTTAAGTTTATTTTATTATTGTGTTTATGAACATTTCACTTTGCAGTTTTATTTTTGCTTTTTAGCTTTTCTTAAATAATCTGAAAACTGATAAGGACAAGAGTTATGTTTAACATTTCTTTTCATCCCTAACAAATTTGAAAAGAAAATATATAAATTTAAAGTAAATCATTTACAGATAATCTGTAATAAATCATTTACATAGTCTGACTAGAGTCACACCTGAAACATAGTGGAAAGGAATGTAACTGAGGTTCAGGTATACAGTGCCCTAACTCTTGCTAAATCTTGTGTGGATTTAAAAAAGTCATCCCAGTGCACCAGCCCCAAGCATCCTGGGGATGGAGGTGGGAGGGGGTTTCAGGATGGAGAACATGTATACACCCATGGCAGATTCATGTTGATGTATGGCAAAACCAATACAATATTGTAAAGTAATTAGCTTCCAATTAAAATAAATAAATTTAAATTAAAAAAATAAAAAGCTCAGCTTGTTTCCTCTTTCCTTTTATTTTTAATTGGAAGAAAACAGCAGAGGAGATTTATTCCATGATCTATGACTTAACTGATCTTGATTGCCTTCATTCACTTGCTATCTGATATGCCATAGGCATGGCTGGGATCTGCAGTAGACATGCCTTATGGCTCAGGAAGAACTCAATGATTTCCTGTGGCTGATTTTGTTCCATTATGGTTTCCCCTGACTCACTCTGGGGAATATATTCCCACTGCTCCATCTAGCCTGTTGAGCAGTTTTCTCCAAACTTTGCAAGGTGATATTGAAAGGCTGTTGTTGAATCACGCAAAGACGCCGGGACTCTTGGCCCCCGGAGGAGAAGAATTCAATCCAGGGCCATAGATGAGGCTTAGTCGCTCAGAGCTTTTGTGTAATAAAGTTTTATTAAAGTATAAAGGAGATAGAGAAAGCTTCTGACATAGGCGTCAGAAGGGGGTAGAAAAAGTGCCCCCCTGCTAGTCTTCAGCTGGATGTTATATAGTCACTAGCAGTCTGTTAATGAAAGAAAGGAATGTCTTAAAACTCAGAATGGCACCAGGTCCCTCATCCATAAGATGCATTTTGGGATAATCTTGGCACCAAATGATTTATCCTGAGCCATAAAATGATTAACTTGAATCTTGAAGAAGGGCAGACCACCATACAAATAGTTTCATTTACATAGATTAGGGGAACAATATCTGAGTATAACATACTGGTTTGTCAAGTAGGTTCTGAGCCAAGAGGCGGAACCCCCTTGAAGACAGAGTTTGGGGTAAATGTATAGTACATTAGCATAGCTTAAGACAAACATTTCCATAAGAAAAAGGCATTGGTTATCTCTAGGTTTGAAAATAGTTAACTTCAGGTGAAACCAGTGTCACTATGGTAACACAGTATTTTAAGAGAAACCTCCTTTTAAATTTGTATAGAAAAGGAAAAAAATATTGATAGTTTGTTTCCTCCTTCAGCTTAAGAGAGATAAAAATGTCTGACACTTGCAGACTATTTCCTCCCTTTGGAGACCCCTGGCCTTCCTGCCTGTTACCCTCTCAATATTCTTTGACAAAAGGGCCCCATACAAAGTAACTGCCTGGCAACTGAACATCTATGGCTCACGAAACCTGAAGGTAACTTGAGGAAATTAACCTCATGTCCAAAGAATTTTACCAAGTCATTTTTCCTGCATTTCAGCTTCATTCAAGGAAGACTCAAGAGTTTATTGTTCTACCACCTTAAAAGAAGTCATGTCTTCTTCTGTCCTTCCTCTTATCTCCAATATGTACTATATACTCTGCTTACCAAACAAAAGTTTTAAAAGAAAAAAATATGTAATTATTTCTGATTGTTTATATCTGTCACTCTTTGCATCATTTCTCAAGGGTAGGGAAAGTACATGCTTTAATTTTTTTTTTCTCATATTAGAACTTCTATTCTATACAGTAGTATAACTTCAAGGCCTCAATGTCATGGGTATAAAGGATATCATCGCTGTACAAGACTCTTCCAGTTTGGAAGACATAAGAAAACTAAGCTAATTTGGGGGGAAAATATCTTCTAACATTCTATAATTCTCACATTTATAGTCTTATTGCAGTCATTATGTATGTCAAAAACTGAATGTTATTTTTAAATTCATTCTATAATAAATTCTACTTTGCCACACCTCCAGAAAGAAGAATGCCTATGGCCCACTCGGTCAAAGACTTGTTTTCACAGAGATGATAGTGTATTAAAACATTAATGAAACTAGAACATTCTCTATTACTATACACAAAAGTAAACTCAAAATGGTTTAAAGATCCACATATAAAACTAGATATTATAAAACTCCTAGTTGAAAACATACCCAAAACACTCTCTCACATAAATCTGCACAGTATCTTTTTGGATCCACCTCCTAGTAGGCTCAGTGGTAGAGAACACACCTACCAATGCAGGAGATGGGGTTTGATGCCTGGGTTGGGAAGATCCCTTGTAAAAGGAAATAGCAATCCACTCCAGTATTCTTGGTTGTGAAATCCCCATACACAGAGGAACTTGGAGGCTACACTTACGGGATCTCAATGGGTTGGACACAACTTAGTGACTTAGCACACATGTACAACTAGACTAATAAAAATAAAAACAAAAATAAACAAATGGGCCCTAGTTAAACTTAAAAGCTTTTGAATAGCAAGTGAAGTGAAAGTTGCTCAGTCGTGTCCAACTCTTTGTGACCCCATGGACCATACAATCCAAGGAATTCTCAGGCCAGAATACTGGAGTAGATAGCCTTGCCCTTCTCCAGGGGATGTTCCCAATCCAGGGAATCCAGGTCCCCTGCATTGCAGGCAGATTCTTTACCAGCTGAGCCACCAGAGAAGCCCAAGAATACTGGAATGGGTAGCCTGATTCTTTTCCAGCAGATCTTCCCAACCCAGGAATTGAACCATGTCTCCTGCATTGCAGGTGGATTCTTTACCAACTGAGCTATCAGGGAAGCCTTTTGAATAGCAAAGGAAACCATAAAGAAAATGAAAATACAACCCACGGAATAGAAGAAAGTGTTTGTAAATGATGTGACTGACAAGAGATTAATCTCTGAAATATACAGTCAGGCTCATGCAGCTCAATAACAAACCAAATAACCCAATTAAAAAATGGGCAGATATAAATAGACATTTCTCCAAAGAAGATATACAGATAGCCAAAGAGCACATGAAAAGATGCTCAAAATCACTAATCATTCAGATCAGATCAGATCAGTCGCTCAGTCATGTCCAACTCTTTGCGACCCCATGAATCGCAGCAAGCCAGAAATGCAAATCAAAACTACAGTGAGGTATCGCTTCACACTAGTCAAAATGGCCATGATCAAAAAGTCTATAAACAATAAATCCTAGAGAGAGTGTAGATAAAAGGGAACCCTCCTACATTTTGATGGGAATATAAATTGATACACCTACTGTGGACAATAGTATGGAGGTTCCTTAAAAAAAATAAAAATAGAGCTATCTTTTGATTCAGCAATCCCACTCCTGGCTATATAGCAGAAGAAAATCATATTCTGAAAGTATACATGCACCCTAATGACCATTGCAGCACAATTTACAATAGTGAAGACATGGAAGTAACTTAAATTTCCAACAACAGAAGAATGGATAAAAATGTAGTATGTATTAGTTTTGCAAAACATCAAAAGGTTTAAAAATAAAATTTAAAAAAAAATGTAGTATGTATATATATATAATGGAACATTGCTCAGCTATATAAAAGAATGGAATAATACCATTTAACCATCATGGATAGACCTAGAGATTGTCATACTAAGTGAAGCAAGACAAAGACAAATATCATATGATATCAATTATTTGTGGAATCTAAAAAAAAAAAAAAAAATACAAAAACTTACAAAACAGAAACAGACTCACAGACTTAAAAAACAAACTTATTGTTACCAAAGGGGAAAGGTGGCAGGGTGGGAAGGAATAAATTAGGAAGTTGGCATTAACATATACACACTATTATATATAAAATAGATAATCAAAAGGACCTACTGTATAGCACAGGGAACTCTACTCAATATTCTGTAATAACCTACATGGGAAAAGAATCTGAAAATGAATATATACATATATATATATACATATATATATATATATATATATATATATATGGCTTCCCTGGTGGCTCAGAGGTTAAAGCATCTGCCTGCAATGCGGGAGACCCAGGTTCGATCCCTGGATCGGGAAGATCCCCTGTAGAAGGCACCCCACTCCAGTACTCTTGCCTGGAGAATCCCATGGAGGGAGGAGCCTGGTAGGCTACAGTCCATGGGGTCACAAAGAGTCGGACATGACTGAGCGACTTCACTTCACTTCACTTCATATATATATATATAAACATATATAACTAAATCATGTTGCTGTATACCTGAAACTAAGCACAGCATGGTAAATCAACTATACTCCAATGTAAAATCAAAAATGAAAAAAATTAGACTACTTCTTATATAATAGTCTGCTTGACTGTGACTGTAACATATCTAGACAAGTCTCTGGTCTTTGGTAAATGACTCTTTCAAAGAGGTCCATTTGATTTTGACTTACAGCAGGATTTATGCCTGGGATACATTTTTTTCTTCCCATTTGACTCTTGCTTATTTGTTATCAGGAAGAGAAATGAGAGGTAGCTTTCCTTAGGGCATTAAAATGTATTAGTATATTATCAATTGAAACTTGGTAATTGATACAATTCTCTAGGTAATGACATGCTATCCTTATGGCAGCAAAATTTAAATGTGTGAAATGATTTAAAAACCATGAGAATATGGTTACATTCTCAATTCAAATGGACGTCTTTGAAAACACTCAAATGAGAATTTGGGGGATTATTATTAAATTTTTGGCTTTTTTTTGGAAAAAATATCCTTTAAAATGATACCTGGAATTATCTGTGGCTCCTCTTTACAGATTTGTATGGTTAGAATTTAATAATATACACACTTTTTTCTATAAACTAATACATTGTATGTGGCATACAATACAATGTGGCATACAATAAGAGTATTTGGACTCAAGTCAGGAGAATTAGATTTAAGGGCCAATTTCTCTCTGGGTTGCATAGATCAGTATAATTAACTTCTTGGTATCTTTTTTTCCTCAAAATAAAATTTAAAAAAAGGCAAAATTGGCAGATATCCAACTCTTTTCTAGTTTTAATTCAGCATTGTTTTTGTTCTATTGCTTTTTCTATCTCTTAACAAGCATGCTGAATGATATCTTTTACTTAAATCTGTGGGGATTTTAACCATCATCTAAAAATTCATGTATATCTTAAAACTAATGATTCTGGGTATACATGCACATCTTTAAAGTTCTGAGGAATTCTGAGTTTGGCTATTATTGTTTTGGAGGGCACTTCATCTCTGTGAGTTTCATTTTTATCTAGAGAGCTAGAGTTTAAAGCTAGACTTCAAATGTGATAATAATAAACAATGAGATAAATTATAGAGTACTTCATAAGTTTGAAATGGCTTAACAGAATTTTTTGGTGATCCTATTTTAAACAGAAATAGAAAACAAAAGAATAGATAAAATCACTCTTATTAGGCAAATTATCAAGGAATTTTGCAATTTTGTCAGATCTAGGTTCACCCATTTCCAATACAATCAATGTTAAGTGAAATCTCTAGTAGAACGGATCATATTTTTTTATCATGTATATGTGTGTGTGTGTGTGTATAGGGCAGGAGAGGACTGATAATAGGAAAAGAGGGTTGAGAACGGGGTGGAAACACAGCATTACCCAACCAGCTTTCTTTATTGGATTGACCCAGTTTCACACAAAACTAGCTTAAGGTTTAACACTTAGACTGAAATGTAACAGCTTGTCTTTTTTCTAATTATGGTTACATATTATTTAAAAAACATATAATGTACCACATAAAATCTTAATTATGGGGAAATAAGCATTGCCATGTGCTGCTGATGGATATGTAACTATTCAAGTGTTCAGAGAAGTGAAACTTTAGTTTGATGTGTACATTTTAGTCCAGTTGCCCTCCTGAAGTAACTTACTGCTGCTGCTAAGTCACTTCAGTCGTGTCTGACTCTGTGCGACCCCATAGACGGCAGCCCACCAGGCTCCGCTGTCCCTGGGATTCTCCAGGCAAAAACACTGGAGTGGGTTGCCATTTCCTTCTCCAATGTATGAAAGTGAAAAGTCAAAGTGAAGTCACTCAGTCATGTCTGACTCTTCACAACCCCATGGACTGCAGCCCACCAGGTTCCCCTCGTCTATGGGATTCTCCAGGCAAGAGTACTGGAGTGAGGTGCCACTGTCTTCTCTGGAAGTAACTTAACTAGTGGAAATTATGAGAATTTACATAAAACTTTGGGGTGGGGGTACTGTACCACACAGCTTATGAGATCTTAGTTCCCTGACCAGGGATTGAACCTGGGCCCTTGACAGTGAAAACACAGAATCCTAACCATGGGACCTACTGGAGTACCAGAGAATTCCCAAGAACTTTATGTAAAGCTTTATGTACAATACTAATTCATAACAGCAACCAATAGCAAACAAAATAAAAATTACAAAATTTTGTGTAACATTCAAAGTTGTAAAAATATTATTTTATAGTCATTTAAATAATATATTTGTAAATTCATTTATTTCTTAAATCAGCTTGCCAAGGGAATTATTAGAACCTTCAGATTTGAATAACTACTTCAGGTTAAGTAGAATAGTTCATCCAAATGCTGAGTGAGACTGTATTTCAAGACATCACACGCAATTTATTGAGAAATATTTGCTCAAAGGTTATTTAAATAGCTTCTTAGGGATATGCATGTGTATTTTTTAAGAACATTACCTATCCCAAGTACCATTCTAATTTTAAACCCTAATTAAATTGAATATATTGATAATTATGTAATTTTTCTAAATTTGCCCATCTACATATTATATTTCTTTCTCAAATTGCTACCCTTTTGATGATCAAATCAGTAATTTTCCAATGATTTACACTGCATGATACGTTAAAAAGTAAGATAATGATCATCAAGTTAATGACTTAAGTCATCATCTTTGTCTTACTCTTGGTCATATATTACAGACACAATGGATGTTATGGGAAAAATATAGAGCAGATGGCAGCAACTGTAGGTTTAAAGAAGGATGCTTGCTTTCTTTAACTAGATGGCCCTCAGTTATAATGTAGTATTTAAATAAAAGTTTTGGAGAAGTGTAGGAGTGTAAACGCAGCAGTGGCAGTAGGCATGGGGTAGGGGTAGTAGACAGAGACAAGTTGTGACAAGTAAATACGGACATATCACAGGGGGGCCTGATAATTGTTTTAAGAGCATTTTATTTTATTCTGAGTGAAAAGGGGAAGCTGTGAAGGGTCATGAGCATAAGATGGATTTGATATAATTCTATATAATATAATGTAATATAATCCTTTAGATACTACTGAATCATCCTAGCCTATCCTTCACATATAACTAAGGCTTGTAAAAGTCAAATGATTTCCAAGTCACAAGAATGACCAGTGGCAGAGTCACAATCAGAATACAGTTGTGTTTTGGTTTGATATTCCAAATCTGTTTGTCTATGACAAGTAAAGTTGTTTTATTCCACATGTTTGTGACAAAAACAAACAAAAATGTATTTTTAGAAGTAAAGGTTATTTTGGTCAACAGTGAAGTAAGCTGTGTCATGATGGCATCATCTTATTTGTTGTCCTTCATAAGCACTTGTAGTTCAGCTGCTAAGAGACCACCTGGAGCCTTATCTCAGTAAGAATATGTAAAGAAGCAGCCATGGCAAGGGGACACTTAGACTATAAACACTGAGAGTTTGTGAGGAGTATCTGCTTTAGGGCAAAGCTACTCTGCTGATCTAGCTCTCCAGAAATCTTGAGACACTTGCTCCTGCCACAGTAAAGCTGCTCTTGGTTGGCAGTAGTGTTAAACTGTACAGCAGCCTCAGGAAGAGAAGGGACATCTATTTGTTCCTGCCTGTGTTAGGCACTCTCTGTTGGTGGTGGCACAAGCCAGGCACGGTTCCCTGGAATCATGACCCTCTGAGCATCCTAGCCTGCTCACCAACACCAGCACCATTAGTCCCCAGAAATGCTGTAGTAACAAGGAACTTTTATTTTTGTGCTGGCAGCTGAAAGTTATCTCCCAGTTGGCAAAGCCATCTGTCCAAGACACAAAAACTTATAGCAAATGTACACTTTTAACTAAATTTGAGCTTTATTGCTGTCATCTACCCTGGCCTGAAACAATATCAGGATTAATATAGTATTTGTTGAGAGTATGTTATTTCTTTATTGGTTTATTGGACATATTACCCCATATACTATTGGCTTGTGAAATTATTATAAATACCACAGCAAACCTGTTTGTATTAAAAACAATACTGGCAAAGGCAATCACAAACTCTGATCATAATTTGTCTCCAATCAAAGCAACAGTCTACAATCTGTTATCTTCCAACAATTAGTTCAGTTCAGTTCAGTCGCACAGCCGTGTCGGACTCTTTGCAACCCCAGGAATCGCAGCACACCAGACCTCCCTGTCCATCACCAATGCCCGGAGTTTACTCAGACTCATGTCCATTGAGTCGGTGATGCCATCCAGCCATCTCATCCTCTGTAGTCCCCTTCTCCTCCTGCTCCCAATCCCTCCCAGCATCAGAGTCTTTCCAATGAGTCAACTCTTCACATGAGGTGGCCAAAATATTGGAGTTTCAGCTTTAGCATCAGTCCTTCCAATGAATACCCAGGAATGATCTCCTTTAGGATGGACTGGTTGCATCTCCTTGCAGTCCAAGGAACTCTCAAGAGTCTTCTCCAATACCACAGTTCAAAAGCATCAATTCTTCAGCGCTCAGCTTTCTTCACACTCCAACTCTCACAACCATACATGACCACTGGAAAAACCATAGCCTTGACTAGACAGAACTTTGTTGGCAAAGTAATGTCTCTGCTTTTCAATATGCTATCTAGGTTGGTCATAACTTTCCTTCCAAGAGTAAGAGTCTTTTAATTTCATGGCTGCCATCGCCATCTACAGTGATTTTGGAGCCCCAAAAAATAAAGTCTGACACTGTTTCCACTGTTTCCCCATCTATTTCCCATGAAGTGATGGGACCAGATGCCATGATCTTCGTTTTCTGAATGTTGAGCTTTAAGCCAACTTTTCACTCTCCTCTTCCACTTTCATCAAGAGGCTTTTTAGTTCCTCTTCACTTTCTGCCATAAGGGTGGTGTTATCAACAATTAGTAATTTGGCATAAGTCACTTAATGACAAAATCACAAAGGTCATGTGCTTCTGATATTTATTTTAGGGGACCTTAAAATTTATTGAGAATATAGAGTCAGCTCTCATTCCTCCTCTATCAGAGTTATTTCAGAGTTAAAGACAAGTTATTTTAAAGAACCAGTCTATGTTCTTCAAAGAATCTCCAAAGTGCCATCAGTTCAGTTAGTTCAGTCACTCAGTCATGTCCGACTCTTTGTGACCCCATGAACCTCAGCATGCCAGGCCTCCCTGTCCCTCACTAACTCCCAGAGTTCCCTCAAACTCATGTCCATCGAGTTGGTGATGCCATCCAGCCATCTCATCCTCTGGCGTCCCCTTCTCCTCCTGCCCCCAATCCCTCCCAGCATCAGAGTCTTTTCCAATGAGCCAACTCTTCACATGAGGTGGCCAAAGTACTGGATTTCAGCTTTAGCATCATTCCTTCCAAAGCAATACCAGGACTGATCTCCTTTAGAATGGACTGGTTGGATCTCCTTGCAGTTCAAGGGACCTAAAGCATGTTCAGGGTAAACTAGCCTGTGTTTAACAAAACTGCTTCTTAGGGTGTGTTCATGGGGGTGGGACTGCATCTCATTACATTTGAAAATGTTTGAAATTAAACTAATTCAATGAGATAGCTTCCATAAACAAACACAGAAAAAGCATTTAACAAAAAGAAAACCTCTTTGAACCTTCTACTGTGGAGCTGACTTCTGACTTCTATATAACTTCCGTTTCCACTGGTTCTTAATAAGATTAGCTGCAGGATTTACTAGTAAAGGGCAAAGCCTGTTCAATAATATCCAACTGTTCACAGTGAATGTGAAATGGTCCCAGATTGAAACATCTATTCACACTTCAGACAGACACTTCTTCAATGCAACAATGTTTATTCTTGTAGCTTTTAAAAAGATGGTGCTGAGCTTAAAAAAAAGGATAAGTCCTTTGGACAGTCTCTGTTATATCTCTCCTCTACATTGATTTCTCTCAGAAAGCTCCATGGTATTATTGAAAATAAAACACAAAAATGTAGTGCTTTTTAATATGTTTTTCTGACAGATTTTTTTTTCATTTTCTTTAAGGCTGTGTAAGTAAACTTAGATTCATGAAGAAAGTAATTCAAGGAGAAAAAGATTGAGAAATATTCTAATCTGTCTTCAGAAATATGTAAATGCTCAGCATAGAGAGTCCTGTTTGCTGAAATCATATTTTAATATTGACATGCTATACCATTAGTAATGGCTTTTTAACAGCCTAAATTTAAAATGCTCCTACTCATGTAGGATAAATACAGACATATGGAAATTCTGTCCTCAGGCCACTCGTTCATTTGGTGATTTATACACAGAAAACCGGAAATAGTTCAAAAGTTTTAAGCATGCCACACTTTTAAAAATGAAAGTAAGATGTGTCAAGTTTTAAAAATCAAGTAAAATTATTATATTAAGTAATAATAATTACATACTAAATACATCTTGAAAAATCATCTATGATCTTCACTGGATCAAGGATTATAGAAACTATTGGGATAAATCTGAATACTGATTTAAGAAAGATGATACTATTTTATCAGGATTAAGTTCCTCAGGGAAATCAGCATATTGTGATGAAGGTTGAAGGGTGTCCAATTTATTGGAGATACGTGCTATAATTATATATGAAAAGGAGGGGAGAGGGAGAGAGAAAAGCAAATATGGCCAATGCTCATAATAGGTTGACTGTAAAAAAGGATACAGTATAATTTTAACTTTCAATTTTTTTTTCAAAATAGTTCACTAAAACAGTATTAGCTGTGTGTCTTTACCAATTTTTAATTTATTTAATCAATGATAAGATTCTATGGAAAAACCCAAAGAAATTTTTGGCCAACCCAATATTACTGAGTCAGGCATTCACTTTGCTCTGGGGATATGGAGGTAAATTATAACGAGCCCTGCCTTCTGATAACATACACTCTACTAGGCAAGACAAACATTAAACAAACCAAATAATTAATTCTGGAGATCACAATAAGTAGGAAATGTTATGAAATAGTGTAACAAGATATATTAACCTAGTTGCCAGAGGATAGGAGGGCTTCCACAAGAGAATGACATTAAAGATGCACTGTATACAGTGAGTAGGATTCGAGGTTAATGGTCTTAGACAAAGAAAGAAAGGAGACCTCTTTTAAGTTGGTGAGTGCTCTTATTTATGTACAACTGTTGATTGTCAGTGAAGGAACCTGACAAGAAACCTTTGACCAACATAACTTTCCTGGACATAGTAAGATCTTTGAGGACTGAAGACACAAATTAATCTTGCTGAGTTAAAAACCATACACAGTGCCTCCTGTGGTTCAAGACATAGTATTCAATAAATATTGTTCAATAAGTTGTCTCGTTTTCATAAATAGCATTGTAAAATAATCAATCAAAAATTTCAATAGCTATTGTATATACTACATTAAATATTTAAATGTAATAATCTTATATTGAGTACCAGCAATGCAAAATTTGTGTTTTATTAGATATGAGGAGTCTAAATAATGTCACTTAAAATGAAGTCAGACAGGTATGTTGGTAAATGAGAGATGGAATAGAGAGAAAGAAATTTATTTTATAATTATTTTAATTCTACCTGATACTACTGATGAAACATTATGTGTGTTCTATTTGAAGCAGATCATGTAAACAAATATATAATGAAAATTAAATTTTTAAATATACATCAGGAGAAAAAAATATAGTAAACAAAATAAGCAAAAATTTTAGTAATTAACTAGTACATGCTAATTAAATCCCTACTTCGAAACAAAAACAAATACAAAATAAAGGCATTAAAAAAAATACCCATTTTAGTTGACCCAGTTAAATATATTAAGTATGGGTCAATATCCTTCTCACTCTAGACCCTAAAACCCAGTGTTAAACTATAAAGAATAAAAATAACATAAATTATAAATACCCAAAAGCATAAATCTGCACAAAAGTAAAAGAAGATAATGAAACTAATTATTGTTGCTGCATACAATTTTTGAAATTTTTCATATTTTTATTTTGCCTGTGAATAGTTTTTCATCCTTTAGTCCTTTGATTTGGCAAATAAAAGTTTCCATTTTTATTCCTCTTTTAGAGCCACCTAAATTTCTGTCCCAAAAACTTCTGGGTTTTTTTTCCTAGTGAAAGGATAAATTGTTAGATAAATTAGCATTTTATTTATATCATATTAAATATTTCCATTTTCCCTCCAATGCCACAGCAAAATGATTCAACTCTTATTTAACAAACAGCAGCCTTGAGCTGTAACCAAAAATATTGGGTTGGTCAAAAAGTTTGTTCAGGTTTTTCTGTAACATCTTACTAAAAACCCAGATGAGATATTTCTTTAAAAAAAAAAAAGGATATTTTTAAAAAATACTTTTTTAAAAGAAAAGAATATTTAAGAAGGTGAATGATAGCTTATAATAGGTAAACAGCTTGTTTCAATGGAATTTTCCACCTACTACCCTGCAACAAATTTGCAATGGAATCTTAGAACCTTTGTCAAAGGTCTTTGAAATATAATAAATAACAATTAATGGGAAATTATTAAAATCCAATTCATATATTATAAAAATAAGTCAGCCCAAACTATCCTCATTTTAATTTGTGATAGTGCTATTAGCTAGAAGAATATGGTGATGCTACAGACACATATCTGTGTTGAAGTAAAGCTCTTTTTTCATAATGTATTTGTCACATGTTTACTTTTGGTAATTCATTTCACGGACTTTCAAGTTATCTTGGATTTTTTTTTTTATTCCATTCTTTTTCAGGTTCTATTTCACTTTCTTTTTTTTTTTTAATTTAATTTTATTTTTAAACATTACAATATTGTATTAGTTTTGCCAAATATCGAAATGAATCCGCCACAGGTATACATGTGTTCCCCAACCTGAACCCTCCTCCCTCCTCCCTCCCTGAAGAAATATCGCTCCATGGCAGCAGAATTAGATGTATTCTTACCTAGCTGAACATCTTCATCACAGATGTTTGCTACATTTCTCTTACAATTTCAAAAAAGTCTATCATTTGAAATTGAACATTGCTTTACTTTATGTGGCTTAGTAAAGCACGATAATATGCCAGTTTTTGAGGGTAAAGGGAGAAAAAGTTCCTTTAGTTCAAAATGAGAAAGAACCTTTTAACAGAATCATGTGAACAGTGGGGTGGGATATTTTGAAAAGAAAAGATCTAGTCATAAAAGTAGTCAGTGAGAGCTTCTTCAAAAGGTTATAGAAATTTCTGCTCTAGGTTAAAATTTTAATAAATATAAGCTTAAAATTACAAACAATATAAGCTTAAAATTACTTCTTCATTTCATTGTCTTGCTCTAAGAAAGCAAGCCAAACAAAGTTCTACAATATAAACCACACTTTTGGATATAAGTACTCTACTGATATTAAAAATCAAATACAGTACTTATTAAAATAATAAATACTAGATTTATGATAAAGGAAAATACTAATTTTAGAGTTAATACTAAATTAGAATTTTATTTATATCAAATTAAATAATTCCAAGTTGAAAATATCTCCTATCCTAAAGTCAGGTATTAGGAGTCTAAATATTGTGACTTAAAGGGAAGTCAGACAGATTAGTAATTGGAATTGACAAAGTAAATGGAATAGACAAATTCATTTTATAGTTATTTTAATTCTACTGCATGCTGTCATTTGATAGATATGAATACTGAGGCAGAGAACAGTTAAGTAATTTTCTTAAGGAAAGAGTTAAAACACAGAGAAGCTGGTAGTTGCAGTTCAGTAAAACAGGACCTAAAGTTCATAGTTTTCCTGTAATATCAAGGGGCTTCATCAACATCCTTACATGTCATGGAAGATAACTAGAATTTTCATTTTAATAGCAACAATCTGCTTGGGGACATGAAATTATTTTAAAATTTAAAAAATATGACTGATGATAATAAAAAGTACATAGTAGAAATTGACCAAATGCCAAAGCATTACATAAACTGTAATTGCTATGGAGATCAGAAAGGCAAGACATCAAAGTAGGCAAGTATGCTTCCTTTTTTCAATATCAAGAAAATTTTATTTTTTATTTATTTTAAGTTTTTATTTTGTATTGGGGTATAGACAATTAACAATGTGATAGTTTTAGGTGAAATGCAAAGAGACTCAACCATACATATACATGTATCCATTCTCCCCCAAACACCCTTCCATCCAGCCTGCCACATAACATTGAGCAGAGTTCCGTGTTTATATAGCAGGTCATTGCTGGTTATTCATTTTAAAAATAGCAGTGTACACATGTCCATCCCAAACTCCCTAACTATCCCTTGCCCCAAACCTCAATCATAAGTTCATTCTCTAAGTCTGAGTCTCTTTCTGTTTTGTAAGTTCATTTGTATCATTTATTGTTAAATTCCACATATAAGGGATGTCATACTATATTTCTCCTCTGTCTGACTTACGCGGTATGACAGTCTCTAGGTGCATCCACATTGCTGCAAATGGCATTATTTCATTCTTTTTAATGGCTGAGTAATATTTAATTGCATATATGTATCACATCTTCTCTATTCCTCTGTCAATGGGCAAATCGCTTCCAAATCTTGGCTATTATAAACGTGATTAAATGAACATTGGGGTGTAGGTATCCTTTCAGATCATATTTTTCTCTGGATATATGCCTAGGAGTGGGATTCCAGGGTCATATGGTGGCTCTATTTTTACTTTTTTAAGGAACCCCCATACTGTTCTCCATAGTGGCTGTACCAGTTTATATCCTACCAGAGTGTAAGAGGATATCCTTCTCTCCACATCCTCTCCAGCACTTATTTTTAGTGGATTTTTTGATGATAGTCATTCTGGCTGGTGTGATGTGATATCTCATTGTTTTGATTTGCATTTCTCTAATAATTAGTGATGTTGAGCATCTTTTCATGTGCCTCTTGGTCATCTGTATGTCTTCTTTGGAGAAACGTCTATTTAGGTCTTCTGCCTATTTGTTGATTGAGTTGTTAACTTTGATGCTGTTAAGCATCAGGAACTATTTACAAATTTTGGAGACTAATCTCTTGTCCATCACATCATTTGCAAATATTTTCTCCCAACCTGTTGTTTATCTTTTCGTTTTGTTTACAAAAAGCTTTTTGTGCAAAAGCTTTTGGTTTTAAGTAGGTCCCATTTGTTTATTTTTGTTTTTATTTCCATTGTTTTGGGAGATAGATCAAAAAATACTTCTGTGATTTATGTCAGAGTGTTCTGCTTATGTTTTTCTCCAGAATCTGGTCTTATATTTAGGTTTTTAATTGACTTTGAGCTTATTTTTGTGTATGGTGTTAAAGAATAATCTAATTTCAATTTTTACATGTAGCTGTTCTGTTTTCTGAGCATCATTTGTTGAAGACACTATTTTTACAACATTGTGTAGTCCTGCTTCCTTTATCACAGATTAACTTACCATGGGTGCAAAAGCTACAGTCATCAAAACATTATGGTACTGGCACAAAAATAGAAATATAGATCAATGGAACAGGATAGAAAACCCACAGTAGAAAATGTTAATCAAAACACCTGCTTGAAGGATTATGATTGGAACTACATCAATGATCTATAGTTTATATTCAGATGTCAAAGCTAACTATTAATCAATGTGATTTTTATTTAAAAAAAAAAACATGTTCAGAGTGGTCTATCTACTAGCAGTTACTTTTGAATTCAAATATTTCACTGTTGAAGAAGAGGAAAGTATGAAAAATATTAGCAATTTGGAGGACATTCACATGCACTAGATACCTAGGTCAGTACAGGAGACCACTCAAAGTCTAGGGGGCCATTAACAATTTGTTTATACATTATTACAAGTCAGTATGAAGTGTTTGAAGCAAAAGAGAATGCTGTTGAAAGAAAATGTATGCTCTCTTTATGCGTCTAATGCATCTCCTGCATTGGCAGGCAGATTCTTTTACCACTGTGCCACCTGGAAAGCCCAGTCCTATAATTAGGTCTCAATATTTTAGTTAGCCTGTGCCCTGGAACTGTAAATATCACAGTAGCTCATCATGTTTTGCTTTGTTTAGTTTCTCCAACTTATGTGAAACAAAAAAAGTTAGAGGGCGACCAGAACTGGATATTTCCTTTCCCTTATGTCATTTAGTCTCTGGTGAAATCCTCTATTGTTTAACCATTGGTGAAATACTTCATCGCAAAGGCAGGGTTTATTAGAAATAATAGAATGCTCTGAAGTTTTTCCTAAATATCCACTATGCCACACACACCCCGGCTTTTGCCAGAAGCACAGGAGAGTTTTCTTCCATTTTCACTATCAGAATCTAGTTGAGCTCCAGGAGGTAAAACTCAAAAAAACTTTGCAGTCTGTGAGAACTGGGCCACTCTAGAGTTTTGAAATCATCAACTTGCTCATATTGTCCTCCTAGCAACTTGTCAATAACAAGTTTAGGTTAGTAAAAAAGTGCTTAGGTTTTCCTGCTCTGATGCAGATTCCCACCAAGGTTGCTGTTCATGGGATTCTACTTGGGTAAATTCTGATTCTCTTATATAGGTGAATTTAATAAATAAAGATAGGTTTATTTAAATAAAGATAGATGTATTTACCTATCTGTTTTTCCAATTTGGGGTGCTAGCAGTTTGCCCTACTACATCAATTCCTTGAAAGATCTAAAATTATTTGTCTTTAAGTTTGTTCAGCCTTTTTTTTTTTTAATTGTTGTTGTGTAGTAGAAGTGATGATTTTCAAGCAAAGTGGACCAGAAATCAGAAATCTAAAACATTTTTCTTCACAAATTTGATGTAAAATCTTAGGCAATTCACTACTTGTTCTATTATTGTCTTATGGGTGGCTGACTTATCTTAATTCCCATATGCCTGTCTTGAATTCTTAGAGTATCTCATGGATGCAGACGTGCATGAATGCATACACATATGATCACATCTTAAGTAGAAAGACGAGAAAACAAGGCAACATAGGAAAAGAGAATGAAGAGTGAGTAGGCAAAGCTTGGGACCATGGAGGCAAAATAAAAATTTGCCACATTCACTGAGGACAGAGTGACTATGTATGGGTGTATAACCCAGGACACACACACACACACACACACACGAGCATTTATTAAGGAGAAATTGTAATAGAAATGCCAACTCATGAAAGAAATAAACTATTATAATGACATTTATATATATGTGAAAGTGTGATAAGTCGCTCCAGTCGTGTCCGACTCTTTGCCACCCCAAGGACCATCGCCCTCCAGGCTTCTCTGTCCATGGGATTTTCCAGGCAAGAATATTGGAGTGGGTTGCCATTCTCTTCTCCAGAGGATCTCCCAATACAGAGATCGAACTCGGGTCTCCTGCATTGCAAGCAGATGCTTTACCATCTGAGCCATCAAGAAAGCACTATATGTGTGTGTGTGTGTGTGTGTGTGTGTGTGTGTATACACACATATGCATATTTATATATCTGAAAATCTAAAAAATATTAAAAATATTTAAATAAAAATAAACAAAAAAGACTAAATGCATTCACCAAAGTATTTCAGGAAAAGGAAAGTTACATTACAGAATCAAGAACAGTCTACTAAATAATACATGTGGCTGTCTGACATTTGACACTTAAATCTTTATCATTCCTAAGATTTGAATTTAACACTCTAAAATGTTGAGGTAATGATATATAACATTCAAGAGTCTTATAAAGAATGATTAAAATACATAAGACATTCAGGAACTGGTAGGTTAAAAAACCCAGAGTCAAATGTAAATGTATATATAACTAAACTAAAAATCCTTCAAAAGTGTTAATTACATTAGGATTGAATAATCAAGTTCTATTATCTGCTACTTATAATTTACACAATAAATTATATTTCAAGCCTTATGTGTTCATTATATATTTAAAAGTATATTATTCATTGTTGTACCTTATAATTTTTTATGCTTTAAGTGATAGGACAGGATTCCCAGGTGGCTCAAACAAAGAATCTGCCTGCAAAGTAGGAGGCCTGTGTTCAATCCCTGGGTTGGGAAGATCCCCTGGAGAAGGGAATGGCTATCCACTGGAGAATTCCAGAAGAGCCTGGCAGGCTACAGTCCATGGGATCTCAAAGAGCCAGGTATAACTGAGAGACTAAAAAGGAATAAGAAAATATACTTTTATAGTTTAAACTATACATTCAATAAGAAAGCACTGACAATAATAGCATTTATAATAAAAATCAAATATGACAGGAAAAACTAAATACCAAATTAATATCTTAGCATATACAGTAAAAGAGAAGTACTGTTAGACAATGAGTGGGTGGAGACTGAAGCAATTTACAAGGACTGATTTCATATTCCCACAAAACCTTAGCATTTTTATCTAATTTCCCCGTATGGCACAATTGCCCTCAATTTGAAAGGGACATGGGCCTAGCTTTTAGTCCAAAGAGATACTGGAAAAGTGTCTTGGAGAACAGATTAAAGTGTAGGCATGTGTCTCTACCCTAAATGCTCTGTTCCTTGGCAACATATAACTATGGTCCTTTTAGTAGCTTATGATGCCAATCAGCAATGTAGACAATCTGTCTGAAGTTCAGCCAAAGGCTGATCTCACTAACCTATCTAGGCTTGCTAGCAACAGAAAGAGATTTTATCTCATACTTATACTGCCCACAAAGGCTGATCCTTTTTGAGTGAAGACCTTGAAGTTCAGCTGAAACTATAAAACCTGTCCAAATGAAGAAATAACTGATGTTGCCAAGAATTGGGCAATTTAATCTTTGTCACCTCACCATCAGAATACCAACTTCTGGACTCCTTTATTTACTCCTCTGTGATTGACACAAACCATACTGTCAATAGATGTACAGTTCTTGGTGAAGAAATAATGATGAAGTCACAGGAGGATGAAACATACCTTGCTAATGCATTTCTACTGTTTTAGTATCTCTTTTTTGAAGAGGAGTAAATCTAATGTTAAAGTGACAAGTCATCATGATTATTATATTTGTTTTTATAGACCCAGTAAAAAAGAACCTGCTTTTACTTAGAAAAGCAGAGGATCAAATACTTACTTGCCAAAAACAGATACAGAGAGAAAAGTTGTGTCCCGTTTGACTGTAACAGAAATTGGCAGAGTTCCTTACATACAGAAAGTGAAAGTAAAGTTGCTCAGTCCTATCCAACTCTTTGTGACACCGTGGACTACAGTCCATGGAATTTTCCAGGCCAGAATACTAGAGTGGGTACCCTTTCCCTTCTCCAGGGGATCTTCCCAACCCAGGGACTGAACCCAGGTCTCCCTCATTGCAGGTGGATACTTTACCAGCTGAGCCACAAGGGAACCGCTTACACACAGAAGTACTGTATAAAGTGAAAGTGTTAGTATCTCTTTCATGTCTGACTCATTGTGACCCCACGGACTGGGGCTGGCCAAGATCCTCTGTCTTTGGAATTCTTCAGGCAAGAATATTGGAGTGGGAAGTCATTTCCTTCTCCAAGGGATCTTCTTGACTCAGGGATTGAACCTGGGTCTCCCTCATTGCAGGCAGATTCTTTATCATCTGAGCCACCAGGGAAGCCCTGTGTATAATTTGTTAAATTCATCTCATTGGGTGATGAATGAGAATGCTTTATCCAAAAGAACTGTTTAATTACAAGACAATTTCTTTAAAGAGAAACTAATACAGTTATGTAAAGTTTAAAAATAAAATTAAATTAAAAAAAAAGAAATAAATAGATAAAACCACACACAAAAAATAAATAAAGTAACAACCAGAAGATTTTAAATTACAAAAAAAAAAAAGAGATTTTATTGACCATACTGCCTCCATAAAAGATAATTCCAAATCATTTCTTGACATGTTAGCTGAAGTGAGCCCATTCAAATCTAAAATAGATCATATTATCACTGTCTTGCTCCACAATGCTTTCCATGAGACTCATAGCTATATATTCTCTATGGAGTGCCGGTACTTTGGCCACCTGATGCAAAGAAGCTACTCATTGGAAAAGACCTGATGCTATGAAAGACTGAGGTCAGGAGGAAGAGGAGGCAACAGAAGATGAGATGGTTGGACGGCATCATTGACACAAAGAACATGAGTCTGAGCAAACTCCAGGAGATAGTGAAGGACAGGGAAGCCTGGTGTGCAGCTATTCATGGCATCGCAAAGAGATGGACATGACTTCGTGAGTGAACGACAATGGAGGACATGGCTCCATGTGATGTGGCTTCCTATCTCTCAGACCAAACCCAGTCCTGCACATCTCACTGACTCACTCATCTTTTTTCTGTGTCTATCAGACCCTCAGTGCTCTAACCTCAGGGATTTGCAAGGCTCTTCCTTCCACCCAGATTGCATGTAATTTACTTCCTCTCTTTTTTCATTTCTTTACTCAATTTCTACTTTCCTAGAGAGGATTTCATAAATCCTGACACTGAATTTAACCTAAACTCTCTTAGTCCCAACTCCCTATTTCCTCCTTCTGCTTTATTATTTTTTCCATACTATCTATGTTCAATCATTTATAGTTGATTAGTACTTATTTCTCTAGTTTATTGCCTGTGTATGTTAGGGATGGGAAAACTAAAGAGCACAGACCAGGTCTGGCCCTCCATCTGTTTTCGTAAATAAGATTTTATTGGAACAGGACTTATATTCATATATGTATCCTCTCTGGCTCCTTTTGCATTCCAATTGGAGAGATGAGTTAGTGTGACAGAGGCCACACTGCCTACAAAGTCTAAAATATTTCTAAAGAAATAAAATATTTCCATAGAAATGTTTGCTAGTCCCTGCTCTATTCTAACAAATCCTGATTTATCCTAATCTCTGGTCAATCCTAACAGGGAAGCTGGCATGCTTCAGTACATGGCGTCGCAAAGAGTTGGACATGACTGAGCAACTGAACAACAGCATCCTAACAAAGAGAAAACTCCACAAGAACAAAACTTTTATTTGTAGCTTTCATTATTATTTCTACTGCTTACTATAACCCTGGCACATAATAAATGCTCAATATATATTTGTTGACTGAACGAATAAGCTCTGTTAAAGCAAACCTCAATGTTATAAAAATGTATCCTGTTTTAGAAAGATGGCTAATTGTTGATAAATCCTATAATATGATTTGTAAATCTCATAGGAATATAAAATATTTCAAAGAATATAAAAATTTTCACCTATTATTCTTATGCCAATTCAGGAGGAAAGTATATTTTAAAAGTTGTTTGCATCACAATTACAGTTTCTCAACAGTAATCACATATTCTTATTGCTCTCTAATTACTACTGAGAAAGCAGATTATGTTCCATTGTGTTCTAAAGTAGCTTTAACTTGCTGGATTGCTTATCAATATAACCAGCTGTTCAATGGTAGATCCAATGATGATGGTGTTTTTAATTGCTTTTTCGTTTGGCTAAGTAAGTTCAGATGGTCACTAATTAGTTCTGTCATGCAGAGATAGTTTTGTTATGAACAATGCAATCAGTGTTTCATTGAAAAGACAACTGTCCTAAAATCAACACTGCTTAATTATCCCTATGAATTCATCCTCAGTTTCTTTATTTGTTATAGCTGTCATGAGTAAGGTGACAGGAATTAAGCAAAACTCCAGTTTAAAAGCATGTTTCCACCAGTGCATATAATGATTCTTCATTTTCACCTACTTAGAAGCATTCAACTGAAACAAGTCATAAAGACTTATTGCCTTATTTAGACAATGCTTTGGAGCAACACAAATTATACTAAACTGTAAGATACTGAAATTAAAATATTTTAGCTTTATACCACTACCATATACTTTATAACACTTACCATAGTTTTGGACACACCTATGTGCAAATTCCTTGAAGTTAATTTACTTTGGAAAGTAAAGATTCTTCCCTACCTAACAGAATAAGATTAAAAAAAAAAAAAAAAAAACTAGCCAGAATAGAAAATATGTGGGTAATGACACAAAATGAATCAAAACAAATACATTTTATAATATTTTTTGTGTGCAATGCTCTTTAATTGTTACTTCACAGAGGTTTTAGTAGAACACTGTCTTTCTGTATAAAGCATAGAAAAGAATTCAAAAATTAAAAAGAAAAATCTCAATATACTTTATGCCTCAAAAAACATTTGTACCTCTTATTCTTTTTTCACTTTTCCTAGCATTTCCATTCTTACAGGATCAACAACAACACCAAAAAACTGGTACAGACAAATTTCAATTGGTATATTTTAGAGAAGGTATTGATATATGCCTTTCTGAGACTGAAATACAAACCTAAGCTTCCTATCTGATATTTCATTTTATTCAACATTTTCCCTTGCCTTGTCACAAAGCAATTTTAAGAATTCTTCAACACCAATGACCTAGTTTTTATTATACATATTCCCATGAGATTAAAAAAAAATATTAGCTAAGTGTTAGTCATTATTATACAGAGAGATAATTTTTTGGATCACAGTTATATAAAGTTAAATACATTTATTCTGAAGTCAAAATCAAAGACTGTGTTTCTTCCACTATTAAATGCATAGCTTTGAATTTTTCATTGAGAACATCATTAATATATACTACATTTTTCTTCATCAACTTTACACATATTTTTACATCTAATATACCTCAAAAACATTCTATTTTATTACCCGAAATTCAAATAATTTTATATTATTGAAAATATTATGATATTTCTCTTTTAATATCTTTTACAAATGGAATTTAATGTGAGATGTAAATAACATTGACTATAAGCTTAAATCTATCCCTCCAGAAAAATAGCTGAACAAATTTTATTGAAGTTCTAGGAAAATTTGGATTTTTATGTTGCACAGATTTTCCTCATATTGGCCATTTCCTAAGCTTGAAACAAGCAAAGCAAGAATCCAAAAAATACAGCAGAGAATAGCTGTATTGGGGCCTGTCAGTTGAACAGAAATTTCAGAGATCACACAATGATGATACATCAAATCATAACTAGAAAGAGAGGAGACATTTACTGAAGGCATTTTTTGTGGTTCTTTTTTGCTTTGTTTTTGACTATTCAGAAAGTTTTTTTTCTTGCAATATGAACCATAGCTAGAGTTCATGTTTATTGTAGGAATAATGGAAAAAACAAGATCCACCTAAATGAAGTAAAAATCAAGACTTGACAGGAACAAATTTAATTTGATTACAGAGCAAGGTATTATTTTACAGGGAAATTAGTGGCTTTTGAGTTTTTCTCACAGCTTTGAATCATTTACACCAGACTACCATTCACCATTTATTTATTATCAATATTTTATCGTATAGAAAACTAGTGTCACAACATGAATTTTATGTAAATAAATGAATGGAAATAGTATATGCACTTTTGATAACAAGCAATGTTTTTTTTTTTTTAATTTTTCCAGTTCTTTCAGAAGTTACTGATATATATGGTGTAAATTTAACATGTACAACATCATGATTTGATACTGGGAAATGATTACTACAGTAAAGTGAAGTAGTTAGTTAATAACAGATTCATCAGCTCACAATTATCTTTATTTTTATTGTGAGAACTTTTAAGATCTTCTCTCTTAGAAACTTTCAAGTATAACAACTATGGTGACCATGTTGTTCATTACATGCCCAGAAATTGTTCATCTTGTAGCTAGAATTTTTCTGCGCTGACTGCATTCATTCATTCTCCACTCCTGCCAACCAGTAATCTACTCTTATTTTCTGTGAGCTTTTTTTTCATTGTTTGATGGTTTAGATTAAACATATAAGTGAGATCACATGGAATCTGTCTCCTCTATGATTTATTTCACTTAGCATAATGCCCTCAAAATCCATCTGCTGCTGCTGTTGCCAAGTCACTTCAGTCTTGTCCAACTCTGGGTGACCCCATAGAAGGCAGCCCACCAGGCTCCCCTGTCCCTGGGGTTCTCCAGGCAAGAACACTGGAATAGGTTGCCATTTCCTTCCCCAATGCATGAAAGTGAGCAGTGAAATTGAAGTTGCTCAGTTGTGTCCTATTCTCAGTGACCCCATGGACCACAGCTTACCAGGCACCTCCGTCCATGGGATTTTCCAGGCAAGAGCACTGGAGTGGGGTGCCATTGCCTTCTCTGCAAAATCCATCTGTATTGTTGCAAATAGCAGGATTCCCTTTTAAATGGCTAAATAATATTCCTGTGTGTGTGTGTGTGTGTGTGTGTGTGTGTGTATATGACACAGACAGAGTTTGTTTATCCATTCATTCAACTACCTATGACACTTAGGTTGTTTTCTTAAATTGGCTGTTTGTCAGTAATAATGACAATATAGTGAACAACGACCAGGCAGACAGCTCTTCAAAATAGTGATTTGATTTATTTGGATATATAACCAAAAGTGGATTGCTAAATCACATGGTAGTTCTGCTTCAACTATTTTGAGAAAATTCTATACTGTTTTCCACAATGAACAAACCAATTTACATTACTACTAACAAGGAACAAAGATGCCCTATTTCATGTATCTTTGCCAGAATTTGTTATCTCTTATTCTTTTGGTAATGGCCATTCTACAATGTGAATTGATATCTCCTTGTGGTTTTGATTGGCATTTCTTGATGATTAGTGATGTTGAGTAGTTATTCATGTACCCTTTGGCTATTAGTATGTTTTCTTACAAATGTTTAATCAGGTCTTTTATCCATTTTTAAATTGGATTTTTTTCTCTATTGAACTGTATAGGTTCTTTATAAATTTTGGATATTAACTCTTTATTGGATAATTTATTTGCAATTATTTTCCCCATCCTGTACCTTTTTTTTCATTTAGTTGATTCTTTCTCTTGCTATGCAGAAGCTTTTTAGTTGGAAGTAACCCCATTTGCAAAGTTTCACTTTTATTGTTTGTATTTTTAATGTTGTATCTGAAAGATTATGGCCAAGAGCTTTTTCCTTATGTTTTCTTCTAGAAGTTTTATGGTTTCAGATTTAAGTTTTTAGTTCAACTTGAGTTAATTTTTGAGTGATATCAGATAAGGACACATATTTATTCTTTTCCATGTGGTTCTCCAGTTTTTCTGCTTTTGAATATGCTATCTAGGTTGGTCATAACTTTCCTTCCAAAGACTAAGCATCTTTTAATTTCATGGCTGCAGTCACCATCTGCAGTGATTTTGGAGCCCCCCAAAATAAAGTCTGACACTGTTTCCACTGTTTCCCTACCTATTTCCCATGAAGTGATGGGACCAGATGCCATGATCTTTGTTTTCTGAATGTTGAGCTTTAAGCCAACTTTTTCACTCTCTACTTTCACTTTCATCAGAGGCTTTTTAGTTACTCTTCACTTTCTGCCATAAGGGTGGTGTCATCTGCATATCTGACATTATTGATATTTCTCCTGGCAATCTTGATTCCAGCTTGTGCTTCTTCCAGTCCAGCGTTTCTCATGATGTACTCTGCATATAAGTTAAATAAACAGGGTGACAATATACAGCCTTGACGTACTCCTTTTCCTATTTGGAACCAGTTTGTTGTTCCATGTCCAGTTCTAACTGTTGCTTCCTGACCTGCATACAGATTTCTCAAGAGGCAGGTCAGGTGGTCTGGTATTCCGATCTCTTTCAGAATTTTCTACAGTTTATTGTGATCCACACAGTCAAAGGCTAGATAGTATATTCAAAAGCAGAGACATTACTTTGCCAACAAAGGTCCGTCTAGTCAAGGCTATGGTGTTTCCTGTAGTCATGTATGGATGTGAGAGTTCGACTGTGAAGAAAGCTGAGCGCCGAAGAATTAATGCTTTTGAACTGTGGTGTTGGAGAAGACTCTTGAGAGTCCCTTGGACTGCAAGGAGATCCAACCTGTCCATTCTGAAGGAGATCAGCCCCGGGATTTTTTTGGAAGGAACGATGCTAAAGCCGAAACTCCAGTACTTTAGCCACCTCATGCGAAGAATTGACTCATTGGAAAAGACTCTGATGCTGGGAGGGATTGGGGGCAGGAGGAGAAGGGGACAACAGAGGATGAGATGGCTGGATGGCATCATTGACTCGATGGACGTGAGTCTCAGTGAACTCCGGGAGTTGGTGATGGACAGGGAGGCCTGGCATGCTGCGATTCATGGGGTCACAAAGACTTGGACATGACTGAGCAACTGAACTGAACTGAACTGATCCAGTTTTTCCAACAGCATTTATTGTATTGAAGAGACTATCATTTACCCATTGAGTACTCTTGGCTCCCTTGCAGAATATTAGTTGGTCGTATGTGTGGGGTTTATTTCTAGGCTCTCGAGTCTGTTCCATTAGTCTGTGTGTATTTATTTTTATGCATAATTTGAAATCAGAAAATGTGACACTTCCAGGTTTGTTTTTCTGTTTCAAGATTACTGTACTTTACAGGATCTTTTGCGGTTCTATACAAATTTTAAGATTGCTTTTATATTTATTTTTAAAATAGTAATTGTAACTATGATAGGTATTGTGTTGAATCCTTATCATAATTCCAAGATGGCTTTGGGGAGTGTGAGAAATTTAACAGTAGTAATTCTTCCAGTCCATGAACATGAGCTATGTTTCCAGTGATAGGTGTATTCTATTATTCAGATGATATTTTGTTGGAAGAATTTTGTTGGATTATGTTTCACTTACAAAATGTTGCATTAAGACCACTGAAACTGTTTCCCTGAATTCCTCTGCTGTGAGTTCAATCATGCAATATTCACTTTCATGTTTCCTGCTGAGTTTCTGAGTGTTATACTGCTATTAATGCTTTCCTTCTTTCAGATGTGAAATTAAATTTAGGGGTCTTCATCTTCATTAAATGTCCTAATAAGATATTTTATTATATTTCACAAATAAAAATTATGAAATAAACTATAATTTTCCTAAGACTGTATCACATAAGTAAGGACTTGATTTTCTTCAAGTGTGGAAGACAGCTAAGCATTCCAGGCAAGGTGGTTTCATGAGTCTACCACATTTTATCTGTAACTTCCAACTATATTTCAAATCTTTTCAGCTCTAAACATAGGTAAGCCTTCACAAATTTATTTTGGGTGAGATAATAGAACTAGGAGATACAGGTACTATAACAGTTATTCTTTGAATTGTGGCTTGTGACTTATTTTTTGCAGGCAAAATATTAAAAGAATATCACATCAGAAAATTCTTCATCAGCCTTATCACTCAGGCAGCTTTGTGGCATAAGAAGCAGGGTAGCATAAGGGCAGAGATTAAATGAAATCAATGTAGTGTAAACTTGATTCTTTCCAAAATGAAAACAAAAGTATTTCTTTTTTATTTATGTTTTCTTATTGCCCAAATTAGATTATTATGATGATTATTAGAGTAAAGATTGCCTCATCTATATTTATTCTATGATGTTCCCATGACACTTCTAATTTTCTCCTTTGTAATCAGACTTAATGGTGGGTAGCTCTTGTAAGAAAACCCTGGTAACCTATGTTGAACTGGATTCTTCCCAGACCCCACTTACTTTCATATCTTAGTTATTCAAATGGAATATTTCAGGAACACTACAGTGCAATATGCCTGTAGAGAAAGCCAAAAAGCTCTATAACCAAATCTATATATACCAGATTGTCCTGATTTAGTTTTTAACATTAGATCAATGGAAACAGTTTCTGAATTGATGTGAGAAAGATTCAGTAAGATGTTTTATTGAAAATTAGAATAAATGGATATCTACTTCCCATGATCAAATACACAGTTTAAATAATAATATGAAAATAATAAGAATAGTAAGAGAAAGAACTTAACAAATTATTCTGATGCTGTAGGGAACCAGAATTTAAATTTGTTTACTTAGATTATTTTTTTACAGTATCTCAGAAAAGCAATATGTGATAAAACTGATGTGCTTGATGCCACTGTGTAGCATACACTGCTTATATGTTTGCTAGATTCTTTTATTTATATATTTCTTACTTATGCACCATAACTACAAACTTCAATTCTTAGTTGAAATTCCTACAAACTTCAATTCTTAGTTGAAATTCAATAAATATGTATTGACTTAATCAATACATCATATTTATAAGTTATTGGTCATTTGAAATATGTTAAGACATATCATATTTTTCTGTTCCAGCCCATTACCTAGCATTTTCCCTTTCTACCTCTCTATTCACATAGAAAGAACACAGAGAAAAATGTGTCATATGCAAAACAAGCACTACTTGGTTACCAAGACTTGGTGAAGCAGTAAGAGCAGAATGTGAAAGAACTATCACATTATTTATCAGAGTAAATGTCTTTTGGCTGGTTGCTACCCTGACTGAGTTACCTGGGACTTATCCTGCCATCAGAGGAGTAAGATACAGAGGATTCCAATACTGATATGGCTTTGTTGTAGAAAAATATCAAAAGAAACTAAGGTTTTTTAAGTATTGGAAATCACTTAAACCATTTCTATGCATTCTCTGCATGGACCATTGAGTCTGACTACCTGAATAACAATCTTGCATTTATTTCCTGTTAACAAAATGACTGTATACCCAAGCCAGTAAGTCTCTCTATGCTTAGTTTCTTTGTCTGTAAAACAGTGACACATCCTGTAGCTGCTATAAAGGTTAAATGAGATGTAAAATGCCCAAGCTCTGTGTCTGTAACATAACACTCAATAAATATTAGTTATACTCATTACAATTAATCTAACTTAATTTTCCACTTTCTCCATTTTATGCCACAAGACAATTACAATGGGGTTTGGAGCTTAAGCACTTTCCAGAAATAATAGTTTCATTTCATTAAATGTATCTCTGTTTATTTATCTTTCTTATTATCTAAAAAGATGTCAAGAGACTGGTGACAATATCTGTGTTTGTGAATCCTGGGAACAAAGTAAATATCAGTAACTTTAACAGTGCTTTAAGCGCTATGAAATATACTATTCAAACGTATATACAGGATAAGACAAGGCCTCATTTTTATTAATCCATATACAGGCCTTGTTATATATAGATCTATAAGATAAGTTCATGAAGATAGCTTTTGCTCTAACATGATTAGAAGACTGAATTGACACATGCGTGCTTAGTTACTCAGTCATGTCTGACTCTGCGACAGCATGGACCGTACCGGACAAACGTACCTGTCAGACTCCTCTGTTCATGAAATTTTTCAGGAGTGGTTTGCCACTTCCTACTCCAAGGGAACTTCCTGACCCAGGGATCAAATCCATGTCTCCTGCTTTTGCAAGCCGATTTATTACCACTGCACCACCTGGGAAGCCCCGGGAAATACTGAAAGACTTTTATTACTAGGACTTTATATACTCACATATTATTTTTGTTTTTCAAAAAATATTTATATATTTGTAACATATAAAATGAAACAAGTTTAGTTTTAACATAAAAATGAGCTTTCTATTCTTTCAGCTATTGTATTATCATCCTTAAGTAATAAAATAATTAGTGCCACTGCCACAGCTCAAGAACTACTGAATAAATTAAATAATACAACCATGTTAAATTGTGGAAAAAAGCAACGGAGATTTTTAGTGGACAAAGGTTTATTATGGTGAAACTGTTGGGAATTTGCAATAATGCAAAAGCTTCCCTTTAGCTTTCTGCTGATCTATTGGAATGCAAAGATAAATGTTTCTGTGATTTATAATGCTGGGCATAGAAATCGAATAATATCTCAAGATACTAGAGCTGAATAAAACCTCCAGGTTTCATTTGGTGACTTTTTAATCTCCTTTGAGAAAAGTAAAACTTGAATCTTTACTTTAAATTATGAATTTTCTGATCAAAATAATAGAAATTAAGAGCTTTTGTATGAGTTTGCTGTGAGGTATTTTTTTCATAGGTTAAGGACAACATAGAGACAGACCAATACCCAAATCTCCTGAGTGAAAGAAATGCCAAAATACTAACAAATACAGTGGAAAAGCAATGCCAAGGTGTGGAAACAAAGAACCACAATCAAGCAATTTGGACTGTGAGATTAGGTCTTTTAATACACCCAGCAGAGGGAAAATAGATATGAGGGGAACACTCTATCAGAAGGCCAGGGAGTATTGTTACTATTATCATTATTTAAAGATGCTTTGAGCATCAAAAAAGCACTAAATGCTATAAAAATGATTAGACCCAATTCATGCCTACTTGGCACTCAATTAGACACATCAGAGAGATCTCTTCAGAGTACTCAATGAAAACTCCATATTTAGAGCTATATCAGAAAAGGCCTGGGGGTTAAAAAACTTCCTAAAATGTACTTAAATGGAACAATAGGTGAACAATCTAGCACTTTGGTATGAACTAATTATCATAGTATAACTATTAAAATACTGTGTAGTTTTATAAAAATATATAATTATATAACAATGTATAATAATTATATTCATTTTTATATAGTAGCTAATATATTGGGAGACTAAAGACTGAAAACAGACATTATGAAGTGAATTGAGTCAGAAAGAGAAAGATAAACACTGTATTATATCAGTTATATGTGGAATACAAAAAACCCAAACTCATAAAATCAAAGAGTGAAACTAGAGACCTGGGGGTGGGGAACTGAGGAGATGTTGCTTCAGTTCAGTTGCTCAGTCATAACCGACTCTTTGTGACCCCATGGACTGCGGTACGCCAGGTCTCCCTGTCCATCACCAACTCCGGGAGTTTACTCAAACTTATGTCCATTGATTTGGTGATTCCATCTAACTATCTCATTCTTTGTTGTTGTCCCCTTCTCTTCCCACCTTCAATCTTTCCCAGCATCAGTGTCTTTTCAAATGAGTCAGTTCTTTGAATCAGGTGGCCAAAGTATTGGAAGTTCAGCTTCAGCAAGGGTACAAATTTGCATATACATAAGTCCTGGAGATCTAATGCACAGCAACAATATGGTATTATAAACGTCAAAGTTGCTAAGAGATCAATTTTAATTGTTCCCAACACACAAATAAAGAATTATGTGATATAATAGAGGTGTTAGCTAATGGGATGTATACTGCATTATATATGTGTATCAAATCTAAATATTGTGTACCTTAAACTTACACAATGTTATATATCAATTATATCTCTCAAACAATAGACTTTTAAAAAGGAGAGGATGCAACACTGAATATGGAGGAATACAGGACTCATCTAAAATGCAGGCACCTTTCTGAAGTCCCACTCAGAAATGTAGCAGACTTGAAAAATAAACCCGGAATGGTTTGGAATTGTTGGTAGTAATTATATCGGGTCATACTTCTGTAATTTAAATTAATTCAGATATATCAGCCAGATACATTTACAGACAGCACTGAAACATCTATTGTTGAGGCAATGAATCATTAGTGTACATCTTGGTAAACCAATATATTGGTATAAGATAACTAAGAAAAATCACTCAGACTAGTTACATTGATACTTACATAAATATTAAAAAAAATCTAAATTAAAGATATATTTATTCTTTGCCTTCAGTCTGTTCAGTTCAGTTGCTCAGTCATGTCTGACTCTTTGTGACCCCATGAATCGCAGCACTCCAGGCCTCCCTGTCCATCACCAACTGCCGGAGTTCACTGAGACTCACATCCATTGAGTCAGTGATGCCATCCAGCCATCTCATCCTCTGTCGTCCCCTTCTCCTCCTGACCCCAATCCCTCCCAGCATCAGAGTCTTTTCCAATGAGTCAACTCTTCGTATGAGGTGGCCAAAGTACTGGAGTTTCAGCTTTAGCATCATTCCTTCCAAAAAAAATCCCGGGGCTGATCTCCTTTAGAATGGACTGGTTGGATCTCCTTGCAGTCCAAGGGACTCTCAGGAGTCTTCTCCAACACCACAGTTCAAAAGTATCAATTCTTCGTCACTCAGCTTTCTTCACAGTCCAACTCTCACATCCATACATGACCACAGGAAAAACCATAGTCTTGACTAGACGGACCTTTGTTGGCAAAGTAATGTCTCTGCTTTTCAATATGCTATCTAGGTTGGTCATAACTTTCCTTCCAAGGAGTAAGCCTCTTTTAATTTCATAGCTGCAGTCACAATTTGCAGTGATCTTGGAGCCCAAAAAAATAAAGTCTGATACTGTTTCCACTGTTTCCCCATCTATTTCCCATCAAGTGATGGGACCAGATGCCATGATCTTCGTTTTCTGAATGTTGAGCTTTAAGCCAACTTTTTCACTCTCCACTTTCACTTTCATCAAGAGGCTTTTTAGTTCCTTTTCACTTTCTGCCATAAGGGTGGTGTCATCTGCATATCTGAGGTTATTGATATTTCTCCCAGCAATCGTGATTCCAGCTTGTGTTTCTTCCAGTCCAGCCTTTCTCATGATGTACTCTCCATATAAGTTAAATAAGCAGGGTGACAATATACAGCCTTGACGTACTCCTTTTCCTATTTGGAACCAGTCTGTTGTTCCATGTCCAGTTCTAACTGTTGCTTCCTGACCTGCATACAAATTTCTCAAGAGGCAGGTCAGGTGGTCTGGTATTCCCATCTCTTTCAGAATTTTCCACAGTTTATTGTGATCCACACAGTTAAAGGCTTTGGCATAGTCAATAAAGCAGAAATAGATGTCTTTGTGGAACTCTCTTGCTTTTTTGATGATCCAGCGGATGTTGGCAATTTTGTCTCTGATTCCTCTGTCTTTTCTAAAACCAGCTTGAACATCTGGAAGTTGACGGTTCACATATTGCTGAAGCCTGGCTTGTAGAATTTTGAGCATTACTTTACTAGCGTGTGAGATGAGTGCAGAGTTCCAAAGAATAGCAAGAAGAGATAAGAAAGCCTTCCTCAGCGATCAATGCAAAGTAATAGAGGAAAACAACAGAATGGGAAAGACTAGAGATCTCTTCAAGAAAAATTAGAGATACCAAGGGAACATTTCATGCAAAGATGGGCTCGATAAAGGACAGAAATGGTACGGACCTAACAGAAGCAGAAGATATCAAGAAGAGGTGGCAAGAATACACAGAAGAACTGTACAAAAATGCAGTTGTGGAATGTGTTGTATTAGTTACAATTTGTGACCTAGTGTGGTTCTCATTTTAAACCTCGGAAGGCAAAAATGTACAAACTCTCTAAATATTAATGTTCAAACACTGATAGAAATTCTAACATGAATAAAAAATAATATAACTTGTTGGTTAAAAAAAAAAAAAAAGATCTTCACAACCCAGTAATCACGATGGTGTGATCACTGACCTAGAGCCAGACATCCTGGAATGTGAAGTCAAGTGGGCCTTAGAAAACATCACTACAAACAAAGTTAGTGGAGGTGATGGAATTCCAGGCGAGCTATTTCAAATCCTAGAAGATGATGCTGTGAAAGTGCTGCACTCAATATGCCAGCAAATTTGGAAAACTCAGCAGTGGCCACAGGACTGGAAAAGGTCAGTTTTCATTCCAATCCCAAAGAAAGGCAATGCCAAAGAATGCTCAAACTACTGCACAATTGCACTCATCTCAAATAAGCTGGTCTTATTTTTATAAACAAATAATACTGCATGGCCAACAGTCAGTAATAGTCTCATAAGCACTTTGGTATCAATGGAGGATATTTCAGCATTCTCTGATGTAGAATCCCAGTATTATAGAGAGTTTTCTGACCCTACCAATACAACTAAGCCATCATGGAATTTTAAATGTTTCCAACCAATTACCAAAATATCAAAATACAACCAATCTTTCCAAAACGTTATGAGAAGATTTTCCTTCTTCATTTCTCAACAGATTATTTGCTCTTTTTTCTAAGACAATTTCTTTACCTTTTACACTCTAGCTGTATTAATTTGATATCAAAGTATTTGTACCTCAATATAAATAAAATTCAAAATGTAAATGAAGCAGATGTTAATCGGATTCAGTATTTTTATGCCAAATTTCCAGAATGTCTGCTAGAGCAACATTTAAGTAGGAAAATTTACAATATGTGAACAACTTTGTATAACTTACTCCTAAGTGATGAATATTTTACATAGAGGTGAAGAGGATGGACACTTGGATCAAGCTGTATTGGCTTTGAAACTGGCGTGACAGTTTAATAGTTAGTGCACAGCCTTGATGTAAATGAAATGTTTTTTGAGAGCAGAATTTTTTCCGTTATTGCTCTTTAGTGATGCTATTCACAATATGAATATAATTTGCTTTTCTTCTGCTTTCAACATATATCAGCCTAGGGACATTGTTCAAGTATGATACCACCAAACCATTTTATAATACTGAAATTAGTGCTGCTTCTCAGAGAAAAAAATTTCCATATCCTCCACGAAGAAATCTGACCTGTTTTAGAATTAAAAGCTTTCATCATGACTGTCTCTAATAAGCAAATTCAAATACTGGTATCTTGAAGAGATTTTTTATTTGATTTGCTCGTGTGATGCTGCAGTTAGTTTTTGAAAAGAAAAGAATTCTCTTAATTCGTTACATAATTTTGTCCTTGCCACAAAACAGTTATGTGTTTTTCTTTCAATAAAATTGTTTAATTTGGTTTGGACAATTAAATGTACAGCTTTTATGCGGGATGCATGATATTCAAAGGAGGGATTTCTTTCTGCTAAGTTGTGGTCTCATCTTGAAACTATAATAGAAATTTAGTATCTTTGAAGTCAGTGACAAATGGGGATTGTTTGCCCCAGAAAATTCTACCTTAGTAGTACTACTTTCGTAGTGTTTACTTGCATATTTGATTAAATGATTTTCTCTTTGAGAGGCAAAAACCAAAAGATTGATATGATCAAATTATGGCAAAAAAAACCCCCACAGTGTCTCTTTTGCTGTCTCGTACACAGGGTTATTGTTACCATCTTTCTAAATTCCATATATATGCGTTAGTATACTGTATTGGTGTTTAAGAGACACTGATGTATAGAACAGTCTTATGGACTCTGTGAGAGAGGGAGAGGGTGGGAAGATTTGGGAGAATGGCATTGAAACTTGTAAAATATCATGTATGAAACGAGTTGCCAGTCCAGGTTCTATGCATGATACTGGATGCTTGAGGCTGGTGCACTGGGACGACCCAGAGGGATGGAATGGGGAGGGAGGAGGGAGGAGGGTTCAGGATGGGGAACACATGTATACCTGTGGCGGATTCATTTTGATATTTGGCAAAACTAATACAATTATGTAAAGTTTAAAAATAAAATAAAATTAAAAAAAAAACCCACAGAACTTTCTCCAAAGATTTCTAGAAATGAAATGAAATGTCCATACTGAATATGAATATTGAAGTTAAATATTTTTGAAATATTGTGTATACTTATATCAGATATTGGAATCATTGTATTTATATTTAATATTAAATCATTAAAAAGAGCATTTTATCATTTAGCATAAGCTTAAAAAATATAAATCTGTAGACTAAGAACTGAGAGTTCATTAGTAAACACTGTCAAAATCCAAATTAGTGGTAAGTTCCAAGGAACCAAGACATACCTCATTCGTTTCTTCTTTTGAAACTTTATTTCAGAACTTGTTTTTGTCTCTCTTTCCTTCCAATTTCTTGTCTTATATTCTTAATTAGACTTACTTTAAGTGCCGTCATACTTTTTCCAAGAATCCATCTCAGACTAACTTTGTAAGTTGTATAATGGTGAAAATTTTCTGCATTTTACATTATCATTTCCTGTGTATATTAAATTATGTAAGTGTTTTAGTTGTATCCATCTCTTAGCAACCCTATGGACTGTAGCCCAACAGGCTCCTCTGTCCATAGAATTCTCCAGACAAGAATATTGGGGAGGGTAGCCATTCCCTTCTCCAGGGCATATTTCCAACTGAGGGATCAAACCTGGGCTCCTGCACTGCAAGCAGATTCTTTACCATCTGAGCCACCAGAGAAACCCTATATCTCTATAATTTATACCATATGTCTATATCATCAGCAAAGTACAATCTGAGGATCAAATCTAAGCCATAACTTGTGTATATAACACAAGCTGAGAACAGATTTTATATTTTAAATAGTTGAAAATAAACCAAAAGGGGATTGACATTTACAAATCTTAAAAATTATATGAAATTCAAATTTCAATGCCCACTAATAAAATTTTATTGGGACACAGTCACACATATTTTCTTTTTATTGTTTTTACATTGTAACCATGGAGTCAGATAGTAGGGACAAAGAAAATGTGACTCACAAACCCTAAACACTTTTTATCTGGACTTCTCAAAAAAACTGTGCCAACCACTGGTCTCAGATCAGATCAGTCGCTCAGTCGTGTCCGACTCTTTGCAACCCCATGAATCTCAGCACGCCAAGCCTCCCTGTCCATCACCAACTCCCGGAGTTCACAGAGACTCACATTCATTGAGTCAGTGATGCCCTCCAGCCATCTCATCCTCTGTCATCCCCTTCTCCTCCTGCCCCCAATCCCTCCCAGCATCAGAGTCTTTTCCAATGAGTCAATTCCTCTCATGAGGTGGCCAAAGTACTGGAGTCTCAGCTTTCACATCTGTCCTTCCAAAGAAATCCCAGGGCTGATCGCCTTCAGAATGGACTGGTTGGATCTCCTTGCAGTCCAAGGGATTCTCAAGAGTCTTCTGCAACACCACAGTTCAAAAGCATCAATTCTTCGGTGCTCAGCCTTCTTCACAGTCCAACTCTCACATCCATATATGACCACAGGAAAAACCATAGCCTTGACTAGACGGACCTTTGTTGGCAAAGTAATGTCTCTGCTTTTCAATATGCTATCTAGGTTGATCATAACTTTTCTTCCAAGAAAAGTCTTTTAATTTCATGGCTGCAGTCACCATCTGCAGTAATTTTGGAGCCCAAAAAAATAAAGTCTGACACTGTTTCAACAGTTTCCCCATCTATTTCCCATGAAGTGGTGGGACCGGATGCCATGACCTTTGTTTTCTGAATGTTGAGCTTTAAGCCAACTTTTTCACTCTCCACTTTCACTTTCATCAAGAGGCTTTTAAGTTCCTCTTCTCTTTCTGCCATAAGGGTGGTGTCATCTGCATATCTGAGGTTATTGATATTTCTCCCAGCAATCTTGATTCCAGCTTGTGTTTCTTCCAGTCCAGCGTTTCTCATGACGTACTCTGCATATAACTTAAATAAACAGGGTGACAATATACAGCCTTGACGTACTCCTTTTCCTATTTGGAACCAGTCTGTTGTTCCATGTCCAGTTCTAACTGTTGCTTCCTGACCTGCATACAAATTTCTCAAGAGGCAGGTCAGGTGGTCTGGTATTCCCATCTCTTTCAGAATTTTCCACAGTTTATTGTGATCCACACAGTCAAAGGCTTTGGCATAGTCAATAAAGCAGAAATAGATGCTTTTCTGGAACTCTCTTGCTTTTTCCATGATCCAGTGGATGTTGGCAATTTGATCTGTGGTTCCTCTGCCTTTTCTAAAACCAGTTTGAACATCAGGAAGTTGACGGTTCACATATTGCTGAAGCCTGGCTTGTAGAATTTTGAGCATTACTTTACTAGCGTGTGAGATGAGTGCAATTGTGCGGTAGTTTGAGCATTCTTTGGCATTGCCTTTCTTTGGAATTGGAATGAAAAATGACCTTTTTCAGTCAATTATTTGTGTCTCCATCCAGTGAAGGTGAATTCAATCATGTCCAACTCTTTGTGACCCCATGGTCTGTAGCCTGCCAGGCCCCTCTATCCATGGAATTCTCCAGGCAAGAATACTGGAGTGGGTAGCCATTCCCTTCTCCAGGGCATCTTCCCAATCCAGGGATTAAACCTAGGTCTCCTGCATTGCAGGTGGACTCTTTACCATCTGAGACACCAGGGAAGCCCAAGAATACTGGTATGGGTAACCTATCCCTTCTCCTTCTCCAGGGGATCTTCCCAACCCGGGAATCTACCTGGTGTCTTCTGTATTAGGCGGATTCTTTACCAGCTGAGCTACTTCAAACACATAGTACATAACATCTCATCAGGGATACACTGGTTATTTAAAAGTATGTGCCAAATTAAAGTAAATCAGGGCAATCAAGAATAGGTGAGTTTTAAAGACTGACTTACATATGTTATTCTAGGCCTAGTAAATCCTCTTCACTGCTGTATAAAGTATGTGTATTAAATGTGACTTGTGTAATTGTTTTTGCTTTAAGGCGAAAAAGGCCTGAGGATATCATTCACAACATAGTGATTATGGTTGATAATACTGTATTGAAAAGAAAGTGAAATTAAAATTCACTCAGTTATGTCCAACTCTTGTGAGTCCAGTTGACTCTACCCTGCCAAGCTCCTCTGTCCATGGAATTCTCCAGGCCAGAATACTGGAGTGGGGATCTGTCCCCTATATACTATAGACTATAGTTGATAACACTGTATTATATAATTGAAATTTGATAAAAGAGTAGAACTCATGTTCTCACCAAAAAAAAAAAAAATGAGGTGATAAAAAGATAAATAGGTGAGGTGATGCATATGTTAATTAACTAGATGGGGGAAAAACCTCTCACAACATATACAACATATATTAAATCATCACAAGGTATGCTTTAAATGTCTTACAATTTTATTTGCCATTTATACCTCAGTAAAGCTGAAAAAAATCCTTTCTCCATATTGGAGTATTTTAGAAAAAAAGTAAACTTTTTATTCTGTCTTGTCAACCAAAGAAAAATTATAGGTTGTATTAAGTATAAACTAATTGCTAAAATCCCTAATTTTTCCCTTAAATTAACATCATTATTTCTTTGGGTGACATTTAGAAAGGAGTACATGTGCTTTTTTTTTTTTTAATTTCTCCATGATTTGTGCTCTAATGAATTCAGGGAATATTTTTTGCTTTTGTTTTTCTACAAGGGAACAATTTATAAAGTAGGAGAAACCCAAAAGGCTTTTTTCTTAACTCAGATAAAAAATGTATTGTTTTACAGAAACTGTTGCTCATCTATCTCTAAAATGATTTCTTTGTCATAGACATCCAAGATACTGTCTCCTCTCGATGTTTCTGTTAAAGGTATAAAGAATATGTCCACAAGTAGCAGCTGTATGTTTTGAAACATAAATGCCAATATCGTTGAATATGAGTGATGACTGTCATAATCAGATGGCACTCTGGAGATTGTCAAAGATGCTACATTTTCATCAAACAAGATGAGTAATGTTTTACCATAAATAGTGTTAATGTGATTAATAGTATTTCTCCAGTAGCTAGGCTTTAGACAGTAAAAACCTAGGATTCTGATTAGATAAATAGGTTGCCCTTTTTTAATGTATTATTACATATATGATTTTATATAACTACATCTATACTTTTCCTCACCGTTTAAAATTCAAATTTGAATTTCAACCTGTTTTAGAGAAAAATGAATATATTTTAATTCTACTAAAATGTTAATAATTTAACAAAATTATGTTGGAAGTTGACCATGTGTAAAAGAACATGAGACCTGGAAAGAACAGTATATAGAGCTAAGAATGTGTGACCGTGTTATTCAAAGCATTTATAGTTTAGTCTATTAAAAGTTCACAATAAGAGTAAAAGTTGAGAGGAATTTTTATACGTTAACAGAAAGAAATAATGATTAGAAATTTTTATATTCTAGCAAGGAAGGTCAATGGGGCTTCCTAGGTGGTGCTAGTGGTAATCTGCCTGCCGGTGCAGTATATGCAAGAGACATGGGTTCAGTCCCTGGGTTGGGAAGATCCCCTAGAGTAGGAAGTGGCAACCACTTCAGTATTTCTGCCTGAAGAACTCATGGACAGCAGAAGTCAGGTGGGCTACAGGCCATGGGGCCACAGAGTCAGGCATGACTGAATGAATGAGCACAGTGAAGGTCAATAAAATCTTGCATTACAACTTACTTATGGCTTCATGAATTCTCAATATAGATCTCACATCATTAAAGAGCATATGAGATAGCCAAGTGCAAAAATGAAGTATGGAGAAAGCTGGTTTCTAGTTTACATATAAAAGGTCTGGGAAATGTAGTGATATTCAAATCAATAATTCAGCATTGTTGTGATGACTTTCCATGGTTACAGAGAATGGATTCTATGAAACGAAATGAATAGTGAAATTTATAACTATTAAGACAAGATGGAATTCCTTAAAGTATCAAGTTATAGGATGTTAGAAAGCTTAATAATTGCAAATTATCTATATTTGAAGATTAAGTGTTATAGTTTTGACTGAAGGATGGTCAGGACCAATAGCAATTATTTTAGGCTTTTGCCTAGCAAATAACCTGGCAGTGATAGAAAGAGATCATGGACATGAAGCATGTAATATATGCTATATTATAGACACACATTTATATATTGATATAAAATAGAATATATTATATACAATAATTTATATTTAGATTGTATATATGGTGTATATAATATGTATCCTATGCATTGTTTTACATATTACATAGAATTTATATATTATTCTTAGGACAGATTATCCCTGTATCTCCTTCCCCTTTCCTCAATTACTTCCATTTAAAAGAAAATATTTCAAAATTCTGTTCAGCTTCTTTATCCATATTATTCATGAAAGTTGTGGATTTGGGTATAACTCCTTGGTCTCTAGCATACACACATGCACCTCCCCCGACACATAATAATACTAAATGTGCAAAACTAGCCTGAGCTAAAAAACTAGTATCACATGAATAATTTAAGAGTCATTTTTCTGTTTCACAATCATAAAACTATTCAGGTAAATATGGCTTCTCTTTTTAAGTAATCAGTTCAGTTATACATTTTAGTTCAGGAAAAGTACACTCAACAGTCAGTTCTATGGCAAAATGTTTTAATCAGACTATGGGAGAAAATTATTCTTAGACTCTTTGGGGTACAGAAAACCACTAGACAGAAAAATGTGCTTTCCAAAGTGTTTGAATGCCAGTAGAATATTGACTGTTATCCAGAATATGCTTATCCTTCACCTTCTTTTTTGTAGTTTTTAACTCATCAGTTTTAGAGCTTATACGGGAGAACTTGATGAAGCAAACATACACCTCTGATGTGTATGTGTGGATGTATGTTGTAATGTAAATAGTAATTCTCCACTCATTTCAACTAATACTAATTTCTAAAGGACAGAAAGTGACTTCATTCAGCTTTTTCTTTTTAAAAAAAATTCTCTTGTAGTTCTCATATACAGTTCTCCTATTGTTAACATTTTACATTAATGGGGCACATTAGCAGCAATTAATGATATATTATTAGCTAAAGTGCATAGTTTACACTAGAATTCAACTCTTTGTGTTGTTCATTCAGTGTGTTTTTACACATTTTTAATGACATGTATTTATCATTACAGTATCACAAAAAATAGTTTCAATGCCCTAAGGTCCTCTGTGATTCATCTATCCTTTCTCCTCCTCCTATTTCTGAGTCCCTGCTACTGCTGCTAAGTCGCTTCAGTCATGTCCGACTCTGTGTGACCCCATGGACTGCAGCCTACCAGGTTCCTCCGTCTATGGAATTTTCCAGGCAAGAGTACTGGAGTGGGTTGCCATTGCCTTCTCCTTCTGAGCCCCTGGGAACCACCAATCTTTTCACCATCTCCATGGTTTCATTTTCTAAAATAACATATAGTTGAAATCACAGTACATAATCTTTTCAGATTGGCTTCTTTCAATTGGCAATATGAATGTAAGGTTCTTTTTCTATTGCTTGATTTCTTTCTTTCTTTCTTTCTTTTTTTGGTAAATAATAGTCCTTTTTATGTATGTACCATAGTTTGTTTGAGCAGTCACCTATTGAAGGATATCTTTGTCTTCCAACTTTTGGTAAATATGAATACATCCTCAGTAAATATTTGTATGCAGGTTTTATGTGAACACCAGTAATGAATGGGAGTTATTGCTCCATATCCTCACAAGCATTTGTTGTTGTTAGTGTTTTAGATTTTAGCTACTCTAATAGATGTGCAATGATACCTCATTTTAATTGAAAGTTCCCTAATGATGAGAAGTTCCATATGATGGGGAGCACTTTTCCATATTCTTATTTGCATATGTGTCTTCTTTGGTGAGGTATCTCTTCCTGTATTTTATTCATTATTTAATTGAGCTCTTATTATTATTTGTTTTCTTATTGATGAATTTTAAAAGTTACTTTGTAACTTTAAAATTCAGCAATAAGAAAACAAAGAGCTCAATTAAATGCTGATAAAAAATAAATAATTAAATAAAAGTTACTTTATTACTTTAAAGAGTCATCAGTCCTATTACTTTATCATAAGCTTAAATTATCCATTTAACAATTAAAATAATACTAGAAGAACTTCAGAATCAATATATTCATGAAATTTCTAACAAAATATATATCGGCAACCTGCTGGGCACAGATCTTCCTATTTCTTAATTTTTTAAGGATAGAGTGCCAAGTTATAACAAATTGAAAATATTTATTTATGTTTCTCTAAACTTAAAAATCTATTAAGTAGTTAATTTATTTATGAATTCAATTATGAATTACGTGCTCAAAAGGCTAATTCTAGCTCAGCATGTGGTTTCTTCTTTCAATACCATAGAGCTAGTTCTCTGTAACAGTGCTGTATTGTGGACACCAGGGGCTGAAGTGAGAATCAAGAAAGCTGTAACCTTTGAACCCATTCAACAAATTTTAATTAATGGCCTTGTAGGTGTTTATTCCTGTGTTAGACAGTAAGGGCCCAAAGTTGAATCAGCAATGGACACTCTGTTAAGTAGAAGACAAAAAAAAAAAAAAAACACACATGAGGGATTAAGCATAAACTTAAAATAATAAGTTGATGAATTTTTAAGAACTTTACTCAAATATGAACTGCGCCAATACAATATTGTAGAGCAGTTATCTTCCAATTAAAGCAAACAAACAAGTGAACTGTCCTATGAAGTCAACATAGGATACAGTTACATAAAGAATGTTCAAACTACCATAAATTGTGCTCATTTCACGTGCTATCAAATTTATGCTCATAATCCTTCAAGCTAGGCTTCAGCAGTAGGTGAACCGAGAACTTTAGATGTAAAAGCTGCATTTAGAAAAAGAAGAGGAATCAGAGAACAAATTGCCAACATTCGTTGGATCCTGGAGAAAGCAAGGGAATTCCAGAAAAACTTCTGCTTCATTGAGTACATTTAAGCATTTGACTGTGTGGATCTCAACAAACCGTGGAAAATTCTTAAAGAGATGGGCATACCAACCAGACCACCTTACTTGTCTCCTGAGAAACCTGTATGCAGATCAAGAAGTAAAGTTAGAACAGGAAATTGAACAACTGACTGGTTCCAAATTAGGAAAGGAGTATGACAAGACTTATATTGTCACCCTGCTTATTATTTAACTTATATGCAGAGTATATCATGCTAAATACAAGGCTGAATGAATCACAAGCTGGAATAAAGATTGCCTGAAAAAATATCAACGACCTCAGATAGGCAAATGATATCACTCTGATGGCAGAAAGGGAAGAGGGACTAAAGAGTCTTTTGATGAGGGAGAGAGAGGAGAGTAAAAAAGCTGGTTTGAATCTCAACATTCAAAAAACTAATATCATGGCATCAGGTCCCATCACTTCACGGCAAATAGATGGGGAAAAGAGAAGCAGTAACAGATTTTCTATTCTTGGGATCCAAAATCACTGCAGACAGTTAAGTGACTACAGCCATGAAAGTAAAAGATATATGCTCCTTGAAAGTAAAGCTATGACAAACCTAGAGAGTGTATTAAAAAGCAGAGATGTCATTTTGCCGAACAAGGTGCATATAGTCAAGGCTATCGTTTTTCCAGTTGTCATGTATGGATGTGAGAGTTGGGTCATAAAGAAGGCTGACCACTGAAGAACATTTTTGAATTGTGGTGCTGGAGAAAACTCTTGAGAATGCCTTGGACTACAAATAGAACAAACCAGTCAATCCTAAAGAGAATCAACTTTGAATATTCATTGGAAGGACTGATGCTGAAGCTGAAGCTCTAATACTTTGTCCACCTGATGTGAAGAGCCTACTCATTGGAAAAGTCCCTGAGGCTGGGGAAAATTAAGGCAAAAGGACAAGGGGGCAACAGAAAATGAGATGATTAGATAACATCACTAATTCAATGGACACGAATTTGAGCAAACTCTAGGAGGTAGTGGGCTTCCCAGGTGGCACAGTGATAAAGAATCCACCTGTCAATGCAAGAGACACAAGAGACATGGGTTTGATCCCTATATCAGGAAGATATCCTAGACTAGAAAATGACAACCCACTCCAATATTTTTGCCTGGAAAATTCCATAGTCAGAGGAGCCTGGCGGGCTATAGTCCGTGGTGTCACAAAGAGTTAGATACAATTAATCGACTGAACAACAAAAGACTATGCCTCCCAACCCTTATAATCTTATCATCAAAGATGAAGAGGAAGAATCAAAAGTCTGCCACTCCTGCCATTTAACACATCCTACCAGTCTTGAACTCATTACAACTAATCTTATTATGTCCTTTATTCCTCATTATATTGGTTGACACAAGAACCCTCAGTTTCCAAGATTAACTGCCATGTCTCTCATTCTTATATGCATGTCCCTATAATCCCCATTCCACCACTTTCTAATTCATCAAAATCTTTCATGAGACTTTCATACATTATGAGAATAACCTCCTATATTCTGATCTTCTCCTCTGAACCTTTCCTTTATACTCATGCTCTAAATTCATGCTCTAATCTGTCTTCCCTTCACAAACTTTGTTTACCAAAAAGTGATGATTATTTTTCCTCACACAGTTTTGACACTGCAGAGCCTGGAGAGGAAGCACATAGATGCCTTTCTTTCACTCTACTTTTAGGCCATTCTTTTCTCATTCCAGACACTTCTAGTTTTGTGTATATGACACACTATCTCTCAAAACTATTTTCTCACAACTGAGTAGTCATACCTGCTCATTTCTAGTGGGTTTTTAGCTTCTGAATCACAGCTACTCTCCCCAGTACTGTACCTTGATTTTTTAAAATCTGTTTTCATATGAAAAACAATATACAGACGATACTTCTAATACACTGGATTCTCAGTTATGTGAACTCATTTCCTCTTATTAGCTCATCTCTCTGTTTAGCTAAGCACTCTTTCTAATAATTGCAGACATTACAATGATAAATACATACAAATATACATTACAAGTAGGTAAACCTTCTCTGGGAAAGAAAAAAAATAAAAACTTGATCAGTATAATTTATTTCTGTTATACCAATTTCCAGTCATAGTTGATTTTACTAATGATTTTGCACACAATGGTGTGATCACTCACCTAGAGCCAGACATCCTGGAATGTAAAGTCATGTGGGCCTTAGGAAACATCACTAAGAACAAAGGTACTGGTGGTGATGAAATTTGAGTTTAGCTATTTCAAAACCTAAAAGATGATGCTGTGAAAGTGCTGCACTCAATAAGTCAGCAAATTTGGAAAACTCAGCAGTGGCCATAGGACTGGAAATGTCAGTTTTCATTCCAATCCAAAAGAAAGGCAATGGTAAAAAAATGTTCAAGCTACCACACAATTGCACTCATCTCAGTTCAGTTCAATTCAGTCACTCAGTCGTGTCCAACTTTTTGCGACCCCATGAATTGCAGCACACCAGGCCTCCCTGTCCATCACCAACTCCCAGAGTTCACTGAAACTCATATCCATTCAGTCTGTGATGCCATGCAGCCATTTCACCCTCTGTCATCCCCTTCTCCTCCTGCCCCCAGTCTCTCCCAACATCAGAGTCTTTTCCAATGAGTCAACTCTTCGCCAAAGTTTTGGAGTTTCAGCTTCAACATCAGTTCCTCCAATGATCACCCAGGACAGATCTCCTTTAGAATGGACTGGTCGGATCTCCTTGCTGTCCAAGGGACTCTCAAGAGTCTTCTCCACCACCACAGTTCAAAAGCATCAGTTCTTCAGCACTCAGCTTTCTTGACAGTCCAACTCTCACATCCATACATGACCACTGGAAAAACCATAACCTTGACTAGGCGGATATTTGTTGGCAAAATAATGTCTCTGCTTTTGAATATGCTGTCTCGGTTGGTCATAACTTTCCTTCCAAGTAGTAAGCGACTTTTAATTTGATGGCTGCAATCACCTTTTGCAGTGATTTTGGAGCCCCAAAAAATAAAGTCTCTCATGGATTCCACTACTTCCCCATCTACTTCCCATGAAGTGATGGGAGCAGATGACATGATCTTAGCTTTCAGAATGTTGAGCTTTTTCACTCTCCTCTTTCAGTTTCATCAAGAGGCTTTTAGTTCCTCTTCACTTTCTGCCATAAGAGTGGTGTCATATGCATATCTGACATTATTGATATTTCTCCTGGCAATCTTGATTCCAGCTTGTGCTTCTTCCAGCCCAGCGTTTCTAATGATGTACTCTGCATATAAGTTAAATAAGCAGGGTGACAGTATACAGCCTTGACATATTCCTTTTCCTATTTGGAACCAGTCTGTTGTTCCATGTCCAGTTCTAACTGTTGCTTCCTGACCAGCGTATAGGTTTCTCAAGAGGCAGGTCAGGTGGTCTGGTATCCCCATCTCTTGAAGAATTTCCCAGTTTATTGTGATTCACAGAGTCATAGGCTTTGGCATAGCTGATAAAGCAGGAATAGATGTTTTTCTAGAACTCTCTTCCTTTTTCCATGATCCAGTGGATGCTGGCAATTTGATCTCTGGTTCTTCTTCCTTTTCTAAAATCAGCTTGAACATCTGGAAGTTCACGGTTCACATATTGCTGAAGCCTGGCTTGGAGAATTTTGAGCATTACTTTACTAGCGTGTGAGATGAGTGCAATTGTGTGGTAGTTTGAGCATTCTTTGGAATTGCCTTTCTTTGAGATTGGAATGGAAACTGACCTTTTCCAGTCCTGTGGTCACTGCTGAGTTTTCCAAATTTGCTGGCATATTGAGTGCACCACTTTCACAGCATCATCTTTCAGGATTTGGAATAGCTCAACTGGAATTCCATCACCTCCACTAGCTTTGTTCGTAGTGATGCTTTCTAAGGCCCACTTGACTTCACATTCCAGGATGTCTGGCTATAGGTGGGTGATCACACCATCATGATTATCTTGATCATGAAGATCTTTTTTGTACAATTCTTCTGTGTATTCTTGCCACCTCTTCTTAATATCTTCTGCTTCTGTTAGGTCCATACCATTTCTGTCCTTTATCGAGCCCATCTTTGCATGAAATGTTCCTTTGGTATCTCTGATTTTCTTGAAGAGATCTCTAGTCTTTCCCATTCTGTTGTTTTCCTCTATTGCTTTGCAGTGATCACTGAGGAAGGCTTTCTTACCTCTCCTTGCTATTCTTTGGAACTCTGCATTCAGATGCTTATATCTTTCCTTTTCTCCTTTGCTTTTCGCTTCTCTTCTTTTCACAACTATTTGTAAGGCCTCCCCAGACAGCCATATTGCTTTTTTGCATTTCTTTTCCATGGGGATGGTCTTGATCCCTGTCTCCTGTACAATGTCACGAACCTCATTCCATAGTTCATCAGGCACTCTATCAGATCTAGTACCTTAAATCTATTTCTCACTTCCACTGCATAATCATAAGGAATTTGATTTAGGTCATACCTGAATGGTCTAGTGGTTTTCCCCACTTTCTTCAATTTAAGTCTGAATTTGGCAATCAGGAGTTCATGATCTGAGCCACAGTCAGCTCCCGGTCTTGTTTTTGCTGACTGTATAGAGCTTCTCCATCTTTGGTTGAAAAGAATATAATCAATCTGATTTTGGTGTTGACCATCTGGTGATGTCCATGTGTAGAGTCTTTTCTTGTGTTGTTGGAAGACGGTGTTTGCTATGACCAGTGCGTTCTCTTGGCAAAACTCTATTAGCCTTTGCCCTGCTTCATTCCATAAGGCCAAATTTGCCTGTTACCCCAGGTGTTTCTTGACTTCCTACTTTTGCATTCCAGTCCCTTATAATGAAAAGAAAATCTTTTTTGGGTGTTAGTTCTAAAAGGTCTTGGAGGTGTGATAGAATGGTTCAGCTTCAGCCTCTTCAGCGTTACTGGGTGGGGCATAGACTTGGATTACTGTGATATTGAATGGTTTGTCTTGGAAACGAACAGAGATCATTCTGTTGTTTTTGAGATTGCATCCAATTACTGCATTTTGGACTCTTTTGTTGACCATAATGGCTACTCCATTTCTTCTAAGGGATTCCTGCCCGCAGTAGTAGATATAGTGGTCATCTGAGTTAAATTCACTCATTCCAGTCCATTTCAGTTCGCTGATTCCTAGAATGCTGACGTTCACTCTTGCCATCTCTTGTTTGACCACTACCAATTTGCCTTAATTCATGGACCTAACATTCCAGGTCCCTATGCAATGTTGCTCTTTACAGCATCGGACCTTGCTTCTATCGCCAGTCACATCCACAACTGGGCATTGTTTTTGCTTTGGCTCCATCCCTTCATTCTTTCTGGAGTTATTTCTCCACTGATTTCCAGTAGCAATTTGGGTACCTACCGACCTGGGGAGTTCCTCTTTCAGTATCCTATCATTTTGCCTTTTCATACTGTTCATGGGATTCTCGAGGCAAGAATACTGAAGTGATTTGCCATTTCCTTCTCCAATGGACCACATTCTGTCAGACCTCTCCACCTTGACCTGCCTGTCTTGAGGGGCCCCACCCGGCATTGCTTAGTTTCATTGAGTTAGATAAGGCTGTGTTCCGTGTGATTAGATTGACTAGTTTTCTGTGCTTATCATTTGTGTGTCTGCCCTCTGATGCCTCTTGCAACACCTACCATCATACTTGGGTTTCTATTACCTTGGATGAGGGGTATCTCCTCACGGACCCCCAGAACATGGAGTAGTTCCTCTCGGCCCTCCTGCACCCATGCAGCCACCGCTCCTTGGACACGGGGTAGCTCCTCTTGGCCGCCTCCCCTGACCTCGGACGCTAGTAAAGTAATGCTCAAAATTCTCCAAGCCAGGCTTCAGCAATATGCAAACCGTGAACTTCCAGATGTTCAAGATGGTTTTAGAAAAGGCAGAGGAACCAGAGATCAAATTGCAAACATCCACTGGATCATTGAAAAAGCAAGAGAGTTCCAGAAAGACATGCATTTCTGCTTTATTGACTATGCCAAAGCCTTTGACTGTGTGGATCACAATAAACTGTGGAAAATTCTGAAAGAGATGGGAATACCAGACCACCTGACCTGCCTCTTGAGAAATCTATATGCAGGTCAGGAAGCAACAGTTAGAACTGGACATGGAACAACAGACTGGTTCCAAATAGGAAAAGGAGTACATCAAGGCTGTATACTGTCACCCTGCTTATTTAACTTTTATGCAGAGTATATCATGAGAAACGCTGGGCTGGAGGAAGCACAAGCTGGAATCACGATTTCTGGGAGAAATATCAATAACCTCAGATATGCAGATGACACCCCGCTTATGGCAGAAAGTGAAGATGAACTAAAGAGCCTCTTGATGAAAGTGAAAGAGGAGAGTGAAAAACTTGGCCTAAAGCTCAACATTCAGAAAGCTAAGATCATTGTATCTGGTCCCATCACTTCATGGGAAATAGATGGGGAAGCAGTGGAAACCATGAGAGACACTATTTTTTTTTTTTGGCTCCAAAATCACTGCAGAAGGTGATTGTAGCCATGAAATTAAAAGACATTTACTCCTTGGACAAAAGTTATGACCAACCTAGACAGCATATTAAAAAGCAGAGACATTACTTTGCTGACAAAGGTCTGTATGGTCAAGGCTATGGTTTTTCCAATGGTCATGTATGGATATGAAAGTTGGACTGTGAAGAAAGCTGAGCACTGAAGAACTGATTCTTTTGAACTGTGGTGTTGGAGAAGACTCTTAAGAATCCCTAGGACTGCAAGGAGATCCAACCAGTCCATCCTAAAGATCAGTCCTAGGTGTTCATTGGAAGGATTGATGTTGAAGCTGAAACTCCAGTACTTTGGCCACCTGATGCGATGTGCTGACTCATTTGACAAGACCCTGATGCTGGGAAAGATTGAGGGCAGGAGGAGAAGGAGATGACAGAGGATGAAATGGTTGGATGGCCTCACTGCCTCAGTGGACATGGGTTTGGGTGGGCCCTGGGAGTTGATGTTGAACAGGGAAACCTGGCGTGCTGCAGCTCATGGGGTCACAAAAAGTTGCACATGACTGAGCGACCGACATGAACTGAACTGAATTATTTTGCAACCACCTTTTAAAAAATCCAAAAAATTAAACAATTGGCTACTACAAGCAAACTATAGCTTAAATAACACATCACTGTAGCCATCTTAAATGTTATACTACTTTCTTATCACTTCCTCCTGTTTATCTCATTTACTTTGGTACCCAAACTCATCACTCTGTTGGAATATTCAGTATATTTATGTCACCATTATTTCATTGTTCCTTATTCCTTAACATGCATCTTTTTTATTTATCAATTAGTCTTTATCTCATTTAACTGGTTAGCATTTGACATTGCCCATTGATCACTTCCTCTTGCTTTATAAACGTTTACTAGGTTTCCAAGGTAACACAGTCTTCTATTATTTCTTTTTTTTTAATTTTATTTTTAAAATTTACAAAATTGTATTAGTTTTGCCAAATATCAAAATGAATCTGCCACAGGTATACATGTGTTCCACATCCTAAACCCTCCTCCCTCCTCCCTCCCCATACCATCCCTCTGGGTCGTCCCAGTGCACCAGCCCCAAGCATCCAGTATTGTGCATCGAACCTGGACTGGTTTTGTCATTCTACCAATCTAGTTTTTCCTCCTTCATCTACTTTACTTATATCTTATCTTTTCCTCAATTTCTTAATTTTGAATGCCATAGGAACTAGACCTTCCATCTCATCTCTAAATTTTCAGTTTCTTGTTATATGATCTCTTCCCATAGATTTAAATACTCTTTATATGTCAAAGATTTGCAAAAAAATTTCCCCAGACTAGTTATTTCCTCCCAAATCTATTCTTATAGGTCCCACTACTTACTCATTACATTCTATAAATTTTCTCAGACATACTAAGATACATTTAAATGTAACTTAACTTTTTAGAAACTAAATTCCTGACTCCAGTTACATTCTTTCTTACTGTCTAGTCCAAAGTCCTTAGTGTCATGCATGACTTCATTCATCTACATACCATATCCAAATTCATTAGGAGAGCATAATTGCTCTATCTTCAATACATTCACACTCATCCCTCCTATCATCATTAACACTGCTTCCTCTCAGAACCAATATAGCATCATCACCCATTTGTCTAGTATTATATTAATATGTTGTAATGATCTGTATAGTGCTTATTAAATAGCACATGTTCACTGAGTGAAGAAACAAATAAGAGTGGGTATTCAGTTATCCTTGCCTACTTGGCTGTAAAATCTCGTAACATTTCATTGTTTGACAGAAAAGTTCTCAGAAAATTTTTGGACTTGATATATCCAACTTTCTCTGGAAAATTTACAACTATTTCCTTGACATTGTTCTCTTATTGCCACTGTTTATTCCCTCAAACAATCCAAATAGCAGAATCTCCACCTTTCTTGTGAAAGGAAAGACAAATTCTCAATTTCTCACAGACTTTTCAGAACCTTACACTACTTACATGGCAATTTTTTAAATTTCCAGTTCATCTCAAAACTCAAATTATTTTTCAAATGCCTTATTTTTCCTGGTCCTGCTCCCTCTTCATGAAGTTTTTCATTATTTTATTTTTTTGTCTCCTTTTGGCCCTAATATCGATGAATGTTCTATTCCTCACTGTCCCCATATTAAATTCCATCTTGCAATCCTGTCAGGTAGAGAAAATAATTTTCATTTATTTCTTTTTTGCGCCATAACAAAGTCATTTTTCCAAACTCAAAATTGGTTTATAAAACTTTAATAGTTCCTGATACTTTAAAGTATTTGGTAGGCAATCAGTATATGAGATTATAGAGTTAAATACCAGTATATGAAGGGAGGACAATGTCAAATCCAAGAAAAGGACAAAGAAGGAAAACCAGGGGCATTGAACTAGAGAGTAGAAACAAACATTATCCTGACCTGGCTTAGAAAAGGTAATAAAAGCACTTGTATAAAATCCACTAACTCCACATAATTCACATCTCTAAGGACGAAGAAGTGATGAGAAGTAACTTAACAACTCTGTCAAGCATGGTAAAAGAAGTTGAATAGTTCCTTATAAAGGAAAGATTTATGAAGACTATGGGTTTTCTGCAGGACCAAATGGTTTGAATGATACTCTTAGGGATCAGATATCAACTACAGGAATATATGTCACTTTCATTGTATTTTTTTCCTCTATAAAATTATTGCATCTCCTATGCTTTCCTATATACTTTCCATGGGTATTTGTCAGAATAAGACAAACTCTCTCACAGAAATGCAAGCCTTTTTTATAATAATAAAATTGTGGAACAGTACAAACAAAACTCATTTTCCTCCTAGAAAGAAAAATGAGTCAATCATTCTTTGAATCATTCAAAAAGGGCTGCATTGTACTATTTTTCCCCTCAGCAATATTCCTCTGTGTCAGTGGATTAGCCCAAAACACATTACAAAGGATTCACTAGAGAGTCTATTAAAAGGTACAGTAGCACCATTGGCGTGTGGAAAATGAATTATAAACCAAGTCGTAACAGAGATATATCATATGTATTATTTACTCCTTGGTTACAGAATTTTTTGTTGTTGTTGTTACAGAATATTTTTTGATGATTGTGTGACAGTTGCTATTTTTCTTCATTCATTGACATAGGGGGAAAATAAAATTTAGATTAATATTAAAACCATATTTTAGGAAAAGAATACACATGAACATTAAAAACTCCATAGATAACATCGTTAGTGCAAACACTAACATGCATCAATTTTGGAGGAATGTGTGTAAACTACTTTCAAGATATGTTTTGTTTGGATGTTTGTTGCTTTATTTTTTATAGTTTGTTTCCCTGATTCATCAACTCGTTTGGCATGGTTTCCTCAGTACTTGATTTTTCAATTGCCATAATGTGTCCTTTGTGATTTTCTTTACCTCATTAACTTTATGTCTCGTTTCTAAATCTGTCCCTTCACTCATATATATAACATATTTAGTGCTTATTAGCTAAGACATTTAAAAATACTTTTTAAAAGAAGTCATTGCTTTTTGGACTTTATTTTCCCTAGATTTTCTTTAAGATACATATTTAAAAGACATTTATTGTCTTGGCTATTTATTGATATCTTAAAAAATACCTTCACCTTACAGTTTCCTTTATATATTTATGCTACATATGACTGTTACCTTTGTCTGTTGAGGATATTATATATGATTTTATTTTTAATACTTTATTAAAATGTTGATATTGACAATTAAAAGTTTGCTTGGCATTGATTATACAACTAATATTTATGAGATGTCTAATATATTCCAAGTAATTTGCAAACTCTGTGATACAGAAATGAAAAAGACTGATTAAATCCTTGCTTTGAAGGAGCTTATATTCTAGGGGTACAGGAGCATCAGAGGTGCATATGATAATAAGCATAAAATAAAATGCAGAAAAAAATATTTCTGAAGTATTTTAGGAAGAATTAGAGCATGGTATGAGCATAGAAAATATCTATGGAAGAAACTCTCAGAGAAGCAAGACCAGGAAAAATAAGGCAAATTGCATAAAGTCTGTTAAGTTTTGAGGTAAACTGGGAATTTAAAAATTCCCATGCATAAAGGCAAGACAAATTTATGGGAAAGTTTTAATTATTTTCCCTTTCTCAACAAGGGTGCCAATCATGTCTGAATGCAATGAAGCCTTGACCTGGTATAAATGACAGGCACTGAAACCAGGAAGCATAAACTCCCTGAAACTGGATTGTGCTTGGTATGTTTAAAAACTTGTTCAATCGCTAAGTTGTGTCTGACTCTTTGTAACCTCATGAACTGCAGCACCCCAACCTTCCCTGTCTATCACTATCTCCCAGAGTTTGCTAAAACTTATGTAAAAACTAGTAAGAAGGCCAAATATGTGGATAAGCATGATCAAGATGATAGTGCTAATAGATGAGGTCAAAGAGATTGCCAGGAAACAGATCATATCTCTCAGGCCATGTGAAGGAGATGAGATATTTCTTTAAGTGTGTTTGAAAGATATTGGTGTATATAGAATGTAGGAGCTACATAATATGATTTATGTCTTAAAAAAAATCTGCCTGGCTGCTACGGCAATGGGCAGTGGGGAGGTAAGAGAGAATGCTGGTGTTGTACTCCACAAAATATGTGCTAGTTGCTTAGACAAGTATTTTGGGAGTAAAAAGGGTAAATGATGGTCAGATACAGAATGTATATTGAGGGCAGAGTCAAAGGGATTTAAAAATATATTGGCCATAAAAGGTGAAAGAAAATATAATCTGTAATGACTCATAGGGTAGATTTGACCATTTGTGCAAATATGTACCATTTAGAGATGTGAGAAAATATTTAGACTTTATAGATTTAGGAGGATATATTAATAATATTTTGGTTGTGATAAGTTAAGCTATGAAATGTCTATTAAACCAAATATGGGGATTTCATATGATGGACTAAAACAGATTGTAGCTGTAAGCTGTGCTAGGAGAGCTTTAAATTTGAGAGCAATTATAACATCAAAAATTTTAAAAGTTATGGAATCAGATGAAATCTGAAAAGGGAAAGGTAATATAGAAGATAAAAATGATCTTGGGAGTGTCTCATCAGTTATAGTGTTATGAGAAAGAAAGTGGTCAGGAAATACAATTGGTAACAAAAAGTTAACTACATAATGATAAAATGATGGGTCAAAACCAAGAACATAAAAAGTGGTTCAAGAACAGGGCTATGGTATACAGATAGTTTAAGATGAAGACAATTATATATTATGGGTTGTTGTTCAGTTGCTAAGTCGTGTCTGACTCTTTGCGACCCCATGAACTGCACCACACCAGGCTTCCCTGTACTTCACTATCTCCCAGAGTTTGCTCAAACTCATGTCCATTGAGTAAGTGATCCATCCAACTATCTCATCCTCTGCAGCCCCGTTCTCCTCTGGCCCTCAATCTTTGCCAGCATCACAATCTTTTGAAGTGAGTTGGCTCTTCACATCATGTGGCCAAAGTATTGGAGCTTCAGCTTCAGGATCAGTCCTTCCAATGAATATTCAGGGCTAATTTCCTTTAGGATTGACTGATTTGATCTTCTTATTGTCCAAGGGACTCTCAAGAGTCTTACAACACCACAGTTCAAAAGCATCAATTCTTTGGTGCTTAGCCTTCTTGATAGTCCAACTCTCACATTCGTATATGACTACTGGAAAAACCACAGTTTTGACTATATGAATGTTTGATGGCAAAGTGATGTCTCTGCTTTTTAATACACTGTCTAGGTTTGCATAGCTTTTCTTCCAAGGATCAAGCATCTTTTAATTTCATGGCTTCAGTCACCATCTGCAGTGATTTTGGAGCCCAAGAAAATAAAATCCGTCACTGTTTCTACTTTTTCCCCATCTGTTTTTCTTGAAGTAATAGGATCGGATGCAAAGATGTCAGTTTTTTGAATGTTGAGTTTTAAGCCAGCTTTTTCATTCTCTTTCACCTTCAACAAGAGACTCTTTAGTTCCTCTTCACTTTCTGCCATAAGAGTGGTTTCATCTGCATATCTGAAGTTGTGGATATTTCTTCCAGCAACCTTGATTAAAGCTTGTGAATCATCCAGCCTGGAATTTCACATGATGTACTCTGCACAGAGTTTAAATAAGCAGGGTGACAATATGCATCCTTAACATACTCCTTTTCCAATTTTGAGCCAGTTTGTTGTTCCATGTCTGATTCTAACTGTTGCTTCTTGACCCACATACAGGTTTCTCAGGAAACAGATAAGGTGGCCTGGTGTTCCCATCTCTTGAAGAATTTTCCACAGTCAAAGGCTTTAGCATCAATGAAACAGAAGTAGATTTTTGTTAATTTTAATTCCCTTGCTTTTTCTATGATCCAATGGATGTTGGCAATTTGACCTCTGGTTCCTCTGCCTTTTCTAAATCCAGCTTGTACATCTTGAATTTTTCAGTTCAAATACTGTTGAAGCCTAGCATGAAGGATTTTGAGCATAACTTTGATAGCATGTGAGACAGTGCAGTTGAACAGTAGTTTGAACATTCTTTGGCATTGCCTTTCTTTGTGATTGGAATGAAAAATTATATTTTCCAGTTTTGTGGTCACTTCTGAGTTTTCCAAGTTTTCTGGTATATTGAGTGCAATATTTTAACAGCATCATCGTTTAGGATTTGAAACAGCTCAGCTGAAGTTCCATCACCTCCACTAGCTTTGTTCATAGTAAAGCTTCCTAAGTTCCACTTGACTTCACACTCCAGGATGGATGTCTGACTCTAGGTGAGTGATCACACCATTCTGGTTATCTAGGTCATTAAGACCTTTTTTGTACAGTTCTCTGTATTCTTGCCACTGCTTCTTAATCTCTTCTGCTTCTGTTAGGTCCTTGTCATTTCTGTCCTTTATTCTGCCCATCCGTGCATGAAATATTCCCTTGGTATCTCCAATTTTCTTGAAGTGATCTCTAGTCTTTCCCATTCTATTGTTTTCCTCTATTTCCTTGCATTGTTCACCAAAGAAGGCTGTCTTATCTCCTTGCTTTTCTCTGGATCTCTGCATTCATTTGGGTATACCTATCCCTTTCTCTTTTGCTTTTTACTTCTCTTCTTTTCTCAGCTATTTGTAAGGCCTCCCTCAGACAACCACTTTGCTTTCTTGAATTTCTTTTCCTTGGAGATGGTTTTGGTTACCACATCCTGCAATGCAGGAGACCTGGATTCAATCCCTGGATTGGGAAGATCCCTTGGAGAAGGGAATGGCTACCCACTACATATTGTGGCCTGGAGAATTCCATGGACACTGGAGCCTGGCAGGCTACACTCTATGGGGTGACAAAGAGTCAGATGACTGGGCGACTTTCCCTTTCACTTTTCTGTAGTGTTATGGACCTCTCCATAGTTCTTCAGGCACTCTGTCTACCAGATATAATCCCTTGAATCTATTTGTCAGCTCTGCTGCTGCTAAGTCACTTCAGTCGTGTCTAACTCTGTGCGACCCCACAGACGGCAGCCCACCAGGCTCCTCTGTCCCTGGGATTCTCCAGGCAAGAACACTGGAGTGGGTTGCCATTTTCTTGTCCAATGCATGAAAGTGGAAAGTGAAAATTTAAAGTGAAGTCACTCAGTCGTGTCTGACTGTTAGCGACCCCATGGACTTCAGCCTACCAGGCTCCTCCATCCATGGGATTTTCCAGGCAAGAGTACTGGAGTGGGTGCCACTGCCTTCTCCGATTTGTCACCTCTGGTGTATAATAATAAGGGATTTGATTTAGGCCGTACCTGAATGGCCCAGTGGTTTTCCCTGAAATGTTCAATTAAAGCCTGAATTTTGCACAAAATCTCTGAGTGATCAAGTCTCATCACTGGCCCCAGATAGAATTCCTCTCCTCCGGAGGCCAAGAATCCTGGCATCATCCAGGGCTCATAGCAGCAACCTTTCACTTTAATCTATTAATCAACTTATTCTTGCCTGATTATCAAAATGCTTATATTCTTTTAACTCTAAAATATAATTTAAAATGAGTAATATGAGGTTAGGTTCTTTTCCTCCAATTACATTCCTGAACTTTGTTTTATACCCTCAGTTATTTGCTTCTTAAAGAGAAACTTTTGAAAGAATTTGACAGGTTCAAAAACAGATTTGTGGGAATAAGGGTCTTGTGTGTATTAAAACTGTAAATTTCATTATGGAGAATTGACATCTTCCTTTTAGCTTTCCTTATAAAATATATATTTTCTATTTATCCAAACTGAAAATTCCTCTCTAAAAATATATTATTATGTGGCAGGTGCAATTACTTTTATTGCTATACACAAATGCGCTCAACATTTTTCTCTTTGGGGGAATTTAAAATTTATATTTTTTTACATTAATATTAAGATTATATTATCAACATGTTGTTGTTTAGTCACTAGGTTGTATCCAATTCTTTGCAACTCTGTGGACTGTAGCCTGTCAGGCTCCTCTCTCCATGGGATTTCCCAGGCAAGAATACTGGAGTGGGTTGCCATCACCTTCTCCAGGGGACCTTCCTGACCCAGGGACCAAACTCACGCCTTCCACTTAGCAGGCAGATTCTTTACCACTGAGCCACCTGGGAAGCCCATATAGCTATTAATAATTATAAATATATATAGATATAGATATATATTTATTTATTTATTTTCTAGGTACTTCATATTCTTGTCAATACTCATAGCCTCTAGTAGAATCCTAAGACATTTCGATATTCTAAAAGCATATTTTTTCCTGTGGTCATGTATGGATGTGAGAGTTGGACTGTGAAGAAGGCTAGCGCCAAAGAATTGATGCTTTTGAACTGTGGTGTTGGAGAAGACTCTTGAGAGTCCCTTGGACTGCAAGGAGATCGATCCAACTAGTCCATTCTGAAGGAGATCAGCCCTGGGATTTCTTTGGAAGGAATGATGCTAAAGCTGAAACTCCAGTACTTTAGCCGCCTCATGCGAAGTGTTGACTCATTGGAAAAGACTCTGATGCTGGGAGGGATTGGGGGCAAGAGGAGAAGGGAACAACAGAGGATGAGATGGCTGGATGGCATCACTGGCTCAGTGGACTTGAGTCTGAGTGAACTCCGGGAGTTGGTGATGGACAGGGAGGCCTGGTGTGCTGCGATTCATGGGGTTGCAAAGAGTTGGACATGACTGAGCGGCTGAACTGAACTGAAAAGCATATTTTGCAAATAAGGAAAACTCTGGTACTTCCTATGATGCCAGAAGTGGGATGTGGGAAAAAACATGGATGCTATAATAGAGTAGGGGGTTCTCTGATAGCTCAGTGGGTAAAGAATCTGTTTGCAATGCAGGAGACACAGGAGATGCAGGTTTGATCCTTGGGTTTGGAAGATTCCCTAGAGGAGAAAATGGTAACCCACTCCAGTATTCTTGCCTAAAAAATCCCATGGACAGAGAATGCTGGCAGGCTACAGTCCAAAGGGATGCAAAGAGTCAGACATGACTGAGCACACACACATACATAATGGAACGGACAAAATTTAGAAAAATATGCAGTGAGGAAAACAACAAATTCTTTTTGAGGGGGAGGCACTGGAAGGAGTACTGTAATAAAAAAGTTTAATTTTCATGTGAAGGAGCCAATAGAGAGAGAGAAAGAACATGATATAATGCAAAGTATTATATACATCAAGCAGAGGGAGAGGGTACAGTTCTCTGGAAGGGACAGACAGGAACAGATGGAATAAAAAGATGGCAATATTTAGAGGTAAATTTGTAGATTTTGATGCAGAAGGATGAGGCATTTCTTAACTTATGTTTACCTTTTTCTTGGTGTAAGAGATGTAGCTGTTATTTTCCTTACTAAGTCAGCATTTCTGTTCTGTTTTAGAAAGTGATTTTTATAAGGTTGGATTTATATTAGACTCTATCTTGGTAAATATATAATACCACAGTGCAATATTGTGTTTTCAGACTTTTTAAACAGACTTTAAAAGTCTTGCCCAAGTACGAGCATTAAAATTATTTGAGCAATTTGATTTTTAAAGTACCTAAACACCAATGGAATTGAAATGCTTGTCAGTCCCATTTATATTTCATTGACTCTTGGACAAACTGTCAATGTCAGAATTTGTGCACAGTATTCACAGTTGTCTCTGTACCATTATGCTTTGAAAGATTACATTATGTTATAGTGCATTCAGTTCCCTCAAGCAAGAAATAGGATGGTTTTCTATAGGTAAAAATATTTATTTTTACATTCAAACTGATCATTTCTGCCTTGTATTCTTGCCCTTTACTGGTTTTCAATTATATATGAATTGGTAAAAATGAATCACAATTTTTAGCTTGTATATAAAGTAGAATGTGGATGCAAATAGAGTTTGTGGAAACTTCCTTTTTAATTGAGTACTGGTATTTGATAGAACTTGACTACTTTTACATTGATTGTCAATGGCCATGAAAGCACCTTATCCTCAAAAAATAAGAGAACATTGAACAGAGACAAAAAGAATGGGGAAAAAAGACATTCTTTTGGGTACATCTGGACAGTCAGTTCAGTTGCTCAGTCATGTCAGACTCTTCGCGACCCCATGGACTGCAGGACAACAGGGCTCTCTGTCCATCACCAACCCTCCGAGCTTGCTCAAACTCATGTTTGAGTCAGTGATGCCATCCAACCATCTCATCCTCTGTCGTCCCCTTCTCCTCCTGCCCTCAATCTTTCACAGCATCAGGGTCTTTTCCAGTGAGCCAATTCTTCCCATCAGGTGGCCAAAGTATTGGAGTTTCAGCTTTAGCATCAGTCCTTCCAATGAATATTCAGGACTGATTTCCTTTATGATTGACTAGTTTGATCTCTTTGCAGTCCAAGAGACTCTCAAGAGTATTATCAAACACCACAGTTCAAAAGCATTAATTCTTTGGTGCTCAATTTTCTTTATAGTCCAACTCACATCCATACATGACTACTGGAAAAACCATAGCTTTGATTATATGGACCTTGATTGGCAAAGTAATGTCTCTGCTTTTTAATATGCTGTCTAGGTTGGTCATGTTTTCTTCCAAGAAGAAAAGGTTTTTAATTTCATGATCTCAGTCATCATCTGCAATGATTTTGGAGCCCCCCCAAATAAAGTCTCTCACTGTTTCCAATCTTTCCCCACCTATTTGCCATGAAGTGATGGGACCAGAAGCCATGATCTTAGTTTTCTGAATGTTGAGTTTTAAGCCAACTTTTTCACTCTCCTCTTTCACTTTAAGAGTCTCTTTAGTTCTTCTTCACTTTCTGACATAAGGGTGGTGTCATCTGCATATCTGAGGTTATTGATATTTCTCCCAGCAATCTTGATTCAAGCTTGTGCTTCATCCAGCCCTGTATTTTGCATGATATACTCTGCATATAAGTTAAATAAGCAGGGTGATGATATACAGCTTTGACATACTCCTTTCCCAACTTGGAACTAGTCTGTTTTTCAATGTCAATTTCTAACTCTTGCTTCTTGACCTGCATATAGATGTCTCAGGAGGCAGGTCAGGTGGTCTGGCATTCCTATCTCCTTCAGAATTTTCCACAGTTTTTTGGGATCCACACAGTCAAAGGCTTTGGCATAGTCAATAAAGCAGAAGTAAATGTTTTTCTGAAGCTCTCTTACTTTTTTGATGACCCAATGGATGTTGGCAATTTGATCTCCGGTTCCTCTGCCTTTTGTAAATCTACCTTGAACATCTGAAAGTCCATGTACTGTTGAAGTCTGGCTTGGAGAATTTTGAGCATTATTTTTCTAGTGTGTGAGATGAGTGAAATTGTGTGGCTGTTTTTGGCATTGCCTTTCTTTAGGATTGAAATGAAAACTGATTTTTTTCCCATCCTGTGGTCACTGCTGAGTTTTCCAAATTTCCTGTTATATAGAGTGCAGCACTTTCACAGCATCATCTTCTAGGATTTGAAATAGCTTAATTGGAATTCCATCACCTCCACTAGCTTTGTTTATAATGATGCTTCCTAAGGCCCACCCAGTTGACTTTGCATTCCAGGATGTCTTGCTCTAGGTGAGTGTTCACACCATCATGGTTATCTGGATTATAAAGATCTTTTTTGTACAATTCTTCTGTGTATTCTTGCCACCTCTTTTTAATATCTTCTCCTTCTGTTAGGTCCATACCATTTCTGTCCTTTATTGTACCCATCTTTGCATGAAATGTTCCCTTGGTATCACTAATTTTCTTGAAGAGATTTTTGGTCTTTCCCATTCTATTGTTTTCAACTATTTCTTTGCATTGATCACTGAGGAAGTCTTTCTTATCTCTCCATGCTATTCTTTGGAACTCTGCATTCAAATGGGTATATCTTTCTGTTTCTCCTTTGCCTTTAGCTTCTCCTCTTTTCATAGCTGTTTATAAGGGCTCCTCAGACAACCATTTTGCCTTTTTGTATTTCTTTTTCTTGGGGATGGTCTTGATCATTGCCTCCTGTACAATGTCATGAAATTCTGTCCATAGTTTTTCAAGCACTCTGTCCATCAGGTCTAATCCATTGAATCTATTTGTCACTTCCATGTGGACAATACTGATACTATAATGCAAGAAAGGAGATCGATAAGAGAATCCTTATTATATGAAATACAATGTGTAACAGCTAAAGCCGATTTAAAGGTGATAAAATATAAGCCTCTTTACTTTCAGTCATTCAGATTGCTGCCCTACCTGGTAAGTGTTTAGCTATGAAGAAGCAACTATCTGGTAGTGAAACTGTTTTGTATAGTATATAATCATATTCTGGAGTTTAGATACTCTAATTTCATGTAAACAAAATAGTTATGATCTTTCTATCCATATATATTTATTCATTTATATCTTTATTAATGTGATTATAACTAAAGGTTTAAAGGAGTTTTATGACCAAAGACAGCCTAAAAGGAAAAATACAGGACTTACAACAATAGCAATGAATAATTAGAAATTTATAAATCATTATTTAAGAAAATTGCATAAACTTTTTATATAACGATCACATGCACTCTATAAATCAAGAGGATTTGACCACTATGACATCATTACTTGTTGTTTTTCAGCCTGATGGATTAGATCACCACTAAATTGTGTACCTAAAATTTATCAGCTCCTCCATTATTACAAAACCAAGGCTATGCGCCACAAGGCTTTATTATGATAAATAATGTAGAAGAAACAAATCAATCAACTAGAAATTAATGCTTTCCTTTGCTGTACTTCTTAACCTATGTAAATTTGAAAAATGAAAGGATTTAATTTATAGAGTAATATCAAGTAATAATTTAAAAATAAGAGAAATTAACTATCAGTAGAGATGTTTTCATGAGTTCCGATTATTTTATTCCACCATATCTTCAAATGACAGAATGACTGAATTATATTTTGAAGGACTGATCTGACAAATCTGAAATATCGACTGGAAAAGATAAGGATTCTCAAAAAACAAAAACATGTTTTGCCTAGATAACAAAGTTTAATAGAAACACAGATACCATTTACATTTACAGGTAAACTTTAAAAACTTAAAGAAACTTAAAAGTATAAAACTTGTATGAGGATTATTACTAAACTCAAATGAGAATCAAAAACAGGCTTAAATAAATATGGACTCATCCATATATAGGTGAAGACAGAAATTCTCTCTAACTGAAGATAGTAGAAGTTGTCTTCAAAAACTTCACTTACCCATATCACCACCCATATCACTTATCATATCACCTTATTCCCCTGCTGACAGGCTTGAAGCTATTCACCAAAATAAATAGACTGCCGGATATTTCTGAAAGATGGGTTTATTTGGGATAAAAAGGAAGTGCAATTAGGGATTGGTAACCTTGGCAAGCCACATGCAAATCCCCAAACAGGAAGGTAAAAGCTTTTAGAGTGGAAAAGGAAGTTGGGAGGGCTGTAGCAAACAGGTCCCATGGCTTTTCACTGTCTGGGTCCTTTCTAAGAAGAAGAGTGTTTCTTCTTCCTGTTCAGCTCTTCCATTGGTGCTGGGCATGAGAGCTCCCTCTTCAAGTCCTCTGACTGTTTAATTGAGGCTTCCACTTATTAACTTTTCACAAAGCCATTTGGGTAATTTTCAATATGTCCCTGTACTTCAAATAGATAAATTCCAATGCTTATAGAGTTAGTTATGTTTGTTCATAACTCTGTGCCAGTTCTGTGTGTTATTATATATAATGGAAAATCATTTTATTTTATATAATATCATACTTACTATATGCATTATGCACACGCACACTAAGTCGCTTCAATCAAGTCTGACTCTTTGTGACACTATGGACTATAGCCTGCCAGGATCCTCTGTCCGTGGGATTATCCAGGCAAGAATACTGAAGTGGGTTGACATGCCCTTCTCCAGGGGATCTCCCCAACCCAGGGATCAAATCCACATCTCTTATCTCTTCTGCATTGGCAGACAGCTTCTTTATTACTAATGCAACATGGAAAGTCTTATATGCATTATAACAGTATGCAAATTATTATGTTGTTGTTGTTCAGTTGAAAGTCATGTCCAACTCTTTGTAACCCCATGCACTTTACCACACCAGGCTTCCCTGTTCCTCACTATCTCCCAGAGTTTGTTCAGTTTCAAGTCCACTGAGTTGGTGATGCCATCCAACCATCTCATCCTCTGTCATCCCCTTCTCCTCCTGCCCTCAATCTTTCCCAGCATCAAGGTCTTTTCCAGTGAGTCAGCCCTTTGCATCTTGTGGCCAAAGTACTGGAGCTTCAGCTTCAGCATCAGTCCTTTCAGTGAATATTCAGGGTTCATTTCCTTTAGGATTAACTGGTTTAATCTCCTTGCTGTCCAAGGGAACCTCAAGAGTTTTCTCCAGTACCACAATTTGAAAGCATCACATTATTATAAACAAGAGCAATATGATTACATAATTATCTTTAAAGAAAATATGTACATTAATTATAAAATGACAGAGTTTTATTTCAATGAAAAATAACCTGGGTTTCTTAGAGAGATTTAGTGAAAGTACATTACTGTAATGTTACTGGCAGAATAAGTGTGCCTGAGACAGCAGTAGATAGTAGACAAATAACACATAAAATATGGAAGAAAAATGCCACAATCTTATATTTGAAATAGAAATGGTGTGAACTCGAGATTCATTTATCTTTACTTGAAAAAAAAAACAAAAACAAAAAACAAACTTACTTTCAAGTTTTGCCCACTACAAAGTCCTAAAAGTAAAAAGAGTCCAGTAACAATGAGTAACCCTAGTGACCAGTTTGGGATTTTAAAAGACTTTTTTTTTTTTTTACTAAAAGGAAAGAGAGGTCCTTAGAAAATGACCAAGGGTAGATAAAGATCAAGAATTTTATAAGAAGAGATACCATGTATGCATTAAAAATGTATGTTTAAATTTAGAATAAATATCTTTGGAACATGTATCCCTGGAATTTTATTCTCAGAGCATGGGAATAAAATATAGAAACTGTGAGTAGTGTATAAGTTAAGTTCTGTGAATTAATGTGAAAATAGAACTTCATAACAAACCTAACCAAACAAAATTTAAATAAATTTAAATAGATTGCTATCATGTTCTCAAATGACCTAAAGAACTCCAGAAATTTGATGGAATATTTATCCGATGAGAGAAATTATTTAGTATAGTTTATTTTTGTCCATCCTTTAGGCACAAGAGAGTAGGAAACATAAATAAGCTTTGTATTATTTTCCTAAGTAGTTTCTGTAACAGGCTTATAAACACAGGTTACCAAGTAGAAGTAAGCATCATTCCTCCTCTTTGATGTCATTTAATATTCTGTTGTCCAGAAAAATAACTATTAAGTAGATCTCGTACTTTCCTGTACCAGGTCACTATAAGTAGGGCCACTCCTACCCTTTGGTTTTGTGATTACTTATTGGAAAAGACTCTGATGCTGGGAGGGATTGGGGGCAGGAGGAGAAGGAGACGACAGAGGATGAGATGGCTGGATGGCATCACTGACTTGATGGACGTGAGTCTGGGTGAACTCCGGGAGTTGGTGATGGACAGGGAGGCCTGGCGTGCTGCGATTCATGGGGTCGCAAAGAGTCGGACACGAATGAGCGACTGATCTGATCTGATCTGATCTGATGGTATCTCTATGTTCTTCACATGCTCATTTTAAAAAATTTTCTGAATATGATCTCTATATTCCCATCTCCATAGCCTGGGATGCTTTCCCTTCTCTGTAACTCCTCATGGGTACTGTGCTTTGTGACACTGAGACCCTTCATGTTTAATCTTTTCTCTATATTCTTGTCTTTCTTTCCTTCTCTTTCCTTCTAACTATTCTCTCTTCTTCTCTGCCTGTTCTGTTCTCTTTTGTTCTTTATCTTTTCTTTCTTCATTATCTTCTTTCCTTTACCTTCTTTGTGTTTTACCTTACTTATCAGGCATACAAGTCTGTGAAAAGGCAAACCACAACCCCTCAGTTCAAAGCTCATTTAAGAGACAAAAATTTTTGCGGCTCTTAGGTCAAACTTTAAAGAAGGATTTAACTGTTAGAACTTCCCTGGGTCAGACCATAAAATAATTGTCAAACCACTGAGTTAAGTATCAGCCTCTGCTCCAGTATTCAATAGCACTGAAGTGAGACACCATTATACATACATCAGTGATGATACCATGTAGCAGCTTGCTGGTGAAGTGAAAGGAGTGTTAGACTCTCAGTTGTGTCCAACTCTTTGCAACCCTATAGACTGTATCCCACCAGGTTCTTCTGTCCATGGGATTTCCAAGGCAAGAATATTGAGATGGGTAGCTGTTGCCTTCTCCAGGGCATCTTTCTGACACAGGAATTGAACCCTGCTCTACTGCATTGCAGGCAAATTCTTTACCATCTAAGTCACCAGAGAAGCCCAACAGTTTGCTTAAACAGTTCTACAGCAGGGGCAGGTTATGATGCATGTGTACACAGGGTTGTTTGTCCATGTTTTTATGAGGCATGCATTATTTATGCTGTTTTCAACATATATCTTTATTTTCATCACTTTTTCTTTAACTTCATTACCTTTGAATTCAAATAATTTAAACATGTCAGTTTGTCACATGGATATATTTATTTTAATCTGTGTGCTCTGCGCGTGCGTCAGTTGCTTCAGTCATGTCTGACTCCTTGAGACTATGAACTATAGCCTGCTGCTTCTCTGTCCCTGGGATTCTCCAGGCAAGAATAGTGGAGTGGGTTGCCATGCCCTCTTCCAGGGGATCTTCCCAACCCAGGGATCGAACCTGCATCTCCTGTATCTCTTGTGTCTCCTGCATTACAGGTAGATTATTTGCCCACTGAGCCACCTGGAAAGCCTTTATTGTAGTCTGCTTTCTTTCAAAATATATGTAGTATCATCACTGAATGTAGTTTTCTTGGGAGTTCTCCATTTGCTATTATGCATGGGAAATTGTTCCCTTAGATAGAAAAAATATTCAACTTAATTTCCTACTACTTTTTAAAATTAATCTCTTTCATTTAAATTATTACTCAATCTGTAATATACTTTAGAATCTGCTATGTAAATAGCTATTTTTATATATAAAAATAATTAGATGTTCCAATGCCATTTATCAAATAAATGTTCTTTCTGATGTAGCTAAAAATATACATTTCTTACAAACAAAATAAAAAATATATAAAATTGTGTGTATTTCTGGGCTATCTAATCAGAACTGTTGATCTACCAATTGAATCCTGTGCAAGGAAAAATCTATTTTAATTATTGAACATGTATGGTATGTTTAATGCCAATTTGAGCAAGTCTCTTCTTATATTAGTTTTCTATTCCATGTTCCAAATTATCATAAATATAGCCACTTAATTTATTATCTCACAGTTCTGTGTGACATAAGTTTGGGAGTAGCTTAACTGGGTGCTCTGCTGAGGGTTTCACAGGGCTGAAATCAAGGTTTGGGCTAGACTAGGGAAGAATACAGAGAAGGCGATGGCACCCTATTCCAGTACTCTTGCCTGGAAAATCCCACGGATGGAGGAGTCTGGTAGGCTGCAGTCCATGGGGTCGCTAAGAGTCGGACACGACTGAGCGACTTCCCTTTCACTTTTCACTTTCATGCATTGGAGAAGGAAATGACAACCCACTCCAGTGTTCTTGCCTGGAGAACCCCAGGGACGGGGGAGCCTGGTGGGCTTCCGTCTATGGGGTCGCATGGAGTCGGACATGACTGAAGCGACTTAGCAGCAGCAGCAGGGAAGAATCCATTTTGTAGCTCATATATATTGTAATAATTCAGTTCCTAATGGTTATGAGAGTCAGTTCCAATTTTCTGGATTACTGTAGGTCAAGGGGCTCTCAGGTCCTAGAGGGCACCCTCAAGTCTAAACCCTACAACCCATACACCCAAAGTGCTATTTTGTTTTTTTCAAACTCAGCAGAATAATCTCTAACTTCAAAACTCTCCCTTCTGGAAGAGCCCAATTGCTTTTTTTAAGTTTAGTTTGGTTGATAGTAGCATACATTTTTTTATAAGTACCTATGAGAGTGTGCATATCAGGGGCTAGAAATCTTGGGTGTCATCTTAGAATTCCACCTATTACATTTCTAATTTTTATTTCATTCAAAGGTATTTATAGAATATTATGTGGAAGATATTGTGCTAAGACATACTCCCTATCCTTACAGTAAATTTATGGTCTAATCTTAATCAAGATGTTTTGACCTAGACTCCCCATGTCTATTTTCAAATAAATCAAAAAATACTCTGTAGGGAGAGGGTGGGAAGATTTGGGAGAATGGCATTGAAACATGTAAAATATCATGTATGAAACGAGTTGCCAGTCCAGGTTCGATGCACGATACTGCATGCTTGGGGCTGGTGCACTGGGACGACCCAGAGGGATGGAATGGGGAGGGAGGAGGGAGGAGGGTTCAGGATGGGGAACACATGTATACCTGTGGCGGATTCATTTTGATATTTGGCAAATCTAATACAGTTATGTAAAGTTTAAAAATAAAATAAAATTAAAAAAAAATACTCTGTAAATTCTTGGTAGGATTTTGATTTTCATTGCATTAAACCTAATCATTTAGAAATGTTATTCCATGTGGTCTTGTCATACAGAAATATAGTTTTTTGTTTTACTATTTTAAAGTTAAATCCATTTTTTTTTCTAAATCAACTGAACCATAATTTTAAGAGGACCAAACCCAAAGTATAGATACATGAGGTAGGATAAGTTTTTTGTAATTGTTGTCACAAACAACCACAAAATTGTTGTTAAACAACAGAAATATACTGTCTCACAATTCTTGAGGCAAGAAGTCTATAATCAGTTTCACTGTGCCAAAATTAAGATGTTTGTGGGACCAGATCATCTCTGAGGATAAAACAGAGACTCCATTATTTGTTTCATTCAGCTTCTGATTTAACATTACTTTTTTCTGTGTGTATCTTCTCCTGCTTTGTATCAAGTCTCCCCTTGCCTCTCTCTTATAAGGTCACTGTGTTGCATTTCAGAAACACCTGGATAATCCAGGATAATATCCCTATTTCAAGATACTTAATTTAATAATCTTTTTGCTTTTAAAGTAACATTTACTGGTTCCAAAGATTAGGACCTAATATCTTACAGTGGCTATTAGGCTACTATAGGAAATCTACACATACTTAAACAAACAAATAACAAATGATTACGTTTACTTTGGTTGACAGTAGCATACAATTATCCTAAGTAATGTTTCAGTATCAATTAATTGTGGTTAATCAAACACATCAATTTGCTTTGATGTCAATCAGAAACCCAAATACAGTTATTCTAAACTAACAGATGCTTCATGAGCAAGGAACAGGAAAGGACACTTTTAATCATCTAAAAAAGATGGAAAACAGATAAACAAATTTAAGCTGGCTTAGCAGAACAAAGAAACTAAAACCTAATACACAAAGTTTAAGATGGCAATAAGAGAAAAATGCTTGTAACTGGCCCTAAAAAGCACAGTAAAGTAAAAAATGTAATGACAACGAGAGTGCATACACGTGTGGCTAAAACCGAGAATTAAAACTGAAAACTGAAGTAATCTAAAGCTTACATTCCCCAATCTACTCAGACCTAAAATTGAAGTTTTACTCTCTGCAAATTTTTAATTGGAGTTTCCACTAAACTTTGGCATGGATTCTTCAGGCACCATGAAATTCAGGGGCCATGGAGAAAACATGGAATTAAATCAGTTAACCACAATGATTTACAAAAAGATAGCAACCGGGTTTATCATCCCTAGACATGAGATTAAAAGATGTATTTATGGAGAAAACATCTACATAGTAGTAAAGGCAAAATATAATACAATTCATGGATATCCAAGGATCACCAGGAAAAGCCACTAACATATAAGATGAAGACCAATATAAGAAAGAAAAAATAGGGACTTGAAAGAAAGAGGAAAGAGTAAAGAGTCAGGGGTTAAAATCTAAAACAAAAGGAGTATTAAAGTACATAAAACAGAGGTAGATCATGAATCAGAACAAAACACTATAAAAATGACCATTAATAAATCAAAAAGAAGTCTTACAAATAAATAACTCAACACAAGAATTGAAAGATTGAGGTACCATTAAACAGTCAAGTTAAACATTAAAAATGAGAAAGATGAAATGATTAAGAAATGATAGCAAAACCATAGGCTAGGTCTAGGTATTGCAACATGTGAATAATATGAATTCTAAAAACTGGCAACATTGAAAGTGACAGTATTTTATACTGGTTTCATATAATTTTAATCCACTTGTTATGACTTAAGTAAAATTGTTTTAATACACCTGTTAATAACCAAAACAAAAACAAAAACCTTCTTTTGACATAAGAATGAAGTAAGTTGGGTCAGGATGTCATCATCTTACCTGTTGTCACTGATAAGCCCTCACCAGCTGAGCAGCTGAAGGGCTCCTCTGGGGGCCTATTAACAAAAGCAGATATAGAAGGGAACATTTACATTATAGATACTGTTTGTGAGAGATAACAAAGAGCTTCATTCAAGACAAAGCTACCCTTAACTGATCTAGCTCTCTAAAGATTTGTTCCTACCATGGCTGGGCTACTCTTAGTTAGCAGTGGTGTTAAACTGTGCCACAGACTCAGAAGAGAAGGTACATCTGTTTCTACCTAGGTGAGGCACACCTCATAGGCAGTGGCACAAACAGGTCCTTGGAGTGATAACACTGGGAGCACACTAGCTTGCCCACTGAACCCTGTGCATTCCTTTCCTAGCAACAATATTACACTGGCAAAATCAAATTATATAAAAGGTATCAACTCAGTTCAGTTGCTCAGTCCTGTCAGACCCTTTGCCACCCCATGGATGGCAGCACATCAGGCTGGTTTATCACCTGTTCATCACCAACTCCCAGAGCCTGCTCAAATCATGTCCATCGAGCCGGTGATGCCATCCAACTTCCTCATCCTCTGCCGTCCCCTTCTCCTCCTACCTTCAATCTTACCCAGCATCAGGGTCTTTTCCAATGAGTCAGTTCTTCCCATCAGATAGCCAAAATATTGGAGTTTCAGCTTTAGCATCAGTCCTTCCAATGAATATTCATGGTTGATTTCCTTTAGGATTGACTGGTTTGATCTGCTTGCTATCCAAGGGTCTCTCAAGAGTCTTCCTCAACACCATAGTTCAAAAGCATCAATTCTTCTGTGCTCAGCTTTCTTTATAGTCCAACTCTCACATTCATACATGACTACTGGAAAAACCATAGCTTTAACTCTGCAGACCTTTGTTGACAAAGTAATGTCTCTGTTTTTTAATGTGCTGTCTAGGTTGTTTGTAGCTCTTCTTCCAAGGAGCAAGCATCTTTCATGGCTGCAATCACCATCTGCAGTGATTTTGGAGCCCAAGAAAAAGTCTGTCACTGTTTCCATTGTTTCTCCAACTATTTGCCATGAAGTGATAGGACTAGATGCCATGATCTTAGTTTTTTGAATGGTGAGTTTTAAACCAGCTTTTTCACTCTCCTCTTTCACTTTCATTCTCCTCTTACACTTTCATCAATAGGCTCTTAGTTCTTCTTCTCTTTCTTCTGTAAGGGTGATGTTGTCTGCGTATCTGAGGTTATTGATACTTCTCCAGATAACCTTGATTCCAGATTGTGCTTCATCCAGCCTGGCATTTCACGTGATATACTCTGCATACAAGTTAAATAAGCAGGGTGACAAAATACAGCATTGACATACTCCTTTCCCAATTTCTAACCAGTCCATTGTTCCATATGCAGTTCTATCTGTTACATCTGACCAGCATACAGATTTCTCAGGAGGCAGGTAAAGTGGTCTGATATTCCCATCTCTTGAAGAATTTTTCACTGTTTGTTGTGATCCACACAGTCAAAGGTTTTGGCATAGTCAATTAACAGAAACAGATACTTTTCTGGAACTGTGTTGTTTTTTCTATGATCCAACAGTGGTTGGCAATATTATTTCTGGCTCTTCTGCATTTTCTAAAACCAGCTTGAACATCTGGAAGTTCTCAGTGCATATATTGTTGACGGTATTGCTCAGCCTAATTTGGACTTTATTTTTGTCATTTGCCCTTGTCTGAAACCTCTTCCCATACTCCCCCTAATTAATATATTGTTTGTTTGAGTATGCTATTTCTTTATTATCTTATTAAGAATAACATCCTATATGCTGTTAGTCTGTGAAATTATTAAAAATCCCACATTGAACCTGTCTGTGTTAAATTATTGGCAAAGGCAATTTCAGTTTCTGAGCATAACTGGCCCTCAAGCAAAACAGTCAGAAAGTACATTAAACACACATAAATGCACATTTTCAAGAACTGATAGTATCCTTACCGCTAAGGAAGAGTAAAAATCCAGAAAGTCATTTAGAGATTTCATAAAATTCAATACAAATTTGAGCTAAAAGCATCCAATAATTTGAGAAACAAGGAATACTAAACAGAAAGGCACTAGACTCAGCAAATGGCAATAATGAAACCTAGAAGAATGTATAAAAATGACTGAAACTCTGAGAAAAATGAAGTCCATTCAAGAATACTATACAAAATCTAAATGAGGGTAAATGAATCACTTTTATGCAACAAAATATTATTTTTTCTATGTGATGTTCTTTAAGAAACCACTGAAATATGTTTTTACTATTAAAACAAGTTAGTAAAGCCAAGAAGTCTAAATATAAAAATTTAGGAAAAAGAGAGAAAACATGAGAATCCTCATGACAAAATGGAAATAGACCCCAGGAAAATGATGGTTCACCAGGTCTGAAGTTACCTTTTTAAAACAAAACAGAGAGCTTGATGTCTTTAAAAAGAGTAGAACAATATCGATCTACTTGGTCTGTTAGATATATCCAGAAGAGAAGATTTTAACTCCTAGTAAAGTTTGGATTAAGTTGTTGACAGATTTATAGAAATTAAATAAAAAGGAATAAGAGGCAATTATCAACTTTGGAAAAAACAAATATTTGTATAAAAAAGCATATGTATTCTGCATGACTGAATTCTGAATAAGAATTTTCATATTATTTTTATAACATAAGAACTATCTAAAATTTAAAATATAATTATATTGGGTAGTTGGAAGAAGGGCATGAATATGAGTATGCAAGTGAGTGTGTGTGAGAGAAAGCAAAAGAGAAAAGGAGGTAGGACTTCAAGTAATCAAAAAATTCTTTATTTTAAAAATCATTTGATAGCTAGGTATTTAAAATCTCTAATTCTAAAAGTAGTCATGTATGGATGTGAGAGTTGGACTATAAAGAAAGCTGAGCGCAGAAGAATTGATGCTTTTGAACTGTGGTGTTGGAGAAGACTCTTGAGAGTCCCTTGGACTGCAAAGAAATCCAACCAGTCCATCCTAAAGGAAATCAGTCCTGTGTGTTCATTGCAAGGACTGATGTGGAAGCTGAAACTCCAATATTTTGGCCACCTGATGTGAACCACTGACTCATGTGAAAAGACGCTGATCCTGGGAAAGATTGAAGGCAGGAGGAGAAGGGGACAACTGAGGATGAGATGGTTGCATGGCATCACTGACTCAATGGACATCAGTTTGGGTAAACTCTGGGAGTTGGTGATGGACAGGGAGGCCTGGTGTGCTGCGGTTTATGGGATTGCAAAGAGTCAGACACGACTGAGCAACTGAATTGAACTGAATTCTAAAATATTAAAAATAGCAGGATTAGTGTTTATTTATAAACATGAAGGTGATTACCTATAAATTATGTCACAATTTGAAAGTGCTTACCAATGAGAAATGAAAAAAAATGTTTTGAGTGGGGAAGGTAGATGGAAGAATATCAGTAGCTTTTTTAATGATTTTATGAAAATATTGCTTTTTAAGATTTTATATATATGTACACAATTTTAAAATGATACTTTATCTATTCATTGTATTTCTCAACAACATTGTCATGCATGCTTTTTACTTAAACTCATTACAGTTCATTGTAATTGTGGTTTCTGTGGTTTTGCTTAGCATTCCCCTTCTACATTTAATTGTTTTCTGCTTTCTTTGCATTCACCTGACACATTTGTCAAAATCAAATTAATGCCTCATCATGAATGCTTTACTGTGTGTGTGTATGTGTGCAACTATTCAATCATTCATCCATACACTCATTCATTCATGAAAACAGACAATTAATTGCCTATTGTGAATTAAACATAGTGACAAACATTCTAGCCTGGAAAGCCAATAATGCAATTACATTAATTTACACTGCTTTCTGTTTTCCTCTTTGAATTTTTGAAACACATTTAGTAAGGTCATCTTAATATAGCACCAAGGGCTTCTCTAGTGACTCAGAGAGTGAAGAATCAGCCTGCAATGCAAGAAGATCTGGGTTTGATCTTAGGTCAGGGAAGATTTCCCCTAGAGAATGGAATGGAAACACACTCCAGTATTCCTGCTTGGAGAACTGCATGGAAAGAGGAGCCTGGTGGGCTACAGTCCATGGAGTCACAAAAAGCTGGACACAACTGAGCAACTAACACAATATAGCACTAAATGTTCCAGAGTTTTCATTTACTCCTTTACATCTCAATTTCAACATTTTCAGTTCCTCCACAGAGATTTAAACATTGTTTCTCAGGCAATCCCAGTGTACTTTACATAGCATCGGATAGGTTAATCTTAAATGTATATTGATTTATTATGAAAACAAAGCACATCAGTTATACATGAAAAAAAAATCCACACAATTATAACAGTAATTATCAAAAGCCTATGTTCTTTAACAACAATCCTAGGAAATCAAATGTGCTTCCCTTGTGGCACAGCTGGTAAAGAATCCACCCACAGTGTGTGAGACCTGTATTTGATCCCTGGGTTGTGGAGATCCCCTGGAGAAGGGAAAGGTTACCCACTCCAGTATTCTGGCCTGGAGAATTCCATGGACTGTATAGTCCATGGGGTCGCAAAGAGTCAGACACAACTGAGACACTTTTACTAGGAAATTAAATAGTTGATCTAAAGATAAGAATTGGAGTTTTAGATATGACTTCTAAAGTCCTAAGGCCTGGTTGCTATTTCCCCATGTATGTGATCACCTATAAGTGATGTTAATATATTATCATTCTAAACAAACACAAGCCAAATATTTTTTATGCCAAGTCCAAAACCAAATTAACTATGTTAGAATAAAAACAGAAATAGATAGTACCTCCAAAATCATTGCAGATGGTGACTACAGCCATGAAATTAAAAAAATATTTGCTCCTTGAAAGAAAAGCTATGACCAACCTAGACAGCATATTAAAAAGCAGAGACATTACTTTGCCAACCAAGGTCCGTATAGTCAAAGCTATGTTTTTTCCAGTAGTCATGTATGGATGTGAGAGTTAGATAATAAAGAAAGTTGAGCACCAAATAATTGATGCTTTTGAACTGTGATGTTGGAGAAGACTCTTGAGAGTCTCTTGGACTGCAAGGAGATCAAAACAGTCCATCCTAAAGGAAATCAACCCTGAATATTCATTGGAAGGACTAATGCTGAAGCTGAAACTCCAATACTTTGGCCACCTGATGGGAAGAACTGACTCACTGGAAAAGACCCTGATGCTGGGAAAGATTGAGGGCAGGAGAAGTGGACGACAGAGGATGAGATGGTTGGATGGTATCACTGACTCGATGGACATGGGTTTGAGCACGCTCCAGGAGTTGGTAATGGACAGGGAAGCCTGACATGCTGCCATCCATGGGGTCACAAAGAGTTGGACACGACTGAATGACTAAACTGAACACAACTGAACTGATGGATAACTGTATCTGCATATTGAAATTCATTTTAGATTAATCCGACACAGAGACAAGAGAAGACACATGCTTGATGGTTCACATTCAGGAACATCTTTAAAATCTCCACTCAAAATTATCAGCATCAGATCATCCTTTTTTGTGTTTTCCCTGAATTATAACTCTGATAATGTCTAAAATCAAATACTTACAGCAGAGGAAAAATGTTAGGCTTCAACATTTATTTATATCTTAATACTGATATAAATGAACAATTAGATACATTTCTTAATAAAGTGACAGAACAAAACACCATTGTGAGAAAGGAAGAATACTAACACTTACTTTATACTAGGAACTTTATATATTTTTTATATAATTTAAAATCTATTTATGTATGATATACTTTATTCCCATTTTACAGATGAGTAGAGTAAGATTTAGTGACCTGCTTGAAGTGATAATAAAGAGTTGAAGAACTAAAATGTAAAGCTTCAAATGCTAAAATTCATACTTTTACAGCTGCTTCATATATATAAATAAAATGAGCACAAAATCTGAATTAAATAGAGCCTTCATTCTTTTCTTAATATGTCTCTCCATCCTGGTTTACACGGTATTTGTGAATGATGAAGCGGCAGCACAGAGGGCAAAAGCAGACATTGTAAATATAAAACAGAAAGTATGCCAAATTGATCATTTTATGGTCTAGTATAGTATAATTATTTATGAATGCAAATATATTTATCCATATGTATATATAGATATGTTTGCATATATAATACCAGTTACAGTGATTATTTTTTCAATAATAATTTATTGCAATGTTGAGAAGATTCATTAATGAAGAATATCTCAGAGAAAAGGAAGAGGGCCCTGGATCCTTTAAAGTAAAGAAGGGAATCATTGGTAATTATTCTGAGATTCAGAATAATGGAGAAAGGAATAATTCCTGAGATTCAGGAATAATGGAGAAAGGTTTTATCTTAGAATATATTAGGGCAGGTTAGTCCTTTGCTGTTAGCTCTTTCCTTGAAAGACAAAGGGGAAATTCTGGGAAACAAACAACCAAACAAAACTATAGGATGCCTTCCTCAAACATAGGATGCTTAGGTAAAGTTTAACATTATATAGATAAACACACACCTGGATCTAATACATAACCTCTTTAATATGTTTAGCAAAGATTTCTCTGTCTTCACTGTTCTTTAGAATGTTACTGTCTTTTTTAATATAAAATTTTAATTGGAGGCTAATTACTTTACAATATTGTATTGGTTTTGCCATACATCAACATGAGTCCATCACGGGTGTACACGTGTTCCCCATCCTGAACCCCCCTCCCCCTTCCCTCCCCATCCCATCCCTCTGAGTCATCCCAGTGCACCAGCCCTGAGCATCCTGTATCATGCACCGTTTTGTTATTTTAATATGATAACATTTATGAATGTATTTATTTTATAAGCGCTCTAGAGAAAACCGAAAAGGTAGAAATGTGGCAGGGCAGTATCAGCTGTACTGACAATATGCTACAAAATGGTCAATGATAGTAGATTTTCAAGAGATCTGTTTGGCTAAAATTCAAGAGTTTTCAGGAGACCCTTGGTACTGAGAATTTCTGTTTTGTTTTGTTGTCAAGTACTCTGTGTTTCTTATTTCAGTTGTTTTTCTAATACTCTTAACTAGCTTTTCATTAAGGCGATGGCACCCCACTCCAGTACTCTTGCCTGGAAAATCCTATGGACGGAGGAGCCTGGTAGACTACAGTCCATGGGATCGCTAAGCGTCGGACATGACTGAGCGACTTCACTTTCACTTTTCACTTTCATGCATTGGAGAAGGAAATGGCAACCCGCTCCAGTGTTCTTGCCTGGAGAATCCCAGGGATAGGGGAGCCTGGTGGGCTGCCGTCTATGGGGTCGCACAGAGTCGGACACGACTGAAGTGACTTGGCAGCAGCAGCTTTTCATTAGTCTAAGGAAGTGATTTTTCATCCCTGTTTTCATTGCCAGTTACAATCCCAGTCACTGTAATCTATGATAGGTGACATACTCTACTTCTTGGGATAATCTCAGACAGAGATTAAAAGGCAACAGTACTACCAAAAACAATTCAAAATAACTCATTTTTTTTTGTTTGTTTTCATTTGAATATTAGTTTTCAGAACCCAAACCAACTACACAGATTACCCAAACCAGATAAGGGAGTTTAGAGAAAGCCTGTACCTGCATTTGCTGTTTTTCAAGTGTTTACTGCCTAAAATAATTATATCCAAGTGGAATATTTTGGAGTGGTATATTCTGCTATTTTTAATGAGCAACAGTTATCAATATATCAAGAAGAAAGGACTTCATTATATAGAAAACACTAAACAACATCAGTGTTATTTCAAATATCATTTCCCTTGTCAGTTCATTCAGTCTTACAAAATTAATTCTTTATTTCTTCTTTTCATTATTATTTATTTATTTTTAGTTAACATCCATCACCTCAGAGCTGTGAGTTTCTTTTTTTCTTGTAATGAGAAATCTTAGGATATATTCTCTTAGCAACTAAGAATTATAGCATACAGCAATGTTAAATATAGACATTCCATATTATGCTAAATCAGCAATACTTATAATTTATTCTTAATCTACTAGCTTTGGTTAACAGTCTCATTAAGGCACCTGAAAAGGTACATAGATGGAATCTGAGGAATCCTGACTTAGCCAACTGGTACCAAAAATGACATCAGAAGCTTAAGACTGCAAGGTTATTCTTTGAAGTATAAATATTTTGAAGTATCTGATACAGTCCTTTTTCATGGGGCTCTGAGACAGTCTCCTTTGTTCAATACACAGTGTTTGACAGATGACTAATGAGACAGCCTTCAGGCAGAAATCAGAATAAACTATCGGTAGACAACAGAGATTTAATATACCTGTGGTTAACTTATTAATAATTTCCAAAATTCAAAGTTCTAACAGAGATTATAGGGGAAGAAAAATGTTATTTTTCCTACTACCTTCCTAGATTTCTGGTGGAGCCCTGTCTATTAGACAAATCAAAGACAATAGAAAAGCAAACATAAGCTTATTAACATGTGTATCATGCTTACATATGGGAGTACCTAGAGATGAATAACTCAAACAGGTGGTTAGAACTTGGGTTTATGTAGAATTTTAAGCAAAAGGAAAGGAAAAGGAGTTTTGGACTTCTGGGCAAGGGAAGGAAAGGTATGGTGAGATAACTAGGAAAAGTATGCTAAACAAAGCTTGTTTCATTATGTTGGTTAGTTAGTCTTGTAATGCAGATGTAAGTCAATGCCTTTTCCACTGGTAAGAGTTATTAAGAGTTCTCTTATTCCTGATGAGATATCTGGAGACATTATTTACAAATATAAATTTCCCTTGTAAAAGGAAAATTTGTGCCCTGTTTTTAGAGCTTTTCCATTGTCAGCCAGCTTTCAATGACCTTTAGTTAAAAATAATTCATATGCCAAAACAGCATATTTGTGTGGGGGGGCATATTCTGATATTCTTCAAGGTCATAACAAGAATGATGCAAGATCACTAACAAAAATATTTGGTTGTCTCTGTATCATGCTAACAATAGAGTAAGATCTATCTAAAAAAACCAAGTTCTACACAAAATACACAATAATATAAATATTAATCCTATTTCCAAAAAGGAAAATGAATGCTATGTCTGATTTTTTAATGGGAAAACATAATTTTTAGATAAAACATTGGAATAAGACATATAATAATCTTGAAGTAAAAATATATACTATAACATGAACACAGAAATCATACACTTAAAAATATATTCAAGAATATATCAAGTGACAAGATTAAGACATCTATTCTATTAAACTCTTTTGTTAAGTCGGATGAGTTGTGAACTGCTAGAAGACACTCAGTTCAGTTCAATCATTCAGTCCTGTCTGACTTTTTGAGACCCTGTGAATCGCAGCATGCCAGGCCTCCCTGTCCATCACCAACTCCTGGAGTTCACTCTAACTCATGTCCATCGAGTCGGTGATGCCATTCAGCCATCTCATCCTCTGTCGTCCCCTTCTCCTCCTGCCCCCAGTCCCTTCCAGCATCTAGTTTCAAATTATAAGTTGCTGCCCAGTTAACACTTGTTAACATATTGATGAGGTTTAAGACATTCTATCCCCAAAATATGACACCTTGGCATGTTGAATATCTTAAGTGGAAAGAAATAAAGAAAAACAAAGAAGCAGGAAGGTCCCTCTGATAACTCAACACCACATTCTTTCCTGAAAGCAGGAGATGAATTTCCTATGTGAATGATACTCTTCTCTGTACCAGGAGGAATCAAGACATTCTTAGCACAGAAACAGGGATTTGGCGGACAAAAGAAAAAAAAAAAAAAAAAAAACTATATAAACAAACCTTTCTAATCTAACCTTTATCTTCCTAGTTACTTCTTTACCATTTACTATGCTAGTACAAAACCTTTTACCTTTCCAAATTCTTTACAAATTGACAAAAAGTATAAAAGCTTCCTGCTCTGGTCACTTCTTTGGGTCTTCAGTTTCTTGTGAAGTCTGCTATGTATATGAACAATTTTGATAAAATATGCATGCTGTTTCCTGTTAGTGTATTCTTGTCAGTTTACTTTTCAGATCAGCAAGGGACCCTAAGAGGGCTGACAAAAACTTTTCCTCCCCTACAATGTGCCTGACTTGTAACATTATACGTTACTGCCTAAAATCATCAGATCAAATACCACTAGGAATCTGATAAATTTAGATGAGATCATTGAAACACTATTTCAACACTTTTTATGAGTTTAGTACACATTATGAAAAATAAGAGAATGGGTAAATCACCAAAAATTTCACAAAACCATATAATTTCTGAATGTTTTAATTACCTATTACATCTATAAGTTTAACCAAGAAAAAGCTGAGCAATTTTTCTGAGTTCTCAACTTCTCCATGCAACCCATCATCAGAAACATATCAAATAAACCTGATTATTTATAGCACATTTCTTTTTTAAGGCTAAAGAATATATCTTTGTAAATTTTCAGAGGTCCTCTGAAATATATCAAAGATAGTATTAGGTGCAAGAGACATCCTCTAATTTTAATTGAATTGAATTGAAATAATTAAAATCCAATTTGGGGAGCAGAAATCAACAAGCTGTAAAAAGATATTTGAGTATTTCATTGACATAAATTGTGGGTGTCTGAAAAAAAAATACTTGGACACCTATTTAATGTAAATGACTATAAAACCTTTAAAAATAAGCATAGTAAAAAAATAAAACATGGTTGTAAAGAGATTAGTTCCTCCATAAATAAGCAATCTTCATTTTCTTAAATAATTAAAGCCATAAGTATTATGGGCATGTTTGTGTTCTCAGTTACTAAGTCGTGTCCAAGTCTGCAACCCCATGAACTTAGCCTGTCTAGCTCCTCTGTCCGTGGCACTTTCCAGGCAAGAATACTGGAATGGGTTGCCATTTCCTCCTCCAAGGAATCTTCCACACCTAGGGATCAAACCTAAATCTCTTGTGTCTCCTGTATTAGCAGGCAGATTCTTCAACACTGAGCGACCTGGGAAACCCATTAAAGGCATAAAGCTACCCAATCTTTGCTATTTAGACAAATTACACACACACACACACAAACTACAACTTTTCATATTATAGGGGAAATCAGTAGTGAAATCAAGTAAATAATTCTATCACTTTTTGCTATATCATTTAGTAACTTGGCAGCCTATGCATTTAGGAATATCATTTCTGGTCTGAGAACTTGTTGGGTTGCAAATTCACATGGCCAAGGGGATCATGAGGAATATATACTCAGTTTTGATGTTAAAAAGGTATAAACAGTCCGTTTTCTTTTTTTTTTTTTTAGCTGTCCTATTCCTTTTTTTTATTTTTTTAAATTTTATTTTATTTTTAAACTTTACATAATTGTATTAGTTTTGCCAAATATCAAAATGAATCCACCACAGGTATACATGTGTTCCCCACCCTGAACCCTCCTCCCTCCTCCCTCCCCATACCATCCCTCTGGGTCGTCCCAGTGCACCAGCCCCAAGCATCCAGTATCGTGCATCGAACCTGGACTGGCAACTTGTTTCATACATGATATTTTACGTGTTTCAATGCCATTCTCCCAAATCTTCCCACCCTCTCCCTCTCCCACAGAGTCCATAAGACTGTTCTATACATCAGTGTCTCCTTTGCTGTCTCGTACACAGGGTTATTGTTACCATCTTTCTAAATTCCATATATATGCGTTAGTATACTGTATTGGTGTTTTTCTTTCTGGCTTACTTCACTCTGTATAATAGGTTCCAGTTTCATCCACCTCATTAGAACTCATTCAAATGTATTCTTTTTAATGGCTGAGTAATACTCCATTGTGTATATGTACCACTGCTTTCTTATCCATTCATCTGCTGATGGACATCTATGTTGCTTCCATATCCTGGCTATTATAAACAGTGCTGCGATGAACATTGGGGTACATGTGTCTCTTTCCCTTCTGGTTTCCTCAGTGTGTATGCCCAGCAGTGGGATTGCTGGATCATAAGGCAGTTCTATTTCCAGTTTTTTAAGGAATCTCCACACTGTTCTCCATAGTGGCTGTACTAATTTGCATTCCCACCAACAGTGTAAGAGGGTTCCCTTTTCTCCACACCCTTTCCAGCATTTATTACTTGTAGACTTTTGGATCGCAGCCATTCTGATGGGTGTGAAATGGTACCTCATAGTGGTTTTGATTTGCATTTCTCTGATAATGAGTGATGTTGAGCATCTTTTCATGTGTTTGTTAGCCATCTGTATGTCTTTGGAGAAATGTCTATTTAGTTCTTTGGCCCATTTTTTGATTGGGTCATTTATTTTTCTGGAGTTGAGCTGTAGGAGTTGCTTGTATATTCTCGAGATTAGTTGTTTGTCAGTTGCTTCATTTGCTGTTATCTTCTCCCATTCTGAAGGCTGTCTTTTCACCTTGCTAATAGTTTCCTTTGATGTGCAGAAGCTTTTAAGGTTAATTAGGTCCCATTTGTTTATTTTTGCTTTTATTTCCAATATTCTGGGAGGTGGGTCATAGAGGATCCTTCTGTGATGTATGTCAGAGAGTGTTTTGCCTATGTTCTCCTCTAGGAGTTTTATAGTTTCTGGTCTTACGTTGAGATCTTTAATCCATTTTGAGTTTATTTTTGTGTATGGTGTTAGAAAGTGTTCTAGTTTCATTCTTTTACAAGTGGTTGACCAGATTTCCCAGCACCACTTGTTAAATAGATTGTCTTTAATCCATTGTATATTCTTGCCTCCTTTGTCAAAGATAAGGTGTCCATATGTGCGTGGATTTATCTCTGGGCTTTCTATTTTGTTCCATTGATCTATATTTCTGTCTTTGTGCCAGTACCATACTGTCTTGATAACTGTGGCTTTGTAGTAGAGCCTGAAGTCAGGTAGGTTGATTCCTTCAGTTCCATTCTTCTTTCTCAAGATCGCTTTGGCTATTCAAGGCTTTTTGTATTTCCATACAAATTGTGAAATTATTTGTTCTAGCTCTGTGAAGAATACTGTTGGTTGCTTGATAGGGATTGCATTGAATCTATAAATTGCTTTGGGTAGTATACTCATTTTCACTATATTGATTCTTCCTATCCATGAACATGGTATATTTCTCCATCTATCAGTGTCCTCTTTGATTTCTTTCACCAGTGTTTTATAGTTTTCTATATATAGGTCTTTAGTTTCTTTAGGTAGATATATTCCTAAGTATTTTATTCTTTCCATTGCAATGGTGAATGGAATTGTTTCCTTAATTTCTCTTTCTGTTTTCTCATTATTAGTGTATAGGAATGCAAGGGATTTCTGGGTGTTGATTTTATATCCTGCAACTTTACTATAGTCATTGATTAGTTCTGGTAATTTTCTGGTGGAGTCTTTAGGGTTTTCTATGTAGAGGATCATGTCATCTGCCAATAGTGAGAGTTTTACTTCTTCTTTTCCAATTTGGATTTCTTTTGCTGCTCTGATTGCTGTGGCCAAAACTTCTAAAACTATGTTGAATAGTAATGGTGAAAGTGGGCACCTTTGTCTTGTTCCTGACTTTAGAGGAAACGCTTTCATTTTTTCACCATTGAGGATAATGTTTGCTGTGGGTTTGTCATATATAGCTTTTATTATGTTGAGGTATGTTCCTTCTATTCCTGCTTTCTGGACAGTTTTTATCATAAATGGATGTTGAATTTTGTCAAAGGCTTTCTCTGCATCTATTGAGATAATCATATGGTTTTTATTTTTCAATTTGTTAATGTGGTGTATTACATTGATTGATTTGTGGATATTGAAGAATCCTTGCATCCCTGGGATAAAGCCCACTTGGTCATGGTCTATGATCTTTTTAATGTGTTGTTGGATTCTGATTGCTAGAATTTTGTTAAGGATTTTTGCATCTATGTTCATCAGTGATATTGGCCTGTAGTTTTCTTTTTTTGTGGGATCTTTGTCAGATTTTGGTATTAGGGTGATGGTGGCCTCATAGAATGAGTTTGGAAGTTTACCATCCTCTGCAATTTTCTGGAAGAGTTTGAGTAGGATAGGTGTTAGCTCTTCTCTAAATTTTTGGTAGAATTCAGCTGTGAAGCTGTCTGGACCTGGGCTTTTGTTTGCTGGAAGATTTTTGATTACAGTTTCAATTTCTGAGCTTGTGATGGGTCTGTTAAGATTTTCTATTTCTTCCTGGTCGAGTTTTGGAAAGTTGTACTTTTCTACGAATTTGTCCATTTCTTCCACGTTGTCCATTTTATTGGCATATAATTGTTGATAGTAGTCTCTTATGATCCTTTGTATTTCTGTGTTGTCTGTTGTGATCTCTCCATTTTCATTTCTAAATTTATTGATTTGATTTTTCTCCCTTTGTTTCTTGATGAGTCTGGTTAATGGTTTGTCAATTTTATTTATCCTTTCAAAGAACCAGCTTTTGGTTTTGTTGATTTTTGCTATGGTCTCTTGTTTCTTTTGCATTTATTTCTGCACTAATTTTTAAGATTTCTTTCCTTCTACTAACCCTGGGGTTCTTCATTTCTTCCTTTTCTAGTTGCTTTAGGTGTAGAGTTAGGTTATTTATTTGACTTTTTTCTTGTTTCTTGAGGTGTGCCTGTATTGCTATGAACTTTCCCCTTAGGACTGCTTTTACCATGTCCCACAGGTTTTGGGTTGTTGTGTTTTCATTTTCATTCATTTCTATGCAAATTTTGATTTATTTTTTTATTTCTTCTGTGATTTGTTGGTTATTCAGCAGCGTGTTGTTCAGCCTCCATATGTTGGACTTTTTAATAGTTTTTCTCCTGTAATTGAGATCTAATATTACTGCATTGTGGTCAGAAAAGATGCTTGCAAATTCTCCAGCAACAAAGGAACACAGCCCTGAGCTTCAAGATACAGGCTGCCCAAAGTCACCCCAAAACCATAGACATCTCATAACTCATTACTGGACATTTCATTGCACTCCAGAGAGAAGAAATATAGCTCCACCCACCAGAACACTGACACTAGCTTCCCCAACCAGGAAACCTTGACAAGCCACCTGTACAAACCCACACACAGTGAGGAAACGCCACAATAAAGAGAACTCCACAAACTGCCAGAATACAGAAAGGACACCCCAAACTCAGCAATTTAAACAAGATGAAGAGACAGAGGAATACCCAGCAGATAAAGGAACAGGATAAATGCCTACCAAACCTAACAAAAGAGGAAGAGATAGGGAATCTACCTGATAAAGAATTCCGAATAATGATAGTGAAATTGATCCAAAATCTTGAAATTAAAATGGAATCACAGATAAATAGCCTGGAGACAAGGATTGAGAAGATTCAAGAAAGGTTTAACAAGGACCTAGAAGAAATAAAAAAGAGGCAAAATATAATGAATAATGCAATAAATGAAATAAAAAACACTCTGGAGGCAACAAATAGTAGAATAACAGAGGCAGAAGATAGGATTAGTGAATTAGAAGATAGAATGGTAGAAATAAATGAATCAGAGAGGATAAAAGAAAAACGAATTAAAAGAAATGAGGACAATCTCAGAGACCTCCAGGACAATATTAAACGCTACAACATTCGAATCATAGGGGTTCCAGAAGAAGACAAAAAGAAAGACCATGAGAAAATACTTGAGGAGATAATAGTTGAAAACTTCCCTAAAATGGGGAAGGAAATAATCACTCAAGTCCAAGAAACCCAGAGAGTCCCTAACAGGATAAACCCAAGGTGAAACACCCCAAGACACATATTAATCAAATTAACAAAGATCAAACACAAAGAACAAATATTAAAAGCAGCAAGGGAAAAACAACAAAACAACAAATAACACACAAGGGAATTCCCATAAGGATAACAGCTGATCTTTCAATAGAAACTCTTCAAGCCAGGAGGGAATGGCAAGACACACTTAAAGTGATGAAAGAAAATAACCTACAGCCCAGATTATTGTACCCAGCAAGGATCTCATTCAAGTATGAAGGAGAAATCAAAAGTTTTCAGACAAGCAAAAGCTGAGAGAATTCTGCACCACCAAACCAGCTCTTCAACAAATACTAAAGGATATTCTCTAGACAGGAAACACAAAAACGGTGTATAAATTCGAACCCAAAACAATAAAGTAAATGGCAATGGGATCATACTTATCAGTAATTACCTTAAATGTAAATGGGTTGAATGCCCCAACCAAAAGACAAAGACTGGCTGAATGGATACAAAAACAAGACCCCTACATATGTTGTCTACAAGAGACCCACCTCAAAACAGGGGACACATACAGACTGAAAGTGAAGGGCTGGAAAAAGATTTTCCATGCAAAAGGGACCAAAAGAAAGCAGGAGTAGCAATACTCATATCAGATAAAATAGACTTTAAAACAAAGGCTGTGAAAAGAGACAAAAAAGGTCGCTACATAATGATCAAAGGATCAATCCAAGAAGAAGATATAACAATTATAAATATATATGCACCCAACACGGGAGCACCGCAGTATGTAAGACAAATGCTAACAAGTATGAAAGGAGAAATTAACAATAACACAATAATAGTGTGAGACTTTAATACCCCACTCACACCTATGGATAGATCAACTAAACAGAAAATTAACAAGGAAACAAACTTTAAACGATACAATAGACCAGCTAGACCTAATTGATATCTATAGGACATTTCATCCCAAAACAATGAATTTCACCTTTTTCTCAAGTGCACATGGAACCTTCTCCAGGATAGATCACATCCTGGGCCATAAAGCTAGCATTGGTAAATTCAAAAAAAATAGAAATCATTCCAAGCATCTTTTCTAAACAGTCCATTTTCAACATTCTTCCAAAAGACCTTTGATGCCCTAAAACCTGAAGGCTTGGACTTCTGGAATCATAGAATTCATATCATTGGATCTCAATGGAAAGAATCTTCTATGTTACTGTGAGCAAACAGCTCAGCAGTAAAATTTCAAGAGCAGGCTCCTAAGATCCATTTTTTCAAATTAGAGACACAAATCTTGAAAAATGATTTTTAAAACGTACCAACTACACACCTTAAACTGTGGCTACTTAAAGAATGCTTTGGTATCAGAAAATTCTCAGAAGACTGCTATAACAAGACCTTAGTATGAAGCAGCTGACAGTACAAATTACACAGCTTCCACCCTAGATCTTTGCAGCAAGCCCATCTGTATGCCAAAAGCCATAGATTAACATTTTCTTTCTTCTAGCAAGTTAACCTTTTAGTCTATATCTTTCCAATATGCTGCTTTCATGGTATTGGATTGCTGATAACTTAATTTTCATTCCTTAAATTTGTTGAAGAGAAGTCCTTTAAATATTGTAATATTCTTTTTATTCTTCCCAAATGTATGCCAAGAGATTATCACACATTTTAGCTACAGCTTTATATCCTGTGACTGTTACTTTTAATATCTACTACCTGGTTTCTCTGGATAAAAATCTAATCTCTATTTTTCTAAACACTTCAGAATATCATTGACTTTCTTCTGGACACTTCTGATAAATGAAAGAGTCTCATATTATTTATGCCAACATTCAGTCACATTAAAATCAGGCAAGAAATAGCAAAACATATCTTCAAAAAATAATTACAGATCTATTCACGGGGCTGAAGACACAACAATGTTAGGAACAAATATTGCTCTTTTTGTACTAGTATATTTATTTTTCTTAGCTATTCTCCATCCCTACTCAGGGAATTTTTTCCTCCCCTAGGAATAAATCAATGGAATAAACAGTTGTCACATTAAATAGCATCTAGATTTAGGTTATATCTCTTTAAACTATTATGACTTCATTTGTTTACCACACACAAACCTAATTCATGCCTAAGGAGTAATTATTAAAAATTTTTTCAGACAAGTAAGACCCTTGACACTCCCCTCCCAATTTTATATTGTTAGATTGTGTCTTGTTTAGTCCCTAAGTCCTGTCTGAGCCTATTGCAACCTCATGGACTGTAGCCCATCAGGCTCTTCTGTCCATGGAATTTCCCAGGCAGGAATACTAGAATAGATTGTCATTTCCTTCTCCAGGGGATCATAACCGACACAAAGAACAAATCCAATCTTCTGCTGTTGCTGCTGCTAAGTCACTTTAGTCATGCCCGACTCTGTGCGACCCCATAGATCGCAGCCCACCAGGCTCCCCCATCCCTGGAATTCTCCAGGCAGTAACACTGGAGTGGGTTGCCATTTCCTTCTCCAATGCATGAAAGTGAAAAGTGAAAGTGAAGTCGATCAGTCATGTCTGACTCTTCGGGACCCCATGGACTGCAGTCTACCAGGCTCCTCCATCCATGGGATTTTCCAGGCAAGAGTACTGGAGTGGGGTGCCATTGTCTTCTCTGAATCTTCTGCTAAGTAGGAGGATTCTTGACTGCTCAGCCACCAGGGAAGCACCTTAAAAACCATACAAAAATATTACGCTGGTGAATTACTCAGAGTAATCAATCACTAATTCCATAAACTCTTTAAATTACCTGACACAGTACTTATTACATTCCGAATAAAAGGTTGTCAGAAATTTATCATGATGCTGAAATCATAAAGGTTGACATGTCTTAAGGGTCCAGACATCACGCCAAGCACAGTACTTAGGCCGGGTCCATTCCCACACTTGGCCAAGGGCCTCCGAAGCAAGGCACTACTTCACTGTGATTCTGAGTAGGGATACTGGAGGGACATATGTGGCACTGAGGAGGTTTTGGGTTTGCTTGATAGATGACGTGAGCGACACATCTAACAGAGAACTTAAGAGACCACAGCCACACACAGCCGGGACAGCCCCGACTTTCTCTTGCCAGAATTCCGGCCCCAGGGTCTGAGATAACTTCCTCCCTGTGGTCGGGGCGGTGGTGCTTAGAGTCGGATTCAGACACCCTCCCTGCCACTCCAGGCACCCAGGGCTTCCCAGCGCATTCTAGCTGGAGCCACAGTGACTCCTGGGACGCACCTGCCAGCTGCAGATTCCAGCTGTGCTATTTGCCTTCCGGGGACATCCCGCACTCAGCCCACCCTAGGTGACCACCAAAGTAGGGAGGGGAAAAAAAAAAGAGGGGAAAAAAAAAGTATGTGTGCATGTTAAATTTTTGTTTTGTTTTGTTGTGGGTTTTTGTTTGTTTTTTTTGGCCACGTTGCATTAGACTAATAGCTTTGACACTGTTAGCCGGCATGGTAGCTTTGCCATTACTTTTTGTGTTGTACACAGTTAACTCCTGAATTAGTAGAAAACTCCATCTCCAAACTGACTTTCCAAGGCTGAACATATACAATCTGGAAAATGTTTAGTTGTCCTGGCTTCACCAGTCCTAACTTTGAAACGTTCAACCAAAGCTAGTCGTTGTGCTGCTCTTGGTCTCTGTGTGAGTTGCTGCCACGAGCTATATACTCACTGTTTCAGGAAAATTAGATTTCATGATTGAAGATTTTCTATCAGTCCTTTAGGATATCAACCAATGCAGAGACTTCTATGCTTCTGGTATTCCAAACTAAGAACTTCTGACCCTAAACTATAGTTATAAACTCTGTGCACTCACTTTCACTAACTTGATACCATTTAAAATTGTCTTTGTTTTTTACCTTCCATATTTGACTAAGTAAATAGAATTCAGATTGCTTATATCATTACTGGTTTCTTCACATGAGATTGGGCCTTTTCTGTGATTTCAGTAATTAGTAACAGTGAATTGGGCAACTGCACTGTATCACATGGAGATGGCAATGACACCCCACTCCAGTACTCTTGCCTAGAAAATCCCATGGATGGAGGAGCCTGGAAGGCTGCAGTACAGGGGGTTGCTGAGGGTCGGACACGACTGAGCGACTTCACTTTCACTTTTCACTTTCATGCATTGGACAAGGAAATGGCAACCCACTCCAGTATTCTTGCTGGAGAATCCCAGGGACGGGGGAGCCTGGTGGGCTGCAGTCTATGGGGTCGCACAGAGTCGGACATGACTAAAGTGACTTAGTAGCAGCAGCAGCAACTGTATCACAACATGCTAGCATCTTCCATACAAATTTTATTTTTTTTAAAGTTCTGGGGGAAAGTATTTTGGAATTTTGATAGGGGATGAATTGAATCTATAGATTGCATTGGATATTATGAAACTTTCAGTTCAGTTCAGTTCACTTCAGTCGCTCAGTCATGTCCGACTCTGTGCGACCCCATGAATCGCAGCACGCCAGGCCTTCCTGTCCATCACCAATTCCTGGAGTTCACTCAGACTCATGTTCATCAAGTTAGTTCATCTCATCCTCTGTCATCCCCTTCTCCTCCTGCCTCCAATCCCTCCCAGAATCAGAGTCTTTTCCAATGAGTCAACTTTCACATGAGGTGGCCAAAGTACTGGAGTTTCAGCTTCAGCATCATTACTTCCAAAGAAATCCCAGGGCTGATCTCCTTCAGAATGAGCTGGCTGGGTCTCCTTGCAGTCCAAGGGACTCTCAAGAGTCTTCTCCAATACCACAGTTCAAAAGCATCAATTCTTCAATGCTCAGCTTTCTTCACAGTCCAACTCTCACATCCATACATGACCACAGGAAAAACCATAGCCTTGACTAGACAGACCTTTGTTGGCAAAGTAATGTCTCTGCTTTTGCATATGCTATCTAGGTTGGTCATAACTTTCCTTCCAAGGAGTAAGTGTCTTTTAATTTCATGCCTGCAGTCACCATCTGCAGTGATTTTGGAGCCCCAAAAAATTAAGTCTGACACTGTTTCCACTGTTTCCCCATCTATTCCCCATGAAGTGATGGGACCAGATGCCATGATCTTCGTTTTCTGAGTGTTGAGCTTTAAGCCAACTTTTTCACTCTCCACTTTCACTTTCATCAAGAAGCATTTTAGTTCCTCTTCTCTTTCTGCCATAAGGGTGGTGTCATCTGCATATCTGAGGTTATTGACATTTCTCCTGGCAATCTTGATTCCAGCTTGTGCTTCTTCCAGTCCAGCATTTCTCATGATGTACTCTGCATATAAGTTAAATAAGCAGGGTGACAATATACAGCCTTGACGAACTCCTTTTCCTATTTGGAACCAGTCTGTTGTTCCATGTCCAGTTTTAACTGTTGTTTCCTGACCTGCATACAGATTTCTCAAGAGGCAGGTCAGGTGGTCTGGTATTCACATCTCTTTCAGAATTTTCCACAGTTTATTGTGATCCACACAGTCAAAGGCTTTGGCATAGTCAATAAAGCAGAAATAGATGTTTTTTTTGGAACTCTCTTGCTTTTTCCATGATCCAGTGGATGTTGGCAATTTGACCTCTGGTTCCTCTGCCTTTTCTAAAACCAGCTTGAACATCAGGAAGTTCACGGTTCATGTATTGCTGAAGCCTGGCTTGGAGAATTTTGAGCTTTACTTTACTATCATGTGAGATGAGTGCAATTGTGAGTAGTTTGAGCATTCTTTGGCATTGCCTTTCTTTGGGATAGGAATGAAAACTGACCCTTTCCAGTCCTGTGGCCACTGCTGAGTTTTCCAAATTTGCTGGCATATTGAGTGCAGCACTTTCACAGCATCATCTTTCAGGATTTGAAATAGCTCAACTGGAATTCCATCACCTCCACTAGCTTTGTTCGTAGTGATGCTTTCTAAGGCCCACTTGACTTCACATTCCAGGATGTCTGGCTCTAAGTCAGTGATCACATCATCATGATTATCTGAACCTTTAGCAGTATGAACTTTTAGCAGTATTAATTTTTCTAATCCAAGATGAAGGAAAGTTGCATGGCTCGAGGTAGCCTGGAGTTAAAAGTCCCCTACAGGTCCTCCCCACCATTCAATGCAAAACAAAGAACTCTCTCATGGGAAGAAAAAAATGGACATTAGGTTGATTTCACCCAGCTCCAAGCCGGTCCAGCCTCTTCCCATCTCCAAAATTCCTTGTACCAGCCATTTAAGAGATAACTACTCCGAACAACCTTGGAGAAGAACAGGCCCCTTAAGCAGTAACTTTCCACATGCATGCCTATATATACTCACTTATTTCTTAGGTTAGTGCAGCAGCTTGCTAATATGACTGCTGCCCCTTCTCGCCTCATTAAAGGTGATCTGTTCCTGTAAAGTGCTGGTCTCTTACTTTTTCTGAACCTCTCCTTTCTAACTCCCTTAACCTTCAGTTCAGTTCAGTCGCTCAATCGTGTCGGACTCTTCGCGACCCCTTGAATCGCAGCACGCCAGGCCTCCCTTAACTTTACACACGAGTATAGGATACCCTTCCTTTTTGTGTGTTTATCTTCAATTAGTTTCATCAGCATCTTATAGTTTTCAGTATATTCGTCTTTTACCTCCTTGGTTAAATTTATTCCTCAATATGTTACTGTTTTTTATGCTATTATAAAGGAGATTTTTTTTCTTAATTTTTTTTTTTTCAGAAAGTTTGTTGTTAGTCATACACAAACACAGCAGACTTTTGTATGTTGATTTTGTATTTCGCAACATTATTAAATTTGTTTTTGGGTGAATAATTTCTGTGGCCCTAATGTGCAGAATGTTTAATACCATATTAAATATTTGAAATTTGTTGAGACTGGATCTTAGGGGCTTTCATCACACACACACACACACACACACACACACAAAAGTTAACTGTTAAGTTTGGTGCAAAAGTAATTGGGGTTTTGCATTGTTGAACTTTCCTGTTTGATATTGAAATACATTCTTACATAAATGTAGTTATGTTATACATCATTTTAATGTGGATTTCTTTGTTTATTTATTTTTTTCACTGATGACATTACTTGCTGCTCATTTTGTATTTATTTTATAGAATAGGGAAATGATGTTAGACAAAAAGCAAATTTGAGTGATTTTTCTTATTCAAGTTCAAAATGGGTCAGAAGGTGGCAGAGACAACTTGCAACATCAATAATGCATTTGACCCAGGAACTGCTTACAAATGAACAGTACAGTGGTGGTTTAAGAAGTTTTTACAAAGGCGATGAAAGCCTTGAAGATGAGAACAGTGGCTGGCCCTCAGACGTTGAGAATGACCAATTGAGAGCATAATCAAAGCTTATTCTCTTAAAACAACATGAGAAGTTGTCCAAGAACTCAGTTTCGAACATTCTAAGGTCATTTGGCACTTGAAGCAAATGGGAAAAGTGAAAAAGCTCAATAAGTGAGTGCCTCAATAGCTGACCACAAATCAAAAGTGTCTTCTTTTTGAAGTGTCTTCTCTTATTCTATGCAACAGCAATGAACCATTTCTCATTTAGATTGTGACGTGCAATGAAAAGGGGTTTTTATATGACAACCAGTGATGCCTAGCTCAGTGGTTGGACCAAGAAGAAGCTCCAAAGTACTTCCCAAAGCAAACATGTACCAAAAAAAGGTCATGATTTGGTGACATGCTGCCAGTCTCATCCACTATAGCTTTCTGTGTGCTCGCTAAGTTGCTTCAGTCATTTCTGACTCTTTGCGACTCCATGGACTGTAGCACGCCAGACTCCTCTGTCCATTGGATTCTCCAAGCAAGAATGCTGGGGTGGTTTGCCAGGCCCTCCTCCAGAGGATCTTCCTGACCCAGGGATTGAACCTGGGTCTCTGAAGTCTCCTGCATTGGCAGGCAGGTTATCACTAGTGCCACTTGAGAAGCCCATAGCTTTCCAAATCCCAGTGAAACCATTACATCTGAGAAGTATGCTCAGGAAATGGATGAGAGGAACTGAAAACTGTAACACCTGCAGCTGGCATTGGTCTACAGAAAGGGCCCAATTCTCCACAACACCTGACTGCATGTCACAACCAGTACTTCAGAAGTTGAATGGATTGGTCTATGAAGTTTTGCCTCATCTGCTGCTTTCACCTGATCTCTTGCCAGCCAGCTACCTTTTCTTTAAGCATCTTGACAACTATTGGCAGTGAAAAGGCTTTCACAACCAGCAGGAGGCGAAAATGCTTTCCAAGAGCTTGTTGAATCTTGAAGTGTGGATTTTTATGCTACAAGAATAAACTTATTTCTTGTTCACAAAAATGTGTTGATTTTAATTGTTTCTATTTTGATTGATAAAGATATGTTTGAACATAGTTATAACGATTTAAAATTCATGGTCTGAAACTGCAGTTATACTTGCACCAACCTAATATGTGAGGTGTTATATATGTTAATAACTTGATTGTGGTAATCATTTCATAATGCATACATATGTCAAATCATCAGGTTGTACTTTAAATATGTACAGTTTTATTTGTCAATTATTCCTCAATAAAGCTAAAAAATAACATTTTCCTTTAAATTATGAGGTAAGAAAATACCAATTTAAAGTTTCTAATTTACTGCTTTTGCTGAGATATTTTACAGTATATATAAATTAGAACATTCCTGTAAGAGAACCTTTTGAATCAGATTCATTAAAAATTTTTAGGAATTGAAGCCTTTCAAATTCTGTTCAAATTCACACAGAAAAAATGTATGTATCACATTATTTTGCTTCAGTTATATTATTCTGTCTTCATATTCAGCATGAAGTAAAATGCCCAAATCTCAGATTTTGGCCTGCTGCTAAAAGAAAAAATACTTACAAATACATAATTGCTTTACCAGCTGAAAAACACATTCATATTACCATTTACTAAATTTGCATGGTAGGTGGTTATTCTTCCTTCTGTAGTGCTTGGAGCTGTTTACAGACAGTAATAGAGATAAACTATTAGTAATTGCTGTTATACTCAGCTATTTAATTTGGTGAGGTGATGATGAAATAATAAGGGTTGATGAGCTATTTTGAGATCCTTCCATGTTGGACAAATGGTGTTTAAAAAAAAAAAAAAAAACCACTAATGAAACCTGTTTAGATGACCAAATCTAGTGTCAAATGAAGGTATGTTAATGAAAAAGTATTGACCTTGCTTTAGAAATGTGTGTAATACTAATTAATTAAGAATTGTTTGGAAATGAGCTTTAGTAAAAACATTTTTTTTCCCCAGATAAAACCTTACCTCATTAATGACCCTTTTATATAAAAAATACTTTACAGTTCCAGATAAAAATTTAATAGACTCCTTAGTAGCAATTGAAATATAGGTTTCAATAAATGGCTTTTACACTAAGTATTCCCAAACAGCCTCGTTGGATATGCTTTGACAAGTCTCTTTCTCTTTTTATCCCCTTTTCAAATATATTCCTCCTGCTAATTTCTAATCTCTTCTCTCCAAAGGACTTAGAATTTGGATAATAAAATAAAGCATACTTTTTCCAAATATAAAACACAGTTGACTTTAAATAAGTGACTGTGGAGAGCTCCCAGATTTATAGAGCATTCACTGTGAGTAGACTTAGAGAATTTAATTTTTGCTTCTCCATGTGAATTTGGAGTATTTATGAATTTATAAGTTCTTTCCAAGAACTGAAGAGAACAGTTTAGTGCAAGTTAATATGCTCATTCTTATGATTCTACAATCACTATCAGATATTTTGTTGTTGATTACTTAACCATAATTACTTTGTGATTGAGGGCGTTACAGTTTCCTGCTTCACCTGTTTCAAAGTTCTTAATTGTATGCCAGATATTGGGTATTAAAGAATCATAGATATTGAATAATAGATATCAAAGTAGACAATATTTATCATCAACAAAGACACACCCTTTCCTCTATCAGCTCTCTGAAATGGGACCCAAATCAGTCTCATGTGTAGTTAAGCTGAGTTTAGTGTTTGTTAAAACTATAGTTAAATTTAGATCAGCACTATTGTCATAAGCTGTGAATATAGTAGCAGGAGTCTCCCTTCAGAAGGGATTAAAATTTGAGTGCAGCTGAGAGAGTTTCCAAAGATAACTGATCTCTCTCTCTCACTCTTCAGATATGTGTGTGTGTATCTCCTATTGGTTATGTTTCTCTGGAGATTCCTGATGAGCACATTACCTGTCAACCATCTATTTATATTGGTATTTGTATTTTTATTTTATTTCTCCTGCCACCAGAATGTAAGACTCATGAGGGCAAGGATTTTTATATGGCTACATTTATTATTTGACAGGAGTCTGTAAAAAACAAAAATGCTTGAGACATTTTAGGCTTTAATAATACAATTCATGTACATTCCTTTTGAAGCTTATTCCAACATATCTTTTGCTTGCTACTGTGAATTATCTAACTGTATGTATAATTTTCTAATGTATTACTCTTAGCCTATAATGTGTACAAATGGTAGACATGTGAAGTGTATCAAATCAGTGGGAAAGCTAATAAGGGTAGCAAATTCATATTACTAACAAACATAGAGCTGAAACACTGTTCAGAATGATTCACCTATCTGAATTTATGTGATTCTCATGACATTCCCGTTTCACAGATGAAAAAACTGAAGTTATTTGCCCAAACTTACACAATGGCTAAGATGTAGAGCAAAGATTTGAAGCCAGACATTCAGGCTCTGAAGTCCATAGTTTTACCACTATATTGTATCATGACTAAATGTAACTTCTCCATTAGGTTGAATTCCTTTAGCAAGCAGGATTCAACTCCAAACATGATTTCTTACCTATTACTGTCCAAAGGTTATAGAAATTGTTTTACATTTAATTTAAACATGTATCTGGGGAAGACCTTCTTTTTCACTCATGTGACATATAAACCTTCTATCTTAATCAGTCCAGCTGCTGTAACAAAACACCATAGATTGTGTGGCATAAACACCATTTATTTCTCATCTTTCTGGAAACTGAGGATTTTATGATCAAAGGTGCTAGATCTGCTGTCTGGTGAACATCTGCTTCCTTGTTTGCAGATAGCTGTGAGAGCCATCCCTACGTGGCAGAGAGAACAGAAGGAAAGTGAGCTTTTCCTTGTCTCTCCTTCTAAGAGCACTAATCTCATTCTTGAGGATTCCAATCTCATTAACCTAATTACCTCCCAAAGGTGCCACTTCTTAACATCTCTGCATGGAGGATTATGGATTCAACAGATGATTTTGAGAGGGATACAGACATACAGAGCAGAACACCTTCCCTGACTTAGTAGTGACCTGATGAACCATCAGACCAGTTACTTGCTTGAGATTTTTGAATTCTTAGAGTAATATTGTTTTGCCTGGTCTCCAAAGTGTTCACATCTTTCCCTATTTAGCCTATATTAGCAAATATTTATCAAACGTTTATTAAATAAGCCAGAAATCATTCTAGATGTAGAAATGTAAAATACTTTAGAAATATTAATATGAAACATCATCCCCCTTCAACACTTACCTCATAATATAACCAGAAGCTATTTCCTACTATAGTTCTAAAAAGCCTTCCTACAGTAAGTTAATTTTAGAAAGCTAGGTTAAAGGATTTGGTTTCTATCTACTTTTCTAAATAATTTAAGTTCTCTCACCATTTTATGGTTGACTCTAAAAGGTGCACGTACTTGGTTACTGTTATAGCATTTCTAGTTAATGACTAAATTCACTGAAAAAAAAAAAATCCTTCAAATTGTGTGCTTGACTTGTCAATGATTACTTCAGAAGATAGTTATATATAAATCCATTTCTGTCCATTTCTGTTTTATATGTAATGTTTTTTAGAACATGTTTATTGCTTTACTCAAAGGCCCTCAATTAAGTTAGAGTAGAGTTAAAAATATAGATGTGTTTATATTGTGGAAAAAGTGTGAGTTTTGGAGTTAAGTATATGAGGGTTCATTTTTCAATCTATATTGCAAACCATAAAAATAATCTCATTACTTAGTAATCCTTTGATTAATTTTTAGAAAGAAAATAAAAATAAAATGTGAGGTTTATGGACAAGAATGTTCAGAAAACATTATACATAAAGTGGACAATTGGAAACAATATATTGGCGTTATTGGAACAAGCAGTGTGATACAACTGTAACATGAAATTCTATGCAGCCAGAAACATCTTATACAACATTTATAGGTAATAAAAAGGCAAGATATACATTTTATATTATTTTGATGAAAAAAGGTCATTTCTGCTCCTTATATTTGGAAAGACGTGGCATTAAAAAATAATCAAATGCATAATTGTTTCATGTACATTATTGCATTTGTATTTAAAACAATTCTGTCAGAGATGAGTTATTTCTACTGTAAAACAAGAGGATGGATGTTTTCAGATGTTAACCAACTTTCTCAGTACAAAAGGGCTAATACAAATTCTGATAAATTGAGCTCAACTCAGTGCTAGGCCTAATCTAAGTTATCACAGAAAGGCTATACCCAACTGGACTTGTACCTCCTTTGGAAAATTCTTCCTGTCTTAAATAAGATGAGTATGGGCTATGTCTGTATTACTTATATATGTTTATCTTATATTTTCTCCAAAGGACAAAAATGTCTCTTTTCCTTGAATACAAAGTTTGGGGTTTTTTCACTTCTTGTCTTTTTGATATGCTTTCATGTGTAGACTACACTCTGCTTGAGTTCAGAATTAATGTGCAGAATGTTAAAGGTGCTTAGTTAAATTAATGTTCCTTCTTAAATGTATTTGTCTCTAAATTGCACAGCCATTTTACAAATGAAGGAAAACTTGGCTAAACTTTAGAAACTAGAATTGCAAGAGCAAACAAGCTCAGTTTATTAGCTACATCTGTGTCATAGGACAGAAAAAAATGAACTTATTTCTCCCTTGAGATTTTCTAAAAATATACTATACATATGCAAAACAAAGATAGTTAGAAAATGTATACCTCCGTCTGTCTTAAAAAATATACAAAGACAATATCATATATACCATATTGGGATTGAATTAAATATTGAAATTAGAGTCCTGAGTAGAATGAAATTTAAGTTAAATCAGTCAGCTTAATAAAGTTTGTGTTTCCTAAAATTGGTTACTGTTGACTCCTGGAACTTCATAATATTTTGTTAGAGGTGTCGGTTTATAAGTTTTTCTCTCCTGCCAGACTATAGATTTCTTCAGGGCCAAGATCCTGTTTTACTAATATTTGTATTCTTTGCATTTCTACAGACCTGACATCTGGGAGTATCTGAGTGAGTTTTAAGAAGGAATCAGTGTAGACTAGATCTAGTTGAAATTTAATAATTGATGATAGGATTGTTGATACAAAATGGTGAGAGTATTTTATATTGTAGGGATTTGTTTTGCTTTGTTCTCCCCTATTGGATATACAAAGTGAAACCATTTTCCTGTATTTCTAAAATTATTCTTTGTAGAAAATCAGAAATTATTATGAAACCAGAATATAACTTATATAGTTTCTGAAAGTATGCCTCTTTTGATAACTCTCATTTGATATCTCCCTTTGGTGTTAATGTGGGAAATATGCTTTGTGTAATTGAAAAATTTTTCTACTTGGCCTTTTGATTTATAGTCATACTCTGTCTAATGCTGAGGGAAGGCTCAAATGAACAGGCAGTGTGTTATAACTCAAACCTCAAAATAGAAATGTCATAGGACCTAAATTCCTGACATAGATTCAGCAAAAATCACAGTTTATTGTTATATGTTTTATTTATTTATTTTTATTTGTTGCAACCCTGAAGAAAAATACTGGAATAGAGTAGGCAGCCACATATTTGTTTAAATCATTTATTCAACAGGCATTTTTCTTCTTTAGGTATACAGCACTGTCCTAGCATGTACACACAAATATAGTCTTGGAATTTCATTAGATAACTCTAATGCCTTATTTTAGGATAGAAAAATATTGGCATAAAGTATTAATTTGAGAAAACTTTACTGTTCAGAAATTAATTTGCTGAAGAAAGGTCATTGGGTTACTCACAAGTTAAAGAGAACAGAAGGAAAAATGTTAGTTGTTATTATTGTCAGTGGTACTACCTAGCATCTGAGAACGCAGCCAAATAGTTTCATAGAAAAGAGACGACTATAAACAGGAGGGTAAAAAAGGTGAGATATCTGAGAAAAAGGGAAGAAAGGCATGGAAAGAGAAAAAATGAGGCTTAGTATATGAAGAAAGGGAACCTAGGGTCACCATTATGATCTTAGAATCTCATTAACAATACCAAGCCAGCACTTAATATTCCCATCCACCAACTGCCTAAGTGTTAAAGCTTGTCAAATCTCTGTTTATAAACAAGGGTCATATTTTAATGTCAAAATTAGATTTCAGTTTATTTTTTATGAGAAGTTCTAGAAGCCAGTAAAAATCAATCCCTCTGAAATTATAGAAGATATCTCTAAACGATCATAACACACTTTCTCCCTGAGCTAGAATATGGCCTATGTATGTATCTATTGCGTGAAGCCTTAAAATAACCAGAACCAAAGAAGGCTAGTGTACTAGGGATAATATCAGCAAAGGATGAGGGACCAGACCTTGTGATTTTTACAGCAGATAGGCTTCCCTCTCATTGAAATGGAAAATCATTGGAGGCTTTTGATCAGTGAGTAACATTATATGACCTGTACTGAAAAGACTCCTGGCTACACAGTTGAAAGCATATTATAAAGACACAAAAAGGAACATGAACAGTTTGGAGGCTATTGTAAATATCCATGCAAAGGATAATGAGGGCTATGCTTGCTTAAATCTGAGTGGAGCAGTAAAGGGTGAGGAGTGGATATATTTTGAACATAGACACAACAGTGGTGATGGACTGGATGTGGAATGTGAGTAAGAAAGAAGAGTCTAGAATAATTTCAAGATTTTAGGCCTACCTGGAAGGTAAAGTTACATCAAATTAAAATCAAGAGGACTAGAGATAGGGCTCATTTAGAATGGTGTACAAATCAGAATAGGCAGTGTTGTGCTAACAAACAACTCTAAAATCCTAGGTACCAAAACAATGAACATTCATTTATAGCTATGATACATTGCAAAGAAAATTGACAACAAAGTTTCTGTTTGAGAGGGGCTCATGCTGACTAAGGCTCCATGTTGATACTTGATTTAATAGCTACTGTGGCTAGGTCAGGAAACATGTTGAATCATGTACTAGATCTTAAAGCTTCTTTCCAGAAATCAAATTCATAACTTACACTCAGTTATTCATTTGCCAAAGTGGGTGACATGCCCACATTTATATTTAAAAAAGAAGTTAGAGATACATTTTTACCATGGATGCCAAAGGTGTAAACTGGACATAGTCTGGAAGTAGCACTTAGGATTCTTCAGAAGACATTTAATTTGCCAAGTTTGTCATTCTGATTAGAAATCCAACTAGTAAAGCCAAATTCAGAGTTGCCTGTATGGGTATGGATTTCAGGAGAAGGATTTGGATTAACCATTTAATTAAATATTTAAAGCTATAATCTTGAGAATCAAATGCACAGGGAGAAGAGTATTAGGCCTAAACCATAGAATATACAAAGATGAGTAGTCAGGAAGGTGAAGGAGAACAAATAAAGGAAACTAAAAAAGTGTACCCACTGAGCTTGGTAGAATAGAAACCAAGAGAAAATATACCCAAAGCCAAGAGGATAAAATAATTCAGGAATGAATGAGTGACCATCTATGCTTAATACTGATAACAATGAAATTGAACTATATGACTGAACTTAGTACTATGGAAGCTATTGAAGACTTTAAAACGGAATTTTTCTGTAAAGTGTTATTTAAAAAAATGCCTGATTACAACAGGCTAAAAGAGATATTCAAGAAATAATATTGTGACAGTGATTTTAAGATTTTTGATACAAAAGAAGAAATACCTAGAGAAAGAATAGGGTCAATGAGGCTTTTTCCACTCAACTTCTTTTTTAAGATGAGTGATTTTAAATATGTTTTTATGCTGATGAAAATGACATGGCAGAGAGGGAAAAATGATGATGCAGAAGAATATTTCATGTTTCCTTAAGAGTAAAGTAGAAATCTCATGCTTTTGATTGAGCTAATTTTGAAGTTTTAATGCCTTCAGCATTATCACACTGTTTTTGCTCTCTCCATTTCTCTTTTTGTGTCATGTAGAGGGAAGCAAAAAACTCTCATTAGGTCAAAAGGAATCTTAGATCTGTTGGATACCATTGCAGAAGTAGACTGAAGAGCAAATTTTTAGGAAATTTTCTTGAAAAACAAAAAGTTATTATAAGATGTATTTGTATAAGTGGAAGGGTTTCAGATCAGATCAGTCGCTCAGTTGTGTCCCACTCTTTGTGACCCCATGAATCGCAGCACGCCAGGCCTCCCTGTCCATCACCAACTCCCAGAGTTCACCCAGACTCACATCCATCGAGTCAGTGATGCCATCCAGCCTTCTCATCCTCTGTTGTCCCCTTCTCCTCCTGTCCCCAACCCCTCCCAGCATCAGAGTCTTTTCCAATGAGTCAACTCTTCGCATGAGGTGGCCAAGGACTGGAGCTTCAGCTTTAGCATCATTCCTTCCAAAGAAATCCCAGGGCTGATCTCCTTCAGAATGGACTGGTTGGATCTCCTTGCAGTCCAAGGGACTCTCAAGAGTCTTCTCCAACACCACAGTTCAAAAGCATCAATTCTTTGGTGCTCAACCTTCTTCACAGTCCAACTCTCACATCCATACATGACCACAGGAAAAACCATAGCTTTGACTAGACGAACCTTTGTTGGCAAAGTAATGTCTCTGCTTTTCAATATGCTATCTAAGTTGGTCATAACTTTCCTTCCAAGAAGTAAGCATCTTTTAATTTCATGGCTGCAGTCACCATTTGTAGTGATTTTGGAGCCCAAAAAAATAAAGTCTGACACTGTTTCCACTGTTTCCCCATCTATTTCCCATCAAGTGATGGGACCAGATGCCATGATCTTAGTTTTCTGAATGTTGAGCTTTAAGCCAACTTTTTCACTCTCCACTTTCACTTTCATCAAGAGGCTTTTTAGTTCCTCTTCACTTTCTGCCATAAGGGTGGTGTCATCTGCATATCTGAGGTTACTGATATTTCTCCCGGCAATCTTGACTCCAGCTTGTGCTTCCTCCAGTCCAACGTTTCTCATGATGTACTCTGCATATAAGTTAAATAAGCAATGTGACAATATACAGCCTTGACAAACTCCTTTTCCTATTTGGAACCAGTCTGTTGTTCCATGTCCTGTTCTAACTGTTCCTTCCCGACCTGCATACAAATTTCTCAAGAGGCAGATCAGGTGGTCTGGTATTCCCATCTCTTTCAGAATTTTCCACAGTTTATTGTGATCCACACAGTCAAAGGCTTTGGCATAGTCAATAAAGCAGAAATAGATGCTTTTCTGGAACTCTCTTGCTTTTTCCATGATCCAGCGGATGTTGGCAATTTGATCTCTGGTTCCTCCGCCTTTTCTAAAACCAGCTTGAACCTCAGGAAGTTCACTGTTCACATATTGCTGAAGCCTGGCTTGGAGAATTTTGAGCATTACTTTACTAGCGTGTGAGATGAGTGCAATTGTGCAGTAGTTTGAGCATTCTTTGGCATTGCCTTTCTTTGGGATTGGAATGAAAACTGACCTTTTCGAGTCCTGTGGCCACTGCTGAGTTTTCCAAATTTGCTGGCATATTGAGTGCAGCACTTTCACAGCATCATCTTTCAGGATTTGGAATAGCTCAACTGGAATTCCATCACCTCCACTAGCTTTGTTCTTAGTGATGCTTTCTAAGGCCCACTTGACTTCACATTCCAGGATGTCTGGCTCTAGGTCAGTGATCACACCATCATGATTATCTAGGTCATGAATATCTTTTTTGTACAGTTCTTCTGTGTATTCTTGCCATCTCTTCTTAATATCTTCTACTTCTGTTAGGTTCATACCATTTCTGTCCTTTATCGAGCCCATCTTTTCAAGAAATGTTCCTTTGGTATCTCTGATTTTCTTGAAGAGATCCCTAGTCTTTCCCATTCTGTTGTTTTCCTCATGCTAATATATGAGGAATTTTTGTCATATTCCAGGGATATAACTAATTGGACTGACATAAAAGTGATTTGGGAAAGTTAAAATCACTCATTTGTGTCTGACTCTTTGAGACCCCATGGACTCCGTGGAATTCTCCAGGCCAGAATACTGGAGTGGGTAGCCTTTCCTCTCTCCAGGGTATCTTCCCAGCCCAGAGATCAGACCCAGGTCTCCTACATTACAAGTGGATTCTTTACCAGCTGAGTCACAAGGGAAGCCCATGAATACTGGAGTGGGTAGCCTATCCCTTCTCCAGGGGATCTTCCTGACCCAGGAATTGAACCAGGGTCTTCTGCATTGCAGGCAGATTTTTTTACCAACTGAGTTATCAGGGAAGCCAGTGATTTAGGAAAGAAAATTCAAATACAATCATAGAAATAGACTAAACTATAATTTCCAGTTAGCTGGGATTTTTAGAAAGGCATGATATGGTGCAAACATCGTCATGTATTTGCTTTACTAGATTCTGTCTCTGCCCTGCTCAACCACAAGTGGGGCTGACTCCTGTGGTTACATTACCTGGACACTTTTGCCGGGGGGCCAGTAGGAGGTGTCAGCAAGATATAAGTGGGCAGATAGAGATCACCACTCCCTCACAGTTTCAGGTACCTCCTCAACCCCAGCAACCCGCAAGTAGTTTTTAGTCCACAGTTCACCACGTCTCTCCCCAGTCAATTCTTTCTACTACTGTGGATTCCTGGGGCCTCAGCATCTCTTTCTGGTTCATTCAGCCTTGTTCATACTGCATAAATAGTTCATTTATTCAAGTCTTTTCATTTGAATTATCTGGATGTGATTAAGTATAAATTCAGAGATAGTATCTTTAAATATTTTACAGGACTGATTGTATAGTTGATATATGTTGTAGTTGACATGTGTTATACTCAAGTCACTGGCATTATTAATTTTGATGCCCCTGTTGTTCCTAATTTGGCCAGTGGGACCCCATTCAAGTTGGCTTCTGCACTGTTTGGTGCATATGCTCCAGTTTTTGAGTTCTGCCTTCTTTCTGGTACAGTAACATATTTGGGGTACACTGTGTTTTTTGCCTGCCCCGGTACTAGAATTGGCCATTTCTCTAAGGATCCTGGTTCTTTAATGGTGGGAGATAATATCTTAAATTAAATCAAGGAGTTAAATGTGCTTCTTTTGGAGATATCATTGATTATTTTTGGCTGTTTCTCAGCTCTTAGCCCTTAGGAAATACACATATTTATGAATTGTAAATTAATACTAACACTTCTAATTGAACACAACATGGTTCTTTTGGCTTATTTCCTTTCATATTTATTATTCCTTTCTTTAGAGGAACTTATTTTAGTAAAATTGGTTAGTCTCCTGAGTTTATCTGGTGAGCTAGCATAAGTCTCTGTTCTGTTTTGAAATCACTAGAATTGAGGTGCTTTCTCAATCATAGATTGTTGTTGCTCAGTCATTAAGTCATGTTTGATTTTTTTCAACCCCATGGACTGCAGCACACCAGGCCTCCCTGTCCCTCACTATCTCCCAGAGCTTACCCACATTCATGTCCATTGAGTTGGTGATATCATCCAATCATTTCATCCTTCACCTCCCTCTTTTCCTTTTTGCCTCAATCATAGATATGCTCTCATATATCTTCTAGAAATATATCTCATGTTAAAGAATCTTGCATCATGAAAATACAAATTTTATTTGTGCATGATTACATACTCAATTTTATGATAGACTAACCAAATACACTTTCTAAGGAAGACTATTGTTAGTCTTTATGAAAAGCCATTTGAAGGCTAATATAATAATCTGTGCAAAGGATATTGAGGCTCACGGTACTTATTAGCTTAAGGTAAAACAATAAATGGGAAGAAGTCAATACATGTGAAGATAGAAATAACAATGTTTAGTTATTGGCTTACTGATGAATAGTTAATAAAGAGAAGGGTTTAGGATGATTTTAGTATTTTACCTGTGATAAACTTGAAGAATGAAGTTTGACTAAACTAAAATGAAGATGACTGAAGAAGGAGCATATTTAGTCAGTCAGAACAGAGTGAATTATACTGTGGTAATGAACAATTCCAAAATTCCAAGGGCAAAAACAAAGATTTATTTCTTGTGGTGGTTTATCTGAATACAGAGTCTTTGCCAGATAGGATCTTCTTATAATCCCTTTTAACAAGCAAGAACTTTTTTTCATTTCAAGGTTTAATGTAACCCACCCCTCTGGCAAGTTAGAAAAGTCACCCATTGCTTGGCAGAAACTCCTTATATTTCTTAAAATTAGCACAATGAAGAGTTAGTGACATGAGAATATGCTTGTATGTTTTTTTTGCAAAGTTCTGCTTTTTTCATTTCTATGAAACCTTTGCTCTTTCTTTTCACTGTACCCTTTTTTTTTATAATCAAATTTGATTCTTACAGACTAGAAATTATGAGACAAATGTGTTTATTAAAATGGGTACTAGATACATGTCTCTAGACTCTAAGTAGATCCCCCTTCTATGAGGTAAATATATGACTTGTGTAATAGCTATTTGACCTGTGTATACTTCAATGGATACATTTTTCTTTTAAGTAATTAAATTTCTAGGTAATATGTACTTAGGTTTTATTAGTTGCAGGAAGAGAATGAGACAAGGGAATAGTGAATATAACACAAGAAGAATCAGTATATATTAACTGTCTCTTGCTGTGCAATAATTTATCACAAATATTGATTTAACACCACCCGTTTATGAATTCTCAGTTTTGTAGGTGAGAAGTCCTATATAATATTGCTGGGTTCTCTGCTCATGGTTTCACCAAGCTGAAATCAAGCTGAGCTCTTTTCTGGAGGCTGACAGAAAAGAGTTGACAATTCAGAAGCCAATCTTATTCTCCTTTGCAGAACTCAGTTCCTTGCATTTGAATGATTGTGTGGGCCTCATTTTCTTGTCAGTCTTCAGCTGGGGGCCACTTTTAACTCCTGGGGACTGCCTACATCCCCTACCTTGGGGCATCCCCAGTCATCAAGCCAGCAAGGCATAGCAAATCCTTCTTGTGCTTTACTTCTCTTACTTCCTCCATCTCTGACCTTTAGACCTAGGTTAAAGGGCTCAGGTGATTAGGTCAGGCTTACCTACAGAATCTCCCTGTCTTAAAGTCAGTCATTACAGGACATTAACTACAATTGGAAAATCAGTTTTGTCAAGCTTTAATATTGTTTCAGGAGTAATATCTCTTTAATACTCACAGGTTTCATCCACACAAAGGGAAGAGCTTATACAAAGTTGAGTGTAATTTGGGATTACCATGGAATTCTACCTCCTACCTAAGTGCTCTTGAAAATATTAAGCAATCCTTGTTTCCTACATAAAATAAATACTTTATGTAAATGAAATGTCTGTTTAGATTTTAGTGAATGACTTTAGATATTTTATCCTTGAGAATAAAATTTTATGTAAATTGTCCTAACATTTAAAGAAAAAGAATGAGGCATCAAGGAAAAAAATGCATAAAACAAAAGACTGTTCTGAACTAAAAAGAGTAAGCATTGAGATTGTCATATTTATGAGAAAAGCCACTCAAATCAAAGTTGAAAGTTCATGCACTGATTGTTAAAATGAATAAAGAAATTCTTTGAGTCCGTTAGCTTATTAATTAATCAAAGTCCATTGTGTCTCAGAGGTTAAAATTTAACCATGTTATAATAAGAATTTTTAATAGTTCTGTCCTCTAATAGGATATGAAGACAAAGCCTTTTGCTAATAGAAAATGTCTGGAATTCTGATTAGATCAAGAGGGGTGCCCCTTAAGATAGTTTCAGGGTAAATTGAATGGTCCAATCTCCATTTCTCTCCCAGTGACCAGTTGGTGCTTGACAATGATAGGGTTAGCCTAGGACAGAACAAAAGGAAATTAAAAACATCAGTGTCACAGATTTGTGGTTTCCAGAGACCAATCTAAACCTTTATAAATCATCAATGTAAGATTGAGCTGTTGTTCTGGGAAATATCTTAGGTCAAAATTGCATAGTACAGCTCCTATAAATACTCTCAGAATATTTATTTCTCTGTTGCTGTATACTCATTTCTTAGCCTCTAAAGGGGAAATAGAATGCCATTACATTGGATGCCTTCCTGAGTGGCCGGAAGCTGCATCTCTGTGCAGAGTAACCACAAGAAGCAAGCAACCCCATTAACCACTCAATCTGATTATTAACCTCTAAAAATAAATGCAGGTTGGAAAGCTTGTTCCCCCCTAACAAAGGGAAATAGAAATCAATAATGACTTAGATTCTATTTTGAACTAAAATGTTCAAGCTGCTGAATAAAATGTGTCACAATGTGACAGGGTAAACACACACATGCACACACAAACACACAGTTGTTGGAAAGGCTTGTGAAAATACAAGAATTCCATTTGATCGACATTGGCTTTCTTGAAATGATCATAAATGTCAACAAGGACCTGAAAAAAAGAATAACAGAGAAAGGATGAAAATGTATGTTAAATACTTACTGAATATACCCATAAACTTTCTGAAATGCTTTCACGTGCTCGCTTATGGGATAGAAACTGAAATTTTGATGTTTAATGGTATGAACAGTGCAGTCACTACTTTAATAATTAAATTTCAGCTCTTCTTCTAGCAATTTGGGCAAGTGATAGATTCTCTATATGCTTTTCTTACTTTATCTGGAAAATAGAAATAAATAACCTACTTTATAATATTATTGTGACAATAAATGACATATTTAAAGTGATGATGTGGTGGTGGTGTAATTATGACCTCCTTTTATCCTCCAAAGCTCATGGGTATCTGGCTTCCTGTCCAGGATGTAGAGAGCTCTAGCATTACTCTCAGGCTCTATACAACTACTGTTAATTTATGACTATGATTGAACCCAAGAGAGAGTTGAGGTTGCAGAGCCAGTGACAGCCAGAGCAGTCCTGTACTGCAGGAAGAGAGAGGATTTGAGTACAATCTCACTTGAGATAAACATAACTGGACACCAATAAAGCGAGTGCAACTGGAAGAAATGACAGTTGAAGAATGTCAACTATTGGCAGATGAGATAGTTTGAAATTCTGAGGACTACAGATATTGGGTGTGGGGTGGGGGGTAGCTATACCTTCTCTCAAGGTCTCCGTCTGTAAAGCCCACCAAACATTCATTAAAAAAGATTGAAAAAGAAGCTTCTATTGCAGTGCTGACATCAGGGAGGTGAAGCTGCTGCTGCTGCTGCTGCTGCTAAGTTGCTTCAGTCGTGTCAGACTCTGTGCGACCCTGTAGACAGAAGCCCATCAGCTCATCTATCCTCAGGATTCTCCAGGCAAGAATATTGGAGTGGGTTGCCATTTCTCTCTCCAATGCATGCATGCATGCTAAGTCACCTCAGTCATATCTGACTCTGTGCGACCCTATGGACAGCAGACCACCAGGCTCCTCTGTCCACAAGATTCTCTAGGCAAGAATAATGAAGTGGGTTGTCATTTCCTTCTCCATAGGGAGGTGAAGAGCAATGACCATATAAGTATGTGAGGATCAAGAAACTTCATCTAAATCCATCTTCTCCTATTTCTTAAAAGAAAAAAAAAAAAAAATGTTAATGTGTATGTGAGGTGGAGAGTAACCATCACTGCTGCCCTTAGTTGAAAACTGATTGCAGCTCAGAGAGGGAATTGGCAGAGAAAAGCCTACTTCTGGGGGAGGGGCTTCCTTTGCTGAGCTCACAGCCATAGTGGCAGAAAAACAGTAGGACTGAAAAGCCACACTCTCATAATACAGGGACATGACATATGCCCAAGAATAGGCTGAATAAAAATAAGTGTTTGGCAAAACTAATACAATTATGTAAAGTTTAAAAATAAAATAAAATTAAAAAAAATAAAATAAAAAACACTTGAAAAAATAAAAAATAAATGTTCACTCCTTACCACCAGTCAAAGAAGTTTTGAATAATAAGTAACTTCAGGGTATTGCTGAGAGAGTATCAAAAGAAGAAAAACATGCAAGACATGCCAATAGAATGACATCTTCAAAGTGAAAAAGGGAGACAAAAAATAAACCTGTCACCCCTGGTACTTTAAGTAGATTATTTAAAGAAATCTAGTAAACAAAATCATCTTTCAAAAACGAGACTTTCTCAAACAAAAACTAAGGAAATGGAAAGTTAAAATAAGTTCTTCAGCTTGAAAGAATATAGTAGACTTAAACGTTGCTGTTGTTCAGGCATTCAAAGAGTCTGTCTAACTCTTTGTGACCCCATAGACTGCAGCATACCAGGTGTCCCTGTCCTTCGCCGTCTCCTGGAGCCCACTCAAACTCTAAAGTGGGACCATGTAAAGAAATAAATAGCAATGGAGAGGATTTAGAGGGAAGGAAAGTTTAGTTCTGTGGCTTTAAAAAAAAATTAAAGTCCTTATAGATAATTGTCCAATACAAAAAATACTAGCAGTATACTCTATGTTAGTATGTGTAAAAGTAAAACAACACAATAAGTTGGGTCGTAGAATTGGGAAGTACTCTAGTAAGGTTCTTAACTACTAGAAAGTAATATAATACTAACTTGAAGTTAGGCTCTAATTAAATATACATGGTAAACTTTAGTAAAGTGACTTTTTAAAAAGATGTATAAACAGCAGGTTGATGAACTAGTATAGCAGCTTTTTCCTTAGTAGCCAAATATTAGAAACAAATCTGATGTCCTTCAACCAGTGAATGGATACACAAACTTTGGTATGTGCATACAATTGAATACATGAAATGCTACTTAGCAATGAAAAGGAATATTTAGAAATTGCAGTAAACTTTGATAAATACTTTAAGCACTGAAATTCACCCCCTTCAAAAGGGCCTTAGATTTCATAGATCTACTAAAAAACAAATACAAAAAAACAAACAAAAAAACAAACAACTATTCTTAATCCCTCTTTCCTTTCTTTTATTTTTTTTAAAGAACAGATACAAATCTTTGGGTTTCCTTCTATGAGCATATTTTTGTAGAGCTTGATATATAATTTTCTGTTGCATATGATATTACTTGTAAATGTTATAATACAAGTTAATATTTATACACACACACACATATACATATGGATTTGAACCACACAGGCCCATTGGTGCATGGATTTGTCAGGGGAGTGTGTAATTTCCTTGGTTCTGTCTTGCCACAGAAAAATTTGAAGCAATGGACAGACTAGTGTTATAGCTCAGTTTCATTTAGAAAGCAAAGGAAAATACATCCTTGAAGCATGAGGGTGGGTCGACCCAAAAGACAAGAGAGGCCTTCAGCTCAATTTTGGCTCCTCTTTTTATGTGTTTTTTCTCCCACTCCCCCTGCCCCCCGAGTCTGCCCTATGTAAATTGGGCTACCCAAGAGGGCTGTTTGTTTTACCTGAGGTCCTCAGACCTTCCTTTATTCTATTTTCATGGGCTTTTTCCTTCTTTGTCTTTTAGCCACCACCATTTTGGACTCCTTTTTCCTATTTCAGCTACTTAATATTCCCCCCTCAAGAGATGGAGGGCCCAATTATTTGCAAGTTAGGGGTGTTGTGGTCTCTCTGGCTACTTCCTGCTGAACTGGGATGGCAAGAGGCTTTGGGCCTCCCCCTCTTGATAGTCTCAAGCCTCAGAGTCCTTATAGCAGTGTCCATCTAAAGTTGAGTGATATTTTCCATGGTCATCTGTAGTTTTATATATCCTTGTTTAATTGGCACTGCATGTTGTAGGTTGTTGACTTAGGCAGAGACAAAATGGGTTGGACAATTGATAACACATGGAACAATCATAAGCGGCATCAATATGGTGATAACAAGGATTAGTAGGGGCATTAGCCAACTCCAAGTTCCCCTTCACCAGGAGAAGGATCCCCCAAAGAGAGATTGTAGCCACCCCAAGAACTCTCCAGCTCATTCTTTGAGATCCTGAAGGATCTGAATATATTTAGACTTTCTTTAACTTAGCTGGAGGTATTTACCCAGAAACAACATGTCTCATTCAAGATGGCTCAAGTTCCACCTTGTTCGGAGATCAGGAGATCTAGCTTCTGTCCGTTTTGGAGTACAACCCCTGCCAAGCTGTGTTGGCTCTTTAGAGCTATCCTGAGAAATCTTATCCTCAGAAACTTGATTTTGGGGGTGTTCATTAGAATGACACTCATTTGTAGTCCTGAATAAGTATCTCAGAGCTCCCAGGGGCACACAGGTGTATTGAGTTTCCTCTTGTTTTCTTCCATGGCTTGACTTGTGAGAAGTGAATCCAGGAGTCATGTCCTGGTACCTTGACTGCTGTGGGGGTAAAAAGTATTACAGGGTGGGGGCCCTTCCATTTGGATTGGAGTTGAGCCTTGGGGGACCCATATTTCCAGACTTTAATTAGGACTTGAATCCCTGGAGCATATAGTGGTGGCTCTTTAGAATCGTTTGGGTCCTGTTGACACCCCACAAGTAAATATCTTGTTGTAATTGTCCAATGACCATGGTATAAGACTAGAGGGTCTGAGCCTCTGGATCTAGGAAGAGGTCATTGACATAGCAAAAGGTCTCCCATATATCACCTCATAAAGACTAAGACAAATCTGTTCCTTAGAAGCAATACGGGTATGCTGCTGCTGCTAAGTCACGTCAGTCGTGTCCGACTCTGTGTGACCCCACAGACAACAGCCCACCAGTCCCTGGGATTCTCCAGGCAAGGGCACTGGAGTGGGTTGCCATTTCTTTCCCCAATGCAGGAAAGTGAAAAGTGAAAGTGAAGTCGCTCAGTCGTGTCCAACTCTTCGCGACCCCATGGACTGTAGCCTACCAGGCTCCTACATCCATGGGATTTCCCAAGCAAGAATACTGGAGTGGGTTGCCATTGCCTTCTCCAAATACTGGTATGGAGGAGAGCTAATGGTAAAGCCTCCTTCCATCCCAGGGGAGGACACCTGGGTTATCTTTTTTATCACTGATTTTAAGAATTGGTTGGCTCTTTCTACTTTTCCTGAAGACTGAGGCCTCCAGGCACAATTGAGATAATAAGTAATTCCCAGTGCTCCCCTTGGGCGACCTTAGGAGTAAATGATTTCCCATTGTCACTTTGTAATGACCTGGGAAAACCAAATCTCGGAATGATTTCATGGAGCAGTTTTATTACCACCTCCTCAGTCTTAGTCCAGGTGGGAAAGCCTTCAATCCACCCTGTGAATATATCTATCATGAATAATGGTATTTATACCCTTGAGAAACTGGCATCTGGGTGAAGTCCCTCTGCCAGTCCTCTCCTGGGTGGGTCCCACATCGTTGGACAGGCTGGACCAGCTGGGGTCTTTGAGCTCCGTGGGGGTTGTTTAGTTGGCAAGTGGGACAAGAGGAGACTACTTGCCTTATAATCATTTGGAGGCCTTTTCCTCTGAAGGGCTTTTCTAGTAATCTTTGGAGAACCTTTTCCCCTAAATGAGTGGTGGAATGTAAGGAGTTAACCAACTTCCATTGGAGGTTACCAGGCAGAAAAGGGAGTCCCTACTTTTGGAACTACCCCATATGATCCTCTTGAAAGCCCTCAGTCTTAGCTTTAAGAGTTTTACCCTCAGTATGCCTTTCTGGTGCTACACGCACATGTTGCTATCTGGAAAGAAAGAGGCCACTTGCCCTTGAAGGAATGCCACCCACAGATGGAATTCTAGCGGGCATTCAGCATTTCTTTCACAAAGGCCAACTATTTTCTGGTTGTCACTCCAGAAGATTGTAGAGGCAACATTGTGGGACTGGAAGGGGCTCAGGAGAAGAGCATGAAACAGGAGGGAATGGGGAAGAGCACAACTTTTGAAAAAATGACATAGCCCAAGGGCATAACATAAACTGATTAAAATCAGAAGGGTCCAAGATGACAAGTCAAATTCAACTAAACCTTGATCCTTAATACCAAGCTAAATGACACACCCAGTGCCAGGACAGTTCCAAGGCACTGTCAAAAGACCAAGGAGTGGGTGATTCCTCAATTATTGGAATGATCCTCCCACTCATTAGCATATGAAATCACCCAGCTGGTGGGGGCTGGGGGAACTAACCACACTGCATTCCATGGTCTCACCCTCCCCCTGTGATGGCCCACACCCTGTGGAGTGTGCTTCTGTCTAAATCTGAACAAATCCACCTCTTACCTATTGGTGTGTCTCTCACTGAAATTTTTGCAATGAGACATCAAGAGCCTGAGCTTCATTAGGTCCTAAAACCAGGCACCATGGGTTTTGGCGAGCCTCAAGTCCCAGTTGGATACGACTTAGTGGTTAAGCACAGCACAGATTCCCTACCACGTGAGTCTGAGTCCCAATCATAGGTAAATGGTTTCAAGCACAAGTTTCAGAAGTGGAAAGATGATGACCTGCCCAATACTTAGTAAGCAGTAGCATAGATGAAGTGAGGAGCTGAAGGGCAGGAGGAAAAAGCAGTGGGAAAAACGTGCAAAGGAATCCCTTTCATAACCTGCCAGAAAATCTGCTAAATACATGACCTGTGCTCACACTTTTCACTGGCCTGATCCTTGGACAAAGAAGATTAAGGACATAAGAACCCCCACTCGCTTGGGCAACAGCTACTAGGGCACTACAGATAGTGGAGCCTTCAGGACCACCTGTGGCACCCACTGCTGCTCGCCTGTTTGCAGGGGTTTCGAAGAAACAAATGAGAGATTGTAAAGGAATTAACATTTTGTTAGCCATTTGTCCTTCCAGCCGTAGGAGTGAGGGCTTTCTATCCCTACCGGAGGTCTCATGGAATATGAGACTGAGCCCTGTGAGTTTTTAGCTGAGTTTGTTTTTGCTGTCCCAGTTTCCAGCACGCTGGTCTTCTTGTCACTTCCACTGCACTGGGTTGTCTTTGGAGCTTTCGCCGAGTCGGGTTTCTGCTGTGTTTGGTTTCTGCCTCGTGGCAGCAGCGGAACCAAGGTTATTTCAGCCAGGTTAAATCCGAGAAACGGCACCATATATGTCGGGGAGTGTGCAATTTCCTCATTTCTGTCTTGCTGCAGCAAAAATTTGAAGTGATGGATGGACCAGTGTTATAGCTCAGTTTTATTTAGAAAGCAAAGGAGAATACATCCTCAAGGCGTGAGGGTGGGTAGAGAAAAAAGATAAGACAATTGGCACCCAGTTCAATTTTGGCTCCTCTTTTTATATGTTTTTTTTTTCTCCTCCTGCTCCTGAGCCTGCCCTATGTAAACTGGACTAGCCAGGAGGGCTGATTGTTTTACCTGAGGTCCTCACTCTGGTCCTCAGACCTTCCTTTGTTCTATTTTCACGGGCTTTTCCCTTCTTTGTCTTTTAGCCACCGCCATTTTGGAATCCTTTTTTCCTATTCTAACTACCGAACAGATTTAAATATATATATATATATATATATATATATATATATATATATACGCACACACACACATACAGTAAACCCTCTGGATTTATGGGCTTTTGATCAGTGGATTCAGTTAGCTGTAGATCTAAATTTCTGTACATGGTAGGTTGAATTTGCTGACATGAAAAGTAAAGTGAGAGTGAAAGTCACTCAGTCTTGTTCAACTCTTGCAACCCCATGGACTGTAGCCCACCAGGCTCCTCTGTCCATGGGATTCTCCAGGCAAGGATACTGGAGTGGGTTGCCATTTCCTTCTCCTAACCCAGGAATTGAATCCAAGTCTACTGCATTGCAGGTAGATTCTTTACCGACTGTTCATTGTACTACGCAATTTTATATAGGACACTTGGGCACCTGTGGGTTTTGTTATACAAGGTGGACGCTTCTGGAACCAATCTTCAGTGGATTCTGAGGGATGACTGTAGAGTAATAAGATATTCATAACTAGAGTATTCACTTTCTTGGGAAGAAAACTTGGTATTTTGTATTGTTTTTCTTTGCTTGTTCAGTTCTTATCAACATGGCTAAATAGAAAAATGGAATAGAGGTGAGACCCATGGGCGGAGGAGCCTGGTAAGCTGCAGTCCATGGGGTTGTGAAGAGTCGGACAAGACTGAGTGACTTCACTTTCACTTTTCACTTTCATGCATTGGAGAAGGAAATGGCAACCTACTCCAGTGTTCTTGCCTGGAGAATCCCAGGGACGGGGGATCCTGGTGGGCTATCATCTGTAGGGTCGCACAGAGTTGGACACAACTGAAGTGACTTAGCAGCAGCAGCAGCAGCAAATATATAAATAACCAGAAGTCTTCAAGAATGTATAAAATTCTCAAATGTACTTTATTCACAGAAAGGGAAACAGGTTACCTAGATGCTGTGAGAAAGACCACTAGAATTCAGGCCTTTTGACTACTAAATCAATATAATCTTTTCCTCAGTATATCTGTTTGTTCTTATAAGGTAGATTTCACCCAGATCTGGTCCACATATTGATGAAAGACTCTAAAGATCAAATTCTGAATTTACTGGAGAGGCGATAACATCCTTTCTGAATCATGTATTTTCTTTCATATTTTTATTAAGAATGATTTTTGCATCATATGCATATATATGTAGATTTCCTGCTGTCCTGAGAGTAGGAATGAAAGAGCTTTAATAGAATGTATACTTCCCCTCCTCCCACAGTTAAGTTCCTACATTTAATAAAAAATTAGGTCCAGGTTAACTTTTATGCATCAACTTGTGACCTTGATAATAGCCAGGCATATATGGAGAGCTTTAAGCTATGGTGCAGTCTTCCCTCTATTTAAATGCTGCTTGAATGTAGTTTTCAGTAGATATACTTGATTCTGAAGACACTTGAAATACTTCACATATGTTAATTATAGCAATCAAGACTCATAAAGCCTGGAATTTTACAACTTTTCAGAGAGCCTCTGGGAATAAAATATCTTCCAATTCAGTGGGCAAGTTAAATCCAATTATGTTTTTTTCTTTTTATTTTTGGCAGCTTCCCCTTTTGTACTCTTATAATCTGCAAACTTAGAAAAATGGCAAAAGAAAGAAGAGAAAGGCTCTAAACTGTTCTTTTATTAAGAGAAACACAGTCCAATATTATCCTACCATTGTAAGCTCTTCTATTGCCAAAAAGCTCCCTATATTTATATGTAAGAAGGTTGTATTTTCTAGACTGAAAGAGGAAACTTGTCAACATTACCAGGACTTGTTATAGATACAGACAGCTACACCCACGTATACACACATAGGCACACACACCAGGAAGCTACTTTTAAGTTTCAAGTACCAGCATTTGCAACCTTTTATACCTTTCTCATTTTTAATTGGAGAGAACTTAATTCGATAGAGAAAACTAACTAAAGAGCTGAGAAACTAATTATACAAACAGGAAATGGTAGAAACATATATAAAAATAGAACATTGACCAATAACCTGCAGAAACCTGCCTAGGAAGTTAACCTTCCCATATACTACACAGCACAGGACATCAGCCTGCTATAAGTTAGACTTGTAGGAAATCAGATTGTCATCTTTAGTTAACTAAAGAACTAAGAGCTTCTTGTTGAGGAACTAAAGAACCTCTTGATGAGGGTGAAAGAGGAGAGTGAAAAAGCTGGCTTGAAATTCAATATTAAAAACCACTAAGATCATGACATCCAGTCCCATCCCATCATGGCATATAAAAGAAGAAAAAAGTGGAAACAGTGACAGATTTATTTTCTTGGGCACCAAAATCACTGCTGATGGTGACTGCAGTCATGAAATTAAAAGACATTGCCCCTTGGAAGAAAAACTATGACAATCGTAGACAGTGTATTAAAAAGCAGAGACATCACTTCATTGACAAAGTTTTGTAGGGTCAAAACCATGTTTTTTCCACTAGTTATGTATGGATAAATAGTGGAATAGTTATGTTGGGCCATAAAGAAAGCTGAAAGCTGAAGAATTGATGTTTTTGGATTGTGGTACTGGAGAAGATTCTTGAGAGTCCCTTGGACTGCAAGGAGATCAAACCAGTCAATCCTAAAGGAAATCAGTCCTGAATATTCACTGGAAAGACTGATGCTGAAGCTGAAGCTCCAATACTTTGGCCACCTGATGCAAAGAGCCAACTCATTGGAAAAGACCCTCATGCTGGGGAAGAGTAAAGTCAAAAGGAAAAGAGGGTGGCAGAGGATGAGATTGTTAGACTCATCTACTCAATGGACATGAATTTGAGCAAACTTTGGGAGATAGTGAAAGACAGAGTTGCCTGGCATGTTGGAGTCCATAGGGTCACAAAGAGTCAGACATGACTTAGTGACTGAACAACATCTTTTGTAACAGTCCAAGGAACTAAATGATAACTTTCATAGCATTTAGCTCAAAATGTCCAGGACTTGATTAATAACTGACATTTTAAATTTTTGTCCCTGCTTCCAAGTTAGGACAAACCAGGAAAAGTCAAAAGCGTGTCCCTTAATCAATCTCACAGGATGACCTATGTATACACTATGTAGTACACATAGTGGACCTACAACTTCTGCCTACTGAGTCTCTGATCAGGGTATACCTAAAGGCTTCCTTTTTTCCCCATTAAACACACACATACACACCCCCCCCCCCAAGTGGTAGTGTCTGCCTTCCTTACTAAAGCAAGCTCTTAATAAATAGCCTTTGCTTTTCTCATTTGGTTGGTCTTCATTTATTTCCACGGAGCAAAAATTCAAAATAAACAACAACAAAAATCTCTGTTTCAGAATCTCTAAAATGCTTGAATGTACTCATGGTTGAAATATTCACTTTCATAATTAAACTCATCTTTTTTATAAAGTCATCTAGTGGAAATTATTTCACTTTGGGAACATTTTTGTTATTTTTAAAAATAGTAAATTATGTATCTACACATATGTTAATATTATGATTCTAAATGTATTTTTATTTATAGAATCCATATTTTTTAATGTTTTCATTGAAAATCTAAGGTAAAATTATCCATATTATATGGACATATGTGTGTATATCTGTGTGAGTAGATATGTGCATATGATTATGTTTTTAAAATATATATATATATATATATATATATATAGGTAAGTCAATGGAACAGAATATGAGTTTATTATAAAACATTAAAATGTTATCTTCTTTCTTTGTATTTATTATTTAAGTAATTATATAAATAATACCTGGTTACATGATTACCAAAATAATAATTTTCTTTACAGATCATTAAGAATTTACAATTGACTGAGTTATTCTATTATTAGAGTATATTTTTTAAAATTTTTATTTGGAGTATAGTTGATTTACAATGTTGTGTTAGTGTCTGTGGGCTTTCCTCGTAGCTCAGTTGATAAAGAATCCACCTATAATGCAGGAGACCCTGACTCATTTCCTAGGTTGGGAAGATCCACTGGAGAAGGGATAGGCTACCCACTCCAGCATTCTTAGGCTTTCCTTGTGGCTCAGTGATAAATTAGACTGGGATTAAAATATACATGCTATTATATATAAAATAGATAACTAACAGGGATCTATTATTAGAATATTAGTCAACAATTTTTTAGCCCTGGCTTTTATTATTTTCTTACTTTACAGGGATAAATAATGAAAGTCAAATTTTCCATACATTATTGTTTCATTAGCTATCTTCCTTATAGATCTTGGACAGTTTCTTTAGAATAGCTTTGTTCATTTTGCTTTTTAATATGAGAGCACTTGGAAAACTTATAATATAATTTTTCCATACATTTATCTTACAATAAACAAGAAAACATAAAGTCAGGATCAGGGAAAGAAAATATAGGACTGCTGCTGCTGCTAAGTCGCTTCAGTCGTGTCCGACTCTGTGCGACCCCATAGACGGCAGCCCACCAGGCTCCCCCATCCCTGGGATTCTTCAGGCAAGAACACTGGAGTGGGTTGCCATTTCCTTCTCCAATGCATGAAAGTGAAAAGTGAAAGTGAAGTCGCTCAGTCGTGTCCAACCCCGAGCGACCCCATGGACTGCAGTCTACCAGGCTCCTCCGTCCATGGGATTTTCCAGGCAAGAGTACTGGAGTGGGGTGCCATTGCCTTCTTCGAATATAGGACTACCCAAACTCAAATGTTATGGATTCCTATTCTGTGTCAATAAGCCTTATGCAATTAGTTACTTTTTTCCCTCAATTCTGTTTTCTTTTTGTATAATCTTATCATATTTCAATGTGATGTTTATGTTTTAGTTCAACTCGGTACAAGTCATAAATATGAACATCTACATATTAGGAATCTTACTGTATTGGCCTTTGTGTGTATCCATATTCTATTTTGCAAAGCATATTACTAAGAGTGCATATAATGATTTCAAACAGTACTCATCACTACAGTTTATAGTGACATTATGTGACACTAGACAAGTTTTTTGACCTGTCTACACCTCACATTTCTCATTTATAAACTAGGGATTGCAATAGTATTTACTTCATAGGATAAATCTTTTGAATTAAGAGCACTAATAATATGCTTAGATTGGTATCTGGAACAAAATAGTAGCTCAATAAACATTAACTATTACCTAACAGCACTGTCAAATGAATGTCATTCATGATCATTGGATCAAAAGAATGATAAGCTTTCTTCTTGTTTAGGCTCTCCACTGCATGATTTCTATGGTATAATGTTTCCTCCCCTAAACATAACACCAGGAGCAAAATTTCACTGGATTTTCACTAGGAGGAAAATCTCACTGGATGGTATCTAGTAACATTTAACTGGAATTCCTGTGTAGGTGGTAAAGTAATTTATCCCTATTCTTCATCAGTTCAGTTCAGTTCAGTTCAGTCACTCAGTCATGTCTGACTCTTTGCAACCCCATGAACACAGCATGACAGGCCTCCCTGTCCATCACCAACACAAAGAGTCCACCAAAACCCATGTCTGTTAAGTTGCTGATGCCATTCAACCATCTCATCCTCTGTCGTCCCCTTCTCCTCCTGCCCTCAATCTTTTCCAGCATCAGGGTCTTTTCAAATGAGTCAGCTCTTCTCATCAGGTGGCCAAAGTATTAGAGTTTCAGCTTCAACATCAGTTCATTATTCATCCAATGAACACCTAGGACTGATTTCTTTTAAGATGGACTGGTTGGATCTCCTTGCAGTCCAAGGGACTCTTAAGAGTCTTCTCCAACACCACAGTTCAAAAGCATCAATTCTTTGGCACTCAGCTTTCTTTATAGTCCAACTCTCACATCCATACATGACCACTGGGGAAACCATAGCCTTGACTAGATGGACCTTTGTTGGCAAAGTAATGGCTCTGCTTTTTAATATGCTGTCTAGGTTGATCATAACTTTCCTTCCAAGGAGTAAGTGTCTTTTAATTTCATGGCTGCAATCACCATCTGCAGTGATTTTGGAGCCCAGAAAAATAAAGTCTCTCACTGTTTCCACTGTTTCCCCATCTATTTGCCACACATTCTATTTATGTCATTGAGTTCCTCAATTTACAAACTCTCTGTCTTTAGATTCAAAGTCTAAGGATATTTGAGATTGTTGTGACATGACTGTGCTTTTCTTAATCTTCACATTTCAGACTAAATTATTGATGGTTCTGTAGTATTATCCACCTCCACTCAAATTCCCTGTCCAATTCCTTACCTCTGTGGCACCACTTGGTTTTTTTCTTGGGCCCATCACTTTTTGCCATTATTTTGCTCATTCACTGTCCTTCTTTCTCATTGTTTTTTGATATTATTGTTGGGGATTTTTTTTTGTTTACCTAATTTATTCAGTAGGCTATATGATATATGAAGGATGTGATTTCATCCCTCCTGTCTCTCCTTAAGTATGATGTCTGGGTGTTCAAATAATATGTAGAATAACCACACACTGGGAAATCTAGAACTTGTTTGCATAATTCTACTCCCCAAATTAGAAAGGTAAGGAGGCATAATGGAGAGGGTTAAGGTTAGAGAAGGGTAAAAGTGTCAGGAATATTAAGTTTTCCTTCTGTTTGTCAATATAAAGCTGTTTATTTAAGCAGCTTTCAGTAAGAATATAAATGTATGCAGATACAGAGAATGGTATATGATACCCTATATAAAAAAATAGGGATTTCAGTTTTCCTTGTTATAAAGCATCTATAATGTAGCACTAATCTGAAATAACAATTGAAATGACACAAGCATTTAGACTTGACCTGGTAGTTATAGCTATTCAAGAGTCTTTGCTGTTCAGAAATTTAAATATTTTGTCTTCTACAGTTAAAAACTGTTTTCTTTACTAGAAGACCTATTGGACCAACTGAACTAGAAAAGTTAGTACATGATCTTGGTACATTCAATATAACATTTATTTGTTGTTTGTTATTTTAGTTTTTTCTCTACTTTTCGGATGCTGCTTTTTGCTGTGAGAATGTGAAATCCTATAAGAACAATGCTTTATTTATTTGGCATTTCCACAGTGCCTTGTGTAATGCTTTTCTGATAAGAATTGCTGACTAAATGGCATCTATATACACTTGAGACTATAGACTACTCTTTTCACTGCCACCATATAAATCACTATTTTAGCTGTCTTTAAATCCTGAACAATTTACTGAGGCTCATATGTATAGTTAGTTACCATAGTAAGTGCAAAATAAAGTCATACTGAAAGAATGATATAACCTAATTTGAGCTCATTTGGATTCCCTATCCAGAGAAGTGGAAACAATACATGTGTTATCTTAAGTTGCTAAGTTTGGGAGTAATTTGTTATGCAGCAATATATACCTAATACAGGCATACATCAAAGTACATACATCTGCTCATTCAAAAATGTGCTGCCTGGACAAGTTACTATAATAAACTACAGAAAAACTGGGCAAAAGGTACTCCTATACTCTAATAGGTAGGTAATGCATGTGAATAGCTACGTGGTAATAAGGTAGAAAGTGATATACCTTAAAAGATTTTAAAATTCAGGGCTAAGAGAGCATAAAAGAGAGGACTTTGATGTTGAACTGTATACCCTCTACTTTCAAAAGATATCTTGTTGCCCCCAATACCTCAGAATGTGATCTTATTTAGACATAGGGTTTTTTGCAGATGAACTAGTTCAATTCAGATGAGGTCCATTGGAGTAAAGTGAGACCCTAATTCAGTATGACCAGTGTCCTTATAAAGAAGACAGCTTTGTGAGAACAGATTTACAGAGAGAGAATGCCCTGTGATGATAAAGATAAACATTGGACTTACACTACTGCAAGCAAAGGGTTGTCAAATATCGATGGAAAGCCAGCATAAGCTAGGAAAAGGCAAGAAAGGAGGTCCCTACAGGTTTCTGGTGTCATGGCTCTGCTGACATCCTGACTTCAAACTTCCAGCTTTCAAAACTATGATTTTAAGCCACCCAATCTGTGATAATTTGTTACAACACTTACAGGAAACTGTTACATAAGGCTTTGGATTCAGACCACTTGGGTTTTCATCCAGGCTTTGCAGACTAATGCTGGGCTCTTGGGCAAGTTACTGAACCTCTAGTTTGTGATGCGTTTCTTATGGCAGCCTGAGAAAAATAACAGAGAGGGAGGGTTTTCCTAGAATCTCATTAGGATTTCAGGAGAACAGAAGCATCTGTTCTCACATGTCTGTCTTTCTAATAAGGACACTGGTCATACTGAATTAGGGGCCCACTGGACTCCAGTGGACTTTGATAAGCTTCATGTGTCCTCCATCATCCAGAGGCACCTCCAACCCAAGCACTCAGATTTTAGAGCCAGTGGAGGAATCCTACTTCCTCACATAACAGTTTGTATGTTTGGAGTGTTTTGAGGCAAGAGACTAAACTTTGTGCTTCAGTTTTCAAATCTCTAGGATGGATATTTAGGATAGATTTTATAATTCACAGTTTTATCACAGGGTTAATTGAGGCAGTGCAGACAGAGTTTTAAAAGTAGTGCTGTGTGCATTTTAAGTGCTCAATAAGGCTCAAATACCTCATTTTCTTTGGAACCAGACTGTCTCATCACACATGGATTTGACTGTAGCTGAGAAACCAAAAGGACTTCCTTTCCATTGGTGTTTAAGTATGCATGGCCTAGTTGGTCACTGACACTAGGCCATTTCAGAGTTTCTTCTTTCACACACATTGGAGATGATGGTTGTATGAGTTAAAACCTACAGAATGATGGTTTCTTTCCTAGAAGTCTTTTTTGCAGCAGAAGTTAAATCTTCCAAATGTCTAATACACAATGAAGAAGGCAGCTACACAATAAAGTATTATCTTTTCTTAGCACCAGTCTGCTCCTATATTTCACAAAGAATCTCAGTTAAGCCTGCCTCTGAAGGATGGAAATGGCTCAAAATAATACTAATACTCTTCGGACACTTAATGTGACATGCCACCAGCTGTGTAACTCAGCCAAATAGAAGAGAGTCAGAAAGAGAGGGCAGATAAAAATACTGTACTCCCTGGGCACAATGAGTTATAACTTCAAAAGAAGGAGAGGAGTTGAGTACTGTTAGGAAAACAACAGTGGCTGTCAGACCCACCTTGCCTGAGGCCCTCTGAAAGCAGGAGGTTTTTTTATCACAAACAAGAACTAAGTGAACCTGTAAGAGAGAACCCTAAACTACACTAGTTTGGGCAAATAGTTGCTGCCTCTGAAAAAAAGAAGATTTCTTATGTGAATGCCACGTGGAAGGGATTATAGCCAAAAGGACTGCCTTGTAGTCCATAGCTGGGCTTCTCCAGTCACTGATCACTGCAGGAAATATATCCTGAGCAAACATTGTCTAAGATCTTTGCCCATGACCTGAATAAAAAGCTTAGGCTATACCCATTGAATTTACAGATGAAATAAGTATTAATAGTATAGGTTTCTTTATAAGATCAGTTTTAGGAAGAGTACAATTTTACAGCAATATTTTTTATTTCAACAATGCAAGGGGGCAAGAGCAAAGCAATACCCTAAAGGAGAGCTTAAAAGAAGCAAAATGGAATAAGGAAAAGCTGATTATGTACACACACCTAGCTGAACATCTCAGTGGATAAAAGGGGATAAATCTACATTGACATGGTGATGTTCTATTTAATGGTGTAATAAAATTCTACTAAGGAAGGTGTTCAAAAGGTATCATTAAAGTGTTAATATTTTTTTCCAATTCTTGTTTTGATATTTCCTGAAAACTATTTCATTATTGTTTCTATGGATATTGTCCTCAGTGATGTGAATTTTTGCCAGTATACCATTATCAGTCCATTTATTTTTCTAAATACAGAAATTTATAGAAAAATGGAAAGAATATTAGCTGCATACTTAGTAACTATAGAGCAGAATTTAGCATTTTTTTAAATTTTAAATACATTTCTTATTGTCATCAGCTGAACTACAAGGGAAGTCCAAGAATACTAGAGTGGGTAGCCTGTTCCTTCTCTAGCAGAACTTCCTGACCCAGGAACTGAACCAGGGTCTCCTGCACTTCAGGCAGATTCTTTACCAACTGAACTATCAGGGAAGCCCTGTATTGTCATATAACATACATAAAGAAATGTGTGCCTTTGAATAAATTTATATAAAGTGAATATACTCTAGTAACTAGTATCCAGGTTGAGCATTAGAACATTGTCACTCCTCATGAAGTATCCTTATCTTGCTCCCAGACACTGCGTTTCTCTAGATAGGCACTATCCATACTGCTAACACTGTTTATAACTTTCTCCTCTCTTCCTATTTTATGTAAATGGAATTATACTGGGAGCATCTTTTGTTGACTATCTTCTTTAGTTCAACATGAAACTAAAAGATGCTACTCCTTGGAAGGAAAGATATGACCAACCTAGATAGCATATTAAAAAGCAGAGACATTACTTTGCCAACAAAGGTCCATCTAGTCAAGGCTATGGTTTTTCCTGTGGTCGTGTATGGATGTGAGAGTTGGACTGTGAAGAAGGCTGAGCGCCGAATAATTGATGCTTTTGAACTGTGTTGTTGGAGAAGACTCTTGAGAGTCCCTTGGACAGCAAGGAGATCCAACCAGTCCATTCTGAAGGAGATCAGCCCTGGGCTTTCTTTGGAAGGAATGATGCTAAAGCTGAAACTCCAGTACTTTGGCCACCTCATGCGAAGAGTTGACTCATTGAAAAAGACTCTGATGCTGGGAGGGATTGGGGGCAGGAGGAGAAGGGGACGACAGAGGATGAGATGGCTGGATGGCATCACTGACTCGATGGGCGTGAGTCTGAGTGAACTCCGGGAGTTGGTGATGGACAGGGAGGCCTGGCGTGCTGTGATTCATGGGGTTGCAAAGAGTCGGAAACGACTGAGCGACTGATTTGATCTGATCTGATGTTTGTTCAATTAATCTATACTATTGAGAATGGCAAGAGTTGTTTATTCTCATTGATGTATGCTGCTGCTGTTACTGCTAATTCGCTTCAGTCATGTCTGACTCTGTGCAACACCATAGACGGCAGCCCACCAGGCTCCCCTGTCCCTGGGATTCTCAAGGCAAGAACACTGGAGTGGGTTGCCATTTCTTTCTTCATAGTACTCTATTATTTGAATATACCACTATTTAGTTATGCTATTAATGGCACCCCACTCCAGTACTCTTGCCTGGAAAATCCCATGGACGGAGGAGCCTGGTAGGCTGCAGTCCATGAGGTCGCTAAGAGTCGGACATGACTGAGGGACTTCACTTTTACTTTTCATTTTCATGCATTGGAGAACGAAATGGCAACCCACTCCAGTGCTCTTGCCTGGAGAATCCCAGGGACAGAGGAGCCTGGTAGGAGGCCGTCTATGGGGTCGCACAGAATCGGACATGACTGAAGTGACTTAGCAGTATTACTGTTGAGGAACAGTTGGATTATTTCCATTTGGGATACTATAGCTGGTATTGTTTTTAACAATTTGCATATGACTTTTGGTAGAAGTATTTAATAGACATTTCTGTTTGGCACTCTGTGCTGGTGGGTGAGGGACTGGCAGACTAGGTCTTCAGATAAATATTATCAGGAACTGATTTTAAGAGCCCAATCCTTTACCTTCATATGTCTAAAAAAGCACTAAAATATTTCATGGTGATGAATATTGCTCATGATTGTTGCTCCATGCAGAAAAATTGATAAGACTAGCAGAAACCTTCTGTAAAAATACATCAGTTCAGTTCAGTTCAGTCGCTCAGTTGTGTCCAACTCTTTGCAACCCCATGAATCGCAGCACGCCAGGCCTCCCTGTCCATCACCAACTCCCGGAGTTCATTCAGACTCACGTCCATCGAGTCAGTGATGCCATCCAGCCATCTCATCCTCTGTCGTCCCCTTCTCCTCCTGCCCCCAATCCTTCCCAGCATCAGAGTCTTTTCCAATCACTCAACTCTTTTCATGAGGTGGCCAAAGTACTGGAGTTTCAGCTTTAGCATCATTCCTTCCAAAGAAATCCCAGGGCTGATCTCCTTCAGAATGGACGGGTTGGATCTCCTTGCAGTCCAAGGGACTCTCAAGAGTCTTCTCCAACACCACAGTTCAAAAGCATCAATTCTTCGGCGCTCAGCCTTCTTCACAGTGCAACTCTCACATCCATACATGACCATAGGAAAAACCATAGCCTTGACTAGATGGACCTTTGTTGGCAAAGTAATGTCTCTGCTTTTGCATATGCTATCTAGGTTGGACATAACTTTCCTTCCAAGGAATAAACGTCTTTTAATTTCATGGCTGCAGTCACCATCTGCAGTGATTTTGGAGCCCAAAAAAATAAAGTCTGCCACTGTTTCCACTGTTTCCCCATCTATTTCCCATGAAGTGATGGGACCGGATGCCATGATTTTTGTTTTCTGAGTGTTGAGCTTTAAGCCAATTTTTTCACTCTCCACTTTCACTTTCATCAAGAAGCTTTTTAGTTCCTCTTCACTTTCTTCCATAAGGGTGGTACCATCTGCATATCTGAGGTTATTGATATTTCTCCCGGCAATCTTGATTCCAGCTTGTGTTTCTTCCAGTCCAGCGTTTCTCATGATGTACTCTGCATGTAAGTTAAATAAGCAGGGTGACAATATACAGCCTTGACGTACTCCTTTTCCTATTTGGAACCAGTCTGTTGTTCCATGTTCAGTTCTAACTGTTGCTTCCTGACCTGCATACAGATTTCTCAAGAGGCAGGTTGGGTGGTGTGGTATTCTCATCTCTTTCAGAATTTTCCACAGTTTATTGTGATCCACACAGCCAAAGGCTTTGGCATAGTCAATAAAGCAGAAATAGATGTTTTTCTGGAACTCTTGCTTTGCATATTTCCCCCTTCACCAAAATCACATATAAAATGACCTTCCTCCCACCTCTTTGAAGCAGTTTCTCAGAGCTATCTGAAGTGCTGTCTCCTGCCCTGAAGTACTCATTTTGCAGTAGTTAAAACTTAACTCACAAATTTCATGTTGCGCAAGTTTTTAAAAGTTGATACTGGCAAAGACTCAGCTAATGAAAAGCCATGGACTCTCTTTACTATAGCTCTCCCAACTCCCTTGCCATGAAAAACTTACATGTGGCTTGCCATGGTTGCAGACACTGAATTACAGTTCCCTGCTGATCCCAAATAAAAGCATCTTTGCTGGAAAAGTGCCTGGCAGTCTGTTCCAGATGGACAATATATCGTTTGCTCTGAAGCATGAAAAGAGACAGTGCTGGTTACTTGGATCTACGCTAACTGAAATTTTGTTTTACTTGCCTGAAAATAACACTGTTTTTTTATGTTAGAGATCTGAAAACAAATTTTAATTTTCTAATTAAACTTTTGGGATATAGACACATATGTATTTGTAAGAATAATACAGAGAGATGCCATGTATCATGTATTCACTTATCCCAATGATAGCCAATTGGAAAACTGTAGTGCAGTGTTACAACCAGATATTGATGCTGACATCCTTGCATTCAAAGTACAGAACATTCCCATCAGCCACAAAGGTCCTGTGTCCTTTAATAGTCATAGTCACTTCCCTCTCTGTCTCCCCTTCTCTTTTATCCCAATCAATTACTAATCTGTTCTCCATTTCTATAGTTTTCCTACTTTTTTAAAAAATTTTTTGCTTAATTATTAAAACATGAAAGCTCATTGTTGAATTAGAAAATAAAGAAAGAAGAAATCATTAATATTTTAATAATGAATATTTCATTATCCTTTTTTTTTACATATTTGAGCACATATAATATATGTGATGTTTGTTTCCTGCTTTTATTACTTTATTTTTTTATTTATTTTTTTCTTTCTTGTTTCTTTTCCTTTTTTATTTTATTTTATATTTTAACTTTACAATATTGTATTGAATTTGCCATATATCAACATGAATCCACCACAGGTATACACGTATTCCCCATCCCGAACCCTCCTCCCTCCTCCATCAACCCTACCATCCCTCTGGGTCATCCCAGTGTACCAGCCCCAAGCATCCAGTATCGTGCATCGAACCTGGACTGGTGACTCATTTCATATATGATATTATACATGTTTCAATGCCATTCTCCCAAATCATCCCATCCTCTTCCTCTCCCAAAAGACTGTTCTATACATCAGTGTCTCTTTTACTGTCTCGTATACAGGGTGTTGTTACCATCTTTCTAAATTCCATGTATATGTGTTAGTATACCGTATTGGTGTTTTTCTTTCTGGCTTACTTCACTCTGTATAATAGACTGCAGTTTCATCCACCTCATTAGAACAGATTCAAGTGTATTCTTTTTAATGGCTGAGTAATATTCCATTGTGTATATGTACCACAGCTTTCTTATCCATTCATCCACTGATGGACAGCTAGGTTGCTTCCATGTCCTGGCTATTATAAACAGTGCTGCGATGAACATTGGGGCACACATGTCTCTTTCAATTCTGGTTTCCTCAGTGTGTATGCCCAGCAGTTCCTACTTTAAGAATGTGATATAAATTTAATTATCTAATATGTAGTATGTAACCCTTTGTGATTGCCGTTTTTACTTGGCAATTTTTACTAATTCCCTGGACATTCATTCAAATTGTTGGGAGTATAAATAGTATTTTCTTTTTTATTCTTGACTAGTGGTCCCTGTGGTTGACTGTGGCTCAGATCATGAACTCTTATTGCCAAATTCAGACTAAAATTGAAGAAAGTAGGGAAAACCACTAGACCATTCAGGTATGACCTAAATCAAATTCCTTATGATTAGACAGTGGAAGTGAGAAATAGATTTAAGGGACTACATCTGATAGATAGAGTACCTGATAAACTATGGACTGAGGTTCATGACATTGTACAGAAGACAGGGATCAAGACCATCCCCATGAAAAAGAAATGCAAAAAAAGCAAAATGGCTGTCTGGGGAGGCCTTACAAATAGCTGTGAAGAGAAGTAAAAAGCAAAGGAGAAAAGGAAAGATATAAGCATCTGAATGCAGAGTTCCAAAGAACAGCAAGAAGAGATAAGAAAGTCTTCCTCAGCGATCAATGCAAATAAATAGAGGAAAACAACAGAATGTGAAAGACTAGAGATCTCTTCAAGAAAATTAGAGATACCAAGGGAACATTTCATGCAAAGATGGGCTTGATAAAGGACAGAAATGGTATGGACCTAAAAGAAGCAGAAGACATTAAGAAGAGGTGGCAAGAATACACAGAAGAACTGTACAAAAAAGATCTTCATGACCCAGATAATCACGATGGTGTGATCACGACCTAGAGCCAGACATCCTGGAATGTGAAGTCAAGTGGGCCTTAGAAAGCATCACTATGAACAAAGCTAGTGGAGGTGATGGAATTCCAGTTGAGCTATTTCAAATGCTGGAAGATGATCCTGTGAAGTGCTGCACTCATTATGCCAGCAAATTTGGAAAACTCAGCAGTGACCACAGGACTGGAAAAGGTCAGTTTTCATTCCAATCCCAAAGAAAGGCAATGCCAAAGAATGCTCAAACTACTGCACAATTGCACTCATCTCGCACACTAGTAGAGTAATGCTCAAAATTCTCCAAGCAAGGCTTCAGCAATATGTGAACCGTGACCTTCCAGATGTTCAAGCTGGTTTTAGAAAAGGCAGAGGAACCAGAGATCCAATTGCCAACATCCGCTGGATCATGGAAAAAGGAAGAGAGTTCCAGAAAAACATCTATTTCTGCTTTATTGACTATGCCAAAGTGTTTGACTGTGTGGATCACAATAAACTGTGGAAAATTCTGAAAGAGATGGGAATAACAGCCCACCTGACCTGCCTCTTGAGAAACCTATATGCATGTCAGTAAGCAACAGTTAGAACTGGACATGGAACAACAGACTGGTTCCAAAGAGGAAAAGGAGTATATCAAGGCTGTATATTGTCACCCTGCTTATGTAACTCCTATGCAGAGTACATCATAAGAAACGCTGGAAGAAGCACAAGCTGGAATCAAGATTGCTGGGAGAAATATCAATAACCTCAGATATGCAGATGACACCACCCTTATGGCAGAAAGTGAAGAGTTACTGAAAAGCCTCTTGATGAAAGTGAAAGAGGAGAGTGAAAAACTTGGCTTAAAGCTCAACATTCAGAAAACGAAGGTCATGGCATCCGGTCCCATCACTTCATGGGAAATAGATGGGGAATCAGTGGAAACAGTGGAAACTTTATTTTTTGGGGCTCCAAAATCACTGCAGATGGTGACTTCAGCCATGAAATTAAAAGACGTTTACTCCTTGGAAGGAAAGTTATGACCAACCTAGATAGCATATTGAAAAGCAGACACATTACTTTGCCAACAAAGGTCCATCTAGTCAAGGCTATGGTTTTTCCAGTGGTCTTGTATGGATGTGAAATTTGGTCTATGATGAAAGCAGAGTGCCGAAGAATTGATGCTTTTGAACTGTGGTGTTGGAGCAGAGTCTTGAGTGCCCCTTGGACTGCAAGGAGATCCAACCAATCCATTCTAAAGGAGATCAGTCCTGGGTGTTCATTGGAAGGACTGATGCTAAGGCTGAAACTCCAATACTTTGGCCTCCTCATGCAAAGAGTTGACTCATTGGAAAAGACTCTGATGCTGGGAGGGATTGGGGGCAGGAGGAGAAGGGGACGACAGAGGATGAGATGGCTGGATGGCATCACCGACTTGATGGACATGAGTTTGGGTGAACTCTGGGAGTTGGTGATTGACAGGGAGTCCTGGCGTGCTGGGATTTATGGGGTCGCAAAGAGTCAGACACGAATCTTTGAGTGGCTGAACTGAACTGAACTGAACTGAGTAGTCCCTGTTGTGGATGTACTGCGCGTTTAACCATTTACTATTGAAGTATCCTTGAGCTATTTCCAATCTTGGTTATTATGAATGTAGGTGTATGGACATTTATGTGTAAGTTTATGTATAGATATAAGGTTATTTTAATTTATCCAAGGTAAAAGTTTAAGAGTGCAATATCTGGGGAGTAGGGTTGATGCATATATTATAAGAAAATACATATTTTCACAGCAGTTGTATCATTTTACCTTCCTACCAGCAATATATATGTGACAAAGTTGTGTATGTTGATCTTGTATCCTAAAGCATTGCTAACTTACATTTTTGTTCTAGGACTTTTGTTTTTTTGTACATTCTTTGGGATGTTAGATGAAAACAATTATGTGCTGTGCTGTGTACTAAGTCGTTTCAGTTGTGTCCCACTCTTTGCGATGCTATGGACTGTAGCCCACCAGGGTTCTCTGTCCATGGGATTCTCCATGCAAGAATACTGGAGTAAGTTGCCAATTCCTGCTCCAGGGGATCTTCCCAACCCATGACTGAGCCCACATCTCTTATGGCAGGCAAATTCTTTACCACTAGCACCACCTAGAAAGCCCACAAATAGTCATGCCATGCAAAGCAGGAACAGTTTCATTTCTGTCTTTTCAGAGTGCTTGCCCTTTTATTTATTTCTTTTGCCTATTTCTCTTACGTCAGTAGTGTCTGGAATTTCTGGTACTCTGTTAAACAAGACAGAAATATTTTCCTTGTCACTATCTTATGGGGAACATAATCATTCTTTGATCATTAAATATTATGTTAGCAATAAGTTTTGTGTATTTTTTTTTTTTCTTTTTAATCAAGTTTAAAACATTGTCTTCCGTTCCTCATTTGCTGAGGTTTTATGTTAGGTTTTGTTGAATACTTTTTCTGCATCAATTACTATGGTCATATGTTTTGCTTTATCAGCCTGTTAATATGGGGATTACATTGATTGAGTTTTAAATATTGAAGACTTGCATACCTAAAAGATAAACCCCACTTAGTCTTTTTATACATTGCTAGCTGATTAACTTCACTTTCACTTTTTACTTTCATGCATTGGAGAAGGAAATGGCAACCCACTCCAGTGTTCTTGCCTGGAGAATCCCAGGGAGTGGGGAGCCTGGTGGGCTGCCGTCTATGGGGTTGCACAGAGTTGGATATGACTGAAGCGACTTAGCAGCAGCAGCAGCAGATTCTCTTTGACTGTATTTCTAGAGGAGTGGTATATGTAAGTTCATATATTCTGTAGTTCTCTTTATTTGCACGTTTTCCTGGTTTTGGTAGCAGAGTAATACAAACCTCATAAAATGAATTGTTTGCTCTTCTTTTGTTTTCTGAATGGCATTTTGTAAAGTTGGTATTAATCGTTCTTTGAATATTTAGTGGAATTCTCTAGTAAAACCATCTGGACCTGGAAATTTTTCCCTAAGACCTTTTAAATTGCAAATTCAGTTTTTTTGACGATTGTAGAAACTATCCTGGTTTTCTGTTTCATCTTTGTTAAGTTTTGGGTTTTGCAGTCTTTGAGGATCTGATTGATTTCTTCTAAGTTGTTGACTTTATGAGTGTATAGTTGTTTACAATATTCTGTATGTACTTGAAATGGCTACAAGATCTGCAGTGGTATCCCCTGTTTCATTGCAAATAATGATGATTCTTGTCTTCTTTTATATAACTTTTTCAACTTAGCAAGAGATTTATCAATTTTATTAATTTTTTAAAGGCCAAATTTTTTCCACTTATTTTATGTACTGCTTTCTTATATACTATTGCATTGGTTTCTGCTCTTTAATATTTCCTTCCTGTTTTCTTGATTTGAACTGGCTTAACTCTTATTTTTCTACTTTCTTGAGGTAAAGATTTAGTTTTTTCTTTGAGAACTTTCCTATTTTCTGGTATTAAAAATTAATGATATAAGTTTGCCCCTCAGCCCCCAATTTAGTTGTTTCTCATATATTTTTATATATCTTAAAGGTCCATCTAGTCAAGGCTATGGTTTTTCCAGTGGTCATGTATGGATGTGAGAGTTGGACTGTGAAGAAAGCTGAGCACCGAAGAATTGATGCTTTTGGACTGTGGTGTTGGAGAAGACTCTTGAGAGTCCCTTGGACTGTAGGGAGATCCAACCAGTCCATTCTGAAGGAGATCAGCCCTGGGATTTCTTTGGAAGGAATGATGCTAAAGCTGAAACTCCAGTTCTTTGGCCACCTCATGCGAAGCGTTGACTCATTGGAAAAGACTCTGATGCTGGGAAGGATTGGGAGCAGGAGGAGAAGGAGGGGATGACAGAGGATGAGATGGCTGGATGGCATCACTGACTCGATGGATGTGAGTCTGAGTGAACTCCAGGAGTTGGTGATGGACAGGGAGGCCTGGCGTGCTGTGATTCATGGGGTCGCAAAGAGTTGGACACGACTGAGCAACTTAACTGAACTGAATTTCCTTTCAAGTTAATGTAGTTTATTACTTCCATTTGATCCTGCATTTTGTACTTACAGATTTCTTAGGAAAGTATTGTCTAATTCCCTGTTTGGAGAGTTTCATTTTGTCTTCTTGTTAAGGATTTCTAATTTGCTTCAATTATGGTTAGAAGTCATAGTCCTGTATGATTTCAGTTTTCTTCTTTTTTTTTTTTTTTTTCTCTTTAATTTGTTAGGTTGTTTTGTGGCAGTTGTATTTTACTTTATAGACTATAGATTTTTCTTCTGTTGTTCTCTGGTATGACATCTATAATGGATTTAACATTTTAAAGGAATATGGGAAAATCAGTTCAGTTCAGTGGCTCAGTCATGTCGACTCTGCCACCCCATGGACTGTACCATGCCAGGATTCCCTGTCTATCACCAACTCTTGGAGCTTGCTCAAACTTAAGTCCATCGAGTTGGTGATGCCATCCAACTGTCTCATTGTCTGTCATCCCCTTCTCTTCCTGCCTTCATTCTTTCCCAGCATCAGGGTCTTTTCCAATGAGTCAGTTCTTCCCATCAGGTGGCCAAAGTATTGGGGTTTTAGCTTCAGCACCAGTCCGTCCAGTGGATCTTCAGGATTGATTTCCTTTAGGATTGGTTGGACCTCTTTGCAGTCCAAGGGCCTCTCCAGAGTCTTGTCCAACATTACAGTTCAAAAGCATCAATTCTTCGGTGCTCAGCTTTCTTTATGGTCCAAGGCTCACATACATACATGCCTACTGGAAAAACCATAGCTTTGACTATATGGACCTTTGTCAGCAAAGTAATGTCTCTGCTTTTTAATATGTTTAGTTTTGTCATAACTTTTCTTCCAAAGAGTAAGCATCTTTTAATTTCATGGCTGCAGTCACCATCTGTAGTGATTTTGGTGCCCAAGAAAATAAAGCCTGTCACTATTTCCATCATTTTCCCATCTACTTGCCATGAAGTGATGGGACCAATGCCATGATCTTTGTGTTTTGAATGTTGAGTTTTAAACCAGCTATTTCACTCTCCTCTTTCACTTTCATCAAAAGGCTCTTTAGTTCCTCTTCACTTTATGTCAGTAAGGGTGGTGTCATCTGCATATCTGAGGTTATTGATATTTCGCCTGCCAGTCTTATTCCCAGCTTGTGCTTCATCCAGCCCAGTATTTCACATGATGTACTCTGCATATAAGTTAAATAAGCAGGGTGACAATATATAGCCTTGACATAGTCTTTTCCCTATCTTGAAGCAGTCTGTTGTTCCATGTCCAGTTCTAACTGTTGCCTCTTGACCTGCATACAGATTTTTCAGGAGGCATGTAAGGTGGTCTGGTATCCCCATGTCTTTAAGAATGTTCCACAAATTGTTGTGGATACATAGAGTCAATGGCTTTAGTGTAGTCAATGAAGCAGAAGTAGATATTCTTCTGGAATTCTCTTGCTTTTTTTCTATGATCCAACAGATGTTGGCAATTTGATCTCTGGTTCTTCTGCCTTTTCTAAATCCAACTTGAACATCTGGAAGTTCTCAGTTCACATACTGTTGAAACCTATCTTGGATAATTTTCAGCATTCTTTGCTAGTGTGTGAGATGAGTGCAGTTGTGTGGTTGTTTGAACATTCTTTGGCATTGCCTTCATTTGTGATCGGAATGGAAAAATACAGGAAATCTAAGGGAAAAATTTAATGATAAAGAGACAAAAAAGATGACTCACATTTAAGGAATGGTTTCTTTAATAAAGTGTTAGAAAATAACCTGTTCTGTCAATGAAATGTAGCCTCCTATCTTCTCAAATGTTTATTGTGGCAAACTATACATAGTATAAAAGGTATCATTTTGAATTTTTTTTTTTTTTTAACAATTCAGTGGCATCAAGGACATTCACATTGTTGTGGAACTGAGGCGGAAAGTAGATGAGCCCCTTCAGAGTAAAACAATTGGAAATTCATTCCCTATTGACTGAAACTCCAAGTAGAGAATAGCAGGACAATTAAGCGAGGAGGCTTAGCCCTGCCCATACCACATATTTCTAGTTCCCAAAGTCAGGAGACCTCCCCTACCATACATGTTCAGAAAAGCTCCTTGCAGCCCAACGTTGGGATCAATGTCTAGGGATGTTCTTGGTTAAGAATGCGTGTGCACAGATGTAAGGATCCTGAGATATACCAAATATGGGCTGTAAATGAGGAAAATAAAAATGATTGGCCAAAGGAAACCCAAAAGAAATTCCCATAAAAGTATTTCAAACTGCCCTGAAGATGCAGCTCAGCAATTAAGGTACTCTCCACCTGACTCTGCCTGTGTGTTTATCCACATGCATTGTACTCTTTTCCTTTTAATAAATACTTCACTTGCTTCACTACTTTCTGTTTTTCTGGAAATTCTTTTCTGCAAAGCAAAAGGGCCAGGGGCCTGTCACTGATCACTGGTATACTGGCTAGGATCTGGTGCTTTCAACCACTTCTGAATCCAGCCTCAATTTCTGGCCTGAAAACTAAGCCCCACTCCAAGCAAGCTGAGGACACTGGAGATCAGAACCATCACTACTATTAAAAAAATCAGACTTGGGGAGCAAACAATGTGCTTAAACCCAAACAAGCTTTCCAATAAATTATGTTCTGTAAAATAGAAATCTTATTCTGTACTATACTGGAAGATAGTCATTGACTATACAAGAGATGTTTTCATTAAATGAATGTAGTCATTTTTTAAAGCTTTATTACCAGAAGAAGAGGCCTTTGATTAGGTTATTGTAACTTAAAGAGATGTCTATAATGATGTAATTTCTTCAGTCATTTCTAATTGTCATAGGTATTATCATTCCTATCATTTATATAATTAAGCTTATTTAATTATCCATTTTCTCTGTTTTATTTTTCAAAATATTATCTTGATTTCAGGGAATATTTTGACATACAACTTTGCTTTAAGTAGTCATTGTTGGCAATAAGATGATTAGGAAAGTTAAGACTGCAGTCCACTGTCACTATCATGTTGATTTTAGTTGGTCACTTATCTTTTCAATATTGCAAATGGAATTAATATTATCATTTACTTAATCAGTTACTGCACCTTACTCTTAATTTTTATTATTACGTCTTTCAAATTACGATTAGTGCTAGAAGCAAGTAATTGAAACTTCCTGAAACAGAGATAGAACCATGATTTTTACTTTATAATTTTTTTTTATTACTTATTTTTGTTTTTCCTGAGCACTTAAAACTTTCATATCAGTTCAGTTGCTCACTCATGTCCAACTCTTTGAGACCCCATGGACTGTAGCATGCCAGTCTTCCCTGTCCATCACCAATCCTGGGGCTTGCTCAAACTCATGTCCATTGAGTTGGTGATGCCATCCAATGTCTCATCTTCTGTTGTCCACTTCTCCTCTTGCCTTTAATTTTTCCTAGCATCAAGGTCTTTTCCAACGAGTCAGTTCTTCTCATCAGGTGGCCAAAGTATTGGAGTTTCAGCTTCAGCATCAGTCCTTCCAGTGAATATTCAGGACTGATTTCCTTTAGGATTGACCGGTTTGATCTCCTTGCTGTCCAAAGGACTCTCAAGAGTCTTCTCCAACACCTCAGTTCAAAATCATCAGTTCTTCAGTGCTCAACTTTATAGTCCAACTCTCACATAATTACTGGAAAAACCATAGCTTTGACTAGATGGACCTTTGTTGGTAAATTAATGTCTCTGTCTAGGTTGGTCATAGCTTTTCTCCCAAGGAGCAAATATCTTTTAATTTCATGGCTGCACTAAACATCTGCAGTGATTTTGGAGCCCCCCCCAAAATAAAGTCTGTCACTGTTTTCATTGTGTCGGGAGCCGCATTAGGCATTACTGACAAAATGGAGGCATGGCCCCAACTCCCTCTCTTTGTCCCACAGGCACGGACCTGGGATGAAGGAGTTAGACCTTGTGATTCTGACTTGTTTTTTCCTCTCCTCAGCTTAGTTGACTGAAAAGAATATTAAGGTGCTTATTGTTCTTGAGAGGAGCATGAGAAGGCACAAAGCCTTCTGCAGCTGTGCTCAGAGAATAATTCATAAAGTTAATCATTGACATTTGTTCAAGGACTTTTGCAAAAGAGAATTCCAGGATGAGCACTTAGGCCGCAGCTTGAGGCCATGGGAGGGATTGCTATCTGAAGCCTATTTGTGAGAAAAGTGTTTATGGCAAAGGAGTTTGCTGAATTTAGGGCTTAGGGATAATTGAAATAGTTAGAAGCTAAGGATTTAAGGAATGTTGTAATGTTAGCATATTCTACTATAGTTTATAGAGATTAGGAACTTTAGAGATATTAATAGCTAGAAGCCCTTTTTAAGAAATAGTGAGCTTAGGATACTAGGGGAAAACAGGATTTAGAAAGATAAGAAATAAACTGAGGAATGTGGTATGTAGCCCAGACATTAGCATGAGTTACTATGTATTCACATTACACATGAGAAGAAGTAGATAAGAGAATTGCTGAGGCAGGAACTCCTTTTGAGGGGCAACAATGATTTATGGAGACAACAAATCTGGGTCAGGGGGAACTGAAAATGTCAAACCTCTGACCTAATGCTTTTGTAAAAGTATAAAAGAGAATCTTAAGCTTGAAATAAATAGGCAGTCCAGGAAAACTAAGAGGCTGCCTTGTTTCTCGCTGACACCGCCCATCTCTTCAGGTTGATTCCCTGGCTGCTGGAGCTGGACTCCGGCACATTGTTTCCCCCTGTATTTGATATGAAGTAATGGGATCAGATGCCATTATCTTTGTTTTTTGAATATTGAGTTTTAAGCCAGCTTTATCACTCTCCTCTTTCACTTTCATCAAGAGGCTCTTTAGTTCTTCTTCGCTTTCTGCCATAAGGGAAGTGAAGTGAAGTCGCTCAGTCGCGTCCAACTCTTTGCGACCCCATGGACTGTTGCCTACCAGGCTCCTCTGTCCATGGGATTTTCCACACAATAGTACTGGAGTGGATTGCCATTCCCTTCTCCAGGGGATCTTCCCAACCCAGGGATTGAACCCGGGTCTCCTGCATTGTAGACAGATGCTTTACCGTCTGAGCCACCAGAGAAGTCTTCCATAAGGGAGTTGCCATCGGCGTATCTGAGGTTATTGATATTTCTCCCGGTGATCTTGATTCCAGCTTGTGCTTCATCCAGCCCTGGATTTTGCATGATGTACTCTGCATATAAGTTAAATAAGCAGGGTGACAATATGCAGCCTTGACGTACTCCTTTCCAGGTTTGGAACTAGTCTGTTGTTCCATGTCCAGTTCTGCTGTTTCATGACCTGCATACAGATTTCTCAGGAGACAGGTTAAGTGGTCTGGTATTCCAATCTCTTGAAGAATTTCCCACAGTTTGTTGTGATCTACACAGTCAAAGGCTTTGTTTAATCAACAAAGCAGAAGACTATGTTTTTCTGGAATTCTCTTGCTCTTTCAATGATCCAACGGATGTTGACAATTTGACCTCTAGTCCTCTGCCTTTTCTAAATCCATCTTTAGCATCTGGAAGTTCACGTTTCACATATTGTTGAAGCCTAGCTTGGAGAATTTTCAGCATTACTTTGCTAGTGTGTGAGATCTGTACAATTGTATGGTAGTTTGAAGATTCTCTGGCTTTGCCTTTCTTTTGGATTGGAATGAAAACTGACTTTTTCCAGTCCTGTGGCCACTGCTGAGTTTTCCAGATTTGCTGGCGTATTGAATGCAGCACTTTCACAGCATTGTCTTTGAGGATTTGAAATAGCTCAACTGGAATTCCCTCACCTCCACTAGCTTTGTTTGTAGTGATGCACCCTAAGACCTATTTGACTTTGCATTCCAGGATATCTGGCTCTAGGTGAGTGACCACACCATCATTATTATCTGGGTCATGAAGGTCTTCTTTGTATAGTTCTTCTGTGTATTCTTGCCACCTCTTCTTAATATCTTCTGCTTCAGTTAGGTCCATACCATTTCTGTCCTTTATTGTGCCAATCTTTGCATTAAAATTTCCCTTGGTATCTCTTTTCTTAAAGGGATCTCAAGTCTTTCCCATTCTATTGTTTTCCTCTGTATCTTTGCGCTGATTACTGAGGAAGGCTTTCTTATCTCTCCTTTCTATTCTTTGGAACTCTCAATTCACATGGGTATATCTTTCCTTTCCTCCTTTGCCTTTAGCTTCTCTTCTTTTCACATCTATTTGTAAGGCCTCCTAAGACAACTATTTTGCCTTTTTGCCTTTTGTTTTCTTAGGGATGGTCTTGATCACTGCCTCCTGTACAATGTCACAAACCTCTGTTCATAGTTCTTCAGGCAGTCCCTCAGATCTAATCACTTGAATCTTAAAACTTCACCTAAATGTGAAAACGGAAAGAACATTTGAGGTAGTTATATGAATAATTTTTACCATACACACATACACCACAGAATTAGCGATGGAATTAATATATTTACTTCATGGGTTGTTATGGGGTAAAAAGGGTGATAAGTGTTTTGAGTGCTTCTAACTTCAAGGTTTATATCTATTTGAAAATCTTTACAACAATCCTGTAAACTGGATGCTATCTATATCTTGTGGGTGCAGAAATCAAGGATCAAAGAAATAAAGTAAAGTGCCAATGCCCTTTAATTATGAGAGGAACAGCTAGTATTTAAATTCGTGTTTATCTGATTATGTGATCTGTTCTCTAGTTAAAAAAATAAAGGTAAAACAGAGCAAAATAACAAGTAAAATTATGTGGGAAAAGAGCTTGTTCAATTGTATGATTTATCATGTATATAAGAAATAGGTTAGTTGATTTTTTTTTTATTTCAGAACACATAGTTTTATGTGTAGCAATGTGCTTTGTTAGCATTTTATTGTAGAAAATTATTTTGTGCTTTGTTGTTTTTTGTTGTTGTTGTTACATAACTGCATTCATGAGTTGTAAATGGATGAAAAGACAATTTCTTGCATTTTCTCACTGTTACTGTAAGTTGTTGGGTTTTGTTTTTTTTTTCTTAAGATACGGACTCCTTAATTTTAGAGTTAAAAGAACAGACTTTATGTTGATCTAACTAACAGAGTGTGATAGGCCGCTCTGAACAAAATCTCTATGTAGTCTTTTTATTTTAAAATTTTTCAGGTGCTTAGAGAGATAAGGTAAGAGTAGAAGAACAATGGAAAATTAGTTGAAGACTGGAGGTCTTGACCCCAGGAACTGGTGGATCTCCAGAGATTAGAAAAGAGGTCAGTAGAAACATAGTTGAGTGGTAGAAGCATGAACTATGCTTGAAGGCAGTACTCGGGGAGATGGAAAAATCTCTTAAGTGATTATCTCTGGTATAGCCTTTGATTCTAGAAAAACTTTTAAATCCTTATTATTGAGTTTGACTCCCAAATTTTAGTGAGTCATGTGGAATGAATCTTGTAGGAAGATCCATTCTTTGACTAACCAAAACCTTGGGCTCTTTCCCTGGTTTCTTCACCATGTTAGTTCCAAGATTCTGGTACAACTGAAGGAAGGGAGAAAAAGCATTCGGCATAGCTCAGATAAATTTCTTGACAAATTTAGTAAGTGAAGTTCTTTAATAGAATTTAATTTGCAGTTTTTAAAAATACTTAAATATCACATTTATCACATTGTTTGTATACTATTATAAGAGGCTTAGGAACAAAACAGCACAACATTTATTGAATAATTTCTTATAAAAGCATGTAGGGTAGCAACATGAAAAGAGCAACTACAATGATATAAATTGAAATTGAGTCATTGTGCAAAATGAAAACAAGTCAAACGATTTTAATTACTTCACAAACAAATTAGCTGCTTCCATTGGAGTGTGATAAGGCAAAAAGTTTGGTGCAAATACTAGAAGGGTAACAACCTCATGAACCAGAGAAATGTGCTGCAGATTTTACATAGTCTACTCAGTATCATTATATGAAAGATGAGAAGCAGTACTATGGTAAATGTGAGTCCCATTTGCTAAAACCCTTTTTTACATGGTAGTGTTGCCAATTTCCTGTAAGATCATTTTCTAACATAAATTTATATTCCTCTAAGGTAAATGTGCCCTTTCCCATTTCACAGAGGGATACACTATTAAAGAAATTCCCATCTTTCGATTACTCTTATTAATTACAATGTCTATTGTTATTAATCTAAATGTTCCATTCTACTTTAAACATGACTCTGAATACTTATTGTATATGTCCCATTACATTCTTCAATTTCAGTCTGCCAATGCAGTGTTTGACTTCTTTTTCTAGATTTTCATTCATTAGTGAATGAATAGCTCTAGTTTTGTCTGTCTCCCCTGGACACTTATTTTTAGCATTTACTGTAGTAGATTCAATGTGGTTAGCAACAAGTACAGTTTTCTATAGATTTAGTCTAAACAGTAACTGCTTGAATATATATGGCATAGTTTTTCATGGGATACTTACAGTCCCATCAGACTTTATTTCCATGTTGGCATGTAGTTGATATAAGGTAATTATCTACTTATGGGTTTGTTTTCTTCTGTATGTTGATTGATTCAGAGTTTTTCAGTTGAGTTTTATGCTTTTGCCTGGTTTTACATTTCTTATTATTTAACTGAATAGCTTTGTAAAGAAAATACAAGTAATACAAATACTTGTAAAGGAAAGTATTCTCCCATCTTATGAATGAGAATGTAAATACAAATTTGAATAAGGAAAATTATGTTTGTTTGTTTTTTTATTTCCCCTTGAGTGCTACTGTGTGCTGCCTATGTGTGTTAATAGCTAAATGCATGGTAGGATTTATATGGTGAAATGAAAAATGTGGTACATTCAGTCAAAATGATGGAGGTTAAGATTCTAATTGTGATGAACAAGGAATTGCATGGAAATCTATTATCTTTTTAACAAAAAAAGTGTCCTCCTTCTCTAAATAGTCAAGAAAAGAAATATTCATCAGTTACATTTATCAGTTCCCACCCACTGCCTTTGTAACACAACTCAGAATTCTCTGGTGGATAAAGAAGAAAAAAGCCAGACAAAGGAGTAACATTAGATGTGAACATGTAGCATATGTTCTTTTCAGGGTGTCAGAAGTAAAAGGTCTTTTTAAAATTGTGTGAATTTAAGGGCATAAATAACCAGGTCAATGAAATATCATGGACTAAGGCTGAGCATATGAAATAAGGGCATTGAGTAAGTGTTGGCATGAATAGTAAGAAAGCTCTGCAATTAATATAATTGCTGTAATATAACAGAATGAAGATCAACATGGAAAGGGAGCAGCACAAGAAACTGAAGAAGTCAATGAAACAGACAGGAAATAAATGGAAGTAGCATCTGTGTCTGGGCTATACTGAGGTGGAATGGTAGGTAGGCTTAGTACCCGAACTCTGCTTTTCCCCATTTTTAGAGATGAAATATACTATGAGTAGATACAATGCATTACATCTTCTAGGAATTTCTTTATACCTTTATTCCAGACTCCTACCTTCTTTGAGTGCATTGATATATATCTTAAAGTTCACCTTAGACAGAATATATTCATATAATCATTACCACATCCTTCTAATTGAGAGAGCATAAGGGGTACCAGACATAAATTAAATTAAAATTTTCCTGCTAGTCTGTTCCCCACTACTGAAAAATGTAATGCCTGTATGTTTTTTCATGTTCTTTTTAACTAGGGAGAAAAAAAAAAAAAAACCCTTAGATTTATTGCCCATTTATCTTTGGATAGAGTCCAAGGATCGTTTTTGTTCTTATCTTAGAGAAAGGAGCTTAACTGTAATTTTCTTAATTATGTAAGGTGCCACAAGTAAAAAGGTAGCAGCACTAGCTCAGCTCCCTGTGGGAACATCAGCATCTGTGAGAGTTTGCACAATTCTTGAATTAGTAAGCTTCTCAACAGGGGGGAGCTATGCTTGTTATTCTATTTTGGATCTAAGAAAATGTTTCAGATTTACCAGTGGCATTCTGAAAATGCCTTACCAATCACCTAAGCATTGTTGTATAATTTTAAAATGTGTTGAAAGAATGTCATTGAGATAGATTTTAGAAAGGAGATTTGACAATGGAATTCAAATAAGAAGAATTTAAAACTTCCTTTTGTGTTCACTGTGCCACAGTTTTTATAAATGTTCTTAAGAGGAGATATGTAGTTAACTCTGGCAATGGCACCCCACTCCAGTACTCTTGCCTGGAGAATCCCATGGATGGAGGAGCCTGGTGGGCTACAGTCCATGAGGTCGCGAAGAGTCGGACATGACCGAGCGACTTCACTTTCACTTCTCACTTTCACGCATTGGAGAAGGAAATGGCAACCTACTCCAGTGTTCTTGCCTGGAGAATCCCAGGGATAGGGGAGCCTGGTGGGCTGCCGTCTATGGGGTCGCACAGAGTTGGACATGACTGAACTGACTTAGCAATGGCATTTGAAAATATGGAGGTTGCAGGTATTCCTAATAACTTTTTAATAATAAAAGGAAAGAGATTTTATGTTCTTTTCTCCTAAAATGATTAGTCTGTTATGGAACAAGAGTTTTAAACGGAAGGGTGAGGGCATAGAAATTTGGATAAGCCTATGTCCCGTTCAAAAGGAAAAAAAAAAAAACAGACATAAAGATGCAGTTAAGACAATGTTAAGACAATGAACCCATCTTTCTGTTCATTGTTAAACTGCAGCAAATGCAAAATTCTGCTTTAAACTTTTAAGTAATACTCAGAGAAGAGAAGTGAGTGTATGTGTGTACACGTATGTGTGTGTATACATACACACACACACACACACACACACATATATAAAACTTGTACATGTGTGTTTTTTGGTTTGCTGTATGTTGTTTTTTTGGGTAGAAGAAAGTGGGGCATGTTTACAGGTTTGGGAAGGTGGGACTAAGAGGGGATGATTGAAAATTGTGTAAAGTTAGGTGAAAACTGATGAGACGTATTCTGAGGAGGTGGAAAGGAAAAGTACATCAGTTAATATTGTTTTTTGATGCAAAAGTAGAAAACATATCTTTCATGGGTTAAACATATAGGGATATATTTTTCTTATGTAGCAAGAATTCTTCAAAATCCTTCCCACATGATAAGAAGATGGCTGCTAAATCTTTAGCCATCATGTTGACATTGATGGCAGGAAGGAGATAGCTGCATTTGAACTGCCACCCTCTTATTCAGGAGATATAATAACTTTCTGAGGCTTCTCCAGCTTCAAATTAAGTGATATTAATCAGAAGTGGTCATGTGGACACCATTTATGAGGATTTAAAAGAGTGGGAAATGACATAGGTAAGATTGATTTTGTACAATCATGATTATTGTCCTGGACTTGCCACAAAATTGTTATGTTAACTAGAAAGAAGGAGGAAAGAATAAGGAATAGAAAAATAACTGAATCTTGAATTTGGTGAAATGAATTGAGCAAATGTGGAAATGGTAGACTAGAACAACTGGTAGAAAACTTTTCCACTGAGATAGGAAATAAACAGAAATATTAAGTGCCAATGTTGGTTTTTATTTATTGGTGAAGGGATAGGGTTTACAATAATCCATGTCTTTTTAGCTTTTTCCACAAAACCTTTCATTTGCATCATACTTAAACTCTTCTTCCTCTGTTCCATATGTTTATTTTGTGCATGTTTGCAGTAGAAGATAAAAATTTGAGTACTGAAGACAAGTGCATTGAGTTAAAATGTGGTCCTGCGACTTAATATGATCTTTGGCAAGGTAATTATCTTCTTTAAGCCTCAGTTTCCACATTTATACATTGGACTTATTCTTGAGTTCATTCATTAAGAGTTGTTTTGACAGTTAATGAGGTAATGCCTATAAGGATTAACACATAGAAAGCACAGAACAAATAATTGTCATTGTCATTACTAATGGTAATGAAAAAATAATTCATACACTTTATTATAAACAACACAGAAGTATGTACAGTAAAAGTAATACCTTTTCTATTGCCCCACCATTCCATTCAACAGCAGAAGCCACTACTAAATATTAATATTAAATGCCATTTATATATTAATTGACAAGTGTCTAATTCACTTTTGTATCACCATGGGTTATTTTACTGGTATTTCCAGTAAACACAGTAAGCAGTTACTAAATATTTGTTGCTGAATGAATTTAAGTATTTACAGCCTTTTATTTTATTACCATATAATTAGAATCTGGAAGTTGGAATTTATGTCTCATCGCTTTCTATTTCTCTACAGCAACAACAATGGTACCTGAACATAGTAGAAGCTCAATAAATATCTGTTAAGTACAAGCATTTTAGATTGATTAATTGGTTAACTGTGGAGGAATATTTAAATTAATGGGTGCTCAAAACCAAATTAGAATAGCAAGGAGAGATAAGAAAGCCTTCCTCAGCACAGTGCAAAGAAATAAAGGAAAACAACAGAATGGGAAAGACTAGAGATCTCTTCAAGAAAATTAAAGATACCAAGGGAACATTTCATGCAAAGATGGGCTCAATAAAGGACAGAAATGGTATAGATCTAACAAGCAGAAGATATTAAGAAGAGGTGGCAAGAATATACAGAAGAACTGTCAAAAAAAGATCTTCACGACCCAGATAATCATGATGGTGTGATCACTCACCTAGAGCCAGACATCCTGGAATGTGAAGTCAAGTGGGCCTTAGAAAGCATCACTATGAACAAAGCTAGTGGAGGTGATGGAATTCCAGTTGAGCTATTTCAAATCCTGGACGATGATGCTGTGAAAGTGCTGCACTCGATATGCCAGCAAATTTGGAAAACTCAGCAGTGGCCACAGGACTGGAAAAGGTCAGTTTTCATTCCAATCCTAAAGAAAAGCAATGCCAAAGAATGCTCAAACTACACTTGCACTCATCTCACATGCTAGTAAAGTAATGCTCAAAATTCTCCAAGCCAGGCTTCAGCAATATGTGAACCGTGAACTTCCTGATGTTCAAGCTGGTTTTAGAAAAGGCAGAGGAACCAGAGCTCAAATTGCCATCATTCGCTGGATCATGTAAAAAGCAAGAGAGTTCCAGAAAAACATCTATTTCTGCTTTATTGACTATGCTAAAGCCTTTGACTGTGCAGATCACAATAAACTGTGGAAAATTCTTCAAGAGATGGGAATACCAGCCCACTTGACCTGCCTCTTGAGAAGTCTGTATGCAGGTCAGGAAGCAATAGTTAGAACTGGACATGAAACAACAGACTGGTTTCAAATAGGAAAAGGAGTACGTCAAGGCTGTATATTGTCACCCTGCTTATTTAACTCCTATGCAGAGTACATCTTGAGAAATGCTGGGCTGGAAGAAGCACAAGCTGGAATCAAGATTGCTGGGGGAAATATCAATAACCTGAGATATGCAGATGACCCAGCTCTTATGGCAGAAAGTGAAAAGGAACTAAAAAGCCTTTTGATGAAAGTGAAAGTGGAGAGTGAAAAAGTTGATTTAAAGCTCAACATTCAGAAAACTAGGATCATGGCATCTGGTCCCATCACTTCATGGGAAATAGATGGGGAAACAGTGGAAACAGTGTCAGACTTTTTTTTGTTGGGGGGGGGGCTCCAAAATCACTGCAGATGGTGACTGCAGCCATGAAATTAAAAGACACTTACTCCTTGGAAGTTATGACCAACCTAGATAGCATATTGAAAAGCAGACACATTACTTTGCCAACAAAGGTCCATCTAGTCAAGGCTATGGTTTTTCCAGTGGTCATGTATGGATGTGAAAATTGGACTGTGAAGAAAGCTGAGCGCCGAAGAATTGACGCTTTTGAACTGTGGTGTTGGAGAAGACTCTTGAGAGTCCCTTGGACTGCAAGGAGATCCAACCAATCCATTCTAGAGGAGATCAGTCCTGGGGTTCTTTGGAAGGACTGATGCTAAAGCTGAAACTCCAATACTTTGGCCCCCTCATGCGAAGAGTTGACTCATTGGAAAAGACTCTGATGCTGGGAGGGACTGGGGGCAGGAGGAGAAGGGGACGACAGAGCATGAGATGGCTGGAAGGCATCACCGACTCGATGGACATGAGTTTGGGTGAACTCTGGGAGTTGATGATGGACAGGGAGGCCTGGCGTGCTGCGATTCATGGGGTCTCAAAGAGTCGGACACGACTGAGCGACTGAACTGAACTGAACAAAACCCAAAGGGAAGCTTCATCCTGGAAAAAGCAGACCATTTATGTTTATTTCTCACTTTCTACTCCTTCCAAGGATGAGAAAAACATTTTTCCTACAACTAGATATTTTATGTTAAAAACTTGATAAAATATTTTTTTTAGCCATCTGCTTTTCCATTTATCACAAATGGAAGCTTAGTATTCCAGCATAAGCTGTCATCTTGAAGAGAACTGCATCTCCAAATGTTCTCCTTTTGTGGATCCCAAGTATGTCACCTTCCTCTCAAAGGTGCACACATTATAGATAATATATCACAATGATTTTCATCACCAAGAATCACTTGCTGTTTGCAAGATGATAGGATACTATTTAATTTTTCCCAGTTGGAGATGTCAGTCAGCACTTGCTCTTGGATTGTGTGAAAATTCATGACTTTCTATTAAAGACAGACAGTCTTGAGGTCTGCTTCAAAGTGCATCATTATTTTCATTTTTAAAAAGCTAACTACATTGTTGTTCTCAGCAATCACTAATGGGACTTTTCAGATGTTATGGTGTCATTGTTCTCAAGAATTACTGATGGAACCTTTTTTAGGATGCTTTTTAGATGTTAAAAAGATGCTCATAGTTATTCTCCATATTTCAGAAAATAAGCTACTTCCTTTTGTTGTGTTTAACACCTGTATTCAGAGCATGATATTTTTTTCTTAGCATAAATTACATTCGTAAAGAGTCAGCCTCATCAGAACAGTCAGATGGTTTATACAGGAAATGCACTGCAACTCCTTGGTTTCATCTTTAAAGTAATGGTTAATTTCTCTTCAGGAGGAAATTCTGGGGACCAGCTGTGTCAGAAAAAAAGATGAAGCAGAAGCATTTTCTTCCTCTTTCCTATGTCAACTCCAAACCAAATTCTGCCAATCACAATCCATTTTGTTGTTAACTTTTTTAAACTCTGCATATTTCTGGCTATTTTTACTGTTCCGTTTCTCTGTTTTGAAACATTTCTTCCTTTGGCTCTACACCACTGACTTTTGCTCCTTTTCTTTATTTATTCCCCCATTATGATTACACTCACATCAACCTGGGGCTAAGCCTGCGGATCACATTCTTTTTCTCTCTGCACTCACTCCCTTTGTGAACAAAGGCATAGACTCATAACTCTCAAGTTTATGTCAAGCTCAGGCTTCTGCCCTGATCTGTAGATCCTTAAATACAACTTCCTACTCTGTGTCCCTAGCTGAGTTTAGTAGTCTATAGCTCAAAATGAACATGTCAAAAGCCAAATCTTTTTTTCTTTCTCCACATTCCTTAGGATTATATAACAATAATGTATCCTGCCTAAGGACAGTCTTTGGATTCAACCTTCTGTTATCTTAAAATGTTAATTATGGGAGTAGACCTGGTCTTTTGGATGTATCTTGCCTGAGGACAGTGTTATCTTAAAATGTAAATTATGGGAGTAGGTCTGATAAGGTCTTTTCAACCTCCAGACATTCTTTGGATTATATAACCTCATTGTTAACACTAGCAAGTGGGTACTCTCACTGTCCCCTTCTGATGCCTATGTCAGAAGCTTTCTCTATCTCCTTTATACTTTAATAAAACTTTATTACACACACACACACACAAAAAGCTGAGCTCCAGATCTTCCGCCCTAGTCTCTTTTCTCCCACAGTCCTTCCAACTTTCAGTTAATGATAAATCCATCACCCTTCCTCTCCCCTCCACCCTGCCCCCCCCAGCCCATGTGTTAGGAACAAAATTCTAGTAATCACTGTTGACTCTTCTTTCTTCCACATCCCATCTCAAACCCTTATTTTGCCTGAAGCTTCTACCTTCAAAGTCCACCTTTCTATCTCTACCCCAGCCGTGTTTCCCTTAGTGCCGCAGCTAGCAACCCTGGTCCAGATCACCACCATTCTTCATGATGCTGCTGTTGCAGTAGATTCCTTACTAGTTTCATTTCTCTGCCTCCTTTCATTTCCATCTATTCTTGGTGGGGCAGCCAAGAAAAAGTCATAGTAGATCATGCCACATCTCCACTTAAAACTCAACAGTAACTTCTCATCTTGCTCTAAGAAAATAACCTGGTGTGACCTTTCTCCAGATATCCACATAGCTGCCTTCTTCGGATCTTCTCCAAGAAGCTTTGCGTAACTATGCAATTTAACATTATAGCTCTCTTCAAGACTCCAGACTGTCTCCATAGCACTTATCACTATCTAATAGACTTTATCAGTGGTTCTCAAAATACGATGATCAGACTGGCAGAATTATCCTCACCTGAGAATCTGTTAGAAATGAAAATTCTCAGCCCTCAGTACATGCCTACTGAGTCAGAAATGTGATGAATAGATGCCAACACAGGTGATTCTTATGTATGCTGAAGTATGAAAACTATATATTTATTTATTATATTTTATATATGTTTTATATTATATTTTATTATATATTAGATTAATATATATTAACAAACATTGTATACACATATACTTTGACAAAAGTGTAAGTATCATGAAGGAAGAATTTATGGTGTTTCTTTTTCATCCCCTCCTATTAAAGCATTTGAAACAGTGGCTGGTTTACAGCATGTGCTACACAACTGTTGATAAATGAAGAAGAAAATATAGGACTTCACAGGTCTGTGTCTCTACTCTTGCTTTTCCTTCTGCCTATAATGTCCTTCTTTCATTCTTTGCCTTATTAAGAGTCTAGTTGTTTGTCTGCACTTACTACATGCATCATCTATACTCTCCCTGATACTCCACCTCTACTTTCCACCTGCAGCTCAGTGTTTGTTAGGCACTTCTCTTTTTGACTAGAGAAGACTTTATATCATTTTTAATCATTCTACACATCTACTAAAGTTACCTATTTTCATACCCACTTTGTCCACTACAGAATGAATCATTTCAGGGCAGATGTTCTTTCTGCATACCTAGACCATTCCGCAGTATAGGATAGAGTAATTCTTAATATTTCTTTTTTTTTTCAAATATTTATTTATTTGGCTGCACCAGGTCTTAATTATGACATGTGGGATATCTAGTTGCAACATGTGGGCTCTAGTTCCCTGACCAGGGATTGATCCTTGGTCCCCTGTTTTAAAAGCATAGAGTATTACCCACTGGACCACCAGAGAAGTCCCCTCAATCAATATTTTTTAAATTACTGAATTACATTTGGAAGATTGTTACCAATGTGATGTAACAACTGAAGACAACTCAAATTGGTTTAAGAAAGAAGACTGTTGGCAGGTTACAGGGCATCCAGGAAACTCAAGGTCAAGGTGGAAGCCAGGCTTCGTGAGGGTCTAGGGACAAGAACTAGAAAGCCTTTCTGAAACAAGGCAGCTACTTCCTCTGTATTCACTGAAGTGGTCCCTTATGTTCTCTACAGACAGATGTCTTCTGAGTGGGAAAAAAATGCAATGACTTTCCAATTTCAACTGCAAAATGAAGACTTGCTAGCATCATTATATCTCTTTTTCAATTTCCAAGTGAGAGAACCTGATTGGTGTGCTTCAGTTAGGGACTCTGATCAAATAAACTGTATCCCTAGAATTTATTCCCTGAGAATGGGTAGGTGAATGGCAGGCAAATTAATACATTTTTGCCTTCATACAAACACACAATTAAATACATATGTAATCATATAACTCATTGAATGTGATTATATATAAAATTCTACATGTGTTAATATTCATACTATGAGATAGAATATATAATCACTGAAACAAATGCAAAATATTTTTAGAATTTTTTCATGGATATAAGTACACATAAACTAAACTTTAAAGTCTTCACAAAATGTGCATATAGAGGAGCTGGGGTCGTTTAAAATTTTCTTGTAACCAAACAATTCTAATTTGATGCATATATGTAACTGGTGTAAGGGTAAAAATGTGAGATGCATTATTTCCTTTTCCTCTGCATCTTATACATGACATTTTAGTAAAGGTGAAGCCCCAAATTCTTTCATTCACAGTAAAAACACTTGTTCATTATTAATAATCTTTATTGTGTCAAGCAAGGGGCATAGCATCTGTCCTCAATTTATATCCTGTGCACAGAAAACAAAATAAAAGGAAAGTAGCTACAACATGTGATTGATAAAGAAATAGGTACTGAAAAGCAGTAGAGGGTAAGATATTGGTCAGAATTTTCTGATTTTCTTTGGGGTAGAAGAAAAATTTCACAGCACCTGTATACATTATAATCATAAACATGTAGGAAAAATAGACCTCTAATCCTGGTGAGTTTTGTATGTGGAAATAACCAGAATCTACAGGTAATTTTCCCAGGTCATTTTGCATTAAAATGCTGTATGCAGCTCAGCTTCCTGGTGTTGATGTTAATACAGGTCAATGATGACTGTACATCAAGTACTTGCATTAGATACTGTGATCCTTTCTTAATGTAGCACCTGCCTGTAGAGCATCAGGTATGAAGAAAGCAAGTTGGTAATCCAGTTTTTTAAGTCTCTTTCTGCTTGCACTCATGCTGTCCTGGCTTTTGGACAGAGTCGAGTTAGAGATGAGAGGCAAACTTTTGACCAGGCTTTCTTTTCTGGATGTCCATGGCAATATTTATCCCGCAGCTTCAGAAAGAGAAAGATCAAGTAAAATATTTCAAAGTATATCTACAAAATTACTTTCCAAAGCCACTCCCTGAGTAAAATAAAGAATGGATTTAGAAGACTAAATATTTACTAAACTTTCAGTTTCATAGTCTGGCCCTCCATGGTGTAATCTCAATAAATAATACTGAACACACACTTCTGGAACAGAGCATGTTGCTTGAATAATTATTTTCTTACCCTAAATTATCTAGATCTACTTGTCTTTGGGGTCCCTGAGACCAGGGGCTATGCTGTAATTTATCTTCCATGCGTGAAGAGCCTAGCTCACTGCCTTGCACACGGTACATCCTCAGTGAATGTCATTTGAATGAAATCATCTGTTGTGCTATTGATTTGCACTTACAGAACTGATTACATAAAAGATACTCTCTATACAAAATAAACAGTAGGAAGAGGATATAATTTTGTGATTCTTCTGGGAAGGACTTAAGGTCAGTCATTTCCTCACCTTTGTGATTTTTAGGAAGAGAATAATAAAATAAAATACTGATAGATTATTCATTTACCTGTCAGTTCTTCTAACACTTTTCTGAGGTCATTTAGGTCTAATGCAATTCTTTTATTTCCTTTATAGATTCTGATGTTTTTAATAGAAAAAGACTCTCGAAGTCTGTTTGGGGTTTTCTGCTTCTCTTTGATGTATTTCATGAAACACAGCACTTAAAAAGTGTATTGTGTCCTCATCCTCATCTATTCCCACCCCACTCCTCCCCTCACCATCAAAGAAAAAAAAAAAAAAGACAAGTGTGGGTCTGATATATTTAGTTCTTATTTCTCCTTTTTACACTCCTCTTCACAGCCTCTCTGATGTAGTCACTCGATCATCTCACACATGCTAGGACTCTGAAAATTGTTCTCACTACAGCAAAATCACTGAAGACACAAGTTTCACAGCCTGATGAACTCTCTTTGTGGTTGTGAATATGCCTTATTCACTCAATAAGTTTTCAGCAGAAAAGAGTGGAATGTGTGACACAGGAAGTGCCAGGCATATCACTCCTCCATACAAACTGCTTTTCTTCATATAAAACTAAACATACTCTTTTTTGGCATAACATGCATTGGAAGAAATCAGAATAGTTTGTATGGATAAAAAGGTTATACTATAAATTTTATTATTCTGAACATTTTAAAAACACTACTTTCAAAGCTGTATCCAGTATGAGGAAACAAATATATTCTTAGTTTCTATGTATGAGGTATTAAATGTACATTTGTCAGTATGACAAGTTATGAGGTTGTATTACTGTACTATTCATATAGCATTATAGCTCAAGTTAGCTTACGCACAGAAGCAAATTTGTTAGTTCAAGTAACTGAAAAAGCCAGGATATTTTGGCTCCAAGCATTGTTGAATTTAAGGCAGAAGTGGTACCTTCAGGGATTCTTTTCCTTCAGTCCCTTAAACAGACTGTCTTCAAATGGTGGAGTGTCATGGTTAGCAATGACTTTTATCCTGACACTGTGATGACCTTATGGAAATAGAATCTTCTTAAGGCTTAGGCAGAAAGCCCCCATGGGACTTATTTTGGACAGTTGGCATAACATGCCTATTCATGAGCTATCACTGTGCCAAGAAGATTGGGCATTATTGCTTGGCAAGCCTGGGTTATGAGCCCATGTGGGTCACTTTCAGTAGAATTACATGTTTTTCCCAGAGGAAAGGGACATTTGTAACCGGAGACAGAGTACCCAGAACAAGCAGTACCAGTGTGTGTCTACAGCTGACATACAATATTGATGCCGATTTTAAAGATAAGGAAACCATGACTCAATTTTTCATAACTAAGCTTAGATCAAACTGGCATCTGATATTCTAGTAAGCAGAAGAAGAGAAGTGAGGCTTCTCTGTTGCTTTTTACATAATCTGCAATCCAGTAACATTTTCTATCTCAGTTACCTGACCAATTTTTTCAGTGTTTTTTCCACATAAAAATTCAGCCTTGTCTATGATGTCATGCTGTCAAAGAAAGAGTCACAGAAAATAGCGAGTGTTTGCATTTGTGCCTAAGAAAGACTATGTAGGGAAGAGAAATTACTAAGTGAGCTTGGTGTAAGATAATGACCAATTACTGTAATTTAGATCTCACAGTATTATATTTATTTCCTGAAAAAATCTAATTTGATCAATACTAATTGATCACATAATCTTGGTATTAGGTGATACCAAGATAATCCTGGGATTTAAAAAAATAGAATATTATTAACAGTAATAAACTGTCTTTTTCTGGTTCTTCTTTTCCATGTATTCTCCCATTCCAATGACTGTTATTGAACATTAAATTATAGTCATTTGAAGGGGGTGAGGTTTGCATTCTGGTACCTCCAGCTAACACTAGGATAAGCTCCTATCCTTTTCTTCTGTCCTAGACTGCTTCATCAGCACTGCCTCATCAGTACGTGTACTTTCTTTTAGTGCTTTTGAAGACTGTGGCAGCACCTCCTCTGCCCAGCACCTGAGACTTATGTCAGGTATCTCTGACATGAGACATGAGAGAATTTGTCTCTCCAAGCTTCAGATATAGCTCATCAATCCTGTAATGAATTCTATCTCTTGCTCTTGAGAAATCTTGTTACAATCTACTAATATGTTCTTTTTCTACCATCATACAGGCTATCAGGTTGAATGAATGCCAATCGGTCCCTTGAATTTTACCCCATGTGAACATTTCATTGAATTCATCTCCTTCTGATACACTAAAACCCCACTGATGAAATTAGCTAAAATTTTCCCATGACTGATGGTACTGATGTCACCATTTTCTTTGGATGTCCTTAAAAGTAATAGTGTGTTTGATTGTGGAGAATTTATTTCCCCAACTTCTAGAACACTTTCTCTTACATTAATTCTCAAGTTCCAATGAAGGTATTTATGTATGAAATATGTCTTTCATAATGTTACATGTAGCACCCTTAATCCCAAATCCCTTTACTTCCTAAAGACTCGAAGTCCCTGAAGACTGAATTACAACAGATATACAAATGTACATTCTCATGATTTTTCCTCTGCCTTTAATACACGTTATCTTCCTCAATCAATCCTTTTTTCTTGGCAGTCAGTGAGACAGTCCTGAAAAAAGACTAAGCATGCAGCTTGCCAGATCTGGGACCAGCACTGCTGCTATGATATGTCCTATGAATTCAAATCATATCTGGGAAGGTAACAACATAATTGGGTTTTATTCAGTTTGAAGGTTTGGTGTGCATAATATTAATTCATTTTCAGAGTAGCCATGTAAGGCAGTTGTAAAAACAACCTTGTAATTACTGAAGGCTTTGATACACTTTAGCTTATGGGTCCTATTTTAGTCTTTGTAACCAAAGAAAAGTAAAATATCATTTATATTACTCATATATTTTGACTGTGCAGTTGGTAGGCAACAAAGCTTAAAAAGCTTACATGGTCATTCCTGAAGCCAGGAATCAGGGTTTTTGCTTTCTTTGCCTCTTTTTTCCCCTTTAGTTGCCAGGGAAATAGGTGGTTGATCCTTTGCAATAATTTAAAAAATATTTTATTTTTATCCCTAAATTTCAAATACTAATATAATGCTAGTCTTAAGAAGTGAATGACATATAGGCTAGTAATTATTATCTTGTAGGTATTTATGTGTAGTATTATGTATCTAATATGTAGCAAGATCAGAGAAGGCGATGGCACCCCACTCCAGTACTCTTGCCTGGAGAATCGCATGGATGGAGGAGCCCGGTAGGCTGCAGTCCATGGGGTCGCGAAGAGTCAGACACGACTGAGTGACTTCACTTTCACTTTTCACTTTCATGCACTGGAGAAGGAAATGGCAACCCACTCCAGTGTTCTTGCCTGGAGAATCCCAGGAACAGAGGGGCCTGGTGGGCTGCCATCTATGGGGTTGCACAGAGTCGGACACGACTGAAGTGACTTAGCAGTAGCAGTAGCATGTAGCAAGATGGAGTCTAAATTAATTGCAGTTCTAGGAAATTTAAAAATTAAAAGTTCAGGATAGGAAATTGAGAAATTTCATAGTGATTTCATAAATGAAGTCTCTGGATTCATAAAATTTAGAGATTCATTGACCCAAGCGGTTTTAGGTCAAGTGACAAAAGTATTTCAAGGTTCAGAGTACCTAGTAATTATCAGGATCTACACACTACTCAATGCTACATATCACAATTCTTAATATATGCTTTTTTTGATGTATTAACACAGTAAAATTTTCTGTTGGGAGTCCTTTATTATATTTTAAATTGTCCTTTGAGAAAAGGAATATGGCAGCTCATCAGTATTTCCTGGAAATTATCACCTGGTGAAGTACCTTAAATGTGCAGTAGCATTGTGTTGCAATGGTAAAGACCCACCCCTATGAGGAGGTATTTTGTTTTGCCAGAAACTTTGAGGTGTCCATATTGTACACTTAGTTTCTCTGATATTCACCTGTCCATAGTCTCAGACTATAGAGCTTTTTGTGTTTTCATTGGCAGCAGGAGAGAAGAGGGTTAGCAGCCTCTCCAGCAGCTGGTTAAGAGATCTGCCAATTCAATGAACACATCATCACCTAAATCAGTATGAAATGAAAGCACTGGAAAGAACTATCAACTGTGATTTATGCAGATGGTTTGGTAGGGCAATGTTGTCCCCCTGCTGTGTCCATGGACAAGGCAGACAAGTGTGTCAGCCCTAACTTGAAATATGAATGGTAGTGGGACTGTTTGTAATAGTTGTAATGGTTAACCTTGTGTGTCATCTTGAGCAACATGAGGGTTAGGGACACAAACCCCTGAGGAGTTGAAAATCCACTTAATACTTGACAGTTGGCCCTGTGTATCCACGGTTCCACATTAACGAATTCAACCAACCACAGACTGTGTAGTCCTTTAATATGTATTTATTGGGGAAACAATATCAGATTTTAAGTGGACCTGCACAGGGCAAACCTGTGTTGTTTAAGGGTCAACTTGAGTGTGAGTGCAACTTTGATTTACTTATAGTCAACAGAGTATGACAAAGGTAATAGGATGTCACTCTGTTGAAAGTTTGTAAAAAATGATGGGGTAGTCACAACCATGGTTCTGTTTTCTTATATAAGACTTTGTCTTAGCATGACTATAAGCAGAAATTCTCACTGTGGCCTTGAAGAAGTAAGCTGCCATGTTGTGAAAGGTCCTGTGAAGAAGGACACGTGGCATCAAAATGTGAGCAGCCTCCAAGCTCTGAGAGCCAGATGACAGCCAGCAAAAATGGGCATCTCAGTCTTACAAGCACAAGTGATTGGATTTTGCCAATAACTAAATTTATGAGGTGATACCAAACTTCAGAAAGGAATAAAGGCTTTGCTATACTTATATTGCTTCTTTCTGAGACCCTGAGCACAGGACCTGGTTTAAATAAGACTCAGGCTCATGATTCCCAGAAAGTACATGATAATATATGTTGTTTTATGACTCATGCTTCTGTTAGTTATGCATCAATAAATATTAACTCAGTAGATAAGTAATGCCGTTTGTAAATAATGAGAGCAAATGACAGGATTCCTCACCAGAAAGGCCAACCCTTCTGGAATTTAAGACATGAAGTAGAGGTGAGCACATACTTTTATGGTAATGTGATAGAGTCTGATTCCATGGTTGATGTTTCCTGACAGCTTTCGATCTTCACTTAGCTCTTTTCCACTCTTAACTCACATCTTGGCAAGCCAGTGTGAAAGCCTAGGTGCTCCATCCTTTGGACTGGCTGGACCCTGCCTGCCCCGACCTATAGGTACACACAGGAAATCTCACTCAGACCCTATCCTCAACAAATGCCAAAGTCAGTCACTGATTCTGGCTCTCAAGACATTTAAGGAACTGCTTAATAGCCTTCCCCATTTTCTCCAGAAAGCCTCATTGCGTGACTACCTTTTTCATATTCTCTAGGTGTGAGTGTGTGTGTGTGTCTGTGTGCATGCATGCATATGTGTTATGTTTATCAAGCTACAGCTTTTGCTCCAGAATTAATACACTAGTGTTTTTCCCATGTTTGTTCATTTTATCTTCATTTTTTGAAGATCATTTCCGGGGGAGAGAAACCTGTGGTAAAGATTTTATGCACTCTGCTTAATCGGTGGAAAGATCTTTCACTATCCCTCTGATCAAATCCTACCCAAAGGGATTGTTTTGACCAAAGAAATATATCTTCTAAGCTCTGGGCTATATTCAAAGATATAAATCAAAAAATAACTGGTTTCTAAAGATTCTCTTGAAATGAGTATCATGCTATTTGTTAGCAGTCTAGCAGAGCAAAAAATAAGATACCAAATAAAGTGTGAAAAATAGTTTTAAAATTCTCATATCCCAGATTTAGCAGCTTCAGTTAAAAATACCCAAGGGAAGTTTACATGAAATCTAATATATTTTAAATCGAATTTTTAAGACTACTAGACTTGATAAAATTTAAATATGATATTTTACAATTTGATGATAACAAGTTACATAGGCAAATACATGAGATTTCTTTTAATATTACTATTTTTGTGGTAACAATCTGAATTAATTTAGGATAAAGCATAGGACATACAAATTTTGGTTTGTTTTTTATGTCATAAATGTTGACCCTGAACTGAACTAAAATCGGTTACTTATTTCTCTTGTTCAAGCTATATGTTATAGGCCCTTTTCATAAAACATGAACTTTCAAATGGTTTCTCCAACTTTCCTACTGAAGTAAGTGTGATACTTTTATATTTTCCTTATTGTTACAAATTTTGCAATTTGTCTTTCTTTCAATTTGTCTTTGCTCCTTGTCTTTCTTTACTTGATCTTAAAATGTTTTATTTTCCTCAGATTTTTCTCTTTTGGAAGGAAATCTTAGTGTGTCCTGGGGATTTTATTCCCACCCAAGGTTTCTGCTACCACGGACACATAGGTACACTGCAGACATTTGCCTTCAGACCAGACTTCTGTCTTAATAGTTTATAAATATGATGTAATAACACTTTGCTTTTATTTTTATTTTTTCCTCGTATTTCTGTGTAGAATGTTATCTATTCCCTTCTCCAATCCTCATTATTTTCTTTTTATAATTTGCCAGGATATTGAAAATCAGAATGATAGTTTGGTAAGGTAACTTAAATAGGAGTTTATTTAAAAAAATTATATGTAAAATGATAAGGACTTCAATATAAAGTAAAGAATATGAAAAAATTTTTTGTAATGTTCATAAGTCATTGCATCAGTCCTTATTTGGGATTGTGTTCTAACAGTTTGGAAACTTAGGAAACATATCCGGATAAATTAGATTAATTGTGTTGAATTTTTACATGAAATCTGGATTATTTGGATTAAGTTTTCATTTGCCTATATGCAGTATAATTTGCAACAAGTAGTACACACACAGGGCTTCCTGGGTAGCTCAACTGGTAAAGAATCTGCCTGCAATGCAGGAGACCTCAGTTTGATTCCTGGGTTAGGAAGTTCCCCTGGAGAAGGGATAGACTACCCACTCCAGTATTCTTAAGCTTCCCTGGTGGCTCAGATGGTAAAAGAATCAACCTGAAATGTGGGAGATGTGGGTTCAATACCTGGGTTGAGAAGATCCACTAGAGGAGGGCCTTGTAACCCACTCCAGTATTCTTGCATGGAGAATCCCCATGGACCGAGGAGCCTGGCAGGCTGCGGTCCATGAGATCACAAATAGTCGGACATGACTGGACAACTAAGCACAGCACTGAACACAAACATATATAATATACTGGTATTAAATTAAAGTGGAGAATTATAACTTAGTGGTGGTTTAGTTGCTAAGTCGTATCCATCTCTTGTGACCTGACCCCATGGACTGTAGCCCACCAGGGTCCTCTGTCCATGGGATTCTCTAGGCAAGAATACTGGAGCGGGTTTTCATTTTCTTCTCCAATACATTTGCATTAGCAGTATGAATATGGCATTTGTAAGGTCATTTCTCTTTTAATTTATTATATTTATTCTTATTTTTATTCATTCCAATATGTTCCTTTCCAAAGTTTCACATTCTTTTCTTTTATTATTTTCTTTCTGTTTAGAGAATTTTCTTTACCCATTCTTAGGGGTAGATTTGCTAGCAATAAATTCTCTTAGTTTTCTTTTGTCTGAGAATTACTTTATTTCTTCTTCATTCTTGAAACATATTTTTAAGGATTCAGGAATATTTCTTCAGAATTCACATTTGACAGTTCTTTTATTTTGGTGTTTCCTTCTGGAAGTTGAGAGATCTATTGTCATTCTAACTGATGTTCCGCTACAGTTAATGCAACATCTCTCTATGGTTGCTTTCAAGACATTTCCTTTTAAAAGTTTAATTATGAATTATGATGTGTTCAAGCATGAATTTATTTCAGTTTATCCTTTGAGAGGTTATCTTGGCTTCTTGAGTCTGTAGGTTTTGTCTTTCCCACAGGTTTGTAAAGTTTTACATTCATTATTTCTTTAAATAGTCTTTTAAGTCTTTTTCTTTCCTTTCATTGTGGAAGTTCACTGATTCAAGCTTATTTCTTGCAAGCTCTAGATACTGTAATTTTTTTTTTTTCTTTTTTGGTGGTGGTATGGGCAATCTATTTTACCTCTCTATTCAGATTGAGAAAATCTGAATAAGTCTTCAAGTTCATTGCTCTGACATCTCTACTATTAATCATATTCAGCAATGTATATTATGAGACTCTGAGTCCTACTTTTCTCTTTTATCAGCCATGCAAGTTCGGCTTCCCACTGGACCCTACCTATCCCACCTAGCAAAAATGATGAAAGGTGACTCAGACTGCCTTGGGATGGAAATTCAGATAGCGATTTCCTGGTGAAAATGAGGCATGGATACACACTGCACTGTTGCCCTCAAGTCACGTTATGTGATCATCTCCCAATGAGCTAATACCAGGGAGGAGGGAAGCAGGGTGACATAGAAGCTCAGCATCTAGGGCTCACCTCCTTGGCCAATGAGGGGGCAGATACCACCTTGATAAGGAAAGAGGAGCACCACCTGCTTCCACTGAACAGGGCAAGAAGGATCAGAAATCCTGATGCCTGATTACTTGCAGTGTAGGTAGAAGATCAGCTCTCTACTAAGCCTTGTTAAAATTGTGATAGTGGGGTTTGGTGATTTTTTCCATTTGTATTTTGCAAGAGTAGGGCTTCTTATTGTTCAGTCACTGAGTCATGTCCTACTCTTTGCAGCCCCATGGACTGCAGCATGCCAAGCTTCCCTGTCTTCCACTGTCTCCCAGAGTTTGCTCAAATTCATGTCCATTGAGTCAATTATTCTATCTAACAGTATTGAACAGTATTCTTGCCATGAAAACCCCATGAGCGGTGCAAAGGGGAGTAGGACAGGCCTTTCCAAAAAGGTTTTCTGTTGTGAGGCCACCCTTTTCTAGGACTTTTTGCTAGGGAGAGAAGACTTAGAGCTTTTTTTTTTTTTTGTGTGTGTGCCAAGTAATGGTTCTGGGTTAGAGGCTTCTAGAGCTCTCTGTCCAGGATATTTGAGAGGATAACAAAATCCAGGGAATATTCTGCCATGTGGCTCTTCAAGTATGGAGAACTCTAGGCAGTGGACAGTGAACCTTCTTATTTCTGCTTTTCCAAGTGCTCTTACTTGTGTAATAGCTAGGGTTTTGCTTTTATTTTTGTTCAGTTGTTAAAAAGAGGACTTTGGAGGAATGTGTGTCCTCCATCTTTAGGACTGTATTTTTCATCTATTGTAACACGTATTTCTTTATCATCACTTCACTCTGATAACTTTTCATTGGTGAACATGTAGTCCCCTCCCCACACTTCAGTGTATCCTTGAATCTTCTCATTTCTTTTGGTGAGGTTTGAAAGAGCAATTCTTACATGGGTATACTCAGCCACCATGGGACATCAGATGTTTTACTTTCCCTTTCCTTTTTTCCTATTAGCAGTATTACCTGTGAAGCCTTGTAAAAGGGCATCCCCTGGTCTGTGCTGATTTTGATGATAAATTCTCAATCATACTGGGTACTTACATATTGGCTCAAAAACATGTTGCTGAAGTTGGAAAAATGTCCATCCCTCAGGCTAATGTCTGTGCCAGAGGTACAAGAGTAAGTCATAATGATTTAAAGGGGCAGGAGCACTTGCACTTCCAATAACAATACCACTTATGTTGGGTTTGAATAATGTCCCGTGAAATTTTCTGTCTACTCAGAACTTGTGAATGTGACATTATATTGAAATAATGTCTTTGCAGAGAGAATCAAGTTAAGATGAGGCAATTGTAGGTTAAGGTGGTTGGTGATGGACAGGGAGGCCTGGCGTGCTTTGGTTCATGGGGTTGCAAAGAGTCGGACATGACTGCTTATGATTTGGAAACTTGAATAGAAAAATACATAGAGAACACCTGAGTGATTTAATAAAATATGCTTTGTTAGCCACCACCCTTTGCTTAAGAAAAGGGATATACTGAATTATTAAAGTGTTCATTGAAAACAGAAAGATACAGCAGAAAGTAATAAATGGGTTGTGGTAAACAGATTTTCCTTAATTTTGACTTGGATTGGGGAGTTCAGTTCAGTTCAGTCACTCAGTCATGTCCGACTCTTTGCGACCCCATGAACCGCAGCACGCCAGGCCTCCCTGTCCATCACCAACTCCCGGAGTCCACCCAAACCCATGTCTATCGAGTTGGTGATGCCATCCAACCATCTCAATCTCTGTCATCCCCTTCTCCTCCTGCCCTCAATCTTTCCCAGCATCAGGGTCTTTTCAGATGAGTCAGCTCGTCGCATCAGGTGGCTCAAAATATTGGAGTTTCAGCTTCAACATCAGTCCTTCCAATGAACACCCAGGACTCATCTTTAGGATGACTGGTTGGATCTCCTTGCAGTCCAAGGGACTCTCAAGAATCTTATCCAACACCACAGTTCAAAAGCATCAATTCTTTGGCACTCAGCTTTCTTTATAGTCCTACTCTCATATCCATACATGAGTACTGGAAAAACCATAGCCTTGACTAGATGGACCTTTGTTGACAATGTAAAGTCTCTGCTTTTTATACACTGTCTAGGCTGGTCGTAACTTTCCTTCCAAGGAGTAAGCATCTATTTTAATTTCATGGCTGCAGTCACAATCTGCAGTGATTTTGGAGCCCAGAAAAATGAAATCAGCCACTGTTTCCATTGTTTTCCCATTTATTTGATATGAAGTGATGTGTCTGGATGCCATGATCTTAGTTTTCTGAATGTTGAGCTTTAACCCAACTTTTTCACTCTCCTCTTCATCAAGAGGCTCTTTAGTTCTTCTTCACTTTCTACCATAAGGGTGGTATCATCTGTATATCTGAGGTTATTGAAATTTCTCCTGGCAATCTTGATTCCAGCTTGTGCTTCCTCCAGCCCAGCGTTTCTCATGATGTAATTTGCATATAAGTTAAATAAGCAGAGTGACAATATGCAGCCTTGACGTACTCCTTTTCCTATTTGGAACCAGTCTGTTGTTCCATGTCCAGTTCTAACTGTTGCTTCCTGACCTGCATACAGGTTTCTCAAGAGGCAGATCAGGTGGTCTGGTATTCCCATCTCCTTCAGAATTTTCCACAGTTTGTTGTGATCCACACAGTGAAAGGCTTTGGCATAGTCAATAAAGCAGAAATAGATGTTTTTCTGGAACTCTCTTGCTTTTTCAATGATCCAGCGATTTTATGTGTCTACCTTTATTGAGAGTTATGTATCTTGAATCTAAGTTGTTTGACTCAAATTCCAGAGCTCTTTTACACTTACTCTTTTGCTTTAAATTACCATCATCTATTCTTTTTCTCTGTTTATAATAACATTTCCTATTGTTAATTTCTGAGGAGACAAAAAAGAAAGCATATGATAAAACCTTAGCACTGAGGTTGTTGTGATCCATCAATTACACTTGTCAAAGAGACAGTGAATGAAAACCATTTATGGCAAGTCTATAGGTGATTTTATCTCCATTCCCATGACCCTCACAGTCATCAGTTTATATATTAAGTCTTTACCTTAACAATAGCACACCTCAAAGAGAGCTCATCAGCTTTCTGTGGTTCAACATGGATAGGTATGTTCTCCCTGCCAAACCTATGGGCAGGAATCAGAGGATCAGAGTAACAGGTGTATATCATAACCAGTTATCCAGTACAAACTGAGAAGAAAGCTAAGTTTGAGATTTAGTGTTAACATATTTAAGAGATCTGATGCCTGCCTGAGGGCAAACATTGATTTTTTAAGCCATAGGTACATACAGTTGGTATGTGGGTAGATTTGTTTAGGAAGGTAAGCAGACTGGCCCAGATATTGAGAGATACTGATTGATCCCTTGGATAGCATGTGTTTAGTTGCTCAGTCATGTCCGACTCTTGGCGACCTCATGGACTGCAGCTCTCCAGGCACCTCTGCCCATGGGATTCTCCAGGCAAGAATACTGGAGTGGGTTGTGATGCCCTCCTCCAGGAGATCTTCCCATCCCAGGGTTGGGAGCACAGAAACTCAATCAACTCAAATGTTGATATATCTATGATCATACCATATATTCATCTCATGTGAGTCTGCTTACATAAGAAGGTTTCTATTTGTGTAAGATATTTTAGGTATACAGTACCACTGGCTGGCAGCATGGACCAGACTCATCCATTCTGCTGCACTTAAGGCTTGATATATGAATACACTATCTCATAGAACAAAATAAGGGGTGCTATCTTTGAGGAATCCTGCTGTGTTCTTAATTTAATGAGTTATTTTCTCTTACTTGAATGCCCATTGCTTACCCTGAATTTGTTTTAATACCTCAAGAAAATAAGGCTCAGAGTCTGTAATAAAATACATATATCCATGTAGGTTTTATAGAAAGTCTCATTTGCCAAATACTGAGGAATAAAGGACTCCACCAAATCCTTTCTAACAGAAGGTGGCTAGGTTTATCGGATCCAAATAGTGATGATCCTACAGTACCCAAAACTTTGTCATGTCCCCTGTGGTCCTACTTGTCAAACAGGCAGAACAGTCAAATCACAGACAAGTCTATTCTCAGGGTGCTCAGGAAAAATGGACACAACTGCCAGAAATATTGTAGTATATGTTATTCTGGGCCATCGAAAGTACAAGTCCAGTCCTCTGCACAGACTTACTCATGCAGTAAAACATAAAGTGGAGAAGCAGAGATTAAAAAAAAATACAATCTAAACACACATGTTTGTAAGATCCATCCATGTATTGGGATTTCTTGCAGGTTTCTCTTAAATCACACCCATCTTCCAAGCTTAGGTTTTAAAATATTTGAGACATGACACAGAAGAATGACATGGAAACCAAAGAACTCCTCTATATTGATTGCAGCCAGGCTGGAGGACATGAACAGGTATATTAATCAAGTGGATCTGCAGATACTTAGCAGAATTAAGCACATGTCCCCATCTGGACCTGCAAGTGCTGAGCTTGTAGCAGAATTGTTTATATGGCTGGAAGCAAGCTGGTCTTTAAAGAAACGGAGGAGACTTCTGACTTCCCGGAACATCTGATCCCTGAGGGAAAGAGAGGAAGAGCTCAGCAAATAATGCCTGGTTATTCTTCCCAAATTTTGCAGTTATATATCTCTATAAAACTCCTGGGATAAATGACAAAATGAACAAAGAGAGATTAGAAGTTAACGGTCTATAGGGCTCTTCCATGGATAAGTAACCATTTATAGAAAAAAAAAAATCAGACATAAGGATCATTTCTCAATATATTGCTTGCTTATATATATATTATTTTTGACTCCCTGTGTTGTATTTAGGAACATTTCTAAGAATTAAATGCTAATTCACCAATTCTTCCATCCAGTGTTTATAACAGCTCTAGAATTTTATATGCTACAGACTAAATTTTTCATTTGAAAGTTTTCTAATTAATTATTTTTATATCCATCTATACTAATGTAATTTATGTCTCTACTTTCTTTTAAATTTCCTGTTCTCCTTTGTAAATATTATTCTTTTTTCCCTTTTCTTCTATTTTCTTGTAATACCATTTTAGAATCCTCTCTTTTATTTTCCTTTTCATTCAGAGCAAAGTGATCACTTCATCGCTTACATAGTTTCTTCTAAACTTTGATTTCCTAGTGGGATTTGGAATTTTGATAGAAAGGGCCATCTTAAGGAGGAATGGTTTTTTTGTTTTTTTTTTGTTCGCCTTTTCTGTTTTTTTTTTTTTTTGTGTGTGTGTGTGTGTGTGTGTGTGTTTAGTCCTCTAATAATTGTATGCTTTCCTCCTTTAATCCTGCATGGACCCTAGTCCATAACCAACTCATTTTGGTGGTTCAAGCTCCTGTCCCATTATGATACTGAAGATTTTGCAGATGTGGTCCCTGAATGACTGGGCAACTTGGTCCATTTTCCAGCCAGTTTCCTGTTATAATTTGAGCCAAACATTTTCATATAAATTGTTAACAGAGATTAAAGTAAACTTTAGCTATTTTAAGTTTCCTTTCTGGGTTAGAGGAATTCCTGTTTAATCTCTAGATTAAGCAGAGTTGCTCTTATCTTTCCTTCTCCTGTGCTGTGTTTAGTCACTCAGTCATGTCTCACTCTTTGCGACCATGGACTGTAGCATGCCAGGCTCTTCTGTCCATGGGAATTCTCCATGCAAGAACACTGGAGCGGGTTGCCAAACCCTCCTGCAGGGGATCTTCCCAACCCAGGGATCGAACCCAGGTCTCACACATTGCAGGCAATTTCTTTAAGGCACCAGAGAAGCCAGTTGTACTAAACCAACACCCAATACTTGGCTGATGAGAATAGCTCCAGTTAAGTCATCTGCCTTTATAAATCTGTGTTGATTGATGGCAAACATATGTTTGTGTATACTGATAAAAATTGTCTAAATGTGTAGTAGTAGAAGGGTAAACATTTTAGACTAAGCTTCACAGCAAAAGCTCTGCTGTTTGTCCCCATAGGGCTTCCCCATTCTAGTGAACCTGTCACTGTTACCCCAACAAACAGTCTTCTTTTAAAGCTTTCAGATGACTAGATGAGTGACATTATATGAATGCTGTGGTCATTGTTCAGTCACTCTGTTGTGTCTGACTCTTTGTGACCGCCATGAACTGGGGTCAAACTCATGTCCATTGAGTCAGTGATGCCATCCAACCATCTAGTCCTCTGTCGTCCCCTTCTCCTCCTGCCTTCAATCTTTCCCAACATCAGGGTCTTTTCAAATGAGTCAGCTCTTCACATCAGGTGGCCAAAACATTGGAGTATCAGCTTCAGCATCAGTCCTTCCAGTGAATACTCAGGACTTATTTGCTTTAGGATAGACTGCTTTGAATCTCCTTGCAGTCCAAGGAACTCTCAAGTGTCTTCTCCAACACCACAGTTCAAAATCTTCAATTTTTTGGTGCTCAGCTTTCTTTATAGTCCAACTCTCACATCCATACATAACTACTGTAAAAAACATAGCTTTGACTAGACATACCTTTGTTGGCAAAGTACTGTCTCTGCTTTTTAATATGCGGCTAGGTAGGTCATGACTTTTCTTCCAAGGAGCAAGCATCTGTTAATTTCATGGCTGCAGTCACCATCTGCAGTGATTTTGGAGCCCCCCAAAATAAAGTTGGTCACTGTTTCATTTTTTCCCCCATCTATTTACCAATAAGTGATGGGACCACATGGCATGATCTTCATTTTTTGAATGTTGAGTTTTAAACCAGTTTTTCACTCTCTTCTTTCACCTTCTTCAAGAGGCTCTTTAATTTCCCTTTGCTTTCTGCCATAAGCATGATATTATCTGCATATCTGAGGTTTTTTATTTCTCCTGGCAGTCTTGATTCCAGCTTGTGCTTCATCCAGCCCAGCATTTCGCATGATGTACTCTGCATATAAGTTAAATACTCAAGGTGACAATATACAACCTTGATGTACTCCTTTTCCAATTTTGAACCAGTCTCTTGTTCCATGTCCAGTTCTAACTATTGCATCTTGACCTGCATACAGGTTTCTCAGGAAACAGGTAAGATGATCTGGTATTCCTATCTCTTTAAGAATTCTCCATAGTTTTTTGTTATCCACGGAGTCAAAGGCTTTCACATAGTCAGTGAAGCAGAAGTAGATGTCTAGATGTCATGGCCCTGACATGCTGACTCATAACAAGTGGCCAACCCAAGGCTGAAGTCACCTCATTGCTTGATTGGAAAGGCTCCCCTGCCAATCTGACTCTTGTATTTTGGTGAGCCTTGAGTTCTTGATAACTGTCAGCTGTAGAAACAGTTCCCGGCCACATGAGCCTCTCTTTACGACTGTTCCCAAAGCAATAGCTACCTTCTCTCAGGTGAGGTGAGCTGAGAGAGAAAACAGGAACAGACACCCATCGTGGAAGCCAGTCTTTATAACCTAATTTCAGAAGTGACATACCTATCATCTCTTCTGTGATACTATGTTCCTTGGAGGTGAGTCAGTAAGTACAGTCCACATTCCAAGAGAGGACTCTACCCATAATTTAAGTAGCACAAAGTAGAGATCATTGGGAGCCATCCTAGAGGTTATATATCTCAATATGTGTATAAATTCAAGTATGGTTTTGTATGTATTTTCTGTGGCACAAGATTAAGTCCTCATGGTGAGTTTTTTTTTTCAGTTTCAGACAATAAGAAACATCTTTTTCACATAACCCCATTCCTCTGCATCTTTACCCTCAGTGTGCTTAAAGTGAATATAATGGGTTTCCCAGATGGCTCAGTAGTAAAGAATCTACCTGCCAATACAGGAGACTTAAGAGACATGGATTCAATCTATGAGTTAGGAAGATCCCTGGAAAGGAAATGGCAACCTGCTCCAGAATTCTTGATTGAGAAATCCAGTGGATAGAGGGACATGGCAGGCTACAGTCTATGAGTTCGCAAAAGAGTTGGACATGACTTAGCAACTAAATAACAACAAAATGTCTCAAGAGTCAGTGATGTTGAGTAAGGGACTAAGGGCCATGTTCAGCAGCATCAGACTGTTTTTTGTATGGTCTGCTTGGTAAGAATTTTTTTTTATAATTTTAAAGTGTTTGCAAATCAAAGCAAAAAAATGAAATGAATAATGTTAATTAATGTGTAACAAAGGTTATATGTGGCATTTAAAGCTTACAATTTTTAAATATCTGGTCCTATTAAAAAAATTGCCAGTGTTGATCTGGTTTTACCTTTCAGAAATATAATAAAATATAAATGTGTTAGAAAATATTATTTGCCAAACTGTACTTTGAAATTAATATGGAACAAAAGGAAGACAAACATCAGTTTTCCCTTTTATATTTTTTAGTGATCCAAGTTAACAAATCATTTATGATCCTAATTTTTCTACTTTTGATTTCCCTCGGAGTACATTTTTAAGAATCATATGAGATGGTAAACTTCAGCTTGTTATCTTTGTGTGTGGAAAACAAAGAACAAAAAAGCTAATCCAGAGAAATCCCGGGGTAAATAACAGCAGTTGATATTTGAACTGTAGTAAGAGAAGACTGGATTCATATATTCCTTTCTGTAGGGTGTTCAGCTTTTTGACACATCACAGTAGGTAAAGCCTTCCAAAATGAAGAGAGGGCTCAAGTCAGCGGGTTTCAGAGAGCCAGCTTCAAAAAACCCCTGCATTTTGTCCATGGAGGGGACAGAGAAAGTAGAGAGGAAGTTAACAGTTTATTGATTGTTTAATATTTACTGAGTAGTTACAACATAGGGGACTTGGGATACTTTTGAACAACCAGTGTATTTAATGAAAATATTTCAAAATCCTACACCAAACTCTGCCTTGCATGTATGCTCCATCAGGCTTGGAAAATAAGCAGATCCACTCAGATTTTCATCTCTGTTGTTACACTCTACTGTTCCTGAGGATTGAAGCTGAGGGCTTGAGAGTAAACAGCAGAGATCTCTTTTCTTGTTTGTAGATCTTTGTTTAAAAATCCACATTTTTTTTAAATTGTAAGACGTCCAAAAGGATCAATAGCAATTGTTCTTGTTGTTGTTTAGTCACTACGTCATGTCTGACTGTTTCCAACTCCATGGATTGCAGCACGCCAGCCTTCCCCATCCTTTACTGTCTCTTGGAGTTTGCTCAAACTCATGTCCATTGAGTTGGTGATACTGTCTAACCATCTCATTCTCTGCTACCTTCTTCTCCTCCAGCCCTCAATCATTCCTAGCATCAAGGTCTTTTCCAGTGAGTCAGCTCTTTGCATCAGGTAGCCAAAGTATTGGAGCCTCAGCTTCAGCATCAGTCTTTCCAATGAATATTCAAGGTTGATTTCCTTTAGGATTGGCTGGTTTGATCTCCTTACAGTCCAGCAGACTCTTTTAAAGAGTCTTCTCCAGCACCACAATTCTAAAGTAACAATTATTTGGTGCTCAGCACAGAGTTGGATATGACTGAAGTGACTTAGCAGCAGCAGCAGCAGCCTGCTTTGCAGTCCAAATCTCATAGTCATACATGGCTACTGAAAAGGGCAATATTAACTCATTTATTGAGTCCCTATTACATATTAGGTATAATGTTCTTTGGTGCTAGAGCTGAGTTCCATAATCTCCACTCATAAAGCACCATATTTTACTGCTTTCCACAATGGATATGAAACATACTTTACAACCAGTTTCTGATCTTTAAGAATTATGGCTTGCAGTTTTCAGATTCTCATTTCATTAGCGCTGTTTTTCTTCATTGTTATTGTTTTATTTCCATTTGTTTCTTTCTTTTCCTAATAGTTTTTCTGACCTTCTACTTAAAAATTATATAATTATCATACATTTATATTTCCTTTATTTATCTGAAATCTGTATTTTGGAGCTAAAGAACACTTAATCTGCCTTTTCTAGAGAAGGTACTCTAAGTTTTCACATATAAAGCTATGTCTGCTTTTCTTAGTTCATTGAAAATATTAACTGTATTTTCTTAATACACATATGTATAACATTTATAATTTATTTTTTGGAAATGTATTTGCTATATTTTCAGGAATATTTTAAAGATTGACAATTTATTGAACATATATTATGCCCTAAGTTATAAATACTTAATTTTTATAACAAACCTATAAAGTGCTGTATTTTATGCCTCAAAGGAGTTTGGAGGCTAAATAACTTTCATTGATAGACTTTAACACGTATTTTAACTACTGTGCTATAGTGATAGTAATACCAAGTCTTTATATCCATTTTTCTTTTATATTTTGTGCATACATGCTAAGTCGCTCCAGTTGTGCTCGACTCTTTGTGATCCCATGGACTGTAGCCTACCTCTGTCCATGAGATTCTCCAGGGAAGAATACTGGAGTGAGTTGCTGTGCCCTCATCCTGTGGATCTTCCCAACCTAGGGATTGAACTTATGTCTCTTATGTCTCCTACATTGGCAGGTGAATTCTTCACCATTAGTGCCACCTGGGAAGCCCTCACTATAAATATATATTTTAATAATCTATACTAATTTAAATATCTTTATATTTGCTGTTAACTTAATAAGCCAGCTGTTACTAAACCCACTATTATAGCTACAAAATGGTAAGGCTCAGTAAAGTCTTAGTTGTTTAATCAGAGTGACCTGACTAAACTTGGCAAGACTGGGGAAAGAACTTTAGTCCCCTTTGTCTTACTCCAGTGACCTTTCCCCTGACTTGAATCATACAGCTGTGGTTTTTCAGTGGAGAGTCTCAGTTTTATGCATAAACTCAGTCTACTTCTGCAAGAGTGATGAAGTAAATGTTTTTCACAGTGAATATAGAAAAAGCTGGATCTGCAAGAGGGAGAAAATTCAGTTTTCTTCAAACAATTTTAGATTTCTTTGGGACCCATTATATTTACCATAGTTTTCCTGATCATTTGTTTTCTTCAGGGGATGCTTAAAGCTATATGCAGTTAAAAATAAAGGCTGTTGAGTTGCTTGAAGGCAATCTAGGTTGAACAAGAATTTGACTATCCTGAACAATGTCTCTTATCTTTACTTAGTAATGTCATTTTTTTAAAAAAGGAGAACTATTGCCCTGAGTATCCCAAAATTGATATAATTTACCCAGCACAATTTTACCATACTCTCATATTATATTTTATGACACTTTGAGCTCCTCATGTGCTATGATCTGAGACATATTTCCTCACACTGGGATATCAGGGAGAAATACCAACAGAGCTTTAAATCAATGAATTAGTGGTGGCTTGGAGAGGCAAGAGGTTCTTGTTTAACAAAAAAAAAAAAAAAAACAAACAAACAAACAAAAAAAACCCTGTATCTTCTATTATGTCATTTGCCTAATTGGTCATTTTGTTTGTATAAGCAAAATTTAATTCTTTCATTTCTTGTGTGGTAGATTTCACGAGTACAATAAATAAGATACTTTCCCTACCTCCAAGAGCTAATAATCTTCAGAAGAGGCAAGCTAGTGAACAGACTTTCATAATAACAAAGGTTAAATGCTGCAAAATCTATGTATAAGGTGTGATAGGTGGGCCAAGAAGAGGCACCTAGCAAAGTCTTGGAGGGAAACACATCAAGAAAGCTTTATCTAAAAAGTGTTGCATAGATTAAAGCTTAAGAATGAGTTAGCCCTGGAAATAGGAGAAAAGGTACAGGAGTAAATGATACTGGTGCTTACTAAGAGGTCTAGCTTTCCTTTTCTGACAGAAAAAGATCCTTTGAAGTTAGACAAAGCCATGTGATTTTTTTGGCCAAGTCAATGTGACCCATGTGAGGGAAGGCGACAAGGTTTTTACTAGTGGATAGAGGCAATTAAGGGCCAGGGTGCTTGTTCCATGCTCTTGCCATGGTGCAGTGAATCCTGAAGACTCAGTTTGGTATGGAAGCTCCTTAAGGTGGTGAAGCTGTCTGAGTCGTATGCTACCGATATTTTAGTGGTATTTCTTAACATGTCACAGCTTGCCCTACCTTGACTGACACATAACTTTTTTTTTAAGTGATAAATAATTCAAAACAAGGAGGAAGAGTAACAAGAAATAGCATGAAGATATCTGCAGGGACTAAATATGAAAGATTTTGTATGCTGATTTTAATTAATTTGGACTTTATCACCTTATTGACGTGAATGAATTGATGTATTGTTAGCATAAAGTGGAGTTTCACACCTTGGCACTGTTGGCCTTTGAGAGCATGAGAATTCTTTGATGAGGAACTCTACCCTATTCATTGATGATGTTTACTGGCATTCCTGTCTTATACTCATTGGCTGACAGTTGTACCACCTTCCCCAGTTGTGGAAATTATAAATGTCTCCATATATTGCCAAATGTCTCCCAGAGGGCAAAATCACCCAGAGTTGAAATTATTGACATAAAGGAAAAGGAAAATGGATATAAGATAAGCAACATAGAATAACTGTCATGTTTATGAAAGATCATTTATATTTTCTAAGCTGGAATATGCATAATTTTGCATTTTTAAAAAAATGCCTCAGATTATAGCATTGAAACCAGGTTGGAGAGGGGCAATGTGCATTGTGATGATACCTCCTGGGAAGGAAATGGACATCATTTGGTTCCTGAAGAATTCCAAAAGTTCAGTTTGTTCCTTGCCTGTTCTGGCTTTTATCCCATACCTATGTGACAAAGACATCTTAATAAAAGTTGATTATCCTAGAACTTCAAAACAGTCTAATATTCTGAATTAAATGGAAAATTTTCTAGTTATATAATGAGTGGTTTTACCATTAAAAGTTTGGACTTTGATGTATGAATGATCAATGGAGAGAATTGGATAATTGTCTAATCCAGTGGCTAGAGTTGGCTGGAAATATAGTACATTCTAACTAACCTTTTGCTGATGCAGCTTGTTATAATGTAGGGTAAGCTTAAGAGCTGTGGATCTGGGTATTAATCTTACCTCGGGTATATTGTCATTATGGTTTATATCAAGATTTTTACCCTACATTTCAATTTCATTATTCATATAATGAAGTGAAAGTGTGCTAGTAACATTGTTTCATTTAATCATTCTAAACATTAAGATAATGTTCAGATTGATAAAATTATACCAAATTGAATATAAATACTGTTGCTTATCTTGGAATTTTCCAAGATAGTTAGACTACATTTTTTAATGCTTGAATGAAATTAGATATGTCAGCTATCTTACTTACACTCTATGTTTTGCTGGTGTTTGCTTTTATAGCATCAAAATATCTTGTTCTCCTCAAATTCCTTTGTATTTTATCCTAAGAGAATTGGGAGATATCACAGCATTGAGCCACTACAGTAGAACTATAAGATCAAATTAAGAAGATGATTTGAGATGCTCAGTGGGGAATGAATTGAGAGTTGCCTGAACCAAATCAGGCAGCAGGTATAACAATGCTGATATATATATATATATATATATATATATATATATATATATATATATATATATATATATATGTTACTGGTGTTTTGCTAAGTTAGTGGGAAGCAGCGCTGTGAAATGTTGACAGAATTATGCAAGATTTATCTTGACTTGGTGGTTGATTTGATGTGTGCGATGAGGGAGTGGAAGAAATCAATGATGAGTCCAAGTTTTCCTTATTGATTTGGGTGCATAGTGATGCTGACAGAGAACACCAAGAAGAAATAAGTATGGGGAGAGAATGATGATGGTGAATGTTAGGGTTTTACTGGAATTTCAAGCAGGATTATCATTTGGCTATTTAGGACTAGAACTCAGGTGAGAGAAATAGCCTGAAGGTATTGATCAAAAAGTCATTAGTATGTTGATAGATTATAATATTAATAAGCGAAATTACCTGGGCCAAGTGTACAAAGTGATAAGAAAGGAGAGTTGCGGATAGAAGAAATTCTGAAATTCAAGGTGCACCTGAAGAAGAATGCTAAATAGAAACTGGGAAGGTATAAGGAAAAACCAACATACCATTCCATCTTGGAGGCCAAAGTAAACAACTGCTTTGAAAAAGAACAAAAAAAAACAACTAAATTTATCGATAGTAACAGGCTTTCCAGGTAGCTCAGTGGTAAAGAACCTGCCTGCCAACCAGGAGACACAGGTTTAATCCCTGGGTTGGGAAGATGCAACCCACTTCTATTGAGAAGGTAATGGCAACCCACTCCAGTATTCTTGCCTGGAGAATCCCATGGAGAGAAGAGCCTGGTGGGCTATAGTCCATGCGGTCATGAGTCAGATACAGCTTAGAGACTAAACCACCACCACCAATATAGTAACAGCGGTAGTCATGAAAGAAATATGGTACTGCTCTGGTAGAAAGCAAGCAACTTCAAGGAAAATTCTTAGTGACTTCCTAATTAGAAATGATAGCCTCCCTTTAAATTACACTTGAAAGTCCAAGATAAAAGGCCTTAGGAAATTTCTTGCATTATACTCTTGCGTGCATGCTATGTTGCTTCAGTCATGTCAGACTGTTTGCCACCCTATGTACTATAGTCCACCAGGTTCCCCTCTCCAAGGGATTCTCCAGGCAAGAATACCAGAGTGGGTTGCCTTGCCCTCCTCTAGAGGATCCTCTTGACCAAGAGATTGAACCAGTGTCTCCTACGTTGGCAAGCAGGTTCTTTTTTGGTTTTGTTTTCTTTTCTTTTTTAATTTATTTTAAATTGGAAGAAAATTTCTTTACAATATTTTGTTAGGTTCTGTCATATGTCAACATGAATCAGCCATAGGTATACATATGTCCCCTCCCTCCTTTTTTTTTTTTCTTTTTTAAAAATTTATTTTAGTTGGAGGCTAATTACTTTACAATATTGTGGTGGTTTTTGCCATGCATTCACATGAATCAGCCATGGGTGTACATGTGCTCCCCACCCTGTGCCTCCATCCCACCTTCCTCCCCATCCCATCCCTCAGGGTCATCTTGGTGCACCAGCCCTGAGTGCCCTGTCTCATGCATTGAACCTGGACTGGAGATCTATTTCACATGTGAGGATATACATGTTTCAATGCTATTCTCTCAAATCATCCCACCCTTGCCTTCTCTCACAGAGTCCAAAAGTCTGTTCTTTACATCTGTGTCTCTTTTGCTGTCTTGCATATAGGGTCATCATTACCATCTTTCTAAATTCCATATATATGTGTTAATATACTGTACTGGTGTTTTTCTTTCTGACTTACTTCTCTCTGTATAATAGGCTCCAGTTTCATCCACCTTATTAGAACTGATTCAAATTCATTCTTTTTAATAGCCGAGTAATATTCCACTGTGCATCTGTAGCACAGCTTTCTTATCCATTCATCTGCCGATGGACATCTAGGTTGCTTCCATGTCCTGGCTATTGTAAATAGTGCTGCGATGAACATTGGAATACATGTGTCTCTTTCAATTCTGGTTTCCTCATGTGTATGCCCAGCAGTGGGATTGCTGTGTTGTATGGGCGTTCTATTTCCAGTTTTTTTAAGGAATCTCCACACTGTTCTCCATAGTGGCTGTACTAGTTTGCATTCCCACCAACAGTGTAAGAGGGTTCCTTTTTCTCCACACCCTCTCCAGCATTTATTGCTTGTACTAGTGCCACCTGGGAGTGTTAGACTCTTAAACCATTGATCTTAAAAAACCTAATATCTTTCCATGTACCATGTGCATTGGATTAACTGTCTGGTTTTGAAGAGCACAAAGGATGGGAGTTGCTTTTTCATCTTTGCAATGGCTATGTTTTTCTCATTCTTAAACAATTCTCACTTTCATAGCATCTAGGGACATTGTGTTCAATACCATCATCCTTTCTGATAGGAGCACATTAAAATTCCTTTCCCCCTTACTCCGTGTTTGGTTCTTTATAGTGAAAAGCTAAATATGGTGCACACATCCTCTTAATGCTAATAGCCCAGTAAATTGTAGATAAAGACAATTTAAACATAAAAAGGGAGCTGTATCCTCAGAAACTTTGTAAAATGGGGTGGAGAAAAGGTAGCAAAATGTAAATATACACTGACAAACTCACTAATGATGTTTACTTTGTTACTTAGCTGCTGTTACATAGATTGGGTCATTCAAAAATAGAATTTCTGTTCAGCTTTAATAACAGTCTTAGTGCTCCTTATTTTATTGCAGGCATGGTGTAAGAATGGCAATTTCACAGTAAGCAACTGGACTAATGCTATTCATTAGCAATTGTACAACATATCATAGGAAAAAGTAATGTTCCATTCAAGTATGTATTTCAGAGTCTTAACTCCCTAACTGAATGTCTCTTACACCCTATATACATAATGACATTATTTTTTATCAGTAAGATCAGACTGAAAACATTTAAATAAATTTCAAAGGTTAAGATAAACTTTTTTAAAGACAGCTGTGTGAAAAACCTTGTATTATGAATTACCACGCTGGGAAAAAAAAACAATCTGTCTCGTTAGTTCGATTTCTTGCTCAGCCCAGCTGGGCCTTTCCAGTGATGTGGGGAGTTGAGGTGATCATGAGCCAATGATTATTCATTTGTATGAACCGCCAGCATAACCTGCCAACAATAGTTACCCACACTCAGCATCTGTGCATAGACACTGATAGGGGTAATTGTGATGGCAGCCAAAAATGGCAAACCCCAGCATGTCCTGGGCTGAACACAGTTATTCAAATGAAAGAGCATTTTCAGATTGCCTGAAATGGTGTAAATTCCCCAGTGAATTTGACCTATATAATCATGGACGGGTTATGGTTCCAAATCTGGCTCAAATCTACTCCAGATTGACTACCAATCATATTAAGAAAAGTTAGATTAAAAAAATAATGTGAATTTCAGGCATATAAGCAGCAGACAAAATGGATGCTAGTATACTAACAGGTAGTCTTCTCAAGTCATGGACACTGTTTATTTTACTCTGTTAGAAACTAGAAAAATTTCTCATATGTATGCTGCTGCTGCTAAGTCGTGTCAGTCGTGTCCGACTCTGTTGGACGCCAGACGGCAGCCCAACAGGCTCCTCTGTACCTGGGATTCTCCAGGCAAGAATACTGGAGTGGGTTGCCATTTCCTTCTCCAATGCATGAAGTGAAAGGTGAAAGTGAAGTTGCTCAGTCGTGTCCGACTCTTAGCGACCCCATGGACTGCAGCCTACCAGGCTCCTCCATCCATGTGATTCTCCAGGCAAGAGTACTGGAGTGGGGTGCCATTGCCCTCTCCGTCTCATATGTATATGTATATGTATATCTATATATTGTGTATATATGTTTATTTAATGTAAACATTTATTTTGCATTGATTGATTAATGAACTTAGAGGTTTATATTTGTACAGTTGTACATATATTTGTTTGTTATCTAGTTGTATGTTTTATTTTTAGTATTTTTTTCTGGCAACCTTTATTATGGTAACCTATCCTCTTTGAAATAATGCCATTCATTCATTAATTCATTCTTTGAATAAAAACTTATTGAATAATTATTCTATTGAAAGTTTAATCTATGTAATAAATGGTTGTGTCTCATGGAGAATTGTGTCCATTTCAAGTGTGATGGATTTCATCTGCACTGTGGTTTAATTTGGTGGTTTTCTAAAGGTATTTTCCTAACACCTGGTTGTTTTTTCAGAAGATATATTTCTATGTTTTTTAGGAAAATTTAAATTCAGTACTTTGAAAACCAGCCTGGGTATCTGGTTTTCTGATATATATTCCTGGATGACTGTGAAGTTATTATTGTGAAGATCATCTTTTCAGACACTGATCTCTCTAATTAAATGATACTACCCAGATAAAAGTTATTGAAAAAGAGACAGAGAAATAAAGATAAAGAGAGGAAATAGTATTGCAATAATAAGGTTTTATGCATTAGAAATTACATATATTGTTTCTACTTTTATCCTTACCTAGGCACTGACTCAAGTGTATTGATATCTAATATTTGTGTCTTTGAATAACAAAGTCTGTTTTGTATGTGTTTCAATTTATAAAAATGTGTTTAGGTTTTACTTATTCACTCAACAATTAAAATGAACATATATGTTACTTAATACTTTCATTTATATAGAAAAATCTTTAAAAGCTGTCATTTGAAGTAAAGATAAATGATGTACCTTCAAAATTAGGGGAAAATTGTAGGAATAAATAAGTGGATATAAAATTTCACTATTCAAATTATTTCTTTGTATGCTTCTAACACATTCATTTCTTTCATTTGTATGACTTTCAAGATTCCTCTGAACCAACAGTACTATTATGAGCATGACTTCCTATGGAAACTTTGAGAGTTTCTTGGTGCAGGAATAGAACGTATACAATATTGTAGCTGTACTGTAACTTACACCATATTGTATGAGTCTTCTCCTACATGTAGCAGTGTTCTCACTTGGGGAACATCACTGATGCAAAGTAAGTGCAAATCCCTGTCCATCATGCTATCATCTATAAAAAGTGGCATTTCAGATTGTTGTTAAGGAATGATCAGAACTTTATGTTGTTGTAAAAGAGAGGAAAACTTTTCAGGAAGAGGGAAAGCCATATACAGAAGCAGGGAAAAGTAAAAGTTCATGACTTGGTCTCCAATGGGTAAAAGTGCATTTATCTGAGGGCTATGAGTAGTTGAGATTTCAAGACATGCAGTTATAGAGGCAAGTTGAATTTAAGCTGAAAAGTGTTTGGTGGATTATAGAGATCCCTATAAGGTTTTCAGCAGGAGACCATCACAATTTGATTTTTGATATTAGACACCCTGCTGAGGGAAGATTAGACTGGATTGTAAAAAAGCAATATTTGCTAATAATTGAAATTCCCAATAAAAGGAATAATTACACATACATAGAATGACAACAACCAAAACTAATATTTACTGGTCCTTTGCTGTGTCTTAGAGCCTCTACTGAACACATATGATGTATTATCTCAGTTAATTCTTACTCTAACCCAGAGAGATTGTTATTGTCCTCATATTAAGATGAGGAAACATTCTGAGAGTTAAAGTGATTATACCCAAATCCTTGTTCATTTTGCAATGTGAGAGTCTTTTAATAAGAAAAAAAAAAAGAATTAAGAGTGGCAAACACAAAATTAGGTCAAAATTCATTTCTATTTCAGATGAGAAAATGAAACAAAATAAGTTATAAATTTTACAAAGTTAACATATTGCCTAAATGCCCTCAAATCAGAAGAAAATACATTAATTCTATAGTAAATACTAGATTATATACTCCTATAATCTTTTCCTACATTTTGAGGGTATCTAATCTATCTTCAAATGATACTTTTTAAAAATTTTTCTATATAAATAAAGATAATAAATTTTTCACTGTGATGTAATTGTTTAAAATAATATTTTAAATGTACTAATAGATTATAAGTGTTTTTGAAGGCTAACAAATTTATTTGCTGTCTAATTGGAAAATCTGTCTTTTATTTTTCTTTTTATAAGTTATATAATTTGGAAGTGCCAAAATTCAAAATCTTTTTGCAATAAAGCTCAACCTCTCTCATTTTTATCGCAATGCTGGGTAAATGCACTGAATGGGAGGTGTGGTGGCAATGTGCTATATTTTTGACTCCTCCCAAAATTCATACATTGCAACCTAACACTTAGAGTGATAGCATAGTATTAGAAGGTGAAGCTCTCAGGAGGTGCTATCGGTAGCACTAGTGGTAAAGTGCCTGCCAATCCTGCCTGCCAATGCAGGAGACATAAGTATCTTCCCTGAGTTGGGAAGATCCCCTGGAGGAGGGCAAAGCAACCCACTCCGTATTCATGACTGGAGACTCTCATGGACAGAGGAGCCTGGCAGGCAACAGTCCATAGTGTCACAAAGAGTTGGACATAGCTGAAACGACCTAGTACTCACACAAAGATTATGAAAGTGGAGCCCTAATAAATGGGACTAGTGCCTTTATAAAAGAGATCCCACAGATATCCTTAGTTCTTTGCATCATTTGAGAATGCAGCAAAAAAGTCACCATCAATGAACCAGAGAGCAGTTCCTCACCAGACACTAAATTTGCTTCTATGATCTTGGATTTGATCTTGAATTTCCCAGCCTCCATAACTATGGAATTTTGTTTTAGCAGCCTGAATAGGCTGAGATATAAGGCTAACTATTAGCAATAGAATAATTATTAGTGGAATTGACTGTGAATCATATAACTATTATACCATCAAACCAACTAAACATATATCCAAGTCAAGTTCTCTTTAAGCTGCATCCACAAAACTGTTTACTGCTACCCCATTGCCACATGATACAAAGAGAGTGAAACAAATGAAGACATGGTGGAAAAGATAATGGTCTTATTCAATTTGATTAAGTTATTTATATTATATTGAAAAATTTGTGGTAGCATATCATGATGTGGTACACATTGCTTTGACCTGGACCCTAGAAAGGTCTGTACAATTGAATATCCTTGAATCTTAAGCATCACTGACTATGTGGTAAATCTACTTCTGTTGGTAACAGATTCCTTCAGTATCTCCCCAGGTATATGATCATTATACTGGTCCATCAAATCTATGCCCAGGATTAAGAAGGCAGAATTAACTGATATTTCTCTCTTTTTTGGTAGCAATTTCATTATACTTGTTATTGTCTACTGATAGCATATTTGTTTTTATCAATTAAAATTAAAGCCAGAAAGGAAAATGTCACAACTTGCTATGGTAGCCCAGATGTTCAGGCTACTCCTTCTGTTTAGACTAAGGAGACAGAAGGCTGTATTGGAAATCTGCTATCTCCTTAAGATCACTTCTAACCTGCTACTTTGTGACCTAGATTCAGGGACACTTTTACTTTGAGTTTTTGCTGCCGATTATATCTTACTGTGATTTGAAAGTATCTGGGAGATTCATAAAGATTTAGGATTAATTCCTGACTAATTACTGATTAATTTCTAACCTAGGCTAAATCCCTGTTACACACATTATGGTCTACGCTTAACAGCAGCGTAAACATCAAGTGAGGATTTGCTAGAAATGCAGAGTCTCCATCTCACTCCAATCCACTGAATCAGACTTATTCTTTTAAAAGATCCCTAAGGGATTCTAGTATAGATTAAGGTTTGAAAAACACTGGCCTTGATATGGTTAATTACCTGAATTGTTTTGGACAGCCTCATGAAACTTTTGGCCCACTTAATTTTCTCTTTGACTTTCCACCCAAATCCTTAATTAAGGATACATTGTGATTTTTGTATATGTGAGGTACTAGCCTTAGAAGTGAATAACCACACAAATTTGGAACTTACTGTCCTGGTTCTACAAATGTGTTGCTACAATCTATTGTGTCCTTCTGTCATTTGGATACATTCAACATAAGGTATATTTTATCTTATACAAAAACAGTTGATTTTCAGTAGAGAAAATATAGAAAGCACAGGAATATATAAAAATTAATATATAATGTATAAAATTGTATAATATACTAATAATATATTCTCACTGCTGCTGCTGCTGCCAAGTCGCTTCAGTCGTGTCCGACTCTGTGCGACCCCATAGACGGAAGCCCATCAGGCTCCCCCGTCCCTGGGATTCTCCAGGCAAGAACACTGGAGTGGGTTGTCATTTCCTTCTCCAATGCATGAAAATGAAAAGTGAAAGTGAAGTCGCTCAGTCATGTCCGACTCTTAGCGACCCCATGGACTGCAGCCCACTAGACTCCTCCATCCTTGGGATTTTCCAGGCAAGAGTACTGGAGTGGGGTGCCATTGCCTTCTCCGATATTCTCACTACTCAAAGACATTTTAATATAAGAGCTCTATTATTTATCTTTTAAAGTTATGTATATAATACATAGGTCCTCCCTGGTCGTTCAGATGGTTAAGAATCTGCCTGCAATTCAGGAGACCCAAGTTCAATCCCTGGGTTGAAAAGATCCACTGCAGAAGGGAATTGCAACTCACTCCAGTTATTCTTGCCTGGATAATTCCATGGACAGAGGAGACTGGCAAGCTGCAGTCCATTGGGTTACAAAAAGTCAGATGTGGCTGAGTGACTGACACTTTCACATATCATATATGTCTGATAGTTTTTGATATAAACTTAGCTTTATACCACAAGTATTTTTTTCCGTACCATTGTAAACTCTTTTTAAGAAGTTATAATGATTATATCATAGTCCATTTAGGATATGCTGAAAAATTCATAATTTCCCTATTCTTGATCTGAGATTATTTCTAATGTTTCTGAAGAAATATGTTTGTCCATCATAACCAAGTGGGCTTTATTCCAGGGATGCAAGGATTCTTCAATATCCACAAATCAATCAACATAATACACCACATTAACAAATTGAAAAATAAAAACCATATGATTATCTTAATAGATGCCGAGAAAGACTTTGACAAAATTCAACATCCATTTATGATAAAAACCCTCCATAAAGCAGGAATAGAAGGACCATACCTCAACATAATAAAAGCTATATATGAGAAGCCCTCAGCAAACATCCTCAATGGTGAAAAACTGAAAGCATTTCCCCTAAAGTCAAGAACAAGACAAGGGTGCCCACTCTTACCACTACTATTCAACATAGTTTTGGAAGTTTGGGCCACAGTAGTCAGAGCAGAAAAAGAAAATGAATCCAGATTGGAAAAGAAGAAGTAAAACTCTCACTGTTTGCAGATGACATGATCCTCTACATAGAAAACCATGAAGACTCCACCAGAAAATTACTAGAGCTAATCAATGAATACAGTAAAGTTGCAGGATACAAAATTAACACACATAAATCCCTTGGATTCCTATACACCAACAATGAGAAAACAGAAAGAGAAGGAAATAATTCCATTCACCATTGCAACAAAAATAATAAAATACTTAGGAATATATCTACCTAAAGAAACAAAAGACCTATATATCAGATCAGATCAGATCAGTTGCTCAGTCATGTCCGACTCTTTGTGACCCCATGAATCGCAGCACGCCAGGCCTCCCTGTCCATCACCAACTCCCGGAGTTCACCCAGACTCATGTCCATTGAGTCAGTGATGCCATCCAGCCATCTCATCCTCTGTCGTCTCCTTCTCCTCTTGCCCCCAATCCCTCCCACCATCAGAGTCTTTTCCAATAAGTCAACTCTTCGCATGAGGTGGCCAAAGAACTGGAGTTTCAGCTTTAGCATCATTCCTTCCAAAGAAAACCCAGGACTGATATCCTTCAGAATGGACTGGTTGGATCTCCTTGCAGTCCAAGGGACTCTCAAGAGTCTTCTCCAACACCACAGTTCAAAAGCATCAATACTTCGGCACTCAGCCTTCTTCACAGTCCAACCCTCACATCCATACATGACCACAGGAAAAATCATAGCCTTGACTAGACGAACCTTTGTTAGCAAAGTATTGTCTCTGCTTTTGAATATGCTATCTAGGTTGGTCATAACTTTCCTTCCAAGGAGTAAGCGTCCTATATATAGACAACTATAAAACACTGGTGAAAGAAGTCAAAGAGGACACATATAGATGGAGAAATATACTATGTTCATGGATTGGAAGAATCAATATAGTGAAAATGAGTATACTACCCAAAGCAATCTATAGGTTCAATGCAATTCCTATCAAGCTACCAACGGTATTTTTCACAGAGCTAGAACAAGTAATTTCACAATTTGTATGGAAATACAAAAAAACTCGAATAGCCAAAGCAATCTTGAGAAAGAAGAATGGAACTGGAGGAATCAACCTTCCTGACTTCAGGCTCTGCTACAAAGCCACAGTTATCAAGACCATATGGTACTGGCACAAAGACAGAAATATAGATCAATGGAACAAAATAGAAAGCCCAGAGATAAATCCACGCATCCATGGACACCTTATCTTTGACAAAGGAAGCAAGAATATGCAATGGAGAAAAGACAATCTCTTTAACAAGTGGTGCTGGGAAAACTGGTCAACCACTTGTAAAAGAATGAAACTAGAACACTTTCTAACACCATACACAAAAATAAACTCAAAATGGATTAAAGATCTAAACATAAGACCAGAAACTATTAAACTCTTAGAGGAAAACATAGGCCAAACACTCTCCGACATAAACCACAGCAGGATCCTCTATGACCCACCTTCCAGAATATTGGAAATAAAAGCAAAAATAAACAAATGGGACCTAATTAACCTTAAAAGCTTCTGCACAACAAAGGAAACGATAAACAAGGTGAAAAGTCAGCCTTCAGAATGGGAGAAAATAATAACAAATGAAGTAATGGACAAAGAATTAATCTCAAAAATATACAAGCAATTCCTGCAGCTCAATTCCAGAAAAATAAAAGACCCAGTCAAAAAGTGGGTCAAAGAACTAAACAGACATTTCTCCAAAGAAGACATACAGATGGCTATCAAACACATGAAAAGATGCTCAACATCACTCATTATCAGAGAAATGAAAATCAAAACCACAATGAGTTACCCAATCAGAATGTCTGCTATTCAAAAGTCTACTAGTAATAAATGCTGGAGAGGGTGTGGAGAAAAGGTCCCTCTTCCACTGTTGGTGGGAATGCAAACTAATACAGCCACTATGGAGAACAGTGTGGAGATTCCTTAAAAAACCGGAAATAGAACTGCCATATGACCCAGAAATCCCACTGCTGGGCATACACATTGAGGAAACCAGAATTGAAAGAGACACATGTACCCCAACGTTCATTGCAGCACTGTTTATAATAGCCAGGACATGGAAGCAACCTAGATGTCCATCAGTGGATGAATGGATAAGAAAGCTGTGGTACATATACACAATGGAATATTACTCAGCCATTAAAAACAATACACTTGAATCAGTTCTAATGAGGTAGATGAAACTGAAGCCTATTAAACGGAGTGAAATAAGCCAGAAAGAAAAACACCAATACAGTATACTAACACATGTATATGGAATTTAGAAAGAAGATGTTCAAGCTGGTTTTAGAAAAGGCAGTGGAACCAGAGATCAAATTGCCAACATCCGCTGGATCATCGAAAAAGCAAGAGAGTTCCAGAAAAGCATCTATTTCTGCTTTATTGACTATGCCAAAGCCTTTGACTGTGTGGATCACAATAAACTGTGGAAAATTCCGAAAGAGATGGGAATACCAGACCACCTGACCTGCCTCTATATGCAGGTCAGGAAGCAACAGTTAGAACTGGATATGGGACAACAGACTGGTTCAAAATAGGAAAAGGAGTTCGTCAAGGCTGTATATTGTCACCTGCTTATTTAACTTATATGCAGAGTACATCATGAGAAATGCTGCGCTGGAAGAAGCACAAGCTGGAAAAAGATTGCTGGGAGAAATATCAGTAACCTCAGATATGCAGATGACACCACCCTTATGGCAGAAAGTGAAGAGGAACTCAAAAGCCTCTTGATGAAAGTGAAAGTGAAAGTGGAGAGGGAAAGAGTTGGCTTAAAGCTCAACATTCAGAAAACGAAGATCATGGCATCTGGTCCCATCACTTCATGGGAAATAGATGGGGAAACAGTGTCAGAATTTATATTTTGGGGCTCCAAAATCACTGCAGATGGTGATTGCAGGCATGAAATTAAAAGACACTTACTCCTTGGAAGGAAAGTTATGACCAACCTAGATAGCATATTGAAAAGCAGAGATATTACTTTGCTAACAAAGGTCCGTCTAGTCAAGGGTATGGTTTTTCCAGTGGTCATGTATGGATGTGAGAGTTGGACTGTGAAGAAAGCTGAGCACTGAAGAATTGATGCTTTTGAACTGTGGTGTTGGAGAATACTCTTGAGTGTCCCTTGGACTGCAAGGAGATCCAACCAGTCCATCCTAAAGGAGATCAGTCCTGGGTGTTCATTGGAAGGACTGATGCTGAAGTTCCAATTCTTTGGCCACCTCATGCGAAGAGTTGACTCATTGAAAAAGACTCTGATGCTGGGAGGGATTGGGGGCAGGAGGAGAAGGGGACGACAGAGGATGAGATGGCTGGATGGCATCACCGACTCGATGGACATGAATTTGGGTGAACGCCGGGAGTTGGTGATGGACAGGGAGGCCTGGCGTTCTGCAATTCATGGGGTCGCAAAGAATCAGACCCGACTGAGCGACTGAACTGAACTGAATGATAACCCTGTATGCAAGACAGCAAAAGAAACACAGATTTATTGAACAGTCTTTTGGACTCTGTAGGAGAGGGTGAGGGTGGGATGATATGGGAGAATCGCATTGAAACATGTAAAATGTCATATATGAAACGAATAGCCAGTCCAGGTTTGATGCATGATACAGGGTGCCTGGGTCTGGTGCACTGGGATGACCCGGAGAGATGGGTTGGGGAGGGAGGTGGGAGGGGGGTTCAGGATGGGGAACACATGTAAACTCATGGTGGATTCAAGTCGATGTATGGCAAAACCAATACAGTATTGTACAGTAAAATAAATAAATTAATTAAAAATAAATAATAATATAAATAAAAGTAAAAAATGAAATATGTATGTCATATAAATGTATATTCAGAATTTTTCTGTGTTTCTGTTTATTGCTTTCAGTAAATTCCTGCAGGTATAATTTCAGGGTAAAGAAGATATGGTTATTTCAATTGTCTTGGTATAGATTTACCTCTAGTCAGCATCATGTCTTTTTTTTTTTTTTTTTCCTTTCCCTGTGTAATATCATCAAAAAAGGAAAAATAAGAAAAAATCATTGCCATACTTTTTTCACTTCCTTCCTTCACCATTTATTTCTCATTGTGCTTAAAACCTGACCATCGCCCCCAGATCCATCCTAAAATGTATCTCACTCCTTCTGTGGATATTCTAATTGCCAAATACAGTGATTTTGTTTTCAGTGTCCCACCTTAAGTATCTGATCTGACTTCTGCTTATTACTGTGATTCCTTCCCACCTTATATACTTTGTATACCTTCTATATAGAGTTGACCACTTTTTTCACTGTGCTGTCATTAACCCTAAACTCTGCCCCTAGTATTGTTTTGCAAGTTTGCCTTCTCTCTTAAGCTGAAAGAACATTGAGGATGATGACTGTTATTAATCTGTTTCACCACTGCTCCACCAAATCCCTGTCCCAGTGTAAGTGCTTGACAGATGATGAATTGAATTGGGCTCATCTTAAGAGATTACGAGCATATGGCCATTTGATCATGTGAACTTCCTTTGGCTTATGGTCTTTGCTTTCAGTCCTGGTTTTCCTGTTACTACATAGAGCATTTCCTCTGTTATTTTTCTACTACTCCTGACAAGGTGGATGCAGGATCACAAACAGGTAATGAAGAATGGTATTTAGGAAAAATGGAAAATTTAGTAGACATACTCATGGTTTCAGTAAATGCTAGCTAGATTACACTATGGTGAAAGCACACCAAAAATTTATAATGGCTTACAACAGTTTGCTTCCAAATATCCAGCATGGATCAGCTTCAGTTTTGCTCCACACCATTTCCATTCATGGAGCCTAGCTAAAGAAGCAGTCTCTGGCTTTAACATTGTTCTCATGACAGAGCAGTAAGAGAACTTGGCTTTAAAGTTTCTGCTTGCAAGAAACACATTCCATGGGTCAAAGTAAGTCATATATCCAAGCCTGATGCCAGAGAGGAAGTATTTTAGGAAAATAACATACACCACAATGATTAGTTCAGTACTTTGTCTATAATATAAATTGCTGAAATAATTCTGAGAAGTTTAAAAATACTATACTATAAACTCTAGAATCATGATATATGTCAGAATTATCAGGCAATCAGTCATAAAACAAGTGGAATATTATTATGTTAAGGTGAAAAAAATTAGAGTATTATTTTCTGTATTGAAAAAATATATACTTCTGAATGTTTAAAAAAGTTTAATATAGTTTGTAATTATCATTCATTTTATTCATTCTTTACTTTGTGTTCATATTTCCATGGTTAAATTGTATCAGGAATAATAATGGATACTTACTGAACAAGAAGAATATTCTAGGACCTGTGCTAAAGGACCATTTATTTTATCATTTTATCTTCACAGCACCCTTTTGTAGAAAGGACTGTTACTATCTCTATTTGATAAATGAACAAACTGAGGCAGAGAGAGGTAAAATAACTTGCCTGAGGTAGCCTTTAAATGAAGTGGTGGGAAGGTGTTAGAGTAGGGCTGTGCTGACTTATGCTACTACTGCTAAAGCTCCTGTTACATGTAACTTTAGCACTTTTTTCATAGAAATGAAATTTTCTTGAGTTTTCTTGCTATGTATGCTTTTCTTTAAGAGAGGCAGTAACTAGCAGATGTGCCTTTTTATTTTTCCATCCTTATTAGGGTATAACTGACAATTGTATTGCATTGAGAGTATCTAAGGTAGTTTTTTATTATATATATATAATATATATATTATATATTTATATACACACACACACATTACCAACAAAGGTCTGTCTAATCAAGGCAATGGTTTTTCCAGTAGTCATATATGGATGAGAGAGTTGGACTATAAAGAAAGCTGAGCGCCAAAGAATTGATGCTTTTGAACTGTGCTGTTAGAAAAGACTCTTGAAAGTCCCTTGGACTTCAAGAAGATCCAACCAGTCCATCCTAAAGGAGATCAGTCCTGAGTGTTCACTGGAAGAACTGATGTTGAAGCTGAAACTCCAATACTTTGGCCACCTGATGCAAAGAGCTGACTCACTTAAAGAGACCTTGATGCTGGGAAAGATTGAGGGCAGGAGAAGGGGACGACAGAGGATGAGATGTTTGGGTGGCATCACCAACTCAATGGACATAAGATTGTGTAAACTTCAGGAGTTGGTGATGAACATGCAGGCCTGTCATGCTGCAGTCCATGGGGTGGCAGAAAGTCGGACATGCCTGAATGACTGAACTGAACTGAACTGAAAATTGTGAAATGTTTCCCACCATCCAGTTCTTTAACACATCCATCACCTCACATATTTCCTTTTTTTTTTTTTTTTTCCCTAAGCACTCTCTTAGCAAATTTCAGTTATACATTACACTATTATCAGCTACAGGCTCTATTTTGTACATTAGAGTCTCAAACTCTGTTGAGCTTATAACTGAAAGTTTATATCCTTCTACCAACCTCTCCTTATTTCCCTCAGCCCCAGCTCCTGACATCCATCATTTTACTCTGTTTCTATAAATTCATTTTTTCTTTTGTTTTGATTTTTTGGATTCTACATAGTAGTGTTAGTGTACAATATTTGTCTTTGTGTGTCTGACATTTTGCTTAGCATAATGCCATCAAAAGTCCATCTGTGTTGCCACAAAAGGCAGGAATTCCTTCTTTAGTGGTTGAATAATATTCCATTGTAAATACATACCACATTTTCTTTATCTCTGCATCTCACGATGGACATCTAAGTTGTTTTTGTACCTTGGTTATTATGAATAATGCTTCAGTGAAGATGGGAATTCAGATACTTTTCAAGATAATGATTTAATTTGTCATATTGATTAAATAATATTTATCATTTAAAATCAATAAAATAACATGAATAAAATCAATCAAAATAATTGATTAAGAACCGGGTTTACTGGATCATATGGCAGGTCTGTTTTTAATTTTATGAGGCACCTCCATACTGTTTTCCTTGTGGATCCACCAGTTTACATTCTCACCAGGAATAAACAAGGGCTCCCTTTTCTCCATGTCCTTGCCAACATTTATCTCTTATTTTTTTCATAGTAAACATCCTAACAGGTATGAAATTGTGGTTTTGATCTGCATTCCCTGATAATTAGTGATGTTGAGCATTTTTTTAATGTACCTATTGGCCATTTGTATGTTTTCTTTGGAAAATTGTCTATTCAGATCCTTTGCCCATATTTTTAATCAGGTTATTTGTGGGTATTTTTTGATCCTTTTTTTTCCCTATTGAGTTTTATGAGTTGTATATTGAATAAAAACTATATATATAAGGACACACCTCTTATTGGCTATGTGGATTGCAAATATTTTCTGCCAGTCTGTCGGTTACCTTTTTATTTTGTTGATGATTTCCTTTTTGGTATTGTTGTGCTCAATCACTCAGTCATGTTCAGCTCTTTGTGACTCCATGGACTGTAGCCCACCTGGTTCCTCTGTAATGATTATCCAGGCAAGAATACTGGAGTGAGTTGGCACTTCTTCCTTTAAGCAATCTTCCCAGCCTAGGGATCAAACCCATGTCACCTGCATTGGCAGGCAAGTTCTTTACCACTGAGCCACCTGGGAAGACTTCCTTTAAGGTGCACAAACTTTTTAGTTTAAAATAATCCTACCTGCTTATTTTTGCTTTTGTCTTCTTTGTTTTTGTCAACTGTAAAAAAAAAAAAAAAGTCACTGCAAAGAAATGCCTAGTAATTTATCCCCCTATGTTCTAGAAATGTTGTCGTTTCAGGTCTTTCCTTCAAGTATTTAATTCCTTTTGAATTGATTTTTGTGTTATGATATATGACAGGAGTTCAGGTTCTTTCTTTCACAGATGGTTATTCCAGTTTTCCCAATATCATTTACTGAACAGGGAGTGGGTTTTTAAATTTAAACATTATTTACAGTGAATTTATATAAGTAATTTATATTCCTATCTTAATTCTTATGATAAAAAGATTTATGTTGTGGATGGAGATATTCTACTATGTTTCCAACTTGCTATCTTTTTCTTCAAAATTAACAACTGTTTGTTACACAATGGTGTTGATTTCAAAAGTAATATGCTTAATCTCTCATAGTGACTACTTGATCCTTCCCCTCATTTGTGAGATACTGTTTGATGCCTATACAAAATATAGGCATAGCTGATTTATTTTATTTAGATATCTTATTTTGATATAGTTTAATTTCATAAATTATTAAATTAAATGATTTCTATTATATTCATAAATTTCTAATTCATAAGAATTTTTCTCATCAGAAATGGTATAATTTCTTATATTTTTCTTAGAATGAAATTCATATACTTTAAAAACACACAATTCATTAAAATGAATACATTATTAAAATGGTGTTTTTCCCTAAAATCCTGTTCTATTTATGAATTATTTAACCCTTTATAATTTCTCATTTTGAGTCTTCCAATTATCTTTGAGATTGTTCTTCAATTTGCTAAAAAGGGTTGAGAAATTCTTTTAACTTTATGACTTTTAAATATTTAATGAGAGCTTTAAAGTTTAATACTCTCTATATTAAGAAGGATGTTTTTACCTTTGTAATAGTTTACAAATTGGTCTTCTTTCTTTTATAGCAGGTTTTATATTTGAATCAGTAATGTACCTATTTGAGAATAATTTATTCTGGAAGACTTTTATATGTTAGTGTTAGTTCTGCTTAACTATAAATACTTTGGATAAGTGGAGATATATGTAATTATCTCTCACTAATAGTAAAAATATGCTTTTCATGTGCTACAAAGAGGCAGTCTAACTCAGTTCTGAGACACATAGACATGAAAGTTATTATTTCCAAGCTGTCTGACCTTGGAGAAGCATCTCTAACTCTCTAAGTCTCAGTTACATTATTTGTAAAATAGAAATGACAATAACCACATGGCTACATGAAGATTCTGTGAGAAAAATTTGCATAGTAGCTAGGCAGTTCTGCATATAGAATTTTCTCAACATAGGTCAGTTGTCTTTTTATATTTATAAGCATTCCACTTTAAATATTGAAGAAAACAAGTTTAAAAGAGATTTAGGTGACAGCAATAGAAGAATGTAAGCACAAATGTGTTGTAGTAGAAGAGCTCTTTTGAGGGGCTGATCCGTTGACTCATGATTGAAATATCCAAGGAGGGTAGGTAGTTTGCCTTCCAAATAGGTTGAGCCCAAGACTATAATTGCCAGTGGTGTTTGAGTGTCCCTGATCTCACCAGCACTGCTGTTTATCTTTGAGAACTGCTTGCTTCTGAATTCATTTTGATCCCTATCAGACTTGTTCCACCTGGTACTAAAATGGGACCAACAACTCCAGAGATACCGGGTTATTTTTGTTTGCTAATTTGACAATGTCCCTCTTTCTTCTAGAATATATACATGTGTGCCTATGCACACAAGCATGTGCAAATATGTGTGCATTCATATATAAGTATAAATGTTTACACATGTACATACATATATGCATATATGAGTGTGTGTGCATATGTGTGTGTGCATATGTGTGTGTTATAAAGTAGCTAACTTTGCCTGAACCTTTTGTTCACAGTGTGCCTGGATCACTAACAGGGATAAAATGGTTTGTGCCACAGTGGCCAGTCCTGTATCACAGAGTCACTCCTATATCCAGAGGCCAGGCTGCCATGATGATGAACAATACCACCAGCATCATGTGTGTGGGGACTGAGAAAGTTAGGAATGGTGTACAGTCCCTAACATTTTCCATTTGCAATAGTATTTGTAAATCACTAAGCACACCTCTTAAAGACTCATTATCAGAATTTTAGTTTATGTGACTATCACTTCCTAACTCTGGTGCATTCATTTTTACACATATGGCCCTCAATGTCACCTGAGGTAGACAGCATAAGGAAATTTCTAATTCCTTCATCAAACTGAGTATGTATTAGTATAATGCCAAAATCAAATGTGAACTTCTATAGAAAGTATGTACTTTGTAAATGACCGACTTTCTTAAACTGTGTACAAAAGGTGAAATTAAGAGGTGTTTATTCATAATATGACCTGTAGTCACCTATTTCATAATATCACTCCATTTTTTTATTGCTTCATGTGAAGTTGGAGTGTGACAAGATAAAGAGAAGCATAGCTAATTTGACAGGAATGCAGAATCAGAATTTATCATTAGATACCTGCTGTGTGTTGGGTCTATTCAGGTTGTTTCTTTAGGATTTGAGAAAGTCAAATTTCAGTTTCCCTAGCACATGATTTCAGTCTAGAAAGAAAAATAAAGAGAATTTGTCAACCTTAAAGTGAGGATAATATTAAGATGAAGACAAAGCAGCAACAAAAGCTGATGATGACTGCAATGCTGGAAGACGCAAGGTCTTTAGGTTGTAGAAAATGAACTTTCTGTAATTTTCATCATAGATTTTCACCATCTTTATCAATAACATTGAATTTATGAGTACATAGTGTGATGTATGTGTGCAAGCTAGTTTCAATTGGGTTGTAAAGTAAATCTATTTAGAGGAGCTTTGGACTAAAAAAAATTACATAATCAGCATGCAAACAGTTTTCCAGTTGTTTTAAGAAGGGCTTTTTAGGCAAAGAATAGTATGGTCAAATTAAAGGTCACAAGGAAGAAACAACTCAATATGTTTGAGAACCACAGGAAAGAGAGCCTAACTGGAGTTAGTTGATGAGGGAGAAATAGGCTCCAGATAAAGTTGGTGAGGTTAGCACCTGGCAAATCATACAGAATGCTGTTGGCATTCTATACAGGAATGCCTGTATGTAGGGAAGCATTTTGGATTATATTCTATGATGCATGACAAACTTTGGAAAATTTGAAGCAGAGAATCATATACTCATTTACACCTCTTAAAGTTCTTATGCCTGCTCTGTGGAAAACCAACTGAAGAGGAACATCTAGGGATAGAGAGGTGAGGGTGACTTGAGTGAGTAGTAAAGATGGAGAAAATACATGAAGCTAGGTTGTTTTTTAAAAGTAAAGCCATCTTGCTGCTAGACAGGCTGTGAGCAACAGGATCAAAGATGGCCCTGGACAGAGTAAGATGGGGTAGAAGCCATCTTACTTCTTACTTCTTCTGGTATTAAGAAACCACCAGAAAAACACTCTCTCTCTCATCGGCATTGCCGTCGCATTGCGTGTTGACCACTCAGCAGAGTTTGTACCCAAAGACACTGCATAGCTTCTCACCTCATGATAGTAATCATCAGCTCATGCACAGCATAGGGCCTGGATAACTAAGGACAAGTGGGTGAGTGATACCGAAGAGAACATGGCGCCACATGGCCGAGCTCTTGCATCTAACCGCAACTTAACTTCCTCTCACTCTGTCCTTTGCTCTGCTTGCCATGACTACTTTGGCCTTTTAGTGTTTATGTAAATGTCTCTCACATTGCTTGCTACTTTCTCGGTCTGGAGTTCTTGCCTTGCTGCTGCTACTGCTAAGTCACTTCAGTCGTGTCCGACTCTGTGTGACCCCATAGACAGCAGCCCACCAGGCTCCCCCGTCCTTGGGATTCTCCAGGCAAGAACACTGGAGTGGGTTGCCATTTCCTTCTCCAGGAGTTCTTGCTTTAGATATCCACATATCCCATTCCCTTATACATTTGAATTTCTCTGAAAATTTATCTTCCTTGAAATATCTGCTGATCATCTTATCCAGATAAAGTATCACCCTATTCCATTCTCTGTTCTCTTAGCTTGTCTTATTTCTCTTAATCTTAATCTTACTTACCACTATGCATTATAAACATTCACTTGTTTATTTTCTGTATTTTTTCACTAGCATATAATTGCATGAAGGCAGATACTTCAGTTTATTCTGCTTATTATTTTGCTCCTTGTGTCTGGAATATGGCAAATGTCAGGCAATAACTGTATAACCGAATCACTATAATGATTCATTTAATAATAAAATTAATAATAGCTTCTCATTAATTTCATCCTAGGATCAAAATTACAACTGAAAGATTTATTTTCCTGTATAACTCTTTAAAAATGATTCATTTTGATATTTGGCAAAACTAATACAATTTTGTAAAGTTTAAAAATAAAATAAAATTAAAAAAAATAAAATAAAAAATGATTTGATTTGACTGTACCACTCTTCATATTTCTTCCAGAGGCCTCTGTCTTCATGAATTTACATTTCTCCAATTTGGCTTTTGCTGTTACTAAAGCTAAAAAACATTCCCTAAGCCTCTGTTACTTGTCTATAAAACACTTTTTCCCTCCCCATTTTGTGCACATTATGATGTTCATTACAGCATTTTATTTTGCACTTACAAGTAAAATGTCTTTTGTTCCCCTAATCACAAAATTCATTTAATAACACATGTATAAGATGTTATTTTGTTCACCAAATGTATCAGATTCTGTATTTGTCTTACACTGTAGTTTAGAAATACAGTGTCCACCTCAACCCAAGTTAGAAGCAAACTTTGGACAAAGGTCAATAAATTCTTATAGTGGTTCCGCTTATAAAAGTAAAGGAAACCCTTAACTTGAAAAATCCTACTTGATTTGAATGCAACCTATGGTGATTGTTTGGTCTTATTTTTTGGTATAACATTTTAATGGCCTCCTTTCTTGTCCTTCGGTAAGCTTCTAAGCATGATCTTGAATCCACAGAGGGCAATTGACACAGCTTTGCATAAACATGTAAAACACTATCTCCACTGCATTTAGGGTACATATTTATTTTAAGGTTATATCAATGTATAAAAAGAGAAGAAATCTTTATCTTAATTTATTTTTATCTAATATAGCTGTTTTACTTTTTACAAATCACTAATTTTGTTATAATTGGGAAATAGGAAATCAGATGAATGTTTTTCTTTTTTTTCCTACCTCTTAGAAGTAATGGGGTTGCAGTTTATTAGAGACATAACACAGTATGGGAATACCACACATGAGATTATATCTGTGGGACATTACTTAGGTGTCTTTTGATGTTAGGTGGCAGAAAATCCAAATTCCAAAGCAAAACATGAAGTTTATAACTTAATATTAATGAAAAGTCCACATAAAAATTTTTAGATATTGCTGCATAAATATTCAAAGAATAGTTCTAGAATGCACTTTTTCCCAACCTTATTTCTCCTTAGATGGGCTCTTATGTCATAGTTTGAGATGGCTACAGTAACTTCAGATCTTACTCCCTCAATTTAGCTAAAGCTTAGGTTGATTTTTCCAACCCTAGAAGTCCCTGAGCTCCCTTACCTTAGAGCATTTACTGTAGAAAAGTTGCCATTATAAATTCTTCTCTGTTCCTTTGGGATAACATGTACTGCCACACTATTATGAGTTTTACAACACAAGAATCTCTTTAACAAAGATATAAGAGAAGTTCCTTTGGAATATAATAATCAAAAATGATAATACAAAAAAAAAGATAATATCACTATCCCTCAACCTCTGTGGGAAGATGGAAGTATAACTCCATAAGCACCAATTAGCAAACACAAATGTCACATTAACTAACTTCCCACCACCCAGTGTGCTCTGGGAATGTAAAGGCAAACTCCTCTCAGTCAGTTCAGTTCATTGCTCAGTCATGTCCAACTCCTTGCAACCCCATGGACTGTAGCACACAAGGTTTCTTAGTCCATCACCAACTCCCAGAGCTTGCTCAAACTCATGTCCATCGAGTTGGTGATGCCATCCAACCATCTCATCCTCTGTTGTCTCCTTCTCGTCTTGCCTTCAGTCTTTCCCAACATCAGGGTCTTTGCTCTTGAGTCAGTTCTTTGCATCAGGTGGCCAAGGTATTGAAGTTTCAGCTTCAATATCAGTCCTTCCAATGAATATTCAGGATTGATTTCCTTTAGGATTGACTGGTTTATTCTTGCAGTCCAAGGGACTCTCAAGAGTCTTCTCTAACACTACAGTTCAAAAGCATCAATTCTTCAGCACTCAGCCTTCTTTATGGTCCAACTCTCACATCCATACATGACTACTGGAGAATCCATAGCTTTGACTAGTCAGACTTTTGTCAGCAAAGTAATCTCTCTGCTTTGCTGTCAAGGTTTGTTATAGCTTTTCTTCCAAAGAACAAGCATTTTTAATTTCATGTCTGCAGCCATCATCTGCAGTGATTTTGGAGCCCAAGAAAAAAAAGTCTCTCACTGTTTCCATTGTCTGTTTGCCTTGAAGTGATGGGAACACATGCCATGATGTTCTTTTCAGAATGTTGAATTTTAAGCCATCTTTTTCACTCTTCTCTTTCACTTTCATCAAGAGACTCTTTAGTTCCTCTTCACTTTATGCCATGAGAGTGGTATCATCTGTGTATCTGAGATTATTGGTATTTATTCTGGTGATTAGGATTCCAGCTTGTGCTTCATCCAGCCAGGCATTTTGCTTGATGTACTCTGCATATAAGTTAAATAAGCCGGGTGACAGTATACAGCCTCGACATACTCTTTTCCCAATTTGGAACCAGTCTGTTGTTTCATGTCCGGTTCTAACTGTTGCTTCCTGACCTGCAAACAGATTTTTCAGGAAGCAGGTAAGGTGGTCTAGTATTCCCATTTCTTTAAGAATTTTCCATAGTTTGTTGTGATACACACAATCAAAGGCCTGAGCCTTTAGTCAATGAAGCAGAAGTAGATGTTTTTCTGAAACTCCAGCTTTTTCTATGATCCAGCAGATGCTGGCAATTTGATCCCTGGTTCCTTTGCCTTTTCTAAATCCAGCTTGAACATCTGAAAGTTCTCAGCTCATGAACTGTCGAAACCTAGCTTGGAGAATTTTGAGAGTTACTTTGCTAATGTGTGAGATGAATGTAATTATACGGTAGTTTGAACATTCTTTGGCATTGCCTTTCTTTGGGATCGGATTGAAAACTGAACTTTTCCAGTCTTATAGGTGCTTCTGCGTTTTCCTAATTTGCTGGCATATTGAGTGTAGCACTTTCGCAGCAGCATCTTTTAGGATTTGAAATAGCTCAACTTCAATTCTATCACCTCCACTAGCTTTGTTCGTAGTGATGCTTCCTAAGGTGCACTTGACTGCATATTCCAGGATGTCTGGCTCAAGGTGAGTGATCACACCATCATGGTTATCTGGGTCATGAAGATCTTTTTTGTATAGTTCTTCTGTGTATTCTTGCCACCCTTTCTTAATATCGGGCTTCCCTGGTGGCTCAGAGGTTAAAGCATCTGCCTGCAATGCGGGAGACTTGGGTTTGATCCCTGGGTCAGGAAGATCCCCTGGAGAAGGAAATGGTGACCCACTCCAGTATTCTTGCCTGGAGAACCCCATGGATGGAGGAACCTGGTGGGCTACAGTCCACAGGGTCACAGAGTCAGATATGACTGAGGGACTTCACTTTCACTTTCATTTTCTTAATATCTTCTGCTTTTGTTAGTTCCCTACCATTTCTGTCTTTTATTGTGCCCATCTTTACATGAAACGTTCCCTTGGGTATTTCTGACTTTCTTGAGGAAATCAGTAGTCTTTCCCATTCTATTGTTTTTCTCTGTTTCTTTGAATTGATCACTTGGGAAAGTTTTCTGACCTCTCTTTGCTATTCTTTGGAACTCTCAATTCAGATGGATATATCTTTCCTTTTCTGTTTTGCCTTTCACTTCTCGTCAAAACTCAGCTATTTGTGAAGCCTCCTCAGACAACTGTTTTGCCTTTTTGCATTTCTTATGTTGGGGATGGTTTTGTTCACAAGCTCCTATATAATGTCATGAACCTCCATCCATAGTTCTTCATGCACTCTATTAGGTCTAATCCATTGGATGTGTTTGTCATTTCCACTGTATAATTGTGAGGGATTTGATTTAGAGCATACATGAATGGCCTAGGGGCTTTCCCCTACTTTCTTCAGTTTCAGTCTGAATTTTACAATAAGGATTTCATGATCTGAGCCACAGTCAGCTCTCGGTCTTATTTTTCTGACTGTATAGAGTTTCTCCATTTTTGGGTGCAAAGAATATAATCAACCTGGCTTAGGTGTTGACCATCTGGTGATGTCCATATGTAGAATTGTCTCTTCTATTGTTGGAAGAGGGTGTTTGCTATGACGAATGTGTTCTCTTTCAAAATTGTGTTACTTTGTCCTGCTTGGTTTATACTCCAAGGCCAAGCTTGCCTGTTACTCCAAGTATCTCTTGACTTCTAACTTTTGCATTTCAATCCCCTATGATGAAAAGGACATCTTTTTTTTGGTGTTAGTTCTAGAAAGTCATAGAACCATTCAACTTCAGCTTCTCTGGCATTAGTTGGTAGGACATAGACTTAGATTACTGTGATAATGAATAGTTTGCCTTGGAAGTGAACAGAGATCATTCTGTCATTTTTGAGATTGCACCAAAGTACTGGATTTTGGACTCTTTTGTTGACTATGAGGGCTACTACATTTTTTTCTAAGGGATTCTTGCCCACAGTAGTAGATATAATGGTCGTCTGAATTAAATTTGCACATTCCAGTCCATTTTAGTTCACTGATTCCTAAAATGTTGATGTTCACTCTTGCCATCTCCTGTTTGACCACTTCCAGTTTACCTTCTTTCATGTACCTAGTTAGTATTCCAGATTCCTATGCAATATTGTTCTTTACCTTTAAGAACTCCCCCATCTTTTATTTCAACAGAGTTGAGTTCTGAGTTCCCTCTCTTTCTCTTATTATGATAGTCTCTCTCTCTCTTATTGCAGTAGTTGAAAATAAAGGTTTTCTGATATTTAAAACCTAACCAGTGCAATATTTCTTTGACAGGAAAGAAAGTAGATTATATGTTTATTAAAGACTAAGGGAAAGTTGCTCAGTCATGTCTGACTCTTTGTGACCCCATGGCCTATACAGTCCATGGAATTCTCCAGGCCAGAATACTGGAGTGGGTAGTCTCTCCCTTCTCCAGGGGATCTTCTCAGCCCAGGGATTGAATCCAGGTATCTCGCATTGCAGGCAGATTCTTTATCAGCTGAGTCACAAGGGAAGCCCAAGAATACTGAAGTGGGTAGCCTATCCCTCTCCACCTTATCTTCCCAACCCAGGAATTGAACTGGGGTCTCCTGCATTGCAGGTGGATTCTTTACCAACTGAGATATCAGTGAAGTCTAAAGACTAAAGGAATGAGGAAGATAATAAAAATTTCTTAGCATTTTACTTAATACGTTCTTAATATTTTAACTGGTTTGAAAAGAAGCATGCAAAAATAGCCATGTATTATGAAAAGTTGCAGTACAGTGAGGCTTCTAGGTGGTGACAAGAGAGCAGGAGATGCAAAAAAGTGGGTTTAAATTAGAGGGATAAGACTGAAAGTAAGTGGTCGAGTCTTTTTATCATCAGTGGATTCTGCTTTTGCTGTTAAACATGGAAAAGATACAGATGTCTCATTACTTTGCCAAGCAGTCTTCTCTCCTTTTTTCATAAGTGCAAGACTCAGAGAAGTGATGTGTGATGTTGATGGAGTTCAGGACATGCTACTTCAAAATATGGCACTTTGCCATATTGAATATCTTTTTTTTTTTTTTTTAATTAATTAATTTATTTATTTTTATTTTTTTTTATTTTTTATTTTTAAACTTTACATAACTGTATTAGTTTTGCCAAATATCAAAATGAATCCGCCACAGGTATACATGTCTTAAGCTGAAAAAGTTTGAGAAAATGGCAGAAGCAGAAAGATCACTGACCTCCCTTTCATCACCCTTTTCTTCTGAAACAGGTCATTAAATCTTCATGTGAGGCATACCTTTCCTATACCCAGAGGAAAGGCAAATCCTTATCTTCAAAGAAAGAGATGCCAAGAAGAATCCTGACTTACAGGTCTTCCTAAGTCCCACTCCCACCCCTTTCCTGCTACTGTTTACTGTAATGACCTTATACTCCTAACCTGTCATATTCCTTCATGACTGTAGATTCTTCATCAAACCAAGAATAAAATACTCAGATTTAACTGCTTATTTGGATCATCATTTCCTTATGAAGGCCCCCGTGTCACACAAAACTTATGTTTTTTCCTCTTAATTTGTCTTTTCTGCTATTATTAGCTTATTCTTCAGACTCAGACAGGGACATTAAGAGTCAAGGAAAAATTTTCCTCCTTGCAATATTATATGCCCACATCTTTTAAAGCCACCACTGCTTCTCTGAAGAGTAGAGATTTAAATGTGTGACCTAGGGGGAGAAAAATGAACTGAAAGTATTATTTGTAAGAATAATATTATTATATTATATATTATTATATTATAATATTTATAAATATATACATATAATATTTAATAAATAATATTATAATATTATTTTCTTGTTAAGAAAATCTTTTGTAAGAAAATGAGTTACAAAATGGGAGTTGGTGAGACTTATCTTTTTATAAATCAGCTGTTATTATTTGTAATAAAATTGGATTGATGGTCTAAGCATAAGCATAATGAGGTAATAATTCAGAAAAATCATGTTGCAGATATACATTTTTAATATACTTAAAGCCACTTATAATACAATATAATTTTCCAAGTTTCTACTAATACATTTAACCTATACCTTGTTAAATTAGTAATATTTGTTTCAGTTAGTACTATAAGAAAACCAAAAGATTGACTATGTCTCCTGTGAATTTTCTTACTGTGTTTTGGTTGCAAGAACACCTGTTACTATATTTGATAGCCAGATCTGCTGTATTTAAGGGAAAAAAAAAATGGCTTACCTTAATCTCTGACTGTTCTCACAAAGAAATTTCATTTAAATGCACATGACTGGAAAGTTAAAAATATTGCAGTTAGAAATTTTCCATGAAAAATCTTGCTATGACAAGATAAATCTGTCCTAATTTTTAGTTCATTTAAAAAATAATTGCCTAATAAATAGAGTTCAAGATATTTTTAATATCAATTAAATGATCAGGCATGAGGAATATAAACAGCACACATCACAGCAGAACTGCATTAATCTTCCTTTTTGGGCATGACTTCTTTAAAAAAAACAAAAAGGGTCATTATCACCGTTTAACTACATAACACCTTTTGTTAGAGATTTTAGCCAAGTAGACTCTTCATCATTAAAATTATATTATGCTAACATACATGACAAATTCCTTTAATTGGTGATGTATTTTTAAATTTTCCCTTGTAGGAATTTTCAGCTGCTTATTGCTTCTACAGTAAGTTGTCCTATGTTTTTTTCATTCTATGTAAGTAGAATTGGTAAAAATTGAGAGACAACCTCATTATCAATATTTCATGCTTAATCATGTTGCATTGGCATTTGATGACAACATTATGCTGTATATTCATTTAGACTTGCTATCCTATAATGCAACTATTTTACTATGAGATTTATGATTATTAGAGAAGAATCAGCAGTTTATGCCCAGATTTACAGTGATTTATTCTAGTGGTACTATTAGGATTGTAAAGCTTTCAAAGACAATCACTAAAATTCTCAATCCAGGATTAAAAAATAGCTTGCTTGAAGGGAAAACCATTTCCAGGGAAACAAAGCCATTTAACCTATTTCCTGTGTAATTATTCCTCGTTGAACCACAGGTGCCACGTTGATGATTCCTTTCACTAGCACGCTGTTGACAGAGGGTACATGGAAGTGCAGAAAAAGGCTTAATTTTGACTAATTTCTTGCCTCTTTGCAAATGTGATCACAGCAGACAAATTTTAAAGCCATATTTTAGGGCTACTAGGGGAATTTAATTGTATGGTACTAGCCACCAGTTCATTTTCAAGTTTTCTGTTACAATGCCTGCCATAGTTCACAGATTACTATTCCTTATTTCTGTGGCTCTGTGGAATGCAGACATGAGCTTTGATATAGGCTATGCTAACTAAATCAGCAGATGGGGGCAGGGGGTGGGATTTTTAAAATGGTAATTGAAATCTACAGTTTAAATTCTTTTCTGTTTTCTTTGGTTCATTGATTCATTGTACTGCTATATCATGCCAGCATCTTCATCTAGAATCAGAATTGAAGTCAATAATACTTCCCTTTTCTTTCTCATCCAATATTTCTGGTGGCTTCTGTTATCATAGTAATAATCTTCTCACATTATTTTCATGAAGTTCTTTAGAAATTATTGTTTCATTTACAACTCTAGTGATGTGGTTCTTTGAGATGTTACTCTTTCACAGATGAAGGTTATGGCACAAAGAGGAATCGCAAATAAGTGTTGGTTACTTTAGCCTTTTGCTGTCGTAAAAGAAAGATTTATGTACCTTTCCCACTTTTAGGTATGTTCAAGTTTGATTATTAGTGCTGCTATCAATGTATTTTAATAGTTTTAGTGTCTGGATGGAAATTTTGAAGCCATTCAGAAAGACATCAAGTAGTCACACTTCTGGCCCCTCTGACCCTCACTGGTATCCTCAAGGGAAAACAGGTGATGTGCCTGACAGGTGAGTTAGATTAGGATGCTGAGCATGTGTGGCTCAGCCTTGTAATTTTTCTGCTTCATAGAGGTGCCCTTCAGGAAGTGAACACTTCATCTTTTATTTATTTTTTTAATTAATTTTATTTTATTTTTAAACTTTACATAACTGTATTAGTTTTGCCAAATATCAAAATGAATCCGCCACAGGTATACATGTGTTCCCCATCCTGAACCCTCCTCCCTCCTCCCTTCCCATTCCATCCCTCTGGGTCATCTTTTAGATTTTACCAGGCATTCTGTCACATCAAAAGACCAGTCACTGTCCATCTATGACTGAGACTGGATCAGTAATTCTTCCTGATGGTGAGGTAAGAATTAGTAACCTTTAACCTAGTGGTTATCAGTAACGAAGACAACTTTCTGTCTTGAGGCTTCATGACTTGATGATATTTCTGAGGCAACTGCAAAATAATATACAAGCTGCTTAGGGCTTTTTATTCTGACCCACCTTACAGACTTGAAACTCAGTCCTAGAAAGGTGTGGAAGAATATTAAAGGGAAGACGATTCATGAAAACTTCTTTAAAATATTAGTGATTAAGAAATATGAATGTTTCTTGACTCATATAATTCAGAATAAATGACTCTTGTGACAGCTTTGCCATTTCAGTGGCATTAATTGATATACAAAACAGTAACTACATTAGAAGTAGTGTCAGGGAGGGAGCAGGTGTCTAAATGGCAAGACACAGAAAGCTATGTAAGGCAGTATCCTGGGACGAGGCAACCAGTAGGGCCTCTTAGACCTTGGTAAAATAATATCTGTGAGGCCACCGTATATATTAACAATTTAAATAAGAGCTATATTAAAAATTCATGAGTCTACATGAAGTAGAGGGGTTTGTCAGTAGAAAATTTAAAATATTGGATTGAAAAGAAGTTTTTGGTTTCAGTCCAACCAGGGAACATACCCAGCACTAACTCTTCCTGTTTGTAGTTCTTGAACTGAGGGACCAACTATTTCTATTCTTTATTGTCAGTTTTGCCATTCCTGGCTAATTTCATATCTCTCACCTCAAGAAAACATAGCAAAACTGTTATTAGTCAGGACTCCATGGTTCTTTGGAACCACCTTGTTTTGAAACAAAAGAGCCCCTTACCTCTGCAGTTTATTTCAAGCTGGCTGTATCATTACTCATAAGATGTAATGGCATCATACTTTATGCCACAATTATTATTGACTTGCAATAACTCTCTCAAAGATTGTTCTGTGCTTCACTGGTGAAGACCACTAATGTACTTCTTACTTGGGGTATGAGGGAAAAGGTAAACTATATTTTGTTTTCTGGTCATTTTAAATTGACTGTGCAGAATTTCTTACCACAAACTTAGAACAACATGTTCTTCCAATGTCATCTCCTGAACTCTTTAGGACTGCATTTTATAGAATATGATCACTCTCAATACTGACCACACACCCTTCCTTCCACACAATACTCTTTGTTCAAGGAAAATCCTTCTCTTATCTGGTGATTCTTAAGGCCAGTTTCATGGAGTACAAAATCTCCACATGGATCAGTCAGAGGAGGACATCAGTTATATGTCCATTGGCATAAAGAGAAAAGGTCTTAAGAGCCATAGAATGTGGCAAGCATGACTCTTCCATAGGACTGCCTGGCATATGACATAGAGCCTGTGAATGTGACATAGTGACTTAGGTGCCAGTGGTGGGGGCCTGCAGGATTAAAGATGCTTTTAGGACCCTTTTATTACCACCACTGTAGACTGAAGTTAGCACCAAGGTCAGAACATAGATAGGCAAGAAGCAAGAGCCTTAAGTACAGGGTGACTGATGGACTCTAGCTCAGAGGCCTGCACTTGTCCTGTGTCCAAAATGAGTGAAAGTAACCCCAAATCAAAGTATTGCTACCATTCTGAGGGGCTTCCCTGGTCGCTCAGATGGTAATGAATTTGCTGCAATACAGGAAACCTGGGTTTGATTCCTTGGTTAGAAAGGCCCCTGGAGAAAGGAATAGCTAACTACTCCAGTATTCTTGCCTGAAGAATCCGATGGACAGTGGAGCCTGGTGGGCTACAAGTCCATGGAGTTGCAAAGAGTTGGATACAACTGAGTTACTAACACACTTTCAACATCTTTGTAGTCCAAATTCCAGCATCTTGTGAAAGAAATAACATGCTAGATAGTGAGAGATATCTGTTTTTCTGGCCATGCTGCAAGGACCATGACTCCACTGGTGTGAGTCTTGGAGCTCCTTGGATAAAACCCTTATCTGGTCAACTCTATGTAGGGCAAAGGGGACAATGGAAGGAGGAGGTTTGCAAGTCCCTAAAATAGGACAGTATCCATTCATAGATGGCACTAGTGTCTCTGGCATATTCAGGTCCCAGACAGGGACATTCTCAAAAGAAATCACTCCAAAGCTGCAAATAGGAGGAGAATGATCCAAATCTAAGCTCATTTCAGAAGAAGCCTGACTTAATTTTGAATCTTATCTGTGACTTAGAAAAATGTGAAAACTTAACTAGTTAGTCAATGTTTCAAAGCCCAATTTCATTTCTCTTTACAACAGAAATAACAGCTACCTGGCAGATTTGCTACAAGGAAGACATGAGAAAATGTATTAAGTGGAATTGTAATATAGTAGATTAGAATTCAGTAATAATATGAAATTCAGCCCACCTCAGGCAAAAAAGTATTGCTGAAACAAAATTGTATTTCTTTGGTGGACTCCAAAGAAAGATTTGGGGCACACCCATGCCAGCGGAAAGCATGAATGATCACATGTGGTAGATTGAATAACCTCACTGAGGGCTACAGGTAAAATTGACATATCTGGAATTTTGCTTATATGTTGGAGTCAGAGAGATGCTATGGTCTTGGGGGGTAGGGGGTGGGGGAAGTGCATACATTACCAAACTATAGCTACTATAATAATACACTTTGTTGTATTTCTTCCCATTTAGCTAAGGAGTTTTTTTTTTTTTTTTCCCCTACTTTGGATAATTATGTAATTACTTAGCTGCATTTTCACACACTGATGATTCATGTTTTTGCCTCAGGATAGCACAGTAGTTACTTGTAGGAGATAGAATTGTAAAGTTTTTTAAAAGAACTATGTGGCAGTGTCACCAAAATTTAACACTAGAAGAACTAAAAGCTACATTAGAATACAACAGAGTGGTCACATCCTTTAAGCATCTGTATTGTGAAATAATTGTTACAATTAATTGAGAGGCTAATTGTTACAAGTCCTACAGAAAATGGATCTAGTCCTTACACTTAAGACTTTATCTGTTATTCATCTTTCTTGAGTGGTGTATGTCCATGTATACATATGTGTATAATGTGTATACACATGTGTATATATACATATACATAACTACATGGAACTTGTAGACATTTTTGAATAACAACAAAAGTGACATTTCCTTGGCCTTATATTTCACTACCTTAGGAATCAGAGAGTCTACAATAAAATGTTGTCAGACTGTTTGTTGAATATGTTGGTTGAGTATGTCCCTATTGTGTCTGTAAAGTATAAAATAGGGGGAAAATGTTGGCAAACATGTGTGGCTCATTAGTTTATACAGCTAAGTGACTCTTTTATTCATTAACTGTTTTATCTTCTGTTTTGTTTCTGGATATATATATATTTTTTCATTTAGAACTGGCCTAAAGAAACACCAAAACTCACTAACTCACCTACTTAAGCTATATTGGATGTTCTATTCCAGAATATCTCTGCAGACTAAATTGCTATGTCTGCTTAAAGGTGTATAATATTACATTATGTATTTTCCTTTTACAAAATGTCTGAAAAGTTAGGAAAGATACCAGGTTCTCTAGTGTAAAAAACTTGTATCAAGAGTACAGGGACAGACATGGAAATATTCACACATTTTTGGACCACTGTCCATCAGGGTATATACTGTCTGGTAAAGCATCATTTGTTCACCTTTTCAACATTACAGCCAATGACCACAGAAGCTACATTATTTGAAAGTTTTGATCGTATTATGTGTATCAGTTCAGTCAGTTCAGTCACTCAGTCATGTCCGACTCTTTGCGACCCCATGAATTGCAGCATGCCAGGCCTCCCAGTCCATCACCAACTCCCGGAGTTCACTCAAACTCATGTATATTTGAGTCCAAATGATGGATATTCCTATATGTCCCTGAGTTGCTAAGATTGCTTATAATTTAGCCTATAATCCTGACTTTTTAAAGTCATGGAGAAACCTAGATGTCCATCAGCAGATGAATGGATAAGAAAGCTGTGGTACATATACACAATGGATTATTACTCAGCCGTTAAAAAGAATACATTTGAATCAGTTCTAATGAGGTGGATGAAACTGGAACCTATTATACAGAGTGAAGTAAGCCAGAAAGAAAAACACCAATACAGTATACTAACACATATATACGGAATTTAGAAAGATGGTAATGATAACCCTGTATGCGAGACAGCAAAAGAGACACAGATATATAAAACAGTCTTTTGGACTCTGTAGAAGGGGGAAATAATTTGGGAGAATGACATTGAAACATGTATAATATCATATAAGAAACGAATCACCAGTCTGGGTTCAATGCATGATACAGGGTGCTCGGGGCTAGTGCACTGGGTTGACCCAGAGAGATGGTATGGGGAGGGAGGTGGGAGGGGGGTTCAGGATTGGGAACACGTGTACACCCATGGCAGATTCATGTTGATGTATGGCAAAATCAATACAATATTGTAAAGTAATTAGCCTCTAATTAAAATAAATAAATTAAAAAAAAAAAGTCCAATCTACCTGATTCTGCTCCCTTTTTAGTTAAGGGAATGTAATAATATACAAATAAAAGAATAGTTGACTTTAAGTCTTTCAACCTATTGTTCATTCACTCATTCACTCTCTTTGTAAATTTTGAGTGTCTACTCTACACCATGATAAAAAGCATACAGTTCAGCGCCACCAATTCCCAGCAAGGAATTGACAAACAGGTCCAGGGATCAGTGAAAGTGTAGGAGTAGCTTGTATTGGGCAAATGTTAAAAATAGGAGTATAAAGTTGGGGAATTCCACTTTTCTGATTTGTGACTGAAATTAGATAGCTAAGAATATCTTTTCAAATCCATATAAACACTTTTTTAAAAAGACAATGAGCATTTTTATATATAAGGCAGTTAAAGTTGATAAAGACAGCATTTTTCTCCTAATTTGGGGGGGAGGGTTTATTCTTTAAAACAGACACACTATCATCCCATCCATTGGATACTATCTTGACCACTCTATTCTTAATTTCAGATTCAGTCTCAGAGTAGGTTTCAATGTCTATATATCTATCTCTGTGCCCATTATTTAAATCTGTCACTAACTTTATTAAATACTTACTCATCATTCATGTCAGTGTAATTTCACAGAGGCAGTGACATTTATATAAACTCTTGAAGAAATTATGTATTTGAAATCTTGATTATCTTGAGATGGAAGCTTTAGATAGGCACAGAAACAGCCCAGAGTGAAACATTTACTGATCTATCTCAGCTAGAATATAAAGGTCATATTATGAAAGAATGGAGACTGTCAGGGGCAAGTGAAATATGACATGCTATAAAAATTTTGTTTGATCACTTTTTAAGACTAATTCATGTTAGATCCATGAAAAAGGAGGCAGCCAACTGGTATAACAATCTCAATTCTATGTGTCAACTCATATTTAAAATCTATTATTTGAAAAACCTTAATTCTAAAATATACCAAAATAAAACTTACTTTTAAAATAGCTTTTCTCTTTGCCTTATTCATTTATCAGTCTCTAGGATACTATGTGCAGATTTTGTTTTTCCTGCCTCGCTCAATAATTGCTTTGAATAAGCAACATGATATTCAATGCTTTTACCTAATAAAGATAATGAGCAAAAGTAAAATGCAAACAACAACAGCTGATGCAGCAGTGAATCATCCAAATGCTTAATTTTCTTGACTTAAACCTGCTGCTGCTATAGAAGCAACTATTAGCACATCGACAGATGGTGCCAGAACCCATTGTCTCTTTCAGTCTCTCTCTCCCTCTTCATTCTACCCCCCCTTCCTTTTCTACCTCCCCATTTATGAAAAAATCATTGTACATGGAAGTGCTAATTTTCTTAGAGCATTATGTTAATTATGTCAAAAGTCATCAAAATCAGATATTTTATTGGCTTATAAACAACCGAAAAAAAAATAGATTTGCTCTTTGAGCATTAACTATATCTCTTTTGTCATAGCATACAATGAATTCTCTTTTCTAAGCAGTAACTGGGCTTTTGCATCCATTAAAATAACTCAGAATAAGTATACATTTGTGTTTCCCTCACAGCTCCTATATGTATTTTTTTCCTCTGTAGGACCTTAATTAATGGAAAAGGAAAGTGGGTGCTTTTTACTCAATGAAAGATAAGGTTCCTCTGCCAGAAAAGTATCCTTCTTTATCGTAATGATAATAACAATAACAACACCAGCAACCCTAAAACTTATGTTAAGAGCTTGGTAATTTTTACACTAATTGGCTTACCCATCCAGTCTTTCTGTTGCCTCTGCAGATATTATATTCTTATATAATTATTAAGCTTGAGAAATGATTGTAAAAATATGTAGTATCTCTACATAGTAACACATTAAAGTGTGTAAAGTGTGTTGGTCACTCAGTCGTGTCTGACTCTTTGCGATCCCATGGACTGTAGCCTAAGAGTCTCCTCTGTCCATGGAATTCTCCAGGAAAGAATACTGGAGTGGGTTGACATTCATTTCTCGAGGGGGATCTTCCCAACCCAAGGATCAAACTTGGGTCTCCTGCAATGCAGTGGATTCTTTACCATCTGAGCCACCAGAGAAGCATAGCAGCACATTGACAGAATTTTAATTCTGTCTGTAACTTTAATTCCTGCTTGCCATGTAACTTTAATAACATAGGCTCTAGGCATAAGGATATGGAAATATTTAGGGGACCATTATTCTTCTTACCACTGTGGGTAAGGGAAAAACACTTGTGTCCTTATAATCACAAACATACATAAAAATATACTGTACAAATATACAAAGATACCATTAAAGAGTATACAATAGTATTTCTGTATGGTATACAATCACTACTATCATTCCTAGATGGTGCTGTGCTATTACTCATTCAGTCATGTCTGACTCTTTGTGACTCCATGGACTGTAGCCCTTACCCTCCTACCCAGGCTCCTTTGTCCATAGGGATTCTCCAGGCAAGAATATTGGAGTGGGTTGCCGTGCCCTTTTCCAGAGGATCTTACTCACCCAGGAATAAAACCCAGGTCTCCTGCATTGCAGGCAGATTCTTTACCATCTGAGCCACCAGGAAAGTCCTTTCTAGATGGTATGAACCAGAAATCACAAGCTTATTTATATATCCAACCTTGTTTTACATTACAATTTTTAATTTCTTAATATCCATTCTATTTTTTCATCCTCACAATAATAATACTGTAAGCTGGCAAGGCAGAGATTACTATCTTCTGTGTATGTGTGTGCTAAGTCTCTTTAGTCACATCCAACTGTTTGTGACCCCATGGACTGTAGCTCACCAGGCTCCTCTGTTCATGGGATTCTCCAGGCAAGAACAGTGGATTGGGTTGCTGTTTCCTCCTGCAGGGAATCTTCCTGACCCAGGGATCAAACCCATGTCTCTTATGTCTCCTGCATTGTCAGGTGGGTTCTTTACTACTAGTGCCACCTGGGAAGCCCCCACCTTCTACTGATCAAGAATCATTGATAAACTGTTAAATGTTTCAGAAATGTTTTTTTCTGAAGACTGATTTAGGTCTTTCCAGTTCTTAGGCACCAAAGGCAAATATTTCTTCTAAGGACCTCCACAGATTTCTCTTGACTTGTTGTTTAAGCTTATTCATTATCATTTTGTTCACTGCATGCTAACCAGATAAAGAAAACTTGTCTAGAAGGGCACTTAAAAAGGTGTGGCTGTAAGAAAGTAAAATTGTCCTCTCACATGGGCATTTTTTTCTCCCTGCCTAAGTAATAGCTGAACACGGTTGCATTTACATAGTTAATATGTATTTTGGAATATACTTTTGGTTTAATAAAGTTTTCCTGAAACATTCCTGGATGTATATTAATCTAGCTGTTCTATTTTGTATCATTTACTTGAAAGCTAATTATGCAGTTTACCTGTGAGATTGGGCCGAATTCACACTCCTTGACTTGGTACCCCACCCTCTATGGTTCTTCTTTCCTTACTTTCCCACTTGACTCCTCTCCTACTCCTTCACATGGATATCTTTCTTAGGGCCTTTCTGTGAAACTCAACTTACAGTAGCAACCCACCTCATACTCCTCCATGTAGTCACATTGTCTGCAATATGTATGGTGCATGTGGTTCTTTATGACTTGGTATTTTATGTTCAAGTGATACTGTAACTTCATGTGGTCTTCCCAACATGCCAGGGATTCTCTCTGTATTTTATACTTCCTGTATTGCTATTTTTTTTTGTTGTTTTGTTTATTTTTTAAGGATTTTTGGCCTAACACCACTGTACCTTTCAATAGTGAACTCTTTATCCTTTGGAAAACATCCTTGCTAATTCCTAAACTCCAAGCTGAAACTTTCCTCCCTTGGGTGTCTTTCCTGTGTCCACATGGTAACTCTTTATATACCATTTATTATAGTTTATTAAACTTCATGCTGCCACCTAGAAGCAGCATAACATAGTCATTAAGAGAATGGATCTCAAGTCAGACTATTTTAAATTCCAGATCAGCCACTTCCTAGCAATGTAAATCTAATAGGATGCTCAATCTTTTCATGTTATAGTGTTCCTATTTTTTAGGTAGATATTATAGTGGTGTGTGCCTACTTGACTTTTAATTATATGGATTAAATTAATCTAAGTACCATGCTAAGACACTAATAAAGGTGTAGCATATGGTGGAATACAATAAGTATAGTAGAGAAAAGTGAAGATGTGCAAAAGTATGAATAGCAACAAGGGAGAGGAAGGGAATGATCACAACTTAATGTAAGGTAGTTAAGATAGGCTTGATTGAAAATTAACTTTGAGTAAAAACTTGAGGAAGTGATGAATAAGCCATGCTATTATCTGAGAAAGAACATCTTAGGCAGAAAATTCATCAGGCAAAAGTTTTCCTAACATGCTCTGAAATGAGCAAGAAGGCCAGTATGACTTAAATGAATGAGGAGAGAAGTAGTATCAGGTAAGTTTGGGAAGGTAATGTTTCCCAGATCATATTGGACTTTGCAGGCCTTTTGAGAGAAGTTAGCATCTACTTGTGGAGAAATGGAAGCCAGTGGAAGAATTTCAGCAGAGCAGTGGACCATGTCTGGATTAGGACTAAATAAAATGACTGTGTTGAAAAGCAGAAATATTACTTTGCCGACAAAGATCTGTATAGTCAAGGCTATGTCTTCCCAGTGGTCATGTACGGTTGTGAGAGCTGGACCATAAAGAAGGCAGAACACCGAAGAATTGATGACTTCAAACTGTGGAGCTGGAAAAGACTCCTGAAAATTCCTTGGACAGCAAGGAAATCAAACCAGTCAGTCTTAAGGAAAATCAACCCAAACACTCCTTGGAAGGACTGATGCTGAAGCTGAAACTCGAGTATTTTGGTCATCTGATGGTAACAGATGACTCACTGGAAAAGTCCCTGATGCTGGGAAAGATTGAGGGCAGAAGGAGAAGAGGGTGTCAGAAGATAAGATGGATGGATGGCACTACCAATGCAATGGACATGAACTTGGGAAAACTTTGGGAGACAGTGAGGGACAGAAAGCCCTGGCATGCTGCAGTCCATGGGGTCGAAAGGAGTCAGACGCAACAGGGAGACTGAACAACAACAAAAGCAAGATGACTCTACATTTTGCTGAGAGTAGAATATGAGTAAGGGGGCAGGCATGGAAGCAGGGCAGCTGATTAGAAGATATTGCAGACATCCAGGCCAAAAAGGAAAGCAGCTGGGATCAGGACCCATATTAAGTTCAGTTCAGTCGCTCAGTCATGTCCGAATCTCTGCAACCCCATGAACCTCAGCACTCTAGGCCTCCCTGTCCATCATGGAGTCTACCCAAACACGTGTCAACTGAGTCGGTGATGCCATCCAACCATCTAATCCTCTGTCCTTCCTTCTCCTCCTGCCCTCAAACTTTTCCAGCATCAGGGTCTTCTCAAATGAGTCAGCTCTTCACATCACGTGGTCAAAAGTACTGGAGTTTCAGCTTCAACATCAGTCCTTCCAATGAACACCCAGGACTGACTTCCTTTAGGATGGACTGGTTGGGCCTCCTTGCAGTCCAAGGGACTCTCAAGAGTCTTAAACACCACAGTTCAAAAGAATCAATTCTTCGGTGCTCAGCTTTCTTTATAGTCCAACTCTCACATTCATACATGACCACTGGAAAAACCATAGCCTTGACTAGATGGACCTTTGTTGACAAAGTAATGTCTCTGCTTTTGAATATGCTATCTAAGTTGGTAATAACTTTCCTTCCAAGGAGTAAGTGTCTTTTAATTTCATGGCTGCAGTCACCATCTGCAGTGATTTTGGAGCCCCAAAAGATAAAGTCAGTCACTATTTCCACTGTTTCTCCATCTATTTGCCCTGAAGTGATGGGACTGGATGCCAAGATCTTCGTTTTCTGAATGTTGAGCTTTAAGCCAACTTTTTCACTCTCCACTTTCACTTTCATCAAGAGGCTTTTGAGTTCTTCTTCACTTTCTGCCATAAGCATAGTGTCATCTGCATATCTGAGGTTATTGATATTTCTCCCACCAATCTTGATTCCAGCTTGTGTTTCCTTCGGCCCAGCATTTCGCCTGATGTATTCTGCATATAAGTTAAGTAAGCAGGGTGACAGTATACAGCCTTGATATTCCCCTTTTCCTCTTTGGAACCATTCTGTTGTTCCATGTCCAGTTCTAACTGTTGCTTCCTGACCTGCATACAGGTTTCTCAAGAGGCAGGTCAGATGGTCTGGTATTCTCATCTCTCAGAATTTTCTACAGTTTGTTGTGATCCACACAGTCAAAGGCTTTGCATAGTCAATAAAGCAGAAGTAGATGTTTTTCTGAAACTCTCTTGGTTTTTTGATGATCCTGTGGATGTTGGCAGTTTGATTTCTGGTTTCTCTGCCTTTTCTAAAATGAGTTTGAACATCTGGAAGTTCACGGTTCATGTATTGCTGAAGCCTGGCTTGGAGAATTTGGGGCATTAGTTTACTTGCGTGTGAGATGAGTGCAATTGTGCAGTAGTTTGAGCATTCTTTGGCATTGCCCTTCTTTGGTATTGGAATGAAAACTGACTCTTTCCAGTCCTGTGGCCACAGCTGAGTTTTCCAAATTTGCTGACATATTGATTGCAACAATTTCACAGCATCATCTTTTAGGATTTGAAATAGCTCAACTGGAATTCTATCACCTCCACTAGCCTTGTTCTTAGTGATGCTTCCTAAGGCCCACTTGACTTCACAATCTAAGATATCTGGCTCTAAGTGAGTGATCATACTATCATGATTATTTGGGTTGTGAAGATCTTTTTTGTACAGTTCTTCTGTGTTCTTGCCACCTCTTCTTAATCTCTTCTTCTTCTGTTAGCTCCATACAACTTCTGTCCTTTATTGAGCCCATCTTTGCATAAAATGTTCCCTTGGTATCTCTAATTTTCTTGATGAGATCTCTAGTCTTTCCCATTCTGTTGTTTTCCTCTATTTCTTTACACTGATCACTGAGGAAGGCTTTCTTATCTCTCCTTGCTGTTCTTTGGAACTCTGCATTCAAATGGGTATATCTTTCCTTTTCTCCTTTGCTTTTCATTTCTCTTCTTTGTAAGGCCTCCTCCAGTAGCCATTTCGCTTTTTTGCATTTCTTTTTCTTGGGAATGGTCTTAATCCCTGTCTCCTGTACAATGTCATGAACCTCCATCCATATTTCATCAGGCACTCTGTCTCTCAGATCTAGTTTCTTAAATCTATTTCTCACTTCCACTGTATAATCATAAGGGATTTGATTTAGGACCCATGTTGGAGGTGAACAAAGTGGGCAACTTTCAGATTCTGTATTTACTTTGATAGTTGAATGAATAGAATTTCCAGACCCATTGAAGTAGGTGGTGAGAGAATTCATGGATGAGTCTCAAATTTTTCTGTTTGTTTTTAACTGAGAAATTGGGAAAAAAATGGAGAGTCTATCATATAAATGGAGGATACTGTGGAATAATTTGGAGAATAGGAAGTGAGGTCAGGAAAGCAAATTTGTCTGAATTAGGTTTGAGAATGGAGGTATGAGTCTGGAATATAGAGGTGATACAAGATTTATGCTAGAGGGAAAAAAAAAAAAACTCTGGAAGTTTAAAGTCATGCATCGTTCAACAACTAAATCCTGCTAAGGAAGGTTGAAAAGAAAAGCAATCAGCAAAACACCACCCAGTATGGCCTGTAAACAGGTCTAACAGTAAGTATTCGGAGTTTCTTCTTCTCTGCCAGGAGGCAGCATGATGCTCCAAACTTGTAGCATTTCCCGCTGGATACCATACTGATGAAAGCAGATAAAATCCACATTCTATTTCTCTCTCTCCCTCTTTTTTAAAGCTAAAGCTTGACACAGTACTAAATACACACTAGATCAGTTCAGTCACTCAGACATGTCTGACTCCTAGCGACCCCATAAATTGCAGCACGCCAGGCCTCCCTGTCCATCACCAACTCCCGGAGTCTACCCAAACCCATGTCCATCAAGTCAGTGATGCCATCCAGCCATCTCATCCTCTGTTGTCCCCTTTTCCTCCTGCCCCCAATCCTTCCCAGCATCAGTGTCTTTTCCAGTGAGTCAGCTCTTCACATCAGGTGGCCAAAGTACTGGAGTTTCAGCTTCAACATCAGTCCTTCCAATGAACACCCAGGACTGATCTCCTTTAGGATGGACTGGCTGTATCTTCTCACAGTCCAAGGGACTCTCAAGAGTCTTTTCCAACACCACAGTTTAAAAGCATCAATTCTTCAGCACTCAGCTTTCTTTGCCGTCCAACTCTCACATCCATACATGACTACTGGAAAAACCATAGCCTTGACTAGATGGACCTTTGTTGACAAAGTAATGTCTGCTTTTAAATATGCTATCTAGGTTGGTCATAACTTCTCTTCCAAGGAGTGAACGTCTTTTAATTTCATGGCTGCAATCACCATCTGCAGTGATTTTGGAGCCCCCCAAAATAAAGTCTGACACTGTTTCCACTGTCTCCCCATCTATTTGCCATGAAGTGATGGGACTATGTGCCATGATCTTCGTTTTCTGAATGTTGAGCTTTAAGCCAACTTTTTCACTCTCCACTTTCACTTTCATCAAGAGGCTTTTTAGTTCCTCTTCACTTTTTGCCATAAGGGTGGTGTTGTCTGCATATCTGAGGTTATTAATATTTCTCCCACCAATCTTGATTCCAGTTTGTGATTCTTCCAGCCCAGCCTCTCTCATGATGTATTCTGCATATAAGTTAAACAAGCTGGGTAACAATATACAGCTTTGACATGCTCTTTTTCCTATTTGGAACTAGTCTGTTGTTCCATATGTAAATATATAAAAGAATTATCCTGTGGCCAGTATCTCAAATGTGACAGCATTGATCTCTTAAGTTGAATTTTTCTATGAATTCTGAGAGTTATGGTTTAGTTTTTGAAATAAATATGAAATACCTTCATTGATTCTCACATCCTGTTTCTGCTTCAACTCAATCTGAAGCCTAGTTTACCTGCCTTTTGCTTCAGGTGCCTACATTGTCTACGAGCAAGGAGAGATCAATTCAGAACACAACAGCTAAAGAGGAAAAGAACCTTCTTTCCCTGCCCCAATCCAGACATACTTATCCTTCTGCAAAGATTCTAGATTAACAGAATGTTCCCCAATGAGCTTTTCCAATTGAGGATATCAGTGGTGATGGTAGTGGGGGAAATGTTAGAAAGGTTTCTTGATGTCCTTCTTGATAAAAGTATTTTAAAATGCTGAGTTCTATGATCATACCAGGGAGTGCATAGTTTCTTATGGCATAATATGATAAGCAGTTTATTATAAAAACTTTCACAAGTAAAATAAATGGTGTGTTGGAATTGAAGTTGGAAAACTGGGATTGAAATTCCCATTGTAGCAAATGATACTTAGTGGTCTTAGGTGAGTTACTAAGATTCTTTGATTTTTTTTTTTTTTTTAACCTAAGAATAGAACAGAGTCTAATGCCCTGAGGTCTGATCTGAGAACCAGGTTTAAAGCCTGACTTTTTCATCTCTGCATCCTCTGGGATGTAGTTTCCTCCTCCAGCAGGCAACTATGTACATATTATTTAACTTCTCTTTCCTTTCTTCATTTATAAAATGAAAATAATAATAGCATCTGCTGTAAAGGGTTCTTGAGAGTATTAAATAAATTATTACATGTAAATCCTTAAAACAGTATCCACACTAGCAAAATAATCATTCAAAGTTAACTGTTAATGACAGGTTTATTAATGGTTGTTGGAGATTAATCCCTATTAACATGGAATTAAAGTAATAAAAAGAAAGATCATTTGAAATAAATGAAATCTCTGAATTAGAAAAAACAGTTTGAAAAGACATACTAAAGTGTTGCTGGGAACTACACTTCTTTCATTTGAACTTTCTAGTCTAAAATATTTTTTCTTTAATTGTGCAAAATGCACTATGTATCTATAGCTAGAGAAATATATATGCAAATACAAAAACAATTTGGGAGAAAGAAACACTTAACATGAAAGTGCTGAAGCAGAAATACATTTAGTACATCAAATAACTGAAAGGAAGTGTTGTTTTTTTAGAGTGCCTCTAAAAGCCATTAGACAATTTAAAGATGGTTCATTTCTTTAAGTGTACAGAGACTGATGCACTACAGAAAGTTCAGGCAAAGCCTCTTCAACCATCTTCCTAATGCCACTTTTATTTATAAATAGATTATTTTCTGGAGAATACCGGGGACTTAAAAGCCATCTATTAAAACCTCTTAGCTGATAAGATTAAGGATTTTCCTTAAGACAAGAAGATTATTCCAAAAAAGTTGGAAACACATTTTAAACTAATAAAGTTATTGCTGTCATATATTTTGGGGGGGATATTTCACCTTGGTATAAGACTCAATCCTCCTTTTATGTCCAGAAGGATATTTTTTTAAAAACCTTTTTAGAGTAAGGAAGAATAGTAAGAAATGCCCTACTATCAATTTTTAAAAAGAACAACTGAAAAGCCTGTTGAAACCTAAATGATGGATGATCAGTGGGGGGAATAATGTAGGACTGAGCCTAGGAGGACCATCTGCCATTATGAAAAGTCTCCTAAGTATTGTAAGTATTAGTTCTAGTCATAGGGGAAACTCAGTGTGATCTTGTGGCAATAAGTGCTTCAGTAATGCAAATAGGATATGGAAGCCATAATTAGTGTGAGGTGAGAGAGCCATGATGATAGACTCAGCCAAATTAAAACTGGATCACAAATAACATAATGACTTGCGAGTCAGAGAACAAAAGTTCAGCTTCTAGGAAGGCTCACCTGGTGGGTGTTCTAGTCAAATGCCCTAGGATTGAAGATAAGACTTAAACCTAAAGTAGAAAAACTCAATAAGAGAAGGAAAGATACAAGTCCCACCTGAGAGACTGGGTGAAAATGGCAGGGGATAAATTTCTGTCAAGGTCATTAAACTTGACAAGGGCAAAATGACATGAATGAAAATTGTAACGCTGTTTGATTGTTAGTATCTGTGGCCCACAATTATACAATGAAGCGGTAATGGAGCTCAAAATAATGCTTTCAAATTTGTTAGAGTTGACTAGTCACCTAGATTGGACTGTAAGATTGTATTAGCAATTGAAGCAAGAGAAAGCAAGGTTCAACACCAATTGAAGTGATGTACCTGAGTCAGTGTTTTCTTCCTTTTATCTGCCCCTTCCTGTGCAATATATGGGGCTTCCCAGGTGGCTCAGTGGTAAAGAATCCAGCTACGATGCAGGAGATGCAGGTTTGATCCCTGGGTCAGGAAGATCCCCTGGTGAAGGAAATGGGAACCCACTGAAGTATTCTTGCCTGGGAAATCCTGTGGACAGAGGAGCCTGGCAGGCTACAGTCCTTGCAGTTGCAATGAGTTAGACATGACTTAGCAACTAAACAACAACAACAACATGCAACACATAGTAACTTTACTCACTTCTTTGCAATCTATAACAATTGGACTGCAAAAGGCAATCCAATATTATAGTTAAAATAATTAGACTATTCTGACCAGCTCACTTAACAAGGCTTTCACCTCTTTCAGCTGTGCTGGGATACATCATGATCATTTGAAGTGGGTCAGGCACTGCTAATATGGAGGGATAGTGAACTTCAAGAGACTTTCCAGCTTTGAAATTACAGAATTCTGCAGTACTCTGAATGCATGACCCTCTCTCCTTCACTTGCTCTGGTCAGAACATGCTTTCTCTTTGCCCAGCTGAAGTCTGCAATCATAATCATATGGGTCGTCACAACCAGTGTATCCCCAGAGAATCTGGCCATCACAGGAACAGCTGCCCTACTGACTGTGCATAGAAGCTGGGCAAAGCTTAAGCAGTTCTGCTTGGATTGTTTAATTTATTTACTTTTGTTGGCTCAGATGCCTCATGAGTCAAGTCTGTGAGACGAATCCTGATGGACAGAAGTAGATCAGGATTACGTTTTTCCCTAATAGAATAATCCTGGCTCTGCTTGTCTTCTTTACTGTAACTAGGATAGTAGAAAGATAGCTAAGCTAAAGTAGTGCTTATCTAACAGTTACTAGAGGAGGCTTTCCTAGTGTGATCAAAAGAAAGTATATTTTGCTATATAAAAGTAAAAAGTCTGGATTCAGGCTATATGAATGTGAATATCAGCTCCCACTCATCTAATTACATAATGTTGGTCAATTTAGACTCTCTCAGACTCAGTTTTCTCATCTAAAAATGGGAAGTAATTGTAACAGCTGCCTTATGGAGTTATGAAAAGCCCCAGAAGGTGAATTCTTGATAAACATGCTTAACACCATGTTTGATGCAGATCACATATTCAACTAATGCTGCCTTTTATTATTATGAGTCATCGATGTAGTTATTTCTTCCCTGGATGCTTAAGTTGGGGACATGTTGTATGTGGTAGTGAATGCCAGAGGGCACGCCTCAAGAAATTCTGCATCAGTATAGGTCCAAGAAGCTACCTAGGATTCAATGGCCTTATTTTACTGTAACACACATGATGAGGAATCTGTTTCTTCCAATAGATTATAAAAATTCTTGAAAAGATAAGGATCCAGCAGGTACATTTTTGTTTCATGTAGTAGATGGTAGATAAATAATCATTGAGTCAGAGAGTTCTACTGGTGCTGCAAAATTGCAACACTTTCCGATATAATTGAAAGTAATTGTGGTTATATAATGTAAATGATATACACTGTTAAAAAAAAATAAACCCATGAGAAGTGTCACCATTGTAGGCTCTAATAGTCTTTGAACAAAAATATTTCCACAGATTTTGAAAAACAGATTTTTGAACCAGAGTAAAGCACTTGGTAAACATGAAGTGGTAGATAAATGATGGAAATACACAACATTTACAAAGTCATGTTTTGAGTAGTCTCCAATTTATCGACAATACACATCATTATGCATTTATAACTTAATGGTGCTTTCATTAAACACTCTGCTTCTCTGAAAAATGACAAAATTACAAGGTTAAACTCCCATTGTGGAGTAGATCTGGTGATGTGTGCTAAATTAACTATTTTTTTAATCAGTACACTAAAGAAGAAAGAAATAGAAAATATCCTGCCTGGTTTTCAATTAGTGTATTTTGCTCCTTGCCATTTGTTCCCAATTGTCTGTTTTGACTAAACCTTGCATTTTCCCTTGCTAAACCATTTTTTTTCCCTCTTAATACTGTTCTAAATTAACCTCTTCTCTTGTGTTGTTCACAATATAGCAAGCAGTTTATTATTGAGCAAATAAATAATTTTACTTTTGCAAACTGAAGTTACTCACAGCTGGTCTAAACAAAATCACATATGATTATGCAATGGAGATATATTTTATTTGCTGTAGCATTTTCATGAGGTTGAACACTGAATCAAATTGAAATCAAAGAAGAAAACCTGCCTCATATAAGCAGAGATCATTTTTATGGTGGTGAATAATACCCCTTTCCCTGTCATCTTGTCTGGCGAATATAAAATCATGTACTATTATATATAAATGAGGATTCATAAAATTGCAAAACTTGTTAACAGTAATGACTTTCTTAGCTTGAGATCCACCAACATTTACTTCGTTTTCCCTCACTATAATTTTGACATATTCCTGTCATCTGGTGGGATAAGATCTGAATGGAAAAGTCTCCGAAACTGGCATCATATTTTGTGTTTTACATTCTTCTTGACATAATGAACACTTTCCCCTCTTTTGCTGAAATCAGCACTGGAAAAGATCAAATACAGCAGTCTTTTAACAGTTTAAAATTGCCCCTGTCATTATCTTGTCAGTTTCATGAGACCTTGAGTATACAGTGCTATGGAAATCTTTCAAGACAAATTTGCTAGAAGCAATGGGGAAGAGTGTTTATAAAAACTAAGAATTTGAATCATTAGGAAAGGCCTGGATAACACAAGTGTTATTCAGCGATGGCTGGAACTCAGATGACACCATTTACAAGCATGGCCGTTCAAAAACAGTTTGGTTATTTTATTGCATTTTATTTTCATCATCTTCAACTTTTCTCTATATATCAAACTATATGTTTAAGAATCCACTCTTAAAACATTTATCTGTGTTAAACCTGTATTAACTTTCCTTTTCTGTCCATTTCATTTATAACTTTTGTTGAATTTGGTGGGAAAAGGAGATTTTGAAATACAGTGAGGATGAGTTTTGGATATTCAATTTGATAACATTACTTGCTGTGTAGTGATGCTTTCTAAGGCCCACTTGACTTCACATTCCAGGATGTCTGGCTCTAGGTCAGTGATCACATCATCGTGATTATTTGGGTTGTGAAGATCTGTTTTGTACAGTTCTTCTGTGTATTCTTGCCACCTCTTCTTAATGTTTTCTGCTTCTGTTAGGTCCATACCATTTCTGTCCTTTATCAAGCTCATCTTTGCATGAAATGTTCCCTTGGTATCTCTAACTTTCTTGAAGAGATCTCTAGTCTTTCCCATTCTGTTGTTTTCCTCTATTTCTTTGCATTGATCTCTGAGGAAGGCTTTCTTATCTCTTCTTGCTATTCTTTGGAACTCTGCATTCAGATGCTTATATCTTTCCTTTTCTCCTTTGCTTTTTGCTTCTCTCATTTTCACAGCTATTTGTAAGGCCTCCCCAGAAAGCCATTTTGCTTTTTTGCATTTCTTTTCCATGGGGATGGTCTTGATCCCTGTCTCCTGTAGAATGTCAGGAACCTCAGTCCATAGTTCATCAGGCACTCTCTCTATCAGATTTAGTTGTTAAATCTATTTCTCACTTCCACTGTATAATCATCAGGGATTGGATTTAGGTCATACCTGAATGGTCTAGTGGTTTTCCCTACTTTCTTCAATTTAAGTCTGAATTTGGCAATAAGGAGTTCATGATCTGAGCCACAGTCAGGTTCTGGTCTTTTTTTTGTTGACTGTATAGAGCTTCTCCATCTTTGGCTGCAAAGAATATAATCAATCTGATTTCGGTGTTGGCCATCTGGTGATGTCCATGTGTAGAGTCTGCTCTGGTGTTGTTAGAAGAGGGTGTTTGCTATGACCAGTGCATTTTTTTTGGCAAAACTCTATTAGTCTTTGCTCTGCTTTATTCTGTACTCCAATGTCAAATTTGCCTGTTACTCCAGGTGTTCCCTGACTACCTACTTTTGCATTCCAGTCCCCTATAATGAAAAGGATATCTTTTTTGTGTGTTAGTTCTAAAAGGTCTTGTAGGTCTTCATAGAACTGTTCAACTTCAGCTTCTTCAGCGTTACTGGTTGGGGCATAGACTTGGATTACTGTGATATTGAATGGTTTGCCTTGGAAACGAACAGAGATCATTCTGTTCTTTTTGAGATTGCATCCAAGTACTGCATTTCAGACTCTTTTGCTGACCATGATGGCTACTCCATTTCTTCTGAGGGATTCCTGCCCGCAGTAGTAGATATAATGGTCATCTGAGTTAAATTCACCCATTCCAGTCCATTTTAGTTCGCTGATTCCCTGAATGTTGACATTCACTCTTGCCATCTCTTGTTTGACCACTTCCAATTTGCCTTGATTCATGGACCTGACATACCAGGTCCCTATGCAATATTGGTCTTTATAGCATCGGACCTTGCTTCATTCACCAGTCACATCCACAACTGGGTATTGTTTTTGCTTTGGCTCCAACTCTTCATTCTTTCTGGAGTTGTTTCTCCACTGATCTCCAGTAGCATACTGGGCACCTACTGACCTGGTTAGTTCCTCTTTCAGTATCCTATAATTTTGCCTTTTCATACTGTTCATGGGGTTCTCAAGGCAAGAATACTGAAGTGGTTTGCCATTCCTTTCTCCAGTGGACCACATTCTGTCAGAGCAAAGCTAGTGGAGGTGATGGAATTCCAGCTGAGCTATTTCAAATCCTGAAAGATAATGCTGTGAAAGTGTTGTACTCAATTTGCCAGCAAATTTGGAAAACTCAGCAAAAGGTCAGTTTTTATTCCAATCCCAGAGAAAGGCAATGCCAAAGAATGCTCAAACTACTGCACAACTGCACTCATCTCACACGCTAGTAAAATAATACTCAAAATTCTCCAAGCCAGACTTCAGCAATATGTGAACCGTGAACTTCCAGTTGTTCAAGCTGGTTTTAGAAAAGGCAGAGGAACCAGAGACCAAATGGCCAACATCCCCTGGATCATTGAAAAAGCAAGAGAGTTCCAGAGAAACATCTATTTCTGCTTTATTGACTATGCCAAAGTGTTTGACTGTGTGGATCACAATAAACTGTGGAAAATTCTGAAAGAGATGGGAATACCAGACCACCTGACCTGCCTCTTGAGAAATTTGTACGCAGGTCAGGAAGCAACAGTTAGAACTGGACATGGGGCAACAGACTGGTTCCAAATAGGAAAAGGAGTATGTCAAAGCTGAATATTGTCCCCCTGCTTATTTAACTTGTATGCAGAGTACATCATGAGAAATGCTAGGCTGGAAGAAGCACAAGCTGGAATCAAGATTGCTGGGAGAAATATCAATAACCTCAGATATGCAGATGATACCACCCTTATGGCAGAAAGTGAAGAGGAACTAAAAGGCCCCTTGATGAAAGTGAAAGAGGAGAGTGAAAAAGTTGGTTAAAACTCAACATTCAGAAAACAAAGATCATGGCATCTGGTCCAATCACTTCATGGGAAATAGATGGGGAAACAGTGGAAACAGTGGCAGACTTTATTTTTTTGGGCTCCAAAATCACTGCAGATGGTGACTGCAGCCATGAAATTAAAAGATGCTTACTCCTTGGAAGGAAAGTTACGACCAACCTAGATATCATATTGAAAAGCAGAGACATTACTTTGCCAACAAAGGTTCATCTAGTCAAAGCTATGGTTTTTCCAGTGGTCATGTATGGATGTGAGAGTTGGACTGTGAAGAAAGCTGAGTGCCGAAGAATTGATTCCTTTGTACTGTGTGGTTGGAGAAGACTCTTGAGAGTCCCTTGGACTGCAAGGAAATCCAACCAGTCCATTCTGAAGGAGATTAGCCCTGGGATTTCTTTAGATTGAATGATGCTAAAGCTGAAACTCCAGTACTTTGGCCACCTCATGCAAAGAGTTGACTTATTGGAAAAGACTGATTCTGGGAGGGATTGGGGGCAGGAGGAGAAGGGGACGACAGAGGATGAGATGGCTGGATGGCATCACTGACTCGATGGATGTGAGTCTGAGTGAACTCCAGGAGTTGGTGATGGACAGGGAGGCCTGGAGTGCTGTAATTCATGGGATCGCAAAGAGTCAGACATGACTGAGCGACTCAAATGACTGAACTGACTGACTTTGTGATCTTCAGAAACTTCTTTATCCTCCCTAAACCTTGCTTCCTCTCTTTAACTGGCATGCACTACACACTCAGTTCAGTTCAGTCGCTCAGTTCACCAACTCCCGGAGTTCATCCAAACTCATGTCCATCGAATCGGTGATGCCATTGAGCCATCTCATCTTCTGTTGTCCCCTTCTCCTCCTGCCCCCAATCCCTCCCAGCATCAGAGTCTTTTCCAATGAGTCAACTCTTCGCACGAGGTGGCCAAAGTATTGGAGTTTCAGCTTTGGCATCAGTCCTTCCAAAAAACACCCAGGACTAAAGAGGAATATATCCTTGAATTTTCTGAAGTAATAGGTAAATTCAAAAAATCTCTGTATGTTTTGATTTGCATTTCTCTGATAATGAGGTACCATTTCACACCAGTCAGAATGGCTGCAATCCAAAAGTCTACAAGTAATAAATGCTGGAGAGTGTGGAGAAAAGGGAACCCTCTTACACTGTTGGTGGGAATGCAAACTAGTACAGCCACTATGGAGAACAGTATGGAGATTCCTTAAAAAACTGGAAATAGAACTGCCTTATGATCCAGCAATCCCACTGCTGGGCATACACACTGAGGAAACCAGATGGGAAAGAGACACGTGTACCCCAATGTTCATCGCAGCACTGTTTATAATAGACAGGACATGGAAGCAACCTAAATGTCCATCAGCAGATGAATGGATAAGAAAGCAATGGTACATATACACAATGGAGTATTACTCAGCCATTAAAAAGAATACATTTGAATCAGTTCTAATGAGGTGGATGAAACTGGAGCCTATTATACAGAGTGAAGTAAGCCAGAAAGAAAAACACCAATACAGTATACTAACACATATATATGGAATTTAGAAAGATGGTAACAATAACCCTGTGTACGAGACAGCAAAAGAGACACTGGTGTATATAGAACAGTCTTATGGACTCTGTGGGAGAGGGAGAGGGTGGGAAGATTTGGGAGAATGGCATTGAAACATGTAAAATATCATGTATGAAACGAGTTGCCAGTCCAGGTTCGATGCACGATACTGGATGCTTGGGGCTGGTGCACTGGGACGACCCAGAGGGTTGGTATGGGGAGGGAGGAGCGAGGAGGGTTCAGGATGGGGAACACATGTATACCTGTGGTGGATTCATTTTGATATTTGGCAAAACCCTAATGCAATTATGTAAAATTTAAAAATAAAATAAAATTAAAAAAAAATCTCTGTAAGTACATGACTTTCTCTCATTAATGTACATTTGGGATAAAGGTCAAAATATTTTTCATTCAAAAGTGTGGTGTCTTACTTCATTCAGGCTATTATAACAAAACACTATGGACTGGGTGTCTTAGAAACAATGGAAATTTATTTCTCACCATTCCAGAGCTGGAAATCCAAGATTAAGGCACTGGCAGATTCAGTGATTGGTGAAACCTTCGTCCTGGTTTATAGATAACTATCTTTCTGTACAGTCCACATGATGGAAAGGGAAAGAGATCTCTCTGGGATCTCTTATAAGAGCACTAATCACATTCATGAGGGCTCTCCTTGCATGACCTAATCACTACCCAAAGACATCATCTCCTAATATCACACTGGGAGTTAGGATTTTAGCATCTGAGTTTTGGAGAGGGTGAGGTCACAGATATTCAGTCTATAATGTGGGGTAGTCTGCAAATAGTATTTATATATAATACTCTATCTTACTGTCTTCTAAATATATTCTGAATATCTTGAAAAATGATTTTTTTTAACTTAGAATAGAAGCTTTTTAGAAAACAACTGTTAAACTGTTACCACACTACAAATATGAGAAAAGAGAGGCCTTAACAATTTTTAAATTAAAGAATGTGTTATAATTTTTAGATATTGACTGATAATTTATAAATTATTTTTTCCATAACAATGTAATGTGAAATAAAAATACATTTTCATAAACTAAATTGTGATATTGAAATATCATGATACAAATTATATATTTATGTAACATTATAATTAATAATGTGTTTTACCCAGGTAATCATCACAAAAATTCAATCAGAGGTATTGATTCCTTTCAATAGATAAATCAGTTAGGATACGAAAGATGGATTATATAGGCTTATTAAGGACACACAAGTAAAAATGTGGATAGAATTCAAATCCTTTACTTCTGGTTGAAAGTCTATCATATCTGTACTGCACTAGGTAGAATATCACAGTTGCCTTAATCATGCTGCATTATATATGATGCAGATAAGTCCTAATTATGCATTAAGAGTCCCTGAGTATAAACTTCTATTTCTTATTCTTGGATCCTCAGGCTCCCTGGAAAGGTCTATGAATCCCCAAAAGATTTCTCTTGAAAATTTTTCTGTGCGATCAACTTTGGGCCATTGTCAGACTGCTTAGCATACTTGAACCTATTCTGGTGGATTAGAAAATGGCCCCTCAATGGTCCATGCCATGTAGAACCACCCAATATGATGGGTCATGGTGGAGAGTTCTGATAAAATGTGGTCCATTGGAAAAGGGAATGGCAAACCACCTTAGTAGTCCATTGAGAACCCCATAAACAGTATGAAAAGGCAAAAAGATATGAAATTGAAAGATAAATTCCCTGGGTCATTGGGTGTCCAATATGCTGGAGAAGAGTGGGGAAATAACTCCAGAAAGAATGAAGAGATGGAGCCAAAGCAAAAAAAAAAATACCAGTCGTGGATCTGAATGGTAATGCAAGTAAATTCCAATGCTATAAAAAGCAGTACTGCATAGGAATCTGGAATGTTAGGTCCATGAATCAAAGAAAATTCATTTCCGTTCAGTTGCTCAGTCACGCCTGACTCCTTGTGACCCCATGGACTGCAGCACATCAGCCTTCCCTATCCATCGCCAACTCCCAGAGCTTACTCAAACTCAAGTACATCAAGTCAGTGATGCCATCCAACCATCTCATCCTCTGTCGTCCCCTTCTCCTTCTGCCTTCAATCTTTCCCAGCATCAGGGTCTTTTCCAAGGAGTTAGTTCTTCATGTCAGGTGGCCAATGTATTGGCATTTCAGCATCAGCGTCAGTCCTTCCAATGAATATTCAGGACTGATTTCCTTTAAGACTGACTGGTTTGATTTCCTTGCAGTCCAAGAAACTCTCAAGAGTCTTCTCCAATACCACAGTTAAAAAGCATCAGGTATTTGGTGCTCAGCTTTCTTTATAGTCCAACTCTCACATCCATACGTGACTACTGGAAAAACCAGAGCTTTGACTAGAGGGACCTTTGTCAGAAAAGTAATGTCTCTGCTTTTTAATATGCTGTTTAGGTTTGTCATAGCTTTCCTTCCAAGGAGCAAGTGTCTCTTAATTTCATGGCTGTAGTCACCATCTGCAGTGATTTTGGAGCCCCAAAAATAAAATCTCTCACTGTTTCCATTGTTTCTCCATCTATTTGCTATGAAGTGATGGGACAGGATGCCATTATCTTAGTTTTCTGAATGTTGAGTTTTAAACCAACTTTTTTCTCTCCTTTTTCACTATCATCAAGAGGCTCTCTAGTTCCTCGCTTTCTGCCATAAGGGTGGTGTCATCTGAGGTTATTGATATTTCTCCCTGCAATCGTGATTCCAGTTTGTGCTTCATCCATCCCAGCATTTCACATAAGGTACTCTGCATGTGAGTTAAATAAGCAGGATGATAGTATACAACCTTGACGTACTCCTTTCCTGATTTGGAACCAGTCTGTTGTTCCATGTCCAGTTCTGTTACTTCTTGACCTGCATACAGATTTCTCAGGAGGCAGGTGAGGTGGTCTGGTATTCCCATCTCTTTAAGAATTTTCCACAGTTTGTTTTGATCCACACAGTCAGAGGCTTTGATATAGTCAATGAAGAAAATGTAGATGTTTTTCTGGAATTCTGTTGCTTTTGCAATGTTCCAACAGATGTTGGGAATTTGATCTCTGGTTTCTCTGCCTTTTCTAAATCCAACTAGAACATCTGGAAGTTCACAGTTCATGTACTGTTGAAGCCTTGCTTGGAGAATTTTGAGCGTTACTTTGCTAGCATGTGAGATGAGTCCAATTGTGAGGTAGTATGAATATTTTTTGGCATTGCCTTTCTTTGGTATTGGAATGAAAACTGACTTTTCCAGTCCTGTGGCCACTTCTGAGTTTTACAATTTTGCTGGCATATTGAGTTCAGCACCTTAACAGCATCATCTTTTAGGATTTGAAATAGCTCATCTGGAATTCCATAACCTCCACTAGCTTTGTTCGTAGTGATGATGCTTCCTAAGGCACACTTGACTTTGCATTCCAAGATATATGGCTCAAGGTGAGTGATCACACCATAGCTCCTTGGAAGAAAAGCTATGACAAATCTGGAAAGTGTATTAAAAAGCAGAGACATTACTTTGCTGAAAAAGTTCCATAGTCAAAGCTATAGCTTTTTCAGCTGTGAGAGTTGGACCATAAGGAAAGCTGAGCACCAAAGAATTGATGCTTTTGAACTGTGATGTTGGAGAAGACTCTTGAGAGTCCCTTGGACAGCAAGGAGATCAAACCAGTCAATCCTAAAGGAAATTAGTCCTGACTATTCATTGCAAGGCCTGATGCTGAAGCTGAAACTTCAATATCTTGGCTATCTGATGTGCAGAACTGACTCCTTGGAGAAACCCTGATGCTGAGATGATTGAATGCAGGAAAAGAAGGGGACAACAGAGGGATGAAATGGTTGGATGGCATTACCAACTTGATGGACATGAGTTTGAGCAAGTTCTGGGATTTGATGATCAACAAGGAAGGCTAGTGTGCTGCAGTCCATTGGGTTGCAAAGAGTCAGACACAACTGAGTGACTGAACTGAACTGAACAAAATTATCTGTGTCTATGAACCTGAGAAGGTGTCATATATGGCAAAGGGTCTTGGCAAATGTGAATAAGTTATGGATGTTGGGATGGAAAGATTATTCTGGATTATCCAGGGTAAGTCCAATGGGTCCTTTTAGTGGAAAAGCAGAGGGTCAGTGTGAGAAGAAGGAAATATGGCTACTGAAACAGTGGTTGGAATGATTCATTACTAAAGAAGGGCCATGGCCCAAGGATCAGGACTGGTACCAGAAAATAGAAAGGGCAAAAAAATAAACCTCTTCAAGAGTCTCCAAACTGCCAGTGATTTGACCTTAGCCTAGAGACACTGATTTTGGAATCTGACTTACTGAACTATAATTTATGTTCTTTTAGCCACTGTATGTTTGTGGTAATTAGTCACAGAAGTTGTAGGAAGCTAACACATTGCTTAAACTTTATATAACAATTTGTGTTTGTGTGGATTTATCTGAGAAGTGAACTCAAAGACTTCAATTTCAATCTGAAAATAGCCTTTTGTTCAAACTGCTTAAGGAATATATCTTGAACTGTAAAGTGTCTGAGGTTTTTACCCTACTTCTTAAGCTAAAAATTTTCTGAGAGACAATGTGAGGCCTCTGGATCAGAGACAAAGGAATTTATTCCCCACAGCATAGCAGGCACCACAAGTATCAGCACATTTGCATTGTTTTCCCTTGACTGCAAGTCCCAGTGGGCGCAGATGGACGCTATTCATAACAGTGGGTTTGCATCACAAATGAGGAACGCGTATTAAAAGCCTAGCACTATCTGAAAGAAACAGCCAACATTGTAGCTAGTTGCAACAAACCAGTTCCCTACCCACTGGGAGCAAGTCATTTTATGGTCGTCATGCTGTTGTTCCCTTGGTTTAATTACTGGCCCTTGTGACTAGCTACAGGAACTACTAGGTAACAGGAGAAAGGATGTCCTAAGGGACTATATTGTTCACATCATTTTTTCTTTTTGTAGTTAATGAGAATTTTAAGTAATATTTTACTGTAAAACTCAATATATGATTTTTTCCTTTTAATTTTTATGCCCACATATATATTAGATGGAATAAATGCATATTGAGAAGTATTTTAATAGTGACCGTGTTCTTCATCGGGGCTTCCCAAGTCACACTAGTGGTAAAGAACCTGTCTGCCATGAGACCCAAGATACCCCATTTGGATCCCTGGGTCAGGAAGATCCCCTGGAGGACGGCATGGATCCCCACTCCAGAATTCTTGCCTGGAGAATCCCATGGACAGAGGAGCATGGTGGGGTACAGTCCATAGGGTTGCAAAGAGTTGGACATGATCGAAGTAACTTAGCATGCATGCACATATTCTTAATTACATATCATTTCCAGCAAGATAATATTCCATCTGGATTTTTATTTACTGAAATCTGGGATTTCAGTAAATACATTCAAATATATACAAATTTTTTCCATGCTTATCAATGATTTCTTGAATATCTTCACTCATGTTCATATGTCCATCTGTTCAGGAAGCCCTGTGCCTGCTCACAAGAGTAGTTTCTACAATGCTGCAGGTATTAAAATCAAGAGACTTGAGAGGCAATCTACTGAAGGCTACAGATGATAGCTATGATATCACTTTCTCTAGGAATCATTGCTTTTCCTATAACAAAATTACCATTTTTACAACTGAATACATGTATTTACTCTTGTAAATCAAAACAACATAAAGAGAAGAATATGCAATTTTAAGGAAATTTTATGGCAAAATGCATGTCCAACTTTTATAAAATAGATTATAATCATTGTTATGTGCTTCAAATTGATGAGATCTCAAAGGTAAGTGAAATTTTTAAAAAGGGAAAAAGACTATTGATAAGCTGCTGCTGCTAAGTCACTTCAGTCATGTCCAACTCTGTGCGACCCTATAGACGGCAGCCCATCACGCTCCCCCGTCCCTGGGATTTTCCAGGCAAGATTGATAAGCTGCTGCTGCTAAGTCGCTTCAGTGATGTCTGACTCTGTGCGACCCCATAGACAGCAGCCCAAGAGGCTCCCATCCCTGGGATTCTCCAGGCAAGAATACTGGAGTTGGGTTGCCATTTCCTTCTCCAATGCATGAAAGTGAAAAGTGAAAGGGAAGTCACTCAGTCGTGTCCAACTCCTAGCGACCCCATGGACTACAGCCCACCAGGCCCTCCATCCATGGAATTTTCCAGGCAAGAGTACTGGAGTGGGGTGCCATTGCCTTCTCTGGATTGATAAGCTAGTTTCACTCAAACTCTGGTGTGAGTTACAATACTCAAAAATAAATGTATTCAAAATTTTGCACCCCTTATTTGAAATGATGATTCAGCAGATATCAATGATTATTATTACATTTTTAGTCGAGTTTTCCAGAGTTTAAAGTTCTCTGAGTCACCTCTTTGTTTCAGAGAACTTGATGTGTTTTTCTGAATGTTGCAACCCCATGGACTGGGACTTGACAGCCACTGGGAACACGTGGAAACAAAATGTAGGCTAATTGAGATGGGCAAGTTCTTTCAGAATTTGTTGAGTCAAGAAATGTGAATTTTCCATAGATTTATAGGTAAGACCATAAGAGAGAAAGCTAGAATGGGATTGTTTAGTGTCCTGTACAAAAGTTCATGACAGAAGTGGGGAAACTCCAGCATCAAGAGACTGACAGTGAATGCTGAATTATCAGGGACTGATGGTTTTTCCAGTGGTCACGTATGGATGTGAGAGTTGGACTGTAAAGAAAGCTGAGCACCGAAGAATTGATGCTTTGAACTGTAGTGTTGGAGAAGACTCTTTGAGAGTCCCTTGGACTGCAAGGAGATCCAACCAGTCCATTCTAAAGGAGATCAGCCCTGGGATTTCTTTGGAAGGAATGATGCTAAAGCTGAAACTCCAGTACTTTGGCCACCTCATGTGAAGAGTTGACTCATTGGAAAAGACTCTGATGCTGGGAGGGATTGGGGGCAGGAGGAGAAGGGGACAACAGAGGATGAGATGGCTGGATGGCATCACTGACTCGATGGATGTGAGTCTGAGTGAACTCCGGGAGTTGGTGATGGACAGGGAGGCCTGGCGTGCTGCGATTCATGGGGTTGCAAAGAGTCGGACACGACTGAGTGACTGAACTGAACTGAACTGAAAAAACACCCAAGAGAGAAATGCATGTGCCCTAAGTAAGAGTAAGAGATGTCCAGAGTTGGGAATTTCTGAACAACCCTGAGAAAGAAGCTGTTACAACTACCAGTCATGTGGTCTACACCTTTTTGTGCAGTGTTGTGCCTTGTGACCTCAGTTCTCTGACACACCTACAAAGAACTGCTGGTTTTTCAGTTTGTTTGGCATTTTACATTTTGTTAGGCTAGAATGGTGAGTTCTAAACTTCTTACACACTGGACTAAAACCTGAAGTTTGCATATATATTTTATAATTTTCAGTTGTAATATTATATAGTCAATTGAATATTTTGGCTCTTGAATTCCAGCAGAAGATTTCTGAAACATGATATAAATTTAGGGATGTCTAGTACATAAAGGTGGCACTATTGGTAAAGAATCTGCCTGTCAATGTAGGAAACATAAGAGAGATGGGTTCAATCCCTGGGTTGGGAAGATCCCCTGGAAAAGGAAATGGTAACCCAATCCAGTAATCTTGCCTAGAAAGTCCCATGGACAGAGGAGCCTGGCAGGCTACAGTCCACAGGGTCGCAGAGTTGGACATGACTGAAGCAACCTAGCACAACACATAAATGCTAATCCTTATATTAGATAGCAGATTTCTTGATTTCTAATTTATAAGTGGGTCAGCACTTTATCTGAAAATTTTTCTTGTTGACTGCCATATAATAGGGTTATTGACATATTCTTCAGAATGAATGACAAAGAGTAGATTCCAGTTAGAGGCAAAAATTACATTAGCATTCAAGTCATGGAAGGTAGAAAGATACAAAAGAGAAAGAATTATCTCGACAGGTGGTGATGTACTCTTATGCAGTAGCTCCAAAACAGGGCTAGTTCTCAGAAGTCTGTTAATACCCAAGGTAGGAGCCAGATTTGGTTAAGGTTACTGTGAGCTGCCCAATGTCAGCCATTAATGCTCCTGACTAAAGAGCCAGAACTAGATGTCAGATATGCTTAATTATATTCCTTGACTGCATTAAGAGGCAGCAGGTCAATACCTGAATAGGATTTAGCAAAAACCAATGACAATGTGCATATATAATGTTGTACTGTGAAATTCATATACATCCTTGAATATAAAAAAGGCACATTTACATCTGTCCCCTTTCTTGGTTCTGACAGAATCTGTATCTAATTAGTATCCACATTTAGCAGAAGAAGAACTTGAGGCTAAGTGTGGTTAGAGACACCCCCAGTGTCAAGCAAAATGCAAGTAATGGAGGTGGAACTTAGTTGTTTCACTCAAAAATCTCATGTTCTTTCTGCTTCTTGCTGGGCTGAAATAGAACACATGAATTTATTCTTGACACACCAGCTTATTTGTCATAAATATTACAATTTGGGCTGAGAAACCATGATTGAAGGAAAGTATAAATTCAGATGGAAGAGCCAAAAAACACCTTTTTTTTCTGAATTCATGGTAATGTGTTTTCTCATAAAGAGGTGCACATATGCAGGAGTATTGTAATCAGAATACCCGGTGGAATTCACACACTCATTAAACTCCTCAAGCAGAGAGCAATATAAACTAACACAGTGGAAATAAGGTCAGTGAACATAATGAGTGAAACACCTTACAAAGGGAAATTGGTGTGTAGCCTTGAAACCCTTGTTTTCTACAGTTTGAGAAAATGTGACTAGCTGCTTGTTTAAATTACTGCCGTGTAGCTGTGGTCATGCCATTTGGAAGTAGAGAGATACACAACTGGATGAGTTACTAGGAGTCACAGCTGTGTCAAGAGTTTGTTCAGTGTTGCCCATTGCCCAATTGCTAGCAGTTTTCTTTAGAGATAGGACTTGAATATGATGAACCCTGTGTCTAAGAATTATAAATAGATGGACATTATGTGGTGAAGGGTAGGTATAACACAATAGGAAAAGTACTTGAGATCTGTAAAGTGTTGTGTCAGTGAAAGTCATTTTTAGCTTTATTTTAAGCTTTTTTTTGGGGGGAGGGGAGCACCATGTGGCATATAGGATCTTTGTTCCAATGGGAATAGAAACTGTGCTCCCTGCAGTGGAAACAGGGACTCTTAGCCACTGGACCACAGGGGAGTCCTGTGAAAATCATTTTTATTAATTAATATTTTTACTCTCCCACAAATTTTCTTAGACAGCTATTAGAAGTCAGAGACTCTGTGCATGGGTGCATGCTCAGTTGCTAAGCTGTGTCTGACTCTTTGCAACCCTATGGATTCTAGCCCATGAGGCTCCTCTGTCCATGGGATTCTCCAGGCCAAAATACTGGAGTGGGTTACCATTTCCTACTCCCCGGGGGTCTTACAGACCCAGGGTTTGAACCCATGTCTCCTGTGTGGCAGGCAGATTCTTTACCACTGAGCCACCAGGGAAGCCCCAGAGACTCTAGTATCTCTGAAAAAAGAAAATACATGAAATGTGGTGCCTGCTTTCACAGAATCTATTGGGTGAAACAGAGAAAAATTGCACAAGAGTTTGATAAATACTTTGATAGTGATATGAAAAATATTTTGCAATCACATGCAGACCTCTCCTAAGGGAGAAAAGAGTGTCTTTCCTGAAGAGACACAATTTGAAATGAAGGGAGGAGAACAATAGGACTTGGAAGGGCTGGAAGAAGGGGAAATTGAATAAAGGTGAGCAGTAGCAACATGGTGTATTTTTGTGTGCTCAGTTGCTCAGTAGAGTTATGAAATACCATTGTGTGTGCCAAGGGGAACGGCATCACTCTGATTGTGACATGGGCTGTGGGACTGTTGATGAATATGGAGAAGTGTGTGGCAAACAGACTGCAAAATTTGTGCATTCTCTCATAAGCAAGGGAAGCTTACTTAGGCCTACCAGCAGGGAAACTTTGTAATAGTCTGTTCTTCTCTGATAACTGGAGGAAATAAGGAACATATAAGGGATAGGGAAGATTAATGGCAATGTGGTTACTTTTTAAAATCAAGCTATATGAATTTTCTTATTGGAAGTACTCTAGAATAAACTCCCCAAATAGGTTGCTTATACTTTCTTCAATTATACCTAATACAGCAAATAATATGGGCTTCCTAGGTTGCACTAGTGGGAAAGAGCCCACCTGTCAGTTCAGGGGACCCAAGGGTCACTGATTCAGTCCTTGGGTTGGGAAGATCCCCTGAGAGAGGACATGGCAACCTATTCCAGTATTCTTGCCTGGAGAATCCCATGGACAGAGGAGCCTGGTGGGCTACAGTCCATATAGTCACAAAGAGTTGGATGCAGCTGAAATGACTTAGCATGCACACATAGCAAATAATATAGCTTAGTAGCAATGGAAAAACAGATGGTTTTTCTTGAGACTCAGGTGTCTTATCTACAAATGAGAACTTTAGATGTTCTCTATGAGTCTGTATGTTTTAATATTTATAAGGTACTGTTACCTAGGGGTGTTTCACACATGATCACAGATTGGTACATGGGTTCATTTGTGACATTGCGAGTAGTGTCCTGAAAAAAAACAAATTTTGATGGGGGCATGCACTTAGGGTTTTTCTTTACAGGTGGTGAAATGGTAAAGAATCCACTTTCCAATGTAGGAGACTCAGGAGATGTGGGTTTAATCCCTGGGTTAGGAATATCTCATTGAGGAGGAAAAGGCAACCCACTCCATCCAGTATTCTTGCCAGAAAAATCTCATGGACAGAGGAGTTTGGTGAGCTGCACTCCATGGGGTCACAAAGAGTTGGACTGAGTGACTGAGCACACCTGTATGTGAGTTGGGTACGATGGAAGAAGCTAACACTTTCTTACCCTGTCTTGAACCTCAAGAAGGAAACAAATAGAGAATGAAATATAATTTCTATTTTAGGAAACTCATATCTTAATAAAAAGAAATGAAACTACTTGTTTTCAGTCAAATACTAGGATCTTTCAAGCTGGTTTTCCTTGATGGTGATTTCTGGTGGCATTTTCCAGTCACATTTACATTTGACATAGTATAGTATAAAAGAATTTTGGATTAGAATATAGGAGTTTAGACTCTAGATATTTTTGCCTCCAAGCAGGAGTCTGTTTTAGATGATTTTTAATCATTGTATTTCATTACTTTGTGCCTCAGTTTGTTCATTGGTGATACAGGAATGATATCAGACATAAATAAAACATGAATATATTGAGAAAAGGTATTTATATATGTTTAAAGTGCTTTTTACTATTGGTAAAATTGTTATTTCTCCTGATACTTTTCCCCTGGGGAATTTCAAAACATAATGGAATTTTAGGAAGTTACAGCACAAAGAAATATACAATAGACATAATCAGTTCTCACAAGGATTTCCAGTGCTTCTCATCTTGCTTCCACATGCCTCTTTGAATAAGCATGGCTGCATGACAAGCTGTGACCAAAGACATGTATGGGAAAGAGTCACATATCACATCCATCTTTTATAGGAAACCAAAGCTGGACAATTGTAGAAGTGGTAAAAACAGATCTTATTCAAGCCCTATTACAAAGGAGAAAAAAAAAAATCTCAGAATGTAACTAGGAAGAGTTTCAAAGTTCACCAGGAAAAAGTGGGGATTTAGAGTTAAGGAGCAGGGCTGGTGGTGGTGGGAGGTCAGTGGATAGAAAATTACTAAGAAGATAGACAAATTCTTGCCAAACTGACCTAAAAGAAGTTTCACGGAAGTCAAGAAAAGGTGATCAAGTATTACCTGGGGGAATTAGTCTGTTTGTTCTACTACAACAAAATGTCATAGAATGAGTCACTTATTATTGTGTTCAGTCACTCAGTCAAGTCCGACTCTTTGCAACACCATGGACTGCAGCATGCCAGTCTTCCCTGTCCTCCACCATCTTCTTGAGCTTGTTCAAACTCATGTCCACTGAGTCAGTTATGCCATCCAACCATCTCATCCTCTGTGGTCCCCTTCTCTTTCTGACTTCAATCTTTCCCAGCATCAGGGTCTTTTCTAATGAGACAGCTCTTCACATCACCTGGCTGAAGTATTGGAGCTTCAGCATCAGTCCTTCCAATGAATATTCAGGATTGATTTCCTCTAGGATTGACTGGTTTGTTCTCCTTGCAGTCCAAGGGACTCTCAATAGTCTTCTCCAAAACCTCAGTTTGAAAGCATCAATTGTTTGGCACTCAGCCTTCTTTATGGTCCAGACTCTCACATCCATACATGACTACTGGAAAAACCATAGCTTTGACTATATAGACCTTAGTTGGCAAAGTCATGTTTCTGTTTTTTAATATGCTATTTAGGTTGGTCATAGCTTTACTTCCAAGAAGAAACCATTATTTAATTTCATGGCTACAGACACCATCTGCAGTGATTTTGGAGCCTAATAAAATAAATTCTGTCAGTGTTTCCATTGTTTTCTCATCTCTTTGCTATGAAGTGATGGGACTGATGCCATGATCTTTTTTTTTTTTTCTTTAAATGTTGAGTTTTAAACCACCTATTTTACTCTCCTCTTTCACTTTCATCAAGAGCCTCTTTAGTTTCTCGTCACTTTCTGCCATAAGTGTGGTGTCATCTGCATATCTGAGGTTATTGATATTTCTTCTAGAAGTCTTGATTCCAGTTTGTGCTTCATACAGCCTGGCATTTCACATGATGTACTATGCATATAAGTTAAATAAGAAGGGTGACAATATACAGCCTCAAAGTACTGCTTTCCCAAATTGGAACCAGTCCATTGTTCCATATCCAGTTCTAACTCTTGTTTCTTGACCTGCCTACAGATTTCTCAGGAGGCAGGTAAGGTGGTCTGGTATTCCCATCTCTTTAAGAATTTTTCACAGTTTGTTGTGATTCACACAAAGGGATTAACATAGTTAGTGAAGCAGAAGTAGATGTTTTTCTAGAACCCTTTTGCTTTTTCCATGATCCAACAAATGTCGGCTGTTTGATCTCTGGTTCCTCTGCCTTTTCTGAATCCAGCTTGCATATCTGAAAATTCCTAGTTCACACAACTGTTGAAGTTTAGCTTAGAGATTTTGAGCATTACTTCGCTAGCAAGTGAAATCAGTACAATTGTGCAGTAGTTTGAACATTCTTTGGCATTTTTTTCTTTGGGAATGGAATGAAAACTGACTTTTCCAGTCCTGTGGCCACTGCTGAGTTTTCCAAATTTCCTGGCATATTGAGTGTAGCACTTTCACAGCATCATCTTTTAGGATTTGAAATAGCTCAGATGAAATTCTATAACCTGCACTAGCTTTCATCGTAGTGATGCTTCCTAAGGCCTACTTGACTTCATATTCCATGATGTCTGGCTCTAGGTGAGTGATCACACCATTGTGGTTATCTAGGTCATGAATAACTTTTTTGTATAGTTCTTTTGTATATTCTTGCCACCTCTTCTCAATATCTTCTGCTTCTGTTAGGTCATACCATTTCTGTCCTTTATTTTGAGTAGCTTATGAACAAAAGCAATTTATTTCTTACAGTTCTGAAGGCTTTTTGCTCCTAGATCATGGAGCCTGCAGATTCAGCATCTGGCAGCTTCTGCTCTCTGTTTCACAGAAGGCCCTCTCTTGCTGTAACTTCATCATGATGGGATGAGCAAGAGATTTCTCTGAAATCTGAGCACTAACCCCATTTCTGAGTGCTTCACCATCATGACCTATTCACCTCCTGAAGGTTCTACCTAATATGGTCCCTGTGAAGTCAATTAGGAGCCAGCAGATTCCAACATAGAACTTTTAGGGGGACATAAATATTCAGTCTATAGTAGTGAGAGATGAAGAATTTAATCAGTTATTGATGGTGGGAGATTCTCATTAAACTGACTCACATAGATTCTTGCTACAACTGAGCTCTTGAGGACAAGGCCCCAGGACAGCATTTGTTTAAAAGTGATCTCAGAGGTATCTTTCTAGAGTTTGGTTGAGGAGACAATCTTTGTCAGGTCCAAAGCCTATACTTGCTTATGAACAATCATCCTGTATTTTTTTGAGCATCCAAGAAACCCACATGTTTCCAGATAATACAGTAACAGCAGCCTTATTCTCAGTCACTAAATAAGTGCATGAAGGACAGTGGCTATAGAGAGTTGACTGGATCTTCAGATTTTGAGCGTAAAAAGAAAAAGTGACTGATTTTTTCCCCCATTATACCAGCGTAGTCTTGCTGATCCTAGTGAAATCAGAACTCTTTAAGATTCTGTTTAGTTTATCTGACTTTGCAAGTAAGGAGTTGATTTCTTGAAATTTTAAATAACTTGTGTAAACTCACACATCTACTTGGGAGTAAATCTGTAACCAGAGACACTGTCTATCTACTCTACTGGCTTTTCATTACAAAAGAGATAATACCATTATTAAACAGGGTAACGCCTTCTTTAACACAGATCTTTCATGGTTTCAAGTGAATTTGTTGTTGTTAGAGGCATGCATTATGTTTTAAAAGGCAGAAAAATATATGCTATTTAATATTTTTTAAAATAAATAGAATTCATTCAACCTCAGTTTTCCAAGAAACCATTTTCCAGGGAAAATATTTCTCTTGTATTTCTAAAAGGCCAAATGACTATCAGACTTTCTCATTGGGCTCATTCACATAACCAAAATTAAAAACATACAAGAACTACATGTGCCATATTATTTGACAGGCATCAAGTAAGGATATTAGTGATTCAATATTAAAGTTGGAGAAAACAATATATTTAACTGCAATAAATGCTCTGAAAAAGATTGCACATGTACATCTACAAAAGTAGTAATAATGTCTTTAATAAATTTCTAGAATTAATATTTTCATGTATGTTAATGTCAACAAAATAAATTATTTTCATTTTGAATAAAATCCAGTATTGTTATCATAAAATCCAATATTGTTATCATAACTTTAATTTTTTTCTTTGTTTTATGAAAACTCCAAGAAAACCAGCACTTTAGCTGGTTTAGGAACTAAAGTAAAATCCTCACAGTTGCAAACTTTAAAGTAAAATTTGCTGAGCTACTATTACCCTTTTCTAATAAACCTTGACAAATGTCTTCCTGCTAATATTAATCAGTAATAATACAGAATTATACACTTACAATGTTGATATATTCATAAATGGAAGTAAAAAGAAAAGCATGCACTCATATGACATTTTAACCTACCAGGTTTTAATAAATACATACCCATCTGTGGCTTCTTTAGAAAATAAAAAGGTCAAAATTCCAATAAGTATTCCTTGAATAATAAAAACTCTGGGTACCTATTTGTTCTACGATACCAATTATAACTCTTATTATTTTAAAATTCAATATGTTATAAACAGTTGGAAACTTCTTTTACTAGAATATTTAGTTTTATTTGAGAAGGTGAGTCTAGAAACTTGGGTTTACAGTACCTATATAAGCAAAGCATGTGTGCTCTGAGTCACAGCTGGAAGAAATACTCTACCAAATCAGTTTATCTAAGTATCTACTTCAGTATTCTTGCCTTAAGAACCCCACAAACAGTATGAAAAGGCAAAAAGATAGGACACTGAAAGATGAACTCCCCAGGTCGGTAGGTGCCCAATATGCTACTGAAGATCAGTGGAGAAATAAATCCAGAAAGAATGAAGGGATGGAGCCAAAGCAAAAACAACACTCAGTTGTGGATGTGACTGGTGATAGAAGCAAGGTCCGATGCTGTAAAGAGCAATACTGCATAGGAACCTGGAATGTTAGGTCCATGAATCCAGGAAAATTGGAAGTGGTAAAACAGGAGATGGCAAGAGTGAACATCGACATTCTAGGAATCAGGGTACTAAGATGGACTGGAATGGGTGAATTTAACTCAGATGACCATTATATCTACTACTGTGGGCTAGAAGAGATGGAGTAGCCATCATAATGAACAAAAGAGTCCAAAATGCAGTACTTGGATACAATCTCAAAAATGACAGAATGATCTCTGTTTGTTTGCAGGACAAACCATTCAATATCACAGTAATCCAAGTCTGTGTCCTGACCAGTAATGCTGAAGAAGCTGAAGTTGAATGGTTCTATGAAGACCTACAAGACCTTCGAGAACTAACACCCCCAAAAGATGTCCTTTTAAATATAGGGGACTGGAATGCAAAAGGAGGAAATCAAGAAACACATGGAGTAACAGGCAAATTTGGCCTTGGAGTACAGAATGAAGCAGGGCAAAGGCTAATAGAGTTCTACCAAGAGAACGCACTGGTCATAGCAAACACCCTCTTCCAACAACACAAGAGACGACTCTACACATGGACATGACCAGGTCATCAACACCAAAATCAGATTGATTATATTCTTTGCAGCCAAAGATGGAGCAAAAACAAGACTGGGAGTTGACTGTGTCTCAGATCATGAACTCCTTATTGCCAAATTCAGACTTAAAGAAAGTGAGGAAAACCACTAGACCATTCACATATGACCTAAATTAAATCCCTTATGACTATACAGTGGAATTAGAAATAGATTTAAGGGACTAGATCTGATAGAGTGCCTGATGAACTATGCACAGAGGTTTGTGACATTGTACAGGAGACAGGAATCAAGACCATCTCCAAGAAAAATAAATGAAAAAAAAGCAAAGTGACTTGTCTCAGAGGCCTTACAAATAGGTGGGAAAAGAAGAGAAGCAAAAAGCAAAGGAGAAAAGGAGAGATATACCCATTTGAATGCAGAGTTCCAAAGAATAGCAAGAAGAGATAAGAAAGACTTACTCAGTGACCAATGCAAAGAAATAGATGAAAACAATAGAATGGGAAAGACTAGAGATCTCTTCAAGAAAATTAGAGATATCAAGGGACTATTTTATGCAAAGATGGGCACAATAAAGGACATATATGGTATGGACCTAACAGAAGCAGAAGATATTAAGAAGAGATGGCAAGAATACACAGAAGAACTGTACAAAAAAGATCTTCACAACCCAGATAATCACGATGGGGTGATACTCACCTAGAGCCAAAATCCTGGAATGTGAAGTCAAGTATGCCTTAGGAAGCATCACTATGAACAAAGCTAGTGGAGGTGATGGAATTCCAGTTGAGCTATTTCAAATCCTGAAAGATGATGCTGTGAAAGTGCTGCACTCAATATGCCAGCAAATTGCAAAAACTCAGCAGTGGCCACAGGACTGGAAAAGGTCAGTTTTCATTCCAATCCCAAAGAAAGGCAATGCCAAAGAATGCTCAAACTACCACACAATTGCACTCATCTTACATGCTAGTAAAGTAATGCTCAAAATTCTCCAAGCCAGGCTTCCACAATTGAACCATGAACTTCCAGATGTTCAACCTGGTTTTAGAAAGGGCAGAGGAAGCAGAGATCAAATTGCCAACATCTGCTGGATACTCAAAAAAGCAAGAGAGTTCCAGAAAAACATCTATTTCTGCTTTTTTGACTATGCCAAAGCCTTTGTGTGGATCACAATGAACTGTAGAAAATCTGAAGGAGACCGGAATACCAGACCACCTGACCTGCTTCTTGAGAAACCTGTATGCAGGTCAGGAAGCAACAGTTAGAACTGGACATGGAACAACACACTGGTTCCAAATAGGAAAAGGAGTACGTCAAGGCTGTATATTGTCACCCTGCTTATTTAACTTCTATGCAGAATACATCATGAGAAACGCTGGGCTGGAAGAAGCACAAGCTGGAATCAAGATTGCCAGGAGAAATATCAATAACCTCAGTTATGCAGATGACACCACCCTTATGGCAGAAAGTGAAGAAGAACTAAAGAGCCTCTTGATGAAAGTGAAAGAAGAGAGTGAAAAAGTTGGCTTAAAGCTCAACATTCAGAAAATGAAGATCATGGCATCTGGTCCCATCACTTCATGGCAAATAGATGGGGGAACAGTAGAAACAGTAGCTGACTTTATTTTTCTGGCTCCAAAACCACTGCAGATGGTGATTGCAGCCATGAAATTAAAAGATGCTTACTCCTTGGAAGGAAAGTTATGACCAACCTAGACAGCATATTAAAAAGCCAAGACATTACTTTGCCAACAAAGGTACGTCTAGTCAAGGCTATCATTTTTCCAGTAGTCATGTATGGATGTGAGAGTTGGACTATAAAGAAATATGAGAACCAAAGATGATGGTTTTGAACTGTGGTAATGAGAAGACTCTTGAGAGCCCCTTGGACTGCAAGGAGATCCAACCAGTCCATCCTAAGGGAGATCAGTCCTGGGTGTTCATCGGAAGGACTGATGTTGAAGTTGAAACTCTAATACTTTGGCCACCTGCTGTGAAGAGCTGACTCATTTGAAAAGACCCTGATCCTGGGAAAGATTGAGGGCAAGGGGAGAAGGGAACGACAGAGGATGAGATGGTTGGATGGCATCACTGACTCAATGGACATGGGTTTGAGTAGACTGTGGGTGTTGGTGATGGACAGGGAGGCCTGGCGTGCTGTGGTTCATGGGGTCACAAAGAGTCGGACAAGACTGAGTGACTGAACTGAACTGAACTTTACTTCTCTTATCCAAATTTCAAAATTGAAGTGAAATATATTTAGATTGTTTTACAATGCCAAACTAAGTATTTCAGATTGCTGAAATACCAGAAAGATAACAAATCTGTTATCTGTCATCTATTATCTGCTTACCTTTCTGTCTCCCTGTCATATCAGTATACTTATATTTTCTTTTTATTTTTTTTAAATTGTCCTTTACATTTGGCCTATGATATTATTAGATGTGTTTAGCTTTCCTTTTGAAGCTACTATAATACTTATTTCCTATAGAGCTCTTTGATTTAACACTTGAACTCTTAAAAAGGTGTGCTATGTCAGATGTAATCACACTCAGAATATGTGAAAATTTCCAGGCTATGGAGGCTAAAGTATGTAATTTATGAAGTATTCTTTCTCAGAAGAGCAACATCAAAAATCAACAATGCATAAACTAATAAATCTAAATCTTATTTTTGCATAATTCTCCCAGAGACCATCACTGAGATTCCTTATACAAATTTTGCAAGCAATATATTAAGACCAACTAGTTACTAAAGTTGTATGTTTCTTTAACTTGGCAGAAAGTATTCCAGAGTTAAAATTTCTATTGAAAATGTCATCTTGAAGACGGGGTTATGATGTCTTAAGTGATTTCACTGTCCCTCTGGATCTGCATCTAATGATACCTCATTTACTTAGCTCTCTGAATAATCAACCTACATTATAACAGGCAGCTAACTTAAACAGAAGAAAAGAGACTGGCACAGTTCTTGGGGAATGAAACAGTTCTGGCAGTCAACAGGTTAATGGTGTGTAAGGAGTAGTGTTTTTCTCTCCTCAGTGGTAACTACTACCTAGCACCAGGAAAGGCTATTTAGAAACCTAAGTAGGTCAGAATAGGCTTCCAGACATATAGCAGAGGGGAAAGCCTGATTTCCACAACTCAAGCAGTTGGCAAACCCCCTAAAGAGAAGTGGGTCAGTTGATGATGGAGAGTCCTGAATTAGGAGTTCTTTCCCTGAATTCTCATCTCTAGTATTCAACACTGTCATTGCCTCAGAGAGGCAGGGAAGCATCATTCACCTCATATTGGGTACTATCCTTATTTTAATATTTTCATTATTTCTAACTCATGTAGTTATATCGCACATCACACCATGGAAGACACTCACTCCATGATAGTGAAAGCAAGCATGCTTGATGATTCTGGTAAAGCAAATTATCTACAATAAATAATTCTGTGTAAAGTAAAACATAACGTGTTTAAAATCAGACTTTCCCTTGAATTGAGAATTTTCCACTAGTGGAACTTCAGAAGAGTTTACTTAAAATCTCTGTGCTCCATTTCTACCTCTATAAAGTAGATGTAATAAGAATTGCCTAAGTTTTCCCATGAGGGGCAAATGTGAAAGTGTCTGAGGAAAAATGCTGTGCACAGTCTCATTATTCTTATTATGTTATCTATTAAATGTTACAGTCAATATACACTAAAAATAACTGGTGGCCTCCTTTTTGCATGGAATGAGTGCTTGTAAATCTGGGCTAAAGTAGAACTGTTTTCCATATTTTGGTGAATAGAATTCTAAAAATGATCCTCAATGACCTTGGCCTTGAATAATCTCCTACCCTTGGGATGTAACTGGAACTGGTAAATATGATGAGATTTCACTCCTGTGATAATGTTATATTATATTGAATTGACCACAAGATAGAGAAAATATCTAGGCAGGACTGAGATAGTTGTGTCGGAGAAGGCAATGGCACCCCACTCCAGTACTCTTGCCTGGAAAATCCCATGGACGGAGGAGCCTGGTAGGCTGCAGTCCATGGGGTCGCTCAGAGTCGGACACGACCGAAGCGACTTAGCAGCAGCAGCAGAGATAGTTGTGTAAGTCCTTTAAAAGCAGATAATGTTTTCCAGGTGATGATAGAACAGGTAAGTAAAGATAGAAGACAAATGCTAAAGCAATGATAAATAATGCTGCTGCTGCTGCTAAGTCGCTTCAGTCGTGTCCGGCTCTGTGCGACCTCATAGACGGCAGCCCACCAGGCTCCCCCGTCCCTGGGATTCTCCAGGCAAGAACACTGGAGTGGGTTGCCATTTCCTTCTCCAATGCATGAAAGTGAAAAGTGAAAGTGAAGTCGTTCAGTCGTGCCCGACTCTGAGCGACCCTATGGACTGCAGCCTACCGGGCTCCTCTGCCCATGGGATTTTCCAGGCAAGAGTAGGAGTTCCTCTAAATTCCTTTTACTCATATTCCTCTTCATTGTAACAGTGCAAAATTCTTCACCAGCCAAAAAATTCGTAAGTCTCATTCATCTAACCAGATCAAGACTATTATAAAACAAACAAAGAGCTAGTAAAAAGCATTGTGAGGTCTAGTGTGTTATACACCTCCCTAAGAATTCTTTTGTCATCTTACCTTTAGATTTATTGATTTTTCAAGTGTTTTTCCCATTTGGGATTTAGCCTTGATACAGTTTGGTTATATGCTTGACAACTGCCTTTTCCACTCTCTGAAACTCTCCCATCTTTTTTATTTCAAATCTTTATTTTCACTTTTAGATTAAATTAAGAGTGTGTTGGATTTCTCTTTTATGTCCAATCCCACAACTTCACTTTGTTATTTCAAGGAAGTTTTTTTTTCTTTTTTCTCGGTAAGAACATTTCTCTACAACAAAGCCATCTGGAAATCCTGGTAAGAATTAAAGGAAAGTCATTTGTACTTTCCATAAATCTTTATAATTATAATTCTCTTGTGAATAACACAAATGAATTACTTTCTACACCAAGAGACATCTCTTCCATGTAAATTCAGAAAGGTCTCACTTGCAAGTTTAAAACTTGCAAGGGACTTGAAAATATTGTTTGGTTCAGAGTTTACTTATTCTAAAGAAAACACATTATAATACCATTTCACTAATGATTCAAGGGAATTTCAAAGATTAGGTGGTACCTGTCATAGTTATGGTATTATGTGATTTAGGGAGTATAAAGATTAGAGAATAGAAATTGCATCTTCTATTAAAAAATATTGTTCGCAGTAAAACAACACAGAGACAATCCCTAAACCTGAGTCATGGTGGTAAATAAGTTGATAAATATCTGTGTACCTATCACTTGCAAAACCCTATATCAAGTATATCAAACACTGCTAATGAAAAATGATCAGTAAGTAGAATAACTTTTATCCAGTCTTAGCTATGACATTGTCTTATTGAATAAACCTTTGACAAGTTAACCTGTCTGGTTTTAAGTTTCTTCTCCTTTAAATAAGTAGATTGGACCAGATGTATTCTATATTTCCTTCCTGTTTCATCATTGTGTATATCTATATAATTTTTTCTCTTTTTGACCTAAGTCCCTTTCGGTAGTACTCAATGACTCATGAAGTGTAGTTTAAAATAGATTTTCATTGGAAATAGGAAAGTATTAAAATATTCCAGCAGAGACCTGTACTGGTTTAAATTTGTATTTCCATATGGAATTAGGTCACACGATTTAGTAAGACATTTCAACATTGTTGGACATTTCATCACCCTGGAATTAAGCAGAAAATTAAAAATTTCTGGAAAGAATAATTTTAATATTTAAGTATATAACGCTATATTATGTATAAAGAGCATAAGAATAGATTTAAAGAAGTAATACTTCCTTTTAAGTTGGGATCCTCAAATAGAACATAAGAAAATTAGTAACATTTCTAAGTAAGGATAAAGAAAATTTGATAATAGAATTAGGTTGGAAGAAAGTATAGTTACCCCATTTTAGATTTTGCTTCTTGATTATCAACATACATTCTCAGAATAAATGTGTCACAATATTTCCAACTTCTCTACATATGAAATGTAGCAAATAGTATGCCAAGTTATTTATTTATTTTTTTTAAATAGAACTGAAACTTCAATCTAAATAATGAAGGTGACATTCAACAGTGAATTTCCATATGTAAGCTTCTATCCTTTTATTGTTTTTCTATTAATAATTGTACACAGATTCATTTGAAAAAAGATGTCCAATATATTTTTTATAAAACTAAAATAATCATAAATAATTGGATAAATCTTTCCAATACCACACATATAAGAGGTATTTTAATTTATTGATATTATCAAGTCACAAAGTATGAAATCAAAGTAGAATTTTAAAGCTGGTGGCTTATTTCAGTGCAGTTTATAAATAATTTTATCTATTTTTAAGAAACTTTTATATCTTTCTTAATATATGCTAACCACAGTTTTGAGTGTTTTTACATTATTAGCTCACTTAGTTTGGAAAATAACCCTATGAGCAAAATGCTATTGTTATCCTCTCTATTTGCTAGGATATCAGGATATTAAGAGACTTTGTGTACACTGCACCAGGTCTTGAAACTAACAGCACAGCCAGCGTTCAGACTTCTCAATCCATGTACTTTTAATTGCTATGTAAGACACTGCCTTAACAGAAAATGAAATTGAAGACCAGAGAGGCTGTGTGATTTACTCAGGATCTTAAAGCTATTTTACAGAAAACCCAACATAAGCAATATTCTCCTGGAACACTTTAATATATAATAAATTGGTAGAAAACTCAGCAAAATAATTCAAGAAGATCAAACATTTTTATAATGTAAAGTATCTTTTGATTTCTATTCATTTTCTATTACAGTTTTCTTGAGGTGGGAAATAAACACTTTTTAGGGGAAAAAAATTCCTTAGCTATATTCCCCAGTGTTTTCTGAATGATACTGTATTTTAACAATGTTGCACATTAATCTGAGCTGAAGAAAGAAGGAGGAGGAGCAGCAGAAGGAGGCGAATTGGGGTGGGGACTAGAAACAGTGAAGCATTGTTGAAGGACACATATGGGCTTTTCATTTTGTAAACATAAAGATAAGAACTAGGGGCAAGTGTTTCTGGAAGAGTTTCTTTGTTATGTTTCCAAGACAGCATTCCAACTAGCACTGATGCTGATCCCCACCCTCACCCCTACCCCAGATATTCTGCATTTCTGTTTTCCCACACTGTAGATACCATAAATGAAGAATAGAAAACACAAATGCCTTCAATATTGATCAGGGTGTAGCTATGTTATAATGTATCATGCATGCATTGTATTACAAATATGGTCTGGCTGTAGCAGACTGCAGTCACTCTGCCTCATGAATTTAAAGAGGTCAAACACACCTGACACTCAACATGTCAGTTGCAATCCCGGACTGTGGACCCAGTGGTGCAGGAACACTGATTTTGACTTTAATGCAAAAGTGTCTAAAATTAAAATGTTAGCTGTGTGTGTGTGTGTGTATGGAGGATAAACAAAAGCTATCCAGAGACAAGCTCCAGAGCACTTTTGCAGGCAGGCAACTTTCAACTCTGCCATAAATAATCTCAGACAGAGGCTTGATTGTGTTTTTATTCATTGGAAAGTGACCGTGTGCTTCTTTGAAACTTTATTTAAAACTGTCATAATCTGTTTTTTGATGAAGTGACTTGGAGGTACACAAAAAATAGTATGTCATATGCATGATAATTTTCAAATACATTTTAATAGTTGGAGAGTAGACCCATAAATCTGACTTCTATAGCTTTAAAAATAGATAAAATCTGTTCTTGCTTGAAGTAATTACACTATTGTGCAGTCACATTTACCTAAATTAATATTTAAAGATGAAACCAATTGAAAGTGAAATTGAATTAAACTAAGGTATCATATTGCACTGTATGCTGATGTTTGTAGTTGATCAGATATGCAAATGTCAATCTATAAATGTAGTAAGCTATGCATACAAAAAGGATCAAATATAAAATGCTTAAGACGATATAACATGTCATTAGAATGTCAGATGATGTGGCACATGAGTTCAATTGCTTAATATGTAATATAATAAAATGTAATAGCTTATAGAGGGTATTTGTGTAATGAAATTGGGAATCTCATAGAAACAACATTTCATTTAAATGTGTCTTATAAGTTCAAACACCCAAAAGCTTCATGATTCAAGAAGTTAGTGGCTTAATAAATAATATAATTAATTTCTGTAATTGATATTGGATGGCTTACCTGTACACAATTCTTACATGTAGGCATTCTTATTATCTTGCCCACATAACTTCATGCTGTTTAAATATTACTGGAGCGAATCTTTATGGAGTGCTCTGTATAAGCCATAAGTGTATTCTTCATGGAATATAATCCTCAGATGTACTCTTTGCACATAGAGCACAATTCCATAACTTTTGGGTATATTTTTTATTCTCACCTTGCCTTTTATCCCCTCCCCAGCCCAGGAAAGCAAAGCTATATGAGAAAGACATCTTATAAGCAGGAGAAATATGTTTTTTTTTTATAAGAATGTATGGTTGGGAATACAGATTGCTTAGAATTTTGCTTCCCCTATCTTGATTAGGATCATGACTAAAACCTGAAAGGCATGTTTCTGAAGCAAAATGGATGTTATGTGCAACATATTATGACAGGTGAACTTGAGTTCCCAATCTGACTATTGTATACCATGTACTTCACTACAACACATTATCTTATTTAACCGTCATAAAGGGCTATTTTTTTTTTCCACTGATGAAAGTCTGAGACACAGAATGCCATACAGATCTTAAATGAGAGTCAACACTTAAACATGTCAAGGCTACAGTTTCTTCATTTTTCCTAAGAATTCCCTTATATATACTTCACACCAATCAGAATGGCCATCACAAAAAGTCTACAAACAATAAACGCTGGAGAGGCTGTGGAGAAAACAGAACCCTCCTACATTATTTGTGGGAATATAAATTGGTACAACCACTATGGAGAACAGTATGGTCATTCCTTAAAAAACTAAAACTAGAACTACCATATCATCCAGCAATCCTGCTACTGGGCACATATCCAAATAAAACCATAATTTGAAAAAAACATGCAACCCAGTGATCATTGCAGCACTATTTACTGTCCAAGCCAAGACTTGGAAGCAATCTAAATGTTCACCAACTGAGGAATGTATAAAGAAGATACACACACACACACACACACACACACAATGGTATGTGACTCAGCCATTAAAAGGAATGAAATAAGCCATTTGTGACAACATGGATGGATTTAGAGATTATCAAACTAAGTAAAGTAAATCAGACAAAGACAAATTTCATATGTGCAATCTAAGTTTAAAAGATGATACAAGTTAACCTATTTACAAAACAGGAAGAGACTCACAGATTTTGAAAACAAAACAAAACTATGATTGGGGAAATTGGGGGGGGGTGGCGGGCAGAGATGGATAAGTTAGGCACATGGGATTAACATACATACATTCAGTCAGTCAGTTCAGTGGCTCAGTCGTGTCCGACTCTTTGTGACCCCATGAATCACAGCACGCCAGGGCTCCCTGTCCATCACCAACTCCCGAGTCTACCCAAACCCATGTCCACTGAGTCGGTGATGCCATCCAGCCATCTCATCCTCTGTCGTCCCCTTCTCCTCCTGCCCCCAATCCTTCCCAGCATCAGTGTCTTTTCCAATGAGTCAGCTCATCGCATCAGGTGGTCAAAGTATTGGAGTTTCAGCCTCAACATCAGTCCTTCCAATGAACACCTAGGACTGATCTCCTTTAGGATAGACTGGTTGGATCTCCTCACAGTCCAAGGGACTCTCAAGAGTTTTGTCGAACACCGCTTCCCTGGTGGCTCAGAGGTTAAAGTGTCTGCCTGGAATGCGGGAGACCTAGGTTTGATCCCTGGGTCAGGAAGATCCCCTGGAGATGGAAATGGCAACCCACTCAAGTACTCTTGCCTGGAGAATCCCATGGAGGGAGGAGCCTGGTAGGCTACAGTCCATGGGGTTGCAAAGAGTCGGACATGACTGAGCAACTTCACTTCTTCACAGTTCAAAAGCTTCAATTCTTCGGTGCTCAGCTTTCCTCACAGTCCAACTCTCACATCCATACATGTCCACGGGAAAAACCATAGCCTTGACTAGAGGGACCTTTGTTGGCAAAGTAATGTGTCTGCTTTTCAATATGCTATCTAGGTTGGTCATAACTTTCCTTCCAAGGAGTAAGCATCTTTTAATTTCATGGCTGCAATCACCATCTGCAGTGGTTTTGGAGCCCAAAAAACTAAAGTCTGACACCGTTTCCCCATCTATTTCCCATGAAGTGATGGCACCGGATGCAATGATCTTAGTTTTCTGAATGTTGAGCTTTAAGCCAACTTTTTCACTCTCCTCTTTCACTTTCATCAAGAGGCTTTTTAGTTCCTCTTCACTTTCTCCCATAAGGGTGATGTCATCTGCATATCTGAGGTTATTGATATTTCTCCTGGCAATCTTGATTCCAGCTGTGCTTCTTCCAGCCCGGCGTTTCTCATGATGTATTCTGCATAGAAGTTAAATAAGCAGGGTGACAATATACAGCCTTGACATACTCCTTTTCCTATTTGGAACCAGTCTGTTGTTCCATGTCCAGCTTTAACTGTTGCTTCCTGACCTGCATATAGGTTTCTCAAGAGGCAGGTCAGGTGGTCTGGTATTCCCATCTCTTTCAGAATTTTCCACAGTTTATTGTGATCCACACAGTCAAAGGCTTTGGCATAGTCAATAAAGCAGAAATAGATGTTTTTTTGGAACTCTCTTGCTTTTTCGATGATCCATACATACATTACTGTGTATGAAATAGATTACCAACAAGAACCTACCATATAGCACAGGGAACTCAATGTTCTGAAATAATGTATATGGGTTAAGATTCTGAAGAAGAATGAATATATGAATATCTATGACTGAATCACTCACTGTTGTACCTCTGGAACTAACACAACATCTTAAATCAATTATAAAATTTAAAAAATAAAAAATCTCCATAATACAGTATATGACCTTCAGTATATTTTTCTAAAATTATTCCAAAGCCTAGAAGCCAATGCTACAAAAGACTGAAGGGAGAGTGGGGAGTGTAGGCTAAGAAGGAGGCTTACAGGGGACTCTTAAAGCAGAGAACTATTTAAAATGAGAGATGAAATTAGATTGAGATTTCATATTTAGAGGATGGCCAAACACAAGTTCAAATTTAATTCAGAGGTCAATTTTAGAAGACTGTGAAATACAGGACACTTTTATTATTTTTTCTAATCCATAGAATCCAGTTGGTAGCTGCCAAGATCACATCTCCAATAATGGGAGAGGTTATTTTAAATAATTTCCTAATTCATATTTTTGAAAGTCTTGACAGTCACAATAAAGAAGCAAGTAGGAAGAATTTTGTTACAGTTTTTGCACTTGTTCCAAGGTGTTCCAAGTCTTGATGCTTTGTTTTTATTTAAATTTGTATATGAGTGATGGGGGAGGTATTGTAAACTTTTCAGTGCTTGAAATCCCACCCAACATTTCTTTGAAATATAGACCTATTCCATTTATTTCAGTTCTCTCCTGTCCTAATGAGTAGTCTTAAGATTAAAAAAAAAAAAAAAACATATCTGAAATCATGAAACATAAGTAATACATTTGTGGCATATGTTATAAAAGATTTACCTTTGGACAAATGAAAATGCTTTCATTCTGGCAGACCACTTGGATACTTTAGCCATTCCTAGTCAGAAAGATCCTTCAGATAAAACCCTATTCTGGAAAGCCAGTCACAACCGGAGACAAGAAGTCACAACTGGAGACATTCAGATCATCCTGGGTTTTGTTTGAGGTTAGGAAGAAGCATAGGGAAGGTTAGATCGTTGGGAATTTTACATGCTTTTGTCTAATAGAAAGGTTTCTGTTTTTTGTTTTTGTTTTTGTTTTAATTTTAACCTTTCTTCCAAGATTCTTTGAAAATTTGAAAGTAATACAAATAATTGAGTGTGGTCCTACTGAGCTTGCCAAACACTATAGGAATACACAAGTTCCATATACTGTACTACAAAGACATTATACACCACAGAATTCTTAGAACAAATGAGGGAACCACAGTTGTGATGTAAAAGTAGAGAATCAATAGAACATAGACGTTTAATCATGTTGTAGCAAGCTCAAAGGTGTATAAAACATAGTTTTTTATCCTTAAGGCACTGGTGGAGAGGGGAAAATGAACGCTATATTTAGGAAAAGATACACGTAATCCTTTCTGCTTTGCAGGGAGGAGAGACTACACACAGGTGAGAGGACTTTGGAGAAGAAGAGTTAGTGTTTGAATCACCCTGTGCTAAGAATCCCTGTGAAGGACAAAGGACAGATACTGGAAGTTGTTTCAAACACAACAAAATGGGAGTTCAGAGGTCTGAGGTTTAGACTCTTGACATTTTTCCTCTTTGCAGGGAAGGTAAAATGACAGTGTGACAAAATCATCTACTGTAGGCATAAGCTGTTAAACAGCCAGCCCGGGATGTGTCATTACACTCAGGAGGGGTGTTGAAAAGTGTGTCATAGGAAGCAGCATAAGGTCAGTGGCTTCTGTGCTTCAGGGAAAACTTTATGTGGCAATTAAGCTGAAATTAGTTCTGTTCTTGCCAAAAGCCACAACCCCTTGAGGTGATATTAAAGAAAGCTACCTGACTAATCAACCAAACTAACACTGTGGCCAAGATTCTGGTGCTTCCAATGGGTTAAATCAAGCAATCAGTGAACTTACATAATGGAATCTGTGTGTGAGGCCTAATTTGGCCAGCATGGTTCTAATGTTGCAATTTCTCCAAATTGGAAGAAAGCAGAAGTAGGTTGGGTGGTTTGTTTGCTTGCTTCCATGGCTGTTTGCATTCATTCTACTTTTTTTTTTTGTTTATTGTTTTTGTCTTTTTTATTCCTTTTATAGTCTTTGTACACAGCCTAAAATATATTGTCTGCTTAACATATTTTCTGGACTGCTACCTAATACTGCTCTGATTTTTTTTTTTTTTTTTCCTAATAGCTTCTTCGATTTCTAGCTCCAAGCATGAAGAGCCCTAGACTACCATAAGTCATATTAGTGTAATACAGGATAATAATGGAAATGGAGACTAGACGTAGATACCACTGAGTGAAAAATGCAGAAATCTGAACACTTGTATGATGGTTCTGTCACCAGAAAAGGTATGAAGCCACAGGGTAAGCCTGAATTCCTTATTGAATTCTCCAATGCACATCACCATCTATCTTTACCTTGAGTAATTACTGTATGACTAAATGTCTGTTTAAGTCAGCCAGCTATTTTTGAACTTCTATCATGTCTCAGTGATTATGCAAATGGATAATGTATGGTCTGTCCCCTTAAGTTGCTTATAGAATACTCTAAGTCAAGCAGACTGACTAAAGCAGGCAGTTGTAAGCAAATACAGTGGCAGAGGTATGTACACAGCACTGCAGAAGCGTTGAAGGAAGGGCTCAGAAAAACGTTCCTGGGGAGCACACTACCTAAACTGAGATAAATTGTAGGGATGGGAAAGTTAGATGGACTTCAGTTGAGGTTAATGGTGTCAAGTAAGAATATATTTGTAAATGTATACTTGAGCATATACATATAATATCCATGTACTATATTGATATGTATACCAGTGTATTTATCTGTGTCAAAAACACATTACTCTTAGAGATTAATTAGGACATTGATTATAGGGAATATTGTAACAGCTTAGTCTAACCTGGGTCTTGGTCATACAATATTGTGACAAGAAGATGTAATGGGAGAATATTTCTAAGGTTTACCCCAAGCTTCCAAAGTCTTTTAATTATTATGTTCCACTTAACATCAGTCAAATTGAGCTAAGGGCTCACTCAAGATGTGCTATCAGATGATGTATAATAGGTAGCACTGAACACTTGTTTTGAAAAGGCTGTGTCACCCTATGGCCACCATATGCTCATAGAGGGTTCAGCAGGAATTGTTCTTTGAACAACACTCTAGTTGCTGAAACCGTATCTTTAAAATGTTTTGCCACAGAATGATCTGGGTAAAACATGAGAGAAATGGGAGGGATTAAAAAGATGCCACTAGGAGCACTTACTGGGAAGTTACTAGCAAAGAGAGCAGATGTCAGTTTCTAGAAGTGCTTGTTTTGATGGTTGTTGCTGCATGTGCTTCACCAGGAGCATCTGTTAAGTTGTGGTTGTTCACAGGGTAGACTGGCCTATAGTGTTCATCATCCTAATATATTACCCACAAGAAGGTTGAAAAGTGGGATCTTTCACTATATCCCTTACAGAGGAATGAATTCCCAGTGGGAAAGACTGAAACAAGATTTACAAGTGGAAGGATAAAATTATAGATAGAAGAGGGATGCAGCCAGTTGTTGGTTAGATTTGTGTCTAGGTTTGTCCATGTGTAAAATAGGAAAGGTAACTGCCACTTCACTGTGTTTTTTTGAGTATTTAAGTAGAGTATGTATTTTTTAAAACTGTGTGGTAGATAGAGCTCTTCCAAAGATGTCCGCATCCTAAACCCTCAATTCTGCAAATATATTGCTTTCAGGCAAGAATACTGGAGTGGGGTGCCATTGCCTTCTCCGTAAGGTGCTGACAGAGAACTTGTAAATGGGACTAAGAACTTTGAGGTGGAGATATTATCTTGGACTATCCAAGTAGGACGCATGTCATCACAAGAGTCATCATAAAAGGGAGCTGAGCAGGTCAAAGCAGAGAAAAAAGAGATCCGACAAAGAAAGAAACTCTGACAGTATTTTGAAGACAGAGGGAGTGGCTATGAACCAAAGAATACAGAGAGCATTCAAAAGCTGAAGAAACAAAGAAAGAGATACTTCTCTGGAGCCTCCAGAAAGAATACAACCCTGCTAAAACCTTGGTTTTATCCCAATAAAATGTCTTTTGGAATTCTAGCCTCTAGAATTGTGAGATAATGAGTTTGTGATGATATGCACACAGTGAAAATAGGAAACTGTCTACCAGAGAGGAACTGTTTCATGAATGGATATTACTAATAATTGCCTTATATTGTATGGTAATATATTTATATAAAGATATCTTTTTAGGAATCAATATCAATTTGTTCATTTATTTGCTGCTGTTTATGAGAGCACAGATGCTCTGGTTGGTGCATTACATATATTATTTCTATACCTCACATCATTTCAGTATTACTAGTATTTGTCTCATTTGTAATTGATAATATGATATTCACTCCAGGTACTAAATTCATTCATCAGATCATTCAATTATTAAAAAATATGCAAAAAAGCTCTTATGTTTTACTTGCATATTTTAATAAATATCTGTTGTGCCATCAAAGTCACATAGTAAATTTCAAGTTACCATTTATTGAATTTCAATTTTAACATATACTATTTCTATATTTCCCCTTCATTTAACACGGACTAGTATTATTATTCCTATGTTTTTCTCATTTGCTATTTAGAATAACTATGAACATCAAAATCTGTTCTTTATTAATCAAGATTCTGGCTAGGGTACAAAGTGGAAACAATGGTTAGTTTCCTCTAAACCTTCCTTCTGATTTATTATTTTCTGGATTTCTGATTTTTTCCTCAGATCATTCTGACCTACATTGATGGTAACAATTTATTTTCCTGCCTTTATTGATCTTAATTTACTCATGGTCACTCCATGGCATCTTAAAGAGATGAGGCCCTTGTTTCTTTTAAATATTTTCAACTTATGTTGCAATGAAAGAAGAATATTAGACAAAGTTAAACAGGTTTATTTATATAGTACATATAGACAATGTGTTCCAAAGCTCTTGACCATCTGGAGATTAACATATGGCAGGCATACTAATTGGAGCCACTCCTATAATTCACAAAACAGTGCTTGGAGCTTGATTCTAGCCTGCTTCCATGATGATCACATTTTATGAGTCAGAAATTGAGGTTTATCATCTGATATTTTGTTTCAAATTGAAAATTTATTTCTATGAAAACTTTTTCAAAGATAAGCATTAACTCACAAAATTATCTTCCACATTTATATGTGTCTTTCATTGTGCTGAGTTGCTTCAGTTGTGTCCAACTCTGTGCGACCTTATGGACTGTATCCAGCCAGGCTCCTCTGTCTATTGTACCAATGCAGTGTCCTCACTCCCCTTAACTTCAGCTGTGAGCATTTTGAAAGTTAAGAGAGTTGGTCCATTTTTATGTTGACAGTCCTAAATAGCATACCGAATTGGGAGAACTTAATTTATATACACAAAATATATTTAGTCACTTTACTGTTAAGAAATACTATTGTATAAAATAGGATAAGCCATCACAAGACAAAAGTTAATTCTCTAGAAATGAGTAGCACATTACTTGTTATTTATTAGCTGCTATTTATTAAATGTGCTTTTACCTCTAAGGAAGCTAATTATCTGGGCCTGGTCCCTCCTCTCCCATAGTCATACATCTAATTAAACATGTGAAATTGTCATAGTCCAATGAGGCACTTTATTCATTCATTATTGTGCCAAATGGGTTTCCCTGTATGTTATTTTGCTTAGATTCTTCCTTATGCTGATAAATATGTGTGCATTCATTTTGTTATTGCTGTATAAAGTACAAATGTACTGATTCTCAGTTTTTACTTTTTGAGACATTTTTCTTAACTCCTTGAACTCATACTGATCTGTTTTTCTGTGTACTAACACTGTTTGTAACTATATATAATTACATATTGCATAGTAATATTATTCAAATGTTTTCTATCAGTAAGTTCTTAGCTCCTATTTTAATAATTTAAACTTCTCAAGAACAAGAAAAGTACATTGTTATATTTTATAGAATTCTTGTATCTAGTAACTATTAATGTGTACGTTTCATAATGTCCGAGATTTCTTCTACTTTATTCATCTCAGAATTGATCACTGAAAGTGAAAGAGGAGAGTGAAAAGCTGGCTTAAAGCTCAACATTCAGAAAACTAAGATAATTGCATCTGGTCCCATCACTTCATGACAAATAGATGGGGAACAGTGGAAACAGTTTCAGACTTTATTTTTCTGGGCTCTAAAATCACTGCAGATGGTAATTGCAGCCATGAAATTAAAAGATGCTTACTCCTTGGAAGGAAAGTTATGACCAACCTAGATAGCATATTCAAAAGCAGAGACATTACTTTGCCCACAAAGGTCCATCTAGTCAAGGCTATGGTTTTTCCCGTGGTCATGTATGGATGTGAGAGTTGGACTGTGAAGAAAGCTGAGCACTGAAGAATTGATGCTTTTGAATTGTGGTGTTGGAGAAGACTCTTGAGAGTCCCTTGGACTGCAGGGAGATCCAACCAGTCCATTCTAAAGGAGATCAGTCCTGGGTGTTCTTTGGAAGGAATGATGCTAAAGCTGAAACTCCAGTACTTTGGCCACCTCATGTGAAGAGTTGACTCATTGGAAAAGACCCTGATGCTGGAAGGGATTGTGGGCAGGAGGAGAAGGGGACGACAGAGGATGAGATGGCTGGATGGCATCACTGACTCAATGGACGTGAGTCTGAGTGAACTCCGGGAGTTGGTGATGGACAGGGAGGCCTGGCTTGCTGTGGTTCATGGGGCTGCAAAGAGTCGGACATGACTGAGCAACTGAACTGAACTGAACTGAACTGATCCCAAAATAGATGTTTAATAAATATGTTTATGGAGTAAGTGAAGATGTTGATAATCTTATTTATCAGCATTTCATCAGTGTAATTTCTGAGAAGCTTAGCTTACTGCACCAAATATAGGAAGGCTCACAATTTTACACACTTCTCCACATTAGGGAGGATAAAATTGTTTGAGAATTATGCCTTGGCCCCATCCCTAACAACAATTCTATCTGTGTTTTATGACCTACTGCTTGATGTAGTCCATGCTATTAAAATGTGCTAGGAAATCAGACTGCTTAGCACTATGAGGAAGGGAATGTCAATATGCATAGGAGAGACTGAAAACTAGTAGCTCAGGAACAGAGGGAAAATATAAATCTGTTAGGATTGCCTGTTTATAAGCAAATTACAGTTTTAATTCCTATAACTCTTTTACTACTTACAACCTAACAGCATAAAGAACCTAAATTATTTTTTAAGTTTATGGAATTATTGTGTTTACTATAGAAGGCACAAATTATCGCAATGCAACTTTCTTGAACAGAAGGTAATAGATGTATTTAATTGCATTCACTTGTAAACTCAGAACCTAGCTCCCATATCTGTAATCTGAATTAAAATATTTTAGGAATATGAACTTATCATAATTAGCTTTCTGTAAGACCATTGACTCTCAGAAAATTTTAGAGGCTTAACCACTCAAGTATAAAAGTTCACCTCTAGTGAACATTAAAGATGCTAAAACTAAACATCAGTCTTCATACTTGTTTCATATATAAGGATAATGCTTTTGCAATTAAGATTCAGGAAGTGATCACAGTTTGTTCCTTTTTTTAAAGTAAACTTGATAATAAAACTTTTTTTTGTGTTGCTCAAGTTTAATAGGTTGAATTTGTTCAAAGTTATGAGGAAACTAACTTTATTCTCTAAATAAATATAATGCTGTATAGTGTGAAGGAATGAATCTTGCTTTTTCCAGTTATCTGTTCAGTCATTCAAGTGAATTAGAAAGTATTCTACTGGTTGACTGTAATGCTTCTCCAACTTGAAGTTTGGGGAAAAGATCCAGGATCCCTCCTAAACATGATCCCAGAGTCTGATTTGCTCCCAAATTATGTCTATGTTCCAAAAATCTTATCTAAAACCATGTTCACAAATGCAGAACCTAATCTTTCTCATATGAATTCATGTTGACAGTTGTTTATAAGTTGATTTAAATAAGAAATATTTTATCAGAAAATTACTACAGTATGTTAGATTGCTAAGATAATGTAGACAAGCAGGAAATGAAAGTAGTTTTTGATCCCTCTTGGTAACATATATAAGTTATAACAAAAACATGAAATAAATCCTTTTCTTTTATTTTTTTAAGTGCCCAAAAGACACATGAGATATTTTCATTATTTTTTTGTTGTCAACTTCTAAACCTATACAAGAAACAAAGCACTGTCCAGTTTGAAACATTATTATTCTTCATACCTAGTTTTCTTTATTATTATTTAGGTTTGTTGTATATTTGGTTGTTTCCTCCTCACACTTTTGTTTGTTTCATACAATATTTTTGTTTGTTCTAATAGCCAGATATCTCTTTAATTTCTTCCAGGAATTTAGATAATCTTTTTATGTTCAGTATTGCTAATATGGGTTGTTGTTGACATAGTGAATATTATTGTTTTTAATCTCATTAGAGTTGCCTTAGAGTCTGCCTAGCAACATTATAAAGTGGCTAAAGTCATCAGCTAAATAATGAAGGAAGAAAGGTAATCACTTCAGATACACTTTTTTTTTTTACATTTTAATTATTTTTTATTGATGTTTAGAAAATAAAAAAATTAAATATTTCAAGCCTGATTCTTCTGTCTGAAAGAGTTTGAAAATCATAGAATTTTCAAGTTGTTGAAAACTCTATGGGCTTTGATGGGCTTCCCCGGTGGCTCAGCTGGTAAAGAATCCACCTGCAATTCAGGAAACCCCAGTTCGATTCCTGGGTCAGGAAGATCCCCTGGAGAAGGGAAAGGCTATATACTCCAGTATTCTGGTTGGAGAATTCCATGGACTGTATAGTCCATGATGTCTTTAAGCCTCTTCTGTTTCTAATATGGTAATATGGGCCTTGTAAAGCTGAGACATAATTACCAATGTTCAGCTTACAAACTAAGATTCTAATTTCTCAATATAAATTTTTCCATAAAACTTGCTTTGATACGCCTATTGTTGCATGAAAGACTTAACAGCAATTATGCTATATTTCCACCCCTTTTTGTGTCATAAGAATTTCAGTTATTTTGGAAATACATGATTAATAATCTTTAAGATGATAATTACAGATTTGGGTAAAAACTTTTGTAAAATCGTTCTATTATATAAATGCTTGGTCATAGGAAAACATTAGCACTGACAGAGGCAGTCCTTTTGCTTTTTGATGATTTAACAAGCAGAATACTTATGTTCAATTCTTTACCCTACTTTTCATTAAGAACAATAGATTTTTCACTAGTGAAAGAAAAACCAAATTTAACTGAACAAAAGTAGAAAATGTTCTACAACAGAGCCTAGTTTCTTACATCATAACAATGAAATGATGTGGGCTTTATTTTACTTGTATATTTTTGTTTATAAATAACTCAGCCATGGATTTTTCTGATGATTAAGATGTTTTATCATTTAAAAATACTCTAAAATGACTTCTTAGTGGGATGTGGAGAGAATTAAGTATTAGATTATAAATTAGAATATTTTCAGACTATAGATTTAAAAAGCTTGGATAGTCTCTTATGGCAGGGGTAAAATGTATTCAAATATAACTAACATGCTTAAAAGGTTTATTTATTTTTTAAAAATCTAATATTGTTCTGTCCTTCTTACTCCAAACGATAGAAGATAGATGGTGATATTTAGGATTGAAAACTACACACTTCAATTAAGTGTGATTTAGTAATCTTTCAATTTAAAGCAGTATTATTTTGTTCACTTTAACCTTTGGGTATATGCTCCCAACTTATGGAAGTTTGTGCAGACAGGAGTACTTCCTCTGATTATAGACATGTAACTTAGTAGCTGAAACTGACAAAATAAATTGTGGCTTGCCTTGCTCATGTATGTAACTGGGAAACTAAAACTGTCAGCAAAGAGATGCTACAGACCCTTGTTGTCATCTTCCACTCTGAGAATACAGTGACCTATGCCAGCACTCTGGGCTGGATGAAGCACAAGCTGGAATCAAGATTGCCAGGAGAAATATCAATAACCTCAGATACACAGATGACACCACCCTTATGGGAGAAAGTGAAGAAGAACTAAAGAGCCTCTTGATGAAAGTGAAAAGAGGAGAGTGAAAAAGTTGGCTTAAAGCTCAACATTCGTAAAACTAAGATCAGGGCATCCAGTCCATCACTTCATGGCAAATAGATGGGTAAACAGTGGAAACAGTGGCTGACTTTATTTTTCTGGGCTCCAAAATCACTGCAGATGGTGGCTGCAGCCATGAAATTAAAAGACACTTATTCTTTAGAAGGAAAGTTATGACCAACCTAGACAGCATATTAAAAAGCAGACACATTATTTTGTTAACAAAGGTCCCTTTAGTCAAGGCTATGGTTTTTCCAGTAGTCATATATGGATGTGAGGGTTGAACTATAAAGAAAGCTGAGCACTGAAGAATTGATGCTTTTGAACGGTGGTGTTGGAGATGACTCTTGAGAGTTCCTTGGACTGAAAGAAGATCCAACCAGTTCATCCTAAAGGAGGTCAGTCCTGGGTATTCATTGGAAGGACTGATGTTGAAGCTGAAACTCCAATACTTTGGCCATCTGATGAGAAGTGCTGGCTCATTTGAAAAGACCCTGATGCTGGGAAAGATTGAGGGCAGGAGGAGAAGGGGACAACAGAGGATGAGGTGGTTGGATGGCATCACTGACTCAATGGACATGAGTTTGGGTGGACCTCGGGAGTTGGTGATGGACAGGGAGGCCTGGAGTGCTGCAGATCATGGGGTCACAAAGAGTCTGACATGACTGAGCGAATGAACTGAACAGAATGGATGTCAGCATGAAGAAGTTACAGAGCACTTTCACCCCTCAGTTTAGTTCAGTCACTTCACCCCCAATCCCATATAAATGGACACTGAAAGCAGCTCTTTTGCCCCTTTCCTGCTTGCCTTTTTCTGTGTCCCTCTAACCTTTAAGAACCTAATTATAGAAGTGAGATCACTAAGTGGTTTAACCTAACATGTGACATATGCTCTCCTGAATGCACACCATGCCTTGCCTAACCTGTTGATTCTTTTCCTACATAAAAAGAAGTAACAATGAGGAAATGAGTAATTAAAAAATGAGTAGCTCTCTCCCTCTAACATCCCTGTTAGTAATCCTGCAGGTAAACCATGCAGGCAAGATAACATCTGAAGAAAAGTCAGACTGTCAGCATGCAGGGGAGAATGAAGCACAATCCAACCTCCTGCTTCCATTATTCCCTGAGAGTCTTCCCTCTTTTTCTCCTTTAAAAACTGTCATGGCTGAGGAGATCTTTGGAGCTGGTCTCAGGACAAGACTCCACCTTCTGCCCAGATTGCCAGCTTTTCTGATTAAAACAGCTTTCATTTTTCCTGACACTTGCCCCTTGAATTATTGGCTTTTGAGTGGTGAGTAGCTGAACCTGAGTTCAGTAAAAACAACATTATCAGTTGGATGTGGTTTAAATCTAGTTGGCTGTTTGGGATTAGTTGTCTTAAGGTTTTGATTTCATAACTTTGCATTTAGTCATTTGGATTTTGATTTGCTTACATAAACTTCCAAGACATTAGAGCCACCTCAGGTTAATGGTCTCCTTGTTTAATTAACACCATCTTATCGAATTTAATTTTTCCTAGTTTCATTATAAGCAGTCTCCATATTATATTAATTGACTCATCGATTAATTAGTAATATTAATATTATAATATAATTAAACTACATTTAATTATATTTCTGCCATTATTTTCTTAATGTTTGTTTTCTAGAAAGGAGAATGGAGTCAGAGATAAACAAAGTCAGACAACTAGCTCAAGTAGTAAGATCAGATTTTTAATCAGTGATATGCTATTGAAATAGCAAAAAAATCCCAAAAAACTCTAAGGTGAACTGAACTCAACTTTGATTTGCACAGAGGTTACTAGGAGTTTTATAGAGAAAATAAGGGAATAGGGAGTTGGATGAACTAGAATTCAATAGAGTTAGTAATATGGAAAACTACAGAAGATGTGAAAGAGAGTTGGGCTGTGTGATACTCATGTGGATTTGCTAACTGGACCTTATCAGCTTAGGTTCCTACCCTCCTACGGAGACTGAGAGTCAGGTCATATCTTCAGTGATAGCTGGAAAAACCAGAAGATATAGGGCAGGGAGTGAGGAGGAGTCCTGGATTTTCTCAGCCAGGTACTTAAAAGGAAGCTAGGATCATCTTAGGGATACAGCCTTGAGTTGTTAGAAACTATATTAGTCTTTTGTCCAAATATTTGTAGGCCAAATTTGAGTCTAGTCAAAAAGAGCCTCACAGGATTCTTGCTAGAATTTGGTCAAGGAAAGGATCTTTGTCAATGGGCTCCTGAAATATCTTTGGCAGGACTTCATTAAGAATATTACCCAATCACCGATGTGATGGTGAGTTTTGTCAACTTGGGAAGGCTATGGTGCCCAGCTGCTTGAGCAAACCCTGGTCTATGTGCTATTGTGAAGGTATGTTATACTTGAGATTTACATTTACAGTCATTTAAGTAGGTTACCTGTGAAAATATTTTTAACATTGGAGAACCATGACTGATAAAACCCTGGTAATTGGCTCAAGAAATTGACCAAAATTCTTAGAGCCAACTTTCAGGTTTTCAGATCAGATGAATTGGCATAAGCAATGAAACTTCATTTAAAATATACTGCATAATATTTTGCTACCAACATGCAGTATATTAAGATTTATGGGCAAGAATACTACAGTGGGTAGCCATTCCCTTCTCCAGGGGATCTTCCCAACCCAGGGATCAAGCCCAGGTCTCCTACATAGTAGGCAAGTCTCCTACATAGTAGGCAGATTCCTTACCATCAAGTCACCATGAAAGCTCTCAGTCCTTCATACAGATTTTAATTCAGCTTTCTGTTGGTGCTAAGTGAAACAGTATGCTAGAGGAAGTTGTTTAATGTTAAAAAACATAATCTGTCCAGAGAAAATGAAAATTGCCACAGAGACATAAAAAAGAAAGGAAAAGAAAAAAATATACCAATGCAAAACTGATTTCTTGGGATCCTCTTTAGTTTTGATCTGTTTGTTACTCTCTCTGAGTCTCTGCTATGGTCTGCTTCCCTATTTTCCTCACTAGCACCACTGATGTATCAGAAATGTCCTCTTCTATTTTCTAATCTATTGGATATCATCTAAGATACTGCTGGGCTATTGCTTCTAAAGGACTTTGCAAAAATGTTGAGCTTTAAGACACATATGCTGTGCAAAACAATTTTATTTTAGACTCTGAACCCAATCAAAATTGAGCATGAATAAAAGATAATTTATGGAGAACACTGTGTATGTACTTCACTCAAGAATGAAGAAAGTATTTTCTCTAAGCTTATTTGTTCTCTTAATGAGAGCATATCCTGAATTTTTATATTCTTTCGTCATTTGTCATTAGTAAACATTCCACTATAGTATTCTCATGTACTCAGTTGACCCTTTGAATAAAACAAGTAAGGAGATGTGTTAAATTGAAAAAAAAAAAATGTAAAGACATCAAACAACTAGATATACACATATATTTTGTGTTCCAAATTCTTAATTTAAAAAATGTTATTCTTTCCCCTAAAAGTCTTCCCAGGTGACTCAGTGGTAAATAATCTCTCCACTAATGCAGTAGATATGTGTTCGATCCCTGGGTTGGGAAAACCCCCTAGAGAATGAAATGGCAACCCACTCTACTATTCTTAGCTGGGAAATCCCATTGACAGAGGAGCAGCCTGGTGGCATACAGTCCATGATATCACAAAGGAGTCAGATAGGACTTAGCGACTAAATAACAACCAAAAGAGCTAATTGTAAGCTCTGGTTTAAACACGACAGCATGGCTAAAATGGAGTTGTTTTTGCTGAATCCCAAGTCACCAAACTAAGACTTTTAATTTTGTCTCTCTCAGAAATGGAATCTTAAACCAGTCAATCAGGATTTGCAAATTCAGCACTGGCTAGGTAATCTGCCTGATAGACTCCTGCCATACTTTAAAAGAAAGTGATTTTGTAATAACCGAGCAGCTGTTTTGTGTAGCATGATTTCTTTATTCTCGCTGCCTTCTCTCTACAAAAATCTTTCATTTTGTACACCCCTTCTAGCTCCTTTCTTTCTGCCATACTGGATTCTTCCTGACTCAGAAATCATTGAATAAAGCCAGTAAGATCTTTAAAATATACTTACTTAAGTTATTCTATAGTTTATGTTTTCTTTATCTAATTTCCTCCTCCAAGGATAAATGATGCCTACATACTTCTTTTCTTTTAAAATTACCAATTAATTTCAACAATTATAGTTTCACATAAAGCCAACTCACTTTGAGCAGCAGTATTAAGAAAATAATGAAATTTGTCTTCTAAATTTTTCAAAACCCTGAATTCGTGAAGCAATCAGAAAACACCCAAACAGTATATTAAAAAAAAAGAAAAAAAAGAAAAAAAAAAAAAAAGCCTTGTTCACAAACATACCCAAAGGCTCTAAAGATAAGTTGAGAATGAAAATAGTATTTCTATGGACAGATAAAACTCAAGAAAAAAAAAAGCATATCATATCACCTCCATTTAATTTGTTTTTTTTTTTCTAGTTATGACAATCATCACATAAGCTTCCTCAAAACAATAAGAATTGGGAAAATAAAAGAGAGTGAGTTATAGTGAATTTCATTGATTTTAAGGCAATATTAAACACTTAACAAGGCAGCAGATAAACATGTTTTGTCTAATGACATTCAAGCCCAGCATGTATCTTATTATGATGAAAAATGAGTTTTCTAAATCCAGAGATCCTGCTAGATTACAGCTGGTATGGTGTAAAGTTAATTTTAAAATTAAGCTTTAAGAATCATGCTTGATGTGAAGTAAGCTACCATGAAGACTTATCTTGATTAAGTGTTTTATTGAATTAGAGAATGTTACATTTGCAGGGAATCTTTGAAATCATCATAAATTTTCAAGATGAGAAGTTTGAAATTCATTATTGCTAATTTCAAAGAGTATTCTATACTAATGTAAGTTCAGACTTAGAGAAAACTTGCAAGAATGGTACTTAAAAAATCCTTGTATTCTTCATACATTTTTTCCAAGTGTTAATATATTGCTATATACACATTATCTTTTGTATGCTTTCTTTGGGAGTATCTATTTATGTCTATTTTGATGACTCTTTACTCCTACACACTAAAGTGCTTATTTTATAAGAACATGGACATTCTATTATATAATCATAGTATAATCATCAAAATCAGGAAATTTAATATTGATTCTATATTGTTATTTAAGCCAAAATTCATAATTGGATTTTTCCAATTGTTCAAATAATATTCTTTGTAGCAAGTAAACTAAGGTTATGAATCACATTCATTTGTCATGTCTTTATTTTCCTTTGGTCTGACTCAGTTCCTGAATCTTTCTTTATATTTTGGACAGTGACATTTGCAAGAATTTCAGTCTAGTTATTTTGTGGAATGTCTGTCAGTTTCGTCTTATCTGATGATAAAAATTATTTTATCTCATGATTAGATTCAGGTTATATACTTTGGCGACAGGAATACAACAGATGTTGTATCTTTCTTGGTGCCTCATATCAATAAGTACAAAATATTAATGTGTTAAAATGTTGGATACATTAACTTTAATATTTGGTTAAGTTGCTGTTTGCCAGGGTTGTTTTTAACTGTAAAGTTACTATTTTATCCTTTTTAATTAATAGATATCCTTTAGAGAGATATTTTAAAATTATGTAAACATCTTAATATTCCTCAGACTTTCTCCAACAAGTTTTAGTATCTATGATCTATGATAACTTGTTTTTGATTCATTTATTATTACCATGGTTGACAAATAGGGATTTATTTTCCAATTCTATCATTGTCTAAGTTTAATAGTTGGCGTTCTTTCATAAGGTGGAGCTTTCCTTTCTTTATCTATCTTTTAGTTATGAAAAGTTATGACCAACCTAGATAGCATATTGAACAGCAGAGACATTACTTTGCCAACAAAGGTCTGTCTAGTCAAGGCTATGGTTTTTCCAGTGCTCATGTATGGATGTGACAGTTGGACTGTGAAGAAAGCTGAGCTTTTTTTTTTTGATGCTTTTGAACTGTGGTGTTGGAGAAGACTCTTGAGAGTCCCTTGGACTGCAAGGAGATCCAACCAGTCCATTCTGAAGGAAATCAGCCCTGGGTGTTCTTTGGAAGGAATGATGCTAAAGCTGAAACTCCAGTACTTTGGCCACCTCATGTGAAGAGTTGACTCATGGGAAAAGACTCTGATGCTGGGAGGGATTGGGGGCAGGAGGAGAAAGGGACGACAGAGGATGAGATGGCTGGAGGGCATCACTGACTCTATGGATGTGAGTCTGAGTGAACTCCAGGAGTTGGTGATGGACAGGGAGGCCTGGCGTGCTGCGATTCATGGGGTCGCAAAGAGTCAGACATGACTGAGCGACTGAACTGAACTGAACTGAACCATCTATTATTCATCTTTTTTTTTATATCAGTGTTAATCCCTGAATCGTTTTATTGCTAGATTATAATCCTTTACTGTCATTATGTATTTTCAACCTCAAATTGTTCCACATTTCACTAGCTTAAGCCTTTTCAAGCTGGTTCCTTTTGCTTTGACCCAACTTCATAATTTGTTTTAGTCTAGCTGAATATTTCTTGTTTTCTGACTCATTGGGATATTCCAAGATTATTTTATTTTTCAGCCACATCTTTGGATTGAGGCATTTCCTCATAGTTTCCATTTTGTGGAGAATAGTATTTAGAAACCAAAATCTGGGTACTATGTACACATTGCTTCTGTTTTTTCCTTGCTTCTTAGTCTTCTTAGCTGATTTAGGAAACCAAGTGCCAGACACACGTACCACACACGCATCTACTTCTATATATAACTCTCCAAATACTTTAAAACATAGAATAAACCAAATTCCAACACAAGACATGGTTTGTTCTTTCCTTTTTTTCCCCACACTGTAACTTTCTTCTCTGACAAAGCTGGTTCTCATTGTCTGTAATATAACTATGTGTTTGAACAGGCTTAAAATGTATAAAATGATTAGTTTCAGTATTGCTAATCTCTGTCTTTGTATAAAAGAAGTTAACTAACTAGAGTTCAGTATTTCTGGTGTTTGTTTTTGCTGAGCTCATATATTCCAAGTAATGTGTCCAAAATGTACTTGAGCTACGTCTTTATTCCCCCTCACTTTTCAGTGTGGTTATATTATTCATTTAAAATACATTTTGGTTGAGTTGTTTCTGTTTTTGTTCAACTTTTAGGATTTTCTCCCAAACTTTTTGATTTTAATGTTGTTTCTTTTTTTTTTCTTTTCTCTTTGAGTTTGTTAAACAATGGAAAAATTTCAAAATCAGGATTGTATTAAAAAAAGATAAATTAGGAGATGTGGCATAATCCTACGCCACCCCCATTCATTCCTTACAGGTAACCAGTCACATTAGTATTTAAATTATTCTTCAGATACTTCAATTGTTTTCCCATTTCTAATAGCTTAACTCAGTTTCCCTGACATACATCCCAGTTTTTCTACACAAACATAGATTATTTCAATGAATTGAAGATTCTATTTTTATTATTAGAATATACTGTTAAGATTAAACAGAACAGAGTTTGGATTCAATATTTATATTTACTAATTTGTAAGAGACTATGGTTTTCTGATACACATTTTAAAAGATGAGAATTTTATCAACTGTATAACATCTCATTATATGAAAAATTTGGTGGTGGTGGTTTAGTTGCTAAGTTGTGTCTGACTCTTATGACTCTGTGGACTATAGACAACCAGACTCCTCTGTCCATGGATTTCCTAGGCAAGAATACTGAAGTGGGTTGCTATTTCCTTCTCCAGGAGATCTTCCCAACCCAGGGATTGAACCTGGGTCTCCTGGATTGCAGGTGGATTCTTTGCCTAATCTATATAATTTGGTTAACACTCAATACTCAGTATTTGGATGTTTCTCAATAATTTACAGCTGTCATTTTTTCTGGTACTAAGATCATTTCTCACAAAGTAACAATGCATGTTCTGCTTTTTACAAACACGTGGTGGTGGTTTAGTCACTAGGCCATGTCCGACTCTTGTGACTCTATGAACTGTAGCCTGCCAATCTCCTCTGTCCATGGGACTTTTCTTGCAGGAATACTGTAGTGGGTTGCCATTTCCTTCTCCAGGGGATCTTCCCAACATAGGAATGAAACTAGTGTCTTGAACCTATGCCCCTACAATGCAGGACGATTCTTTACTGCTGAGCCACCAGGGAAGCCAACAAACACATGGAATCCATTTACAAAGCAAACCAGTGAATTGTTATTGAATCCCTAAAATGCACCTCACTTTACTGATGAGAAAACTGAAGTTCAGAAAATTGTTTCAAATGGTTTAATAATACTGTGTTAATGTAAAATCCTGAATTATTGTTATGTAAGACCTGTACAGTGAATCTCTTTCAACCTAGGATAGCTTTTACTAAATCCTGCTAACTTTTCACTGGCAGGTAAAATAGCTTTTTGTTCAATGTCTGAGGTCAGTTACTCTAAAACATATACATGGCTTCCATTCATTTAAGGAATTTGAAATTCAGATAAAGAGACAGTGAAAATGCCCATACATTTGCTCCCTATGTGCAGCCCATAAATGCTGCACTCAGTTTTTGCTATCACTCAAAAATAAGATAAATTTCGTGAAATGGGAATTCAACTAAACTCATCAAAAAATAAATAAATGGAAAAATTCTTTCATGGAGAGAATGATAAATTCATTTTGAAATTTTATATTTTAACATTTAGTTACAATGTCTCTGCAATTGAGTATTTATAGACTATGTTAATGTTACTAACATGATGTCTGAATATTCTATTTATTTTATGAAGTGTATAATTTATCTCTTAGTCTCTGTGGTTGACTCTGGGATATAGAAATAACCACTTGAGTGCACCACTGTTGAAGCTCCAGAAGATTTTCTACTTTAATATTTGAAGGACATTTGCAAGAAAGCTAAGGTCACTTGAATTCCTGACTTCAGTTTTTATTAGTAGAAGCACTCAGGTCAGCCTCTGACAATTTTTCTCAATTAGGAAACACAATAAGGTATGCAAGTATTATATACTGGAGCAAAAGTACATCCTGCCCTGGTCATGCAAGCTTTAGTGACTTTTTAAGTAGAAAGGTTGAAGGAATCAAGTCCGTATTGGAGTAATTTTGTAAGCTGGAGTAAGATCGATCCATTTTACAATAGAAAACTTCTAACCATAGTAAAAATAAAGGCAGCTTATAAAAGTGGTGTTGTACGACAATATCTAAACTTTGGTCAAGAGAAAAGACTGAACTTAAAATATAACTGAAACAGTATTTTCACCCGATTCTCTAGTGAGTATGTGAGTGTGCATGGGTATGTGCACAAAAGAATTTCCTTGAGATTACAGAAGTGGAATAATCAGTTTGCTTTGTATCCTTGCCCTAGATCTTTAACCACGAATAAAAATCATTCTTAGTTTTAATAAATAATGGTTCATTCATTCTCTCTTGCAACACATTTTTATTTTTTTTATTTCTTTTTTTAAATTTAATTTTATATTTTAACTTTACAATATTGTATTGGTTTTGCCATATATCAAAATGAATCTGCCACAGGTATACACGTGTTCCCCATCCTGAACCCTCCTCCCTCCTCCCTCCCCATACCATCCCTCTGGGTCATCCCAGGGCACCAGCCCCAAGCATCCAGTATCATGCATCGAACCTGGACTGGCGACTCGTTTCATGTATGATATTATACATGTTTCAGTGCCATTCTCCCAAATCATCCCACCCTCTCCCTCTCCCACAGAGTCCAAAAGACTGTTCTATACATCAATTTCTCTTTTGCTGTCTCGTATACAGGGTTATTGTTGCCATCTTTCTAAATTTCATATATATGCATTAGTATACTGTATTGGTGTTTTTCTTTCTGGCTTACTTCACTCTGTATAATAGGCTCCGGTTTCATCCACCTCATTAGAATTGATTCAAATGCATTCTTTTTAATGGTTGGATAATACTCCATTGTGTATATGCACCACAGCTTTCTTATCCATTCATCTGCTGATGGACATTTAGGTTGCTTCCATGTCCTGGCTATTATAAACAGTGCTGTGATTAACACTGGGATACACGTGTCTCTTTCCCTTCTGGTTTCCTCAGTGTGTATGCCCAGCAGTGGGATTGCTGGATCATAAGGCAGCTCTATTTCCAGTTTTTTAAGGAATCTCCACACTGTTCTCCATAGTGGCTGTACTAGTTTGCATTCCCACCAACAGTGTAAGAGGGTTCCCTTTTCTCCACACCCTCTCCAGCATTTATTACTTGTAGACTTTTGGATTGCAGCCATTCTGACTGGCGTGAAATGGTACCTCATAGTGGTTTTGATTTGCATTTCTCTGATAATGAGTGATGTTGAACATCTTTTCATGTGTTTGTTAGCCATCTGTATGTCTTCTTTGGAGAAATGTCTATTTAGTTCTTTGGCCCATTTTTTAATTGGGTCATTTATTTTTCTGGAATTGAGCTGTAGGAGTTATTTGTATATTTTTGAGATTAGTTGTTTGTCAGTTGCTTCATTTGCTATTATTTTCTCCCATTCTGAAGGCTGACTTTTCACCTTGCTAATAGTTTCCTTTGTTGTGCAGAAGCTTTTAAGTTTAATTAGGTCCCATTTGTTTATTTTTGCTTTTATTTCCAATATTCTGGGAGATGGGTCATAGAGGATCCTGCTGTGATGTATGTCGGAGAGAGTTTTCCCTATGTTCTCCTCTAGGAGTTTTATAGTTTCTGGTCTTATGTTTAGATCTTTAATCCATTTTGAGTTTATTTTTGTGTATGGTGTTAGAAAGTGTTCTAGTTTCATTCTTTTACAAGTGGTTGACCAGTTTTCCCAGCACCACTTGTTAAAGAGATTGTCTGTAATCCAGTGTATATTTTTGCCTCTTTTGTCAAAGATAAGGTGTTCATATGTACGTGGATTTATCTCTGGGCTTTCTATTTTTTCCATTGATCTATATTTCTGTCTTTGTGCCAGTACCATACTGTCTTGATGACTGTGGCTTTGTAGTAGAGCCTGAAGTCAGGCAGGTTGATTACTCCAGTTCCATTCTTCTTTCTCAAGATTGCTTTGGCTATTCGAGGTTTTTCATATTTCCATACAAATTGTGAAATTATTTGTTCTAGCTCTGTGAAGAATCCCATTAGTGTCTTGATAGGGATTGCATTGAATCTATAAATTGCTTTGGGTAGTATACCCATTTTCACTATATTGATTCTTCCAATCCACGCAACACATTTTTAAAAATAGTGAGTGTATGTGTGTGAGTCTGAAGTATCTGTGGTGAACTGAGTATTTTGTCTCAAAAGAACACTGATTTTTTTTTTTTTTTCCAGATGACATTTTTTTTCCTCCAGTGTTAGGAAAACTGAACAGGGAGTTCTAGTAACTTTTTCTAGAGAGAGATGATTTGAAATTGGTAATTGGTAAATGTTCTATTCAGGTAAGTCTACTTGCTTTTTGTGTCTTTTTCTTTTAGAGTAAATATTCATACTGAGAAGTTTTTAGCTAGAAGGAAAAATATATTTAACAAATGCCCCTCATAAAAGGTCATTTTTATTTTTTATTTTTCATTTTCAATGAGTAATATAAACAAGCAATGATTTGACAGAATTGAAAAGCTTTAGGAAACCCATGGTCAGTGAAAAACTAAATGCTGCCCTGGGGCACATCTTTATGAAAACAATTAACAAGATTTTCTTCCCCTTGGAATTAGATTTTGCATTTAATGAAAAATAATTCATGCAGATTCAATCAACCAAAATACAACAGTGTTTACTTAGCTATTACCCTCAAAAGCGGTTTTAGACCTTGAATAGAAATATCTTGAGTCAGGAAAATTTGACTCCCCCGGGAACATTTTAGGAAGACTAACTGAAAAGTTGAGTTAAAATCATGTTGGTTCATGAAGTGCACTTTGATCATTAACTTGGAAGACTTATCACAAGAAAATTCAATATTCAAAGCAGTATTGGAGGAGAAATGAAGAGGAAATAACACTACTCTATTTGAAGTGGATTATCAGTTAAAATTTGGCATATGCTGAAAACAGTCCTCATTTTGAACCTTTCTTCCTTGCCCCATCATGGTACTATTAACAGTTGCATTAAGGATGTGAGTTTTCTAAAATAATTGCCCCAGTGCCAAATTATTTTCCTGGTGGTGATTCAAACTAGAGGGTGATTCAAACTAGAGGGGAAGTATGCTAACTCTTTCTGGCTACTGGAGAATATATGTGTAGGGAACATTATTATTGGACTTTTCACTTTGTTCCATGAAGATTACCAATTCTGTCTCCCTTCTCATCTCTCTTCTCATCTCTTTTCTCTCTCTCTCCATTTCATCCCCAAACCCCACTCTCCATTCATAATTAACAGTGAAATTTCACAGGTCTCTTGGTAGGGATGAGTAGGTAGAGATAGTATGACAAATATAGACCAGTTTTAGATACATCTTCTGCAAATTTGTGCTTTCAGTAATACAGTACTGTTGATTGTTTCCTTCTCTTTTAATGGAGAATAAGAATTATTTTCCAGGACGTTTCTTAGACCTAACTGAAACAACCTACACGACTTGTTCAGCACAGGTTTGGTAAAGAATAAACCCACTTTTTTCCTCTTGATATAGCAAAGAGCCATGGAAACATTAACAGGCCTCACACTTTAAATGTTTGCTATATGCACTTACAACTGTGCATGTGTATGCACAGTGTATCAGTAACAGACGTCTACTTACATTTCTTCATATTACCAAGACCATAATTTACTTGATGATAGAAATTTGCCATTTTTATATGTAGGTTCTTGTGCTTTTCTCTTTTGTCATATTTACTCGATTCCAAATCGGTCAGAATACAACCTAAGAGTCTCACACGATCTGAGAAGAGTCAGCCAGCTTTAGACCATGCCATTCTATAACTAACTCAGTTTTTTTAAAAGTATTGTAATAAAAATCATATGATACACATTTATATTTATTTATAGTAATAAGTAAATATATTTTAATATACTTTTGTTTATATTAAATATTATATTTATGTTGTTTATGTATAATGTGCTTCCTTTATTTTCTCACTAGCAAACAATGATTTTTAAAGTCACTTTTTGTTTAAATTTGCAAATGTTCATATTCTTTACAGTTTGGACATCTGTCTAATGTTCTGTATTCAGTGGTTGCTTGCTGTCACTTAATCATACATCTGCCAATGACCTTGAGCAATTCTTATCTCTTTATATCTGTTCCCACGTGTGTAATGCTATGATTAGAAATAATCATTTTTTCCTAAAGAGACATAAGTGTAGGACTTTTTAAAATGTTGGAAGAGGATTGATGATTAAAAAATAAAATTTAAATAAAACCTATATTTATTTCTACCACAGGTTTTGAAACTACACAACTGCAGAAATGTTAAGAAAGATTTGAGTTGTAAAGTGGTAAACTGGAGTGCAAACATTAAGTTGATGTATTCTATTTTCTTACCTGGGTTATAAATTTACTATTAAGTTTTCAAAGTCCAGGCAGTATGCAGTATCCTGTCAAGATCAAAAATATTTATTTTAGAAGTCACCTATGAATAGGTTCTAGACTCCACAGGTGGAAATGTAAAGTTGCTTACAATTACACACTAACCACAGACCCACAAAAACACAGAGATTGAGGAAATCATAAGGTGGATGGTTAAAAGCCTATCTCGTGGCCAAATAATATTCTTGTTTTGGTTTGGGTTTGATTTATTCTTTGTGAAGACAGTATTCCACTACTTCTTGATTTTAATGTAATAAACTAAAAGTTAATGAAGATTACTCTTTAAAAATACATTGCACTTTTTATATGACTCATATATTTAAATCTTCATCAGGAGATAATTTTCAATTAGAACATTTATTTGGCAAAACTAATACAGTTATGTAAAGTCTAAAAATTAAAAAAAATTAAAAAAAATAAATAAATAAAATAAAAATATGAGCAATAAACAAGTGGAATTTGGTATTAAAATGCAATATCAAAAAAAAAAAATTGACACATTATGGCAAAACCCCCCACCTATTTTACATCTAGAAATTAGTTCTTTTCAAAATATCTATCAGTTTTATCTAAGAGTCACCATAGTAGTATTTTATACATATTCTTATTTACAGTGTTCTTGTGGAAGATTTCCCCTGCCTTTGCTCCGTTACTCACTTGTTATATAAAAGTCTCCTTGAAGTCATTTGATAAAACCTCTTTACTTTCTTTGCCTGCCATTGGCACAGGATTGGCTATGTGAAGAGTGGTGACTACAGATAAATGCAAAGCTTCCAGTTCTCAGGATGCCATGATGTTGTTTCAGTCAGAAGCTAAAGAATGGCTATTTCCCATCACAAAGACACATTTTACCATGTGTACATTGAAGCATCTCTCCTTAAGACTAAAATACTATTAGTTAACTCATTAAAAATATTTCTTTCTCATCTACTTTGTATTCATAGATGTATAAACCCAGTTCAGTTGGTTTAAATGAAGGCATGCTTTATATCCCTCTCAGCTTCTTTACTGATGCAACTCAGTTGCTAGTTTAGACAAACAGCATCAGCAATGGAAATTCAATATAAATCAACAACTATGATAAGTAATTTTGGAGGAAAAAAAATGAGTTATCATGCCAGGACAGGAAAAAATCTTAATAATTTTTTTGTTAACAGTTACTAAGATTAAGTAAAAACTTTACTGCTACCATTAAAAGTAACCAGGTATTCAGTCAATATTGTTTTATAAAATAAAATATATGACTCCCTTAAATTTGTTTTATTAGCCATTGATTTATTCTTTTGTTTTCCATTTTATTTATTTATTTATTGAATGTTGAATGTATGGCAAAACCAATACAATATTGTAAAGTAATTAGCCTCCAATTAAAATAAACAAATTTAAATTAAAAAAAATAAAATAAAATTCAACATTGATTTATTCTTTAAGTAGAACATTTAACGTCTCTTTTTTTAAGTAATTGATACCATAATTTTATTTTCCAAACTCATTATGACAACCAGCCTTTTGCAAGCCGCTCTCATTCCTCATTCATTCCTCTCAAGTCATTGTACTATTTTGACCTGGCAAATCTGAAAGCGTATAGAAATAACCATTTTATCTACTTACATTCTCCGTGCATCAACCCAAGCAACTGGACATGATAGCAAACATCATAAAACTGGACTAATTAGTTCATTTTAAATTTAAGTTTAAATTTGCTTTAAAATATAGAGGTCAACTTATCTTTCAACATACTTAAATACTTGTTTTGCCCAGTAAAATCACTTTCCAGGTTTCAAGGTGATGACTGTCTTTTCTCTTCCTTAAATTCTAGCTCTTTATTCTCTAACTCTTAGGCAATGACATTATGTTAGTCTGAGGGGAAGAAAAATAGTCGATAGGAAATACCTCATCTTCTTGTCCAGGGATCAGCACAGAAAATTGAATCAGTAATTAAATTGTCCATTGTCCTTCCTGTAACAATGAAAGAAGAGTCTCTGTTCTCAAAGGCCAATACTTTATTTTGTGGTTTGGACGCCAGGGCTTTTTTTTCCTCAAGGACTCTGCGTCAGCTCTGCTTTATTCACCATCATTAATCGCTTCCTCTCAACTCAATAATTCTTACTGCCTCAGGCTGTCCTTACCTATGTGTCTACATATGTACAGATGACCATTTTTGCCTTCATTAATAAAACAGATTTTAAAGTACATTACTTTTAGATAATATTCGTTATTCTAAACTACATCTCAAAAAAACTAAGGAAACAAAAATTTATAAATTATTTTAATTATTCTTGCATCCTGTCCAAACTTTACTTTCTCTAATCTGATATCTATTCCCACCAATCAACTAAAACTTCTTTTCTGAGGTTCTGTTATCACCTTTTTCTTACCAACTCAACAAATGTTTCCTTCTTCTCTTCTTTAGCTATCTTTAAGGTCATTCTATATGCCAGTCATTTCCTTTTTTGAAATAGTGTTTTCTCTAAACTTCTTCAGCTTCATGGATCACAGCCTCGCCATGACAGAGGGTCTTGTGTAACTCAATAAAAATATGAGTTATGCTATGCTGGGCCACAAGATGGATGGGTCATAGTGAAGAGTTCTGACAGACATGGTCCACTGGAGGAGGGAATGGCAAACCACTCTAGTATTCTTGCCATGAGAACCCCTTGAACAGTATGAAAGGCAAGAGGAAATGACACCATAAAATGAACCCCCAGATCAGATGTCCAATATGCTACTGGGATGGAATGGAGAAATAGCTCCAGAAAGAATGAAGTGGCTGGGCCAAAGCAGAAATGATGCTCAACTGTGGATGTGTCTGTTGGTGAAACTAAAACCCAATGCTCTTAAGAACAATATTGCATAGGAACCTGGAATCTTAGGTCCATGAATCCAGGTGAATTGGACGTAATCAAGCAGGAGATAGAAATAGTGAACATTGACATCTTAGGAATCAATGAACTGAAATGGACAGGAATGAGTGCATTTAATTTATAGGACCATTATATCTGCTTTGGCTCAGAGGGTGAAGAATCTGTCTGTAATATGGGAGACCCAGGTTCGATCCCTGGGTTGGGAAGATTGCCTGGAGAAGGAAATGGCAACCCACTCTAGTGTTCTTGCCTGGAGAATCCCATGGACCGAGAAGCCTGGCAGGCTAGAGTCTGTAGGGTTGCAAAGAGTTGGACATGACTGAGTGACTAACACACACATATCTACTACTGTGGGCAAGAATCCCTTAGAAGAAATGGAGTAACCCTCAGAGGCAACAGAAGAATCTGAAATGCAGTACTTGAGTGCAATCTCATAAATGACAGAATGATATCAATTCATTTCCAAGGCAAACAATCCAACATAACACTAATCTAAGTCTGTGCCTCAACGACTAAGGCCAAAGAAGCTGAATGGTTCTATGAAAACCTACAAGATCTCTTAGACCTGAACACCAAAACAAACTGCCATTTTCATCATAGGGAATTCTAATACAAAATAGAAAGTAAATATATACCTGGAGTAATAGGCAAGGTTAACCTTGGAATACAAAATGAAGCAGGGCAGAGGATAACAAGAGTTTTGTCAAGAGAACGCACATGTCATAACATCCTTTCCCAACAATGCAAGAGATGATTTTACACATGGACATCACCAGATGTCAGATGAGCAGAAATCAGATTGATTATATTGTGTGTAGCTGAAGATGGAGAAGCTCTATATAGTTAGCAAAAACAAGACCTGAAGCTGACTGTGGCTAATATCATGAGCTCTTTATTGTAAAATTCATGCTTAAATTGAACAAAGTAGGGAAAACCACTCAGACATTCAGTTCAGTTCAGTTCAGTCACACAGTCGTGTCCAACTCTTTGCGACCCCATGAATTGCAGCACGCCAGACCTCCCTGTCCATCACCAACTCCCAGAGTTCACTCAGACTCATGTCCATCGAGTCAGTGATGCCATCCAGCCATCTCATCCTCTGTCGTCCCCTTCTCCTCCTGCCCCCAATCCATCCCAGCATCAGAGTCTTATCCCATGAGTCAACTCTCCTCATGACGTGGTCAAAGTACTGGAGTTTCAGCTTCAGCATCATTCCCTCCAAAGAAATCCCAGGGCTGATCTCCTTCAGAATGGACAGGTTGGATCTCCTTGCAGTCCAAGGGACTCTCAAGAGTCTTCTCCAACACCACAGTTCAAAAGCATCAATTCTTTGGTGCTCAGCTCTCTTCACAGTCCAACTCTCACATCCATACGTGACCACAGGAAAAACCATAGCCTTGACTACACAGACCTTTGTTGGCAAAGAAATGTCTCTGCTTTTCAATATGCTATCTAGGTTGGTCATAACTTTCCTTCCAAGGAGTAAGTGTCTTTTAATTTCATGGCTGCAATCACCATCTGCAGTGATTTTGGAACCCAAAAAAATAAAGTCTGACACTGTTTCCCCATCTATTTCCCATGAAGTGATGGGACCAGATGCCATGATCTTCATTTTCTGAATGTTGAGCTTTAAGCCAACTTTTTCACTCTCCACATTCACTTTCATCAAGAGGCTTTTGAGTTCCTCTTCACTTTCTGCCATAAGGGTGGTATCATCTGCATATCTGAGGTTACTGATATTTCTCCCTGCAATCTTGATTCCAGCTTGTGTTTCTTCCAGTCCAGCGTTTCTCATGATGTACTCTGCATATAAGTTAAATAAGCAGGGTGACAATATACAGCCTTGATGTACTCCTTTTCCTATTTGGAACCAGTGTGTTGTTCCATGTCCAGTTCTAACTGTTGCTTCCTGACCTGCATACAAATTTCTTAAGAGGCAGATCAGGTGGTCTGGTATTTCCATCTCTTGAAGAATTTTCCACAGTTTATTGTGATCCACACAGTCAAAGGCTTTGGCATAGTCAATAAAGCAGAAATAGATGTTTTTCTGGAACTCTCTTGCTTTTTCCATGATCCAGCAGATGTTGGCAATTTGATCTCTGGTTCCTCTGCCTTTTCTAAAACCAGCTTGCACATCAGGAAGTTCACGGTTCACATATTGCTTAAGCCTGGCTTGGAGAATTTTGAGCATTACTTTACTAGCGTGTGAGATGAGGGCAATTGTGCAGTAGTTTGAGCATTCTTTGGCATTGCCTTTCTTTGGGATTGGAATGAAAACTGACCTTTTCCAGTCCTGTGGCCACCGCTGAGTTTTCCAAATTTGCTTGCATATTGAGTGCAGCACTTTCACAGCATCATCCTTCAGGATTTGAAATAGCTCAACTGGAATTCCATCACCTCCACTAGCTTTGTTCGTAGTGATGCTTTCTAAGGCCCACTTGGCTTCACATTCCAGGATGTCTGGCTCTAGATGAGTGATCACACCATCGTGATTATCTGGGTCATGAATATCTTTTTTGTACAGTTCTTCTGTGTATTCTTGCCACCTCTTCTTAATACCTTCTGCTTCTGTTAGGTCCATTCCATTTCTGTCCTTTATCGAGCCCATCTTTGCATGAAATGTTCCGTTGGTATCTCTAATTTTCTTGAAGAGATCTCTAGTCTTTTCCATTCTGTTGTTTTCTTCTATTTCTTTTCATTGGACGCTGAGGAAGGCTTTCTTATCTCTGCTTGCTATTCTTTGGAACTCTGCATTCAGATGGTTATATCTTTCCTTTTCTCCTTTGCTTTTCAGGTATGACTTAAATAAAACCCTTTTGATTATACAGTGGAGGCGATAAATAGATTTAAGGGATTAGATCTAGCAGACAGAGTACCAAAACCATGGGTGGAGGTTCATTACCTTGAACAGGGGGCAGTGACCAGAACCATCCCCAAGAAAAATAAATGCAAAAAGGCAAAGTGATTTTCTGAGGAGGCATTTCAGACAGCTGAGAAGAGAGGCAAAAGGCAAGGGGGAAAGGAAAACATATACACAACTGAATGCAGAGTTCTAGAGAATAGCAAGAAGAGATAAGAAGTTCTTAAATGAACAATGCCAACAAATAGAAGAAAACAATAGAATGGGAGAGCCTAGAGATCTCTTCAGGAAAATTGAAGATATTATGGGAACATTTCATGCAAGGATTGGCATGATAAAAGACAAAAAGGTAAAGAACTAACAGAAGCAGAAGTGATTAAGAAGTGACAAGAATACACAGAATGATAGCAAAAAGTCTTAAAGATCTGGATAACCATAATAATGTGGCCGTAGAGTGTGAAGTCAAGTGGGTCTTAGGAAGCATTACTACATACAAAGCTGGTGGAGTTTATGGAATCCAGCTGAGCTATTTAAAATCCTAATAGACAATGCTTGTAAAGTGCTGCACTCAATACGTTAGCAAATTTGGAAAACTCAATAGTGGCAATAGGACTGGAAAATATCAGTTTTCATTTCAATCACAAAAAGGGGTAATGCCAAATAATGTTCAAACTACCTTACAGTTGCACTCATTCAACATGCTAATAAGGTCATGCTCAAAATCCTTCAAGATAGGCTTCAGAAGAAGTATGTGAACTAAGAACTTCCAAATGTACAACTGGATTTAGAAAAAGCAGAGGAACCAGAGATCAAATTGCCAACATCTGTTGGATCATAGAAAAAGCAAGAGAATTCCAGAAAAACATCTACTTCTGCTTCATTTACTATGCTAATGCCGTTGTGTAGATCACAACAAATTGGAAAATTCTTAAAGAGAAGGGAATACCAGACCACTTTGCCTGTCTTCTGAGAATCTGTATGCAGGTTAAGAGGCAACAGTTAGAATCAGACATAGGGCAACAGAATGAGTCAAAATTGGGAAAAGAATATGACAAAGCTGTATATTGTCACCCTGTTTATTTAACTTATATGGAGAACACACGATGTAAAATGCCAAGCTGCATGAATCACAAGCTGGAATCAAGATTGCCAGGAGAAATATCAACAGCCTGATATATGTGTATGATGCCACTCTAATGGCAGAAAGTGAAAAGCAACTACAAAGCCTCTTGATGAAAGTGTAAGAGGAGAGTGAAAAAGTTGGCTTAAAACTCAACATTCAAAAAACGAATATCTTCTTCACAGCACTGCTGGGTTCCTTGAGCAAGCACCTCAAGATGACCAAGCAGAAACATTGTCAACCTTCATTACTTAACCTTGAAGGCACAGAGTGTTCTATCCACAGTATTCACAGCTCCACCAAGATTCAAGTGCAGGAGGAGTGTCAATCACATTATGTAGGAAGAACATATAGTAGATCTGCCACATATTCTAAGCCAGGATGTATTATTGTACATTTAAATGTATTTACAATCTTGATGCTGAACTAAAGAAAGGTATTAACCAAAAAAGGCTGTCACTACTGTTTCATCTTGCACTATGACTTAGTGTATTGCATAAAGCTCATAGAAACATATTATTAATCTCTTGACTAGTAAAACACAAAAGATTTTTAATTGTGGTTATTAATAAATAATTTGCATATATATTTTTAATTTAACTGGCCCTAAATTCCAGACACTGCCCCCTCTACAATACTTGTATTTTAGTAAAGATATCATTTTTTTTTTAAAGTCCATTTTTTTCAGGTAATAGTTCTAAAGCTAATTTCTAATAGATATTTTGTTGTCAGTAAGTATTAGATCCAGTATTCTAAATCTGATAGATTATGATATCCACATTTGCACAGTGTTATGGTAGAGGCAGCCTGATAATGACCTTGAAGTATGATAACATTTTGATACATAATGACTATATATTTCACAGAAGAAATATATCATAGTTCTTGCTATTGAGAACACATTGCCTTTTTTGTTTTGCTGATTGTTCAGCACCATCACAACAATTTATTATGCTAATAAAAAGGATAATGGGAATGAGATATTTGTCTGATATTGAACTATAATTAAAACATCTAAGTATGGATCTGTTTTTAATATAAATAAGAATTCAATAATAAACCTTCTGTGACACAAATTACATATCTTAGAAGCACAGGAGACTTGAGAATTAATGATAATTTGAATATGCATTTAATAAAACTATGAACTAAACAGCATGGGACTAGAAAAAGGGTAAATTTAGAATATATTTTCAAACAAATGAGTTAAATAGAGACACTCTTTGAATTAAGACTAACTCATTTTTTATCATGGTATCTTGATATAATCAATCCACATTTAATTTTTCACTTTTTCTGATTTTATTTTTATATCCCTTAACACACAGTATTATGTTTGGGTTTTTTTTTGCAAAGAGAGGAGGAGCATATATCAGTCTTTGAGTTCATGAAATTATAGGTTCATCTTTTTTCAAAAGAGGGAATACTCACAGAAGATTACACATCTTGGCAGATAATTATTTTAGGAGGTAAGACAACATGTCCAAAAGCTCTTTCATGAACACATGAACCTGGGGCCTTGAGTATATTCTATTTCACAGCTGCATTAAATGTGACTCTGATGTGATTTTAGCTGCTCAGGTTATGTCTGTACCTCACCATCACCAAAAACTGATTAAGTAAATACTAACAAATGGGTCACTTACATTTCAATTTTTTTTCTTTCTTTTTTTTTTTTTTTTTTTTAGTGAATCTGGGTAGAAAAGCAATAGCAACCCACATCATTTTCCAAGGTACCTCAATTATGGGACCTTATTAAGTGAGTGTTTAGAATATAGTAATGTCTTCATATTTAACTTCTGGAACCCTTTCCTATTGATTCCTTTCAGTGGCTGAAAACAGACAATTAAGTAGATAGTCAATGAAGTCTTAAAATTTTTTGAAAAAATTCAGACCAATTAAAAAAAAAATGACTAGTGGTAGAAATGACATGTAACTCAGTAAGGTCAAACATTAATTAATTAATTTAATATACATATTAATCCTCTAAGAAAAATGAGACAAAAGAGTGACCTTGTGCCCAAGGTCACAAGGCTAGTAAGTGGCAGAACAAGAGATTTGAACTAGTAAGTCAACCTACAGAGCCTAAACTTAGCCAACAAAAGAATCCAGAAAGACCCACTGATTTAAAAGGTAGAGTGATTGCTTAATATTTAACTTTTTGTTTGCTTGGCATCTAACAAACAAAAACACATCTTCTTTGTGTTGAATCTTTTACTGTGTGCATGTGATTGTAAATTCAGCTCTGCAATGTAAAATTAAAAAAAGAAAGAAACAAAATATCATGTGAATCAATAGCTAGAGTTTGTAAGAAATTATATAAAATCTATTTATTCGGATGCTGAGTTTTTTCTCTTGCTTCATACAAATACTCCTCTGCTCCTGTAAAAAGTTTTACTTAGCATCTCTCAAATAATTATACATATATTCACTAAATAATTTATACAACTGGAAAAAATGAAATGTATGCAAAAGGATGATGGTTTTACCAAATTTGATGGGAGTTAGGTCTTGAGAAGAAATTATTTGCTATGTATAATGATGGTTACATTTTACTTAAGTATAGCGATTGCTAAGGTGACTAATGTGAAGGGTAGTATATGTGTAAATGTTAATCATTGCTATATTTTTGCTATATTTTTATTTATAATCTGTAACTTGTGAATGTAACTGGATTATATTTTTATAAAGTATCATGTCTGAGCCCCTTGATTTGGATCACCTGTGAATAGCCTGTGGTAATTTCCTGTCCACAGGTAGAGTTTGGGAAAGTTTAAGGAGATTCTCAGGCAAGGCTTTTTGCTACATTAAAATTTAAGAACCACTCCCGTAGAAAGTAGGTGCTGTTATTTTCTCAAATTTTTAATGGTTTGTGATTTCTTCTTATTAGACAGTCATGAAAAAGTTTCCAATAAAGAGCATTTTTCGCTTGAGAATTTGCAAATCACGTGGCCAGAGCTGATAGGTGTCTTCTGAGATATTCAAACACACAAGATTACCACCCGCAGGGCTTGTAACTAGGAGTGTTCTTACAAGGAGACACTAAATTGTTTCTAATATATTTTGGCTTAAAGCCACATTCCTATACATTATGGAATTTATGTGCACAGATGTCTTTTTTTCCTTCATCACAGTGATGATCATTCTGACAAAGAAAAGGAAAATATTGAGCTACTTACATTCATGCTGACAATTTCTTCTACAGAATCATAAATTAGGAAATATAATTAGAATGTAGTTATAAGATAGACTGAAATTTCATTTTGCTGGCATTTATTTAATTCAGGCACAGATTTAGAATGAAATGTGATTGCTATGACATATATTTTATTAGTAATAACCATGAAAATTCCATAGTGCTTTATGAATTATAAAATGCTTTACTTCACTAGATCCTCAAGTAATTTTGTGAGCTGAACAAATATTATATGCCTTTTACCCTTGAGAATTGGAGTCAATTGAATTGCCAGAGATGACTGAGGTGAGAAATGGAAAACCTGGAAACAAAGCCTCCTAATTCCAGAATTATCTATTTTAATGAAATATACTCAAAGTTTCAGAATAATTGTCTTTTCAATGTAACAATTTCTATTTTAGAGGTGACAAGTACAGATAAATAATAAAAAAAAATCTATTCTTAATTATTCTTACATATCTACCAAAAGAAACTGGACCATCTCTCAGAATGAAAGCAGCACTTCACATGGACTACATTTGACTTAATGAAGAACTATTAGATAGGAGTGCTTTTTCAAGAAAGTAAATCTAATGCGGATGTTAATAAGAAACTTATTTTACTCATAAACATGATATCTAGCAGATCTAGTTGAGATAAGGTTCATTTGATGAAAGAATTGTTTGAGAAAACAAGTTCCTTTTGGCTTTCTTGTCTACTATAATTTAGTTTTCATTACGTACACTTGGTCCACCACCTGGCATTGCCCTGCACATTCTAAATATGAATAAAATAGAAATATGTCATATATATTCTGTTTATGTTTCTCATAAGCCCCGCTTCCACTTTATCCACTTTTGCTAATGTCTTATATATGGAACTAGGTCACACCGTCAATGTATTTGCAGATGATTCTGGAAATATAAAAATCAGACACATTTCTGACTAAAATAAATTTCTTTTTTTTTTCTTTAGCAAGGATGGAAGCGAAATGGGCAAAGTGAAAGTGAAAGTCTCTCAGTCATGTCTGACTCTTTGCAACCCCATGGACTATACAATTCATGGAATTCTCCAGGCCAGAACACTAGAGTGGGTAGCCTGTCCGACTCTTTGCAACCCCAAGGACTATACAATTCATGGAATTCTCCAGGCCAGAATACTAGAGTGGGTAGTCTTTCCTTTCACCAGGGGATCATCCCAACCCAGGAATCAAACCAGGGTCACCTGCATTGCAGGTGGATTCTTTACCAACTGAGCTATCAGGGAAGCCCTGGGATATGGGCATTTGGTACATAATTAGAAATGTCTGCCATAAGAACCCAAGATGATGTCTTTATTCTTCTCCTATCACTACATACTAGTGGGAGCTTCATCCTCAGACAGTTCTGGTACTTGAATGTGTCTTTGGGAAGAAGTCTAGAAGTTCCTGTCTTCTAACCACAAATGTTCTGCTCTTTTCTCTCTGCTATCCTTGTCTTTTGAATATAATATTTAATACTGATACAATGCTTTGAAAATGTGTAGGAGTCACATGACTGTGGTTATCACTATTTGTTTGATTGTTTGGAAGATAATCTGCAAAGTTTGATTTTGCATTTTGATTGATATGTTTTCCTGAAAGGCATGAAATAGTTCCCTTCAGGTACAACTTACCTTTCTTCTGAAGTAAGTTCTAGAATATACCTAAAGGTTATTAATAAAAGACTTTTGTAAGCCTTCCACGATAATTGTGTCCTGATCTTGGTAATGAAAAGCCCAATTCCAAGATAAAATGTCTTATATATGTCATGAATTTTATGTAATACATGGATTCGAGGCATCACCACATGTACTGATTCAGCAGTGTAGAATGTAAGTGGTAAAAGAAAGAGATATCTCCCCCCACCATACAAGGCTAAAAGGAATTATGTTTGCTGCCAACACTTCTATTGTAGTATTTTTTCATCCTTTTACTTTGAAAAATAATGTAAAAATAACTTGGAGTTCCTTTTTAAATACACAAGCTTTGCTAATCAAAGTGCTGACAGGAAAGTTCATGGTTAAAACTTGAACTTAGATGCATGTGGTCTAGGGGAGAAGAATCAACTCCAACTTATACAAACTCAAACTTCCAAAAGTTATTTATTAATAACATCTCAAAGTTCCACTTCTTCATTGACAGTGTGGAAAAATAATAAAACATTCCTCACGAGGTTGTGTGCATACGTGCGTGCTAAGTCACTTCAGTCATGTCTTATTATCAGATACCCTATGGTCTGTAGCCCACCAGGCTCCTCTGTCCATTGAATTCTCTAGGCAAGGACACAAATGGGTTGCCATTTCCTCCTCCAGAGGATCTTCCTGACCCAGGGATTGAACCCACATCTCCTCCATCTCCTGAATTGGCAGGTAGATTCTTTACCACAGTGCCACCTAGGAAGCCTGAGATCAGATTCACATATTTTTAAAGTTAGATAAACAGATATCTAAGGTGTACAGAGCAGTCAGAAAAATATTATACCCTGGATAAACTAACACACACGTGCTCAAACATACACACACTTTCTAGAAGGATAAATCAATACCCCCACTAAGTTTTTTGACATAATCCTCCTATGAGTTTTCTCATGACATCCACAAACAGGAAGGATTTGCAATTCCCGAGTCTTCACTCCAAATAGCAAAATAGCCTTCATCCCTTAAGGAAGAAATATAAACAAATATGTAATTTGTATCTCATCATCAGTAATTTTTTTTTCTGACATGACATGATTTTACCATCATTTACAGTTTTTGGTTTGTGTATGTGCTGGAGATTCTGTGATAATCAATGGATAACGATCTACTGACTCTTCCAAATATCCTCTTGTCCTATTCTTCCTCACCAAAAGGACCAGCAGTATTTAGCCAAGTACTTGAAAAGCCAGAGTACCATACCTAGACTGCATTGTCCAGCCTTCATTCTAAGAGTGGACATGTGACTGTGTTCTGACTAATGCGATATCAGTTCAGTTCAGTTCATTCGCTCAGTTGTGTCCGACTCTTTGTGACCCCATGAATCGCAGCACGCCAGGCCTCCCTGTCCATCACCAACTCCTGGAGTTCACTCAGACTCACATCCATAGAGTCAGTGATGCCATCCAGACATCTCATCCACTGTCGTCCCCTTCTCCTCTTGCCCCCCAATCCCTCCCAGCATCAGAGTCTTTCCAATGAGTCAACTCTTCACATGAGGTGGCCAAAATACTGGAGTTTCAGCTTTGGCATCATTTCTTCCAAAGAAATCCCAGGGCTGATCTCCTTCAGAATGGACTGGTTGGATCTCCTTGCAGTCCAAGGGACTCTCAAGAGTCTTCTCCAACACCACAGTTCAAAAGCATCAATTCTTTGGTGCTCAGCTTTCTTCACAGTCCAACTCTCACATCCATACATGAGCACTGGAAAAACCATAGCCTTGACTAGATGGACCTTTGTTGGCAAAGTAATGTCTCTGCTTTTCAATATGCTATCTTTGGTCATAACCTTCCTTCCAAGGAGTAAGCATCTTTTAATTTCATGGCTGCAGTCACCATCTGCAGTGATTTTGGAGCCCAAAAAAATAAAGTCTGCCACTGTTTCCACTGTTTCTCCATCTACTTGCCATGAAGTGATGGGACCAAATGCCATGATCTTCGTTTTCTGAATGTTGAGCTTTAAGCCCACTTTTTCACTCTCCTCTTTCACTTTCATCAAGAGGCTTTTTAGTTCCTCTTCACTTTCTCCCATAAGGGTGGTGTCATCTACGTATCTGAGGTTATTGATATTTCTCCCAGCAATCTTGATTCCAGCTTTTGCTTCTTCCAGCCCAGCATTTTTCATGATGTACTCTGCATATAAGCTAAATAAGCAGGGTAACATCATATAGCCTTGACATACTCCATTTCCTATTTGGAACCAGTCTGTTGTTCCATGTCCAGTTCTAACTGTTGCTTCCTGACCTGCATATAGGTTTCTCAAGAGGCAGGTCAGGTGGTCTGGTATTCCCATCTCTTTCCATATGGTCGGACCTAATTCAAACCACCAAATTTCTGGATGGTTTGTTTCACAGAATTATCAAGATGATAGCTTATTGTCATATCACTCTATCTTCTTTACCTTCTTTCATTTTGGATTTTCTTTCACTCACAGATAAAACTAATCCTAATAAAAACATTGTACAGTTTATTTATAAGGAGCACAGCTTCCAATAGGAGCATCACCTCTAGTATTTTAAATGTTAACGGTATCATAAAGTACAACTTTAAACAATTTTATTGATAATTTGTTAAAGACATCCTATTTGATTTTATATTTCATTTATTTCCTTGAGGGAAAGTATCATATGCATTTTGCAATTTATAAAATCATTTAAATGAAAGCTATTATGTACTCAATGAAAATGGTATATAGAGATATATAAGCTTAGGTTGCAATGCTTTTTAATGGCCAAATAACATTAGTGTTTATCGTTCAGTCATGTCTGACTTTTTGTGACCCCCATGCACTGTAGCATGCCAGGCTCCTCTGTCCATGGAATTCTCCAGGCAAAAATACTAGATTGGGTAGCCATTCTCTTCTCCAGGGGATGTTCCTGACCCAGGGATCAAACCCAGGAAGGCTATTAAGGCATAGCTTTTATGAAGAACACACAGAAATCTTAAGTGTCCAACTCAGTGTAAGACAAGCTGAGGTAGGCATACAGCATGAAAACTCTGCCAAGATCAATTTGTAGAATATTTCCATATTCTCTGTGGTCCATCCATTTTGTTGCATGTTCTTAATTTTTATTGCTCTACTCATTGTATGAACAAACTATTATTATTTCATTTTTATCCACTTGATGTCATTTAAATTGTTGCTAATTTGAGGCAATTATGAGTAGTTTAATCCTGGTTTTTGGCATATCTGGGCATATATCAGCAGTGAAATTGCTGGACTTTATCATATATGTGTGATTAATTTTATTTAATAATTCCAAAAATAATTGTATTAATTTGCAGGGACACAAGTAACATAAAGTTGTAGTTGCTCAGCATCTTTGCTAACATTTGATATCAGTCCTTTAAGTTTAGCCATTCTGCTGAGTGTTTGGTGCTACCTAGTTATGGTTTATACTTACATGTTTCAGTGATGAATGATGCTGAGCATTCTTTATGTATTTTAAAACATGCCTACTTCATGACAGCAGTGCCTATTCAAAACATAGTTGTACTAAAATTTTCTCATCTACCTTTTTATTGTTTTGAAGATTATTTTTGTAGTTTAGATTCATTTACTTTGGAGGCTTTGCCTGTGACAAGCTTCATTCATATATTTCATATTCACTTTCTTAATGTAATTTTTTGATGGGCTAAAGTCATTAATTAAGTAAAGCCTGATGGATCTATTTCTTCTTATATGATGAATATTTTTTTTGAACTTAGTCTTTTAAAGCTAATGAACAAATTGAATAATTTCTACTTATCAAGTCATATATATGAATTATATTTTATTATAAAAATAATCTCATAAAATGTATACATATAAAATATATACAAGATTATATATAATATATATAATATAATATACATAAGAATGTGTATATATATGTAAATAATACACATACAAAATGATGAAACACTTTCTACGTATTGTATAAATTGTATAGGAAGGGAAGAAAGAGCAAGTTACAGTTTGAATATGCTTAAAAGAAATTTGTTTCATTGCAAAGCTAAAAGTTTTTTTATTGTCTGTATACTAAGGTGAAATATCCTTTACAGTCAGTATAATTTATGTCAAATGCAAAGTTGGTAAGATTGAAATTGAAATTTTTACTTTATCATTTGTTTGTATAGAAACATCCCTAAAAATGATGATTATAATTAAATATGAAACAATACAACTAGAAATAATGGCTTAATAGAAAAAAAAAAGAGAGAAAGAAAAATGTATTGATAAAATGTCAGTACAAATCAGCATCAAATTAAGGACTTCACAGTGTTATTCTCGTTTTATCTTTTGTTTCAATAGAGTGAAATAGGATTAAATCGACACTGGACTCAGAGAGAAAACTAAGCAGCTTAATTTGAACCCTTGATTCTGTAATTTCATTCACATTGGAAATATCATTAAGCTATGTTTCTTGAAAAAGAAAGGAACAAATATTTGAGTTACTATACATTAATGTTGCTATACCTGGATAAGCAAAATAAATTTTATTTGGGGTTAAATACACTTAATTTGTAATGGTTAAAAGATAAATTAGAAGAAGATATTATTTTTATCTGAATTTTATTTTAAATTTTAGTAGTAACTGACATTGTGTGGAGAGGAAAAGAAAAAATAAATTGGCAGTATTGTGCCCCAGATTACAGAGTGACAGATGTTTTCATATTGTCAAGAAATTATTTGATGATTTTTTTAAAAAATTTAGGGGATCTGTGAGTCTTAATTATACAAGTATGAAGAGCAATCAGAATCTGTAGTATAAGTCAGAAATTTACAGCAGTAAAAGTAAAAAAATTAAAAATATAGATTTCAAAAATACATATTAGCTCTTCACATTTATTTATATATGCTAGGGTTTAAATCTTATTTCTGAATACAATACACAGAAGAACTATACAAAAAAAATTCTTAATGATCTAGATAACTACAGTGGTATGGTCACTCACCTGGAGTCAGACATCCTGGAATGTGAAGTCAAGGGAGCCTTAGGAAGCATCACTACAAACAAAGCTAGCGGAGGTGATGGAATTCCATCTGAGCTATTTAAAATCCTTAAAGATGATGCTCTTAAACTGTAGCACTCAATATGTCAGCAAATTTGAAAAACTCAGCTGTGGCCACAGAACTGGAAAAGATCAGTTTTTGTTGAATCCCAAAGAAAGGCAATGCCAAAGAATGTTAAACTACCATACACTTGTGCTTATTCTACATGGTAGCAAGGTAATATTCAAAATCCTCCTATCTAGGCTTTAGTAGTACTTGAACTAAGAACTTGCAGATGTACAGGCTGCATTTAGAAAAGGTAGAGGAAACAGAGATCTAATTGCCAACATCCTTTGGATCATAGAAAAGGCAAGGGAATTCCAGAATAACATCTGCCTCATTAACTACGCTAATTCTTTTGACTGTGTGGATCACAACAAACTGTGGAAAATTCTTCAGGTGATGGGAATACCAGGCCACCTTACCTACCTTCTGAGAAATATCTATGCAGGTCAAGAAGAAGCAGTTAGAACCCAACATGGAACAATGAACTGGTTCAAAATTGGGAAAGAAGTATGATAAGGATACATATTGTAACTCTGCTTATTTAACTTATATTCAGAGTATATCATTTGAAATGCCAGGCTGGATGAATCACAAGCTGAAATTAAGATTGCTCTGAGAAATACCAACAATCTCAGATATGCAGTTGATACTACTAACGACAGGAAGTAAAGAGGAACTAAAGAAACCCTTGAGTGTGGAAGAGGAGGGTAAAAAAACTGGCTTAAAACTCAACATACAAAAAGCTGATCATGGCATCTGATCCCATCACTTTACAGCAAATAGAAGGGGAAAAAGTAAAACTGACAGATTTTATTTTCTTTGGCTACAAAATCATTGTGGATGGTGACTGCAGCCATGAAATTAAAAGACGCTTTCTCCTTTGAAGAAAAGCTATGAGAAACCTAGGCAACGTACCAAAAGCAGAGACATCACTTTGCTGAGAAAGATCAGTCTAGTCAAAGCTATGGTTTTTCCAGTAGTTGTACACAGATGTGAGATATGAAGCATAAAATGTAAGATTTGAAGCATAAAATTACTTTGCTGACAAAGGTCCATCCAGTCAAAGCTATGGTTTTTCAGACATCATGTATGGATATTAGAGTTGGGCCAGAAAGAAAGCTGAGTGCCGAAGAATTGATGCTTTTGAACTTTTTCCATAGTCTTTGTGGTGTTGGAAAAGACTCTTGAGAGTCCGTTGGACTGCAAGGAGAACAAACCAGTCAATCCTAAGGGAAATCAACCCTCAATATTCATTGGAAGGCCTGATGCTGAAGTTGAAGCTCCAATACTTTGGCCACCTGACTCAAAGAACTGACTCACTGGAAATGACCCTGATGCTGGGAAGATTTGAAGGGAAAAGGAGAAGAGGACAACTTAGCACACAGGTGAAATACATTTATTACTTTGTATTAAATAACTTTTCCATATTCATACTTTACTAACCAACAATCCTCTCCAATGACATATGTCATTGTCGATGAACACACCTAATTTTTAGTGATCTGTGCCTCTATGTATACAGTGGTTGAACCTAGAAGTATCTTTGTTATCATTTCTGCATATCATGTTCTCATCCATCTTTCAGTCCTGTTTTTTTCCCAAACCCATCCCAAATATCCATATGTTCCCAGAAATCTTTGTATTATATCAATTTACATTGATTTTTCACCCTCTGGACTTCTGAGGATTTATTTCATCGAGCAACTCTTTACCAACATTTCAACTATTTGGTATATTCTTCAAATTAAATACTTTAAAAAGACTGTGTTAATGTTAAATTATCTCCTGGATAATACTTAATAGTACTGCCCATGGCTTCAAACAGGTAAGAGATCAAGCATGTGTGTTTTCCTAATCATTATGTCTATGCCCCTTAAAAAGTCATTTAGTTAACACTCATGATTTGTAATATAAGGGTAGTTATAACCATCTCAATTTGGTTTTTCAAGAATAAGCATAAGCTGATAAACATAAAACACTAAAAGTATTTCCTGACAGAGTTGATGTTCCAAAAGTATTACCTATGAATAAACTTTGCATTATTGTATTTACTTTTATAATTATTTTATATTAATATGTATTTTACTAATACTTGAATAGCTTAATAAATTAATGACTGCTAATTATTTCAAAACTACTCACAAAGTATAAATTGAAAACTACTAAAATAAATTAATATTATCTCTAGCTTTAGAAATTTTTTAATTGTGAAAGAACTATAACATAGTTTAAAATATGAAAATATGGTGTACTAAGTTTAATATATCATGTGCAAGCAAAATACTGCAGTTCAAAAGTGAGAGAGAACTTCTGCTTGTGGAAAATATTAACATACAGGTCACTTTTGAACAAGGCTTTGTGGAATGATAGTAATTCCTATAGTTTGAAATGAATTATAGCAATTTCCAGGTGGAGAAAAATACCTTTAGAGAAGACTTAAGAGTCTTGAAAAGTGTGTGTGTATAATTTGTTCTTTAGCATTAGGCTGTGCAGAAGAGAATAGATTGGTAAAATCAGAAAAGGAGATTTGGCATAAGGTGAGGTCAACCCTGAGTGCTTGGCTAAAATTCTACTCTGATTTTGGAAGGTAATCATGGAGAAAATTTGTGCATTAGCAGTAGCAGTGTATAAGAAGGCATGGTTGTGAGTGGTGTGAATGAGGGACAGGTGGCACTTCAGGAATTATTTCCATAATCTGAGGTGATAGATAATAAAGATCTGGCCTAGGGTAATGAGAGAAAGTGTAGCTTGAATACAATTAAATTGAGGATGAGCGGTTTGCTACGAATGCATACGGGAAAGGAGATGGGGTGAGTTTTCTTAGAAAGCCTCTTATTTTATTTAGAATTATGAGAATAGTGTTTCTTTATCAGTTACATGTATGATGACTGAATTAGAGTGTAGAAAACATTATGAAGGACTCAAATAATTATACAGTTGAAAGATAAAGGAAATGACATTCTTTATTAAGATCTTACAGAAGTTAAAATTTATTTACCACATATTTTTGAAAATAAGATGATTTCACTTGAATATATAATAAATATTAATAGATCATGTGACTATCAAAAACAATGAGGGATCTGATGGGATCCAGCATTCACCATGACTTTACTGAAAAATTGAACATCTCAATTATGGCTTAATTTTTTTTTTTAATTCTGAGGATAAACCTATATACATCTAAGATGTGCTCATGAGAAAAAAAAATGATGATAGTTCATTCACTTGTTACTATACCTGCGACTCTAAGAAGGATAATTAAATGGAATTTTCACAGAGCAAAGGAATTTTGTGCACTTTCAAAGTGTTAAAAGATTTATTCCTTGCTTACTGATAGAGACATAGCAATTAAAACTATAAATATAATCTTCTTATACTCAAATGGTTTTTACAAAATTGTAATTTTGAATTTGGTTTTTACTAGAGGAATAAATCAGCATAGGATAGCAATTCGCAAGCACAAAAGAGTATTACTTCAATCACCTTAAGAATAATCCTTTTTCTCATGGGGTTGATTTCAACCAGGAAGCATTCAGCAATGGGGCAAAGACTAGCCAGATTTAATAAGGCTGACAGGTTCTGACTTATTATCTGCTCTGCTCAGGGATGGCAATCTCTTACAGTGACATAAACATGAGGCCCAAGAATAAGTGCTTAGCTGAATGATGTTTTGTATTCTAAATACTACATTCCAAAACAGAGTTTTTGGTATGAATTTGTGGAATGAAATCAGAAACAACATGTTTTTTTCATGCATAAATAAATAAGTAATTAATGAGAAAGTCATGCAAGGAAATAACCCAATACAGTCTAAATAGTGATTTTTTCCCCCATTAATACTATAGGGTTTTAGAAATTCTATTCCTTTTAGTTCCATTAAACACAGAAACCTGTCCACCGTTGGCTAAATAATAAAAATCACAGGCTATGGAAACTGCCTTTGAAAAAAAGAAGGATTTATAGTCTCGACCTTTTTATCTTTGAAGAATTTGAGAAGTTTGTCCTGTACTGAAATGAAAGGAACTTTTATTAGTAAATGAAAAATAATCCCTTTCGTTAAAAAGAATGTAGAAGTATTATGCTTTGCACCTAATTCAAAGCTTCTGTAAATAAAGCCCCTAGGATTACAGTCAGATAGGAGGAAACCACCCCTTCAATTCTTGCCTTCTCTTCCTCAATAATTCTACTCTTCAATAGATATTGGTAAATGTTTCCACTGAGGCAGGAACTGCACAGCTAATAAGGAACCTGAGATGTGCATAAAATCATCACTGAAGTGAATGGCATTCAACTAGCATAAACTGAGTAACTGTCTATGTACATTTATAATCAAACTCACTCACTTTCCAGGTAGTTCAATTAAACTGTACCTCATTAATGCTTTTGAGAAGAAAGCCATCTTGCAAAATTTTAAATGACCTCAATTGAATCAGCTCAAAAAATACATTGAAATTGAACTATCTAAAAAACTGACCTTGAAAAGCCTCTGTGTGCTTTCATAATCCTTTAAAATTAAATTATCCCTTCTAATTATTTACTAGCTGTTTAATTCCCTTACATTTTCTTTAATTTCCAACCTTTTAGCTCACCTTTGCCACAAAATTTTCTTCAGACAGGAGGGAAAAAAAAGGATACCTTCATCATAATGATGTACTGTTGATTCTGTATCTAAAGTCATTGTAATTCTGGAAGTTATTCTAAGGTTCAATGGATGTTTGCCAGAATTTTAGTCTGTGAGAGCTAAGTACTTCTTGTTATATGGAGTGAGTGACACTCCCTGCATGGAAATAAGTTTACTCTCTTTACCTACCTAGAACTAAAATCTAGAAGGAAAAATAAAAGCTCCTGTTATGCATGCCGATAGTTTCTGTCTGTATCTCTTGTCTTCAGGTGTGAGTAGCATGGTGTATGCATATAATATTGAATAAATACTTGTTGAATGCATTGAATGAATAAGTGTATGTGCCTGAAATAATGAGAACAATTTCCATAAGTTACCTTCAGAAAGGTTTATTTATTTGTGTTACGCTGAGACAACATATAAACAAAAACAGTCTCATTTGTATTCTTTCCTTTTTGAAATTTTTCCTGATTTTTTGCTATATGATTATATAATATTTTAAGGTCAAGAGACAGGAAAAATATGCCATCTGTGCTCCAAATTAACTGTGACTATCTTTGAAAATATTAATAGAATTGTTCTTGATCTATCAGGCAAAAAACTGTTCATTTAATTAGGAAAATGATCAGTAAAAAATGACTTTAATACAACTCAAATACAATAGATCAATGCACACCTTCTAACAGTGTTTGACCTGCATATTAATCTTTGCTATTTAATACCAGAAATGAACAGAGCTGCATATAGGTGCATGACACTTGTTTTATCTAGAAATCAATTTTTAAGAGCAAGTTTCTTTCATTCCTTCAGCAGCCCCTTCTCATATATCCAGTTATGCTACATTGCTTGAGGATGTGCTTCTATGAATCCTTAACATATTTCTGCTGCCCTCTCTGCTTGTGATTACCCCCATTTCAGCTCACTTTACAGCAGCAGTTGGGTGTCCTGCTGTCTTCTATTTTCTGTACATGTGCAGCTTAGTAGAGCTGTGCTATGATGAATATTGTTTCAATGTTGTCAGATCAGTTATATTAAAGGACTGTATTTCTAGGGCCTATGTTTCTGTCTCTGCTGTTCAGTAATGCTCAGAGGCAGGCTGATGAAGCAAACTCTGAAGCCATATATCTTACAGATATAAGAAGCTTCCAGAATTCACTAGTCCTGTTTAGGGGGCAGCGGCTGCTCCAGCACAGTCTTTTCTGAAGCCAAGTGTCTTTTCTGAAGTCCCCAGAGGGACTTCCAATTTCTCTGGAAGTCCCTCCTGAGCTCCCCCTCAGCTGTGAAGAGTTTGAGAACCATCCTTTGACCAACTGTGAACATACTTTTGCTCTGTATTCACCATGAATATCAATAAGACAGAAACTCTGGTTTAACCATCTAAATGTGTTTTATATATTTCCTGGCACAAATAGGAGTGTATAAGTACATTGATGGATTAAGTGTTAACTACATTATAAATTGAAAAATGGGATGAAACTCTGGCAACATTAAAGTCATTCTGCTGTTGCTATTTCTAATACTTCCTTTCCTAGTCTTTACTGGATCAAGGCCTGCTGTGCCTAAAATATTTTATTTTCTCTATGAAAGAAAGCACACAAAATAACCAGAGGGTAAAAGAAGTCACTGAGTATCTCAGAGTTTATAAAGTTCAAAAAGCAGGGACAGATGTCTAATAAGTCAGGTGATTTGAGATTTTCAAGACGTAAGATTTTTGTATTGAAATTGATTTGTTTTCTTAATCCAAAGTTTAAGAGTTTGGTGGATTCCAAACATAATTTATGCTTAAAAATAAAAACCAAATTTGCACATGTGAACATCTGTATGTGTGTGTGTGTATTGGTGCTGGGGGTATGAGAGGTATGTGTTGATTATATAAGGGCCAATTTTCCAGTAAAAAGAAATAAACTAAGCAGATCCCTACAAAAATCACATAGAAGAGGAAATAAAGTGGACAATGGTGTCATAGATAAAGCCTTCCGCTTTCCCCTAGGGCATTCAACAAAGAAGAGTTACAATAGAGGGAAAATGTGTTTGTTCAGAAAGTGTCACAGATACCCATTTCCCCTACCTCCAATGACTCTGTGGGGTACAATAGATTATTAAAAAATGTCCCACATCTTTAAAAAATCAAAGAAAGCTAAGAGTGGGCCAGTGGAACTGGAAAGGCCTTATATCTGATGAAGAGAAAGAGTCCCTTCAGTGACCTAGTAGTCTATAAAATAACTGGCTTGTGTTCATAAAGCAATGTCAATGTCAGGAATGTTTGGGGGAGTGAGGGAGACCGTGACAGCTCAGCAGTGGGTGATGTGGGAATAAAGCCTGAAAAGTTAAAAATAGATGCTCCTCTGAATCAAAGATTGATAAAGAAAGAAAACCTGAATCACCTTCTTAATTTTGCCTATGTGTTTCCTTTCACAGACATTTCTTCATCCTTATTTAGATCATCCCATACATCACTCCCGTCTATTTAGATCACACCTGGGGGAGAAAAAGGAAAGGTACAAAGGGAGAAACTTTAATTTACTGAGACATTCTGAATTGGATTGAAAAATTGAAATTGAAGATTGAAAGTTATATAATTAGATCCAGTTAGAAAAACACAATTTTAGTTTTTCATACATGATTAGAAAGAATTCATAGCACTACAAAAATTTCCAAGTATAGCAAAGAATCAAAATTGATACAAAGAAGAACATATAACAAAGAAGTTATAACTTGCTTATCATTGCCTAGATAAATGCTGAGTCCCTTCTCTAATCCTTTGTACTCCAGGATGAATTTCTTCTTTTATAGTCTGCCCTCTCCTTCTTTCTGCCATGCTTGTGATTTCATCTTTCCTTAATAGGAATTGTCACTTGTTGTCCTTATATAGAAGTTGACTTCTCTTTCTTTCTTCTCACAGCCAAAAATTGAATTGCTCTTCCACTTAAATGTCTACCATTTTCTCTGCTCTTAAAAAAGGCACTAATTTGAAATAAAATGTTAAAGGAATGAAAATTTCCCTAAGAATTGTAGCTTCAAGCTTTTGATAGGTTACAAGAATAATATCTCCCTTTTGCAGTTTTACCAATTATTAGCTCAATTCCTCTGAGATCTCTCTATCTATGTCTGTCTGTTTCTGTCTCTGTCTCTCTCACTATATCCTGTGTGTGGGTGTGATTGTGTCTGTGTCTATGTTTGTGTGTATATGCATTTTTTAACATGTAAGAGTAGATTTCAAGTATCATTACTTGATACTTGATACAAATTGGCACTTACCAAGAGCATTGGCAATGACTGAACAACAAAGGCATTTGCCATCTGCCTCTACAGTGATTGAATCCCATGCTGCTATAGCTGTTGACCCTCAACAAACCCTGAGGGAGTTCAGGGTGGACTGAGGCACTCTGTGCTCCAGGGAATGTGGTGGAACAGGTCTTTAGATCAGTTCAGTTCAGTATCTCATTCCTGTCCAACTTTTTGTGACCCTATGGACAGCAGCACACAAGGCCTCCCTGTCCATCACCAACTCCCGGAGTTTACTCAAACTCATGTCCATTGAGTCGGTGATGCCAGCCAACCATCTCATCCTCTGTCATCCCCTTCTCCTCCTGCCTTCAATCTTTCCCAGCATCAGGGCCTTTTCCAGTGAGTCAGCTCTTCGCATCGGGTGGCCAAAGTATTGGAGTTTCAAAGTATTGGTCTTTAGGTAGTTGGTTGTTTTTAGGAACAGATTTTATGATCTCAATCCTTGCATCTCCTCATATCTAGAGAAGCACTAAATCCCTTCAGGGTGACATCAGACCCTCATGACTAACAAAAAACCTTTTGTAAACTGAGTGCTTCATGGTATTGAACTCCCCCTTCACCAAAACCTTATATATTGACTTTCCCCCATTGCCGCTTTGGAGCAGTCTCTCAGAGCTATCTGAGATGCTGCCTCCCAGGCTGCAGTCCTCATTTTGCCCCAAATAAAACAACTCACAACTCTCAAGTTGTACATCTTTTTTTAGTCAACATTACCTTTTATCCTTTAACATTTCAATGTGCATTTACTAAGAATACAGATATTTTCTTAAATAACCTCAGTAAAATTAATAAATTTGTGAAATTTAACAGTAATACAGTACTTTATTCTAACCCACAATCCCCACTCCAGTGTATTCAGTTGTGCCAATGATATCCTGTGTAGCACTGTTTTCAGTGCAGGATCTCATCCAGGTCGTATAATGAATGAAGTTTGCTTGTCTCTTTAGCTTTCTTTCATCTTGGTCATTCCTTAGCCTTTCCTTGACTTTCTTGACATTGAGGTTCCTTGAAGAATGCAAGCCGGTTATTTTATAGACTACCTCTCAGTTTGGATTTGTCTGATGTTTCCTCATGATTAGATTCAGGTTATGCATTTTTGGCTGGCACAGTTCTCAGCATGATTCTGTGTCCTTCTCAGGACGTCACAATGGAGGCCTGGGATATTCCTTTCAATTTATTGGTGATGTTAATTTTGATAACTTGGTTAAAATAACGTACTTTTATCCACTTCATAAGTAGTATTTTCCCTTTGGTAATTAGTAACTAATTTGAGAAGAGATCCTATAAGAATATGTAAATATCTTATTCCTCATCAAATGCCATCACCTACTGATTAAGCATGTATTGCTGATTCCTGCCAGAATCAATTCATACTATGTTGTCTGTAGAGATAATTATTTAATTATACACTTTTTTCTCTATTATTTGAACTGCACTGAAATAAAGAATTTTCCTTTTTCACTAGTTATTTATTCTTTAGTTATACATTTGTAAACACATAGATACATACGTGTGTGACTATTTTCAATATAGGCTCACATATCTTTACTTTAATCAACAAGACCATCAATATATTTATGTTTTGATGGTAAATTACACCAGTTTCTCTAGTTGGAACACTGCCAAGCTGACTCCTTTAATCTTTTGCAACAACCCCCATCATTGTCTTTAAGCCTTTTCTTATTTTCAGGCAAAACAAAATGTTTCAATCTTATCATCTAACTTCCTTGTCTCAGACCTGAATCAGTCAGTTTCCCAAAGTTTGCCATTTCTTTTTGTGAATGTAGCTTGTCAGGCTCCTCTATCCATGGAATTCTCCAAGCAAGAGTATTGGAGTTGGTTGCCTTTCTGTTGTCCAGGGGATCTTCCTGACCCAGGGATCAAACCCAGATCCCCTGCATTGCAGGTAGATTCTTTACCATCTGAGCCACTAGAGAAGCCCCTTTTTGTGATTAATGATATTTAGAATCCATTATTAGTCCTCAGTTGTTACCTAGCTAGTCTCAACATTCAATGACTCAAAACAACATCAAACATTTATTATCCCTGAGTTGCTGTGGGTCAGGGATTCATGCTGGATGTTTCTGCATAGGGCCTCTCATGAGTTTTCCCAGTTAGCTTGTCCATTGGGCCTGCAGTGATCCAAAGGTTTAACTAGACTTGAAGGAGCCACATGGACCACTCATGTGGTTGGCCTGATGGTATTAGTTTTTTTTGATGGAGACCTTAACGTCCTCTCCGGTGTGGCAATCTCCCTAAGATGGCTTGCTTGAAGGTTCTCATAATAATGTAGCTGACTTCCGCTTGAATGATAGATACAAGAAAACAAGATAAAACTCTTAATATCTTTTATGACCTAGACTTGGAAATCACACACTCTCACTTCTGGTATCTTTTGGTCATTCAAGCCTTGATTCAGTGTAAGAGTGACTATCTAGGGTACAGAGGAGGAGGCAAATATCATTGGGTAAATCTTAGAAGCTGATTATATTAGGAATCAAGAATCTGACCTTGATGTGCTCATTTTTACTTATAACATCATTGTTTCTAGGGTTTTCAGTGAATAGAGCCAAAATATGTAGTGAGTTATGTGTGCATATATATGCATTGTGTACATATGTACATATGTACAAATCCTTGAAATTATGAAATAATGAATTTCCATATAAATCTACTTACTTAATAAGTCCTTCAGCATGCATCATATGGTTTCAATGTTTCTATTCACATACCTACTGAGAAGGATTCAAGAACTGTTAGTTGTTGAAATATTCTTTAGACTAAGAATATTAATTTATTTAAGAGTTAATAGAATCTGTTCTTTTCTTTTAAAAATATTCACCTTGAATGTGGTTATTTTATTTACTTAAAATCCAGTTGAATTCATTTTTTTCATTTTTTTTGCATTTACTAGTTTTCCCATCTTGTTCATTTAATTTAATAGTTAAGACTATGTAGAATATTACAGGTTGATTCAGATAGCCAAAATTATACAAAAATGTAAACTCAGAGGAGTGTCACTCTTCACCTATCAAGTTGCCACAGGCCCAGTGGACACCTAAGAAACCTCACAAGAAACTCAGGCCAGAAACACACAGCTAAGCATGCCTGGATTTCTGACCCATAGAAGCTGTGAGAAAAATACACACTTAGAATTACTTTAGGCCACTAAGTTTTGGAGTCACTTGTTAAGGAACAATTTATCAGAAACTGAGAGAAATGACTGATTCCAGGTCTGGGATGGAAAAGCTACCAAATGACCCAGAAATAACTCACTGTGCCAGGTAATAAGAAACTGATTAAAAATAATGGTGAAGGTATGTCAGAAGGATAGAGCAAAAAGCTGAAATTAGTTCAAGAGAGCTAAATAGGCACAATTTGAGCATCAAAAATATAAAGATATTTATGGATTTTATCTCTATAAATAAAGTAAGAATCTATAAGTTCACATTGAAAAGAAATATGTGCATATGAGGATCTGTTCAGTTCAGTTCAGTTCAGTCGCTCAGTCATGTCCGACTCTGCAACCCCATGAATCACAGCACGCCAGGCCTCCCTGTCCATCACCAACTCCCGGAGTTTACTCAAACTCACGTCCATCGAGCTGGTGATGCCATCCAGCCATCTCATCCTCTGTCGTCCCCTTCTCCTCCTGCCCACAACCCTCCCAGCATCAGAGTCTTTCCCAATGATTCAACACTTCGCATGAGGTGGCCAAAGTACTTCAGTTTCAGCTTTAGCATAATTTCTTCCAAAGAACACCCAGGGCTGATCTCCTTCAGAATGGACTGGTTGGATCTCCTTGCAGACCAAGGGACTCTCAAGAGTCTTCTCCAACACCACAGTTCAAAAGCATCAATTCTTCAGTGCTCAGCCTTCTTCACTGTCCCACTCTCACATCCATACATGACCACAGGAAAAACCATAGCCTTGACTAGACGGACCTTTGTGGGCAAAGTAATGTCTCTGCTTTTGAATATGCTCTCTAGGTTGGTCATAACTTTTCTTCCAAGGAGTAAGCATCTTTTAATTTCATGGCTGCAGTCACCATCTGCAGTGATTTTGGAGCCCCAAATAATAAAGTCTGACACTGTTTCCACTGTTTCTCCATCTATTTGCCATGAAGTGATAGAACTGGATGCCATGATCTTCATTTTCTGAATGTTGAGCTTTAAGCCAACTTTTTCACTCTCCTCTTTCACTTTCATCAAGAGGCTTTGTAGTTCCTCTTCACTTTCTGCCATAAGGGTGGTGTCATCTGCATATCTGAGGTTATTGATATTTCTCCCGGCAATCTTGATTCCAGCTTGTGCTTCTTCCAGCCCAGTGTTTCTCATGATGAACTCTGCAGGATACATATTTGCAAAATGAATGAATAAGTAAAATGTTATTCTTTTAATTGAATATCAATTAATAGAGAAGAAATAATAAATTTGTATAATAAGCTTTCATAGTAACCATAAAACATTTGATTCAGGCAACAATCATCAATGATGGCTTAATCAACAGGAGGGGTCATTTGATAAAGAATACAATTAACATCAATAATAATTTGCAAAAGAATCTCATAGGTATCCATTTTGATTCCCAGGCATCCACTTTAAGTGATATAGCATCACTTAAGAGGTATGCCAGTTAAAAATGCATAACCTGCATTTCCTTTGCAAAAAGAAGTAGATATGTGTATATTTTCTTATTTCTCCTTCTTTTTTACCCAAAAGAGTAGAAATATGCATACACATATATGTAGGCATATAATCTTTTGTACCTTGCCTTTTATATAACTTACTAATATATCCTGGAATTAATGTTATGCTAATGAATGGAGATCTTTCTTTTTGCATAGCTATGTGATGCTCCTTTCTTATTTGGAAGGACTTTTCAAAGCTGTGATACTTTCAGATTCAGGTGGTCCTAAGGTCCATTTAGAATTTCCCAACTAATAATTTTGAAATTGTTTTTGTTTTGTTTTGAAACTTTAAATGCCTCTGTACTTTTATATCATGAAAATTAAATATGAGTGGTCACTACTGATTATAAGTTCCAAATAACTATTATCACATATAGATATAGCCATATCTGACTGAACCTCAGTTCCAGGGCTTATAAAGTTCCAGGAATGTCACCTTGATTTCATAAAGTTCCCAATATTTCTGTTTTCCTCTAAACTTCCTTGCCCTGCTTACAGACAAACTACCTCAGCTCTGCCCAAATCAAAAAATTTTCCATTATTATTACAGCAATACTTTTGTGATATTAGGATAGACAGTAATAGACCACATTGCTATCCCATTATATTTCCACTACGCTTCTTCTCTTTCATATTCTTTTTCTTTTCTCTCCTTTATCCTTTGCTTTCTTATAATGATTCAGTTCAGTTCAGTTACTCAGTCGTGTCCAGCACTTTGTGACCCCATGGACAGCAGCATGCCAGGCTTCCCTGTCCATTACCAACTCCTGGAGCTTGCTCAAACTCATGTTCAACGAGTTGGTGAGGCCATCCAACCATCTCATCCTCTGTCATCCCCTCCTCCTCCTATCTTCAATCTTTCCCAGCATCAGGGTCTTTTCCAATGAGTCAGTTCTTCGCGTCAGGTGGCCAAAGTATTGGAGCTTCAGCTTCAGCATCAGTCCTTCCAATGAATACTCAGGATTGATTTCCTTTAGGATTGACTGGTTTGATCTCCTTGCAGTCCAAGGGACTCTCAAAAGTCTTCTCCAGCACCACAGATCAAAAGTATCAATTCTTCGACACTCAGCTTTCTTCATGGTCCAGCTCAACATCCATACATGACTATTGGAAAAACCATAGCTTTGATTATATGGACATTTGTTGGAAAAGTAATGTCTCTGCTTTTTAATATGCTATCTAGGTTGGTCATAGCTTTTTTTCCAAGGAACAAGTGTCTTTTAATTTCATGGCTGCATTCATCATCTGCAGTAATTTTGGAACCCAAGAAAAGAAAGTCTGTCACTGTTTCCACTGTTTCTTCATCTATTTCCCATGAAGTGATGGGACCACATGCCATGATCTTCATTTTTTTGAATATTGAGTTTTAAGATGGTTTTTTCACTCTTTTCTTTCACTTTCATCAAGAGACTTTTTAGTTCCTCTTCTCTTTCTGTCATAAATGTGGTATTACATGCATATCTGAGGTTATTTATATTGCTCCCAGAAACCTTGATTCCAGCAAGTACTTCATCCAGTCCAGCATTTCACATGGTATACTCTGCATATAACATATAATCAGGGAGATAATATACAGCCTTGCCATACTCCTTTCCCAATTTTGAACCAGTCCATCGTTCCATGTCCAGGTCTAACTGTTGCATCTTGACCTGCATGCAGGTTTCTCAGGAGGCAGTTAAGGTGATCTGGTATTCCCATCTCTTAAAGAATTTTCCTCAGTTTGCTGTGATCCACACAGACAAAGGCTTTAGGTTAGTCAATGAAGTTGAAGTAGATATTTTTCTGGAATTCTCATGCTTTTTCTTTGATGTAACTCATTTTGGCAATTTTATCTTGCCTACCAATCCAAGACTTTAGGGAATGCTTACTTTCAATACCCAAGCACCACAGTCCCTATTTCTGAGAGGAATTCTGGTGGCATGTTAATTTGAGAAATTTCCTTGATTAGGAGTAAAATTAGCTCTATGTTCAGGTAAAATTGAAACTGCAGAACAGTTCACTAATACAAGATATAACTTAATTGTCGTCTTATGTAAGTGGAATCTGAAGATAGCCCATGGCTGCATGGCCATTCCACCATCATCACAGCTGTATGCTTCCTTATGGCCCACCATGGCTCCTAGAGGTTCAGTCATCCATGTCCACCTTCCAGTCATCAGGAACAAGAACGAGAGAAAAAGGGATGGATAGTCTATTTAGGGCCACTTCCTGAAATTCCCACAAAGCATTTCTTTCAAAAAGTTAGTTATTTTACTGCAACCAGCTTTTAATGGAAGCAGAGGCCTGCATCTGAATACCTAGTGGCTATATACCCAGTCAAAAGCTAGGAATTCTATTATTAAAGGAGTGACTGAGCATGCGGATTGCTAGATATGCTTGCCCCAGCAAAGTATTTTAATTGCCATTTTAAAAGAGGCATACAAAGAGAGCATTTATGTTATGATAAAAGAGAAAACCTGAAAGGGAAGCAACAATAGTGTAGACTACAAACAAGGAAATCAAGAATATAGATAATAGAGCTTTCCTGGTGGCTCAACAGTAAAAAATCTGCCTGCCAGTGCAGGAGACATAGGTTCAGTGCTTGGTCCAGGAGGATCACACATCAATAAATAAATAAATTATAAAAAAGAATATAGATAATAAATGAGTAGAATGGAAGAGATTCATTTCACTGTTGCCATCCTCCTATTATTAATTGACAAAAGAAGAAATAAATATGGATTCAATCTGAGTATTTGAGTATGTGACTTCTAACTTGATATAATGGCCAACATTATTCTTTTTCCTTTTTCTCATTCATTTGACTATTAGCATCAAATTCTGTCTATGAATTGGACAGTATTGACTATACTTTTGAAACAGAGAATCAGAAAAATTTATTTCCATCAACTAGCTCTTTTTTTAAAAATTTTTTTTTCTGTTTTATTTATTTTTTTAATTTTATTTTATTTTTTAAACTTTACATAATTGTATTAGTTTATCTAATGGAGGATCCAAACACACAAGCAGAAAAGTAGAATGGATCACAGAAAGAAAGATTTCCTTAAACACATTATAAAATGTTAAAAATTCATTTTGATATTTGGCAAAACTAATACAATTATGTAAAGTTTAAAAATAAAATAAAATTAAAAAAATAAATAAAAGCAACATTGAAAGCTAAAAAAATATATATATTTTTATGTTATAACAAACATATCATGAAATACAGCTCAAAAATTTTAAAGTACACGGCAAGCCACTCCTTGCCATTAGGAATATGTTGTTGAAAAAGTTTAAGTGCTGAAAAATGAGGAATGACTTGTTTTTATCAGAGAGCTGAGGTTGTCAGCTTGAAGTATGTAGACTTGAAGGAGTATAAAAAATATAATTCCAATCACATTAGAAGGAAATTTACCATAAAATAATTAATGGATGATAAAGTTTTGGATTATGATAATGGCTATACAGAAGAAAAGAAGGGTTATATATTTAAGAATAATTTAGGAGATACAATAAATAAAATTTGTTAATTAGAACTGGTGGATGTGGAAGATATTAAGTCAAGGAGGCAAATCCAAATTCCTGCCCACTGGGTAACTAGCTGAATAACAATACTGAGCATTGGCATGGAAATTAATGAATATGGAATATTTAATGGAAAATATATAAATTATTTTAGATCTTATTAAAGTTAAGACACTGGTATGTATAGTCTTCTAGAATGATCAGTTTGAATTTCTTTTAGGATTCTAGAGACTTGAACAAACCTGTAAAGTAATGAAATGAAGCATTTAGGAAGTCAAAGAGAGAGCACAGAGAGTAACTGAGGGTTGATATAAGGTCTAAAGATGAAAAAGAAAGATGGGTTCGGGAGTCCAAGGGGAATGACTATCTTTGAATATCAGAAGAAAAAAAAAAAATCACCCTTGGAACCAGAAAGTGAGGCCAAATTCTGGTTTATCACTTGTCAAAATTTAGTATCATTTCCTAATCATGTTTTATTTATAAGAAATATAAAATCAGAAAGTCATACTAATCATTGGCAAACACAGGAATCAAATCTTGATATGCCAAAATTTCCCCCATGCTCTTTTTACTACATGCCGGTTACTGAGAACACTTGACCTGGGAAAAATTTTAGCTTTTTCCTTTCCAAGATTTATGTTGAACTATTGTAACAGCAGCAGTACATTTTTTCAACCATTCTCCACCACTTCCAGTAACACAAAAATATATAACACTTTATCATCTTTATATAAAAAATAATTGCATGTGACAACAAAGATGAGGTTACATTGACATTTTTGCTCATATGACAATGTTTCACAGTTCCCCCAGGCGAGAAGTTACCCATCTCAAAAGAAGTCTAGAGAGATTATTCAGAAAAAAAAAAAGTTAGATTATTCAAAATCTGTGAAGAGATTGAGAAGAATTAGAAGCAGTCAAGAGGTAAGAATAAAAAGAGGGAATATTTCTTTCCTAGAACCTAAATGACATAGTATGACAAAGGGGAGTGGAGATCACCTGTGTTAATTGTATTGCTATGTCAAGTGAGATGAGAGCTGAGACTGACAATATAATTTATCAAGGTCATGGTTGTGTTGATCATGACAAGAGCAATGTGAAGTGCTAGAGACAAAACTGATTGGAATGAATTTCAAGCAGCAGTGAAAGTGAAAACCTCAAGGGTACACATTTCTTAGAGGATTACTGCTGGAAATGAAAACATCAGTGTTTGAGTGGTAACTAGGAGAAGATATGAACTCATGAGAGAAATTTGTGTATTAAACTTTTAAAGTATTAGGATGACTATATACAGATAGAAAAGATTCAATAAAAGGAGAGCAGATATTGCTGGAACAATGGCTTGGGTTTAAATGAGAGAATATGAAATATAAAGCATAAATTAATGGGTTACTCTCAGATAAAAGCAAAAAGTGAATCCATATTAATAAAATGAAGCATGGGAACAAATAGATAGGATGATGGTATCTTGCTTATGGATTTTATTTTTCTTATGATTGCTTTTATTTTCTTGGTAAAGTAAGAAACAAACTCATAATCTGTGTGTGAGAACAAAGGAAAGAATTTTGAGGGTTTCAGCAGGGAAAATAAGAGGTTTAATAATTGTCTAGGAGCATGGGTAAATAAATGGATAAGGAAGTGTAGTAATGTAGTGTGGGTATCAGGCAGCATTAAGGGCTCAATTGAAAAGAGTGGTAGTAACTAATGTGAAACTAGTTAGCATGGTTACATGTATGGATGCCAAACCAGCAGATATTTAGCATTGTTGAGTATTATTTTACACAAGTATCTGAGGATTGAGAAAGGGGTAAAATTATTGAGGTTATAAAATAAGGTGTTCTGTGATGACCTATATGGATGGGTGGGGGGTTTGGGAGGGATGTCTAAGAGAGAGGGGAGATATGTATACATATACTGATTCACTTAGTTGTATAGAAGAAACTAACTAACAACTAACAACAGAAACAATATTGTAAAGCAGAAATTGTTTACAATTAGTTGTACAGCAGAAACTAACCAACTAACAAATAGCAACAGAAACGAAGAACAGTGTAAAGCAATTATACTCCAATTTAAAAAAAAATCTAAAAAATAATATATTTTACAAATCATGATAAGTTATTTGTATTTGTATAATTTTATTTTTTTATGACTGTGCTGGGTCTTAACTGCTGCATGAGGGCTTTTCTCTAGTTGTGATGCACAGGCTTCTCATTGCGGTGGCTTCTCTTGTTGCACAGAACGGGTTCTAGGCACCAAGGCTTTAGTAGTCATGGCTCCTGGGCTCTGGAGCACAGGCTCAATAGTTGTCCATGGGCTTAGTTGCCCTGCAGAATGTGGGATCTTCTTGGACCAGGGACTGAATGCATGTTCCTACATTAGCAGGCAGACTCTTTACCACTGAGCCACCAGGGAAGACCTGTTTATAGGTTTTCAAGAAATAAAATAAAATAAGGAGATGATGATATTGGCTATCTATGATGCTAGAGGAGCAAGGAATTTAATTTGGATAAAGAGCGATGTGTGGCCATAAAGTGAGTGAGAGTTCATGAGGAGGAATAATAATTGTTAAAATATAATTCTCAGAAGGAATAAAAAATTAATGGTGTCCCAGTGCTAGTTGGATTTATCTGGGTGAAGTAGAGTCATAACTGGGTGCTTGAACCTGAGATTGTTGAGGGGCTTCAGTTACTGGTAATGATAGATGTTCTAGAGCTTGACTCAGGAAGTGAAAGGCAGGATATGGGGTGAGACAAATGGAAGAGATGAAGTGAAGGAACTGAGAAGTGGGGCTGCTAGAAGAATGATCTATGAGGACACTGGCGTTACCAAGAATATGGCAAGAGTAAATGAGAGAGGGTGATGACAAACTAGCTAAATTCTCTGAGGCATGATTGGGAGTGACCTTGAGGTTGGTGAATGACTGAAGCAAGCCACCTTGAAATAGATATATTCATGATGCTGTCATTCAATACTGGCTATTTTTAGCAAAATAAGGGACAAAATGATGTGAAACTGGGAATGAGTTGCAAGAACACCTGCTTTACCACCAAGCTTACTTTTAGGAGAATCATGGGAAGAGAAACAACTTGTGAACAGTTTGGGGACTTCATAGAGGGCTAAGTCCTGAAGGGATAGCCAAATTAAACAAGGCAAAGGAAAATGATAACTATTTTTGGCAATAGTTGAGCATCAGGGAAATTGACTTGATGATTCTGTGTTCCAGATGACACGGTGGAAAAGCCTCAGGAGTTATTGAGAGGAATAATTTATACATTACTGTCTAGAGGATTAAAAATCTTAGGCACTGAGGAATAAACTAGCAATCCACAGGTTCTAGTGGTGACTGAGGACATCACTGAGTTAGCCTTGAGGGTGCCCAGATAGTGAGTGATGGGAAAACTTGGAGCACTATGAGGATTGAGGAGGTAAAGGAGGAATCCCTTCCAGTGATGGGGATGGTGGGACTTGGGCTGGAGCACAACACACTCTTCTGAACTGCTCCCTGTAAGAGAGTTTGATCTGAATTTGAGTTCACTTTCCAGCAGGTACTGTCAGGCTTGTGTGTTTGTTTTTTTTTTTTTTTCCCCTTGGAGGGGAGGGATTCTGTTTGTTTTTGTTTTGTTTTCCATTTTCTTATGTTACCTTACTATGCTTTTGAATGTAAATATCTAAAATGTTTGTTGGGTTTTTTATTTTTGTATTTCTGAGTCTTGTTCCTAATTAGAAGCATATATCATCTTCATATATTATATATTACCAAAACTATATCATAGAAATAAGCTCTTATGTTATTTTTGGTAACAAAAAAAATACTTAAAAGAGTAGGAACAGAGTCAAATAGAGGAAATATTTTATATTGTGGTGATATTCTACATGAAATAGATATACCAAATTTTTGAGATTTATAGTACACATCCATTGTAAAAGATTCTCAGAAAACTTTCTAAAGAATTAAGAAATATTAATATTTATCTCCATTTTTAAAACAAGAAGATAGATTAAAGAGAGCTAATTAATTTGCCTAACATTGTACTGCTAAAACACATTAGACCAAGGATTTCACCCAGGTATCTTTTTCTGGTTAATTATAATATTCTAGATTTACAAATGGCTTTTCCTGTGGTCATGTATGGATGTGAGAGTTGGACTGTGAAGAAGGCTGAGCACCAAAGAATTGATGCTTTTGAACTGTGGTGTTGGAGAAGACTCTTGAGAGTCCCTTGGACTGCAAGGAGATCCAACCAACCAGTCCATTCTGAAGGAGATCAGCCCTGGGTGTTCTTTGGAAGGAATGATGCTAAAGCTGAAACTCCAGTATTTTGGCCACCTCATGTGAAGAGTTGACTCATTGGAAAAGACTCTGATGCTGGGAAGGATTGGGGGCAGGAGGAGAAGGGGACGACAGAGGATGAGATGGCTGGATGGCATCACTGACTCGATGGACGTGAGTCTGGGTGAACTCCGGGAGTTGGTGATGGACAGGGAGGCCTGGCATGCTGCGATTCATGGGGTCGCAAAGAGTCGGACACAACTGAGCGACTGAACTGAGATTTACAAAGGGCAGAGTAAAGGCTGACTAAAGGAACCCAGTGGTATCACAGATTTGGGGGCACCATCAACAACCTGGAATATGTCAGGGCAGTTAACAAAGTTTCTTATGTAGGGGAAACCTAAGCAGCATTTTGAATGTAAGTGCAAGTTGACTTCCAGGAAGAGTTTACAGTCTTACTGTTAATACCTGCCTGATTGTCCTACTGTTGGCATACTTTCTGCCTGAGATATTTTAGCAGTCAAAATCTTGCTTGAATGATCATCACAATTCCTCTCCCTCAATAAAATGTTTCTTGATCCAGAAACAGACTGTAACCATTATTTAAATCTCCTAGTAGTTGTCTTTATACATTTATTCTGTTTGATTTGGATAATCACCCAAGAACTTACCTATAAGCTATAGATAGTGATACCTAGTGTGGTTGGAAATCTTTAAAAGAAGGAAATATACATATACTACAGTGTTATTAGGAAATAAAGGAAAGCTGAGCTAATGTGTTTTGTGCAACATAAGATGCTAAACAAATATGAGTATTATGCTATTATTAACACTAAGAACACATGGCAGGACATCATGGTTAAGAATTTAAGCTAATTGATACCTGTAAAGCACCTAGGGACATTCAATACCTTGTAATATCTCCATAAATGTGATATTTCTTTCCCTATTAATTTGTTGAGGGATATTCCTTAAAAACAGGTAACAGTTAAAATATAGCTATTGAAATTCAAATTAATATAATTTAGGAATATATCAAACAATTTAAAAATCTCCAAACCAGTGTTATATGACCATTAACTTCTCATATGGTCTTATGAGTACAGATCCAGTATCCATGAAAATCTCAACAAAAATATACCTGCTATACTCAATATCTTTATGTCAGAAACCAACTTTGAATTATACAAAAATGCAGCAGTTTTAATCAAACTTAAAAATATACTATTAATGCATAAACTGTGATTCATATGAAGTACTTAAATATTAAAGAAAGTTAAAATCCTTTCTGACACTGTCTGACCTTTATGCTTATCTATTCCTAAAATACATCTTACCTATCAACCAAAGCTTTAATCACTTTCTCATTTCAGATATTGAAAGAGAGATTCCATTAAATCAAGTAAAGGTCATCTTTCTTTGAAATATAGATTATTCACCTTCACTCTTTAAAGAAGCAGAGATTGGAGAGCAAACTCAATAGGCACCTTTCTCTGCTCTCTTCAAAGTAATAAGTAAGCAGCTAGAAGGATTAAGGATGATTATGTTTAGCTTTCAAGAACTGAGTTCCAAACCAGATATGAAATGCAATTTCAATACTCAAGTGGAGGATCCATATATATATTGAAAAAGAAAGGACATATTCTGTTTCTCTCTCTGTGTGTGTTTTTTTAAGAAGTTATATCTGAACTATATTCAGATGAAAGTGGCAACAGAGCAACACCAGATAAGTATGACTGGTTAATTCATGTAACTTTTTTCCTAGAGAAACAAATTGGTGATGGATAGGAATCTAAATTTCTAAAGCACATGTGTAACATTTCTATGCTCTCAAGTCCCCATTTGTTTCAATAAGTAACTTAGTGATTCCTTAGAAGAAATGTATCTTTAATGGATAGTTGGGACTTTTATTTAATATATATTTCTTTAAAAAATAATTTCAGTTTTCTTAAGGGATCAAAAGTGTTAGATTTACAATTCTAACTACTAATAATGCTGTTCATTACATGGTTACTCCTAGATATTTTATAAATATGTGTAGTGATTAACCATTGACACATAAAAGCTGGAAGCATTAGTAAACTTTTATAAAGTATCTAGCATAGAGATATGTCCAGGAAGAGACTAAAAATTCCATGTTTGCCTCAATCCCATTTTATCACTTTTCCCCGAGAACTTCAAAACACAATTTTCTCCTCTGAGTGCTGGCTAAATTTTCTGCTTTTTCATATATCAGCCTTTAAACTATACTCCTGTCCTTTTGTTATTTTATGAGACTTGTCTGATTTTTTAAAATCTTTCCAGAAACCACAGCTCATTTTCCTGCCTTGCTTAATAAAGCGTAAGGCCTGAGCTCCAACATTATCATCCCTTGCTGACACAAAATGGCCTGGTAGCTAGTCTTCCTTGAATTCTTACCTAAGGTTTACCAGATGTACCATACCTTATTGCTGCATTCTTAAGATTGTCTCATCAGTACTGGACAGGCTTGAGTTACAGAATTCCTATTGGATTTAGCCCCCCAGAACTCGCATACACCAGATTTTAGGAACTTAGAAGTGAGTTACATGAAGTCAGAAAACACAGTGGATCAATGATTTTGGGAAAAGGAGTGTTGGGGATCTTGAAAGAAGAGACCTAGAAAACAGCTACCCATGCTAAATTGACCCAAGATTTTGTGGTTTCTAAATTTAATTTTGCATATTTCATTGCTAATCATGTATTGTAGGAAACTAAGTATATAAACATATATATATATAACTTTATTTGTAAATGCAGTTTCAGTTATGATAATTAAAATTATTTTTAATGAGGTATGCCTGATTGCTGTATAAGATTAGATGTACATAACTCATTTCATATGTTTGATTTACTTATTATATTTTATTTACAGTCAAAACTGAATTTATCCTATTGCTCTTATGAAATAGTCACGGGCATACAGCTTTAAATGAACAGGTCACTGTTACTATGCAACATCAGCTTCATTTTAAGGCATAAAGTTTGTCCCAACGTTTAAGAAGTGAGTGGATGGGAAGGTGGCTGAATGTGCAAACATCGCTATTGTAAAATGACTGTATGTAAAGCATAGTGCAGTGGAAAGAGGGAGGAAGGAGAGCATTTTTCTATTTCATGGAGTTAAGTAATTTCAACCATAAAGAAAAAAAAATCTTAGGAAAGAACACTGTTAATCACATTTAAAAGTCCATTAGAACATAGTCAACTTGCTGTTTTACTATTTACTTGGTTTATATGAACCTTTTTGCAAAATTCCATTGTTATTATAATGTGAATTACTTTGCACTGAACATTATAGTTGAGCTATAAAATTGCACAGAGTAACCGTTAGAGTTGTATTAAGAAATGATAACAATTGACTAGCATTATTAAAAAAATAAACTATCTCAGTATATAATAAAGTAGCTCTTCAGAGAAAAACTGAACAGTTTTCATTTTCATGATTGTAATTAAAAATGGAAGAAGCTCCTAGCAGTTTTTAAAGTTTTATAAATATTTAACAGAAGCAATGTGAATGTTTGTTATATTATTTTCTGGCTGCAGATTCCCAATTTTCCAGTCTTCATGATGTATAAGCAATATGCAAACAGTTAGTGAATAAAATTAAATTATAGGGAGAAATATCTTTAACACACCATGGGACCAAAAAAATTTACAGTGCTTAGAGGTTCCCAGTGAAGGCTGATATTTTACTTTTAATCAATTGCAGTACGTAGGAGAAGCAGCATTTTGTAAACCAAGTGGGAATGTATATTCATTTTTATAAAGTATGTCTATTACTCTCATTTCCTATATCAAAAGCAGTATATGAGCAGAAGTTCCTTTAACATGCAGAATCGCTGGTAAAATGAAGTCAGGAAAATGTCCATGTTTCACAATTGAATCACTTACCTTCTCAGTGAAGACTGTGAACAGCCCAAGTCATTGCAGTGTGGCTGAGAAGCAAGAAGCGACTCCTTTCATTTTGATTACTGCTGTCACTAACATAACACTGAAGTCACTACCACTCCAGGCTTAGTACAACAGCATTGTGATTTTGGCATCCGGTCTATAACTGCAGTCAAAATAAAGGCCAATAGGACAAAGGACATTGTCTCCATTAGCATCTACTTGGAAATTCTTTCCCCATTCCTTTTTCCTTACTGAGTCGAACTGCATACTCCTAATAATTGGAGTCTAAATAGGCCGCTAGGGATATAAATACAAGAAAATATTTCTCTTTGTTAGAAATCCTTTACTAGCTAATAGGATGCGAGTTATGCAAGAAATACCTTTCTATAAGGAACACAAGGAAATGTTTCTTTTTATTACATATTCTTAACTAATGATACAATCAGGATAGCCTGGACATGCATTCATGTTGCCGTTTTAGGCCTCTTCTCTCAATGAATAGAGTATTGAAAATATTCCACCTAGTCTCCTCTCCTAATAAGAAGGATGATCCCAACTACAAGAGGAGTATAGGACAATAACTCCTAATGCTACAAAATGGGGAATGTGAACTTACTGGAAAGACACATTTGGGATATATCTTACCAAGTAGTAATATACTATACTGACACAAGCATTTAAACAGTTTAACATGAAATTCCCTTTCCTAAAGTATCTGATTACTTTGCGTGAAATTGATGTTAGGCTAAACTATAGAAATTGTTGACTTAATCTGACATGTCACTTTGTGTGACCCCGTGGATTTAAAAGCTCACACAGCGGGTTCTTAGAACTCATTAATCTTATGAAAATGGTATGGCAGAGAAACAGAAAGTAAAAATCAGTGTAAGTTAAATCAATCCAAGTCAGTTCAGTTCAGTTCAGTCGCTTAGTCAAGTCCAACTCTCTGCAACCCTGTGAACTGCAGCACACCAGGTTGTCCATCACAAACTCAAGGAGTTTACTCAAACTCATGTCCCTGAGTCTGTGATGCCATCCAACCATCTCATCCTCTGTTGTCCTCTTCTCCTCCAGCCTTCAATCTTTCCCAGCATCAGGGTCTTTTCAAATGAGTCAGCTCTTCACATCAGGTGGCCAAAATATTGGAGTTTCAGCTTCAGCATCAGTCCTTCCAATAAATGTTCAGGACTGATTATCTTCAGGATGGACTGGTTGGATCTCCTTGCTGTCCAAGGGACTGTCAAGAGTCTTCTCTAACAGCACAGTTCAAAACCATCAATTCTTTGGTGCTCAGCTTTCTTCATAGTCCAATTCTCACATCCATACATGACTACTGGAAAAACCATAGCTTTGACTAGGTGGACCTTTGTTGGCAAAGTAATGTTTCTGCTTTTTAATATGCTGTCTACCTTGGTCATAACTTTTCTTCCAAGGATCCAGTGTCTTTTAATTTGGCTGTAGTCACCATTTGCAGTGATTTTGTTGCTCCCTAAAATAGTCTGTCACTGTTTCCATCACTTCCCCGTATATTTTCCATGAAGTGATGAGACCAGATGCCATGATCTTAGTTTTCTGAATGTTGAGTTTTAAGCCAGATTTTTCACTCTCCTCTTTCATCAAGAGGCTCTTTAAGTTCTTCTTTGCTTTCTGCCTTATATGTGGTGTCATTTGCCTATCTTAGGTTATTGATATTCCCCCAACAATCTTGATTCCAGCTTGTGCTTCTTCCAACCCAGCATTTCTCATGATGTATGTACTCTGAATATAAGTTAAATAAACAGGGTGACAATATACAGCCTTGACATACTCATTTCCCAATTTGGATCCTGTCTGTTGTTCCATATCCAGTTCTAACCAATTCTTTTTGACCTGCATATAGATTTCTCAGGAGGCAAGTGAGGTGGTCTGGTATTCCCATCTCTTTACAAGTCAAAGGCTTTCCTGCTGCTGCTGCTACTAAGTCGTGTCAGCCGTGTCTGACTCTGTGAGACCCCATAGATGGCAGCCCACTAGGCTCCTCGGTCCCTGGGATTCTCCAGGCAAGAATACTGGAGTGGGTTGCCATTTCTTCTCCAGTGCATAAAAGTGAAAAGTGAAAGTGAAGTCGCTCAGTTGTGTCCGACTCTTGGCGACCCCATGGAATGTAGCCCACGAGGCTCCTCCATCCATAGGATTCTCCAGGCAAGAGTACTGGAGTGGGTTGCTATTGCCTTCTCTGTTTGGCATAGTCAATAAAGCAGAAGTAGATTTTTTTTTGAACTCACTTGCTTTTTCAGTGATCCAGCTGATGTTGGCAATTTGATCTCTGGTTCCTCTGCCTTTTCTAAATCCAGCTTGAACATCTGGAAGTTCACAGTTCACATATTGTTGAAGCCTGGCTTGGTGAGTTTTGAGCGTTACTGCTAGTGTGTGAAATAAGTGCAAATGCGTGGTAGTTTGAGCATTCTTTGGCATTGCCTTTCTTTGAGATTGGAATGAAAACTGACCTTTTTCCAGCCTTGTGGCCACTGCTGAGTTTTCCAAATTTGCTGGCATATTAAATGCAGCACTTTCACAGCATCATCTTTTAGGATTTGAAATAGCTCAACTGGAATTCTATCACCTCCACTAGCTTTGTTCATAGTTATGCTTCCTAAGGCCCACTTGACTTCACATTCCAGGATGTCTGGTTCTAGGTGAGTGATCACACCATCATGATTATCTGGGTCGTGAAGATCTTTTTTGTATAGTTCTTCTGTATATTCTTGACACCTCTTCTTAATATCTTCTGCTGCAACCAAGTCATCAGTTGGCAAATATAGCAGACAAATCATTAAGTATTTATATTTACTTGACTGTATACTTGATCCATCTAAGTCAAGTTTTTACTATTTATCACATACCCATTAGTTCTAAAATGTGCTGTAAACAATCATGAATAAATTTGCTGATTATTCTGTAGATTCCTGGACTCCACACTTGAAGATTCAAACTTAGAGAATAAAACGTGATTTCTGGAAATTGGTTGAGGTAGGCAACACTTTTATAAACACTGCTAATTAGTATATAAGCAAATGCTGGACTTACAATAGGTATTCTGATAGTCAATTGAACTGAAACATGACAAATGAGAACTCTTATATCCTCAAATTACATTTCCCTGCCTTGTTTCTTATTTTGTTCCTCTGTTTGGTGCATCCTGTGCAGTTAACCATATTCCCAATTCCATCATTACTTTACCTGAAATAGTTATGAATTTTTAAAGAATAGAAAATAAAACTCAAAGTTTTTAGCCTTTCATATCCTCCTGGATGCAGTAAATTTTCCATCCTTATTTTCCTTAACTTCACAACATATGTTTTGTACACAAATCAATTTGGGCAACTTCTGGAACTTGTGTTCCACTGCATTTCTCTAGTATGTTATAGCCTCTGTCTAATATCTCTCCCATTTCTATCTTTTGAAGTTCTGTCTTATTCTCCAGGGCCCAACTCAAATGATGATTTCTCTAGAGTTTGACCTCTCTTGTACATTATGCCATTTTTTAAACCCTTTTATTTTATTTTTAATTTTTTTTTATTTTACAATATTTTATTGGTTTTGCCATACATCAACATGAATCCACCACAGGTGTACACGTGTTCCCCAACCTGAACCCCCCTCCCACCTCCCTCCCTGTATCCCATGATTTTTAATGTTGAAGATCTTTGTACAGTTTCTAACAGCCTCCATTAGAGAAAAATACCCTAGATTTGTGTAAATATGGTAACCACTAGCCGTATGCAGCTATTTAGATTGAAATTATTAAAATGGAATGACATTAAAAAGTTCAGTTTCTTCGTCACATTAGGCACATTTCAGTTGGATGGCAAAGATACAGAGCATTTCTATCGTGGCAGAAAGTTTTCAGTGCTCCCTACACTACAGGATTAAGATTCTCTCTCTTTTTTTTTCCCAAATGGATTTTAATGTAATTCCTTCACTGCTGCTGCTGCTGCTAAGTCGCCTCAGTCGTGTCCGACTCTGTGCGACCCCATAGACTGCAGCCCACCAGGCTCCCCTGTCCCTGGGATTCTCCAGGCAAGAACACTGGAGCGGGCTGCCACCTCCTTCTCCAATGCATGAAAGCGAAAAGTGAAAGCGAAGTCGCCCAGTCATGTCTGACTCTAGCGACCCCATGGACTGCAGCGCACCAGGCTCTTCCTTCCATGGAATTTTCTAGGCAAAAGTACTGGAGTGGGGTGCCATTGCCTTCTCCTAGTAATTAAGTTGTTGTTATGGAATGATGGCGGCCCCCAAACTTCTGGAGGAGATTCTATACAATAACAGAAACAAGTGTTTTCTACATATCATTATTGCACATCTCACACTTCAGCAAACAACAGAATCAACCGGAGGGCTTGTTAAAACAGATTGTTTTCCGCTACCCCTGGAGTTTCTGAGTCACTAGGTCAGAGCTGGAGTTGTGGATTTGCAGGATTTCTAACAAGGTCCCAGGTGATTCTGCTGCTGCTGGTCTGGAGAAGACAATTTGAGAATCACTGGTGTAAGCAGATTTATATATTTTTCCTCAAAATTCTTTGATTATTTTTATTTGAATTATTTGATCATTGTTTTATTTGAGTTTTGTATTTTGTACCTGGCAGCTTTTATTTACATAGCATACTTAAGTAAGTAGAACTCACTTTAATTCAAGATGTAATTAATAAGAGCTTACTAGGTCTCTGTATTAGAAGTATCTGTATTAGTAACATATTAGTATCCATAGACTAATACTATCCTTGTAGAAATTAGATCTAGCTGGAGAAATGACATGAAGAAAAAGGAAAAATACTAATCTCAAGATAGTATTGCCCATAAACATATTGAAAACACTTCTATATATATTATTCTGTTTAATCTGTACAATAACAGTCCACTAGTGTGGACATTGTCAAGTAATCCCGTTATTAGATGAGGAAACCTCAACTCAGGGGAGTCCATGTCTGAACAACATCATTGGATTAACATCTGTTTTGCATTGGACTAAATTAGGGCAAAACCTACAGCCATGACTTTTCCTTTAAATCAGTTTGAAAATGTTAATCACATTTTGTTTGAAGAATTCTAGTAATGACCTAGGCTAAAACATTATCAATTATTTTAAACTTCTCTAAATATTGTGACAACTTTTAAAACACAGGAATAAAATACATATTAAAAGGCTTTGGATAAAATCCTAGAGCTATTGGAAGTCTAGGGAGTTTATGGACTTTCCTTTAGAGCGATAAGGGTTAAGAAACCAGGTAATGTCATTTACAGAATGTATAGAGCTTCCAGCTTCCTTTATTTCTTCTGTTCTCTAGACAAATCACACACTTGAAGATTAGGAATGCACAAATGCTGGAGTGTCTGGTGAAAGCACTACCATTCAGATATAACATATGATATCCTACTGTGTTCCTTTGTCCCCAAGACAGTTATAATTAAATTAATCTTGCTGCCAAAACGAATGTAGCAAAATGGGTCAAAATCTTCATAAACCCTTAACAATCTGACAATAAATTAACAAACTGACTAATGTCTCTGTAGTGCTCGTAACATCTGGGACTAAAGGAGGAAAGATGAGATGAGAGCAGCAAAACATGTTGTTCCTTAATTGCTCTGTGGACTTTTTCTATAGTGGCTCATCCTCCCAATTCAATTTAAGTAAATCATTGAGCATATGGTTTGCACTAAATATAGAGCATCTGTGATACTCATTGCTACGCATATTTGCCACGCAGGTGTCTGATTTTGGACTTGTCACATGGACAGATGGGATTTTTCTGTTTGTCTTTTTTATTGGCAGTAGAAAGAGTAAGAGAGTTAACCCTAGCTACTGCTGAGACAGCTCTGCTTACAGTGAAGTGAGAGTCAATGCCTATCTTCTTTTCTTAGTTAAATTAAGGGATTAAAATTATGCTAGTAAAAATGTTTTAGCAGGAATAGTTGACTTTTCAGCATATCAGATAAAATGTTATATTCTTTTCTTCTCTTAGAGACACTTTAATGCATTTTTAAATGAATTATTACTGTAAATAGAGAATAAGATTGCTTATTATAAACTAGACATTTCTTAAGAAGGTTACAGGTATTTTAATATTTAATCTTTTTAACACTCCCATTCAGTTCAGTTCAGTCGCTCAGTCGTGTCAGACTCTTTGGGACCCCATGAACCACAGCACGCCAGGCCTCCCTGTCCATCACCAACTCCCGTAGTCCACCCAAACCCATGTCCATTGAGTCGGTGATGCCATCCAACCATCTCATCCTCTGTCATTCCCTTCTCCTCCTGCCCTCAAACTTTCTCAACACCAGGGTCTTTTCAAATTAGTCAGCTCTTTGCATCAGGTGGCCAAAGTATTCGGGTTTCAGCTTCAACATCAGACCTTCCAATGAACACTCAGGACTGATCTCCTTTAGGATAGACTTGTTGGGTTTCTATGCAGTCCAAGAGACTCTGAAGAGTCTTCTCCAACACCACAATTCAAAAGCATCAATTCTTCAGCATTCAGCTTTCTTTATAGTTCAACTCTCACAGCTATACATGACCCCTGGAAAAGCCATAGCCTTGACTAGACAGGCCTTTGTTGACAAAGTAATGTCTCTGCTTTTCAATATGCTATCTAGGTTGGTCATAACTTTCCTTCCAAGGAGTAAGTGTCTTTTAATTTCATGGCTGCAGTCACCATCTGCAGTGATTTTGGAGCCCTCTATTTCCCATGAAGTGATGGGACCAGATCCCATGATCTTAGTTTTCTGAATGTTGAGCTTTAAGCCAGCTTTTTCACTCTCCTATGTTGGTATAATTTGTATCCCCGTTTTAGAAATAGAAGCATTGAGGCAGATGAAATTTGACAAAGATACAAAATAATTAAGAGGTGGAACCAGGATTTGAACCCAGTTTGTTTGGCTCAAGAACATTATTTCTTTTTCTTTTCCTTCCAGTTGTGTTGAGATCATAGTTAACATATAGCACTGTCTAAGTTGTGAAACATAATGATTTGGCTTATATACATCCTGATATGATTAACACAATAAATATAGTGAGCATCTGTCACCTCATTTAGACACAAAATTAAAGAAACACAAAATAAATGTTTTTTCCTTGTGGTGAGAACTCTTAGGACTTACTCTATTGACAGCTTTCCTGTGTTACTTTCAGCAGTGTTAATTATGTATAACTGGAAACTTGTGTCTTTTAACCACCTCATCCAGTTCCCCCTCCTCACAACCCCCACCTCTCGTAACCACAAATCTAATCTCTTTTTGATCAGTTTATTTGTTTGTTAGTTTGTTTGTGTGTTTTTGAAATATATTTTTCTTACAACACTATGTTAGTTCCTGGTACACAAACAATATAGTGATTCTATATTTCTATATATTTCAAGTGTATAAGTCTAGTTACCATCTTCACCATATAAAGATATTAAATAATTACTGACTATATTCCCCACATTGTAAATTTCATACCTATGACTCATTTATTCTGTAATGGAAATCCCTCAATCTGTTACCTATTTTTCTCTTTCCTCCCACCGCATTCTTCTCTGTCAACTACCTGTTTGTTCTCTGTACCTATGATTCTATTTATTTAGTTATATTTGTTCATTTAATTTTATATTCCACATATAAGTGAAATCATGCAGTATTTGTCTTTCTCTATCTGACTCATTTCACTAAGCATAATACCTTCTAGGTTCATCCATAACGTCAGAAATGGCAAAATTTCATTCTCTTTCATGACTGAGTAATATTAGGTTGTATGGGCTTCCCAGGTGGCTCAATGGTAAAGAATCCTCCTGACAATGCAGGAGACATGGGAGATGTCAGTTCAGTCCCTGGGTTGGGAAGATGCCCTGTAGTAGGAAATGGCAATCCACTCTAGAATTCTTGTCTGGACAGGAGCCTAGAGCACTACAGTTTATGGAGTCGCAAAAAGTCGGACACAACTGAGTGAGCATGCAGTGTTATGTTGTGTAGCTCTCCCCCTAACGTCTTTATTAGTAATTTCCTCATAAGCTGCTCTTTTCCTATCTCTGCCTCTTAAGCCATATATTAGCCATTGTTCAAATATCTATGTATCTCCTTACCTCAGGCCATCAGCTTTCCAAGCAAAGGGAACATCTTGGTATATTTCCAGAAGTTCTGCACACTGGAGGCATTTATTTTTCCCACTTGGGTTATAATATTGTACATAGAGTTGTTTCCTCAAGCAGAAAAGTATTGTAGAATAGTAACTTAAGACTTTTTTTCATCTCATATAGTGACAGAGACTTCTGTGTGAAGCTATAAGATATAAGAAAGTTGGTGAATGGGAGAAGTAGGCAACAGTGATTACGAGCTGTCTGCTCCAGCTATTGGGCTCTGCTTTCAATAACTGCTTGAGATCACCTCATATAAAAACTTCCACTTAGTGAGTAAAGGGCTTCAAACTTTATGGGTTTGTGGACTAGATAGCATTCAGTATAGGATGGACATCACATGTCATATGTGTACATGCTGTTGATAGCCAGGTTTCATCATCTGCATGACTCCATTAGTTAGAATTGAAAGAAGAGAAAAATCTTAGAGAATTATCATGTACTACTAACAGGACTTTCCACAGTCTCCACAAGCCTTCAATTGCTGCAGATGAGTTTAGTGTCTGGGTTGTGAAGGCTAAGTGGTAAAGCTACTTGGACTACAGTATGTATAAGCCTTCCTTTCACTCTCTGTTCCTCTCAAAATTCAAAGGCTTTTGCTCAACTGAAAAATAGGTTGAAACAATATGTTCTATGAAAGAAGGAGCCTTTTTAAAACCACAGAAGCACTGTGCCTCTTTCTTAGTGATAGATAGAACAGATTGTGGCAAGCTGTCCTTTTAGTTTATGTTATAATTTTGTACCAAGATCACTGAGGGCTTCCTGGGTGGCTCAGTGGTAAAGAATCAGCCTGCCAATGCAGGAGAAGCAGGAGATATGGGTTCCATCTCTGGGCTGGGAAGATCGTCTAGAGGAGAAAATGGCAACTCCCTCCAGTATTCTTTCCTGGAATATTGCATGGACAGAGGAGCCTGACCGACTATAGTACATGGGGTTGCAAATAGTTGGACACGACTTAGTGACTACACAAGTACCAAGGTTACTGATCTCTCAGAAACTTTACTGATGAGCTGGATATGTTCAAGGGATTCATTTTCCACCATTTGCATTAGTGTGTTTTAACATAATGCCTCTCATCCCATAATGGAAAATTTAAAGCATATGTCTCAGTGCTTAAGCAGTTACAGTGTCCAGAATCATGCCACAGAATGGTCTATTGAAAACATCTGCATTATCACTGCTAGGGACAGCCTACATCAATACAAAGTCAATTATCTTGGTATCAAACACTGCATACTTCTGCTACAGTAATTGCATCCCCAAGGCGATGGCACCCCATTCCAGTACTCTCGCCTGGAAAATCCCATGGACGGAGGAGCCTGGTAGGCTGCAGCCCATGGGGTCGCGAAGAGTCAGACACGACTGAGCAACTTCTCTTTCACTTTTCACTTTCATGCATTGGAGAAGGAAATAGCAACCCATTCCAGTGTTCTTTCCTGGAGAATCCCAGGGACAAGGAAGCCTGATGGGCTGCTGTCCATGGGGTTACACAGAGTCGGACATGACTGAAGTGACCTAGCAGCAGCAGCAGCAGCAGCAACTTGATATGACTGCTGATGCTTTGAACATACTCTCTAAGATGGATGCTGCATAGCTTCTTCAAATCACTAGCTATAAATCAAAGATATACGTAAATTGTTTAAGCCAGCGCAGGATATGTGCCTGTACTATGACAGGGATCACGAATGTAAATATTGGGCATCAGTTCAGTAGCTCAGTTGTGTCTGACTCTTTGTGTGAATCGCAGCACGCCAGGCCTCCCTATCCATCACCAACTCCCGGAGTTCACTCAAACTGACGTCGATTGAGACGATGATGCCATCCAGCCATCTCATCTTCTGTTGTCCCCTTTTCCTCCGGCCTCCAGTCCCTCCCAGCATCAGAGTCATTTCTAATGATTCAACTCTTCTCATGAGGTGGCCAAATTGGAGTTTCAGCTTTAGCATCATTCCTTCCAAAGAACACCCAGGGCTGATCTCCTTTAGAAAGGACTGGTTGGATCTCCTTGCAGTCCAAGGGACTCTCAGGAGCTTCTTGAACACCACAGTCAAAAGCATCAATTCTTCGGCACTCAGCTTTCTTCACAGTCCAACTTTCACATCTATACATGACCACTGGAAAAACCATAGCCATGACTAGATGGACCTTGGTTGGCAAAGTAATGTCTCTGCTTTTAAATATGCTATCTAAGTTGGTCATAATTTTTCTTCCAAGGAGTAAGCGTCTTTTAATTTCATGGCTGCAGCCACCATCTGCAGTGATTTTGGAGCCCAAAAAAATATAGTCTGACAATGTTTCCACTGTTTCCCCATCTATTTCCCATGAAGTGATGGGACCGGATGCCGTGATCTTCATTTTCTGAATGTTGAGCTTTAAGCCAACTTTTTCACTCTCCACTTTCACTTTCATTAGGAGGCTTTTTAGTTCCTCATCACTTTCTGCGATAAGGGTGGTGTCATCTGCATATCTGAGGTTACTGATATTTCTCCCAGCAATCTTGATTCCAGCTTGTGCTTCTTCCAGCCCAGCATTTCTCATGATGTACTCTGCATATAAGTTAAATAAGCAGGGTGACAGTATACAGCCTTGACGTACTCCTTTTCCTATTTGGAACCAGTCTGTTGTTCCATGTCCAGTTCTAACTGTTGCTTCCTAACCTGCATATTGGTTTCTCAAGAGGCAGGTCATGTGGTCTGGTATTCCCATCTCTTTCAGAATTTTCCACAGTTGATTGCCATCCACACAGTCAAAGGCTTTGGCATAGTCAATAAAGCAGAAATAGATGTTTTTCTGGAACTCTCTTGATTTTTCCATGATCCAGCAGATGTTGGCAATTTGGCCTCTGATTCCTCTGCCTTTTCTAAAACCAGCTTGAACATCTGGAAGTTCATGGTTCACGTATTGCTGAAGCATGGCTTGGAGAATTCTGAGCATTACTTTACTAGCATGTGAGATGAGTGCAATTGTGCAGTAATTTGAGCATTCTTTGGCATTACCTTTCTTTGGGATTGGAATGAAAACTGATCTTTTCCAGTCCTGGGGCCACTGCTGAGTTTTCTAAATTTGCTGGCATATTGAGTGCAGCACTTTCACAGCATCATCTTTCAGGATTTGAAATACCTCAGCTGGAATTCCATCACCTCCACTAGCTTTGTTTGTAGTGATGCTTTCTAAGGCCTACTTGACTTCACATTCCAGGACGTCTGGCTCTAGGTGGGTGATCACACTATCGTGATTATCTTGGTCATGAAGATGTTTTCTGTACAGTTCTTCTGTGTATTCTTGCTACCTCTTCTTAATATCTTCTGCTTCTGTTAGGTCCATACCATTTCTGTCCTTTACTGAGCCCATCTTTGCATGAAATATTCCCTTGGTATCTCTAATTTTCTTGAAGAGATCTCTCGTCTTCCCCATTCTGTTGTTTCCCTCTATTTCTTTGCATTGATTGCTGAGGAAGGCTTTCTTATCTCTTCTTGCTATTCTTTGAAACTCTGCATTCAGATGCTTATGTCTTTCCTTTTCACCTTTGTTTTTCACTTCTCTTCTTTGGACAGCTATTTGTAAGGCCTCCCCAGACAGCCATTTTGCTTTTTTGCATTTCTTTTCCATGGGGATGGTCTTGATCCCTGTCTCCTGTAGAATATCAGGAACCTCCATCCATAGTTCATCAGGCACTCTGTCTATCAGATCTAGTCCTTTAAATCTATTTCTCACTTCCACTGTATAATCATAAGGGATTTGATTTAGGTCATACCTGAGTGGTCTAGTGGTTTTCCCTACATTCTTCAATTTAAGTCTGAATTTGGCAATAAGGAGTTCATGATCTGAGCTACAGTCAGCTCCTAGTCTTGTTTTTGCTGACTGTATAGAGCTTCTCCATCTTTGGCTGCAAAGAATATAATCAATCTGATTTCAGTGTTAACCATCTGGTAATGTCCATGTATAGAGTCTTCTCTTGTGTTGTTGGAAGAGGGTGTTTGCTATGACCAGTGCCTTCTCTTGGCAAAATTCTATTAGTTTTTGCCCTGCTTCATTCTGTATTCCAAGGCCAAATTTGCCTGTTACTCCAGGTGTTTCTTGACTTCATACTTTTGCATTCCAGTTCCCTATAATGAAAAGGACATCTTTTTTGGGTGTTAGTTCTAAAAGGTCTTGCAGGTCTTCATGGAACCGTTCAACTGCAGCTTCTTCAGTGTTACTGGTTGGGGCATAGACTTGGATTACTGTGAAACTGAATGGTTTGCCTTGGAAATGAACAGAGATCATTCTGTCGTTTTTGAGATTGCATCCAAGTACTGCATTTTGGACTCTTTTGTTGACCATGATGGCTACTCCATTTCTTCTGAGGGATTCCTGCCTGCAGTAGTAGATATAATGGTCATCTGAGTTAAATTCACCCATTCCAGTCCATTTCAGTTCGCTGATTCCTAGAATGTCAACGTTCACTCTTGCCATCTCCTGTTTGACCACTTCCAATTTGCCTTGGTTCATGGACCTAACATTCCAGGTTCCTATGCAATATTGCTCTTTATAGCATCAGACCTTGCTTCTGTCACCAGTCCCATCCACAACTAGGTATTGTTTTTGTTTTGGCTCCATCCCTTTATTCTTTCTGGAGTTATTTCTCCACTGATTTCCAGTAGCATATTAGGCACCTGCTGACCTGGGGAGTTCCTCTTTCAGTATCCTATCATTTTGCTTTTTCATACTGTTCACGGGGTTCTCAAGGCAAGAATACTGAAGTGGTTTGCCATTCCCTTCTCCAGTGGACCACATTCTGTCAGACCTCTCCACCATAACCCACCCATCTTGTGTGGCTCCACAGGGCATGGGCTTAGTTTCATTGTGTTAGACAATGCTGTGGTCCTAGTGTGATTAGACTGACTAGTTTTCTGTGATTATGATTTCAGTGTGTCTGCCCTCTGATGCCCTCTTGCAACACCTACCGTCTTACTTGGGTTTCTCTTACCTTGGGCGTGGGGTATCTCTTCACGGTTGCTCCAGCAAAGTGCAGCTGCTGCTCCTTACCTTGGATGAGGGGTATCTCCCCACAGCTGCCCCTCCTAACCTTGAACATGAAGTAGCTCCTCTAGGCCCTCCTATGTGCATGTAGCCACCGCTCCTTGGACATGGGGTTGCTCCTCTCGGCTGCCGCCCCTGGCCTTGGGCATGGGGTAGGTCCTCCCAGCCCCTGCCCCTGACCTCAGACGTGGGGTAGCTCCTCTCGGCCGCACTTGTGCACCATCACAGCTGCCCATGCTTCTGTGCCATTGCAGCTGCCCACGCTTATCTGCTTAGTGTCCCCAAAGAAGCATGCTGGGGAAGTCCTACAGGAAGCACAGATACCATCTGGGGATGCTGAGGGACCCACAAGTTAGGAGCCCCAAGGCCCCACTGACTTGGGCAGGGACATTAGCCAAAGCCCTTGGCCTCTCTGTGCTCTTACCTGGAACATACTGGGCATGGCCTGCTTCTAATAAGGACAAGACTTTCAAGGTAGAATGCTCTCCATCCATAGAAAGTGGTGAAAACACTGGGGTGCCAAAAGTCAAATACAGTTCCCTAGGGTTTTATCCACATCATTTAGTAGCACACATCATTCACCCAGCCAAAAACACAGTTATATGCCCTGATCTTTTTCTCATCCCTTTCTCTAATGTCAGTCTATCAGCAAGCACTGTTAGCTTTACTTCCAAATATGTTCTTCGGAAGTCTCTAGTTCTCCTTATCTTTATGAATCCCCTTCAAGATCACTGATACATCGCAGCACTGTTTATAATAGCCAGGACATGGAAGCAACCTAGATGTCCATCAGCAGATGAATGGATAAGAAAGCTGTGGTACATATACACAATGGAGTATTATTCAGCCATTAAAAAGAATACATTTGAATCAGTTCTAATGAGGTGGATGAAACTGGAGCCTATTATACAGAGTGAAGTAAGCCAGAAAGAAAAACACCAATACAGTATACTAACACATATATATGGAATTTAGAAAGATGGTAACAATAACCCTGTGTATGAGACAGCAAAAGAGACACTGATGTATAGAACAGTCTTATGGACTCTGTGGGAGAGGGAGAGGGTGGGAAGATTTGGGAGAATGGCATTGAAACATGTATAATATCATGTATGGAACGAGTTGCCAGTCCAGGTTCGATGCACGATACTGGATGCTTGGGGCTGGTGCACTGGGACGACCCAGAGGGATGGAATGGGGAGGGAGGAGGGAGGAGGGTTCAGGATGGGGAACACATGTATACGTGTGGCGGATTCATTTTGATATTTGCCAAAACTAATACAGTTATGTTAAGTTTAAAAATAAAATTAAATTAAAAAAAAAAAAAAAAAAAAAGATCACTGATACATTTGCCTGGACTTTGGCAGTTGCCTCCTAACTTGTTTCACTGTTTACACTCTTTCTCTTGTGAGACTTCTCATTTTTTACCAGAAGTAGATTGCTCTTTTAAACAAATAGTATTCAAATCATACCACCTCTTTACTTAAGAAATAAAACCAAGATCAAATCTTTTATTAACTTTCCATTTTTGTGAGAACTTATCCTAACTTTTAACAAGGCATGAAAAGTCCTTTGTGATTTTAGTCCTTACTCCCTCTGCAAACTCCACTGATGCCATTGTCTCCTCCTTCACTTTAACAGTAGCCACACTGATCTTCCGGCTTCCATCTGTTCTTCAGACATTTCAGAATATTCATCTCTGTGTTTTCATACTGCATTTGCTGGAGTGCTCTTCTCTCAGACTGCTATATAACTGACTCCTTCTATCACTCAACTCTCAGGTCAGATGCTCTCTCCATAGTGGAGTGGTGTCTGATCATTCCTTGTGAAGTATCTTCACCCCAACTGCAGTGGCTACTCTCCAAAGATAATCTCTGATGAACTACACTTTTCAATATTTATGCCTTTGTGTTGTCCCGTCTTATGGAATCTAGCCTGGCCCTGGGTTTCACTTTAGCCAGTGAAATGTGGCAGAGGTAACATGTGCCAATTTGGGGGCTATATCTTAAGAAGATCCAAACCTTTGTCCACCTTATGTGAAGAACCCACATTGGAAAAGATCCTAGTGCTGAGAAAGATTGAAAGCAGAAGGATAGTTTCTGGTCTTATGTTGAGATCTTTAATCCATTTTGAGTTTATTTTTGTGTACGGTGTTAGAAGGTGTTCTAGTTTCATTCTTTTACAAGTGGTTGACCAGTTTTCCCACCACTTGTTAAAGAGATTGTCTTTAATCCATTGTATATTCTTACCTCCTTTGTCAAAGATAAGGTGTCCATATGTGCGTGGATTTATCTCTGGGCTTTCTATTTTGTTCCATTGATCAATATTTCTGTCTTTGTGCCAGTACCATACTGTCTTGATAATTGTGGCTTTGTAATAGAGCCTGAAGTCAGGTAGGTTGATTCCTCCGGTTCCATTCTTCTTTCTCAAGATAGCTTTGGCTATTCGAGGCTTTTTGTATTTCCATACAAATTGTGAAATTATTTGTTCCAGCTCTGTGGAGAATACCGTTGGTAGCTTGATAGGGATTGCATTGAATCTATAAATTGCTTTGGGTAGTATACTCATTTTCACTATATTGATTCTTCCAATCCATGAACATGGTATATTTCTCCATCTATTAGTGTCCTCTTTGATTTCTTTCACCAGTGTTTTATAGTTTTCTATATATAGGTCTTTAGTTTCTTTAGGTAGATATATTCCAGAAACTATAAAACTCCTAGAGGAGAACATAGGCAAAACACTCTCCAACATACATCACAGCAGGATCCTCTATGACCCACCTCCCAGAATATTGGAAATAAAAGCAAAAATAAACAAATGGGACCTAATTAAACTTAAAAGCTTCTGCACAACAAAGGAAACTATTAGCAAGGTGAAAAGACAGCCTTCAGAATGGGAGAAAATAATAGCAAATGAAGCAACTGACAAACAACTAATCTCAAAAATATACAAGCAACTCATACAGCTCAACTCCAGAAAATAATGACCCAGTCAAAAAATGGGCCAAAGAACTAAATAGACATTTCTCCAAAGAAGACATACAGATGGCTAACAAACACATGAAAAGATGCTCAACATCACTCATTATCAAAGAAATGCAAATCAAAACCACTATGAGGTACCATTTCATGCCAGTCAGAATGGCTGCGAACCAAAAGTCTACAAGCAATAAATGCTGGAGAGGGTGCAGAGAAAAAGGAACCCTCTTACACTGTTGGTGGGAATGCAAACTAGTACAACCACTATGGAGAACAGTGTGGAGATTCCTTAAAAAATTGGAAATAGAGCTGCCTTATGATCCAGCAATCCCACTGCTGGGCATACACACTGAGGAAACCAGAAGGGAAAGAGACACATGTACCCCAGTGTTCATCGCAGCACTGTTTATAATAGCCAGGACATGGAAGCAACCTAGATGTCCATCAGCAGATGAATGGATAAGAAAGCAGTGGTACATATACACAATGGAGTACTACTCAGCCATTAAAAAGAATACATTTGAATCAGTTCTAATGAGGTGGATGAAACTGGAGCCTATTATACAGAGTGAAGTAAGCCAGAAAGAAAAACACCAATACAGTATACTAATGCATATATATGGAATTTAGAAAGATGGTAACAATAACCGTGTGTACGAGACAGCAAAAGAGACACTGATGTATAGATCAGTCTTATGGACTCTGTGGGAGAGGAAGAGGGTGGGGAGATTTGGGAGAATGGCATTGAAACATGTATAATATCATGTATGAAACGAGTTGCCAGTCCAGGTTCGATGCACGATACTGGATGCTTGGGGCTGGTGCACTGGGATGACCCAGGGGGAGGGTGTTGGGAGGGGGGTTCAGGATGGGGGGCACAGGTGTACCTGTGGCGGATTCATTTCGATGTTTGGTGGGGCTAATACAATATTGTAAATTTTAAAAGTAAAATAAAATTAAAAAAAAAAAGAAATCAGAAGGATAAGAAGGCAGCAGAGGATTAAATGATTGGATGGCATCACTGACACAATGGACATGAGTTTGAGCAAACTCTGGGCGACAATAAAGGACAGGGAAGCCTCATGTACTCAGTCTATGGAGTCACAAACAGTTGGGCACCACTGAATAACAACAACAGCAAATCTTAAGAAGACTCAACAGTTTCTGTTTTTGAGCTACCATGTAAGAAATCTGCTTTCCTTGTTGAAGTCCTATGGAGAGATCATCATGTACAGAGGTTTGTGGAACACACAGAGACTACATGGAAAGAGAAGGAAGCCAAATAGCCTCAGTAGGCCAACTAATCTTAATCTTTTGGATGTTTGTACCAAGGCAAAACAGTTATGAGTTAGCTCTTTTGAATCTTCCCACCCTGTTGAATCCTCCCATGATTGCAATTCCAGCTGCTACTGTATGTATCAGAAGCACCCAGCTGATCCCAGTCAATCAACAGAATCATAAGAGATGATAATATAGTTTACTTTTAAGCTACTGTGTTTTGAACTATTATTTTCTAAAAATATGATCAAACACCAGCATTTCTCATTTTTAGTAGCATTTAACTTACCTGTTGATTTGTCTTTTTTTTTTTTTAATCTACTCCCTTTCTATTGACTTTATTCACTACTGTAATCCCTAAAAACATGACTCAGTTCAGTTCAGTCACTCAGTTGTGTCCAGCTCTTTGTGTCCCCATGGTTTACAACACACCAGGCTTCCCTGTCCATCACCAATTCTCAGAGCTTACTCACACTCATGTCCATCAAGCTGATGATGCCGTCCAATCATCTCATCCTCTGTCATACCCTTCTTCTCCTGCCTTCAATCTTTGCCAGCATCAGGGTCTTTTCCAATGAGTCAGTTCTTTCCATCAGGCGGCCAAAGTGTTGGAGCTTCAGCTTCAATTTCAGTCCTTCCAGAAAATATTCAGGACTGCTTTCCTTTAGGACTGACTGGTTGGATCTCCTTGCAGTCCAAGGGACTCTCAAGAGTCTTCTCCAACACCACAGTTCAAAAGCATAAATTCTTCAGTGCTCAAATTTCTTTATAGTCCAACTCTCACATCCATACATGACTATTGCAAAAACCATACCTGTGACTAGAAGTAACTCAGTCAGAAAAGTAATGTCTCTGCTTTTTACTATGCTGTATAGCTTGCTCATAGCTTTTCTTCCAAGGAGCAAGTGTTTTTAATTACATGGCTGCATCACCATCTGTAGTAATTTTGGAGCCCCCAAAAATAAAGTTTCACTCTTTCCATTGTTTCCCCATTTGCCATGAAGTGATGGGACGGGATGCCATGATCTTCATTTTCTGAATGTTGAGTTTTAAGCCAACTTTTTCACTCTCCTCTTTCACTTTCATCAAGAGGCTTTTTAGTTCTTATTTGCTTTATACATAAGGGGGGTGTCATCTGCATATCTGAGGTTATTAATACTTCTTCTGGCAATTGATTTCAGATTGTGCTTCATCCAGCCCAGCATTTTGCATAATGTACTCTGCATATAAGTTAAATAAGGAGGGTGACAATATACAGCCTTAATGTACTGCTTTTCCCAATCTGGAACCCGTCTGCTGTTCCATGTCCAGTTCTAACCATTGCTTCTTGACCTGCATACAGATTTCTCAGGAGGCAGGACAGGTGGTCTGGTATTCATATCTCTTTAAGAATGTTCCACAGTTTGTTGTGATCCACACTAGTCAAAGGCTTTGGCATAGTCAATAAAGCAGAAATAGATGTTTTACTGGAATACTTTTGCTTTTTTGATGATCCAACAGATGTTGGCAATTTGATCTCTGGTTCTTCTGCCTTTTGTAAATCCAGCTTGAATATCTGGAAGTTCACAGTTCCCATACTGTTGAAGCCTGGTTTGGAAATGTTTAGCATTACCTTGCTAGCATGTGATATGATTGCAGCTGTTAGTAGTTTGAACTTTATTTGGCATTGCCCTTCTTCAGGATTGGAAAATGACCATTTCCAGTCCTGCAGCCACTGCTGAGTTTTCCAAATTTGTGGGCATATTGAGTACAGTGCTTTAACAGCATCATTGTTTAGGATTTGAAATAGCTCAACTGGAATTCCATCACATCTACTAGCTTTGTTTGTAGTGATGCTTCCTAAGACCCACTTGACTTCGCATTATAGGATGTCTGGCTCTAGGTGAGTGGTCACACCATTGTGGTTATCTGGGTCATGAAGATCTTTTTTTGTATAGTTCTTCTGTGTATTCTTGCTACCTCTTCTTAATATCTTCTGCTTCTGTTAGGTCCATACCATTTCTGTCCTTTATTGAGTCCATCTTTGCATGAAATGTTCCTTGGTATCTCTAATTTTCTTGAAGCGATCTCTAGTCTTTTCCATTCTATTGTTTTCCTCTATTTCTTTGCACTGGTCATTGAGGAAGGCTTTCTTATCTCTCCTTGTTATTCTTTGGAACTCTGCACTCAAATGGGTATATCTTTCCGTTTCTCCTTTGCCTTTAGTTTCTCTTCTTTTCTCAGCTATTTGTAAGGCCTCCTCATGCAACCATTTTGCCCTTTTGCATTTCTTTTTCTTGGGGATGGTCTTGATCACTGCCTCCTGTACCATGTCATGAACCTCTGTCCATCTAATTCCTTGAATCTATTTGTCACTTCCACTGTATAATTGTAAGGGAGTCGATTTAGGTCATACTTAAATGGTCTAATGGTTTTCCCTACTTTCTTCAATTTGAATCTGAATTTTGCAATAAGGAGTTCATGATCTGAGGCACAGTCATCTCCTGGTCTTGTTTTTGCTGACTGTACAGAGCTTCTCTATCTTTGGCTACAAAGAACATTATCAATCTGATTTTGGTGTTGACCATCTGGTGATGTCTATGTGTAGAGTTGTTTCTTCTGGTGTTCAAAAAGGGTGTTTGCTATGACCAGTTCATTCTCTTGGTAAAACTGTTACCCTTTTCCCTGCTTTGGGCCAAATTTGCCCAATACTCCAGGTATCTCTTAACTTTATACTTTGAGTTTAAGCATGCTAAAAACATGTTTAGCAGGGAATAAATACTCAGTACATATTTGATAAATGAATGGATGAATATGTTATAGTATTTAGAATATAGTAACTAATGTAAATCTCAACTAATTATACCTTTTTTAAAATTTTTATATCACTTCATTCTGCAGTTTTAGATATACAGAAACATTGATGTTCTCTGAATTTTGTTTGTAATTTTCTACTTTTTATAACATTTTGCATGCTATTATTTCTGTTCAAAATGCTCCTCATTTACATACTTTGTTGAGTGGTCTGACCTCTAAAACATAGTTTAGAAGCTACCTCTATTTTTTGTTTTAGTTATAAAGTAGACTAACTGGCTCATATAAAACCACAGTAAATATGATTTTATTACATAAATTAATAGCTGTACATTGTATAGTAAAGGCTAGGTGGTGGTGTCGTTCAGATGCTTTTTGGTGTCTGTTTGTGATCCCATAGACTGCAGCACATCAGGCTTCCCTGTCCTTCCCCATCTCCTGGAATTTGCTGAAACTCATGTCCCTTGAGTCAATGATGCCATCTAACCACACCATCTCTGTCACCCTCTTCTCCTTCTGCCCTAAATCTTTCCCAGCATCAAAGGCTTGGTGTACCTTGGCCTAATTGACATTTTGGCAGGCTAATATCCACTCCTACAAGTGTATTATACCAGATTTAAAATTATAAGTCAGCTTTTTAATTTATGAGAATTAGATGTAAATGTTTTTCAAAACATGAATTAAATAGAAATGCATCATAAACCTCAAGAATGAAAAAATTTAAGCATATTCTAGGTCTTACCTATCCTTGAAAAATCAGTTCAAAGTGAGACAACAGAGAAATTAGCTTAGAAAGCTGATATTTCATGTTAATATTTCTGTGATTATGTTCTGAATGGATCTGGCACATTCCTGTCACTCTATGGACTGACGTCCCCCACCATCAATCCATTTTTCTTTTTTTACCTTTCCCTCTGTAAATTCTCTTACAGTCTAAGAATAAAAGCATAAGGACATCACAATTCATTCAGTGAAGGGCAAATAACGAATATTTAAGACCATGAATGTTAAATTAATAAATGGAAGTGTATTGCACTATTAAAAAAAATGAAAGATCAAGCAAAGGAAAAATTTAAGGTTCTAATGAAATGCATTTTATAGAGAGTGTGTGGTAGCTGTGTTACACTAGAACTTATAACTTGAAGGATATCCCCAGGTAAGCCTTATGCTACAAGTCTGTTCTATTATGCAGGCTATTATGAGCCTCTGCCACAATTTTTATGACATTTTTATAGTCATTGACTATATATCTGACATTGAACCATCAGTAACTTGAATAAAATGAACAATTTTCACTCATCTTTTAGCATTCAGCATTCTATGATTTCCTGCAATACAAAACCTATTCAATCTTAAATATTAGACTGACTACCAGATGAGAAAGCAAAGGGGAAACATAGTAAATCCAACAAAGCAGAATACACAAACACTGGAGCTGTCCCTAAATGAAAGGATTTAGAGGAAAATCATGTTGTGAATAAATATCTCTAGTGATACATCCTATTAAATAGTATTTAAACTGCAATTCATAAAAGGATAGAACACAAAGAATGACATTATCTTGAACTACTTCTGCTTTAAAAACTAAGTGCTTTTTTCCCTTAAAATCATGAGCTAGAGCTTTATTTGATTTTCTGATTTTATTTTTAGATTCTGTCTTGCTAAGGCCAATTATCATCTAGAACAGTTTAAACACCAAACACATTCCAATCTAATCAAAGAGAAATACACATTAAACTCCAACATAATAAACAAAAATTCAAGATGAATTGAGAGGAACAAGTACAAAACCACTTTGAAAAAGACCTTGCAATATAATAACCTATTATACACCCACTTACATTTCACAGAAGCAATTAATAAAGTCAACAGAGGATCAAGAGAGATCTTCACAACAAAAGAATGTAAATCAAATACTGTCATGACATGTAATTTGATCATATTCCTTAATAAGACTCATCTTAATATATGCACAAGAACTTCATTTTTATTTTTTCTCGTTTAAAGAATACTTTAAGGAATTTCTTAATTTAAATAATTTGTTATAACCATAACTATTATATGCACCTAAATGAGGATTAATCTTTAAAGTTGTATGTGAATTGCTAGTTTATTCATGTACCATATTGTTTAGAACACAAAAGTACTACATTTTAATCTGTTTACATATTAGCAACTAAGTTAAGGAAAGGATGTACAGACTCAAAGTACGTGCATAATAAATGCACCTTGTTTGAAAACAGAATGGTCTGATGTGAGGTAGTATACATTCAAGGAGAATGTTAGGAGTAAAAGGAGATGGCAAATCATGTGTTGGGAAGCTTTTTTGTATTATTAATTAAAAAAGATAACTAAAGTCAATTGTCAAAAATAAGGATGTTTCAAGTGCAGCACAGGACAGAGAGAAAAGTGCAATCTGATTAAAAAAAAAAAAAAAAGACAGAGATATCTGATACTCTTGGCTGCTTTGGTTATGTCCCAAAGTCTTTCCTCTATGATTTTTCTTCTGGAACAAACATTAACATCAACTAACGTCTCCTCATCTCACTTTACTCCTCACGTTCCCCCTTCTTTTCGTATACTCTCATGGCCATCTCTACTACCTTTTCTGGATCCATGTTACTTTTGAATTTTGGCTGTAAGAGGAAGGAGTCTTTGCCTACAAAGGTAAAAAAGAATTGAATAAATAAATAAAATATGTAGCTCAGCTACTCAATATACATTTTGTTTGTTTTAATTGTATTTAGGCATAATCTTATGTAAAATTACTAAATGAGGGTTTCTTTAGTAATTGACTAAATGACTCACAACCCAGTTTATTTTTATGTAGGTCAGATGTTCCATTTCAACAAATACCCACCTCAAAAACTGCCTGTTCATCCTTCACATTTATAAACCAATTGTCATATACACAAATAAGCTCTTATATTATTATGACTTTTAATAGAGTATAAACAGAATGAACCTAATGGGTTTTTCTCTCTCTTTGCAAAGTTACATCTAAACAGTGCTGGGGAGACTATCCTGATGACAAGGACATTTTAAAAGTGCTTTCTGTTGATAAATTGTATATTGAAAAGTTGAAGGAGAGTGCAAGAAAAGACAAAGAAAGGAGAAAGGCTTAATAAATATTTTTCTTTTTTTCCACTTTTCCATTTTAAGTTTTATTGTATCAATTTAAAGTAGAATCTATTAAATTTTTTAACTTGTTCAGTGTCACTTTCTTTCCCCTTCCATTTTCCTTCCTTTTTCTTCCTTCCTTTCTTCCTTCCTTCCTTTTTTTCTCCCCTCTCTCCCTTAAATAGTTTAGTCTTTTAGAATAATTCTTTCAGGGATGAGAAGTGTCCACAATATGGAGAAGTAAAGATAGAAGATTCAATTCATTCTTGAGCTGTATGTGAGTCAAAGACTCAGTGTATACAAGGCATGACATCCAGAAACAGTGCAAAAAAGACAATCAGTAGTCCACATACAGCACTTACACCTGAGTATCTGGTGTGAAAGAAGGTTCTGACCTTAATTGACAACCTTTGTTTCTAGGATTTAACGCTTATTTAAAGATGAAGAAGTGAACTGGGCTTAATTGCTTTCATATTATAAAATAACTTTGGTCTTTGAACAAAACATATTAAAATGTGTTATTATAGATAATCACAGAGATTACAAGCCACTGTCTAGAGAAATATTTATATTTAGATAATGTTACACTCTATTCGTATGTACATGGAAATATAAATGCTTAGATAATTTTTATGACTAATTATCAGCAAATTTTTTCTTGTCTAATTGTTAGCCTTTAGGCATTTATTTATAGCAGAAAATAGAGTGGAATTGAATGTTAATTTTAAATAATGAAAATGATTTGAATACATTTTTTAAGCTAGAATTTACTTTCACGTATAATGAAATATATTACAGTGTTATTATAACAAGTATATTATGTGTTTGCTAGAAAGTAAGTAAAAGGAAAGAAAAACAAAGTAATCATGATTTGAAAACTGAGTTACCTTTAGACATTGCTCACAAAAAATCAGCAGTTCTCCCATCCCCACCAGCCAAATCCACACTGCCAAATCCACACAGGCTTCAGGAGTAACAGGAATTATATCACACTCTTCAAGGGATATGATTCATCCCAGTGTGCTTAGAATGAAAAACACATAAAGGACAAATGGGGTGACATATGCTAAATCCTCTAGACACCCTGCACTAGCACAATCATCGGGCCCAACTTGATTTCATGAAATATTGCACATTTATTTTTGCCAAACAGGATAATAACAAAGAATTATTTGGGGAAAAGATAAAAACTAATACTTTATTTCAATCTGAAGCAAGGTTTTTTTTTTTTTTTTTTTTAATTTTTTTAATACTACCTTGAAACAAAGAGCAAGCAAACAGCACTTTTTGAATTTCGTGATAGATGCATTAGAAATTTCAATAATGCAATTAACTTTATCCCTACTATACAACAGTCATATATTTAACATACTTCTGAAAACATAGCCTCAAAGCACAAACTATGAATTAATCTTTTTTAAAAAAAATTTAAAGCATGACATGTAGAATATTGAAAGAAAGGCACTAACTGTAGAGCATCAGATGAGCAAAGTGAATAGAAAATCAACTCAATTCATCCTACCATAGTCTACATTGTCTGGGTGGTTTCAAGCTTTGCCCGTTTAAAGAGAACAGCTATATTTCCTTGCACACAGGCTTAAAAAGAAACTTAATTCATTAACAGCAATTGTTATTATAAAGAATACTTATGGTACAAAGATTGGATGCCTAGTTATGTTTATACTGCATAGTGTTTCCCTTTTTTAGGTGTTAAGAATACAAATACAAAAAGACATCTTAATATATTACGATAGATTCCTTACTTTGTAAGAGATATTCTGCCAGTTATCTTACAAAAAAATATATAGTAATTACCCAAATATGTCCAATATCAAATTATTCTATACGTAAAAATAAAAGAAAAAGCAAGGAGAGAAAACTAAAGTAATGAGAGGAAGCATAAATACTTACATTTCAGTATTTAATCCAATCTGTGTCAATATTTCTGAGTGATATAAGGATCCAGTTTCATTCTTTGCACGTGGCTTTCCAGTTTTCTAACACCATTTATTGGAAGAGACTATCTGTGTGTGTTCTTGGCATGCTTGTCAGAGAAGTTGACCACAAATTTGTAGATTTACTGCTGAACTCTGTTTTGTTTCATAGATCTATATGTCTATTTCAATGCCAGTAACATACTGCTTTGATTATTATCACTTTGTAATACAGTATGAAATCAAGACAGGTAATAGTAAATTTGCAAAATTAAGGATATTGTATATCAAGGTATTTTGTTTCCATATCAAATTAGAGATATGGAAGCAAAAACTTTCCAACAATACCAAAATCCTCAATGTTTAAATGTTCTTTATTAGTCATAAGCTTAGACATTGTATTAGTCAGGATTCTCTCATAGGATGTAGCTTGCACAATAATGGAGGTCAGAGAAGTATAACAGTATGATACCTGTAAGCTGAGAATTCATTGTAATTCAGTCTGATTCTAGTGGCCTGAGAACAGTGGAAATAATTGTCTTAACTCCCTGTTTCTGATCAAATGTTGAAACCCAAGAACTCTGGTGACATACAAGTGCAAGAGAAAACGGACTTCCCAATTTAAAAAGAGAACAAGAAATCACCCCTTCTTCACTCTATTTTCCATTCAGATCGCCAACAGATTGGATGATTGCTTATCCACATTGGTGGGGCCTCCTCTCTTCACTATGTCTACTGAATAAAATGCTAGTGTCTTCCAGAAACAGACTCACAGACATACACAGATATAATATTCTACTGGCTACCTAGTCATACCTTGAAAAGTGTAAGTGAAAGTTGCTCAGTCATGTCCAACTCTTTGCAACCCCATGGACTACACAGTCCATGGAAGTCTCCAGGCCAGAATACTGGAGTGGGTAGCTGTTCCCTTCTCCAGGGGATTTTCCCAACCCAGGGATCAAACCCAGGTCTCCCACATTGCAGGCGGATTCTTTACCAGCTGAGCCACCAGGAAAGCCCAGTCATACCTGAGGTCAGTCAAATTAACATAAAATTAACCATGACAGGCATTTCCAGCTGTGGCTTGTTGCAAAGTGTTTGGTTCGGACACCTGCTACAGTGCTTCTTGGCATCTTACCTACTATTTTGGATGTGTCTTCTATGTGACTTGAAGACTATCATTTAGCTATCTTGAGTGCATTCTTGGTTGTTTATTACATTACTTGAATAATCTTTGTATAGTCTTTGTGAAGGAGAAGAATAAAATGTAATTATTTTCATCCTCTGAGACAATTTTTTTTTCCTATTTTGTGCCTTTCACGATCCAAACAATTGCTTTTAGTTTTAGTCCTATACTCTTTGTGTTCTTTCTTGTTAGAGTGTTAGAGTGTTTGTATCACATCATCTATCTGTGTTACTTTGTTAGTATCTATGCCCAAATTGCCATGCTGAGATGAATAATCCATTGACTGGTGTATTTAGATGTGTATTAAGTACATCCTAAAGTGAAAAAAATATATAAAACATCATACTAAAAGGATAATTTATCTACCAAGCTCTTTAATTTAACTGTGATTCAGCTTAGTGTAATTTTTTGAAATATCTAGAGCAATTAAGCGGTTCAAGATTAAAATTCACAGTTAATTGTAGTACTATCATAAGTGTATTTTAAGACTTGCCCCCAGTAAATTTCTACAGAAGTTTGAAGACACGGTAGCGATGATTAATAGAATGTTTTTCAAATTTTCATATTTGAGTAAGTTGTCTGTAACCCAAAACATTTCTTATAAAAATTATGTCAAAAGATGGTAACAATAACCCTGTGTACGAGACAGCAAAAGAGACACTGATGTATAGAACAGTCTTATGGACTCTGTTGGAGAGGGAGAGGGTGGGAAGATTTGGGAGAATGGCATTGAAACATGTATAATATCATGTATGAAATGAGGTTTGATGCACGATACTGGATGGTTGGGGCTAGTGCACTGGGATGACCCAGAGGGATGGTATGGGGAGGGAGGAGGGAGGAGGGTTCAGGATGGGGAACACATGTATACCTGTGGCAGATTCATTTTGATATTTGGCAAAACTAATACAATTTTGTAAAGTTTAAAAATAAAATAAAATTTAAAATAAAAAAAAACACTGTTGTTTAAATTCTCAGTATTCCACATGTAAATTATTTTACATACCGTGTAATCTTCATACAAGTCATTCTGAATCTGATTTACAGGCTTTCTTAAGTTTTCTAAATCTTAATTTAGAAAATTAAATAATTTAGAAATCTTAAATAATTAAGTAGATAATTAAATCTGTATACCTGTACCCAAAGCAGGTTAGTTACTGTGGTAGATTTGAAAAAGCTTCCAAGAGCAACAAGTTCTGGTTAGATGTCCTCAAAAACAGATTTTGATAGAAGGTGACATTTTTGGCAGCAATTGACTGTAAATGGCAGTAGATAATCAGAGGAAGGATTTGTTTTTAAATCAAATATTTGTAATAAACAACTGGCTGTATTAATAATTCTGGATAATCAACATGTGATAGGAAATAACAATAGTCCATTTTGACATATAAAAAAGTTTCTAACGTTGTAATTTTTTTTTAAATTTCCTTGACACACTAATAGTCCTCTAGAATAAACTATGCTTGTTAATAAAATCATTGTATTTCAATGAGGTAAGAATATGTCTAGCCTTCCAAAATTAAATCAATTTTGTCATCAAATATCCACAGAGACTCTGATGCTTATGAATTTTAGAAAGTTGTAATTGATTTTCGAACTTCTAACAAATCTAAATCGTATCAAATGCAGAGCAGTTTTTCCCCCCTGAACATATTTTGGTCCACTCAATCTAATATTCTTTAATTTGAAAACAGTATAACAAGGATAACATCATAGTTAGAATGGAAAATGATGAAGAATAATCACTAAAAAAATGACAGATCAATTTGATGTTAAAACCCTTCAAGAAGTAATCCATAGAGACTAGCCAAACCATTGAGTCTCTCAAATAATAATCAAATTAGGACTCCAAGAGAAAATTAAATTTGTTCGAACAGAAGTTTTTGTTTGTCTTTTCTCCTATAAGGTTCTCAGTAGACACTCTATTTTACTTATTTCTTCATGTTTGTCAAGGTATTTTGAAGAGTAAGCACATGCCTGATACTTCACTTTATGCAAAGAAGGAAAGGCCAGATGGCAAAATAATGAAATCTTACTATTTCAACTGTACAACCACAATTCTAGATTCCCCACCACAAATTCCATTTGATGCCAGATAATACCCTTTGTTGATGACAAAATCCTGGGTCTAAACTCTTATCTGGTACTCATCTCTTGAATTCAGCTGGGTCACAGATGAAAGAAAATGATTCTTTTGAAACCTTTAGACTAGTCCTTAGACTTTCAGAAGACTGAGTTCCTTACTTGATGCCTCCTTTTCTGAAGACTCATACACCATGGTCTTAGCACCCTAGATTTTATTATACTGACTATAAAAGGATAAAAAGTAGAGGGTACACTATAAGGCAAGTTTCTCCTTAATATTTAAAGCACTGAAATGCTAATTTCAATGTGTACATTCTATGTGCTGTATGCTGGTTCAGCTTATCTTCAAAAGCCTGCAGTGAAAGCAAAAGATATTCTCATTAATTGAATCAGCTACATTGTAGAAATAAAAATGATGCTTCATAAGGCAATTATTAAACCAAATAAACTTTTTAGGTCCTCCTTCCTTTATAATCCCTATACTTTCTTTGTTTGCCCCACATAATACTCCATCCCTTAGTACCTTAATCTTCCATTCATAGGGTTGCAACTGAGTATGTCATTTACTAAAAGAAAGTGTAAAATCACTTTTCAGCTACCTTTAGCTGTGTGATTTTGGATACAGTTTTAAAATTTGCTCTTTTATTCCTCTTTATAAAATAGAAATTATGTAACTAAATTAATAGTTAAGTAGTACGATTTCTGTTACATGGTTAATGTGGTATTTTACATATACTAAGAACCAGTTAATTTTAGTTATTTTTATTGTTATTCTTTTTGCTCTGTTTCTTGCACGAACACCATTAAGAGAAGTTTTCAAACATAAGCTCCAGAAAAAAGATGTGGTTTCATGTAAGAAATTATAATTTCTTCTAACTAACAATATTGAGAGCTATTACTAACTATAGTAGTAGTGCTCATTCGCTCAGTCATATCTGACTCTTTGCAACCCCGTGGATGTAGTCCACCAGATCTCTTCCCATGGAATTTTCCAGGCAAGAATACTAGAGTGGAATGCCATTTCCTGCTCCAGGGGATCTTGCCGATACAAGGATTTAATGCACATCTGTTATGTCTCCTGCATTGGCAGGTGGATTATTTACCACTAGCACCACCTTACTATGATTCTAATTTAATTTAGGGGTCCTAGAAACTCAAGCCATTCATGAAGTTCAACTTTAATAACTTAGTAGGACAGTGGTCTGCATATCTTTCTGCCATATCCTAATCCATATATTTGGTGGCAATTTTTATCTGTTTTTTTTTTTTCATTTTATTGTATGCATGCTTATCAACTGATTAATCTTCTTTAGAATCGGGAAATATATAAATGCATTATTTGATTTATATAATACTCCTCTGAAAGAGCTGAGCATTTCAGAGATAGGACTTAAACTAAATTTCTCTAATGTTATCTAATTAGTGTCCTTGATGTTTGGGGTAGAGTGAGTGAAAATTGAACATTTATTCCTCTGAAATTAGTGAATCATCCACTCTTAGCCTTCCCAGCAAACTCAAATCAGTGTAAGGAAATCAGCAGCTAGATAAATTTGTGCATGGTATCTCATTTTAAAGAGTGTAGGAGATAATTTTCCTTTAAACAGAGATAAAATTTTGTTTACTGAATAAAGTAAAAGAAAAAGAAAAGAAAGAAGCAAAACTAAGATATTTAGTTACTGTTACATGAGAAAGTCCAGAACATAAAGTAATTGTTTGGCCTCTCTTTCAAACTATCATATATGTTCATTCCACAATCGTATTCTTCAAATTTGAATTTTATTTTTTTAACCTTTTCCTCAGAAACATGCAGAAGTTTCTTAAATTCCCTAACAAAAACAATGTGAACATATCAACAAAATAGTATTTTATATAAGCTTAAAAATATAATTTTATGTTATCTGTTTAAAGTATTTCCATAATTAAGTCATAAAAATCAGTTTGCAATTGACCCCACACATCATATTGATTCCTGCTTCTGAGACCTCTGGCAGCTATCTCTATACTTATCACCTTTTGCTTCACCACATAATATCTTTTCAAAGTACTTGTTTAAGAAGCTTACCAGCAACCTTTCCTGAAAAATCATACCCAATTCTAAATATAATCATTTTAGATTGCCACTTGCTCTTTCTTTTGACATCAACATGTCAGTTGCCCTCATAGCTCACTTGGTAAATCAACTGCCTGCAATGCAGGAGACCCAGATTCAATCCCTGTGTCGGGAAGATCCCCGACAAGGAAATGGCAACCCACTCCAGTATTCTTGCCTGGAGAATTCCACAGAGGAGCCTGGCAGGCTACAGTCCATGGATCGCAAGAGTCAGACATGACTTAGTGACTAAACCACCAAACCATTAAAGATGGAAAAATAACCATGAAGAGGAAGAAAATAATATATTTACATCCTAAACTATAAAAATCATTTATATGCTCTTGGGACATTTAAGTTGAGACTCACAAAAAAGAACCAATATTTATTGACTGCCTATTATTAATATTTATCAGATACTGCTAGAATTCTAGGGTAATATTTTTATTTGTAGTTAAAGAATATGTTTCCATATTATATAACATGAAATAGAACTATTTGTCCAAACAAAAATCCAAGACAAGAAAAACAAAAAATTATTTGTACCCATATATTTCTATCCTAATTCCTTCCTCCTACAGGTAACAGATTTAGTTACTTCAACTGATTCTTCCATTAGACTACTGATCTCTATAGTCCTAATTAACAAACCCATGTTTTAAAATGTTTTTACATATAGGTATTATCTACTGACATTCTTTTCTAGTTGGTAATGTAATGCACATTCTCTAGAAAAAATATCCTTAGTCTACCACCCCATCAGAGTTCAAACTGCCAACATCCACTGGATCATCAAAAAAAGCAACAGAGATCCAAAAAAACCCATCTATTTCTGCTTTATTGATTATGCCAAAGCCTTTGACTGTGTGGATCACAATGAACTGTGAGAAATTCTGAAAGAGATAGGAATACCAGACCACCTGACCTGCCTCTTGAAAAACCTATATGAAGGTCAGGAAGCAACAGTTACAACTGGGCATGGAACAACAGATTCTTTCCAGATAGGAAAAGGAGTACGTCAAGGCTGTATATTGTCACCCTGCTTATTTAACTTATATGCAGAGTACATCATGAGAAACTCTGGGCTGGAGGAAGCACAAGCTGGAATCAAGATTGCCGGGAGAAATATCAATAACCTCAGATATGCAGATGACCCCACCCTTATGGCAGAAAGCTAAGAAGAACTAAAGAGCCTCTTGATGAAAGCAAAAGAGGAGAGTGAAAAAGTTGGCTTTAAAGCTCAACATTCAGAAAACGAAGATCATAGCATCTGGTCCCATCGCTTCATGGCAAATAGATGGGAAAACATTGGAAACAGTGTCAGACTTTATTTTTTTGGGCTCCAAAATCACTGCAGATGGTGATTGCAGCCATGAAATTAAAAGACGCTTGCTCCTTGAAAGGAAAGTTATGACCAACCTAGACAGCATATTGAAAAGCAGAGACATTACTTTGTCGACAAAGGTCCATCTAGTCATGTATGGATGTGAGAGTTGAACTATAAAGAAAGCTGAGTGCCAAAGAATTGATGTTTTTGAACTGTGGTGTTGGAAAAGACTCTTGAGAGTCCCTTGGACTGCAAAGAGATCCAAACTGTCCATCCTAAAGGAAATCAGTCCTGGGTGTTCATTGGAAGGTCTGATATTAAAGCTGAAACTCCAATACTTTGGCCACCTGATGCAAAGAGCTGACTCATTTGAAAAGACCCTATGCTGGGAAAGATTGAGGGTAGGAGGAGAACGGGATGACAGAGGATGAGATGGCTTGATGGCATCATCGACTCAATAGACATGAGTTTGGGTGGGCTCTGGAAGTTGATGATGGACAGGGAGGCCTGGAGAGCTGCAGTTTATGGGGTCACAAAGAGTCAGACATGACTGAGCGACTGAACTGAACTGAACAATCCCACCTCCACACAAGTGACCTTTTAAAATATCTTAGCAATCTTGTGGTCAACATAATTTTAGTCCATGCAAGTAGTCTATGATCCCTAAAATCAAATGATTTTTCAAAGTTCAATAATATTGAAAACCTTATAAGCATTCCAGGGAAGTTCCGTTTTTTCCCACCTCATTAAATATTCTATGATGACAGGGACTTTATGGACTCAAAGCAAATAGTAACATCATTGATATTCAATGAAAGTAAAAGTGCCATAAATTCAAAATTCTGTTTTCTGCTGTTTAATTTAGAGTATGAATTAGAGACATGCTATTATTTGAAGATCAACTGAATACCATGTAGCATACCTTTAACTCCAAGAAGCCTAAGATCTTATGGATTAAACTACTCAGTTTTCAGGATCCATGTATTTGGAGCAGTATATTGTAACCTTGACCTTGAAGAATCACTTTCATTTTCTGTGTTGCAGACTTAATCAATGGCAGCTACAAGATACAGCTGCATTAAAACAGGGGTTTTATTTCCTTTACCCTTGCACTTAAAAATATTGTGTATGAGTATTTCCTCTAAAGTCCTACTAGGCAATTAATTTGAACTCATTGCTGGGATTATTTTAGAGTAAACAGTAAAACATTATCTAATCATATATTTTAAAAAATTCTTGACTGCTAAGATCTTCAGAAATTATACATATCCATTGACATTCATGGAGCCAAGGCTGCATGATGCTAGAGCAGTGGCTGTGTGGTGCTGCAGCGGCTGTAAGGAGATACCCCATGCCCAAGGGCAGAGAAGCCCCAGCAAAATGGTAGGAGGGGCAAAATCTCATTTAGAATCAAACCCCATACCCATCAGAGATGCTCAGAAGGCTCAAACATATGTTGTGCACACCAGGACTCAGAGATCACACAGACACTGAGACAGAATTGTGTGTGAATGTCTCCTGAGAAGGTACAGGTCAGCAGTGGTCTGCTGTGGGCCAGGGGCTCTAGGTGCAGTAAAGCTGGGTATTGCATAAACCTCTTGGAGGAGATCACCATTAACCCACCATAGACCCAAGAGAACTTACACAGGACTGGGGGAACAGACTTTGGGAGGGCACAAACAAAACTTCAGCACACTGGGATCCATGAGAAAGGAGCAGTGACCCCCAAGAGACTGATCCAGACTTGCCTGTGAGTGTCCAGGAGTCTCTGGTGGAGGCATGGGTCAGCCATGGCCTGCTGCAGGGTCCGGGGCACTGAGTGTAGCAGTGCCTGCATGGGACCATTTGAAGAAGGTCAACATTATCTTCATTACCTTTACCATAGTTTGGCCTCAGTTAAATTAACAGGGAAGGAACACAGCCTCCCCCTTTCACATAAAATTGGATTAAATGTATATTGCGCATGGCTCAGGACATCAGAACAAACACAGTTTCCCCCTCAGTCAGTTTCTCCCATCAGGAAACTTCCTTAAGCCTCTTATCCTTCTCCATCAGAGGGCAAACAGTCTGAAAACCAAATCCAAGTTTTCGACTCTTGTGACCCCACTGACTGCAGCACACCAGTCCTCCCAGTCCATCATCAGCTCCTGGAGTTTACTCAAACTCATGTCCATTGAGTCGGTGATGCCATCCAACCATCTCATCCTCTGTCATCCCCTTCTCCTCCCGCCTTCAATCTTTCCTAGCATCAGGGTCTTTTCAAATGAATCAGTTCTTCACATCAGTTGGCCAAAGTATTGGAGTTTCAGCTTCAGCATCAGTCCTTCTAATGAACACCCAGGATTGATCTCCTTTAGCATGGACTGGTTAGATCTCCTTGCAGTCCAAGGGACTCTCAAGAGTCTTCTCGAACACCACAGTTCAAAAGCATTAATTCTTTGGTGCTCAGCTTTCTTTATAGTCCAACTCTCACATCCATACATGACTACTGGAAAAACCATAGCCTTGACTAGATCAACCTTGGTTGGCAAAGTAAGGTCTCTGCTTTTTAATATGCTGTCTAGGTTGGTCATAGCTTTTCTTCCAAGGAGCAAGTGTCTTTTATTTCATGGCTGGAGTCATCATCTGCAGTAATTTTGGAGAACCCCAAAATAATATCTGTCACTGTTTCCACTGTTTACCCATCTATTTGCCATGAAGTGATGGAACCAGATGCCATAATCTTAGTTTTCTGAATGTTGAGCTTTAAGCTAATTTTTTCACTTTCCTCTTTCAGTTTCATCAAGAGGCTCTTTAGTTCTTCTTCGCTTTCTGCCATAAGGGTGATGTCATCTGCATATCTAAAGTTATTGCTATTTCTCCCAACAATCTTGATTCCAGCTTGTGCTTCATCTAGTCCAGAATTTCTCATGATGTACACTGCATATAAGTTAAATAAGGAGGGTGACAATATATAGTTTGGACATACTTCTTTCCCAATTTGGATCCTGTCTGTTGATCAATGTCCAGTTCTCACTGTTGCTTCTTGGCCTGCATACAGATTTCTCAGGAGGCAGATGAGTTGGTCTGGTATTCCCATCTCTTTAAGAATTTTCCACAGTTTGTTGTGGTCCACACAGTCAAAGGCTTTGGTGTGGTCAATAAAGCAGAAGTAGATGCTTTTCTGGAACTCTCTTGCTTTGATGATCCAAAGAATGTTGGCAATTTGATCTCTGGTTCCTTGGCCTTAGGTAAATCCAGCTTGAACATCTGGAAGTTCATAGTACGCATACTGTTGAAGCCTGGCTTGGAGAATTTTGAGCATTTCCTTGGTAGCATGTGAGATGAATGCAAATGTGCGGTAGTTTGAGCATTCTTTGCCATTGCTTTTATTTGGGATTGGAATGCAAACTGACCTTTTCCCGTCCTGTGGCCACTGCTGAGTTTTCCAAATTTGCTGGCATATTGACTGCAGCACTTTCACAGCATCATCCTTTAAGATTTGAAATAGCTCAACTAGAATTCCATCACATCTACTAGCTTTGTTCATAGTGATGCTTCTTAAGGCCCATTTGACTTCACATTCCAGGATGTCTGGCTCTAGGTGAGTCATCACACCATCATGATTATCTGGGTCATAAATATATTTTTTGTATAGCTCTTCTGTGTATTGTTTCCACCTCTTTTTAATATATTCTGCTTCTGTTAGGTCCATACCATTTCTGTCCTTTATTGTGCCCATCTTTGTATGAGAAATTCTCTTGGTATCTCTAATTTTCTTGAAGAGATCTCTCATCTTTCCCATTCTATTTTTTCCTCTATTGTTCTGCATTGAGGAATGCTTTCTTATTTCTCCTTACTATTCTATGGAACTCTGCTCAAATGTGTATATCTTTCTTTTTCTCCTTTGTTTTTCACTTCTCTTCTTTTCACAGCTATTTGTAAGGCTTCCCCAGAAAGCCATTTTGTTTTTTCCATGGGAATGGTCTTGATCCCTGTCTCCTATACAATGTAGTGAACCTCCGTCCATAGTTCATCAGGCACTCTATCTATCAGATCTAGTCACTTAAATCTATTTCTCACTTCCACTGTATAATCATCAGGGATTTGATTTAGGTCATACATGAATTGTCTGGTGGTTTTCCCTACTTTCTTCAATTTAAATATGAATTTGAGAATAAGGAGTTCGTAATCTGAGCCACAGTCAGCTTCTGGTCTTTTTTTTGCTGACTGTATAGAGCTTCTCCATCTTTTTCTGTGAAGAATATAATCAATCTGATTTCAGTATTGACTGTCTGGTGATGTCCATGTGTAGAGTCTTCTCTTGTGTTTTTGGAAGAGGGTGTCTGCTATGACCAGTGAGTTCTCTTTGCAAAACTGTTTAGCCTTTGCCCTGCTTCATTTTCTATTCCAAGCCCATATTTGCCTGTACTCCAGGTATTTCTTGACTTCCTACTTTTGCATACTAGTCCTCTATAATGAGAAGGACATCTTTTTTGGTGTTAGTTCTAGAAGGTCTTGTAGGCCTTCATAGAACCATTCAACTTCAGCTTCTTCATCATTATTGCTTGGGGAGTAGACTGGATTAAGGTTTAGCATGATAAAAATGTCTGTACTTAGAGATTGCTACTAAAAGTATTTATTTGGTTTTGTTACCAGAGCAGGGTATCAGAAAACTAAAAATAATATATCCATTGCAGTGTAACAAAGTATTCCAACATTTAGCAGCTTAAAAGAAACCCCTAGATTTATCATCCAACAGCTTCTTTGGGTTAATAATGACCTAGCCAAGTGGTCTGACTCTTGGTTTTTCATAAAGTTCAAGTCAAAGACTTCAAAGTATCAGCCAGAGATTCAGTGCTTGACTAAGACTAAGGATCTATTTCCAAGAGAGTTGGTTCCCATGGGCTTTCCTCACCACGTGGCCCTCTCCAGCAGGTTGTCTCACAGCCCTCAGTGCAGGCAGATAACTTTCCCCAGAGTGAATTGAGAGAGGAAAAGAGAGACACAGATACACAGAGAGATGGAGTGAGGATATAAAACATGGACTGATTTTATGGGATATTTTTATTTTTCATGCTATAAGTATCACACATCACTTCCATTCATATTCCATGATCCAGATCTAAGATAGTTCAGTTCAGTCGCTCTGTTGTGTCTGACTCTTTGTGACCCATGAATCGCAGTATGCCAGGCTTCCCTGTCTACCACCAACTCCCAGAGTCTACCCAAACCCATGTTCACTGTGTCAGTGATGCCATCCAACCATCTCATCCTCTGTCATCCCCTTCTCCTGCCCTCAATCTTTCCCAGCATCAGGGTCTTTTCAAATGAATCAGCTCTCTGCATCAGGTGGCCAAAGTATTGGTTTCAGCTTCAACATCAGTCCCTCCAATGAACACCCGGGACTGATCTCCTTTAGGATGGACTGGTTGGATCTCCTTGCAGTCCAAGGGACTCTCAAGACTCTTCTCCAACACCACAGTTCCAAAAAATCAATTCTTCAGTGCTCAGCTTTCTTCACAGTCCAACTCTCACATCCATACATGACTACTAGAAAAACCATAGCCTTGACTAGACAGACCTTTGTTGGCAAAGTAATATCTCTGCTTTTTAATATGCTGTCTAGGTTGGTCATAACTTTCCTTCCAAGGAGCAAGCATCTTTAAACTTCATGGCTTCAATGACCATCTGCAGTGATTTTGGAGCCCAGAAAAATAAAGTCCGCCACTGTTTCCACTGTTTTCCCATCTATTTGCCATGAAGTGATGGGACCGGATGCCATGATATTAGTTTTCTGAATGTTGATGGTTCAAAAATCAGTAAAAGAGGCTGAAAATTTAAATTGTAACTCCAGATAAAAAAAGTTTATTTCTTACAACTAAAATTTCTCTTCCTACTTGTCCATGTACTTTGATACACTTATTCATAATTTATGCTCATTTAATGTAAAATTCCTACATTAGTTCAAGTTCCATGAAGGTGAAACTAGCATTTCTCTTATAATTTATGACACAAATAACTGTTCAGAAAATATAAATAAAGGGCAAAAAGATTCAACTGAATTAGAAATATGAATACATAGTTAAATGTTGGTTAGAATACATAATAAATATTGGGATTTCCAGTTATTGCTTCCAAATTTTGCATGATAGATAGCACACATGTGTGTATATATTTAAAAATATACATTTGCATTATTATGTATTATATATGAGTATGCATATATTGTATATTATGCATGTGTGTGTGATTGTATAAGACATTAGTCTGAAAGCAGCTTTTTCATTTAACTCTAAGCACAGATATATACATGATACATATTGTCTATGATGTTTGATATTTACTCACCCATCCAGTAGGTGCTTCACATGCTTTATCTAACTTCATTCCCAAAAGAACCTTATAGTATAAATAACCCCATGGAGAAACTGAAGCACAAGGAGTTTTTTGAAACTTGTCATATATCATGCTTTTAAATAGTAGAGCAGAGATTCAAGCTTTCATTGTCTCATTCCTAAATCTAAGTGCTGAACCATTCTGCTAACCTATCTTACTTTAGCAGAGGTTCTACCTAGCTAAACACTTACTGTGATCCAGACACAGAGTAAATATGTTGTTGATATATATTATTTAATTATCACAATTTTATAATACATAATGGTATCCCCATTTTTCAGACTCTGTAAATGTGACTAATAAATTTTGAATATATCCCTGAAAATTACAGAGTAGCAAGCGAAAAAGCAAGTATTTAAATTCATATCTTTATGACTCAGAACCAGGCTTCCAACTGCAACACTTTACTGCAATAATGAAGATATCTCTATTTGTAATATTTTTGCTAAATAGAACAACTAGTTAAATACCCAGTGTTTAATTTATCACATTGTTGGGTTCAAAATATTGATTTTAAGGAAATAAACCAAAGAAATTGTTGTGTATTCTTTTGTATTTTTGTATGCCTAGAAATTTCCCTTTTAGTTGTTGATTTATTTAATTCACTAAGACTTGACTTAAATAAGTAAGCTTTCTTACTTTTAGAATCCAATAAGATCAGATCAGATCACTTGCTCAGTCGTGTCTGACTCTTTGTGACCCCATGAATCACAGCACACCAGGCCTCCCTGTCCATCACCAACTTCCGGAGTTCACTGAGATTCACATCCATCGAGTCAGTGATGCCATCCAGCCATCTCATCCTCTGTCATCCCCTTCTCCTCTTGCCCCAAATTCCTCCCAGCATCAGAGTCTTTTTCAATGAGTCAACTCTTCGTATGAGGTGGCCAAAGTACTGGAGTTTCAGCTTTAGCATCATTCCTTCCAAAGAAATCCCAGGGCTGATCTCCTTCAGAATGGACTGGTTGGATAAGGATTTGCTAAATACTGAGACGCAGTACTTCACAAATTTGTTGCCTTCAAAATATTGATATTTAATGGATAATACTTTCCCTGGTACAGGAGGTAAGTAATATGAGGCATACAGATAAAAGTAGAGTGATTGTAAAGGCTAAAGAATCAACTTTTTTTTCAGTAATTATTACCTGAGAATTTTGTCAAGAAACAATATAATTGTCTTTGGCAAGAATTAATGTTGTGAGGTTAATATGTAAATTCAGAATTAAAATATGCTGAGATATTTTCTTATTCTTTTAAGTCATAGCATTTTTTGGCTGCTCAGTCGAATTCCTTTTCACTGTGGTACAGGATGCACCCTTAATAAGGTAAGTAATTATTTATTCTACACAGGAAGTGATGTGATGATGGATGCACAGCATTGGAGTACACATCTTGATGAATTTCAATTAGGGCAATTTTAAGGAATTCATGAATTAAGCTTGAATGATGTAGACTTTGGAATCAAAGAGATTGGACTTGTATCTTTTTTGAGGTGGAGCTTAAAACAGCAGCAGATTTTTATTTTTCTCAAAATCTGTAATTTTGTTGTTGTTGCTCTAAAGAGATAGCTCATCTCTGCTCTGTGAAGAATCACTGAGAGACTTACATGGGTGCAGAGTCTACTTTCAAGTGGCTCCTGTACATGGTTGGGAATTTGGTGCTGTTGTTGGCTGGGAGCCCAGCCTGGGCTTTGCTCCACAGGACTGGAATTTCCTTACACCATGTTCTGGGAGCAAGCAGAGACAGAAATGCAAGTCACCAGCCTTTTAAGGACCAGGCCTGGAAGCCTGTTGACTATCATTTGCATCATATTCTATTGGTCATGCAGCCATGGAATCTATCTAGATTCAAGGGAAAGGGATATGGGTCCCACCATCACCATCTCTATTCCTCTGCCTCCAACTCCAGCCATTTCATGTGCCCAGATTCCTACCATAAAACAAATGATTATCAATGGACTTGTATCTTGACTTGCCATTTATTAGCTTTGTCCCCAGGATAAGTTACTGAACATCTCAACTTCACTCTCTGTGTATATAAAATTATCATTCCTGCATATTTAGAATTGATCAAAATATTATTAATATCAGGCACTTGATAAAATTTGCTTCCTTTCTTTTTTAATCCTTCAAAATCATTACTTCAGATATCTGAAATATTATATCCTCAACTTCCACATTCATCTTTTCAAAACTGAGAAATCATCAATCCCATGCAGAGACTTTAGTTTTAGTCCTAATAACATCTTAGCCTCACAGGAGATATTTTGGAAGTATTGACTCCACATCAAAAAAAGGAGCCAGTCATCTTTTATATTCTTCAGGGATTGAGAAGAAGAAATCATTCCATATAAAATGTCAAGCTGAACATTTCCATTACAATTTTCAAAAAGCCCGTGCAAACTGGGACCAAGAATTGAGTCAGAATTTAGATCTGTAAAAGTAACTTTCTCTTTTCTACTTGCAAGTTTAGAATTACAAAACATCTCACTCCAAAGATGTTGCTTTCAGCATCTGGAGATATTTTATTTCATCAAAATTCCTTCTTCCCATATTTTCAACTTTTTTTTGTTGTTGTTGCTGCTTACTTTGTGTTAAAGATAAAGTGAAAGTGAAAGTCGCTCAGCTGTGCCTGACTCTTTGCGACACCATGGACTATACAGTCCATGGAATTCTCCAGGCCAGAATACTGGAGTGGTCAGCCTTTCCCTTCTCCAGGGGATCTTCCCAATCCAGATCTCCTGCATTGTATGCATATTCTTTACCAACTGAGCCACAGGGAAGCCTGTGTTAGGTAAAAAATATATCCAAATTGCTCTCATTTGAAAATAAACATAACTCTCTTAACCTCATCTTTTCTTCTTAATCCTACTGTGTCTTTCCCATTGCCTTCCTGTTATCGTTTAATGAGCAAGTGGTCTACTTTCTCAATTTTGTTTCCATGTCCTTTTGCCTTTTCACTCCATGAAATCTACTTCTGGCCTGATATTTACAGATGCCTTCTAATTGTGAAATTCAAAAGCTAATTTATTTTTTATATCTCAATCTGTTTCACACTCTCACTTACTTTCAGTCCTACCCTGACTTTTGCGCAAGAGGTTTTTTTTCCTCTTTTCCTGCCTTTCTAACTCCTCTTTGCACATCATATTATGTTTCTCTGACTTCTGCTCGCAATGATTTTCTTTGTACAACCTCATCAGTTCCCTAGACATCGAATTATCCCCAGTATACTGATGGTTAACAATACTGTTGTTCCCAAACCCAGAACACCCTTTTGAGCTCTAAATTTATATACCTGATTTTCTACTGGATGATTCAACCTGCATGTGAAATGGACATCTCAGGTTCAAGATGATAAAAATTGAATTCATTCTTTCCTCAGATTTGCAGTTTTTCTCCATTTTAAAACTGTTTAAATCACTGAGATAGCTTCCAAAGACAAAAACCAGTATTTGATATATTCCATATCCCCATCCACCTTATTCATCCCTTTAGTCATCAAAGCATGTATATTGGCTGCCCAGTTTATACTTTCTACTGTGCTGGTTGCTTGGGATATAATGATAAGCTAGATAAATAGTAACTTCTCTCATAGCCCTTAGGAGCTAGTTAGAAGAAGGTAGACAATGGATAAGTAACAAAATAATTTTAGATGATGGAAAGTAGCAAAAATATTAAGCATAGTGGGTAAAAGGTACATCATTTATGTCTCTGAAAAAAAGTTAACATTTTTAAAGTGTATCTCCCCAATATGGTGATATTAGGAGGTGGAGCCTTTGAGCAGTAATCAAGATTAGATGAATTTATAAGAGTGGAGCCCACACAAGTACAGTTAGTGTTTTTATGAGTCATGAGAGATTTCCCTTCCTGTGTCTGCTCTCAGCCATGTTAGGATCCAGCAAGAAGTTGGCAGTCTACAACCCAGAAGAGGATTCTAATCAGAACCCAGCCAGGATGGTACCCTGATCTCAGTCTTGCAGCTTCCTGAACTATGAGAAATACATTTCTGTTGTTTATAAGCCACCCAGCCTGTGGTACTTTGTTATAGCAGCCTGAGCTGATGAAGATAGCTGTCAACTCAAGATCTCTCCTCAGTTCATGAAGGATGCTGGACTTCAGCCATTGAGTCTAAGTTCCAGACGGCAGAAAACAAAGCAGAGAAAAGACAGAAGAGGTGCATACCATAGGAGTTAAAACCTTTCAACAACGTTCCTGAAGACACCAAAAATCTTGTTCCTTTAATTCTAATTGGCTACATCATGCTGAAAGGAATGCTATCCTTTTGGCATTTCCATTGCTACTTCAAATGAAGTCGTGTTATTAAGGAAAGCATGACGGGAGGAGCAGGGCAGGCAGATGTCTCTGCCACCTAAAAGACATTGGTTAGCCTTAGTTGGGTTGAGGGGAGCTCTCTGAAGGAGTAGAATCTCCGCATATATTTTTAATCATCATATACTACTAGTTTCATCCTTTCAACAAACCATTTTGAACTAGCCTCTATTCCCTTCCCCCCTGCCCTCTATTAGTAAAAGTCCTCACTGCTTCACCCCTCTCTTACAGCATCTTCTCCCAGCTAGTCTCCTGTCTCAAGTCTGATCAACACTGAATCAGCTCCTCATGATGCTGTCCAAAAGCATGTTGAGATACAAATCTGATTCTTGAACTTCCTTGATGAAAATATTTTAAGGATTTCCATTGATTCAAGGCATTATCTACATAAATCTTTCAGGAAAATCTCCATGATCACCCAATGTTTTACTTTTTTCTCCTTCTTCCCCTAAATTCTAACCTCTAGGCATGAATAATAGCTTTAAAAATGTGAGTGTTTCTCATCCCCCCCAACAACTATTTGAAAACCATTGACTTTCAAGTATAGCCTTCTTTTATCTATTTCTAGAAAATAGATACACACTTATTCTTTATAATTCACTCAGTTGTAACTTATTTGTTTAAGCTCTTCCTGAATACCATACTTTCACACCATGTCCCTAATTTTAAACATAAAAAACATTGCTGAAGCTCTAATACTTATTATTAATTTTTATTGCTCCAACTACTGATCTGCCATCATAAACTACAAGCTATCTGATAGTAAGGATTATGGCTTTTATTTCTGAATCCAATTACCTCTTCCTGAGCACATTTTGAATACTTAGTAAGGTTTTCCTGAGTGAATTAAATTCATTAGCCTACCAGGCTGAAAATCTTAGTTATTTTCTGCTCTTAACCAATTCTTAGTGATGGCATCACTTTCTATTTATGCTATTTCTACAGCTCCTTTTCATCTATCCTATTTATTACTTCAACTATCTATTTCTATGTTCAGCACATATTTGAATCATTACAAGATCATAAATTGATTTCCTTTCCTTTATTTTCTCACCATCTTGATTGTTTTTATTTGCCATTGACACATCACATATATTACCATAATACTGGCACCAAGTTTAAATAATCCCCAATTACTCAGTTAAGTTCATTTATCATAGCATGACACTTACAAGTTTTAAAGAATTAGTTTTGTATTCTCTTAGGCTCATATTTTATCTTCACCTCTGCCTCTGCTATCCCATCTACCTTCTGGTCTTTGTCCAAAGGGGCATCTCTAAGAAGAAGGCATCACTGAGCATGAGGCATTCCATCAGAGAGTTCAGTTTTGTGGATGGTGTGGTGGTACACCTTGGGGATGTGAGTGAGGTCAGTGGCACATAAAGCAGATGACCCAAAAGGCCCTGAAAGTTTCATGGGAGACTGAACTATTAGGTAGACATGACAGGCTGGTTCCAGCAATGCATTTTTCCATTAAAACTTTATCTGGAAAGGATGAGGTGGGGCAGGGGGTTCTAATTTGAAAGTGAATTTAGGCATTGTTATTTTATGTGATGCTAAGGAAGGAAACCCTTGTCTAGGACTGAGACAGAAGGAAAAAAAAAACATAAAAAAGATAACTTAGTGATGGATTTTTAAAGTGTTTGTTTTGGCTGTTTTTAAAACCTCACTTAAATATGTTTGCAGATTTTAAAATAGTATTGATCTAACCTCTTTTGGAGATTCTTCTATAAGAACTCATATGTAGTTCTTAAGTACATAACTGTACCCTACAATGTTAATTTTATTAACACGTAGTGATATAAATATTATATATATATAATTATATATACATAACATGCAGCAAATATATATTATATATTTTATTAACATGCAGTGATATAATGCAGTGATGCATTATATAAAAAACATACACAATTTTTAAAAAGCTGTGTGTGAGATAGACTTTAATGTATTGCAGCATGTGTGAAATAAAATAGTCTCTTAGTAAAAGAAATCCACAGGAATCTTAAGAGATCATGCACTGGTTTTTCATTTTTGGTAGCAGAGCATGCTTTGCCTTGCCAACAGGAGAAAAAAAAAAAATCCTCCCTCAATTCCCCCTGGGGTTTTGCTTTATCCTGTAGCAACAAAACATCATCTGTCTCTCCTAAATTGTCAGAGTGATAAAAATGCTTTTAAATGCACCTCTCCTTCAAAACCAAAGGTAAATAGTCCCTCTTCCATGAAGTTGTCCCTAAGCTCATCAGCCAGACTGATCTCACCCACCAGTTGTCCCATAGTATTTGGTTTGTACATTTTGAAATTTATCAAACTCTCTTCAATTATATTTGGTTATTCCATATCGGTCCTTCTACTTCTGTAGTAGTCTTTAGACGTTCAGTTAGAAATATTTAGCTCAGTGTCTTGCGCTAGGCCTAGTGCATTGTCTGGGACACGATTTTTGCCCTGAGGCAGTACTCTACTGATTAAACACCTGGAGTCTGGGGTCTGGTTGACTGAAGGTGACTGCTGACTCTCTCCTCACCAGCAGTGCAACCTTAGGCAAACTGCTTAAGCACTTTGTTCTGTGAGTCTCTTTATCTCTAAAATGGAGAGATATGGATACACATATAATAGGATTGTTTGAAGTTAGAAGTGAGATAAATGGATACAATAGGCAGAGTTTGTGTACTTATTAAGTAGCCATAAATATTACCCATTGTTATTACGTTTTTTTTGAATTGATATAACATGTCAGGCCCGTGAATCAAGGCAAATTGGAAGTAGTCAAAGAAGATATGACAAGAGTGAATGTCGACATTCTAGGAATCAGCAAACTGAAATGGACTGGAATGGGTGAATTTAACTCAGATGACCATTATATCTACTACTGCGGGCAGGAATCCCTCAGAAGAAATGGAGTAGCCATAATGGTCAACAAAAGAGTCCTAAATGCAGTACTTGGATGCAATCTCAAAAATGACAGAATGATCTCTGTTCGTTTCCAAGGCAAACCATTCAATATCACGGTAATCCAAGTCTATGCCCCAAGCAGTGACACTGAAGAAGCTGAAGTTGAACGGTTCTATGAAGACCTACAAGACCTTTTAGAATTAACACCCAAAAAAGATGTCCTTTTCATTATAGGGGACTGGAATGCAAAAGTAGGAAGTCAAGAAACACCTGGAGTAACAGGCAAATTTGGCCTTGGAATACGGAATGAAGCAGAGCAAAGACTAATAGAGTTTTGCCAAGAAAATGCACTGGTCATAGCAAACACCCTCTTTCAACAACACAAGAGAAGACTACACATGGACATCACCAGATGGTCAACACCGAAATCAGATTGATTATGTTCTTTGCAGCAAAAGATGGAGAAGCTCTATACAGTCAACAAAAACAAGACCAGGAGCTGACTGTGGCTCAGATCATGAACTCCTTATTGCCAAATTCAGACTTAAATTGAAGAATGTAGGGAAAACCACTAGACCATTCAGGTATGACCTAAATCAAATCCCTTATGATTATACAGTGGAAGTGAGAAATAGATTTAAGGGCCTAGATCTGATAGATAGAGTGCCTGATGAACTATGGACTGAGGTTCCTGACATTCTACAGGAGACAGGGATCAAGACCATCTCCATGGAAAAAAAATGCAAAAAAGCAAAATGGCTGTCTGGGGAGGCCTTACAAATAGCTGTCAAAAGAAGAGAAGTGAAAAGCAAAAGAGAAAAGGAAAGATATAAGCATCTGAATGCAGAGTTCCAAAGAATAGCAAGAAGAGATAAGAAAGCCTTCCTCAGTGATCAATGCAAAGAAATAGAGGGAAACAACAGAATGGGGAAGACGAGAGATCTCTTCAAGAAAATTAGAGATACCAAGGGAACATTTCATGCAAAGATGGGCTCACTAAAGGACAGAAATGGTATGGACCTAACAGAAGCAGAAGATATTAAGAAGAGATAGCAAGAATACACAGAAGAACTGTACAGAAAACATCTTCACGACCAAGATAATCATGATGGTGTGATCACCCACCTAGAGCCAGACGTCCTGGAATGTGAAGTCAAGTGGGCCTTAGAAAGCATCACTACAAACAAAGCTAGTGGAGGTGATGGAATTCCAGTTGAGGTATTTCAAATCCTGAAAGATGATGCTGTGAAACTGCTGCACTCAATATGCCAGCAAATTTAGAAAACTCAGCAGTGGCCCCAGGACTGGAAAAGATCAGTTTCATTCCAATCCCAAAGAAAGGTAATGCCAAAAAATGCTCAAATTACTGCACAATTGCACTCATCTCACATGATAGTAAAGTAATGCTCAGAATTCTCCAAGCCTGGCTTCAGCAATACGTGAACCATGAACTTCCAGATGTTCAAGCTGGTTTTAGAAAAGGCAGAGGAACCAGAGATCAAATTGCCAATATCTGCTGGATCATGGAAAAAGCAAGAGAGTTCCAGAAAAACATCTATTTCTGCTTTATTGACTATGCCAAAGCCTTTGACTGTGTGGATCACAATAAACTGTGGAAAATTCTGAAGAGATGGAATACCAGACCACGTGATCTGCCTCTTGAAAATCTGTACGCAGGTCAGGAAGCAACAGTTAGAACTGGACACGGAACAACAGACTGGTTCCAAATAGGAAAAGGAGTATGTCAAGGCTGTATATTGTCACCCTGCTTATTTAACTTATATGCAGAGTACATCATGAGAAATGCTGGACTGGTAGAAACACAAGCTGGAATCAAGATTGCCGGGAGAAATATCAATAACCTCGAATATGCAGATGACACCACCCTTATGGCAGAAAGTGAAGAGGAACTAAAAAGCCTCTTGATGAAGGTGAAAGTGGAGAGTGAAAAAGTTGGCTTAAAGCTCAACATTCAGAAAACGAAGATCATGGCATCTGGTCCCATCGCTTCATGGGAAATAGTTGGGGAAACAGTGGAAACAGTGTCAGACTTTATTTTGGGGGCTCCAAAATCACTGCAGATGGTGACTGCAGCCATGAAATTAAAAGACGCTTACTCCTTGGAAGGAAAGTTATGACCAACGTAGATAGCATATTCAAAAGCAGAGACATGCCTACAAAGGTCTCTCTAGTCAAGGCTGTGGTTTTTCCTGTGGTCATGTATGGATGTGAGAGTTGGAATGTGAAGATGGCTGAGTGCCGAAGAATTGATGCTTTTCAACTGTGGTGTTGGAGAAGACTCTTGAGAGTCCCTTGGCCTGCAAGGAGATCCAACCAGTCCATTCTGAAGGAGATTAGCCCTGGGATTTCTTTGGAGGGAATGATGCTGAAGCTGAAACGCCAGTACTTTGACCTCGTCATGAGAAGAGTTGACTCATGGGAAAAGACTCTGATGCTGGGAGGGATTGGGGGCAGGAGGAGAAGGGGACAACAGAGGATGAGATGGCTGGATGGCATCACTGACTCAATGGAGTTGAGTCTGAGTGAACTCCGGGAGTTGGTGATGGACAGGGAGGCCTGGCGTGCTGCGATTCATGGGGTCGCAAAGAGTCAGACACGACTGAGCAACTTAACTGAACTGAACTGAACCTTTAGGAAGCTAAATTTAAATATATCTTCTTTCTCTCTTTTAAGGCTAAACTCAAGGTTCAGTTTATTTTAAAATTGTCTTAGATGCTACTATCTGTATAAAATTGTTTTGTTTCACTGAGCCCTTGTAATGTTTACAGCAGAGACATCAAACCAAGCATTTAGTTATGAACAGCTCTGTCTTACTCTCTGATTATTTTGGATTTGCTCCCCATTTTATATTATAATACAAGTTCTGTGACTCAGTTGCACCTGAACTGATACTGGACTGCTGCTGCTGTTGCTGCTGCTAAGTCGCTTCTGTCATGTCTGACTCTGTGTGACCCCATGGACTGCAGCACACTAGGCTCCTATGTCCATGGGATTTTCCAGGCAAGAGTACTGGAGTGGGGTGCCATTGCCTTGGTAAACTCAATTTCTAGCTGACAACTGACAGAAAAGAAAATAAAGAAGTTTGAGTTTAGGATGCTTTCCCATTTTATTTTCTCTTTTCCCCTAATCTTCTACATCCCCAGAACTTCAAGCCATGTATCTTCCAGTTTGGGACATGGTGTCCTCTTGATTAACAATGTGGTCAAGCTTAAAGACCATTCTGTCCCTTGTGTTGGGTAGAAAGTACATGTAACATGATAATATCTCACGTTGGAAGGGCTGTTACAGTTCTATCCTTAACACTGATTACTGTGCTTCCTGTGAGGGAGGGCCCTCTACCAAGTTACAGGTCATTCCCTTTTGAATTGGCTACACTAGGTCTTCCTTGCTGATAGGGCTTTTTCTCTAGTTATGGAGAGCAGTGGCTACTCTCTAGTTGTGATGCACAGGCTTCTCATTGTGGTGGCTTCTCTTATTGCAGAGCATGGGCTTTAGGGCTCGCAGGCTTCACTAACTGTTGCAATTGGGCTCAGTAATTTTGGCTCGCAGGCTCTAGAGCCTAGGCTCAATAGCTTTGGAGCATGGGCTTAGTTGCTCCATGGCAAGTGGGATCTTCCCTGAACAGGAATCGAACCTGTGTCTCCTGCATTGGCAGGTGGATTCTTTACAACTGAGCCACGAGGGAAGCCCTTGAATTTTAATTCCTTGAATATTTCTGTTTGGATTAAACTTATTGTTCCCCAAAAAACATATATATACAAAAATGTTTTCAGTGTTTCAGAGTCATGCAGAATGTAAGTTCAATTCTCTGTGACATGTTAAATCTGACATTGTAGATTGTTCTCCTATTAATAAATTTACATATCTCCAGATTGTAGAAAAAAATGAATGATGGATACTTACAAGTAAAATCCTGGACACTTTGCTTGCACAAGTATCAATAAATTAGTATGTATATAAAATGTTGAATTTTAATATTCAATTCTCATCTGTAACATGACTGTGAGAATGCAGCCTAGAATGATTATCATTATTATTCTGGACATTTTATTTCAATTAATACAACCTAAGAAAATGTGTTACATCTTTACTTTGTTTCTATGTTTGCCTGTTTTAACACCTTTATCATTTAGGTGATTCATACTGAGTATATAATTAAAATACTATTTTCTCTAATTGGATTACTATATGTGCACAGACCATTTCAAAACAGAGGGGCACAAAATAACATGATTATTTAGCCCACCATTTTATGTTGGCTAGACAGTTCATCTACTGAAGTCTGAGCCAACTTGACTGACTCTGATGGGCTCCTTCATGGGATGTCTTTAGCTGGTGGGTTGGCTGATGCTCAGCTGACTGGAGAAGGTTTCACTCACATGTGAGGCCCTTGCTATATTGTGGGTCAGAGCAGCAGAAGGTTTATGCCTCACATTTCTCATTGTGTGTACTTGTTTGTAGGACAGTAACGAAACAGTCAAATTAGCAAGAGTGGAAGCTGTTCAGCCTCTGAGGCATAGGCTCAGAAATAGGGCCTATTTTACCTATTTTCCCCAAACACAGAGAGCCTTATTCTGTTCATCCTGAATTTCTTTCAGGGTACATGCTAGGTCAGCAACTACTTCTTTGGAAAACTGGACTGGAATTGTTTTCCATTCTTTTGTTTATATACTCTTCTTTTCCAAATTGTAAATCCAGTATCACACTCTACGATTTCCTTAGGCTCACTCATTACTTGACACTGCCCACATTTTCTCTTTGACCCTCTGCTTTCGTGCCAGCCATCCTTTAATTTCAATTTTCTTCTCATCTATCCACTCTCATCTCATCTTCCTTTTTCCATTCATTCAGTTTATAACACTGTCACTACATGACTGTTCCTTTAACCGCTATCTAACAGTTCTGAAGGGCTTACCACAAGCAGGCACTATTGTATTTTCTTTAAATGTGTTAGGGGAGTTTGTAATTTCCTCGGTTCTGTCTCGCCACAGCAAAAATTTGAAGAGACGGATGGGCCAGTGTTACAGCTGTTTTGTTTGGCAAGCAAAGGAAAATACATCCTCAAGGTGTGAGGGGTGGGCCGACCCAAAAGAGAAGAGAAGAGAGGCCTCAATCTGTCTTGGCTTCCTCCATTTATATATTTTTTTCTCCTTGCCCTGAGCCTGCCCTATGTAAATTGGGCTAGCCAGGAAGCTTGTTTGTTTTACCTGAGATTCTCACTCAGGTCCTGGACCTTCCTTTGTTCTATTTTTATGGGCTTTTCCCTTTCTTTGTCTTTTAGCCACCATCATTCTGGACTCTCTTTTCCTATTCTAACCACCTAACAAATGTCTTAAGTATTCACAACAACTCTATGAGCCATTTACTATTATTATCCCATTTTGTAGATGAGGAAACTAAGCCAGAGGGAAGTTTCTTATCATCACACTCCTGACAAGTAGCAGAGTCCCTCTCAGGTTTCATTACTTAAACCACTCCCTTGCCAGTATCATCCTTTTTTGTCTTCTTGTACTTCCCTCTCTTTCTCTTCTACCACTCTTTCTTGCAAAAATTCCAAGTAATTCCTCCTTCTTCAGCTCTAGGTGGGCTTCCGAGGAGATGCTAGTGGTAAAGAACCCAACTGCCAGTGCTGGAGATGCAAGACATTTGGGTTCAATCCCCAGGTCAGGAAGATCCCCTGGAGGAGGACATGGCAACCCACTCCAGAATTCTTCCCTGGAGAATCCCATGGACAGAGGAGCCTGGCAGGCTACAGTCTATAGGATCACAAAGAGTCAGACACAAGTGAAGCGACTTAGCACACACTCATGCGTCTAGGTGACTAAGTGATTCTGGAAAATTATTCTGTAGCTGTACAGACTGATTCTAGTCTCACTGACTAAATTCTTTTTTGGATGCTTAACTAAGGCAGGATCTTCTTCTAGACACATTCAGGTTGCTGGCAGAATTATTTTCCTGGTGGTCATATAATTAAGTTACACATCTTCTTGCTAAATGTCTACCAAGGACTACTCAGCTCCTACAGGCCACTCACAGGTCCCTGTCATGTCAACACTTTCCATAGTGGTTCACAGAAGGGCTTTTCAGTTTTTCAAGGCCAACAGGAGAAACAACAGAAATTTGAAATTCTTCATTCAGGAAAGTCCCGATCAAGGTGGAAAGGATTGATTGGATCAGGCCCACCCAGCATAATCTTTCTTTGGATTCTTTATGTATACCTGTGGTGGATTCATTTTGATATTTGGCAAAACTAATACAATTATGTAAAGTTTAAAAATAAAATAAAATTAAAAATAAATAAATAAAATGAAAATGAAAAAAACAAAACAAAACAACAAAAAATAAATAAATAAAAGCATTTGGGGCCTAAATTCCATATTTAAATCCTTTCCTTCCTCATATAAATTAATCTAATCCTGAGAGCAAAATTAATCTATTTTCTAGCCTTCCCACACCCAGAAAAGAAAGTGAAAGTGTTAGTTGCTCAGTTGTGTCCCTATGGGCTGTAGCCTGCCAGGGCTATGGTGACAAACATCATTCTGTACAACATTTGAGCAGAGCTGAACTGTCATTATAAAGACCTCTGGACAGCCCACTGCTCTCCCAACATAGAGGAAATCTTCAGGATGTTAACCAAAGAAACTCCAGAGACCTTCTACATTGGTGAATCCTGGATCTGTTTATTTAGTTAGAGGAGGATATAAAGGTGTTGAGGGGTTAGTGTTTACTGTATATGTTCAGGTCAAACTATAATTCCAGCAGAACAAGGCCAGTTTGTTCTGTGAGTGGGAAAGACCAGGGAAGCTTTTAAGATTATAGAGCCCTTTTTGACCCCATGGACTGTAGCCTTGCCAGGCTCCTCTGTCGAAGGGATTGTTTAGGCAAGAACACTGGAGTAGGTTGCCATGCCCTCCTACGGGGACTCTTCCCAATCTAGGGGTCGAACTTGTGCTCTCTCTTATATCTCCTGCATTGACAGGTTGGTTCTTTACCACTAGCACCATCTGGGAAGTCCATACCCAAGGGGAGAGAACTAAAACAATGCTTGTACTACAAAGAGTAGGAGTCTCAGAGGCCATCTCAGAACTCTGCCTACTACTATTTTCTCCATCATAGTTTAACATGTTCTAAACTTCTTATCTCTCCTTCCTATCTGCTTCTTGATCCCTCAGTCTGAATGATTTTATTTCTTAGAGCAAGAATAAAAAAGACATTAAACAGGACCCTCTTGTTTACAAAATATGGGTTTCTACACTCATCCTTACCCTTTCTTTCTTTCAGAGAAAGAGGTATCATATATACTTCCTAAGGTTAATCTTTTTCTCATTATCTGGTATTTTTGAATCCCAACTTTTTAATACAATTTTTACTGGCTATAAATACTTTTATTTTCCTCCACCTTTCAATACTTCCTTTTCTGCAAACATCACTACTTTACACAAGTGTTTCTTAATTATTATTCTTGTTGCTGTTATTATTATCCCCTTATGGAAACTTTTTACACAGTTTTTCTTAGTTTTATCCCATGAAGTTTTAATACCACAGATATACTCTACCTCTCCTTGAGTGTTATGTGTATCTCAGTGCTTTATACACAAAAAGAGTAAGATTTTTTTTATTCCCACTCCTTTGCTAAAAAACTAATTTTGTCCCTTGTGGATGATACTGTCCCTTCTATGAATATACTGTGGTGACTTTGACCTTTATACCTGTTCTCCAACCCTCCTTCTCTTCATAATGGAAATACTTGAAGGACAACGGCTAACCTCTCACCCATATCACAGCTCCCTGTAATTTCACTTCTGCCCTTACTATTTTTATTGAATTTTTCACAAAGGTCAACACTGTCTTATTCTTTGCTTAATCTAATAGACACATTTTAGTCCTTATCATACTTGAACTCTTTTTGACATTTACAATGTTGATCTTTTCTTTTCTTTGTGAAACTCTGTTCTTCCATGTCAACCTGGAAAGCAGTGTTTCCACTGACTTGTTTCATTCTCTTCTCTGGGCCATGTGTTTCCCTATGTTCTAGTGTTCTATTTTGAACTTCTTTTTTACCTTTCTATACTTTGTGAGTTGTCTCATCTCAGGCCTTCAACTACCAGTTCTATGCTCATAACGGGACTCAATCACTCCAGTCTAGATCTCTCTTTGGATCTTCAGACATGAACATCTTCCTGACTCTCATGCCCACAAATATTTCAGATCCAGCATTCAGATCTCAAGTTCTGATTCCTACCTGCATTCCCTATGTTTATAAATTGCATTATTTTCAATATAACTTATATGACAGAAAACTGAAGACCTTCCTTCTTAATCATTCCCTCTCTTTCAGTCCCCATGACAAATTGTTCATGTATAACAAGATAAAATACACTGACACTATTTTATTTTAATTCTTATTCTAAATCATCTGAATCAAAGCATCAAAATTAACCCATTGGTAAGAATTTTTGTCTCCAATCTCCTCCAGCCCATCATTTGTACTATAGCCAGACTCATCTTTTAAAATATAAATCTGATCATGTTGCAGTTTCTCTTAAAACCATTCAAACCATTATTCCATTATTTTGGATTCAGAATAAAATGCAATATATATTATCAGTGAATTCTCTTGCCTGTCCCAAAATCTTCTGTTACAAAATGCATGTCTGTAAGAACTACATCACATATATATATATATATATATATATATATATATATATATATATATATTTTTTTTTTTTTTTTAATGCAGTCAGTCAACTGGTTTTATTTAGAGCTTTCAACTTACATGGGAATTTGGTCAGTTCATTGCAATTCTGCCCCATCAGTGGTTTGTTTTCATCTACTTTATTTTATTATTTTTAGTTTCTCTTGTGAAAAGAAATACTTTCTGAAAAATCCAACTTGAATTTCCTCAACCTACCTTTTCAGCAGGGCTGAATCTAAATTCCAGGGGTTTATTTTGCCTCAATCTCATGGAAGTCAGTGCTGAATATTCATGGGAAGGACTGATGCTGAAGTTGAAACTCCAATAATTTGGCCACCTGATGTGAAGAACTGACTCATTGGAAAAGATCTTGATTCTGGGAAAGAAGGCAGGAGGAAAAGGGGATGGCAGAAGATGAGATGGTTGGACGGCATCACTGACTCGATGGACATGAGTTTGAACAAGCTTCAGGTGTTGGTGATGGACAGGGAAGCCTGGCGTGATGCGGTCCATGGGGTCACAAAGAGTTGGACTCAACTGAGCAACTGAACTGAACTGATTTTGCCTAATGACCTGGGGGAGAGACAGCATCGCAGGCTTAATCCTGGTCATCTATCCAAACTGACATCACCAGCCAGTGCTGTCAAAGTGAGATCACAGTCAGCTTGCTAGCTCCTTTATTTATTTATTTATTTTTGAATACTTTACTCTGGCTTCAGGATCCCACTCCATGTATGTTCCTTGATGGTTCTCAATGTCACGTCCATGTCCCTTTTACTCAGAAAACTTATTGTGAAGCCTACAGGGACGCTGTAAGGTAGATTCAGGTCTGTAAGTTTGACACAAAATTCACAGATAGCATGTTCTTTCTAATCTACTCTTCTGTGTTAAGGTGGCTCAAGGTCCTTGACAAGGGATCTGATTCCTCGGAAAACTGCAGTTGAGAAGCAGGATCTTCATGCCTAGATATTTATTACATAACTTTGTACTGTTTCCCTCTAGAATTAACTTTGGCATCTTGCTACACAATTTCTTATCAGATTTCATCGGCTATTAACTGACTTGTTTCCCTTAAACTCCATCTCTGAATTTCTCTACTTCCCTTGAGCTCCAAATCAGAATTTCTGGGGTGAGGGATTTGGATAAATGTGTAGCTGATTTTTCTGGGCATTATGGTCATCAGGATAAACAGGATCTGAAATTTAGCTTCCATTCCACTCTAGAAACCTCATACCTTGGTTAAAGGGTAGCAGGAGGAGGGATACTTTTTGACAGTATGTCTGCTTGAAGGAAGTAACTCTTCATAATCACATTAAATTATCATATTTGCTTATAGAAGTCTCTTATCCACACAGTCAAGTTCTAATACAATCGAACAACTTACTGTTATTAAATGTACCCTGCTCTCCAGTGCTTGGGTGACTTATATATCAGTACACAATTGTTCTACTCCTCTTTGATTGCTGAACAATTCGTATACCTCCTTCAAAATTTAACTAAGGGGTCATATCATTGAGGAAGACTTTAAACATTTCTTCTCTCTTATTTTGGCCCATAATTGCTTCTCTGATCATGGTGCTTCCCCATTTAGAGTTGTTTAAAGTATCTAGTGAGTTAATATATATGGCCTGTTCAACCACATGTTCCTGGTATATACTCAGCACTCAATAACATAGTGCCATATACATTTCAGTGCACAAAATTATTGCTTAAATAGTCAATGATTAATTGGATGAATATTTTAAAATGTTATAAATCTTCACTCTGAATATCTGTTAAAATCTCACACAACTTTGAAAGCCTGGCTCCCATCCAGTTTGTCCTCCATCAACTGATCTCCAACTTTTCCTCTTTCCTCTACAACTCTCTTGAAATTAATCTGTCCTTGTTCTTTACTATAAAATAATTTTTATGTTCCTTGTTACAATAATGAATATAGTTTGCATTTTATTGTTTAAGTATAGATCTACCTCTCCCATTCTCTTAGTTTTTAGATTAGGTAGCTTATAAGTCACATTTTTTTTTTTTTTTCTTTTTAGATAGGTATATATTGGTATTGATTTTTTTTTTTTAATGTTGAACACTTTGGGAAAAGAAAGAATTTAAAGGACAGCCTAGAGATTCTTTACATAGGCCCAAAACTTTGATACCACAAATAGGCTGCATTTAGGAGGTGGGGTTTTTAGGAGATAATAATGTTTAGATGAAGTTGTGAGCATGGAGCACCCATGAAGGGATTCATGTCCTTGTAGCAGGATGAGGAAAACCAAGTTCTCTCTCTCTCCACCATATAAGAATTCACCAAGATGTCATCCCTCCTGATTCCTGGGTTGGGAAGATCTCCTGCAGGAGGGCATGGCAACTCTCTCCAGTATTCTTGTCTGGAGAATCTCATGGACAGAGGAGCCTGGAGGGCTATGGTCCATGGGGTGGCAAAGAGTCAGACACAGCTGAAGTGACAGCACCTACACACAGAAGGATGCAGAAACCGTGTGAGAATTCACCAAGAAGCATCCTCCATGCCTCCCTTGGTGAAAGGTCCTTACCAAGAACTGAATTGGCCAGCACCTTGGCCTTGGATTTCCCAGCCTCCAGAACTGTAAGATATAAATGTCTATTGTTTAAGTCACTGAGCCTATAGTGTTTTTGTTATAGCAGCCTGAAATGACCAACACAATAAAATGATGTTTTGTTGTTTTAAGCTTCTACTTTTGTAGTAATTTGTCACATATGAATATCAATCTAATAATCTATTTTTAACGAAAAGATAAGAGACTTTGTTTTCTTGGTGAGACTTACCTACATCTCTGGTCTGTGGCTGTCTAAAGAGCATGAAGCCCATACCACAGAGTGCTCTATGGGAAAATAGCTATGCAGCGCTGTGGAGGACACGAGGTGCAGCCTTAAGCATCAGGATTTAGGAGGAAAGACTGTGGCGTTCACCTTAGGCTAGGCTCCACAGCACCCGAGTAGGTGTACTTTTTAAACAGACCAGTTCACTCTCTGCCCCAGTGAGACTATGTGTGCTCCTTTGCTAATGACACCATACTAACAAAGAAAAAACGTAATCACATAAAGTAGCTCTACCCCAAGAAGTATTAAGTGGGGCACCTATATTTATCTCTTCTCACCCCACAAAATACCTTGAAGTGATACTATGGAGAGCTCATTTTCAGCTAACTGCAGAGTGACAGTTTTCTCCTTCTGCGGGAGAAGGATAATCAGGTTCATTAATCCATTCAGCCCTCCAGGGTATCATTTATTAAATTGCTCCCAATGTGCCTTATTCACTCCCAGGAAATAATTTACATACTAAGCAAATTTGATTCACTATCAAGCATATCCCATTTTAAACAATTCTCATTTTCATTCCTTGGTAGAAGGTAATAACTTATGCAAAATATGTGCAGGCATAGATTATGCCATGCTGGGAAATTATTTAAGTATTACTTTCAGGATGCCAACATTCCATGAAAAAATATCTGTAATATATAATTCAGTGAATTTAATGAGAATTTTCTTCCTCGTGTTTTTCTTGCCCTATTCCCCGCTCCCCAAAAGAAGACAATTAAAACTAATGTTTTGTAATATGTTAGGCCCAGAAAGTATAGGTTCAGTGACAAACAGGAGGGCAAGCCACACCAGTGACTTCTCTATTTCATTATTTTGCCTCAGTCTTTCAAGTGAATCCCAGCTGAAGCTTGTTTATGTTACAGAAACCATCATCTAAATAGTTAATTGCACTTTTTTTTTTTTTTTAGTATAGAATTCTCATATTTATTCCATCCTCTACCACCACACACACAGTTTCCTCTATTAACATTTTTCATTAGTATAGTGGATTTATTAACTAACATAACTAAAGAACAAATATATTATTAGCTGAATCATTAGTTTACATTATGTTCACTCTTTGTGTTATACAATTCAATTGGGTTTTTTTTTGTTTGTTTGTTTGTTTTTTAATTTTATTTTATTTTTAAACTTTACATAACTGTATTAGATTTGCCAAATATCAAAATGAATCCGCCACAGGTATACATGTGTTCCCCATCCTGAACCCTCCTCCCTCCTCCCTCCCCATTCCATCCCTCTGGGTCGTCCCAGTGCACCAGCCCCAAGCATGCAGTATCGTGCATCGAACCTGGACTGGCAACTCGTTTCATACATGATATTTTACATGTTTCAATGCCATTCTCCCAAATCTTCCCACCCTCTCCCTCTCCCACAGAGTCCATAAGACTGTTCTATACATCAGTGTCTCTTTTGCTGTCTCGTACACACAGGTATTGTTACCATCTTTCTAAATTCCATATATATGCGTTAGTATACTGTATTGGTGTTTTTCTTTCTGGCTTACTTCACTCTGTATAATAGGCTCCAGTTTCATCCACCTCATTAGAACTGATTCAAATGTATTCTTTTTAATGGCTGAATAATACTCCATTGTGTATATGTACCACAGCTTTCTTATCCATTCATCTGCTGATGGACATCTAGGTTGCTTCCATGTCCTGGCTATTATAAACAGTGCTGCGATGAACATTGGGGTACTCGTGTCTCTCTCCCTTCTGGTTTCCTCAGTGTGTATGCCCAGCAGTGGGATTGCTGGATCATAAGGCATGTCTATTTCCAGTTTTTTAAGGAATCTCCACACTGTTCTCCATAGTGGCTGTACTAGTTTGCATTCCCACCAACAGTGTAAGAGGGTTCCCTTTTCTCCACACCCTCTCCAGCATTTATTACTTGTAGACTTTTGGATCGCAGCCATTCTGACTGGTGTGAAATGGTACCTCATAGTGGTTTTGATTTGCATTTCTCTGATAATGAGTAATGTTGAGCATCTTTTCATGTGTTTGTTAGCCATCTGTATGTCTTCTTTGGAGAAATGTCTATTTAGTTCTTTGGCCCATTTTTTGATTGGGTCATTTATTTTTCTGGAGTTGAGCTGTAGGAGTTGCTTGTATATTCTCGAGATTAGTTGTTTGTCAGTTGCTTCATTTGCTATTATCTTCTCCCATTCTGAAGGCTGTCTTTTCACCTTGCTAATAGTTTCCTTTGATGTGCAGAAGCTTTTAAGGTTAATTAGGTCCCATTTGTTTATTTTTGCTTTTATTTCCAATATTCTGGGAGGTGGGTCATAGAGGATCCTGCTGTGATGTATGTCAGAGAGTGTTTTGCCTATGTTCTCCTCTAGGAGTTTTATAGTTTCTGGTCTTACATTTAGATCTTTAATCCATTTTGAGTTTATTTTTGTGTATGGTGTTAGAAAGTGTTCTAGTTTCATTCTTTTACAAGTGGTTGACCAGAGTTCCCAGCACCACTTGTTAAAGAGATTGTCTTTAATCCATTGTATATTCTTGCCTCCTTTGTCGAAGATAAGGTGTCCATATGTGCGTGGATTTATCTCTGGGCTTTCTATTTTGTTCCATTGATCTATATTTCTGTCTTTGTGCCAGTACCATACTGTCTTGATAACTGTGGTTTTGTAGTAGAGCCTGAAGTCAGGCAGGTTGATTCCTCCAGTTCCATTCTTCTTTCTCAAGATCACTTTGGCTATTCGAGGTTTTTTGTTTTTCCATACAAATTGTGAAATTATTTGTTCTAGCTCTGTGAAGAATACTGTTGGTAGCTTGATAGGGATTGCATTGAATCTATAGATTGCTTTGGGTAGTATACTCATTTTCACTACATTGATTCTTCCAATCCATGAACATGGTATATTTCTCCATCTGTTAGTGTCCTCTTTGATTTCTTTCACCAGTGTTTTATAGTTTTCTATATATAGGTCTTTAGATTCTTTAGGTAGATATATTCCTAAGTATTTTATTCTTTCCGTTGCAATGGTGAATGGAATTGTTTCCTTAATTTCTCTTTCTGTTTTCTCATTATTAGTGTATAGGAATGCAAGGGATTTCTGGGTGTTGATTTTATATCCTGCAACTTTACTATAGTCATTGATTAGTTCTAGTAATTTTCTGGTGGAGTCTTTAGGGTTTTCTATGTAGAGGATCATGTCATCTGCAAACAGTGAGAGCTTTACTTCTTCTTTTCCAATTTGGATTCCTTTGATTTCTTTTTCTGCTCTGATTGCTGTGGCCAAAACTTCCAAAACTATGTTGAATAGTAATGGTGAAAGTGGGCACCCTTGTCTTGTTCCTGACTTTAGAGGAAATGCTTTCAATTTTTCACCATTGAGGATAATGTTTGCTGTGGGTTTGTCATATATAGCTTTGATTATGTTGAGGTATGTTCCTTCTATTCCTGCTTTCTGGAGAGTTTTGATCATAAATGGATGTTGAATTTTGTCAAAGGCTTTCTCTGCATCTATTGAGATAATCATATGGTTTTTATTTTTCAATTTGTTGATGTGGTGTATTACGTTGATTGATTTGCGGATATTGAAGAATCCTTGCATCCCTGGGATAAAGCCCACTTGGTCATGGTGTATGATCTTTTTAATGTGTTGTTGGATTCTGATTGCTAGAATTTTGTTAAGGATTTTTGCATCTATGTTCATCAGTGATATTGGCCTGTAGTTTTCTTTTTTTGTGGGATCTTTGTCAGGTTTTGGTATTAGGGTGATGGTGGCCTCATAGAATGAGTTTGGAAGTTTACCATCCTCTGCAATTTTCTGGAAGAGTTTGAGCAGGATAGGCGTTAGCTCTTCTCTAAATTTTTGGTAGAATTCAGCTGTGAAGCCGTCTGGACCTGGGCTTTTGTTTGCTGGAAGATTTTTGATTACAGTTTCAATTTCCGTGCTTGTGATGGGTCTGTTAAGATTTTCTATTTCTTCCTGGTCGAGTTTTGGAAAGTTGTACTTTTCTAAGAATTTGTCCATTTCTTCCTCGTTGTCCATTTTATTGGCATATAATTGTTGATAGTAGTCTCTTATGATCCTTTGTATTTCTGTGTTGTCTGTTGTGATCTCTCCATTTTCATTTCTAATTTTATTGATTTGATTTTTCTCCCTTTGTTTCTTGATGAGTCTGGCTAATGGTTTGTCAATTTTATTTATCCTTTCAAAGAACCAGCTTTTGGTTTTGTTGATTTTTGCTATGGTCTCTTTTGTTTCTTTTGCATTTATTTCTGCTCTAATTTTTAAGATTTCTTTCCTTCTACTAACCCTGGGGTTCTTCATTTCTTCCTTTTCTAGTTGCTTTAGGTGTAGAGTTAGGTTATTTATTTGACTTTTTTCTTGTTTCTTGAGGTGTGCCTGTATTGCTATGAACTTTCCCCTTAGGACTGCTTTTACCGTGTCCCACAGGTTTTGGGTTGTTGTGTTTTCATTTTCATTCGTTTCTATGCAAATTTTGATTTCTTTTTTGATTTCTTCTGTGATTTGTTGGTTATTCAGCAGTGTGTTGTTCAGCCTCCATATGTTGGATTTTTTAATAGTTTTTCTCCTGTAATTGAGATCTAATCTTACTGCATTGTGGTCAGAAAAGATGCTTGGAATGATTTCTATTTTTTTGAATTTACCAAGGCTAGCTTTATGGCCCAGGATGTGATCTATCCTGGAGAAGGTTCCATGTGCGCTTGAGAAGAAGGTGAAATTCATTGTTTTGGGATGAAGTGTCCTATAGATATCAATTAGGTCTAACTGGTCTATTGTATCGTTTAATGTTTGTGTTTCCTTGTTAATTTTCTGTTTAGTTGATCTATCCATAGGTGTGAGTGGGGTATTAAAGTCTCCCACTATTATTGTGTTATTGTTAATTTCTTCTTTCATACTTGTTAGCATTTGTCTTACATACTGCAGTGCTCCCGTGTTGGGTGCATATATATTTATAATTGTTATATCTTCTTCTTGGATTGATCCTTTGATCATTATGTAGTGACCATCTTTGTCTCTTTTCACAGTCTTTGTTTTAAAGTCTATTTTATCTGATATGAGTATTGCTACTCCTGCTTTCTTTTGGTCCCTATTCACATGGAAAATCTTTTTCCAGCCCTTCACTTTCAGTCTGTATGTGTCCCCTGTTTTGAGGTGGGTCTCTTGTAGACAACATATGCAGGGGTCTTGTTTTTGTATCCATTCAGCCAGTCTTTGTCTTTTGGTTGGAGCATTCAACCCATTTACATTTAAGGTAATTACTGATAAGTATGATCCCATTGCCATTTACTTTATTGTTTTGGGTTCAAATTTATACACAATTTTTGTGTTTCCTGTCTAGAGAATATCCTTTAGTATTTGTTGGAGAGCTGGTTTGGTGGTGCAGAATTCTCTCAGCTTTTGCTTGTCTGAAAAGCTTTTGATTTCTCCTTCATACTTGAATGAGATCCTTGCTGGGTACAATAATCTGGGCTGTAGGTTATTTTCTTTCATCATTTTAAGTATGTCTTGCCATTCCCTCCTGGCTTGAAGAGTTTCTATTGAAAGATCAGCTGTTATCCTTATGGGAATTCCCTTGTGTGTTATTTGCTGTTTTTCCCTTGCTGCTTTTAATATTTGTTCTTTGTGTTTGATCTTTGTTAATTTGATTACTATGTGTCTTGGGGTGTTTCGCCTTGGGTTTATCCTGTTTGGGACTCTCTGGGTTTCTTGGACTTGGGTGATTATTTCCTTCCCCATTTTAGGGAAGTTTTCAACTATTATCTCCTCAAGTATTTTCTCATGGTCTTTCTTTTTGTCTTCTTCTTCTGGGATCCCTATGATTCGAATGTTGTAGCGTTTAATATTGTCCTGGAGGTCTCTGAGATTGTCCTCATTTCTTTTAATTCGTTTTTCTTTTATCCTCTCTGATTCATTTATTTCTACCATTCTATCTTCTAATTCACTAATCCTATCTTCTGCCTCTGTTATTCTACTATTTGTTGCCTCCAGAGTGTTTTTAATTTCACTTATTGCATTATTCATTATATATTGATTCTTTTTTATTTCTTCTAAGTCCTTGTTAAACCTTTCTTGCATCTTCTCAATCCTTGCCTCCAGGCTATTTATCTGTGATTCCATTTTAATTTCAAGATTTTGGATCAATTTCACTATCATTATTCGGAATTCTTTATCAGGTAGATTCCCTATCTCTTCCTCTTTTGTTTGGTTTGGTGGGCATTTATCCTGTTCCTTTATCTGCTGGCTATTCCTCTGTCTCTTCATCTTGTTTAAATTGCTGAGTTTGGGGTGTCCTTTCTGTATTCTGGCAGTTTGTGGAGTTCTCTTTATTGTGGCGTTTCCTCGCTGTGTGTGGGTTTGTACAGGTGGCTTGTCAAGGTTTCCTGGTTAGGGAAGCTTGTGTCAATGTTCTGGTGGATGGAGCTGTATTTCTTCTCTCTGGAGTGTAATGAAATGTCCAGTAATGAGTTATGAGATGTCTATGGTTTTGGGGTGACTTTGGGCAGCCTGTATCTTGAAGCTCAGGGCTGTGTTCCTTTGTTGCTGGAGAATTTGCTTGTTATGTCTTTCCCTGGAACTTGTTGGCCCTTGTGTGGTGCTTGGTTTCAGTGTCGGTATGGAGGCGTTTGATGAGCTCCTGTCAATTAATGTTCCTTGGAGTCAGGAGTTCCCTGGAGTCAGGGTTTGGACTTCAGCCTCCTACTTCCAGTTATCGGTTTTAATTTTACAGTAGTTTCAAAACTTCTCCTTCTACACAGCACCACTGATAAAACATCTATGTTAAAGATGAAAAGTTTCTCTACTGTGAGGGTCACTCAGAGAGGTTCACAGCGTTACATGGAGAAGAGAAGAGGGAGGAGGGAGTTAGAGGTGACCCAAATGAGATGAGGTGGAATCAATAGTGGAGAGAGTGGGCTAGCCAGTAGTCACTTCCTTATGTGCACTCCACAACTGGACCGCTCAGAGATGTTCACAGAGTTATACAGGGAAGAGAAGAAGGAGGCAGGAGACAGAGGTGGCCAGAAGGATAAAAGGGGGAAATGAAAAGGAGGGAGACAGATCCAGCCAGTAATCAGTTCCTTAAGTGTTCTCCACCGTCTGGAACACACAGAAATTCACAGAGTTGGGTAGAGTAGAGAGGGGTTAGGGAGGAGATACAGGTGACCTGGTGGAGAAAATGGAGAGTCCAAAGGGAGAGAGAGCAGTCAAGCCAGTAATCTCGTACACTAGTGAAAAATGGGTCCTGAAGATTGGGTTCTTAAAGGTACAAAATTGGTAACAAATACATAAAAACAAAAATTAGAAATCTAGAGTAGAGTTTGGAATTTCAAAAATGCGATGTTAATGAAAAGAAGAAGGAAAAGAAAGAGAGAAAAAACGAACAAAGAAAAACAAACAAGGTCGTGAAAGTAATAAAGAAACTACAGGTACAAAATTGATAACTAATACCAAAAAGCAAAAATTAAAAATCTAGAGTAGAGTTTGGAATTTCAAAAATACAACGTTAAAAAAAAAAAAAAAAAAAAGAAGAAGAAGAAAAATAAAGAGAGAAAACAAACAAACCAACAAAAACAATGTCGCAAAAATTATAAAGAAAATACAGGTACAAAATTGATATCAAATACCAAAAAGCATAAATTAAAAATCTTGAGTAGAGTTTGGAATTGCAGATATATGATGTTATATAAAAGAAGAAGAGAAAGAAACAGAGGAAAAAAAAAGTCACAGAAATTATGAAAAAAACTATAGGTACAAAATTGATAACATATATCAAAAGGCTAAAATTAAAAATCTAGAGTAGAGTTTGGAATTTCAAAAATACAATGTTAAAGAAAAGAAGAAAAAGAAAAAAGAAAAAAAAAAAACCACAGTCAAAAAATTATAAAATATATATATATGAAGTTTGCTGAAGAAGAAAAAAAAAATAGGGTCTTTTTTTTTTTTTTTTTTTGCAAAGTAATAGTTATAAAAGTGAAAATTAAAGGACAATAGAGGACTTAAAAAAATTTTTTTTAATTAAAAAAAAAAAGAAAGAAAGATTGATCGTAAAAATAGTAAAAATATATCTAGGTCTTTCTCTGGTTTTGTTGTGAGTATTGTGGGTTCAGTTCATTTTTGGCAGTTCCTTAGTCCGACTTATATTTCTCAAGATCTATAGGCCCCTTCCTATGTAATCCGTAGTAACCACAGGGTTTTAATCTATGGCCTGTAGCTTCCAAGGCGTTTCCCTCTGTTATAGCTTCTTCTGTTTGCTGGTCTCTTCAGTGTCTGGTTCCCGCCCTGACACAAAGGGGATGGTTGAGGACACTATTTTTTTTTTTTTTTTTTTATTTAGGCTCACTTGTTCAGCCGCGCTGTGGGGAGGGAGGGAGGGATGCTGCAAACAGATAACACTGGCGTGCGCTCGCAGTGCCTCAGCCACACTGGGTCTGCCCCCGCTCACAGTGCGTGTAGCCTCCGTGCCCACACTGCTCGGGCTCTAGGTTGTTCCGCCGGGAACAATCAGAGGCCAGCCCTGGGCTGAGCTCCCAGGTCCAAGCCGCTCAGGTTCAGGCACTCGGGTAGTCCTCAGAGGCGCAGACTCGGTTGGGCCTGCGTTTTGTGCTCTTCCCAGATCCGAGCAGCTCAGGTGATGAGGTGTTTGGCGGGCGCCAGTGCTGCGACTAATCGCCTCCCCGCCACTCGGTTATCTGGGTGTAAAACCGGCGCACCTTCTCAGGCAGCTGTTGACCGTCCAGACCCCCAAGAAGTTTTAGTTAGCAAAGAAGCCTGCTTACAGTTTTATAGATAGTGTCTCTCTGGGGCTGCGATTGCCCCCTTCCGGCTCTGGCTGCCTGTCACTGGAGGGGGAAGGTCTGCAGCCGACTATCTCTGTTCAGTCCTTTGTTCTGTGCGCGGGCCTGGCGGTGTCTTAGGTTAGGGCTGGCTTTTCGCGTGGTAGATATCCCACAGTCTGGTTTGCTAGCCCAAATTATTTCGCTCAGATAGCGCTCAGGACATTCGGCCGGATTCTTACTCTAAGGGACACATCCCGCGCCGCACTTCCCTGCCCAGCCCCCGCTTGCTAATGCCGTGTGCAGGTGTCTGCGCTGCTTCTCCGCTGGGGGAGTTACCGTAGGGCTCACAATCCGCGATTTTTAATTGTTTATTTTTTTTCCCCTCCCTTTTATGTTGCCCTCTGTGCTTCCAAAGCTCGGCACAGATTCGGCAGTGAGAGGGTTTCCTGGTGTTTGGAAACTTCTCTCTTTTTAAGACTCCCTTCCCGGGACGGAACTCCGTCCCTCCCTCTTTTGTCTCTTTTTTTGTCTTTTATATTTTTTCCTACCTCCTTTCGAAGAGTTGGGCTGCTTTTCTGGGTGCCTGATGTCCTCTGCCGGCATTCAGAAGTTGTTTTGTGGAATTTACTCGACGTTTAAATGCTCTTTTGATGAATTTGTGGGGGAGAAAGTGTTCTCCCCGTCCTACTCCTCCGCCATCTTGGCTCCTCCCCCGTTAATTGCACTTTAAGACACGTTGCTTCTCGATGGAAACAGCACTGGCTGTCTTCTTCAGAGGGAAAATTCATTTGAATTTTTGGGCTTTTTTTTTTTTTTTTGACTGCACTAGGTCTTTGGTACTGTGAGGGTTTTCTCTAGTTGTGGTGAGCTGAGGCTACTCTCTAATTGCAGTCCACAGGCTTCAGATTGTCATGGCCTCTCGTTGCAGAGCACAGGCTCTAAGGGCACACAGGCTTCAGCAGTTGCAGCACATGGGCTCAGTTGTTATGGTGCCTGTGTTCTAGGGCACAGGTTCAATAGTTGTGGAATATAGGCTTAATTGTTCCTTGGCATGTGGGATCTTCCCATATCAGGGATCAAACCCATGTCTCCTGAACTGGCAGATGGATTCTTACCACTGAGCCACCAGGAGAGCCCCAATCTTATTTCTTTTTATATTTCTTATTTTTTCATTTATGAAACTATAATAACACATTTACAGGAGACTTGGAAAATACAAAGTTACATATAGTTCCACTATATATTACAATTGTTTGTTTTAAGTAGATAAATTAAGATTTTTAGTTGGAGTTTCAATATCAAACTCTCAAATTTTTTTTCTGTTTCAATAATAAAATCATTTTCAACTAGTTAAGTTTTAATTTTTTTTCTAGAACATAAAGGCTCTAATGATAACAAGCACATGTATACTACTTATCATGTGCCTAGGTACATATGCTTTACACATCTTCATAAAACATTCCTTTATAAACAACCCTTTGAGGTAAATGCAACCATTATCACAATTGAAAGATGAGGAGACGGAGTCAGAGCAACCAAGGGAAAAAAAACAACAACAACAAAAAACGGTTGGAAAAAAAAAAATAACAACAAAAAACGGTTAGGAATCGCTCCACGACGAATAGCTTCTATTAGACTGCTTGGTTTTTTAAAATGGAAATATTTCACTCTTGCCGAGCTAGCTACTAAACTTCACACTGTGTAAATGATAACATATTGAATGAAATCCATGAAATAGAACATGGAAAGCTATTCAGTCATCAACTGTTACCTGCTGCCTCCAGTTGCTAATAAATGATCTCCAGTGAGAAAAATCAGATTTCAGCCCTTCTGCTAACCAACTGCTCCTTCCTAACCAACTTTAGTCATTTTTTTCTAGAATATAAGCTTTAAATGCTCATAAGATCCTTTAAGCTTTGAAACACTATATTTTCCCCAGGTTTTTCTATACATGATACATGATTTGGTAAAAAAATAAAATAAAATAAAAAAATAAAGTAGTTACAACCAGGAGTATGTTGAGGTATGCATTCTCAGCAATCCCCTTCTGCCCTCAAGAATATTGCATCATTATAGTTTGGAGAGGTATTTTATAAGTATAAAGATGGAGTAAATCTTTTAATATATTGAATTTGCTTCTCAGTAAATCTGCCAAATATCCAAGTCCAACTGTGATGCCAAAATATTTCTTTATTCAGATAGCAAATCACACTTTATGCAGTCAATTTGTTGGCCAGCAGCAGATTGAGTCTCCTGTCCCTAAACACAGTATTTCTCCCTGACATAGCAAAATCTTAAGATCAAATGAATAGTGATTGAACCTGCTGGCCCCTCTTCTGGTCTCAAAGCAGGAGTTTGCAGAATTCTGTGAAGTTCACATTACTTCCCCTGCTGCAACTGGTCATGTATTTTAATCTTAAAAAATGTAAATTGTAGGCTTATAAGAGTGAAAGCACTATGTCCATGCTGGCAGAAGATATTTTAAATTATCTTCTGACAGTGCAGAAATAGAGCTACAGAGATTTGAGCTGTTGGACAGTAGGGAATTTGGAGGGCAAATCAAAACATCAGGTGAGCAACAGGGATTTTCCTCTTGTTGTGGTTGTTCTCATGGCTATAGTTTTCTTCCCCTGAGTGCCAAGTTTTTAATTTTGATACTTGCAAGACAATGTCAGGTAAGCCTGCATCATATTTCAGAACCAAGAGTACTTCCAATAAAATAACAAATCAATGGAATGGATGTGACTGAAACTTTTATTCTTCCAAATATAAATAAATTACCCTTTGATAGTCAGCTGCACTCAACAGACAGATGAAGTGAGGATGTGAGTTTGCATATTTTTTTTGAGGCCCGTTGATTTTTAATATTTTCTTTAAAAAATACAGAGGAAATTAACTCTTTAGGTCAATACAACTCAGAGAAAGAGAAAACATGCAATTTCAGAGCAAAAGGAAAGTGCATTATTATTTAGTTTATCAAGTTCCCACCCTCTCAACACCCATAAAGCAAGAATTTCAGTCCTTAACACAGAGAAGCCTTGAATAGGGGCTGAGAAATGGTGACACCAGGAACTGGAACTAACAAGAGAATCATGGTTGTTTTGGATTATATTTTGTCCCAGAATGTATAAAACCTACTCAAATAAAACAGATAAGAAAAACTTGTAGTAGGAAAACAACTTATTAAAATAATTTCTTATATAAATTATGTATTTCTCTGAGCAGACAGCCTTCACGTTATTACACTAATAGCACATCTGTAATACCAAACTACAGGACAGCCTAACAAGGTCTGTCTGTATTCTTCAACATAGCACTTGTCTACCAGGAACTGCAGAGGAGGATGACGAAAAGCTAGGATCAGCTCAGGTGAATAACGGAGACAGACAACGTGCATCCCCTTCTGACAGTTGGTTTTAACCTTGGAAGGGAAGGGAAATGTGCAAAGTTATGTCTGGATTCTGGAAATAGGAGGAGCTCTTGGAGGCTGAGAAGCCCAGTGTAACACTGCAGCTCGACTCCCTTTATTTCTGAGGGAGCTGGGACTCTTTCACTCATCTGTAACACATCACTCTGACCTGGCTGATGCTTTGGGGAAACAGGACAGGGGTCATCATGGAATTAGGAGCAGCTGAGAACAAGGCATATACTTCCACAAACAGAGCAGTAAAAACCACTCCCTACCAGAAGTGATCTTCAAGGAATGGGGGAAGTTATCAGGGAGCTGAAGAATTGCCCTGCCACCACCTCTGCCACATCTCAAAATAAACTGTATGAAAATGGAGATAGACTATTATAACCTAGGCATTTCACTCAGTGAGTGTGGGTATATGGGAAGCAGTAACGTAATCCTGGGAGAAGGCAATGGCACCCCACTACGGTACTATTGCCTGGAAACTCCCATGGACGGAGAAGCCTGGTGGGCCACAGTCCATGGGGTCGCGAAGAGTCGGACACGACTGAGCGACTTCACTTTCCCTTTTCTTTTTTTTTAATTTTATTTTATTTTTAAACTTTACAAAATTGTATTAGTTTTGCCAAATATCAAAATGAATCCGCCACAGGTATACATGTGTTCCCCATCCTGAACCCTCTTCCCTCCTCCCTCCCCATACATTGGAGAAGGAAATGGCAACCCACTCCAATGTTCTTGCCTTGAGAATCCCAGGGACAGTGCAGCCTGGTGGGCTGCCGTCTATGGGGTCGCACAGAGTCAGACACGACTGACACGACTTAGCAGCAATGGAATACTGAGGAAGAGAAGGAAGCTGGTGCTAGCTTATCACTTGAGCTCATGAAAAAGCCAGTTCAGAAAAGAGGTGCTAGTTGGGACTGTTACCAGGAGGACTGACAAAAAGGAGACCTCAATATTGCAGCAACTTGTTTCTCAACCAGAAATAGTACAAGCTCTACAGTCACACAGAACTAGAACCAAATTTTGGCTGTCACATAGCAAAGAAGAGGCTCAGCTGTGTGTGTCTGATGACATGTTTGCAAAAAATGATCTCCCTACCACGCAAGTCTCAAGCTAAAACTGACTTGGCTCCATCCAAAATGATTGATGTACACATGAGATTATCTCATAGGACACCCTCAGCGCATCTAGTCATCATAAAACATTCTCAAACCCCGGAATATTCCAAGTTAAATAATATCTTGGACAATGATGGGTGTTTAACAGTCTAGTCAAAATCTGAAATGATTTAAAAATTCCAAGTGACTAATTTTTCAAGTGTACAGTCTAAAATCAACCCAATTCATATTACTTAAGAGAATACTTAACATCTCAGTTTGAGACTTTTGCATTTAGATATAGAATGGCTTTAAAAATTTTTTTTAGATGATTAGTCTTCACAGTTTCTTTTGTAAAATTTACAAGACAGGGCCTAGCCTGCTATCATTTCCAAAAGCAAGAAAGCCTTTCACAAACACTGATATAAAGTTTTCCAAAAATTTAAAACCACCCACAATCTCCAGGTAGCCATCTTATATATTTTTAAATAGATGAATTAATAGGTATTAATAAATATGAATAATCACTCAACTAATAGTTCATAGCACACTTATTTAGTAAACCATAGGATGAAAAATAAATGTGTAATAAAATGAATGTAATACACATTCAGTATACACACACACACACACAAATACACAGAAAAAAGCTCAAAGTATGTTTGCATGTTATTAGGTCATAGGATTAAGTGCTTTATTAATTATATTTATTTTTTAATTTTCTCTAATGTTGTTACTTTTATATCGAAAACTGGAACTTAAAACTTAAAATATGATACTGATTAAAAAGCAAAGAAGATAAAGTCATTACTCATAATTCTGATGCTCTGGGATTAGAGACTTTAAAAAATCAGAATCAGTAGTGGAAAAAGTATAGTGTTGCTGATGACATCTCTTACAATATGATCAACTTTTTCACCACTCAGAAACTAAAATGAGGTGAAATATTACTCTTGGACCCTGTAGGATCTATTTTGTCTTCAAAAAGGAAATACAGGCTCTCCAGCCTATAGTTCTAGAAGCAGAAAAGTATACTGTCCTCGAGTCTATTTAGAATTATGGTGTTTTTACTATCCCTGAGTTGGGAAGATCCTCTGGAGAAGGGGACGGCTACCCACTCCAGTATTCTAGCCTGGAGAATTCCATGGACTGTATAGTCCACGGGGTTGCAAAGAGTCGGACACGACTGAGTGACTTTCACTACAGTTTAAAGATTCCTTCTTCTCTTCATTTTCCAATATGGCCATAATAAAGACTATAGGAATTCTTATTGGATAAATATATGACATTCATTTGAGTAATAGTTTAGATGTTATTATTGTCTTAAGCAAAGAGTTATGAAAATAAGGATAAAGTGTTATGTTTCACTTTGGAGATTATTTGCTGAATGAAGAATTCATGCTTTTAACTAGGCAGCTGTCATAGCTATTTACAAAAATGCAGTCTCCTTGTAGCTTTAATTGTTAAGAAAATCAACAAGACAAATATATTTTGTGCTTCACCAGTCTTTCTAAATTATCTGTTCAAATTAATAATGTGAACTGAATTAAAGGGTGAATGACTACATGCTAAAAATAAAATTTAAAACAGTCAAAAAACATGGGTTTCTATAGCCAGAAACTGTGTTATGTACATGTAAAATACTTTTATACAAACATTCCTATAATAACCATTCTTTTTTTCAGAACAGTTTGCCATTAACCATGTTAAGTGACTTTTTTTTTTTTGCCAAGATATGTGTGGATACTTTGAGATCAATTCCTGTAAATATCAGTTCTTGGCTTTGCTACTGTGTTCAAAAACATACAGCATTTTGCTCATTAATAACATTTGTCTTAGTGACCATTCACAGTAATATGAAGAACTTAATTCTTTTTGAATAGTAAGTTGAATCATTCAAAGATTTTTATTTTTTAAATTTATTTTTAATTAAATTTTATTGGATTATAGTTGCTTTATAATGTTGTTTGTTTCCACTTGTACAACAAAGTGAATCATCCATTCGTATACCTCTATATTGTATACATATATATATATAGAGAGAGAATTTTCTTCCCATTTTAATCACCACAGATCATTGAATAGAGTTTCATGAGCTATCCAGTAGGTTCTCATTAGTCATCTATTTTATACATAGTATCAGTAGTGTATATATGTCAATCCCAGTCTCCCAATTCATTCCACTGTCCCTTCTCCTTTGTTATTCATGTTCTCTGTGTCTCTATTTCTGCTTTGCAAATAACATCACTTATAACATTTTTCTATTTTCTACACATAAGCATCAATATAGGATATTTGCTTTTCTCTTTCTGACTTCCTCCATTCTGTATATCCATAGTAATGTTACAGATAAAATAGATTGATGGTCAGTAACATAACTGAGACCCAAAGAGCCATGGAGCATTCATAAAGTTGCCAAATTTAGCAAGTCAAAATACAGAATATCCAGTTAAATTTGAATTCTAGGTAAAAAAGCAAATATTCTTATGACCCAAATGGGACACACTTACAGTAAACAAATATTCATGTTTATCTGAAATCTAAATACCTATGTGAGCTGAATTTTATCTGGCAACCCTGGGTACACAGGGATTCTTCAAGGCCCGCTGCGAGTCTACATAGTTTTATATTCTTGGGCTAGGTTTCAGGCCTGGTTCTAGAAAATTATTATACTTGTAATTTAGAACAACTCAAGTGTGTTCATTAACATACATATGAAAGAAAGCATCAGCAAGATATATCAAGTTTATTTTAATTTACATTTAAAAAATAAGTTGCTTTATGTATTCATCTCCTTTTCAAAAATTTATTGTTATTTCCCATCACAATATAAAGCTTCTAACCACTATAGAGCATATTTCATTCATGAGGGTTTTAACACCAATAGTTCTAAAATGTGTTGATAACAATGATTTCTTTCTTTTAATGAAATAAGCAAAATCATGTATCCGTTATTGCACAAAGGATTAAAAAATAAAACTTCTCATATTCCATGATGTAGTTTACGTCAGAAACAAAAATGTTTTCAAATAGTTATGTATTCATTTACCAATATATGAATAAAACATCATGCCGAGTACATGAATTCTTTATAGCCTATCCCGACACTGTGTTGTTAAGCAGACATTGCATCGTCCTTGAGCTTAAAGATTTAATTTGATAACTTGGATGTTTTATCTTCTGACATTTGCAGACTTCACAAAGGTCTAGTTCTGTCCCCCGCACCTCAGGTTATTTTCAAGGTGTGTAAATCTGTAACCATGCTGATGAAAAGAGAAAGGCAATTCTATTTGTTCACTTTCATATTCAATTTTATAAGAAATAACATTTCACATAAAGTAAATTCAAGATATTCAAATAAAAATGTTGATCATTAGTGTTGTTCTTGTTTTGGAAGTGTGTGTGTGACACTGTTAGATATATGAGTGCTAAAACTTGAAATCTGGGTTCAGATCCTGATGTACATCTGAGTAGATGAGTGACATTGGGCCAATTATGCACATTTTCTATGTTGTTCTTTTTTATTCTGTAAAATGGTAATAGTAATGCTTTTACCTCATAGGTTCTAGGTGAGATTAAAGTAAATTAATTCTTGAATAATGCTACAAACAGTAGCTAATATGGAGTGAAATGTTAGCTGGTTGTCTTCATATGTTAAACTGCAACTTTCTAGGTCATTAATGCACTTTCAATCATTTTACAACTAATTGCAATTAACTACTGTAAAGATTTTAGTTATTTGACTCAAACATGGATTAAACTTGATTATATCAAATATATAAAACAAAACCATCATCCTCATTGGTTTTGAAACTCAATAGTATACAGATCCCACCACTTACATAGAATATTTTAAAGAGTTGTCAAAGTGTATAAGTTCAAAGTTAAAAGTTATGGAGTGCTAGTTTATGTGCAAAATAGTCAATTCTTGCTTAACAGTGTCTACTATATTTCCTTAAACTTAAGCATTAAATAGAAATGATGTTAGCACTCTAGATTCAAAAACCATCATTGTTTTGGACTAAGTCCAAATTTGGGTAGCAAAATAAATCTTAGATGTTTTTTGGTAATGATCCTACAATGAAACTTCATATCATAACATAAAAAGATGTTACATAGTTACCTTTTCATGGGGTCATAAAAGTCACATATTTCTTAAGCTACATCAAAATTACATCAACACAGGTTTCAAATTACATGACATTCAATCACTATGTTAGAATGATTTTAAAACTTTTGATGTGTGTAAACTATACTCATTCTGGTGTGTGTGCTTGTGTTTCTTAAATATAGATGAGATAAGCAAAAATTGAGGTATTTCTATATAGACATTAATAAACTAATATACATATTGAATACATGCTCCATATAGTTTTGGTTTATTGTTGGTTTTGCTGTCCCTGTCATTCTGATTTCCTATCAGGAGACTGCAGATGGGATATTTGAGATGTCCAGCAAAGCTTCCCAGGTATCTAAAGTGACAAAGATACTACTGTTTGATATTTCCATAAATGAGTTATATGGTCACTCTCTGGCATTTAAAAATAATAATAATGGTGAAATAGGATCCAGTATTTTATTGGCAGTTACTGGTCCTGCCCCAGACCACTTCAGACATCATCAGGTACTTCAGAAGAAATAACCAAGTAGCATAAAATATGAGCCAATCATGAACCCACCTTCAAGAGACTCTTAAGACTTATTCCATTTCCCCTTCTGCCTGTCTTTTGAACTACAATCAGAAGTCCAGGTCTCTCAGATAATTCTGCTCTATATGTAGTTTCTCAGTTCAGTTCAGTTGGTCAGTCATGTCTGACTCTTTGCAACCCCATGACACAGCACGCCAGGCCTTCCTGTCCATCACCAACTCCCAGAGTTTACCCAAACTCATGTGCATCGTGTTTGTGAAGCCATCCAACCATTTCTGCTCTGTCATCCCATTTTCCTCCTGCCCTCAATCTTTCCCAGCATCAGGATCTTTTCAAATGAGACAGCTCTCCGCAGCAGGTGGCCAAAGTATTGGAGTTTCAGCTTCAGCATCAGTCCTTCTAATGAACAACCAGGACTGATATCCATTAGGATGGACTGGTGGGATCTCCTTGCAGTCCAAGGGACTCAAGAGTCTTCTCAAACACCACAGTTCAAAAGATTCAATTCTTCGGCGCTCAGCTTTCTTTACAGTCCAACTCTAACATCCATACATGACCACTGGAAAAACCATAGCCTTGACTAGATGGACCTTTGATGGCAAAGTAATGTCTCTGCCTTTTAGTATGCTGTCTAGGTTGGTCATAACTTTCCTTCCAAGGAGTAAGTGTCTTTTAATTTCATGGCTGCAATCACCATCTGCAGTGATTTTGGAGCCCAAAAAGTAAAATCTGACATTGTTTCCACTGTTTTCCCATCTATTTGCCATGAAGTGATGGGACCGGATGCCATGATCTTCATTTCCTGAATGTTGAGCTTTAAGCCAACTTTTTCACTCTCCTCTTTCACTTCCATCAAGAGGCTTTTTAGTTCCTCTTCACTTTCTGCCATAAGGGTGGTGTCATCTGCATATCTGAGGTTATTGATATTTCTCCCGGCAAACTTGATTCCAGCTTGTGCTTCTTCCAGCCTAGTGTTTCTCATGACATACTCTGCATATAAATTAAATAAGCAGGGTGAAAGTATATAGTCTTGACGTAGTCCTTTTTCTATCTGGAACCAGTCTGTTGTTCTATGTCCAGTTCTAACTGTTGCTTCCTGACCTGCATATAGGTTTCTCAAGAGGCAGGTCAGGTGGTCTGGTATTCCCATCTCTTTCAGAATTTTCCACAGTTTATTGTGATCCACATAGTCAAAGGCTTTGGCATAGTCAATAAAGCAGAAATAGATGTTTCTGTGGAACTCTCTTGCTTTTTTGATGATCTAGTGGATGTTGGCAATTTGATCTCTGGTTCCTCTGCCTTTTCTAAAACCAGCTTGAACATCTGGATGTTCATGGTTCACGTATTGCTGAAGCCTGGCTTGGAGAATTTTGAGCATTACTTTACTAGCGTGTGAGATGACTGCAATTGCGCATTTTGAGCATTCTTTGGCATTGCCTTTCTTTGGGATTGGAATGAAAACTGACCATTTCCATTCCTGTGGCCTCTGGTGAGTTTTCCAAATTTGCTGGCATATTGAGTGCAGCACTTTCACAGCATCATCTTTCAGGATTTGAAATAGCTCCACTGGAATTCCATCACCTCCACTAGCTTTGTTCGTAGTGATCTTCCTAAAGCCCACTTGACTTTACATTCCAGGATGTCTGCTCTAGGTTACTGATCACACCATCATGATTATCTGAGTCATGAAGACTTTTTAATACAGTTCTTCTGTGTATTCTTGCCACCTCTTCTTAATATCTTCTGTTTCTGTTAGGTCCCTACCATTTCTGTCCTTTATCGAGCCCATCTTTGCATGAAATGTTCCCTTGGTATCTCTAATTTTCTTGAAGAGATCTCTAGTCTTTCCCATTCTGTTGTTTTCCTCTATTTCTTTGCATTGATCACTGTTTTCTTATCTCTCCTTGCTATTCTTTGGAACTCTTCATTCAAATGGGTGTGTATTTCCTTTTCTCCTTTGCTTTTCACTTCTCTTCTTTTCACAGCTATTTGTAAGGCCTCTTCAGAGCTCCATTTTGCTTTTTTGCATTTCTTTTTCTTGGGAATGTTCTTGATTCCTGTCTCCTGTACAGTGTCATGAATCTTCGTCCATAGTTTGTCGGGCACTTTATCAGATCTAGTCCCTCAAATCTATTTCTCACTTCCACTGTATAGTCATAAGGGAGTTGATTTAGGTCATACCTGAATGGTCTAATGGTTTCCCCCACTTTCTTCAGTTTCAGTCTGAATTTGGCAATAAGGAGTTCATGATCCAAGCCACAGTCAGCTCCTGGTCTTGTTTTTGCTGACTGTATAGAGGTTATCCATCTTTGCTGCAAAGAATATAATCAATCTGATTTTGGCGTTGACCATATGGTGATGTCCATGTGTAGAGTCTTCTCTTGTGTTGTTGGACAAGGGTGTTTGCTATGACCAGTGCATTCTCTTGGCAGAACTCTATTAGCCTTTGCCCTGCTTCATTCCATATTCCAAGGTCAAATTTGCCTGTTACTCCAGGTGTTTCTTGACTTCCTATCTTTGCATTCCAGTCCCCTATAATGGAAAGGACATCTTTTTTAAGTGTTAGTTCTAGAAGGTCTTGTAGGTCTTCATAGAACTGTTTAACTTCAGCTTCTTCAGCATTACTGATTGGGGCATAGACTTGGATTACCATGATATTGAATGGTTTGCCTTGGAAACAAACAGAGATAATTCTGTTGTCTTTGAGATTGCATCCAAGTACTGCATTTTGGACTCTTGTTGACTATGATGACTACTCCATTTCTTCAAGGGATTCCTGCCCACAATAGTAGATATAATGATCATCTAAATTAAATTCACCCATTCCAGTCCATCCTAGTTCACTGTTTCCTATAATGTCGATGTTCACTCTTGCCAACACCTGTTTGACCACTTCCAATTTCCCTTGATTCATAGACCTAACATTCCAGGTTCCTATGCAGTATTGCTCTTTACAGCATCGAACCCTGCTTCCATCATCAGTCTCATTCACAACTGGATGTTGTTTTGGCTTTGGTTCTGTCCCTTCATTCTTTCTGCAGGTTTTTTTTTTTTTTTTTTTTTTTTTTTTTTTTGGGTACTCCATTGTTGTTTATTTATTTATTTTTTTAATTTTATTTTATTTTTAAACCTTACATAATTGTATTAGTTTTGCCAAATATCAAAATGAATTTCTCCACTGATCTCCAGTAGCATATTGGGCACCTACCGACCTGGGGAGTTCATCTTTCAGTGTCCTATCTTTTTGCCTTTTCATACTGTTCATGGGGTTCTCAAGGCAAGAATACTGAAGTGGTTTGCCATTCCCTTCTCCAGTGGACCACATTCTGTCAGACCTCTCCACCACAATCCGGCCATCTTGGGTGACCCCACAGGGCATGGCTTAGTTTCATTGAGGTAGACAAGGTTGTGGTCCATGTGATCAGATTGGCTACTTGTCTGTGATTTTAGTTTCAGTCTGTCTGTCCTCTGATCCTCTCTCTCAGTGCCTACCGTCTTACTTGGGTTTCTCTTACCTTGGACATGGGCTCTCTCTTCACGCCTGCTCCAGCAAAGTGCAGCCGCTGCTTCTTACCTCTGATGACAGTTAGCTCCTCTCAGCTGCCTCCTTTGTCCTCGGGCGGGGGTAGCTCCTCTTGGCTGCGCCCGTGCACCATCGCTAAATCCCCTTATTTGATCTAGTGCTTCTCCTACCTCTCCTGAATATCCTGAAAGCATGCCAGATCTGTGACCAGTAAGGAGGTTATCTTTTTGTTTTTCTTCTCTATCTACATTTTTTTCCATAGGTCATTTCATGTGCCTTTAACTTCAGCCTGTGTGCTTATGACCCTCAAATATACAAATGAGTGTGTGTGTGCTAAGTCACTTCAGTCGTGTCTGCCTGTTTGTGACCCTATGGGCTGTAGTCTGCCAGATCCCTCTGTCTGTAAGGTTTTCCAGGCAAGAATTCTGGAGTGGGTTGCCATGCCCTCCTCCAGGTAATCTTCCCCACCCAGAGAGTGGAACCCCTGTCTCTCATGTCTTCTGCATTAGCAGGTGGGTTCTTTACCATGAGCACCACCTGGGAAGCCCTCAAATATATACACATACCTCGAATGCCTCCTTGTCATCTAAATGTATATATAAAAGTTACTGCATAATTGTTATAGTTGGATGTCTAAGTCACCACAAAATTAAATGTCAATAATTCTTGATTTCATCTACCAACTTTAATCCTCCATCAGTTTTTTTTTCCCCCATTTTATCTGTGTGCCCTGCCTAAGCTCTAGGATCATTCTTTCTTCATCTCTAATGTTATGACCCTAAATTAAAGGGCATTGCTTGCCCTGTGGATGACCATATTTGGTCAGAAAAAAATGTTTGAAGCTGGTTCCCTGCATTGGGAACTTGAAGTCTTAGCCACTGAACCACCAGAAAACTCCCATTTTGTCACAGTGTTAAGTGTTTCCTACTCACAAGATATATATGTAGGAGCTTCATGGAGCAAACAGGTGTTACTATTGTCACAGAGAGCATTTCAGACCTCACGGTAGCTTCTTTTTGGCAGTGTTGTCAACCATCTTACCAGCTCTTAAAATTTAGATAGTTTCTAAATTTTTCTGTGCTCTATGTTCCACTACTTTCTTTCTAAGAAATAGTACAATCATTTAATTGTTACAGGAGAATCCTATGACCAAATTCACATTCCTGTAGAATCCCCAACAAAGGCACAAGGAACCATGACACCAACGCTTGCAGACGTTTCTAACTCCATTGTGTAATATTTTGTAACAAGGAGAGCTTTGCAGGGCTGATTGGCACTTGAGCTAATATTAGTGAACCTATCCTTTCAGAATATGATATTATCTAATTTTATTCTCCACACAGGTGTAAATGAGTATTCTCTTATTTCAAGGAGCTCTTACAGGTGGCTGTCAAAAGCATTAGCATTTAGCTGAATTTCTGTTACCAGAGCAATGCAGGGGGAGGGTATGACCAGCCACTTTGACTCACCGCATCTAGCTGCAGTTTACCTCTAAGCTCTATGATTTAAAAAAAGTAAAAGAGAGGAAGTAAGAAGATAAAAGAAAGTCAATTTCTGTCCTGAATCATGAAGAAATTTGACCTATCAGATGATTTAGGTTCAAAATGACAATTTGAAAAAAAAAAAAAAAAAAGAACATTTAACGTAAGGGAAATATGACTCATATTGCATCTGAAAGTGAAAGTGTTAGTCGCTCAGTCATGTTCAACTCTTTGCAACCCCATGGACTATAGCCTGCTGTGCTCTTCTGTTCACGGGATTCTTCAGGCAAGAATACTGGAATGGGTTTCCCTGCCCATCTCCAGGGGATCTTCCTACTCATCCAGAAAATGTTACATTTACACTCGTAGTTTTACATACCTTAAGAATTTCTGCTGTCTGTTTTTCTTTTTTTTAAAGTTATGCGATTCAAGGCTGTATTAAACTTCACATATTTTTCTTGTATGCACATAGCTAATGACAAGCCTATGATAATCGTTAAAAGAGGGTAATAAATAAGATGAACATAGGGTTTTTAGGGCAGTGAAACTACTCTGTGTCATACTCTAATGGTAGATACACGTTATTGGAAATTTGTCTAGACTCATAGGATGTACAGCACCAAAGGTGAACTTTGGGTGATAATGATATGTCAGCATAAGTTCATTGATTGTAACAAAGATACCGCTCTGTTGGGGGATGTTGACAGTAGGAAATGCTATGCCTGTGTAGGGCAGGGGGTATATGAGAATCTCTGCACCTTCTGTTCAAGTTTGCTGTGAACCTAAAGCTGCTCTAAAAGATACAGTCTATTAAAAAAAGAAGAATACAGAAATTATTTTGTCATCTTCAGTAGCTTACCTCATATCATAAGTACAGACATAACTTTGGCATATTTGACAAATATGATTCTCATAACCCCAAATGTCATATAGATATTACAAATGAGAAAGCTTCATTTTTCTGAAAAAAATTGAAGTGAATATAGTTGTGAGATTAACTTAGAAGACATCACAAAATAAAGTGCATTTTTCAACTTTTAAACAAAAGATGTTTAAAAAATAAATTAGCAGAAATTCATAGGGCAGCATTCAACCTTCATAGAATATCTATAATAAAATAAAATAAGTTTGTTTTTAGAAGATACAAAAAAGTATCATTTATATTTTGAATCTAAAATATTATTTCTTTTTTGAATTAATTTATTTATTTTAATAGGAGGCTAATTACTTTATAATCTTGTGTTTTATAATGTTTGAAAATGGAATTTTTCATCAGGGTAAAATGCTCACAAGACATATTTTTCTATACATATAAATGCTATTTAAAGTTAGTGTCAGGCTGTCATTATTTTTCTCTTCGGAATCAATAAAATGAATTGAGATCATTCCTTCTCAAAAAGTATGAAAATTCAAAACATTAATTTACTCTCTTATTTATTCTTCTAATTTAAAATTACTAAAAATGACCCTTTGCCTTCATTAAAATTGGCTATTTAAATAAGTATTGCAATTAAATTCTAACCACAGAATGTCAATTACTTTAAGATTAGGAATGAATTTATTTAAGTCACTAGGGAAATTGATCTTGTATGTCTTCTCAGACATGATAAGATTTCAACATTTATCTCCTTTGGATCAGATAAGGATCTGACCAAACACATTCCCTTTAGTAATTTTCTTTTCTTTTTTTTTTTTTTATTTTATTTTTAAACTTTACATAATTGTATTAGTTTTCTTTTCTAGCCTTGAAAATTATGTCATATTTGCAGGTCTGGTATTTTAATACATTTTAATGTATATGTACTGCTTTAGTCATCTAGGCATAAATGAAAACATAATCACATTTTTTGACACTTCTTTACAGCAACTTTCATAATGTTTTATCCTAGGAGAGAACAATGATATTAAAAGCATTGGTTCATTTATGGTTTAATACAATTTCTTTTGAAAATAGATTTAGAAATATCTTTAATGAGTTGATACTTTCATGAGGCTGTTACAAGTAAGAATATTTCTTTAACACAAGCTTATTAAAAATCAAAATAATATTTCTTAAAACTAATTATTTTCATAAAATGCCTTAGTATGTGCTATGAAAGTTGTAGAAAGTAGTGAACAAAACATAGTTTCTTTCCTGCTGTCATAAATTGTTCACTTTATACAAGATTAATAGTCAAAGAGTTCTAGAAGATTAAAAGAAAAATACAGAAGGAAATTACAGAGAGTGGGATGGAAAATGAGATTCAAGAATATAGGAAAAAACAAACTAGTTCACTTGGGGAATGGTATTTTTCAATTTAGAAAAAAATATTTGCAGTGATAATTTATTTAAAATTATGTTGATCAATATCTATTAACTAAAACCTATTTAAGTGTCTCTGTAGTTGTAATTTGTTATTTAAGGTGTGTTTCCTGCAAGGAACTAAACACCCAAAGTCAAAATACCAATCTAAAAACTTGTATTTATTATCTCACATAATAAATTCTGCTGGTGAATTCACCTCCCAGTACTGTCATTAGAAACCCATATGCTGCCCATAGTTTTATCCTGTTAGCCTCAACAGGTTTGTTACTATACCTCTTGGTCCATGTATTGCTGCTTCAGCTATAAGTATGTGGACTATTGTTCAGACACTGAAATAAAGAGAAAAACACTTATTTTTATCTCTCTTTATTAATAACTAAAATATATTTCCGAAAAGCCCAGAAAATGTCTCCAATTTGTTAATATCAATTCCTCATCGGTAGAAGTGCCTAACTAATTTAATCATTCGAAAGGGAGATTAGAATTATCATGATCGATTTAGATTGGTTAGAATTCACTTCAGGGGCTAGGACTGAGAATAACTTTTTCTTGAGGAATGTAAAAAATCAGGGACACATAAATCAGGGAACAGTTAACAAAGGAGAACGGGGAATCACCATTGGATAAGCAACATCAGAGTCTACTGCCATGCAAGTGTCAATATGTGAATCAAAAACATTAACTAAAAACAAGTCAAAAGTATGAATAAAAAGTATGTCTCCTATATGAAGTAATCATCTCACCATGGCATATTTTAAAGACCAATTCATATTTCCAATTTTAGTTCATATTGTATTATTGAAGGATTATGGTTTAAACTATTTTCAGGTAAGAACACTGTTCTTCCTAAACAGAGCTTATCCAAAGTGGTCAATTGTTTGAGATGTGTAGGCCCAAACTAATTTTACTCTTAAGAATTCAGTCTTGGTAAGCAAAAACTTGAAAATAAAAAGAAAAAAACCAGGAAGGATTGTCTTTTTCTAACAGAGAACCTCTTTCTTCCTTAGTTTGCATTACATGTCACAGATCTCTTCCTCTCCTTTAATTTCACGTTATTCCAGTATGCTTCCTTTGCCCCATGCTCTCTTCTGATCTTGTCTCTTCCCCTCTCCTCTCCTTTTCAAATATGTTTGTGCCTATGAATACACAAGGCTCTGTGCTGGACCTGTTACAGAGAAAAGAACACTGCCTGGGCAAACGTCTCAGAGGATATCAGAGTCTCAAGACTTTTATTATTTTTAAGACATAGACATGTATGGAACCATGTAAAATATAGAGCATGTATCATAGGAATGAAGAGAGAGAAGCTTTTTTAGTAGAAGATAAGTGAAAGTGAAAGTCACTCAGTCGTGTCCAACTCTTTGTGACCCCATGGACTGCATAGTCCACGAATTCTCCAGCCCAGAATACTGGAGTGGGTAGCCTTTTCCTTCTCCAGGAAATCTTCCCAATCCAGGGATGAAACCCAGGTCTCCCACATTCAGGTGGATTCTTGACCAGCTGAGCCACAAGGGAAGCCCAAGAATACTGGAGTGGGTAGCCTATCCCTTCCCCAGCGGATCTTCCCGACCCAGGAATCAAACTAGGGTCACCTGCATCACAGGCGGATTCTTTACCAACTGAACCATGAGGAAAGCCAAGGGTGTTTTAATAAAGTAACATTTGAATTGAACAGTTGTCTAATATTTTTATCTATAGCACCAAAGCAATGTAAAAATAATAATAATGATATTAATGGCAACAAGACGTGGAGAGGAGAATTATTTCTGTGCTCTCTGTACCAGACATTGTACATGCACCATCTTATTTAATCCTACAGTTACTTGGATAAATTGATATTTTTCCTATTTTTGCACTAGAGAAAAGCTCTAGGTAACAGGACATGACATCTTACCAAGTATAAAGCTAGTACCTCAGGGAGGTATTCCAAAATTGATATTCTTGTCTATTATACTTTTCTGCCTACCATGGTAGTATTCAATCATTATTTGTAATTAAAATGACCTATGAACTTTCTGATAAGCAAACATTATAGGCTTGAAAGAAAACTGGAATAGGAATGTTTTCCTCACCTTGGGTTCCCACATAGACTCTATGTCTTAGTTAAGTCTGTTGTGATCTATTATATCAACTGACACAAAGAAACTTTACTTGCTGGAACAAGGTAATGGTTTATCTTCTCAACTGCCAGCAATGGACTGTTTCTCTTTAGTAATTTCCTACTGCAAAAAAGTGACTTTTCATTGTTAAAAGCCACTGCTATGATGAAAACACAACTTTTATTTAAAGGACAAAATCTCAAACTCCTGAAAATCTAGCAAGAGCTAAAGCTAAAACATAGTTTCTAGGATTATTTATATCAGAAAAAGTGAAGATCTTTTCAACTTGAAAGCATGGTTTATGTATTTTAACAATTAATTTATTCCATGTGCTTTAAAGAACATATGTTCCATTCATATTTGAGACAACTTGAGGCTAAAGAACAAAATTAAAATGAACACTAAAATGTGTTAATATAAAAAATAAGGACAATACAGCAATTTCCAGTAGTAACTGTCAAAAAATGTGGGCAGATCTATCATTGAAGGTCAGAGTTTGAAACATGGGTTTTTTGAGTGTGTTCTGAAGGTAATTTGCCTGATCTCAGACTGCAGACCTTTCTCAAGGTTAAGATTTGGTATGGAAATTACTCTGATGAAATAATAATCTTTATAATAATTAATCAGTTACTTAATATGAACAAGAGATCCAGGTAGGAATAATACACAATTATTTTATTTGTAGTTTTCACAATAATCCTGTAAGTCAAGTAGGAACATTTTACTCATTGTAGAGGTTAAAAAAGTAAAGCTTAGAAATAACTAATTTAGAAAAATCACAAATTATGAATTATGGAACAGGAATCAGAACCCGAGTCTTAAGGATTATAAACCCTAGATTTAATTACCTTCAGGTTCTTGTTTTTAAAAAGTCAGATTTCTCACAAATTCTCATCATATTTACCCAGGACTTCTTGATTTCTATGAGAGAAGGCATATACTGGCATTATTAGCAGTCCTTTTCTCACCTCTGCTTATCTAAATGTCTCTTTGTCTACTGCAAATGTGATCAATTACATAAAGATTGCTGACACTTAATTTTCCTTTCAGCGGTGTTTTGCCCATGTTTAGAAATAATATTTCAAATGCATACACAAAAAATTCAGATTACTGAATGCCAGCTATTCAGTAGTCATTATATATGTGTAAATTGTAACTTCTTTTTTAAAATGGATAAATATTAATATCATTTTTTTAATAGAAAAGGCAACAAAAGACTCCTTTGGATTATGTTGCTCAAGATCACATGGCCTAATGCAACAATATTTCAAAAATAGTTCTGAGGACACAAACTTCTTTTTTCCTTTTACCTGTTAAATTAAAAAAAAAAAGTCTTTTTCTAAATACTAACAATGCAGTTTTGCTAAAGTTACAATTTTGGGAAATTAACAAGCCTCAGAACCACCCCCAGTCTTTCTGTCAAGTGTTTCTGGGTCTCCACCATCTCACTGCTGCTTGCATTTCTCCCAGGAGAAATCCAGGGTTAGGTGAAGAGGGGTAGAGAAAATTCTATAAATCTCTCCTGGAGTACAGAGCCCAGAAGAGTCCAGGGTGAGGTGTTGGGCTCCTTGAATGCAGTGTAGATGCTACTGTGTAGAGTAGCCACTCTATATCCTTTTCTCTCCCCCACCCCCAGCTCCCTTCTGCTTTCCTCAGGTTTGAAATACAGGAAGTTTGATTATCCAGAGGAAATTAAATATTTTATATCAGATTATATTACAACAAACATTGCTAAGTACTTTCTGTTCAGTTCAGTTGCTCAGTTGTGTCTGAATCTTTGCGACTCCATGGACTGCAGCACACCAGGCTTACCTGTCCATCACCAACTCCCAGAGCATGCTCAAACTCATGTCCATCAAGTTGGTGATGCCATTGAACCATCTTATTCTCTGTTGTCCCTTTCTCCTCCTGCCTTCAATATTTCCCAGCATCAGGGTTTTTCCAATGAATCAGTTCTTCACAAGGTGGCCAAAGTATTGGAGTTTCAGCTTCAGCATCAGTTCAAATCTAAGTGTTGAATTCAAGCACCTCAAAGTAGCTCTAGGCTAGTTTGTTAGATTTCACCTACTGCATAAAGGGGCCTTGCTTCTAGCCACTTGGAAAGTTGTAGGCATTCAGTCTTAAAGCTTATCCTACCTCTTTCCACTTGGCCATGTTTCTTCTCCATCCCTAAGGATTTACAGAAACTTCACACACAGCAATAAATGAAATGTGTGGGGTGTTCTTCTTCATATCAAAACACATCGAGTTGTACTTGAAGAATTGGTGCATCTAGAAAATGCAGTCAGGCTTAGGAAAGAAAAGTAAGGGTAAATTTTTCAGAGTATTAGTCTAACACCCATCAGGTGTAGTATCCTTGGGTATATGCAGTATCAGGATCACTACTTTGTTTTGATTTTTCTTTTTAAGCAATTTCAAAGAAACTGAAGTTGAAAATAGTCAATTTGAAAATTCTTGGGAGTTCCTTGATAGTCTAGTGTTTAGGATTCTGGGCTTTCACTCCTGTGGTCTGGGGAACTGAGATACTGCAAGCTGCATGGCCAAAAATAAAATAAATAAAAATTCTTACATAGTAACAAGAAAGGTTGTTTTGTATCACTGAATTTTAATGATATTAAAATAACCCTTTAGGTAGACACTGACCTTGACAAAAACATAAGGGTAATTTTGCCATAAGGACACATTGATAATGTGTCATTATGTCACTGGAATCTGTAATGTCTTTTGATCACCAATGGGAAGTACATTACATTAAATGATGCTATAGAAAATTTAAGTTACTGATGAGATGAAATGCTCCAAAATAGCATCATGGCCTAACATTTTGAATACAAAATTTGTATTTTATGTGTATAAGTAATATAGTAATTCAAAGACAAGGAATTAAAAAAACTCCATTATTTAGATACTTATTTTGTATAATAACTAGACATTCAGCAACTGAAGTTTAAATTTGCATTTGGATATTGAATGGTATTGTCAAATGAGTGTTTATTGTCTGTTTAAATTTAAAACCTGCCTATCCAAGTTAGCTTTCTTTTCATTGTTTTTTTTCCTAGAGCTCCTCCAGTATCTGAGCTCTATTCTATTAAACAAAAAGTGAGCAAAACTCACTTTTTCTTGGTCTCTTTTTATCTACTTGATATAATCACACAAAAGTGATTGCATCAATTATTATTTTGTTAATTTATTTTTTAATTGGAGTATAATTGCTTTACAATGTTACATTAGTTTCTGCTCTATAACAACATGAATCAGCTATAAGTATACATATATCCTCTCACTCTTGAGCTTTCCTTCCACCCTCCCTCATCCCATCTCTTTGGGTCATCACAGATCTTTTTGTATTTTGAAGTGTTTTCTCTTTATTCCTCATGGTCATGATGTAAGTTACCTTTTTATGATGAATGAAATATTCTGTATCTCTGTGCTAGTCAATTTGGTAGCTAGTAGTCACATGTGGCTTCTTGGCACTTTAAAGGTAGTGAGTGAAACTGAGGAAAAAATAGTCAATGTGGCCTGTGGCTATTGAATTAGAGAATGCAGGTGCATCAGGGGTGGTCAGTTGCTCAGTCATGTCAAACTGTTTGAAACCCCAGGACTTTAGCTCTCCAGGTTGCTCTGTCCACAGGATTTTCCAGGCAAGAATACTGGAGTGGGATGCCATTCCCTTCTCCAAAGGATATTCCCAATTCAGGGATCAAAGCTGCATCTCTTGCATTGGCAGACTGATTTTTACCACTAGCACCACCTGGGAAGCCCATAATAAATACACCTTTGATTACATACATTCAGATAGTTCTAAACTTTCAGTGGTTTAATTTATGATTTTTAACTTTAAGATGGTGCAAAAGCAATATGCATTCAGTATACACTGTACATTAAATTTCGATCTTTTCCTGGGGCTGGTGATTTCAGGGCCATCCTCTCTAGTGATTGTGGGTGGCAGCGAAGAACCATGACTAGAGTCAGTCTTGTGATAGCAAGAGTAGAAGTGAACACACATCCATTCTGTACCCACAAAAGCATTCTGTTTTTCTCTTTCAGAATAGCATTCAATATATTACATGAGATATCCAATATTTTATTATAAAATAGATTTTGTGTAGAAGGTTTTGTCCCACTTAGCCTGATGTAAGTGCCCTGAGCAAGGTTAAAGTGAACCAGGCTAAGCTACTTTGTTCGGTAAGTTTGGTGTATTAAATGCATTTAAACTCATGATATTTTTAACATGATGGGTTTAAAAGGATGTAAGCCCATTGTAAGTTGAGGAAGATCTGTATACATACTTTGTTTATACACTGAATTTTGTGAATGTGTGTGTGTGATCTTATTTTCCAACTGCTGTCTCTGCAGCCTCCAAAATGTCTAACAATGACCCGTAACTCCTAGAACTGATACATAGATAGACTTCTACTGTACTGTACTAGGGTTGATCTGGATGACTAATGATATATGGCAGAAGTTATGGCATGTCAGTTCTGAGATTGATCTGGACTGGGGCTTCCCCTTTGGGCTTTATGTCTCTCTATGTATCTTTTTCAAACAGTTTGTGAGGAACTGAACCCTATGAACAACTACATCATGTGAGCTTAGCAACGTATACATCAACTCTAGTGAAGTCTTGAGTTGGTTGCAGACCAGGCTGACAGCTTGACTGCAACCTCTTGAGAGACTGTGAGCCATAATCACCCAGCTAAGCAGCTTCCATATTTCTGACTCTCAGAAACTGTGAGATAGTAAATGTTTGTTGTCTTCAACTGCTAGATTTGGGGACAACTTTTTGTGCAGCAATAGATAAATATAATGGGATACCTGCTAACCTATGTATATTTATTTTTCAACTGTGCTTAATGAATTACTTTAATTCTAACATCTTTCATAGATTATTGCATTGTGTTTTCTAGATAGGCAAAATAGTTTGATCTTTCAAAAAGGATGTTTCCTTCTCTAATACTTCTTCTTACTTTGTTTCTTGTTATATTTTACAAGTTAGAAAGAAAGAATACATTGAAATCACAGTGATGACCTTAGCAATTCTTTATCTATTCCTAATTTCACCTAGAATTCTTCTTATGTACCATCACTATATATAATATTAACTATTGGTATAGTAAAACTATACTACATTATGCTAAAAATAATTTATAGTTTAATAAGTAATATATCAAGAATGCTGAGGCTGAAACTCCAATACTTTGGCCACCTAATGCGAAGAGTTGACTCATTGGAAAAGACCCTGATGCTGGGAGGGATTGGGGGCAGGAGGAGAAGGGGATGACATAGGATGAGATGGCTGGATGGTGTCACTGACTCGATGAACATGAGTTTGAGTGAACTTCGGGAGTTGTGATGGACAGGAAGGCCTGGTGTGCTGTGATTCATGGGGTCACAAAGAGTCAGACACCACTGAGTGACTGAACTGAACTGATATCAAGAATAAATTTGAAATTTTAAAAATATATTTTAGCATGTGTTCAGATAATAAATATTTATGTTTTTTAAATCATTTTATTTGTTAAATTGAAAGATCGGTGAGACATTTTACATTTTGGAGAAAACAGCAACATTTTTTTAGAAACAAAAAAATCAGAATGTTTTCAGTTTAAGCAGTAAAATACTCTTTTAATTTCAGATTTATTACCATTGCATCATTAAATAATATCAATGTTATTATTTCTAAAACACCATGAGCCTGCTAATATTTAACATGCATTATAGATTTTTTGTAGTCTTTATGGTCTGCACAAATAAATTCCATGCTTTCTGAAATTAAGGACTATATTGTCTATTGTTTTCATGCTAAAGGATTGATTACAGTGTTATACCTATGAAACATCTCAATAAATGCTTAGACAAAAGAATGAGTATTTGATAAGCTGCATTGTTATTAGAGGAGCTCATTTTAGGTCCTTTACTTTTACTATATATTGGGAGATAGTTTCCAAATTGGAAATTCAGTTATGAGTTGCAAAGAGTCAGACATGACTGAGTGACTGACATTTTCACTTTGGATATTTTAGACTGCATCATCATGCTCTTAAGATCTAAAAATTTCTAATTCCTGCATCTAAGGAAATATTATTGTATATAAATTATGGATTTCAAAGCATAAGTCAATATTTCAAAGCTTTCTTAAAATTCATTCCCTTGAAAAAATCATTTTAAAATGCAATGGTATATTAAAGAGCTACCTGTAATGCCCACACCAAGTATCACATGTCAGTTTACTAATGAGATCGATTGTTGTTTTTAGTCACTAAGTCGTGTGTGACTCTTTTGTGACACCATAGACTGTAGCTCACCAGGCTCCTCTGTCCATGGGATTTCTCAGGCAAGAATACTGGAGTGACATTTCATTTCTTTCTCGATGACATCTTCTGGCATAGGAATCGAACCTGCCATCTCCTACACTGGCAGGTAGATTCTTTACTAATGAGCCACCATGGAAACCCAACGACACCAATATAAGGAATAAAAAGACGGCCATTTTACTATCACAAAGGAGAAAAATCAAGTTCCAATAAACTACTAAGTAAAAGCATCTAATTTTCTCCTAGATACACTCACTAATCATTTTAGGAAAACTAGTTTTCCATTTTCCCTATTCATAAATTTCCTGATTAAATATTCTTTCTATACTTCCACTAGAGATTCACTTGTTTTCAGCCTCTGTCAATGACTAAAGTGTTTGTATGGATAGTCCATTGTGTTTCTGCATTCAGAAACACATAACTGTTAGAAACCTCATGTGATACAAATGTGTGCAGGCATTTGAGGTTGGAAAATATTGTTCCAAATTCTGCCTATCTACATCACAACCAGAGTGCTTTGTTTTGGTGATCATTCCCTAGAAACATACAGATAATAAAATATATCTCTGTCAATCAACTTAAAATTAGCAGAGTCCACTTCCTGAGGAAAGCTTTCCTCAGAAATATGATAACTACACAAAATAAATGCCTAATTGATACAACTTGGGCTTCAAGATAGAAAAAAATGTCCTCAGATATTCATAAGGCTGTGAGAAATACAGAGATTAGTAAATTGATACCAGTTTCTTGAGAATAGCTAACTTTTATTACAGTATGTTGATTTTCCATTCTATTCATGTTAGTATCCCTTCACAAACAGAAACATTATTAAACTTTCAGATGTGAAGTGAGTTACTATTTCCTGGTGACTTCCAAGCTAATATTCTGGTGTTTTTGTCAGTTGAAAATATCACATTCTGTGATTCTCCAGCCAATGTAGAAGGCAGTTAGCATATTTTTGCTTCTTTTCTAATAAATGTGAGTTATTATTATTTATTGATCAAATAAATACTTTGTCAGATAATGATAATACAAATAATGGACTGTTCTTTCAAACTTCTATGTTCTCCATCAAAGTAAACTGCTCAAGTTTGTTTCTTTATGATTCTCTTGCAAAGCATACTTTTAATGTAGTTAGAATTAGTTACAACTCTTTCTGATATTAAAAACAAGCAAAAAAAAATCAATCACCAACAAAGTAATTTTTATAAAAATGTAAAGAGGGAGAGAAAGAGATTGAGAGACAGATTCTGCATTCATGTGTAAAATTCAATAAACCTATATGTTAGTAAAATTTATATGTTAGCTTGGCTGAGCCACTTGGGTGCCCAGATATTTGGCCACACATTGTTCTGAGTATATGTCTGTGAGGGTTTTTATAGATGAGATTAACGTTTGAACAGTAGATTGAGGAAAGTAAATTGCCTTCCTTGATATGGCTGGCCCTCATCTAATCAATTGAAAATCTAAATAGTACAAAAAAGCCTGAAAGGGAGATCTTCCTCTTTGATGAATTTGAACTAGAAATTTGTCTCTTCTGGTCTTCAGAGTCAAACTGAAACATTGACTCATCTTGGGTCTTGAATCCATCAGCCTTCAGACTGTAATTTATACCATCAGCTCCCCTGGTTCTCAGGGCTTGGACTGAAAACATTGTCTCTCCCAGGTCTCCAATTTATTCACTACAGATCTTGGGACATCTCAGCCTACATGTCATATGAGCCAGTTTCTTATAATAAAGCTCAAAGATATATAGGCTATATTGGATATTCATGAAATATGTGAAACATAGGAGATATCTATATATCTGTTATCCATCTGTATGTTAGTTCTCCTTCTTTGTAGAACCCTGACTAATACAACATATTTAAACTAATGAAATGTTACTTTGGGGTTGAAATATGATATTTTGTTTTAACAAATTTTTAAAAATAATGCACCATAAACATAGGTATAGATAGTTTTCATCACATATGACTTGCTGTCCAACTATGCTTGGAAGAATTTTAAGAACATGTCTAGATTTTGTGAACGATAAACTTTATTTGCTTTTTCCATCCTCCCTGTCCCCACCTAAAGCTGTAAATCTCCTAGTAAGAAAGTGCTGCAGACATATTTTGTTCATGGTATGAATTACTCCATGACACTTAAAGTCTAAGAAATGTCACAGTCTGTATTTTCCAAATCAAAACTAATTTGGCCCTTAGGATTCTAAAAGGCACTGCGACAAGCATATACTCTGATAGTATTTCTTTTGGAGTCTTCACTTTGATGTGACAGTGTTAAACAAAACGGGGTGCAGCTGCTAGCCACTCAAAAGCCACTAAAGAGGCCAGGTTGGTGGAAAGGGAACTTTGCTTCACTTTCGGTGCCAGAAAATGGGGGGTGGGGGTTGGACGGAGGGCAGACACCTGTCCAAAGGCCAACTCCTCCCACTGATAGGTCAGTGGGGAAGAGCTTTTATAGACGGAGGGAGGGGGCTACATGTATGTGCAGTCAGTTCTGACAGTTATTTTGAAATTGGTCACTGATGGACTGATCAGCATCATTTTTTTTTAAGTTAAGCTTTTTATTTTCTATTGGAGTATAGCCTATTAATAATGTTGTGATAGTTTCAGGTGGACAGTAAAGGGGCTCAGTCACATACACACATATATCCATTCCCCCTCAAACTTCCTTCCCATCCAGGCTACCACATAACATTGAGCAGAATTCCCTGTGCTATACAGTAGGTCTTTATTGGTTATCCATTTTAAATATAGCAGTGTGATCAGCATCATCTTGATTGCTTTCAGATCAGATCAGATCAGATCAGAGCAGTCGCTCAGTCATGTCCGACTCTTTGCGACCCCATGAATCGCAGCACTCCAGGCCTCCCATCCATCACCAACTCCCGGAGTTCACTCAGACTCACGTCCTTCGAGTCAGTGATGCCATCCAGCCATCTCATCCTCTGTGGTCCCCTTCTCTTCTTGCCCCCAATCCCTCCTAGCATCAGAGTCTTTTCCAATGAGTCAACTCTTTGCATGAGGTGGCCAAAGTACTGGAGTTTCACCTTTAGCATCATTCCTTCCAAAGAAATCCCAGGGCTGATCTCCTTCAGAATGGACTGGTTGGATCTCCTTGCAGTCCAAGGGACTCTCAAGAGTCTTCTCCAACACCACAGTTCAAAGGCATCACTTCTTTGGCGCTCAGCCTTCTTCACAGTCCAACTCTCACATCCATACATGACCACAGGAAAAACCATAGCCTTGACTAGATGAGATTGCTTTAAGTACAGTTAATCTTCAGTTCCAGGGTCAATTTGTTTCCATTTCCTTGAGGCCAATTCTTAGAACTGGCAGCATATGTCATGACTATATCTGGTCATTGTGTAGTTAACTTCTCCACCTGGTAGAGGTTTCAGTACCTATAATACAGCTCAAAGGCTATGACAAATTGCCAACATCTGCTGGATCATGGAAAAAGCAAGAGAGTTCCAGAGAAACATTTATTTCTGCTTTATTAACTATGCCAAAGCCTTTGACTGTGTGGATCACAATAAACTGTGGAAAATTCTGAAAGAGATGGGAATACCAGACCACCTGACCTGCCTCTTGAGAAATCTGTATGCAGGTCAGGAAGCAACAGTTAGAACTGGACATGGAACAACAGACTGGTTCAAATAGGAAAGGAGTATTTCAAGGCTGTATATTGTCACCCTGCTTATTTAACTTATATGCAGAGTACATCATGAGAAACGCTGAGCTGGAAGAAGCACAAGCTGGAATCATACTTTAAAAATACAAAATTGTGATAAACAATGATGCTCTGCTGTGCTTAACTGCTCAGTTGTGTTTACTCTTCATGACACCATGGACTGTAGCCCATGGATCAAGAGCCAGGCTCCTCTGGACAGAGGGATTCTCCAGGCAAGAACTCTGGAGTGGGTTGCCATCCTCCAGGGGAACTTCCCAAACCAAGGATCAAACATAAATCTCCCACAACTCAGGGATCAAACTAGGTCTCCTACATTGCAGGTGGATTCTTTACCATTTGAGCCACCAGGGAAGCCAAGGTTATTGGAGTGGGTAGCCTACCCCTTCTCCAAGGGATCTTCCCAAACCAGGAATCGAACTGGGATCTCCTGCATTGCAAGTGGATTCTTTACCAGTTAAGCTGCCAGGGAAGCCCAAAGCAATGATAATGGGACTATTTTTCTATTTTTTCATATAAATTATATCTTTCATGTACAGCCTTCTTAAGGCTTTGGTATACTTCGACAACATTTTTATTTCTTGGCAAACCTCTGGTAAAATTTTCATTAGAAATTATTTTAGAATTTATCTTGCATCATATATTTTAGTAAATTTTCTATACTCTGAATACATTATAAAAGTCACTTTTTATTTCAAAAATAACTGAAAGCTTAATAATAGTGAATAAAAAATCTTGCTCATACATAATATCTGTTATCCATTATATAATAACTCCAATAGAAGCCTAGCTATTCCCATGGAAAATTCAGGCCTCAATAAAGTGACTGTAAACTAGATGAAACATATGAAGGTTTAGGAAAATAGTTTGTATATTTAGATTTCAATCTCTTATGTAATGCATTACATTAGTTAAGCTACTTTCTCTAAAAAAAAAAAAAAAATTGGAAATTAAAGAACAAGTTTTACTTTAGTTCCCCAACCTTCTATCTGTGGACTTGAGATAATCATATAGACAAAAATTTTACCATTTCCCTAGTTCTCAGAGGACTTAAAATCCCCGCAGTTGAGAACCCAGAATACCTGAATAATATATGTTTGCACAACCTGGTGAGGAATGCAACATGGTAAGGAAATTTGTATTTCCTTACCAGGTTGGGTGGATTTTTAAATGCCAAGACATTTTATTTCAGATGACTTTTAGACAAAGTAATGGTTAAGAGATCTGTTATTTTAATTTCAATAAGTCTACTGTGATCTAATTAAAACATTAAAAAAAAAAAAAGAAGCCAGAAACCACAGTGCATGAAGTGTAGTTACTGCTCAGTAAATAAGAGTTGAAAGTGTAATTTATGGTTCTCCAGATTAAGCATGGTCTGAGCATATTTAGAATATAACAGGGCTATTCACTGTTGTATGTATTAATTAGTGAAAATCTTTTAATTAATAAGCCTTAAAATGAGGCATTTTCAAATAATGGCTCTTGGTTGGAGAAAAGTAATAAAGTTATAAGGGTTTTCAAAATATCATTAATAATTTGAAGCTTAAAACAATAAACTATTATAAGTATATGCCTTTGGCAATGCAAACAGTGGGTATGAGGCCAAATGAGCTGCCCATCAGGAAAGATTAATTTAGATAACATGTGAATCAGAAGATTCAAATTGAAAGGTAATCAAATTGTATAATCAAAGCACTCTCTAGAGAAATATAATCCAGCTCAGTTATATCTTGATCCCGAAAGTGCATGTCTTCTCAATTCAATACCCATTTTCCCTAGAGTACAGAGACAAAAAAAAAAAATATTATACAACCTAGTTTGTTGTAAAAGATCTCTAAGAACATCTTCTCTCTGAATCAGCATGAGATGTTCTGCAGAGAAAATATAATCTCTTGATAATGAGTAGATAAAGAGATCGCTGTAGAAGATATAGAGACAGGCAGGCAGATGGAGAAATAGATCATGTAATCAATTCATCCCTCATTTAGCATCCTTGGCAAATTCAAGACATATTAGATACAGAAAGTGTGATTTGTGATGATGACTGTCATAAAAATAACATATATTCTCCCTTACTATGCGGATAAGTTTAACAAGATTCAAAAGACTCATCAGTCCAGTATGAGCATAAGGAGATATATTTAATATATATAATATATTTATAAAATTTAATAAAATATAATCTCAATCTTATGTTAATGTTCATATTAATGTATAAAGTACATACATATATATCCATGTATGCATCTCCTTATAAATCATACTTTTAGATCTGAATAACAATTTAAAGACTCTACTTTTATCTGTTTTTATATGCATTAATTCATTTCACACATAGATTATTCATTTATACATTTTTTTGAGTGTTTTTAACATAAGGCCATGTTATACACTGTCATAAGAGGGGAAAATTAATTCAAATAGGCATAAAGTTTGATCCTCAGGTAGGATGCATTTCTACATTAATGAAGAGAAAGCACATAGCTTGATTCTGACTAAAAATAGAATAAGATTAAATACAACAAAGAACCAGATAGCTATATCAACAGCATATATTTTTTTAAATTTTATTTAATTTAACTTTACAATATTGTATTGGTTTTGCCATATATCAAAATGAATCTGCCACGGGTATACATGTGTTCCCTATCCTGAACCCTCCTCCCTCCTCCCTCCCCATACCATCCCTCTGGGTTGTCCCAGTGCACCAGCCCCAAGCATCCAGTATCGTGCATCGAACCTAGACTGGTGACTCGTTTCATATATTTTAAAATATTTTATGTTAAACTTAGGAAAGCTCTTTATTGCTCATCACAATTATAGTCATATTGCTAGTGGTATAATTAGTTTGTCAGAAAGAATAGGAAAGGGAAATTGGTTTCGATGAAGAAAAGAAAGGAGAGAGAACACAACATAACAAAAGATATAGAACCAAGGACAGATATGGCAAGAATTGTTTACTGAAGAAATCACCTCAACCAAGGAAATAAATAAAGATTATTTCCTAATAATGACCCTTCCTTCTAATAATAAGAAAACAATCCAATTTCCATGAATTTCTGATCATTGCCTAGATGACTACACTTCTAAAAATCTTCTTAAAACATTAAAATCAATTGAAAACTATTACCACATGTTGGCTAAGAGATACTATATATAAGCATTACTTATATTTAACATTATTGAAATTTATTTTATTTTTAAGTAAAGACTTCATTTTTTTTTAGTAATTAGGCTTCCCTTGTGGCTCAGCTGGTAAAGAATTCACCTGCAATGCAGGAGACCTGGTTTAATCCCTGGGTTGGGAAGATCCCCTGGAGAAGGGCAAGGCTACCCACTCCAGTATTCTGGCTTGGAGAATTCCATGGACTGTATACACTATGAAGTCTCAAAGAGTCGGACATGACTGAGCGATTTTCACTCACTCATTCAAGCATATATTGGTTAAAAATAGATTATGAGATTAATTCTGAGTGTCTATAAACTGCTGAGATTCTAGAAGTCTGACAAAAACGTTACTACTTCTTTCAACAAAAAGTAACATTGAACCATTCAGTAGAGGGCCTGTGGTGGACAATGTTTAGGGTGCTGAAAGTTTATGATTTATACACATACAAAACATTTGAGAGAACAGAAGAGCAATTTTAGGACAGCATCTTGCTGCTTGTAATTAAAAACATTGTTTACTTTTGCCTTTTTCTCTAAAGCCAATTAAATGATTCTAGACAAAGACTCTACGCATATTTCCCATTTCCTACCCCTTTGCTCTCCCCCAGAAAGTTTAAATCACCACAGGCCAACCATAAAAGGCACATGTGCAAGGCAATTTGAGAAATTAAAGGAGCAATAACTGCTGTTTAAATGGATTTAAAGAGAATAAATCTGGACATGCACAGCATAATCCTATGAACTGAACCTTTGGGGTCCAGCTAAAATATTTGTGATACAGGCAGGGTTTTTGATGACATTGTAGTGATTCATATTCAGGTTAGATTGCTGTCTTCCTAAGGCAGCAAACTGTTTGTACCAGCTCTTCTTAAAAACAGACTATATGTGTACATCCTTGATTAGTGACACATATTAAGATTTCATTTTATACTTTGTTTTTAGATTGTTCCTTGGCAGAGACAGGCATTTGAGAATGAATTCATTAAATGACATTATTCCATCAAAATTGTACATAGAGTAAAAAATACTTTTTGTAATTGAACAGACTTGAAGATAATCTGTTTTGAAAATTTCACTTTCTTGGAATATGAAAGGGTATATTTTATTTAAATTTAAACTAATTTGTAATTTTTAACATAGTTTAGGAGTAAGCTTAAGATGGTGAAATTAATTTGATGCCTATTTTTACCCACATCATGAAAATTTTTGTATAGTAAATTAGCATTCAGTGTATTGGTTTTCTTGAATTTTTCCAACTCTCATTATATTAGTTGCACTATATAACTCTTTAATACATTTCTATTAACCTATAAAACCTGTTTATTTTAATATAGAACATGCAGAAAGATATGTCTTATAACAACAATAAGATGATTTTACATAAGATATTTTCAGCTTCAAGAATCCAAATGTTCTTGTGTCTCAACTCTCATCAAGTTTAACAAGAGCAATGAAGATAAAGGTAGATCAAAAATAGAAATGCTAGTAAAAGACAAAGACATTTTAGTTTTCTTATCCACATTTTTTTCACCCTCTCTTCTCATAGGTTTTTATACTTTATAGAATATTTGAAATTACCTAATTCCCAGGAAATATAATTATATGTGGAGTAAGATTGATAACAGTATTGTACATGCCATAGAATGCAACATTTTAATATAAAGTATATGTCTTTTAAAAATGGGCATATTTAAATTTTCCAGAAAAAAAGACAAGACCCATAGACTGTCACTGGTTAAACTAATGCATGTTAACAGATAGTCTCACTATATTTAGAAGATATGTTTGTAATCCAGCATGGCAAAGAAAATAAAAGATTTAAGCTTTGGGTTTTTCTGTTTAATTATTAAGATGATTCAGTGCTAAAATATATTTCTCATTTTGTCCTTTGAAACTTAATGGTCCAAAGCCATTTTTGAAGCTGATGTTATCTTGTTTAAATTATGTATATGTGTATATTAGTTGCTCAGTCATGTCCAGCTTTTTAGGACCACATGGATTGTAGCCCACCAGATTCCACTGTTCATGGGATTCTCCAAGCAAGAATACTGAAGTGGGTAGACATTCCCTTCTCCAGGGGAATCTTTACAACCCGGGGATGGAACCTGCATCTCCTGAATTGCAGGCAGATTCTTTACTATCTGAGGCCACCAGGGAAGCCCATTATCTTGTTTGCCTACTCACTTTTATTCCACTGGAAAATATGCTCCATGAGGGCAGGGATCTTAGCTCTGTTGCTGCTATGAATCCAATGTGCCTGGAACAGTACCCAGAAGAGGGTGCAAATCTGTCAGTATGTGTTGAATAAAAGAGTTAATGAATGATTGAATTAATGTTTTGTTCATCAAAATTTATAATCTCTGATCTTCACAGGCTATGGTACTGTCATGTGTACTATGTCAGTATTATATTAAGTCCAATTATGTGCATAATTTCTATAAAAATAACCTTTGAATGCCAATATTAGTGAAATTTCAGTTTTGCATTTCACATCCATATGATTGCCCATTTTTACTTCAAATCTTGTTTCTATTGATTCGTAGCAAATTATTAGACCATTCCCTATGTCCTATGTTTTCTAGGCATTTAGGTAAAATAATGTTATTCATTTGTCCACCACTCTAATTCTTTAACATACAACTCGAATCTAGGGTTTTATTTTCAAGCTCTAAATATTAACATAATATGTTGCAATTTTGAAAAGAAATATAAATATCTCTTGAAATGAATTCCAGATCTTCATCTTGGCTCTTTGAATAACTGAATAAGCTAGCATATTCATAATTTTGCATCTTTCAAATTGAGATAAAATACTTGAATGATGTTAAAAATTAAAACTCTGTATGTATATGTGAATTCGAAGCATTATAATTGAAAATTGTGTATGAATTAGTAATAAACAGGAAGCATAAAATTAATATCAATATGAATTAATAATAAATATCAAGCAGCAAAAGCTATGAATAAATGGCAAGTAGCCCAGCAAAACATGAACCGAGGTCCCCAGCTGAGCCAGCCTATATTTACTGATCCCAAAGTGATCTGAGATTCATGAGTGGAAGCATGACTGGTTTTTTAAAGCAATTGAGATTTCAGAAATTAGTGCCAAGACGGGTGTCTTCTTTTTTTTCACTTTGAGACCAAAGCAGAAATAAACAAACAAACAAAAAATCATGATACAAAAATAATTCATGGGCAAGTGGCTTCCCTGGTAGCTCCACTGGTAAAGAACCTGCCTGCAATGCAGGAGACCTGGTTTGATTCCAGGGTTAGGTTATCCCTTCTCCTCTGGAGAAGGGATAGGCTACCCATTCCAGTATTCTGGAGAATTCCATGGACCGAGGAGCCTGGCAGGCTACAGTCCATGGAGTTGCAAAGAGTCAGGGATGACTGAGCGATTTTCACTTTCTCACTTTAACAGGCCATGGAAAATACTTTTCTCTGCATGTGGGTTTGCTATTTTAAGAGTATATCTGGTTATTTCCAAGGAATAGTTGGGATATTCTGTGTCCATAAGAAATTAGTTCAAACTTGTTTTTTTCCCAAGAGGTATCAAAAGAAAGCAGAGTGATTGGGGAAAAATAGTAAAGAGCCACTTTTTGTGAAAAGTATAAAACAGTCGAGAAAAACTGTTTCAGTAGTCAGATATCTACTAGTATATCTTCTCTGAATAAACTGTTTAAGGATAATCAGCTTCCCAAGGGGCACTAGTGGTACAGAAACCTCCTGACAATACAGGAAACATGAGACCTGGGTTTGATCTCTGAGTCCGGAAGATCCCCTGGAGGAGGGCGTGGCAACCTACTGCAGTATTTTTGCCTGGAGAATCCCCAGGGAAAGAGGACCCTCGTGGGCTACAGCCCATAGGGTTGCCCAGAATCAGATATGACTGAAGTAACATAGCACACATGTGCATATCTATGTATATCTATGTATATATTATTATGTATATATATGTAAATATATACACATGTATATATTTATATATTTCTCAGATGCAACTGGATGACTGAATGGAAAATAATGCAATGTTATGTTATAATGGTCAGATACATTAATTTCTTAAACTCATGGGAATATTTAAGAGGTTTAATTTTCCTCATCTTTTCATTAACGATTGAAGTTACTTTAAAAAATTATCATTAGTTCCTGTGTTATTTGCTAGGATTATTACATGGATAAAGGTAGGAGAAAATGTCAAAGTCAAGGAAAACTTAGGATATAGTATGTGTTCACACTCAGAAAGAAATACACACAGGAATAAATGATTAGTGGACCAGAAACCTGACTGAAAATATTTAAAAAGGTAAAAAACTAGAACTTGAGTGAGGCAAAAATGAGGGAGGGCAGAAGTATGTTGGAAATTAAAGGTAAAAGGAACTAGAATTCACAGAGAATTTTCCAAACACCAAACTCACTGGCATAGGATTCTTAAAAAAATAAACTCTAAAATAGATTTTATGTTATCTATATTTCACATGGGAGTACTAAATCTCTGAGAAAATAATTGTAAACATACAAAAGATAAGTGGTAAACGAAGAATTCAGAATTCTGTCTAACTAAACACCACCAAAGTAAACTTCTAGGCAACAACCTCTTCTCTAAGGCTCCCTTTGTCTTTTAGTACCAATAAAATCTTACTCATGTGTCACCAGTGGTTTTAAATAACTCTTAAGTAACTTCTGAAAGGTCAAACATCCTGCTGCCAAAGTTTTTGAGTCACCACTCATTTCTTCAACCTTCTCCAGCAATCAAGATATAGGAAGAGGGGAATCAAAATCAATACATCATCTGGGTGTTATTTAATAATGTAAAAGATGGTGACATAAAATGAATTATATAACAAAATTTTGATGCATGGTGCATGTTCTTTTTCAAAATATATTTTGCCTTTAAGGAGGGAACAGTGGAAATCATCCATTTTTGGCTTTAAAAATAGTGTTTGGTGGATTTCGGTGGTCTGAGTCATGCTTGTTAATCTCAGGCAGCAAATGGCCTGATGGTACAAACATAAACATCACAATGGAATTATTCAAAATTAAACAAGTCATATATAATTTCTTGAACTTTGAATGCATTGCCCCACTTTGCTTCAGTTCAGTTCAGTCACTCAGTCGTGTCTGACTCTTTGTGACTCCATGAACCACAGCACGCCAGGCCTCCCTGTCCATCACCAACTCCCGGAGTTTACCCAAACTCATGTCCATTGAGTTGGTGATGCCATCCAACCATCTCATCCTCTGCCATCCCCTTCTGCTCCTGCCCTCAATCTTTCCCAGCACTGGGGTCTTTTCAGATGAGTCAGCTCTTCACATCAGGTGGCCAAAATAATGGAGTTTCAGCCTCAGCATCAGTCCTTCCAATGAACACCCAGGACTGATCTCATTTAGAATGGACTGGTGGGATCTCCTTACTGTCCAAGGGACTCTCAAGAGTCTTCTCCAACACCACAGTTCAAAAGAATCAATTCTTCAGCACTCAGCTTTCTTAACAGTCCAACTTTCACATCCATACATGACCACTGGAAAAACCATAGCCTTGACTAGATGGATCTTTGTTGGCAAAGTAATGTCTCTGCTTTTTAATATGCTGTCTAGGTTGGTCATAACTTTCCTTCCAAGGAGTAAGTGTCTTTTAATTTCATGGCTGCAATCCCCATCTGCAGTGATTTTGGAGCCCAAAATAATAGTCAGCCACTGTTTCCACTGTTTCCCCACCTATTTGCCGTGAAATAATGGGACCAGATGCCATGATATTAGTTTTCTGAATGTTAAGCTTTAAGCCAACTTTTTCACTCTCCTCTTTCACTTTCATCAAGAGGTTCTTTAGTTCTTCACTTTCTGCCGTAAGGGTGGTGTCATCTGCACTTCGCTTAGGAGCTGCCAAATCCATTCTCCAATGAACTGCAGGGGTGGAATCAAGGTATCAGGTAAGCAGAGTGTGTTTGTAACTCATTGCTTTTGTTACAGACATTTGCATTAATAATTAACCCCATTTCTAGATCCCATTCCTAGATATCCATGCATGCATGCACAATCACTTCAATCATGTCTGACCTTTGCAACCCTATGGACTGTAGCCCGCTAGGCTCCTGTCCATGGCAATTCTCCAGGCAAGAGTACTGGAGCGGGTTGCCATACACTCATCCAGTGGATCTTACTGACCCAGGGATTGAATCCACATCCCTTATGTCTCCTGCGTTGGCAGGCAGGTTCTTTACCACTAGCACCACCTGTGAAGCCCATACCTAGATGTATCGAAATGTAATATATTATTTTGTCTCACAGGTCTTTGTGTGGACTGAATAGCTGTTCTTACTTCAAATTTCTCATGTAGTTGCTATTAAAGAGCAGTTGGGTCTGGGATGATATGAAACTTGAATTGATTGGACTAATTCAAATATTGGGAACCTCAGCTGGAAAGGATGTAACAACTCAAGATTGTTGTATCATCTCTTGCTTTCAATACTTCATTAATTGTGCCATTTTCTGTTGAGGTCACAGGCACCACTCCCTAGCTTTGATGTAATAAAGTAGAGAAATGGTCTCCATTACTTGATGGAGGAGTAGCAATTCACACTGTAGAAAAGCATGAAGGATGGGAAGAGATCATTGTGACTGTTCTTGAATGGATAAAATCAGTGAAGGTGAAGCACCATAAGAATTATGGACCTGGGAATTTATTAATGGAATTAGATATTGCATAAGTGTTATATGGTGTTACATGAGTGCTAAGTTGCTTCTGTTGTGTCCAACTCTTTGTGACCCTATGGACTGTAGCATGCCAGGTACCTCTATCCATGAGCTTCTTCAGGCAAGGATACTGGAGTGGGTTGCCATGCCCTTCTTCAGGGGATCTTCCCAATCCAGGAATTGAACCCACATCTCGTATGTTTCTTGCCTTGGCAGGCATTTTTTACCATTAATGCTACCTGGTAGGATCCATAGAAATAATGATCCAAAAATAGGAATTGGAGAAATTAGAAAACAAATGTGTAAAAATTTCAGGGACCTGCTACAGCTAAATACGCTCAATTTCTAGACAAAAAGGTGGCTAGTACAGAAGTCTCTGAAAGGGTGTTAGCTGTTTGCTTCTTGTGGCCACCCCCTCTCTGACTTGTACAGCAAAGCATCTGTGAATGGGTTTGAGGTTGCTATTGGTTGGTGCAGCTGAAGTCAGTCAAGAATAAGTTTTGGATACAAAGTAGGGAAGAGCAGGGACAAATTGGAAAACTTCTGTACTACTTGTATCTCCAACATAATATGTTCATCTCAAGCCTGATGTGTATTTCTTCACTCTGTTTCTCAATTATTCATCCACTCTAATTTAATGTCATGGAGGACATAGATTCCTGGGATATATACTTCCCAATATAACCAAACTGACCATAGAACAATACAGCACATACATATAGTGACTCTGATCAGGGTTTACAAACATGTTTATAAGTGTCAATTATTTAAAATAACTTATCTAGTAAGGAAAAATGAGGGTTTTGTTGTTGTTTCCTTTTGTTTTTGTTGTTGCTGTTTTTTTTTTGTTTGTTTTTTTTTTTTGAGGCACATAAGCACATACAAGTAAAGTGTTATGATAACTTTATAGGTCCATTAGGTCTGATTGGGTGTATAGTACATTTTATGTGCTAAATTCAATGCTGGTCCATTTTAATCAAGTGGCTTTATGTTGGGGTAGTATTAGTCATCTAATTCCCTCTTCATTCATTCCTTCAACACACATTTATTGAGTACTACTGCATGCCAGATACTGTGCACCTCTGACGGCTTTCTTTACAAAGTTGAAATATTTTCCTCTCTTATTTCATTCTTATTTCATATTGTTGAGTGCCATTTTTAATCAGGAATTCATATATTTGCATTGAATCATAATTTTGGAAAGGACTGTGAAAGGTTATTGAGGCAAAACTTCTCCTAAATCAGTGGTTCTCTCCTTATTTCCCTGGTGTAGCTGGCACAATAAAAACCAGCACAATGAACTGACCTGAATGATGACATGTCAACTCCCATTAATATACAAAGGTTCTGGGGAGTGTCGACATTAGTCCTGGAAGTGGAGTCAAATATGTTAGAAAGTTGTTTCCCATTTCAATCTGATTTTTTTTTTAAGCTATATGATTTAACATCTTGTGAATGCAATTGTGCTGTGAATAGTATCGAGAAGAATTAAAAAAAAAATTGTAAAGATTTCCTTGCCTTACTTTGTCTTGATGTGTAAGTTGAAATTATTTTAGGTTTTAGAAACATAAATGCTTTGACATTTTTGCTTTTTTTTTACTTTTAATTTCCCACTAGACATACCCCTCCATGATCAAGATGGAAAGGCAATGCCATCATCCTGTACAAATAATTTCAGCAAACTGAATGATTGCTTAGAACCGTATTAAGCACTTCTTTTTCCATGTCACTGATTATCCATAACATCTTCAATCAGACACTAATCTATTTCAGTTTAATACAAAAGAAGTAATTTGAGTTAAAGAGTGGAATTGAAAGCAAGACCCAGAGGGAGAAAGAGAGAGGTTAAAAAAAAAAATTGTTTCAATAATTATCTGCCAATTAAACATTAAACTTTTGCATCTTAGATCTGACCTCAAAAGGTCATCTTTTCCAGTTATTTTCCTGAGAGAGTAGAGATGACTTGACATTCTAAATTATGTATATTTTTGACTACCCAGACAGTTGATCAATGTTTTTTAATCTCAAGAATACAATCTTTGAATTTTTAAGCTGCAGCATGACCATAAAAGTTTTTTTTTTTTTTTTTTTAATCAGTTTTTGTGTAAGCAGTTCTGAATTGATATAAACACAGCCTTATAAGGCTGTAATTTCAGGCCAGCTTATTCCACCTGCCTTATAGCCACTGAAATATTTACTTTCTTTCTCATGAAATATTTTACTTGTTTCTTGTTTGCAAACAACCAGTGCACCCAAACTGTTATTTTCTTTGGCTTTAACCTTGTCACATTTTTTATTCAAAAATTCAAAATTTGACTTGGCAGAGTGACAGATACTATTTCTACTATGTATAACACAACTGTTACTACATAATTTTGTGTATTACAAGCTAATATATTTGAAAACTTCATTTTACTTTACATATATCACATGAATTAAAATATCACTTAAACTTTGTCTCTTTTCTCGATGCCCAATGTTACAAATGTCCATTCACTTAGTTTTGTTCACAAATTTTATAATGTACATGATTTTCACATCAACCTCTTAACTGGTCTCATTACCAGTCTCTTTTAAGTTCAACTGTGCTTAAGTATTTTAAATACATTATATCTACACACACACACACATGTTCCCGATCAACTGGATGGCATATAGCAGGACTTGGCAGCCACCAGCCAACTTTCCTGGTGGCTCAGACAGTAAAAAATCTACCTGTTGGGTCCAGGTGTTTTGATTCCATAGTCTACCTATTCTCTTAAATAGTATGCTCTCCTCAGACTAGTTTTATCTTCCCACAAGACTGTAGATTTTTTGATGAAAATATCAATATCTTACTCTTCTTCAGATTCCCTGAGCTTATCCTGGAACCAAAACAGAGTTGTAACTCAGTTAATATTTAATAAATAAATATATTTAAATAAGAAAATTGTATTGGGTTTTTCCTGCTAGATTGAAATTAATAAAATATCAGACCACTTACCAAGAATATACAGGGCAAATGCATTTAGTAGTACATGAGTGCTTTATAGTAAAGTAATGCTCAAAATTCTCCAAGCCAGGCTTCAGCAATATGTGAACCATGAACTTCCTGATGTTCAAGCTGGTTTTAGAAAAGGCAGAGGAACCAGAGATCAAATTGCCAACATCTGCTGGATCATGGAAAAAGCAAGAGAGTTCCAAAAAAAACATCTATTTCTGCTTTATTGACTATGGCAAAGCCTTTCACTGTGTGGATCACAATAAACTGTGGAAAATTCTGAAAGAGATGGGACTACCAGACCACCTGACCTGCCTCTTGAGAAATCTGTGTGCAGGTCAGGAAGCAACAGTTAGAACTGGACATGGAACAACAGACTGGTTCCAAATAGGAAAAGGAGTACGTCAAGGCTGTATATTGTCACCCTGCTTATTTAACTTATATGCAGAGTACATCATGAGAAACGTTGGGCTGGAAGAAACACAAGCTGGAATCAAGATTGCCAGGAGAAATATCAATAACCTCAAATATGCAGATGATACCACACTTATGGCAGAAAGTGAAGAAGAAATAAAAAGCCTCTTGATGAAAGTGAAAGAGCAGAGTGAAAAAGTTGGCTTAAAGCTCAATATTCAGAAAACTAAGATCATGGCATCCGGTCCCATCACTTCATGGGAAATAGATGGGGAAACAGTGGAAACAGTGTCAGATTATATTTTTTTGGGCTCCAAAATCACTGCAGATGTTGACTGCAGCCATGAAATTAAAAGACGCTTACTCCTTGGAAGGAAAGTTATGACCAACCTAGATAGCATGTTCAAAAGCAGAGACATTACTTTGCCAACAAAGGTCTGTCTAGTCAAGGCTATGGTTTTTCCAGTGTGAGAGTTGGACTGTGAAGAAGGCTGAGTGCCGAAGAATTGATGCTTTTGAACTGTGGTGTTGGAGAAGGCTCTTGAGAGTCCCTTGGCCTGCAAGGAGATGCAACCAGTCCATTCTGAAGGAGATCAGCCCTGGGATTTCTTTGGAAGAATGATGCTAAAGCTGAAACTCCAGTACTTTGGCCACCTCATGCGAAGTGTTGACTGATTGGAAAAGACTCTGATGCTGGCGGGAATTGGGGGCAGGAGGAGAAGGGGACGACAGAGGATGAGATGGCTGGATGGCATCACGGACTCGATGGAAGTGAGTCTGAGTGGACTCCGGGAGTTGGTGATGGACAGGGAGGCCTGGCGTGCTGCGATTCATGGGGTCACAAAGAGTTGGACACGACTGAGAGACTGAACTGAACTGAACTGAGTGCTTTATTTAGTATTCCTCAGTGATATGAAGAATAAAAGTACATATAGAATATTTGTGCAACTGTGAATAATAGTCTGTGTTGACAGTGAAATTTTCATTAATTATTTGAGCAAAATTTGACCTGATCACCGAATCTAGCCCACAAACAAAAATAGAAAAAAACTATATGCTAAATAAGGCCATCTCATACTCAAGTAGTTTTTCCATTTTATTCTATAAATGAATCCATAAAATAAGTTCACTTCCTACCAATTTTCTACAAAGAGGTGACAACAAACTACATGCTTATTAGAGTGAACATCGTCAGTCCTTTTCACTTTTGAGCATTATTTTATATTCCTTTAAAACTGATTTTATCTGAATAAAAATGTTTAAAATGATCAGATGCAAATGACAAAAGAGCAACCTTCTGCTGATAACTGTATATTTGTGACACAGCTGCCGATGTTAAGTCCTAAAACATGGTCCAATAACATAACAAATCAAAAGTGACACAGTTAATTTAAGGAAAGGGGCCAACATACACTAAGTAATCCCTTTTTTTGCTGACTTGCACAAGAGCAAACATCAGTATGTAATGATGCATTATGACATAAACTAGCAGGGGTTAGGGGCAAGCACAGACTGAAATCTTTTCTGCTGCATTTATGAAAGATTCATAGCCACTTACTGCCCTTTTTTGCTGTTCTAAGCATGAATCAGCTTAACACATCAATTTACAATGTTATTGCTCATGGAGGGAATAAAAAAATATATCAGATGTTCTAAGAAATCTATATAAGTGAGAAATTAGTAATTTTCAATTGTGCACAGTGAGAATGTTTATTTTTTCAAAAGCAATTTGTTATCCATAGAGAAAAATGAATAAAAATGTAATCCTCACTAAAAGGACAAAAGTATTAGTAGGTGAATGTGTTTTGACATAAAAATGAAATCATTTCTCATAGTCCTAAATTAGCTTCTGCAGAGATACAGTTATTTTAGGTCTATTTTCCTTTTTTTAACAGAAAACTCCTTTTTAAAAATCAATGTTTTGTTTTTTTAAATAAATTCAAGCATTTTGAGATAGTGAAATTGATAAGAAGTCAAATAGCAATAATTAAATATCAATTGACTAAAAAAAAACTTTGCTTCAATGGAAAATATTTAAAACCCAAGTCAGCCTGGTAAAAGCAATAAGACTTCTATAGCAATCAGGATACTTTAATTGAGAAGCACAGAAGCATACAGGCCCTATTTCAGTACACCAGTTTGAACTCCTGAGTTAGAAACAAATACAATTTAGTTCATTATTTTAAGGAGTGTTATAGCTTAATTAAATAGAGCAGATATTTTCAAACTTGTATAAAGATAGCTGAGCACTGAAGAATTGATGCTTTTGAACCGTGGTGTTGGAGAAGACTCTTCAGAATCCTTTGGACTGCAAGGAGATCCAACCAGTCAATCCTAAAGGAAATCAGTCCTGGGTGTTCACTGGAAAGACTGGTGCTAAAGCTGCAACTCAAATACTTTGGACACCTCATGCGAAGAGTTGAGTCATTGGAAAAGACCCTGATGCTGGGAGGGATTGAAGGCAGGAGGAGAAAGGGACCTGACAGGATGAGATGGCTGGATGCCATCACTGACTCGATGGACATGAGTTTGAGCAGGCTTCGGGAGTTGGTAATGGACAGGGAAGCCTGGCATGGTGCTCGATGAGGTAAACTGATACTGATGCTGATACAAAGATATAAAGAGATGGGTAAAATAACTCTTTAGCATCAGACTGCTCCTAATTCAGTGGAAAAAACAAAACACCACAGTATGTTCAGAGAGACCCGGGTTTTATTCTGGTTCTGATAGCAATTAGTTCTGTGACTAGATGGGGATCTATCATGAGGGAGTTATTTCTACTGAGGGAGACTCAGCTTTCAATTTTCTCATAGGTAAATGTAGAGTTTCAGATCCACTGATCTCCAAGGTCTCTTTCAACTTGAACATTCTGGAATTTTGTGATAGTACTTTTAGATACAGTGTTATTCAAGAGACAGTAAACAACATTCATATTCCAGGTCATTGTCTCAAAATATGTGGAGGAAGAGACCAAGAGTTTCACATCCTGAGTCTGCAAACTTGTTAAGATCTAACACTTTAAGCAGAATGAGACAAAACTCATGATACTTCTTGGGTGAATTTTCACAAAGTCAAGTCACTTGGAAAACATCTTAAAAATGCCCATAAAACAGGAAACCATTTTTCTCTTATTAAAAGTGGAACTGGCAAGTTAGCACAGAAGGACTGATGATTAAGCTCTCTATGGTTGGAAGGATAGTTTGGGTTTTAAAGTGGCCATTGGCCAGCTGGTGAATGCACACAAAATGCTTACATTTGGGAGTTGGTGGAGGTTGGGGGGGGGGGGCTTTATTATCGTTATTTTAAAAATAGAGATGTTTGCATTTAACTTATATAGTCATTCTCAGATTCATATGAAATAGAAACTGTGAAACACCTGGCACTAAAAGATGGTTGTTGAATGGTCATTCATTAGCCCTTTAATGCAATCTTTATGTAGGCCAGTGCAGTGATTTTTGTTTTGGGGTAATTTGATCCATGTTTTTTAGCAACTGTTTGATGATAACATTTTACTGCCCAGAGAGTATAAACAGCTTTTTCCCACTTCATCTCACCAAGCTGTTTAATTCAAACTAAACTCTGACAAACCTACGTTTAAAAACTCAAAAGTGAGTGCACTATACACAGCACAATAATTTACAGAAAAACAGAACATCTACTCCTTCAGAGAGCTCCTAAAACAATGCTTTAGAGCTTTCAGTGGAATGCAACTAAGCATTGTTAGTATAAACAGTATATATTAATCACACTGAGAATTTTTCTACATTGGAACAATGAGGCATAATTTTGGAAGCTAGAGGCAATTAATTCTGCTGCTTCTGTCAGGTATCATTACTAAAAAAACTGTAGCACTATCTTTTTGCCTAGGCAGAGTGGAAAATAATGGTTATAGTTAAATAAACTGTATATTTTTATATAATTTTTAATAAGTGCTAGCTGGATGGCATCACTGACTCGATGAACGTGAGTCTCAGTGAACTCCGGGAGTTGGTGATGAACAGGGAGGCCTGGCGTGCTGCGATTCATGGGGTCGCAAAGAGTCGGACACGACTGAGTGACTTCACTTTCACTTTTCTCTTTTATGCATTGGAGAAGGAAATGGCAACCCACTCCAGTGTTCTTGCCTGGAGAATCCCGGGGACGGTAGCCTGGTGGGCTTCTGTCTGTGGGCTTCCGTCTACGGAATTGCAGAGTCGGACACAACTGAAGCGACTTAGCAGCAGCAGCAGCAATGTTCATATCCTATGTATTGAAAACTGCCTCTTGCCAAGATTTCCAACTTTTTTATCCCATTCTCTGCTTCTATTTTGAGTTTCTATTCTTCACTTAAAATAATAGAAGAAATCTAATATACATCAAAGATACATGAAGGCATCAAAATATTTAATAGTTTGCATTTATGCAAATAGACACATATATATGTCTATATGTAAACAATATTTATAGCTTTTATATTAAGTAATATGACTTACTTTTTGCATTATATTTTTTATATTTCAATATTTGATACTTTTGTGTAGACATTTTGCATTTTGATTTAACTTTCATCTGACAAAATGATTAGCAAGTTGTGTTCATAACTAGACATTGTACTGAAAGGAACATAATTCAGCATATTGAGCAGAGATAGTGATGAACCAAGGTCAGCATCATGATCATCATAATTTGTGTCATGCTGGTATCTTCTATTTATCCCAGAAGACATGTCAACATTGTTAAAAAAAAAAAAAAACTAACAACAATATAATAAACATAGGCCTTATACATTCTAAAATGGTGCTTCTGTTGTGACTGGTTCTGTTAGCCTAGCAACTTGAAAGTACTGTCTCTGACCTCAAGAAAGTTTCCCTGTAGACATATATAACTTAACTAGAGAGAGCACAAAATAATAGAAAATAAATTATTCTCAAGTGCTGAGGAGTAATGAATCACAATATGTGAAAAGTTGTAATGAGAAATCTAGGAAATGAATTACAGCCTCTTCACAGTGAATCAATACAGGAAGCAAAGTCAGGCAAATGCAGCCTGCTATGATCCAAACTTTATTCAGATGACTAAGTTCAATGTTATATATCATCTAAGGACTCAATAACAAGGTTTACAGGGTAGTTTCAGGCAGATGGAACAAAACTGTTTTCATTAGGGACATCTATAAAGAATACAACAGTGTCACCTAAAATTTTGATTCTACAATGATTCTGCACAGCACAGTTTCATGTTTTAAACTACATAATGTAAACATGGTCAACACTTAAACATTTTTATCTACATTAGCATTTAAAGGTCTATCCTCCCTCTAAATAAGATTTCTTTTCCTGTACATTTTTGTTTGTTTTTGCTTTCTGTTTTACTTTTTATTTTGTATTTTTAATACATTGGTAATAAGGACAGCTGCTTGATGGATGGGGAGGGGTGAAGAGAAACATAATATATAGGAAGGATTGAGAAAAATCAGTGTAAATATTTTTTTCATACCTCTGGTAAAAGTGATGCAAACACATGTTTACCATGTGGATAAGCATAAAGTAGGGAAACCTCAGCACCTATCAAACCAGAGGCCTAATACACCTGGATAATGAACAAAGAAATACTGCATAACAAAGCAGCAGTCTGGAAGTTGAAAAAAAAAGCTATTCCCATGCATCTGCTTTGTGGGAAAGGTTAGGGCAACAATTGGAAAGACTTTACTGAGCGATGGTGAGAATGGCCTATGTGCACTGAATTTTCCTTATAGCCCAGGTGTGTGCTAAATGTTTTCAGACACCATATTTAATCATCCTCCCACAGTATCTCCAAGGTTTCACTTCAGTTCAGTCGCTCTGTCATGTCCAACTCTGTGACCCTATGAATTGCAGCACGCCAGGCCTCCCTTACCATCACCAACTCCCGGAGTTCACTCAAACTCACGTCCATCGAGTCAGTGATGCCATCCAGCCATCTCATCCTCTGTCATCCCCTTCTCCTCCTGCCCCCCAATACTTCCCAGCATCAGAGTCTTTTCCAATGAGTCAACCCTTCGCATGAGATGGCCAAAGTACTGGACTTTCAGCTTTAGCATCATTCCTTCCAAAGAACACCCAGGACTGATCTTCTTTACAATGGACTGGTTGAATATCCTTGCAGTCCACGGGACTCTCAAGAGTCTTCTCCAATACCACAGTTCAAAAGCATCAATTCTTCGGTGCTCAGCTTTCTTTACAGTCCAACTCTCACATCTATACAAGACCTCTGGAAAAACCATAACCTTGACTAGACAGACCTTTGTTGGCAAAGTAATGTCTCTGTTTTTTAATATGCTGTCTAGTTTGGTCATAACTTTCTTTCCAAGGAGTAAGCATCTTTTAATTTCATGGCTGCAATCACCATCTGCAGTGATTTTGGAGCCCCAAAAAATAAAGTCTGACACTGTTTCCAGTGTTTCCCCATCTATTTCCCATGAAGTGATGGGACCAGATGCCATGATCTTAGTTTTCTGAATGTTGAGCTTTAAGCCAACTTTTTCACTCTCCACTTTCACTTTCATCAAGAGGCTTTTGAGTTCCTCTTCACTTTCTGCCATAAGGGTGGTATCATCTGCATATCTGAGGTTATTGATATTTCTCTCAGCAATCTTGATTCCAGCTTGTGCTTCTTCCAGCCCAGCGTTTCTCATGATGTACTCTGCATATAAGTTAAATAAGCAGGGTGACAATATACGTGCTATCGATATCAGTTCATTTTTAGAGTTGAGGGAACAAAACACTGAGTGACAGTTGATGAATCTCTGTCTTGGAGATCCATGAGATATACCTGAAGATGTTTTAATAATATTGCCAGCATTTGAGTTTAGAATCTCTGGGAGGTGGGGGTAGGTACTGATATTTTTTAAAGCCCCTAGTACATAAAACCTAAACTGAGATGCACCAAATTAAGTAAAGTAACACAATGAGTATGGAGTAAGAGTTGACACCTTTCAGTGGACTCTTAATGATCCATTCAGCTGCCTTGTAATATGCATGTGGGGAAGCAACAGCAGGCTAGAATTAACAGTGTGATTTGTACCTGCTCCCAAATTATGACAGCATCTTATGGGAGGTCCTTAGTACCCTGTTCTTGGACATTCCTTCCTTTAAAAGTCTCTCATAACTTCTCATCATTCTTACTATAAAGAAAAATTCATTTTACTTGGACTACAAAGACAAAAGTCCTCAGAACCTGGCCTCATCCTGGCCCTCTTGTCACATCTCCCTTGGTGCGTCCGTGCTCAGTCATTTCAGTCATGTCCAACTTTCTGAGACCCTATGGACTGTAGCCCGCCAGGCTCCTCTGTCCATGGGATTCTCCAGGCAAGAATACTGGAGTGGGTTGCCATGCCCTCCTCCAGGGTCTCCTCCCAACCCAGGAATTGAACCTGCATCTCCTGTGTCTCCTGCATTGCAGGCAGCTTCTTTAGGTTTAAGCCATCACGCTCATAAAGCAGTAGTTTTTCCCCACCCACTCTGTCTCTGGGTTTTCCCAGGGACTGTGGTCTCTGCTTGGATTATTCTTTCTTGCCTTCTTCCAAAATTAATCCCTGATCTACCTTTGAATTTGTATTTCAAGGGTCACCTCTCAGAGAAAACATTTTTATGACCGAGTCTAAACTTCTGACCTCCCTCACTCACCTCACCCACTTTCTGTGTTCTCCAAGCTTTGTATTCCTTTCAACCACTTTTACAGTTTCACTTCTTAATGTATATAAATAATTGCTGAATCTAACTTCCATCACTCTCACTGGCCCTAAAGCATTTATGTACTTTGCTAGGCATCTTTATTTCATTTTCTTTATGCCGTCTTAAACTCTAGCTGTCTTATAGCAAAATTTATCTTTCTGCTCTAAAAGGTAGTTCTCCTTAAGTCTTACTTTCATTAACAACATTAACATTCTCTTTATTACCAGAGTTTAATTGTCAGGACTATTCATGTGTCCTCTTTCATGCAGTATTTATACTTATTTGGTCAAGCTTGATAGTTAAACATTCAAACTATCCCCTTAGTTTATTGTCTTCATTTCCACTGCTACTGCCAACTTCAAGTCCTATCACTTCTAATTTAGACTACTAAAACACTGCTCAATATGTGTATGGCAACACACAATAGATTCATGTGTAGGTTTTATTATACTGATATCTACGTCCTATCCCAGAGTCAGTGAATCTGAACTGCTGGGGCTGAGGCCTTAGGATCTGCATCTTTGAAGTTTCTACCTCATTCATCTGCTTGCTGAAGTTTGAGAATCTTGAAACTGAAATAACTTTGTAAGCATTTCCCAGTTCCAGTCCTCATCTGCTTCAATTTAACAAAGATGTTCATTCTGCATGAATCATCCAAAGAATTATTCCAGGGGCAAAATACCCAAACTAAAATAAATGAATTCTGAAGCTCCATTAGAGGGTTAGAGAATTAAGAACACATTTAAAGTTTAGCAAGAATGTTTTACTTCCTCTATGTAGCACAAACTTATTTTTCTATATATATTCCATTTGCTCTTTTCTATATATAAATTGCAAGACATTTTTGACGGTTTTTCTCTGTATCAGGTTAACACTTATACACTCTTACAGAAATCAGCTTGCTTTTTTCCCACCTAAAATATGCTCACTCCAACATGTGCTTTGAATTACTGAACTTAGGTACTCACCTCAAATGAAACACTTCAGGTACACTTTGGTGATATCTTGAGTAGCGAGAGCCAAAAATTGTATTAGGCATTCAAAGTACTAATGGCAACTATTCCATGGTTTGCTCCAACCAGTGGCATCACATGTTTTCAAAATATAATAGGACCTCCTGAAGTGACTCTCATCTCTTCTTTTACCTCAATACCCTATGCTTCCAAGTTTTAAGGGCTAGGTAAGTCTCTACAGATGAGCCACATTCTCCATTATTTTATCAGGAATATCCTGGAGAAAATGTGTATCAGTGAAAATGGGCCAAATAGTGTCATCTCTCCAATCAAAGGCCTCTTTATTCCCTTCCTATTTCACTCAGAATACAAGCCAAAATGCACACACTGGCCTCACAGAGCCTTAGCAAGTTGGCACCCCAAACCTGTCCATTCTAAGTGCCTTCTCCTGCCTTTTCCCAGTTCACCTTCCTGCAGCCATTCTGGCCTTCTTGTTTGTCTGCAAATATATAAAACCTTTAATTGACCTGTTCCTTTACCTGGTGTTCTCTTCCTCTAAATACTCTATCAAGCCCTGCAAATCTTTGCTGATACCAGACCTTTTCAACAGGGCGCTTACCCATTGATTCAGAAGGTAAAGAACCATCTGCCAATGCAAGGGACACCGGTTTGATCCCTGGGTTGGGAAGATCCCCTGGAGAAGGAAATGGCAACCCACTCTAGTATTGACTGGGAAATCCCAGGGACAGAGGAGCCTAGCAAGCTACAGTCCATGATGTGGCAGAGCCACACAGGACTGAGTGCACATGTGCTCACATGCTCCAAATAGGGGGCACTGTGTTGGAGCAGGCACACACATCCATGACCTTCTCAGTAAGGCTATCCTGAAACCCTATGAAAGTGAAAGTGAAGTCGCTCAGTCGTGTCCAACTCTTTGCAACCCTGTGGACTGTAGCCCACCAAGTTCCTCTGTCCATGGGATTCTCCAGGCAAGAATACTGGAGTGGGCTGCCATTTCCTTCTCCAGGGGAATCTTCCCGACCCAGGGATCAAACCCAGGTCTCCCTCATTGCAAGCAGACGCTTTAACCTCTGGGCCACCAGGGAAACCCTATGACCCTGTTTAAAATTGCAGCCTAGTCTCCTTTCACACTCCCAAGACAGCTTCTCTCTTCTACTCTTTACTTTTTTTTTTTTTTAACCTTACCATCTCCAAATATGTTACTCACTTTATTTTGTTCATTCTTTGTTAACTTGCTCCCCCAACTGAAATTTATGCTAAGGTAGCGGGTTTTGTGTCTTTTCTCCCATGATATATTTCAAGCACAAAGAAAAGGCCTTGGCATGACCTAGGCATTCAGTCAATACAGGAGCAGGTCAGCCTGTAATATAAAGGCAGAAATCATGGTACCAGTGCCCATTGCTAATGACTCTGGATTATGAGACAAAATAAATGGTAGTTATTTCAAAATTTTAATTTATTTTCCCATTTGGGGCTAATTGAGTGCTTTGCTGCTAAATGCATTTATAACTTAACCAATATATACACACTGTCACTTAGTTTTCTAAAAATTAAATTGAATTGTTTAAACAATGACCAGTACTGCAAGTCATTTCAATGTGACACTTTTGTGTATGTAAAATTGCCAATATATTTACTATAATTAAACCTATATATTTATATGCCACAGAATAAATTATTTAAGCTTATAAACTCTCTCTGCTGACTACTGTTATTTTTAATTTCCAACAAGAACAAAATAGAAACAGTGCACAATACAGTGAGGCTAGCATATGCTGCTATCACTTGCTGCTGTTGTATTTTTCCCAAGAAAAGAATTAATAAATAAGAGCATATCAACAATATTTTGCATAAATAACATTTTTCATGTAATCAATTAGCAAATATGTAACTGTTTATTATTTTCATGAATATTTTAGAATATATATGTAATGAGAATGGTATGCTATATTTCATGTTTAAGGCATTGTTTAGTATGGAGCTGTGTGCATGCTTGCTAAGTAGCTTCAGTTGTGTCTGACTCTTTGTGACCCTGTGGACTATAGCCCACCAGGCTTCAACTGTCCATGGGATTCTCTAGGCAAGAATACTGGAGTGAATTGCCATGCCCTTCTCCAGGTAATATAAAGCTGAAGACTCTATAGTTAGCTTCAATAAATTTTTACATGTTAAGTCATCTTCTGAAGAGCAATAATGGATCAATTGATTTTCACATAATTTGCCTGCATATTATATTAATAAAATATTTATATAAACATTTTTGCATTCTCTCATAAGCCACTGGAATAAATTGACTTAGAGTTTTAGGATTATGTGCTTGTTTAATAAGCCCAACAAGTTTAATACCTAAGTGTCCAGAACAATGAAAAAAATAAAAAGTTTAGGTTATTATTCAGGTACAAATGTAAAGGCATAAATGTCATCGATTCTGTTATCCGTTTCAGAATGTTCATAGTTAATTCTTTCACTCATTCAACAAACTAAATGGCTTCAATATGCTTGGGCTATGTTTATCATTATACTTACCATATCATACTGAATGTTTCCTAACAGATTTTAAAGTTAGGGGTTATGATTTCTTTCAATTTTTATTGCACATGGAATCTAGCAGGTTTTCATAAAAAGTAATGTTAAAGTTAACTAAAAGAGATGTTGAATAGAGAAAGGAACATATGTTCCCAGCCCCCAAAGAGATTAGCTTCTAGTGGGTGGAAATATCAAGTGAATTAGCAGTTATTACAATGTTATGTGAAAATGTTACTGAAAAACTGGGCAGATATGTTCAGAAAGAGATCCCTCACTTATCCTGTATCCAGAGCAAAAGGTTGATTAGGAAATGCTTCCAAAATGATGGCACATTGGAAGGTAAGGAGGTGATTCCCAGAAAAATATGTGTTATAATGGCAAAGAGTAGAGTCTATGATACCAAATGAAGTAAGTCAGAAAGAGAAAAACAAATATCATATATTAATGCATATATTAATGCATATTTAGAATCTATAAAAATGGTACAGATGAACGCATTTGCAGGGCAGAAATAGAGATGCAGATGTAGAGAATGGAGATGTAGTGATAAAGGGGGAAGGGTGGGTGGGAAGAATTGGGAGATTGGAATTGATGTATATAAACTATTATGTGTAAAATAGCTAGCGGGAACTTGCTGTATAGCACAGAGAGCTCAACTCAGTGCTTTGTAATGACCTAGAGGGATGCGGGTGGGGTGATCTAAGGGAGGAGATATATGTATGCATATAGCTGATTCACTTCGTTGTGCAGCAGAAACTAACATAACATTGTTAAAGCAGTGATACCCCAATTAAAAATAATAATAAAATGAAGAGAATAAGGAAAAATAGAGAAATAAAGCCAGGCAGAATATATTTGTACCTCATTTTTACATTTAGAGAAAACAGAATACTTAATGTACATCTTGTGTCTAGAGATGCAGATATAAAAATGCCTAAATGTTTTAAAATGTTCTCAAGATATAATGTGGAACTATATGTGATATATGAGTCAACATGATTATAAGTTAACATGATTATAGCATAATTAAAAGATAAATCCTATAAACTTAAAAGCATTTGTCAAAGTTCTAATAAAGTTCACATGGGTAGTATAGGTACTCCACGTCAACAGAATAGTCTGAAAACTTTTTGATAAGACATAGATTTTCACAAAGTTTTTCAATATCTGAATTTGTTAATTGTAAATTAATGCTAGAACTGTAATTATAACCTAATCATGAGCAGTTAAAGCCTGGCTAAAGGGAGGAATAGCGTGAAGGACTGAGTGAGGGAAAGGGAGAAGGAGGGAGAGAAAGAAGAGAATGAAAGGAAGAAAGCAAGGAAGGAAGGAAAAGCAAAGGAACAAATTAAGGAAAGGAAGAAAGAGAAGGGAAAGAAAGAAAAGAAGGAAGGAAAAAGGAACAAGTGAAAGGAAGGGTGGAAGAGGGGGAAAGCAAGGAGGGAAGAAGGAAAGATTTGCAGATCTGTCTCTGACTACGTGCCTAATAGCAATATAATGTGTTAACACTACATATCCAAAATTGAATCCCTGGTATTTCCTCCCATAGTCTTCCATATCTCAGTATATGTCAATTTTTTTCTGTTTATTAGATGATGTATCCATCATGTCCAATTTACCCACTAAATCTTTTGGGAACTTTTTATTTATATAAAGGATATGTATGTTTGACAGAGGTTTGTTGTTGTAACTATCATTATTATTGGAAAGTACAAGTATGGGCAAAGAGCTGTTACAGATGAAGAATCAAAAATGAGAGCTGTTGTACCTTTGGTAGACTGAGCTGCAGCATCCATTTAACTTCCTTGTAGTCTGTAAGACTTCAGTGTTATTCATAAGTGCTGTGCGGCGAGTAGTCACTCAGTCACGTCCGACTCATTGCGATCCCATGGACTGTAGCCTACCAGGCTCCTCTGTTCATGGCGATTCTCCAGGCAAGAATACTGGAGTGGGTTGCCATGCCCTCCTCCAGGGGATCTTCCCAACCCAGGGTACCAAACCCAGGTCTCCTGCATTGCAGGCAGATTCTTTACCATGTGAGCCATGAGGGAAGCCCTATTTTTAAGTAGTTGTGCTTATTGAAATTTGAGAGTTTGATGTAAGATGAAGCATCATTCTGTTGCTGATCTTGGTGCTGGAAAGGTTAGGTTGTCCACTGCAATGTTCAGGTGTCCATTCACTAGCTTCATGGATGACAGGCAGCTATTACAGTATTGTAGTTTCCTGATCCTTGGCTTACAACTACCAAGTGTATTTTTTTTAATTTGACAGTCCTTCCTGATCCCTCTCATTCCTGGTTAGTTCAGATATAGAAGCTCCTATGTTGATCCAGACTATAGTGTGTTTAGCAGTCATTCTTGAGGAGAGCCTAAATTCTGCTTCTTTGCCCATTTCACAGGTTTTTCAATTACCCAATTACTTATAACAAATACTATGTTTGAAATAATGTAGTAATTTCTACTTACTTTCTGATCTAGGATTTATCATTGCATACTGTAAAAATTCTCAAAATACATGGAGAGTTATTGATGTTCTGTATGCTTCATAAAGTTTATTTCTCATATCTGTCTGCTATTAATATAAAAGAATTATACATTAAAAATATAGAGAGGGTTTTTAGATCATATAAAATCCATTAAAAGCTGAGATAGTCTTATAATTAATTTTCTGCTGAGATGAGAATTCAGAACCTTGAAATAACTTGCAGATGGCCATTGTCATCGTGAAGAGAACCTTTGTCATCTTCCAAGAATTATTTTACTCCCAAGAAAGAATTCAAGGTACATTTATGTCTCACAATCAGGTGAGATTGGTGGCCTGGTTCTTGGAAGGAAGGATGAGTGGCTCCCCATGTTATTTAATTTCAGTGGCATTGATTAAACTTCAAATGTCTTTCTCATGTTAGATTCTTCTTTTTAAATGGAAATATTTCTTGGAAAGTGGGTGAGGTTTCTCTGGTTGAGGAGAGCATGGACTATTCTCTAGTGGTGGTGTGTGACCTTCTCATTGCAGTGGCTTCTCTTGTTGTGGAGTATGGACTCGAGGGCTTCAGTAGTTGCAGCAGCACATGGGCTCAGTAATTGTGGCTCACAGACCCTGGAGCATGCAGGCTTCAGTAATTGCTGCACACTGACTCGGTAGTTGTGGTGCACAGGCTTAGTTGCTCCTCAGCATGTGGAATCTTCTCAGACCAGAGATTGAACCTATGTCTCCCCTGCATTGGCGGGAAGATTCCTATCAACTGTACCATCAGGGAAGACATGTTTTTTGTACCTTGGTTCCTTTTCTAATTGTTAAAATAGTGGTAGAAGGCAAGACAATTTAATTCTCTTATAATAACAATTAGGAAAAAAGTTTTATCATGAAACATCATGATGAACATTGTCCTAACATTATAAATTTTTCATTAAAACCATGCATTCAGTTCAGTTCAGTTCAGTCACTTAGTCGTGTCTGACTCTTTTCGACCCCATTAACCGCAGCACGCCAGGCCTCCCTGTCCATCACCAATTCCTAGAGACCACCAAAATCCATGTCCATTGAGTCGATGATGCCATCCAACCATCTCATCCTCTGCCATCCCCTCTCCTCCTGCCCTCAATCTTTCCCAGCTTCAGGGTCTTTTCCAATGAGTCAGCTCTTCGCATCAGGTGGTCAAAGTATTTGAATTTCAGCTTCAACATCAGTCCTTCCAATGAACACACAGGGCTGATCTCCTTTAGAATGGACTGGTTGGATCTCCTTGCAGTCCAAGGGACTCTCAAGAGTCTTCTCCAACACCACAGTTCAAAAGCATCAATTCTTTGGTGCTCAGCTTTCTTTACACTCCAATTCTCACATCTCACATCTCCATACATGACCACTGGAAAAACCATAGCCTTGACTAGATGGACCTTTGTTGACAAAGTAATGTCTCTGCTTTTTAATATGCTGTCTAGGTTGGTCATAACTTTCCTGCCAAGGAGTAAGTGTCTTTTAATTTCATGGCTGCAATCACCATCTGCAGTGATTTTGGAGCCCCCCAAAATAAAGTCTGACACTTATCCACTCTTTCCCCATCTATCTGCCATGAAGTGATGGGACCTTATGCCATGATCTTAATTTTCTGAATGTTGAGCCTTAAGCCAACTTTTTCACTCTCCGCTTTCACTTTCATCAAGAGACTCTTTAGTTCTTCTTCACTTTCTGTCATAAGGGTGGTGTCATCTGGATATCTGAGGTTATTGATGTTTCTCCCAGCAATCTTAGTCATTTATTGTTATGAAACAAATTATCCCAAAATTTACAGGCATAAAATAACACATTTATTTATATCACAGTTTCTATGAGCCAAGAATCTGTATGCAGCTTATCTGCAGTTATCACAAGGTCCCCTCTTTCAGTTTATGCACCTGACTATTGGCAGAATTTAATTCCTTCCATGGTTTTGAACTGTGTCTTCAGTTCCTTACAAGCCCTTGTACGGAAGCTTTCTTTGGTTCCTTGACACATGGGTCCTTCCCTAAAGAAGTTTATGACATGGAAGCTTGCAACATCATGGTATGCGAGAGGGCAAGAGAAAGAAAGCAGGCACACAGAAGTCACAGCCCTTCATAACCTGATTATGGAAGTTATATCATATATGGCACATTTGTGGAACATATGGCACATTCTGTTCATCAGAGGCAAGTCACTAGGTCTAATACGCACTAACAAGGCTAAGAATACAAGGAGGAAAATTCATTATTAAGAGTTATTTGGAGCCACCTACTGTAGTCTTGCACATTTTCTGTCCCATTAGATAGTTTGTGAGAATTTCATCAAACGTTAACACACACATTGTCTTTGACAAAAATAACACATACTGCCAGAAATAACTTTCTCACCAAATGTTGATTTTAGTGTTACTGCCAAGCACATTAGTTGTAAAATTACACACATTTTACTAACTACTATTTTGGGGCCATATTATTGGAAACAGATGATTACTGAAGGTGTTGTGATTTTTCTAGCATATTGTTTACTCAATATTTGATAAGTGTTACCTATACCTATCTGGAACAGAGACAATGAAGACAGGTATGAGATATTTGGCAAAAGTTTTGTGATAACGTGAAATATTTTGACAGGAACTAACTATAGAAAGAAAGCTATAGAGACAAAAAACAGGATCTTCTAGTGGGAAACTATTGTGATAAATGAAGCTATTTTTTTACTTTAAACAGCTAGATAACTTGAATATATTTTCAAGTTCTGGTGAGAACCTTGATCTCTATTTACCCTGAGGACATCACTTTGGGTACTGAAATAGTAATTTCAAAATATTAATAGAAGTGGCTTTTGAATTCCTTTCCATGAAACAGTTTTCATATACACAGCATTTCATCAGTATTTTCTGGTAACATATAACACACTATCCTTTGTAATATACTTTTGTTATTTTTTATATACGTGTCTTTTTCTTTTCTTCCACTATAGCAAAGAATCAGGATTTTGAGATCACAACATTCACCTTATAAGGAATTCTCTGGTCCTCAGTTTCCTGGTCTCTGAATGCGGATGTTGGATTCAATGCCCTATAACATCCCATACAGATGAATGTATTGATTATAGTATAAGCATCAGTCCTTTCAAAGAAAAATCTCTATAATTCTTATGTTTATTCTCTAATGGAGATTTAGTATGTAATAGTACCAAATAAACATCTGAATAAGAAGGATTAAATTAATATGCATTAACATTATTTTGATTTGGATTCATTGTTTTAGAAATTTAATTAACCATATACTTCAACAGGTTTCCTGTTTCATAAATTTTTGTTCTCTATCATTTTGGCTTGAACTTATTTCATTTTGGTAATTTTAAGCCCAGAAATATATTTTCATTCTTATGATAACTTTTATTCTCAGATTTAGTTTTTTAAAAAAGCAAAACCAAAAAAGAAGCCTTATTTTAGCCTGGTTTTATATTCTACTTCAGAAAATTGATATTTGTTTTTTCCAAAACTGACTTCACTGTTGGTGGCTAATTACCATTTCTTTAGGACTAAGGTTGTGATAGATGCCAGCAACTAGAAAGGTTTCAAATTCACAATTCTTATAACATATTCCTAATCAATCAGTAAAAATAACAGATGCACGAAACATGTTCCTACACAAGCATATGGTAAGTATCACAGTTGTCTTAACCTCATGTTAAAAATGGTTTTAAAAATTAAAAAAAACAAAATTAAAAAAAATTTACCTGCTGTTAAATGTTTTGAAGTTCCTCAGGAAATTTTAATTCCTGCTCATCAAATATTTAATTAAAAATTACTGCCAAGGCAATGTGGCAAACCATAATCTCTCTTTTCAAGCATATAGAGAGGAATGACATTAACCAGTGAAAAGTTGAACATATAATTTAGAACTCCAGTTTCAGCTCCAACATATAAAGAACCTGGAATTCATAATTTTCATGCCTACAATTTTGAGAATTCCTAATCAAAAATGAGGAAACAAGGAAGTCTTAGAAATTGTCACTGCCAAGAGGAGCCTAAGGAGACATCATTACTAAAAGTGATGTATACTTTGGGTCAGATCCTGGAAGAGAACAGAGACATTACATATAAACTAAGTTAATTTAAGTAAACTAGATACTTTAATAATAGTGCATTTGTATTTGTTCATTAATTGTGACAAATGTACCATATTTTATAAAATGTTCATAATAGAGACAGGGTGAGGGTATATAGAAACTCTATTAACCTCAGTTTTTCTATGAATCAAAAACTATTCCAAAATTTAAAACTTACTAAAAAGCAAGCAAAATCTTTTATTTTATTCATTTAGTTATGAAGAATGTCCTTTGCTTAACCTTTATTTTTCAAATAATTTTTAAATTTTATCAATTCATTCAACTTGAGTAAAACTTGTTAGGAAATATTTCAACAATAGAAAATTAACTTTTTTTTTTTCTGTAATAAGCAAATTTGAGATGTATGAGTTTATCATATAAAACTTGTCTTTTTTTTTTTTAACTTTGCCTCAGCTAGAGAACAAAATCAAAAAACAAACCCTGTTCTTGCATATTTCTCCACATCAGCACATTCTTTTTTCTTGTACTCACAGATATGTCACAATTATAAAACATCAAATGGTATAAAAGGCAAATCAGCAATCAAGACAAATCCTTCCTTTCCATAAAAGTGAACACAAGTGTCACTTTATAGAACTGCCTTAAGAATTCACATTCAAAATATGGTGTCTTTAATTGCTAAGTGCTGTCCAACATGATTAAATAAAAATTGCATCAAAAATTATAAAAACATACTTCATATACAAGCAACATAACCTCCCCAGAGATGCTGGTTTTGCAAGTGACCTTAGTTTTTCTGAAAAGTAAGAAGCAGTGATATACATGATTTTCAAAATTTTTTCCAATTTTTAGTAATATTTGTGTAAATCTCACCCATTTCAGTTCTGTTCTTTCAAGAAACAAATTTTCTCTAGTCTGAACCTATACCTCTAGAGTGATGCTGATAATATAAATACACTATGTGGCATAACACTGCATGAACACTCACAAGATATGAATATATTACTAAGTTATTTGTAAACATTCTTTGCAATAAAGGATGCACCACTATAATTCCTATTTTATACATTTTGTAAAGAGAAGATAAAAACATGACACAGACACAGTGACATAACAAACATCCACATTTTATGGTGTCCCAGACAAGGTGGAGGACTAGAATCTGAGAATATAGTAGATCTGATGCTCAAAATTCTCCACGCCAGGCTTCAGAAATATGTGAACCGTGAACTTCCAGATGTTCAAGCTGGTTTTAGAAAGGCAGAGGAACCAGAGATCAAATTGCCAACATCTACTGGATCATCAAAAAAGCAAGAGAGTTCCAGAAAAAAATATATTTCTGCTTTATTGACTATGCCAAAGCTTTTGACTGTGTGGATCACAATAAACTGTGGAAAATTCTGAAAGAGATGGGAATACCAGACCACCTGACCTGCCTCTTGAGAAACCTATATGCAGGTCAGGAAGCAACAGTTAGAACTGGACATGGAACAACAGACTGGTTCCAAATAGGAAAAGGAGTTTGTCAAGGCTATATATTGTCACCTTGCTTATTTAACTTCTTTTTTTTTTTTTTTTACTTTTATTTATTTATTTTATTTTATTTTTAAACTTTAAATAATTGTATTAGTTTTGCCAAATATCAAAATGAATCCGCCACAGGTATACATGTGTTCCCCATCCTGAACCCTCCTCCCTCCTCCCTCCCCATACCATCCCTCTGGGTCGTCCCAGTGCACCAGCCCCAAGCATCCAGTATCGTGCATCGAACCTGGACTGGCAACTCGTTTCATACATGATATTTTACATGTTTCAATGCCATTCTCCCAAATCTTCCCACCCTCTCCCTCTCCCACAGAGTCCATAAGACTGTTCTATACATCAGTGTCTCTTCTGCTGTCTCGTACACAGGGTTATTGTTACCATCTTTCTAAATTCCATATATATGTGTTAGTATACTGTATTGGTGTTTTTCTTTCTGGCTTACTTCACTCTGTATAATAGGCTCCAGTTTCATCCACCTCATTAGAACTGATTCAAATGTATTCTTTTTAATGGCTGAATAATACTCCATTGTGTATATGTACCATAGCTTTCTTATCCATTCATCTGCTGATGGACATATAGGTTGCTTCCATGTCCTGGCTATTATAAACAGTGCTGAAATGAACATTGGGGTACACGTGTCTCTTTCCCTTCTGGTTTCCTCAGTGTGTATGCCCAGCAGTGGGATTGCTGGATCATAAGGCAGTTCTATTTAACTTCTATGCAGAGTACATCATGAGAAACGCTGGGCTGGAAGAAGCACAAGCTGGAATCAAGATTGCTGGGAGAAATATCAATAACCTCAGATATGCAGATGGCACCACCCTTATGGCAGAAAGTGAAGAGCAACTAAGAAGCCTCTTGATGAAAGTGAAAGAGGAGATTGAAAATGTTGGCTTAAAGCTCAACATTCAGAAAACTAAGATTATGGCATCACTTCATGGGAAATGGGGAAACAGTGTCAGATTTTATTTTCCTGGGCTCCAAAATCACTGCAGACAGTGACTGCAGCCATGAAATTAAAAGACGCTTACTCCTTGGAAGGAAAGTTATGACCAACCTAGATAGCATATTGAAAAGCAGAGACATTAATTTGCCAACAAAGGTCCATTTCGTCAAGGCTATGGTTTTTCCAGTAGTCATGTATGGATGTGAGAGTTGGACTGTGAAGAAAGCTGAGAACCGAAGAATTGATTCTTTTGATCTGTGGTATTGGAGAAGACTCTTGAGAGTCCCTTGGACAGTAAGGAGATCCCACCAGTCCATTCTAAAGGAGATCAGTCCTGGGTGTTCATTGGAAGGACTGATGCTGAGGCTGAAACTCCAATACTTTGGCCACCTCATGCAAAGAGTTGACTCATTGAAAAAGACTCTAATGATGGGAGTGATTGAGGGCAGGAGGAGAAGGGGATGACAGGATGAGATGGCTGGATGGCATCACTGACTCGATGCGCAAGAGTTTGGGTGAACTCCAGGAGCTGGTGATAGACAGGGAGGTGTGGCGTACTGTGATTCATGGGGTCGCAAAGAGTCGGACACGACTGAGCGACTGAAATGAATTGAATTGAACTGATGATAAGAAAGAAGATCTTCTACTGAAAAAATTAGGTGATAATTGTAATTTCATGTCAAATATCTATACATATGGGCTTCCCTGATAGCTGAGTGGTAAGGAATCTGCCTGCCAATGCAGGAGACATCGGTTCGATCCCTGGATCAGGAAGATCCCTGGAGAAGGAAATGACAACCCACTCCAGTATTCTTGCCTGGGAAATCCCATGACAGTGGAGCCTGGCGGACTACAGTCCATGTGGTCATAAAGAGTCAGACATGAACTATGGACTAAGCAAAAACAGTCCATGCTTATGAGAATAACATGAAGAACATGTGGACCTGGTATAAATAAGGGCCTGGTTGTCTGACTGATGTCAAGTTCCTAGAATTAAGGGACTAGATGAAAATAGAAATTCAATGGTTTTGAAAACTTTGAATCAACAAATAGCGGTGAGATTTCAACAATTGGAAGTTGCCCTAAGTGAGAACAATGAAAGGATGTGGAGGAAGTTAGTTTTATTATTCATTTCTTGAAAAAAAACATTTTCATGAAAAAAGATACATTTGGATAGACACGAAATCAATTTCAAGTAGTTAAATATAAATCTTGATATTTTATCTGAAAGCAGGAAGGAGTTAAATGATTCTGAGTGAGTGAAAGTCACTCAGTCGTGTCTGACTCTTGGCAACCCCATGGACTATACAATCCATGGAATTCTCTAGGCCAGAATACTGGAGTGGGTAGCCTTTCCCTTCTCCAGGGGATCTTCCCAATACAGGGATTAAACCCAGATCTCCCACATTGCAGGTGGATTCTTTACCAGCTGAGCCACAAGGAAAGTCTTAAATGATTCTAGTTAGTTACAAATTAAAATATGTTCATTGCTGAAGGTTACAATACTTTTATCAATGAAGAAAAATTAAAATGTGTAATGTTTATGTCTAAGTATAGGATGATAAAGCACCAGTAATCAAAGACATAATTAAATAGAATAAATGGTTAAAACACCTTGTTAAGTAAAATGGAAACAAAAAGTAAATACATCTGTAATATGATGTAAAGCTTGTTTGTGGATTATTAAGCAATCTAATTTTTAAAAAATTAGAATCATTAAACACTGGGTACAACAAAAAGAATTAAGTAAACTTGCTCCTAAACTTCAGCTGAAATTAATCAGTTTCAAATGTTGTGGGGAGTTTATAGTAAGTAAACAATGTCTAGAGTCTCATAATAAGGCATGCATTTATATAAAATAATTATTATGTAGATAGGTATTTTGTTAAACCATGCAATTTTAAATTATGCTACATATTTAATTGTATTTATAAACAAAGAAGCATAGGGCAGGTAAGACAAAAATATGTTTTTCAGAGAACTGAATATATTAAAGGTATAGTAAAATGTGTACAAATGTTTGTTATACTGGCTATGTTTACAGAATACATTCACTTCTATTATGCATGCTTTATATATATATGATATTCTGTGTTATTCAATGTAAAACATACAATGTATTTTATTGTTCCAAGTTTTCTAAGATTTTTTTTTAAATCTGAAATAATCATTTGGATAACTGCTGTAAATAGTTGACTTTCATGTAGTAGCAGTAAATTATGTTGGTATTATAATTATTCTTTCATGCTCTAGTTTACAATACTTTAAAAGTGCTGTGCACATAATAGGTCAATAAATATATGCTGCATGAATGAATGGGTGGATGAATGAATGGTTTGATGAGGTACTAAGGCTGCTTTCTCTATGTATAATACACTTCCTTCTAATTGCTAGTAACTAAATTCTCATCCATTTTTTAAGGTTCATCTTTACTGGCCATTTTTCTCTTAAAACTTTTCTCATCCTTCATACACCACCTCACTGTTTTTAAGCTCCATAACCCTTTGTATCTTTCTTACATCACTCATATATCTCTGTTTCATATTTTCATTCCAATCTATTTTGGTCACTCACCTTTTAAAAAACTTGGTTTATTTGGGTAAATGTTCACTAGGAACACTGAAAAATAAATAGCCACCTCAAAATATCCATTTATAAACTTTAATCGACACACAGTTCTCAATTCTTGTATTTCCTTTTTAACTCCTTCTTTTTTTTTATCTCTGTATTCTATTCTTGTTCCAATACGAGTGCATCCATCTTGTTTTGATCATTCTAGAATTTCTTCTAACTTGGCTCTGGCATCCTCAATTTACTTCCTTAGCAGAAACTTTGAGAAGAGTTCTTTAGTCCCATGACACTCAGCAAAGGGTGTGGCACCCACTCACTGACTTTACTCAACACCTTGAATACAATAGACACCTTCTACCATCATTTAATATTTGTGTACTCATTTCATAGTCTAAATCATTTCTACTCTCAGCTCTGCCATATAAACTTGGGAAATTCTAATTTCTACATTTCAGTTTCTTCCTTAGCAAAATGGTAAACAATACACATCATACTGATGCAAGGACCTATCCATTTCAAGTAGTATCTGGTGCAGGTTAAGTGCTCTGTTTGCTGTTATTAACATTTAAAACCAACTCAAAAACTCACTTCTATTTTAAAGAAAGCCTCTATCCAGTGTCATAGTCAAATGAAATATCTACAAATAATTTCCAAAAGACTTCAAACATAATCAGTTAAGTGCTTGGAAACTGCCAAACTATATCCATTTCACAGTGATGTTTCTGGAAAAATATGGTTATAGCCCACGTTTTTCCATGCTAAGCCAACTCCAAGGGGACCCTCTTCCACATAGTTTCACTGAGACAGGTTGCTGGTGGCCATCCTCATGCTTAAGCTGATAGCCAATACCTTGTGTTCTTTCTTTTTTTTTTTTTTCAAGTAGGCTATTTTTTAAGAGTCGATTTAGGTTCATAGCAATGTTAAGTCACAGGTACAGAGATTTCCTGCACACCCTCTGCTGTCATGCATGCATAGCCTACCTGATTATCAACATCCTCCTCCAAAACAGCAGATCTATTATAATTACTGAACCTACACTGATGCATCATTATCACCCATAGTTTATATTGCAGTACACTCTTGGTGTTGTGCAATCTATGAGTTTGGGCAAATGTATAATAACAACCATCATAGTACCATTGCTGCTGCTGCTGCTGCTAAGTTGCTTCACTCGTATCCGACTCTGTGCGACCCCATAGACAGCAGCCCACCAGGCTCCTCTGTCCCTGGGATTCTCCAGGTAAGAATACTGGAGTGAGTTGCCAGTTTCTTCTCCAGTGCACGCATGCTCAGTCGCTTTAGTCATGTCCGACTCTGTGCAACGCTATGGACAGCAGCCCACCAGGCTCCTCTGTACTCGGGATTCTCTAGGCAAGAATACTGGAGTGGGTTGCCAATTCCTTCTCCATATAGTACCACACAGCACCCTAAAAACCTGCTCCCATTCTTCCCTTCAGAAACAGTTTTCTTTGTCTTTTGTGATACTGTCAATACATAGCTTAATTTTTTCCCCTATGTCATTACCCTCCTTCAGTTTTCTTTGCTGGCATTCACTTCTTCAATAATCACCAAATTTCTGCCTCCATATTATTTTTATGTTTATCACTAGTAGGTATCTTCAAATTGCCATATGCAAAAAGTACTGTCGATTTCCTTTAAAAAAAAACTTCCACCAAAATACAGTCTACCTATGTCTTCTCCAACTCATTAAATGTAATATCTATTCAGTTTAATAACTAAATCCTGACATCATCTTTGATTCCTCTATATCCTTTGTATCCTCTCTAATTTCAAAATACATCTCTAATCTGACCAGCCCCCACTGCTAATATTCAACACATTCTGGTCGCAATCTACCATCCAAATTCATCTCCTTCTAAGCTAACCCTATGATTGTATGTATCACAGCAATTGTGACCTTTGTTTGTTTGTTTCTGGAATAGTCCAAGTATTTCTTATTTCTTGTCAGGTAATTCACACTGGATGGCTCTTTCTTCTAGGAACACTCTGTAAAATTAAATAGTTTAATTTCTTATATTTGGGTCTCAAATCAAGCATCTTCTTAGAGAAAATGCTTTCAGACTAACAACTCACACAGCTCTACAGCTACTGTCATCCATGTTATATATCTTATCCTCCTCACAACGTTCTCAAAGTCAGAATATTATGTTTTCTTTTTTTCCAAATAAGTGTTATTTATCTGACCTACCTAGAGTATGGGCTTCCCAGGACGCACTAGTGGTAAAGAACCTGCCTACCAATGCAGGAGACATAAGAGACATAGATTCAATCCCTGGGTACAGAAGATCCCCTGGAGAAGGAAATGGCAACCCATTCCAGTAGTCCTGCCTGGAGAATCTCATGGACAGAGGGGCTCGGTGATCTACAGTCTGTAGGGTCACAAAGAGTCAGACACAACCGAAGCAACTTAGCATGCACACACCAGGAATTGTGTCTGACACATAACAGGTGTTTGATAAATATTTGCTGACTGATGAAAATGAGTGGGCAGTGGATTAGAATGAGATGTTAATGGATATTTTTTAGTATGAGCAGCTTTCTTCTTGAAACCAATTATTTCTAAATCAAGTATTTATTTTAAAAATATTAACAATAATATTCTATTACCTTAAAGAATGATGAGGAAAACAATTTTCCTATAGAAAATTGGACTTAAAGATCTAAACATGGCAAGAGGTGCTAAATAAATGTTTTTTTTTTTTTTCTCCTCAGATCCTGTCTACTTTCCCATTAATATACCTGCAATCCAGATTGCTTTTCTTTTTACCTCCTACTAGACTTCATATTATTAATCAGTTAATTTTTACTATCTCTTTAAATTTTCTCTCTTGCTTCCTTCAGTCTGCAGACACTTTCAAAAGTATCTCATGCTAAAAACAGAATGATAATCTATCTTCTCTTTGAATATATCTTCCTTCTTCTGTTCTTCTTCACTATGCTCCTTGAAAGAAGAAACTACAGTAGTTCCATCATTATCCTTCATAATAACTCTCTTTTTTAATATTTATTTTATTTTGTTTATCTGACTGTGCCAGGTCTTAGTTGCAACACCTCAGTTCTTTCAGTTGTGGCGTGCAAGCTCTTAGTTGCAGTGTGTAGGATCTAGTTCCTTGACAAGGAATCAAACCCAGGCCCCTTGCATTTGGAGTGTGAGTCTTAGCCACTGGCCCACCAGAGAAGTCCCATAATAAGTTCTTACATAGTCAAAATATCTCTAATTTCACCTGTCTATTTAAATCCCAGTTGCTTCATTGTCAAAAACCATTTGTTCTCTGTGGCCAACCTACTTCTAACTCTGTCATATTTAACACCATGGATTCCTCTCTACACACATACATTTTATTCTATACTGAGGTTTGTAAAAATTCTCTTTTCTTGGTTTCGTTTTATACTCATTTTCTTTTTTTTTAATTTAATTTTATTTTTAAATTTTACATAATTGTATTAGTATTTTCTTATTACTCCTTTTTGTCTCAAATTCAGCAAACTTTATTGCTTGACTTTGCTCTGACTGTACATTCTGGGGATCCCCTGATATATTTATCACCTGTTTTCTTCTTTTCTTGGCTCATATGCCATATATTTCCATGGAAGAAATGGATATACAAGGTCTAAACTCTGAGTTGTAAATCTTTATTTCCCATTTCAGTAGCTACTGCATACACAAACTCCCAAATCCCAAAGGGATATCTTTCCTCGGATGGAAAAAGATCAGACATTCAAAATGCCATACCCAGTTTTTTGTGACTCCACGTCTTTTTTTTTTTTTTTTTTTTAATCTATGGATTTTCTTTTGGAATCCATAAAAGACTCAATATTTACTTTCCCAGTTTATATTCAATAAATTTTATTATAACATCAAATTGCAAATTATACCATACCCATGACTAAAAAGGCTGTAAGAAATTTGAAGATACTGAAGACTTTATTTCAACCCCAATAAGCCATAAGCCATCAGGGAGTGAATTTCCTGCAGTGGAACATGGCCAATTAATTTTGCTATATCTTCTATATCCATTAAATTTTGCCACAACAAAGTCTAAGAATTCTACACAATTTAAGCATTTTAGAATAATCTGGCCTAAGGTAATATCAATAGAATTATCTAATGATTTGGACCCAGAAAAATGAGACATGACTTAATGTCACAGTAAAGTAATATCCCAAGTTCATACAACATTAGGTTTTTACAAGTGTTTTCATAATATGTATTTCAGGTCAGAATAATTTCAGATAATGTATTTCAGGTCAGAGTCATTAACTAAATCAATATTTCAAAGCAGTCTATTGCATTCTGAATCATGATCAGCAATCTGTCTGATTTTAAAGACAAAATATGTCTTTAACACATAATACGTGAAAAATTTGTTCCATCTATAGCATGGGTAACTGTTCACTAAGGTAATATATAAAACATATCAGTGTGCCAATTTATAATGGAAAAATGTGGGTAAGACAAAAAGAACTTTGTGTAACTACTGTCATATGCTTTTACCGTTTCCAGTCTTCCATAACATGCCTAATGTTTACCTGCAGAGATGAATTACATATGCTTCTGAAAATAGTAATCATGTCATTGGGATCAGGTTAAAAATTAGTCACATACCAGGGGAACAAAAGCACTTTTTGGAAGCAGAGTTCATTTCTTCATATTATTGACATGATAATGAGACTTTTAGGGTAACATTTGGGCTTATCTTGCTTTACAAATTCAGTACACTGTGGCCTCCTTGCCTTCATTAGAACCTTTTTTAACACTGGTAACATTGCAACAAAAAGCCAGTTATTTTTTCATTCAGAAGTATTAATAAAATTCATGGTCCAAAACTGCAATTGTGTTTGCACCAACCTAATAAATGAAATAAGTTCCAGCATATGTTGATTATTAAAGATATGCTTCATAATATTCATGTGCAGAAATCAGTCTGTCAATAATTGACTGACAGATACCTCAAGGCTGAGGCATAACTTCCTTTAAGAAAGTATGTGATTACTTATTCATTTATCACTTTTTATTATTAACTGGGGATGCTCATTGATTTTGCCTCTAGGTAAATACACAGAAAGAAACTCAGTGTTAATCACTCCTCTGCCTGGTTGATACTTTTATGCGCTTAAGACAAAAGACTAAATAAAAAGGATGATTTTATGCTTTGATTCATAGGTCAAGGCTCACATTCTTGTTCTTTGGAAAGCAATTTCAAAGCTATGAAGTCATCAGTAGAGACAACTCTGCCTCCCTATAGTATGAACCTGCCAGTGCAAGAGATGTAAGAAAGAGACATGGGAAGATCCTTTGGAGGAGGAAATGGCAACCCATGCCAGAATTCTTGTCTGGAGAATCCCATGGACAGAGAAGCCTGGTGAGCTATCATTATGAGGTGGTAAAGAGTCAGACACCACTGAAGCAACGCACTGACATTGAAGAATTTACCGTGTGCTAAATACTGTGAGGAAGGCTGAGTGCTGAAGAATTGATGCTTTTGAACTGTGGTGTTGGAGAAGACTCTTGAGAGTCCCTTGGACTGCAAGGAGATCCAACCAGTCCATCCTAAAGGAGATCAGCCCTGGGATTTCTTTGGAAGGAATGATGCTAAAGCTGAAACTCCAGAACTTTGGCCACCTCATGCGGAGTTGACTCATTGGAAAAGACTGTGATGATGGGAGGGATTGGAGGCAGGAGGAGAGGGGGATGACAGAGGATGAGATGGCTGGATGGCATCACTGACTCGATGGACATGAGTCTGAGTGAACTCCGGGAGTTGGTGATGGACAGGGAGGCCTGGCGTGCTGCAATTCATGGGGTTGCAAAGAGTCGGACACTACTGAGTGACTGAACTGAACTGAAATACTGCTCTAAGTTATTTTTAAAGCTTAAATCATAAGGCAACCTCATGAAGCACTGTTGTTCCCATTTTAAGAATAATGAAACTGAGACACAGAAAGGGCATGTGACTTTTCCAGCATTGTTTCCCTAATAGAGTGAAAGGATGAATTGGTACTCACATAGGCTGCTTACAGATCTTATAATAATCAATATCAAATTTTAGTTTCAAATGTCCCTGAGATGTTGCAGGGCACTATGTATGTCCTGTATAGAATGTAGAGTTAGTGCCTATAACTAATCCATTTGTTTTCTATACTTGATTATTAGGTTCAGTCTGACTTCAATGCCTTTCTTTGGATCAAAATGAATATTCTGACATCTTAAATCAAAGGCCATTGGCGATAAATTTTACTCTTCTTCAATTCTCTGACAGAGAAAATTACATGAATTTTATCAGGAATTATACAAGCAACTATTGGCTTGGTTATGTTCATGTTACAATATAAACTTCCTAAATTATATTACAAAAAAATAACACTTGTGTTTAACTATCAATTCAGCAACAAGTTTTTTCTCATTATTCTCATGAAGACTTATGAATGCAGAAGAGTTACAAAATTGAAAGCACATTAATTTTCAAATATATATAGGGTGTATTTGAAAACTTTAATTTCATTGAATAAAAAATTAAAATAGATCTTTACTTTCAAATTTTGAGAAGTTTGTGATTTAGAAATAGGAAATTTAATTATATTTATAGTTAATATATCAATTATGCTTTAAATTGCAATGTATGTTAGTTTTAGGATGTGAGGATTGAACAAAATTATCAAAACTATATATAGTTTCCTTGCAAGATGGAGTCTCTCACAAGATGGCAGAGTAGAAGGATGTGTGCTCACCTTCTCCTGTGAGAACTCCAAAACTACAACTAGCTGTTGAATAACCATCAATAGGAGAATGTTGGATCCCACCAAAAAATAATAGCCCCTATCCAAGGACAAAGGAGAAGCCCTAACAGATGGTAGGAGGGGTGAAATCATGTTTAGAATCAAACCCCATACCTCCCAGAGATGCTCAGAGGGCACAAACAAAACCTTGTACACACCAGTACCCAGAGGCCCCACAGAGACTGATCCAGATCTGCCTTTGAGTATTTGAATATCTCCTGTTGAGGCATGGGTCAGCTGTGGCCTGACATGGGGACAGGGGCTCTGGCTTCAGCAGACCTGGGACATGCAGCATATGGCATAAACCCTCTTGGAGAAGGTCGCTATTAGCCCCACAATAAAGCCACCATGCAGACAACCCACAAACTGCAGAACAATTATACCAAAGAGATCCTCACACTGTTAATAAAACTGTAGGACCCACAACTCATTTTCTAACCTGGGGATCCTGCAAATGGACTGAGAACCCACAGGGAATTTGACTTTGGAGGCCAGTGGGATTTACATACTGGGAAAACAGACTGTTGGAGGGCACAAACAAAACCTTGTGCACACCAGGAGCCAAGAGAAAGGAGCAGTGACCCCACAAGATACTGAACCAAACTTGCCTGTGAGTGTCCAGGAGTCTCCAGTGGAGGCATGGTTCAACAGTGGCCTGGTGCAGGGTCAGGGGCACTGAATACAACAGTGTGGGCAAAGTCCTTTTGAAGGAGATTGCCATTACCTTACTGTTATTACCACAACTATACATAGTTTGTCCTCAGGCAAAACAACATGGAGGGAACACATCCCCACCCATCAAAAGAAAATTGGGTTAAAGATTTACTGAGCATCAGAACAAGACCCAGATTCCCCAACAGTCAGTCCCTCCCATCAGGAAGCTTCCACAAGCCTCTTATCCTTATCTATCAGAGGGCAGACAGAATGAAAACCACAATCACAGAAAACTAACCAAATTGATCACATGGATCACAGCTTTCTCTAACTCAATGAAACCATGAGCCATGTCATGTAGGGCCACCCAAGATGGATGGGGTCATGCTGGACAATTCTGACCAACTGTAGTCCACTGCAGAAGGAAATGGCAAACCACTTCAGTATTCTTGCCTTGAGAACCCCATGAAGAGTATGAAAAGGCAAAAAAATAGGGCACTGAAAGATGAACTCCCCAGGTCAGTAGGTGCCCAATATGCTACTGGATATCAGTGGAGAAATAACTTCAGAAAGAATGAAGAGATGGAGCCAAAGCAAACCAACACCCAGTTGGGGATGTGACTGGTGATAGAAGTAAAGTCCAATGCTGTAAAGAACAATATTGTAAAGGAACCTGGAATGTTAGGTCCATGAATCAAGGTAAATTGGAAGTGGCAACTTACAAACATAAGATGGCAAGTAAAAACATTGACATTTTAGAAATTAGGGAACTGAAATGGACTGGAATGGATGAATTTAATTCATGTGAGTGTTATATCTACTACTGTGGGCAAGAATCCCTTAGAAGAAATGGAGTACCCCTCATAGTCAACAAAAGAGTCTGAAATGCAGTACTTGGGTGCAATCTCAAAAATGACAGAAAGATCTCTCTTCGTTTCCAGGGCAAACCATTCAATATCACAGTAATCCAAGTCTATGCCCCAACCACTAATGCCAAAGAAACTGAAGTTGAACAGTTCTATAATGACATACAAGACCTTCTAGAACTAACAGCAAAAAAAAAAAAAAAAAAAAAAAAAATGTCCTTTTCATCATAAGGGACTAGAATGAAAGAGGTTGAAACGAAGAGATACTTGGAGTAAAAGGCAAATTTGGCCTTGGAGTACAAAATGAAGCAGGGCAAAAAACAGTTTTGCCAAAAGAATGCATGGTCATAGCAAACACCCTCTTCCAAAAACACAAGAGAAGACTCTACACATGGACATCACCAGACGGTGAATACTGAAATCAGATTGATTATATTCTTTGCAGCCGAAGATGGAGAAATTCTATCAGTTAGCAAAAACAAGACCAAGAGCTGACTGTGGCTCAGATCATGAACTCCTTATTGCCGAATTCAGATTTAAATTGAAGAAAGTAGGGAAAACCACTAGACCATTCAGGTATGGCCTAAATAAAATCCATTACAATTATACAGTGGAAGTGACAAATAGATTCAAGGGATTAGATCTGATAGAGTGTCTGGAAAACTATGGAAAGAGGTTTGTGACATTGTACAAGAGGCAGTGATCAAGACCATCCCTAAGAAAAAGAAATGCAAAAAAGCAAAGTGGTTGTCTAAGGAGTCTTAACAAATAGCTGAGAAAAGAAGAGAAGTGAAGGCAAAGGAGAAAAGGAAAGATATACCCATCTGAATGCAGAGTTCCAAACAATAGCAAGGAGAGATAAGAAATACTTCCTCAGTGATCAATGCAAAGAAATAGAGGAAAATAAAAGAAAGGGAATGACTAGAGATCTCTTCAAGAAAGTTAGAGATACCAAGGGAATATTTCATGAAAAGACAAGGACAATAGATATGGACCTAACAGAAGCAGAAGATATTAAGAACGGTGGTAAGAATACATAGAAGAACTATACAGTAAAGATCCTCATGACCTCTCAGATAACCACGATGGTGTGATCACTCACCTAGAGCCAGACATCCTGGAATTCGATGTCAAGTGGGCCTTAGGAAGCATCACTACAAAGCTAGTGGAGGTGATGGAATTCCAGTTAAGCTATTTCAAATCCTGAAAGATGATGCTGTGAAAGTGCAGCACTCAATATGCCAGCAAATTTGGAAAACTCAGCAGTGGACTGAAAAAGGTCAGTTTTCATTTCAGTCCCAAGGAAAGGAAGTGCCAATGAATTTTCAAACTATTGCACAATTTCACTCCTCTGAAAAACTAGCAAAGTCATGCTCAAAATTCTCCCTGTGAGTCTCTAAAGTACGTGAACTGCTGGATTTAGAAAAGGCAGAGGAACCAGAAATCAAATTGCCAACATCCATTGGATCACAGAAAAAGCAAGAGAGTTCCAGAAAAAATATTTATTTCTGCTTTATTGATTACAACAAAGCTTTTCATTGTGTGGATCAGAGCAAACAGTGGAAAATTCTTAAAGAGATGGGAATACCAGATCACCTGACCTGCCTCTTGAGAAATCTGTATGCAGGTCAAGATGCAACAGTTAGAATGAGAGGTGGAACAAAAAACTGGTTCCAAATTGGGAAAGGAGTATGTCCAGGCTGTATATTGTCACCCTGCTTATTTAACTTATATGCAGAGTACATCATGAGAAACGCTGGGCTGGAGGAAGCACAAGCTAGAATAAAGATTGCCAGGAGAAATATCAATAACCTCAGATATGCAGATGACATCACCCTTATGGCAGAAAGTGAAGAGGAACTAAAGAGCCTCTTGATGAAAGTGAAAGAGGAGAATGAAAAAGCTGTCTTAAAATTCAGTATTCAAAAAACAAAGATGATGGTATCCTACCCATTCTGTTCATGGCAAACTGATGGGGAAATGGTGAAAACAGTGACAACTTTATTTTCCTGGGCTCCAAAATCACTGCAGATGGTGACTCAGCCATGAAATTAAAAGACGCTTGCTCCTTGGAAGGAAAGCTATGGCAAACCTAGACAGCATATTGAAAAGCAGAGACATTACTTTGTCCTCAAAGTTCTGTCTAGTCGAAGCTATGGGTTTTCCAGTAGTCATGTAAGGATGTGAGATTTGGACCATAAAGAAAGCTGAACGCTGAAGAATTGATGCTTTTGAATTGTGGTTCTGGAGAAGACTCTTAAGAATCCCTCGAACTGCAAGGAGATCAAACCAGTCAATCCCAAAGGAAATCAGTCTGGAATATTCATTGGAAGGACTGATGCTGAAGCTGAAACTCCAATACTTTGGCCAACTGATGTGAAGAACTGACTCCTTGGAAAAAACCCTAATGCCGGGAAAGATTGAAGGCTGGAGGAGAAGGAGACAATAGAGAATGAGATGATTAGTTGGCATCACCGACTCGATGGACATAGGGTGATCAAGCCCCAGGAGTTGGTGATGCATGGGGAAGCCTGGCAGGCTGTAGTCCACGGGGTCCCAAAGAGTCAGACACAATTGAGCAACTGAACTGAAAGTATAGTTTCACCTCTTTACATGCATAATGTCCCCATTATCAACATCCACCACCAGAGTGGTACACTTATACGACTGATAAACCTACTTTAGCACATCATAATCTCCAAAGTCCTTAGTTTACATTATTGTTCACCTTGGTGTTGTGTGTTCTATGTTTTTACTGTGGGAACCTGGTCAAGGTCCTTTAGATAAATCCCTAATATTCTTCCTAGAGGAAGCTCCTCTAGGCCTTGGTCCCCATAATTTTTTGTTTTAAATTAGTTTATTTGGGGCTGTGCTGAGTCTTTGTTGCTGCATGTGGACGTCTCTAATTGCAGTGAGCGGGGGTTACTCTCTAGTTGTGGTGCACACGCTTCTCACTGCAGGGGCTTCTCCTGTGGAGCATGGACTTAAGGTGCACAGGCTTCAGTAGTTGCAGCTCCCAGGCTCTGGAGCACGGGCTCTATAGTTGTGGCTCGTGGGCTTAGTTGCCCTGTGGCGTGTGGGAGCTTTCCAGTCCAGGGATCATAGCTGTGGCCCCTACTTTTGTAGGCAGATTGTTAACCACTGGACCACCAGGGAAGTCCTTCAAATAGAATTTTAACTGTCAGTTGTCTAAAATAATTCCCTAACAGTTCTTCCATTACAGTTTAAATTTTCCTGTCCTGGCACTGATTGCTATTATGTCTCCCTCTTGAGTCTGCTCCACTAAGCTATGATTCCCTGAATTTTACTTTGTCTCCAGTCTTGGGGACAGTGGTCTGCCCTGTATTTTCCCTTCTTTTACAGCTATTGGAAGAATTGTTAATTTTTTAGTGAAAGTGTTACTCATTCAGTCGTGTCCAACTCTTTGCAATCCCATCGACTGCAGTCAACCAGGCTCCTCTGCCATCAGGCTTCTCTGTCATTGGACTCCCCAGGCAAGAATATTGGAGGGTTAGCCATTTCTTTCTCCAGGGGATCTTCATGACCCATGGATCAAACATGGGTCTCCTGCACTGCAGGCAGATTCCTTAACAACTGAGCTAGTTTTTTAGTTGTCTTTAGAGAAGAGTGGTGGTTTCCAAGCTTTTTACATCTGGGACCAGAAACAACAAGTTTTCCCAAACTTTTGGCAAAGGAATTGAAATATAAAATGTCCTGTAGTTTCTCAGACTAAATGTGAAGGATAGAAATGAAGGAAGGCTTTTTAAACCCTTTCATGGAGAACTGGAAACCAGAGGTCTCCCAACTTTGGATTTTTCAGTGCAGAGCTTTTGATACTTGTACACTATGCTGGTTTCATTTTCATTTGTGCTTCAGCTCAGTCAGTTCAGTAGCTTAGTTGTATCCACCACTTGGTAACCCATTGGACTGGAGCATGCCAGGCCTCCCTGTCTATCACCAACTCCCAGAGTTTGCTCAAACTCATGCCCATTGAGCTGGTGATGCCATCTAACCATCTCATCCTCTGTTGTCCCCTTCTCCACCTGCCTTCAATCTTTCCCAGCATCAGTGTCTTTTCAAATGAGTCATCTCTTCACATCAGGTAGCCAAAGTATTGGAGTTTCAGCTTCAGCATCAGTCTTTCCAATGAATATTCTGGACTAATTTCCTTTAGGATGGACTGGTTGGATCTCCTTGCAGTCCAAGGGACTCTCAAGAGTCTTCTCCAACACCACAGTTCAAAAGCGTCAATTCTTCTGTGCTCAGCTTTCTTTATAGTGCAACTCTCACATCCATATACAACTACTGGAAAAACCATAGCTTGAGCAGACGGACCTTTGCTGGCAAGATAATGTCTCTGCTTTTTAATATGCTGTCTAGGTTGGTCATAAATTTTCTTTCAAGAAGCAAGCATCTTTTAATTTCATGGCTGCAATCACCATCTGCAGTGATTTTGGAGTCCCCCAAAATAAAGTCTGTCACTGTTTCCCCATCTATTTGCCATGAAGTGATGGGACCAGATGCCATGATCTTAGTTTTCTGAATGTTGAGCTTTAAGCCAACATTTTCCGTTTGTGTTTACCTTGTTATTCATTCTGTAAATATTGACCAGATGCTAAAATATAATTCTGCTGATATTTGTATAGGCCATGTAACTGTATAGGATATGCATCTATCTCATTTGCCCAGTCCTAGTTTTGATACCATGGACAGCCTTTACATTATGTTATTTCCAGTCCTCAATTCTGGGTCTAATTATATGGCAAATTTGCTTTTCAGCTCTTAAGAAAACATTCCTTATTTTTTGCATGTTTTTGCCCATTTGCATTTTTCTACTGTCAAGACACTGAGTTGAATCTAAAAACTTATTGAGAGCTATTTAATGTTTGACATTAAACATCCTTTCTAGTTTAGCATTAAAATATTCCCCTGCTACTTGTATTTAGTGCTGATCATTTGTTTCTTTGCCTTGAATCCATCTCATTAAATAGCTATTCCTAGGGAAACTCTCAAAACCAGGTTCCTTTGAGTCATTTATTCTTTGATCTTTATTATTCCAGGTCAAATATGTACTAAAGTATGTCAGTATACTTTTTTTTTCCCCTTTTCCCATGTAATTTAATATTTTGTTTTATTTAGAGTTAGATAGACTCTAAAGTTGTGTGGCCTTGGGTAAGTTATTTATCTATTTCCTTATTGTAAAAATGACACAAATGTATCTGACTGTATTGCTAAAAGGCAATGGATATAAAATCCCTAGCAATCTAATGCACATTAGCTAGGGGTGATATTTCAAATGGGAAATTTTAAAGTTCAAGAGGGTCTATTATCTAGAAATTTTTAATGTGAACTGAAAAATGAGTGTGGAAACAATATAAGTAGTAAAATGTTTCTTAAAACATAGTCTCAAGTGCAAACTATTGCTTATATTTCATTTAATTTGTTTCAAGATTATTTTCTACTGAGATGAGTAAAAATACTATAATTTTAGCAGTGGATCATATAAAGAAGCACAGTGTCTTTCAAGTCACAACTTCACAGTCAGTAATTCTTCAATGCCACCATATTATTTCTAGAATAAACCTTATACTGGAGTCCCACTAATCCTTCTAACATTACATCCCACCAGTGCATCTTCACACATTTTATTTTTTTTTCTTTCCCCACTCCCCAAATCAACACCTCTGCGATTGTTAATTGTATGTTTCAACTTGACTAAGCCATAGATTGCTCACATATCTGGTGAGACATTTTTCTGAGAGTTTCTATGAATCTGTTTTGGATGGGATTAACATTTGAATCAGCAGTGTACTCAGTCATGTCTGACTGTGACCCCATGCAGTATAGCCCGCCAGGCTCCCCTGTCCATGGGATTTTCCAGGCAAGAATACTGTAATGGTTGCCACTTCCTACTCCAGAGGATCTTCCCAACCCCAGGGAATGAACAGTGTCCCTTGTGTCTTCTACATTGGCCAGAGAATTCTTTACCACTGAACCCTCTGGGAAGCCTGGAATTAGTCAGCACAGGAAAGAACATTGCCCTCCATACTTCGGGTAGGCTGTATCTAATCAATTGAACATTAGAATAGAAGAAAAAGCCTGACCCTCTCCCATGTAAAAAAGAAAAAGTAACTTCAGCAGTTTGCCTTTCAACTTCACTTGCACCACTGTCTTTCCTAGGCCTTAAGGCTGTCATTCATCATAATAGAACTGTACCATTGACTCTAATGAGTCTTGGTGGCTCACACTTCAGATTTGGACTTGTCAGCCACCATAGTCACATAAGCTAATTGTTTATATGTTTTTTTTTATGGAGAACCATGACTAATACAACCACTCTTAATTACTGTAGTGCAAAATGAATGTTCTTACAACATTTGCCATGATCTGGCAACATTTGAACTAGTTATAATCTTGAATTAGACTACTGATTTGAATTTTATTGTCACTCTCTTCTTAAAATATAAAGCACTGATACTTTATCTTGACTATTAGAATTTATATAAATACTGTATTTCCTATGTGTATTTCCTATGTTAAATATAAGCACTGATATTTTATATTGGCTATTAGAATTTATATAAATACTGTATTTCCTATGTGCAACAGATGTGCCCTAGAAAAATAATGCAGGCTCTGAAACAGTTATTTCATCATAGTATTATATTGCCTTTCCACTTTCCAGTTTGTAAGCATTATGGATTTACCTGAACACTTTTTCTTCACGTACTGTCTTTTTTGATACAATAATATATCCTAATTTTTTTCAGTTTTCCTTTTTTATTTTGAGTTATAACTTTCTATTTATATTCTCTTAGTGGTTAGGCATGATTTTTAAACACTTTCTAGAATAACAAATGAACTGTTCATCAGTATCACTTGTCCCATACAATAAAACAATCTGAAATTTTTATCCATTACTCTTTTTGAGTCTTCTAATTGTGCCTAGCACTTTTATTCATGCTTTTTATACAGTCAAACCTTATAGGATATTGGATATATTGAGGATACATAGTTAGCATCAACAATTAGGCTAGTTAACACATTGTAGCACCAATTAGAGAAACTTAAAATGTTTCTTGAATCTTCATAAATTCTCAGTGTGTGTGACATGATCAACCTAATTTAAAAGATCAGGAAGAACCCAGAGAAATTCAGCAATTGTTTCAAATCTTAGAGACAAAAAGAAACAAGGAAGCAGTTTGAACACTGAACTCTTATCACTAAGTTTATATTCTTTCATATAACACAATGTTAACAAATTATGTCTTAATTTCATAATTTAATATAAAACAGGTATTTCATAGTTTGAGCATCACATTGAATGCTGGTACATATTTTCAGACATTGAATATGTCTAGATTTTAGACATTGTTATTTCAATGTTTTGTTTTCCTTTTACTTTTAAACATGCATTTGCTTTCAGTCAAATTTTGAAAAGAAAATTGAATTGTAAAAACAAAAAAACATATATTCCAATACTGAACAAAAAAGCTTTAAAAGAAAAATCTATCAAATTGTTAATTAACAACAAAATTATACATGTTAATAATTTATTATGGAATTTATGTTCCCTAGTAGAAAAATATGATTTTGTCTTCTGATAAATATACATTGGCTGCTGCTGCTAAGTTGCTTCAGTCACGTCCGACTCTGTGCATACATTAGCTACAGCATTTCAGTTACAAATATCAAGTTAAAAGTCTATTAAATGTGTTAATAACATATAAGGCACAAAGAGTTCAATATTCATGTTTATATATCTATCTCTTTTAACCAAGCAAGACCCTATGGGGGGTCTTTCTGAGACAGAGCTCCACCCCAGTCCTCTACTTGCCTCTTGTTTGTGGAAAGTCTTTAGCTTCCAAGGCCTTTTTCAACTTCCAAAGAATAAATTTAATCAGATAAATGAGCAAATGCAGAAACAAAGGAAAACAGTCAAGCCAGAAAAAATAATAATGGTTTAACCATTAAACCATTAAAGTCAGGGACCTTTAGTTCCTCCTCATGGATTATAGGTAATGTTCTGAGATGTATCCTTGGAGTAATTTTTGCAGCTACTGAAAAGCCCACCAGATGGAAGAAATAAACAGAGACACCAGACTAGTTGGAAGCACAAGGTTATTTATGTTGACTCCTGATGACCTCACCATAAGCCAAGAAGAATGTCCACCAGTTAGTCACATACCTCACAACCCCTCCCTCACCCTGTCTTTAAAAATCGTTCCCTGAAAACCACCCAGGAATGTGGACCTTTTGAGTGCTAGGTGCCTGGATTCCTTGCTTAATGCTTTGCATTAAATGCTATGTGTTTCTTCACCACAATCTATTGTCAGCTGATTGCCTTCACTATGTGTGAGTGAGAAGACCAAGGTTTGATTCAGTAACACTGAATTATAAAATCATAGGACTTAGAGAATCTAGAATAAGTGCAGCATATTCAATAAAATATGTTCTAAGTAATTAGATGGCATGCAAGTAATTTAATAGATCAAAATTAACTTCAGTAACATGAAAAAAAGTTTTAAGATGGTAATCTCTTATGACCTGTAACACAGACTTTTTCCTCCTTTTGTTTCTGCTGCTTAACTCCTTCAAGGTCTTTGATAACTGGTATCTAGGTTTAGAAATTTATTATAAACTAAAGGAATGCATTGAATAAGACAGGATATTATTTCTCAAAGGACATTATCGATTTCATGATGCACAATAGATTTAGCTTGGATTGTGTTTTTCCCTTCTGCAACACCCTGAGTGTTCAACATGTCTATATACACCTGACTTTCCTCTGAAGAAACCTGTATGCAGGTCAGGAAGCAACAGTTAGAACTGGACATGGAACAACAGACTGGTTCCAAATAGGAAAAGGAGTACGTCAAGGCTGTATATTGTCACCCTGTTTATTTAACTTATATGCAGAGTACATCATGAGAAACCCTGGACTGGAAGAAACACAAACTGGAATCAAGATTGCCGGGAGAAATATCAATAACCTCAGATATGCAGATGACACCACCCTTATGGCAGAAAGTGAAGAGGAACTCAAAACCTCTTGATGAAAGTGAAAGTGGAGAGTAAAAAGTTGGCTTAAAGCTCAACATTCAGAAAACGAAGATCATGGCATCTGGTCCCACCACTTCATGGGAAATAGATGGGGAAACAGTGGAAACAATGTCAGACTTTATTTTTCTGGGCTCCAAAATCACTACAAATGGTGACTGCAGCCATGAAATTAAAAGACGCTTACTTCTTGGAAGGAAAGTTATGACCAACCTAGATAGCATATTCAAAAGAAAAGACATTACTTTGCCAACAAAGGTTCATCTAGTCAAGGCTATGGTTTTTCCTGTGGTCATGTATGGATGTGAGAGTTGGACTGTGAAGAAAGCTGAGTGCCAAAGCATTGATGCTTTTGAACTGTGGTGTTGGAGAAGACTCTTGAGAGTCCCTTGGACTGCAAGAAGATCCAACCAGTCCATTCTGAAGGAGATCAGCCCTGGGATTTCTTTGGAAGGAATGATGCTAAAGCTGAAACTCCAGTACTTTGGCCACCTCATGCGAAGGGTTGACTCATTGGAAAAGACTCTGATGCTGGGAGGGATTGGGGGCAGGAAGAGAAGGGAACAACAGAGGATGAGATGGCTGGATGGCATCACTGACTCAATGGACGTGAGTCTGAGTGAACTCTGGGAGTTGGTGATGGACAGGGAGGCCTGGCGTGCTGCAATTCATGGGGTCACAAAGAGTCGGACACGACTGAGTGACTTATCTGATCTGATCTGATCTGATAGAGTGCCTGATAAACTATGGACGTTGGTTCCTGACATTCTACAGGAGACAGGGATCAAGACCATCCTCATGGAAAAGAAATGCAGAAAAGCAAAATGGCTGTCTGGGGAGGCCTTACAAATAGCTGTCAAAAGAAGAGAAGTGAAAAGCAAAGGAGAAAAGGAAAGATATAAGCATCTGAATGCAGAGTTCCAAAGAATAGCAAGAGGAGATAAAAAGCCTTCCTCAGTGATCAATGCAAAGAAATAGAGGAAAAAAACAGAATGGGAAAGACTAGAGGTCCCTTCAATAAAATTAGAGATACTGAGGGAACATTTCATGCAAAGATGGGCTTGATAAAGGAAAGAAATGGTATGGACCTAACAGAAGCAGAAGATATTAAGAAGAGGTGGCAAGAATACAGAGAAGAACTGTACAAAAAAGATATTCATGACCAAGATAATGATGATGGTGTGATTACTGACCTAGAGCCAGACATCCTGGAATGTGAAGTCAAGTGGGCCTTAGAAAGCATCACTATGAACAAAGGTAGTGGAGATGATGGAATTTCAGTTGAGCTATTTCAAATCCTGAAAGATGATGCTGTGAAAGTCCTGCACTCAATATGCCAGCAAAGTTGGAAAACTCAACAGTGGTCACAGGACTGGAAAAGGTCAGTTTTCATTCCAATCCCAAAGAAAGGCAATGCCAAAGAATGCACAAACTACTACACAATTGCCCTCATCTCACATGCTAGTAAAGTAATGCTCAAAATTCTCCAAGCCAGGCTTCAGCAATACGTGAACCGTGAACTTCCAGATGTTCAAGCTGTTTTTAGAAAAGGCAGAGGAACCAGAGATCAAAATGCCAACATCCATTGGATCATTGAAAAAGCAAGAGAGTTCCAGAAAAACATCTATTACTGCTTTATTGACTATGCCAAAGCCTTTGACTGTGTGGATCACAATAAACTGTGGAAAATTCTTCAAGATATGAGAATACCAGACCACCTGACCTGCCACTTGAGAAACCTGTATGCAGGTCAGGAAGCAACAGTTAGAATTGGACATGGAACAACAGACTGGCTCCAAATAGGAAAAGGAGTACATCAAGGCTGTATATTGTCACCCTGCTTATTTAACTTATATGTAGAGTACATCATGAGAAATGCTGGGCTGGAAGAGGCACAAGCTGGAATCAAGATTGTTGGGAAAAATATCAATAACCTCAGATATGCAGATGGCACCACCCTTATGGCAGAAAGTGAAGAGGAACTCAAAAGCCTCTTGATGAAAGTGGAAGAGAAGAGTGAAAAATTTGGCTTAAACCTCAACATTCAGAAAACGAAGATCATGGCATCTGGTCCCATCACTTCATGGGAAATAGATGGGGAAACAGTGGAAACAGTGTCAGACTTTCTTTTTTTAGGCTCCAAAATCACTGCAGATGGTGACTGCAGCCATGAAATTAAAAGACGCTTAGTCCTTGGAAGGAAAGTTATGACCAACCTAGATAGCATATTCAAAAGCAGAGACATTACTTTGCCAACAAAGGTCTGTCTAGTCAAGGCTATGGTTTTTCCAGTAGTCATGTATGGATGTGAGAGTTGGACTGTGAAGAAAGCTGAGTACCAAAGCATTGATGCTTTTGAACTGTGGTGTTGGAGAAGACTCTTGAGAGTCCTTTGGACTGCAAGGAGATTCAACCAGTCCATTCTAAAAGAGATCAGTCCTGGGTGTTCTTTGGAAGGAATGGTACTAAAGCTGAAACTCCAGTACTTTGGCCACCTCATGCGAAGGGTTGACTCATTGGAAAAGACTCTGATGCTGGGAGGGGTTGGGGGCAGGAGGAGAAGGGGACAACAGAGGATGAGATGGCTGGATGGCATCACCGACTCAATGGATGTGAGTTTGAGTGAATTCGGGTGGTTGCTGATGGACAGGGAAGCCTGGCATGCTGCAATTCATGGGGTCGCAAAGAGTCAGACATGACTGCGAGACTGAACTGAACTGAACTGATCATTACAATTCCAAAGTACATTGCTTTATTAAATAAAAATTGAATGTGTGTACATGTATATGTGAGAAGCCTACACACAAACATATACAAGAAAAAATAATGACTATAAACCTACTATTTACTAAGAGAAAAAATAGATTTAGGTTTTGCCATTGCATTACATATCTTGCTAATCATTCTATTCATCTCTTCCTAGGCCACAAGTTTTATGTTGTGTGTATATAAATATCTGCAACCCCTGAGTGCAAAACTGTATCACTTGTGACTATGTGGTTGTGATGTCCATTGACATCCCCTTGTGGAGGTTAACTAGTCAGTTGACTGTCAAGCCTTACCAATTATCAACCCTAAGAATACATATAATGTCATATCAGTACACAGCCTTTTCATCACTAGTGACACAATGATTTGAATTGCCCCAAGGTACATCTTATTTTGGAAGTGTTCTGTATATTTTTTAAGAAGTTGCCAGTATAAATCCCCATGGTGGTTCTTTTGGCAAGAAACCAAAAAAACAGCTTTAAGTGCTGAAACACTGAGAGATCAACATCACATGAAGTGACAGGGTCACTTCAAAGAAGCTCAAGAGTATGAAAAATGTTATGGTAATTTTTCTTCTAGGTTCTGAAATCATGCTAAAAATAAAAGTCACTTGCCTGTTTTGTAATGCTTATTTTATAGGTAGAACACAACGCAAAGTAAAGAATATTAAATAACTTCACATGACCCATTGCATGATGTAGAATAAGTTAAACATTAATTCTTAGGACTTTTTAAGAGTGTCTTAGTAGGAAAATAAACTTCTAAGGAAATAATTTTGAAGTGCACCCTGCGTATATTCTACAAATATTCAATGAGTACTTCACAAACATTGTTTAGATTATTGAGACAATATAATGTTTCTTATTCTCATGGAAATTATAGAGCTAGTAATGAGACATATTAAAAAATGTGGCTATCAAACCAGTCAGTCTTAAGGGAGATCAACCTTGAATACTCACTGGAAGGACTAAATGCTGAAATTAAAGTATTTTGGTTATCTGATGCAAACAGATGACTCATTGGAAAAGACCCTGATGCTGGGAAAGATCGAAGGCAGAAGGAGAAGAGGGCATCAGAGAATGAGAGGGCTGGGTGACATCACTAATGCATTGAACATGAACTCGGGCAAACTCCAGGAGATGGTGGGGGACAGGGAGGCCTGGTGTGCTGCAGTCCATGGGGTCGCAAAGAGGTGAATATGACTGGGCGACTGAGCAACAACAACAAAGCCAAGTATAACACTGCAAATTGTGAAAAGTGGAACTGAAGAAACTGTGGTGGTAAAGTATACTTAGTGGGGAGTTGCTATAGTGAGATGAATTGAAAAGATTTGTTTAGGCAAGTGAAAGTTATGCTGAGACTTCACAAACAAAAAGATGAGCCAGAGCAAATGTGAGTGCTTTTGTATGAAATATGGATGCAGTATCTCCAAGCTGAAAGAACAGCTTAGCTAAGGAAAGAAATTCCTGGTGTCTTTGAGTAGCTAAATATAGGACAAGATGTATGCAAAGTACAGGGAATAAGAATGCAGGATCCTGCTGTCACTTTTGTATTAAACAGTCAATTATCTTTCATAAAAAAAAAAAAAAAATTGCCAACACATTTACCATTTCCAGTGCTATTTTCTTCTGTTGATTCAAATTTTTATCTGGAATCATTTTCCTTCTTCCTGAAAAATTTCATTTGACAATAGCACAGATCCTGGAAGAAGGAAAGAATAAATAAATGGTTATATCAGGTTCTTACATTTTATCTGAAGTGGTATATTGCTTAAAGTTCAATTCAGTTCAGTCACTCAGTCGTGTCCAACTTTTTGCGACCCCATGGACTGCAGCATGCCAGGCCTCCCTGTCCATCACCAGCTCCCGGAGTTTACTCAAACTCACATCCATTGAGTCAGTGATGCCATCCAGCCATCTTACCTCTGTCATCCCCTATTTAGGAGTTATTTATGTGAAATAGGAAGATCCTGCATAGTTTTCATCAGAGAGGTAATGAAATACATTTTACTCCATCAAAAATAATACAGAAAGAAGAAACAAAGGGTTGGGGCGGGGAAGCATTTGGTGGTGGATTGAAAGCATAAAATGGCTTTGGTGGCTGCCCAAAGACTGAATTAAGGAGTCAATTTGAATTTTGGAGCTATATTAGCAGGCTACTCCTGTAATAAATAGATGTACGTAAAATGTCCCCACTAACAACGCAGCTAACATAATAAATGTAACAGGTCCTTGCTGTGTTTGCATATTTTCTTTCAAAATTAAACAATAATTTGATTCAGAGTTTTCTCAAATTAATAGATGCCTCAGGGTATTTGCAGACTCTATCCTATATATTTGAGCTTAGAATATTTATCTTCCACACAAATTGCAGTGAAAATTCCTTCCCTATCTGTTAGGTGTCTGAGGCTGAAAACCTTCTACTCTCAGTTAAAAAAAAAGAAATCAGTTCCTTTGGCATATATAATATTTTCATTTTAATTAATGGAAAATATAAAGTGATAGATAAACTTTAGTAAAACCATTATCTCAGGTTGACTTTTAATATTCATTTCATTACAAATTTAAATTTGATCACAGATTTTCTTTTCAGACCATGGTGAAGTAACAAGGACTGGGTTTAGTCTCCTGCCTTAGACAAGATATACGAAAAAAAAAAAAAGATTCAGACATTGGGTAATAGATAACATAGAACAATGACTGGGAAAGATAAAAAAAGGTGATACCTACAATTTCTTGTTTATTGGCTTGAGAGAGTCCCCAGGCCACAAAATTGGGACGGGTAATCTAAACAGAACCCCGAAGTCTCACTAAACTGAGGACATTAAAGTGAGATTTTCAGATTACCAAATGTTCAGACATTACGGAGCAGATCCCTGTGAACTGTGAAGAGAGAGAACTGCATGGAGAAGGAAGAGCTGCACAGAAAGCTGGTTCAGGAGAGCTACAGAGCATTTCCTTCTGGACTTCAGTTGAGTACTGATCAGCACATAGCTATGAATATACATGCTCAAAGCAAGCAAGAGAGTATTGAGAGGTTACACCAAAAAGAAGAGGGTCAAACAGTCACCAGAGCTCATGGGGCTGGAAATCTGTGTTCCTATTAGCAAGGGTAGGAAAAAACTTCAAATAAATAAATAGGACTTCAGTAGAGTGCTTAGAAGGCTCACTGGTGTGTTCATGCCCAGTCATGTCCAACTCTTTGTGACGCCCATCTACCTTGTAGGAAAATATTTGCATACTTAGGTATAGAATTATATTAAATTATATCTGAATTTAATGAAAATGTCCCCATTTGAAAAAATTACATATGAAAACATTAATAATAGTAATCCCTACTGATAATGATTGAAATTAAATTTAAATCATAGGAAAATATAATCAAAATTCAGTAAAATACATCTGCTCATTTATTTCAAAAGTTTACATTTTTTGTTATCTTAAAAGGCTTTATTTCCTGAAAAACTCAATAACTTGTTGCAAATTGCCCAAAACACAAACTCAGCTAATTTTTGGCATTGGTTAGTTAAGCTGTAGTAACTAACAAAATGCTAATCCCAAAGCTTTCATCAGGCCAGTTTTTGTATAACTCCCTGATATGAAAAATTGACATGGTAATGCCGCAACATAGGGGAAAATTAAATTTTTCATAATTTTAATATATAATTTTAATTTTATAATTTAAAATTACATAATATTAAATATTTTAACTGTCCCATTTTGGACTTAATCTCATCACTTTTTTTTTTACTTAAAAAAAAATTGACAGACACATTTATATTTACAAAAAGTTATTTCATAACTATGTGTTGGGCATTATTCTAGGGACAAGATGAATAAAACAGTCTTTGACCTCAAGTACCATACACTGTATAATGGAAGAGAACAATTAAGAACAAAGAGATAGATACCTCCTCACTTCATTCTCTGTGAATCTTCTCATCTCACATAGACTAAAAAACAAAAATCTTAGCATAGCCTACAAAGACCCACATGGGTTGCATCCAGACCCACATACGGGTAGACATTCATTCAAACACTTCAGTCAAATCCCTTCTGCTCCAGTCACTATGACCTTTTTTTTTTTTTAAATATCAATCAGAAGCATAGTTCTCTATCAGGGTTTTTATAGCTATTACTCCTTTTGCGTGGAACTCTTCAATTGCAGGCATCACTGGCCCCTTTATCACCTTCACATTTCTGGAAATTACCAACTTGTCAGTGTGTGCGTTTGTGTGTTTTAATACCCTATTTAACATTGAAATCTATTATTTACCTTGAGTATTCTAAATTATTGCTTCGTGAATTATCTACATTGAATAAGCAACTCTTTTAAATTCCTCTTCCTTTCTCTCTCTTATACTTATCTTTAAAAAGGATAAATCAAGTGGCTGTTTTAGGAATAGAATAAATATGAGCAAGGTCTGAAGCAAGGAGTCCAGTTTGGAGATTGGAGACTATGGCAATGACCCAAGTGAGGACTGATATTGTCTAGTAGTGAAGTCATAGCAGCGTAGGAGATGAGATGTTATTAGGTACTGGAACCAGTTGAGGGTAGTGTCAAGGGAATTTCCTAATGAAATGGATGTGGGTGGTTAAAAACAAAGAGCAAAATAAGACAAATGTACATTTTTTGTTGCCTGAGCAACTGGAAGGTTGGAGTTTCTATGAACTAAAGTTGAAAAAGGACATTTGATACTCAAATATATTCAAAGACTTCAGTCCAGTTCAGTTGCTCAGTCGTGTCTGACTGTTTTAGACCCAATTGACTGCAGCACACTAGGGTTCCCTGTCCACCACCAACTCCTGGAACTTGCTCAAACTCATGTCCACTGAGTCAGTGATGCCATCCAACTATCTCATCCTCCATTGTCCCCTTATCCTCCTGCCTTCAATCTTTCCCAGCATCAGGGTCTTTTCTAATGAATCCATTCTTGGAGCTTAAGCTTCAACAACAGTCCTTCCAATAAATATTAAGGACTGATTTCCCTTATGACTGACTGGTTTGATCTCCTAGCAGTCAAAGACTTAGGCCTGATCAAATATTTGATCAAATATTCAAAGACTTAGGCCTGATCAAATATTTGTAAAACTTTAATGTTCAGTAGTGAAGACAAATGCATCTACTGTTGATAGAAATCTTGTATTCTGATGACATTGTGGGCCCAGGTATTAAAGTCACGGAAACTTGAATAGTGCTTCAAAATGTAGAGACTGTTTGTATTTTTTTAATGTTGACTTATAAGAGTTCCATCACCTGATCTCCCTCTTGAGAAATTTGTATGCAGGTCAGGAAGCAACATTTAGAACTGGACATGGAACAACATACTGGTTCCAAATAGGAAAAGGAGTTTGTCAAGGCTGTATATTGTCACCCTGCTTATTTAACTTATATGCAGAGTACATCATGAGAAACGCTGGACTGGAAGAAACACAAGCTGGAATCAAGATTGCCGGGAGAAATATCAATAATCTCAGATATGCAGATGACACCACCCTTATGGCAGAAAGTGAAGAGGAACTCAAAAGCCTCTTGATGAAAGTGAAAGTGGAGAGTTGGCTTAAAGCTCAACATTCAGAAAACGAAGATTATGGCATCCGGTCCCACCATTTCATGGGAAATAAATGGGGAAACAGTGGAAACAGTGTCAGACTTTGTTTTTTGGGGCTCCAAAATCATTACAGATGGTGACTGCAGCCATGAAATTAAAAGACGCTTACTCCTTGGAAGGAAAGTTATGACCAACCTAGATAGCATATTCAAAAGCAGAGACATTACTTTGCCAACAAAGGCGGCTATGGTTTTTCCTGTTGTCATGTATGGATGTGAGAGTTGGACTGTGAAGAAGGCTGAGTGCCAAAGAATTGATGCTTTTGAACTGTGGTGTTGGAGAAGACTCTTGAGGGTCCCTTGGACTGCAAGGAGATCCAACCAGTCCATTCTGAAGGAGATCAGCCCTGGGATTTCTTTGGAAGGAATGATGCTAAAGCTGAAACTCCAGTACTTTGGCCACCTCATGCAAAGAGTTGACTCATTGAAAAAGACTCAGATGCTGGGAGGGATTGGGGGCAGGAGGAGAAGGGGACGACAGAGGATGAGATGGCTGGATGGCATCACTGACTCGATGGACGTGAGTCTGAGTGAACTCCGGGAGTTGGTGATGGACAGGGAGGCCTGGCGTCCTGCGATTCATGGGGTCGCAAAGAGTCAGACACGACTGAGTGACTGATTTGATCTGATCTGATATAGTTTGGATATTAACACCTTATAAGATAAATAGTTTGCAAATATCTTCTCCCTTTCAATAGGTAGCCTTATTTTGTTGACAGTTTCCTTTGTTGGAAAAAAGTTTTTTAGTTTGATGTGGTCTCATTTGTTTATTTTTGCTTTTGTTTCCCTTGCCTAAGGAGACATATCCAAAAAAAAAAAAATATTACTATGGTAGATGTCAAAGAAAGTACTGCCTATATTTTATTCTAGAATGTAGGAGACAGGAAGAATAAAAGAAAAGCAGGCCCCAGCAAGGGCCACAAAAAAAATTTATAATTATTGATAAACTGGGTGCTATATGGCATGAGACTCTTGGGACAAGTCCAGAGGGAACAGTTCATAATCTTGTAAACCAGATATGGTCCTGGGGTTGGAAAACTGGCCCCAGACTGTTTCTCAACTGGCGTATCAGAGTCACATGTTTTACATATCTGGTGGAAAATCTATAGATAAGAATATTAGTCTTAGTTACTGATTTGTTATTGATTACTGTTTCCTAATTACTCAATGGTTAATGATCATTTTGTTCTTTGGTCCTGAAGGCCACAGGAGTTATAGTTTAACTCCCTGCATATTCTTTCATTCACGGCTGAAAGTATAATAAACCTGGCTTCAGGACCTTCACCTTGGAGCGGTGTTGGTCTCCTGATCCTCGCTTTTCTCTGAATTCTTGTGTCTCATTTCTCATTCTCTTGCCGTATCACGCTTTCAGAAAACCTGCTTGTCGAGCTGATCTCAACACTAGAAGTCATGATTTTGGGTCTTACATATATATATTTAATCCATTCTGAATTTACTTTTGTGAATGTTGTGAGAGAGTAGTATATTCTTTATCATATTGTTTTCAATTATAGGTTTTTTATAAGATATTGAATACAGTCCCTTGTGTTATACAGTAAGTCCCTGTTGTTTACTCATTTTATATATAGTAGTGTGTATCTGTTAATCCCAAATTCCCAAATGCTGATCAAACATTATAGGGTGGGTTTTGAAAGGTTTTGTTTAGACTATATGGGAACTTAATATGTCAGTTAATGAAACTGAATTTTTTTAAATATATTAAGGAAGAAGTACAGTAATTAAAAGATCTATGTTTGTCAATCAGGAGGATATTGATGACTCTTGATGTTAGAGTTTCACATGTGTGGTAGAGGAAGAGGCCAGACTGCAGTGGATTGAGAATGAAAAAAAAAAAAAAGAAAGAAAAATTAAAAGAATAGAAAGAAAAGTAAGGAAATGGCTTTAATTTACATGTCAAGAAGATTGGCTAAAAAAGGAAAGAGAGAAACAGAATATGGATGAGAGAAGACACGGGTTCAAAGGAGTTTTTGTTAGACTTCTTGTTTATTGTTTTGTCTTTAAAAAAATTAAGTTCTCAAAAGCATTTGCACTGGTATAGAAGATCAAGTGGAAATAAAGACATTCTTCAGTAACAGAAAGAAGAGATAATTACTGGTTTATCAATCTATATCTATAAAATGAAGAACTGCACTTGAATAATGCAAAGAGTTTCCATCAACAAGATTAAAAGGATGTTTTGGTACAAATTTCCTGACTTGTCAAGGGCCTATGTAGCCTGCCAGGCTCTTCTGTCCATGGGATTTCCCAGGCAAGAATATTAGATTGTGTTGCCATGCCTTCCTCCAGGGGAATTTCCTGACCCAGGAATTGAACCCAAGTCTCCTTCATTGGAGACTCCTTCTCCATTCCTTCATGGAGAAGGAAATGGCAACCCACTCCAGTATTCTTGCCTGAAAAATCCCATGGATGGAGAAGCCTAGTAGGCTACAGTCCATGGGGTCGCAAAGAGTTGGGCACGACTGAGCGACTTCACTTCACTTAACTTCTCCTTCATTGCAGGCAGATTCTTTACCATTTGAGCCACCAGGGAAGCCCATATTTGTAATTAGTGCATAAATATTTTCTGTACTCTAGAATGTATCATATCCAAATGCCAAATTCACCTACCATGTCCCAGTTTTAGGAACAGTAAATGAATACTGAGATCTCACATTTTTAACAGAAAATTTTAGACATTCTCAAATTTGAGAAGTGTTATTTAGACATTCTTAAATTATAAAAGATTCCATGAAATTATTTAGCAGGTAGACAGTTCAGCTAGTAAAAACCTAAATTTTGTTCTTTTAACCAGAATTTACTGTCCTTGAAGACTTGGATTAATTATTAAATATTCCTCTGTTTCTAATCTTTATACCTTAATATAAATTTAAACATAAGTCTCATTTCAGTTAAGTTCAGTCACTTAGTCGTGTCCAACTCTTTGAGACCCTATAGACTGCAGCACACCAGGCTTCCCTGTCTATCACCAACTCCCAGAACTTACACAAACTCATGTCCATCCAGCTGGTGATGCCATCCAACCATCTCATCCTCTGTCATCCCCTTCTCCTCCTGCCTTCAATCTTTCCCAGCATCAGGGTCTTTTCCAATGAGTCAGTTCTTTGCATCAGGTGGCCAAAGTATTGGAGTTTCAGTTTCAGCATCAGTCAGTCCAATGAATATTTAGGACTGATTTCCTTTAGGATGGCCTGGTTGGATCTCCTTGCAGTCAAAGAGAGTCTCAAGAGTCTTCTCCAACACCACAGTTCAAGAGCATCAGTTCTTCAGTGTGCTCAGCTTTCTTTATGGTCCAACTCTCACATCCATACATGACTACTGGAAACACCAGAGCTTTGACCAGATGAAACTTTGTTGGCAAAGTAATGTTTCTGCTTATTAATATGCTGTCTAGGTTTGTCATAGCTTTTCTTCCAAGAAGCAAGCGTCTTTTAATTTCATGGCTGCAGTCACCATCTGCAGTGATTTTGGAGTCCCCAGAAATAAACTCTGTCACCGTTTCCACTGTTTCCCCATCTATTTGCCGTGAAGTGATGGGACCGGATGTCATGATCTTAGTTTTCTGAATGTTGAGTTTTAAGCTAGCTTTTTCACTCTCCTCTTTCACTTTCATCAAGAGGCTCTTTAGTTCTTCTTCACTTTCTGCCATAAGGGTGGTGTCATCTGCATATCTGAGGTTATTGCTATTTCTCCCAGCAATCTTGATTCCAGCTTTTGCTTCATTCAGCCCAGCGTTTTTCATGATGTACTCTGTATATAAGTTAAATAAGCAGGGTGACAATATATGGCCTTGACATACTCCTTTCCCAATTTGGAACCAGTCTGTTGTTCCATGTCCTAGTAACCACCTTTATTTCCTTACTACTAATATATGTCACCTACCAAAATTGCTAACTTGAGAATCAAATAAGCAAGTATGTGTTGTTACACTACATCCTGCAGCATCTACTAGTACTGAATTATTGCACAGATGATAAAACTTCTCACATTATATTACCTTCAATCACACATGGGAGATCCAAAGAAGTTACTGAGCAGAATTTCATTTTAATTACCAACTAAGCCCTGTGATTTCTACCAAAAATTATAAAAATAGAGCTACTGAAATGGCTTTGGTCTATTCCAGTTCTTTTTTTTTTTTTTTTTTTTTTTCATTCATCACCAAAGGGGGGAAAAAGAATCATGTTAAAGAGAAAGGTGTTTGAGGAGCTATTTTACCATGAATATTAGATAAATGGAAGATAGAATTTTAATTAAACTCTCTCTAGCCTCATCAGATTAACAGTGTTTAAAGCTGGCTTGTTTATTGGGAAGGTCTGTTTAAGCTTTTCTGGATTATCTCAGTCATTTTCATTAGTGAAATCTTTAATCTGCTCTTCATTACAAATGAAAGGGTAGAGGTCCATATCTATTGGATCTGAGATAAATCTTGTGTTTAAGCTGCTTGGTGAATTATTTGGACATAGGCATATTAGAAAGTTTAAAGACTCAGAGTCCAAGAATAATAATAGATTCATTCAGATTTGACACTTTTAATAACATTTTATGTAATATTATAGAATGTAGGAGGAGAGTGAATATGTATCTGTGTGTGTGTTTATAAATATATGGACATATTTTTTATAGTGTCTTTCCAAGTTAAGAAATGTATACTGATTTTAGTAAATCATATATAAAGGATTGCCTTTACAGAATTAACTAAATTTGGGAAACAGGCAATATATTTTTATTATTTTTGCTTATGGTTCAAACGTTATGAGCTCTTTGATTTAATTTTCCCTCTAAGAAAATTATTTAGTCTGATGCCCATTAACTGAAAAAAAGTGGAAAGAAAGTGTTAGTCACCCAGTCATGTCCAACTCTGTGACCCCATGGATTGTAGTCTGCCAGGCTCCTCTATCATGGAATTCTAATAAATGTTTTTTTTTTTCAAATCTTAAATTAAAATTCACTGTAGAATACACTCTGAATTGATTAATTTTATAATAAGTACTTGTTATATGATAAATTTTCAAATGTCTATGCTTACTACTTAGAACAATTATTGTATGAGCTCATTGATGAAGCCAGAAAGTTTTTACTCAGAAGAATTAAATCTGAACAATTCTGAATTAAATATGAAATCAAGAATCTAGAATTTGAGTTCTTTTATTGTTTGCTTTCTTTGGTTTTGCCAGGTTTTGGGGAAGCCACTGACCTTCTCTAAGTTTGTGATTCATCATTTTTAAATGAATACAAACACCTGCTTTATTTATAGGAGTGTTACAAGTGGTCAGAAAGAAAATGACTCCAAGTATTAAAAAATAATGCTTTATAATAAATATACTGAGATAATTTTTATAATTGTATTGATATATTTTGAATAGCATATATTTTAACAGATACCTGACCAGGGAAAGTATTTTTATTTCAGGTTCTGGAAGGTGCTTGGTACATAAAAAATGGTGTTAACTAACATAAAATTTTTATATCAGTTATTATTTTTGTCTATTGATTCACTTATCACTTGTCTAAATAAGCGACACGTGAAAACACCAATATCTACAAGACGCTAAAAATCTACCTGATTTAGTCTCAGTGGATCTGATATTTTATGAAAGTCTAAGAGAGCTTTGGCAGATGGTGACTGCAGCCATGAAATTAAAAGACACTTACTCCTTGGAAGAAAAGTTATGGCCAACCTAGATAGTATATTGAAAAGCAGAGACATTACTTTGCCAACAAAGGTCCGTCTAGACAAGGCTATGGTTTTTCCTGTGGTCATGTATGGATGTGAGAGTTGGACTGTGAAGAAAGCTAAGTGCTGAAGAATTGATGATTTTGAACTGTGGTGTTGGAGAAGACTCTTGAGAATCTCTTGGACTGCAAGGAGATCAAACCAACCAGTCCATTCTGAAGGAGATCAGCCCTGGGATTTCTTTGGAAGGAATGATGCTAAAGCTGAAACTCCAGTACTTTGGCCACCTCATACGAAGAGTTGGCTCATTGGAAAAGACTCAGATGCTGGGAGGGATTGGGGGCAGGAGGAGAAGGGGACGACAGAGGATGAGATGGCTGGATGGCATCACTGACTCAATGGACGTGAGTCTTAGTGAACTCCAGGAGTTGGTGATGGACAGGAGGCCTTGCGTGCTGCAACTCATGGGGTCGCAGAGTCAGACATGACTGAACGACTGAACTGAACTGAAGAGAGCTTTAAAAAAAGAAGTTATTTTTCCTATTTTCCCTCCTATCCCACAATACTTTCAGCAAATATGTTCTCTTTTTCTCTCCTCTATTACCTTTCTTTACTCTTCCACCAGCTATCTGTGCAGTTATGGGAAGATTAGTTCCTATTTTTGTGTCTCACTAACTTTATGTGTGCAATGGGGATAATCATTTTATTTCATAGGGTCATTTTGAGCAATAGGTAAATTAGTACTGGAAATCAATTAGGACAGCACTTGACAAGAATGAGTTCTTAATCATTTTCAGATAGATATTTGTAAATCCACCATTATATATTATTATGATTATTATTATTATTGCACCATCATACTAATTATATGAAAAGAATCACTTTATTTCTCGGAGATATATGAGAAACTTCAAAAAAGTCCATGCATGTCTCACTCTACCAACATGTTTTATTCTGTTTCCTTAGGCAGTCATCACATTTTTATGCACCTTACTATGTTTGCTGCTCATTTGCCAATAATAAATAATTCTGTGTCCCGAGCAGTACAGTATCAGAATATTCATGTAGGAGATGATTTATCCAAATTCAAATCTCCATTTCCCCTAGTTATTTTTCCTCTTGGTTCTTCATGTAGTTTTCAGCAAAGTAAATTCTGAAATCTTGCCCACAATTAGGATTTTAAATGAAATTATACACATAAATAAATTAATGTGTTCATTCTAAACTACCCCCCTCCGCCTAAAAAAAAAAAAAAAAAAAAAAAAAAAAAAAAAAAAAATCCAGGACATATTTTGTTCTCATTTTTTAAAAGAAATTTTCAGCAACGAAAATTCTTAATGAACAATTTCCTACCTCAAATAAGTTGAATCATGGGTTCACACATTTTTCTTTTAGTAAAGTGAAAGTGAAGTCACTCAGTCCTGTCCGACTCTTTGCGACCCCATGGCCTATAGCCTACCAGGCTTCTTGGTCCATGGGATTTTCCAGGCAAGAATACTGGAGTGGGGTGCCATTTCCTTCTTCAGGAGATCTTCCCGACATAGGGATTGAACCTGCATCTCCAGCATTGTAGGCAGACGTTTTACCGTCTGAGCCACCAGGGAAGTAGTAAGGGACCCATTAAAAAAAAAAAAAAAGCACACACACACACACATTTAACCAAAAATTCCAAAGTAAATAATGTTTGCTATTTGATCTTTGAGAATTTTAAAGTCACAATTATATCAATCTTTATTTTTATAGATTGTTCACTCTTTCTTACTTGTATAGCTTATCATTTTAACATGATATAACAGAAGTGATTATATCATGTTCTTTTAGCAATAAAAAATTATTATGGAGTTCATTAATATTCCCTCTTTCCTTTTCCTTCCTTTCTCTCTTCTTTCATTTTCTTTTATTTCTTCATTTTTTATCACCTAATAATATCACTGATTCCATATTTCCTATATTATAATGACCCAATCTATGGCTAAAGGTCTAACAAAGTTAGAATATATTTTCTCACTTTAATGACTCTTTCAAGAATTTAGTTTATAATTTCCATAAGCCAGGAACATAGTCACTCAATATATAACTGTTGAGTGTGTCAAGGTGTAAAAATGGAAACCATTTCATTCTTAATAGATTTTATATCATGAGCTGTGAGAGACAACACTGCTGTGATCATTATCCCTTCTTGGAGTTCCTTGAATTTTCCTGACCCAGCAGCCAAACAAATTAACTTTTTTTCCTTCCTACAGTACATTTTTCTGAGGAGATCTGCAGGTCCTTAAGTAGAACTAAGAACTAGGCTTAACTGGTGAAAATTTTATATCTGCATCAGTCAGAATGGTGGAGGAACAAGGGACTATAACTCCTGGGATTAGCTTAAAAAGATATCTAAACATATCTGTTTATTCTAACCCTTTGTAAAAAGAGCAAGTCCCTGAGTAAAATTTTCCTTATCTCAGATGAATCAAAATGTAAAGAAAATGCAAGAATGTTTTACAAGTCTCCTTATTTCTACAATCACTATTAATTAGTGTCCTAGGTTTATTACCATTTTTTCAGTTTTAACAATGTCTTATTAGTTCATCATCTAACTCTAGCCTTTACTCTCATTATCAGACAGGACAGGCAAAGCAATATTGATCCAAAAATATCTAAGTTTTTCCTAATGAATATAAGTCAAGTCAATGTGATTTTCATCAGTTTTGCAACTGCATAGCAAGTCGATTTAAGATTTCCTCAGCAGTCTTCTGCTTTGCTATATACACTTATCTGAAACTCATCTCTAGGAAATTTTTTTTTTCAATTTACTATAGCTAAAAAAAAAATGTTTATTTTTCTCTAATTGCAATTAATTTTATATGCTTTTTCACATTATATTATTATGATCAGGAGATGAGGCAGGCTCCTTTGTTGTTCTTCAGTCGCTAAGCCGTGTCCCACTCTTTGCGACCCCAGGAAGCCCTGCAGCATGCTAGGCTTCCTTGTCCTTCTCTGTCTCCCTGAGTTTGCTCAAATTCATGTACATTGAGTTGGTGATGCTAGCTATCCAACCATCTTAATCTCTGTCACTCTCTTCTCCTGCTCTCAGTCTTTCCCAGCATCAGGGTCTTTTCCGATGAGTCGGCTCTTCTTGTCAGATGGCCAAAGTATTGGAGCTTCAGCTTCATCATCAGTCCTTCCAATGAATATTCAGCACTGGTTTCCTTTAGGATTGACTGGTTGAATCTCCTTACGGTCCAAGGGACTCTCAAGAGTCTTCTTTAACACTACAGTTAAAAGGCATCAATTTTTCACTGCTCAGCTTCCTTTATGGTCCATCTCTCACATCCATAGATGACTAGTGGAAAAATCATAGCTTTGTCTATATGCACTTTTCTCTGTCCATTTGTCTGCCAAGTGTTGTCTCTGCTTTTCAATATGCTGTCTAGGTTGGTCATAGCTTTTCTTCCAAGGACCAAACGTCCTTTAATTTCATGGCTTGCAGTCACTATCTGCAGTGATTTTGGAGCCCAAGAAAATAAAGTCTGTCAGTGTTTCCACTTTCCCTTTCTATATGCCATGAAGTGATGGGAGTGGATGCCATAATCTTAGGTTTTTGAATGTTTAGTTTTAAGCAGCCTTTTCACTTTCCTCTTTCATCCTTACCAAGAAGGCTCCTAAAACTTAGATAGTCAGGAGTAGTTCTTGATGCAATGACTGCTGGAACCTTTATAACTATTTAACCCTTAACTGTGTTCTTGACTCAGCACACTCACTTTATGAGTTTCCTGAAAATACGCAGAAAAGTAAATGTTCTGTAGCCCTCATTTATTTTCATGTTCTGGCTGACCTACAGACCTTTTGTAAATCTAATAATATGCTCTTTTTTTTTTTTCTGCTACTCACTAAAATTTTTCCTGCAGTGAAATAGATGTCCCATTATGATCTTTACTGCTTATAGTGGATTTAATTATGGTCCCTCAAACGATGTCTGTCAGGAAATTGTGAGTGTGACTATGTATAAAAATGGCTTTTTAAGGTGTAACTAAATTAAGGTACTTGAGATGAGATCATCCTAGATTTAGGGTGGACAATAAATCCAATGAGAAATGTCCTTATAAGAGAGATGGAGACAGAGACTTGAGACACAGAGTCACAGGGGAGAAGGCCATGTGAAAACATAAGTAGAGATTAGATTTATGCCACCAGAAGCCAAGGAATATATGAAGGTATCAGAAGCTAGAAGAGGCCAGGATGGATTTTTGAAGGGAGTATGGGTCTGACAATATCTTGATTCTAAACTGACCTCCTCAAAACTGTAAAAGAATAAATTTTTATTATTTTAAGCCACCAGACTTGTGGTAATATTACAGAGGCCCTATGACACTGATACACTGCTACTCCATATGAAGATTATTTGATTGATTATGATTAAATATATACATTAAAGATAACAAGAAAAATAGTGACCTAAATGCACACCATGATTCTTGGCAAAGAACTGCTTCTGAAATGACTTTTGTATTTTTAATATTCAATTCTTTGGCAATTACAACTGTGAAAAATATGTATTTACATATTTTTGAACCATTTTATTGGAAAATTTTATATGAATGCTAGACTGGAACAGAATAATGCAATAAAGTCATAAAAAATACAGGAAATTACAGTAGGCTTTTATAACTCATGGTATAAAACCTGTTGAAAATGCAGTTGCAAAAATCTTTACTCAATGATTTACTCAACAATTATGTACGGAGTAGCTGTGTTCTTGGTTTATAGATCCTTATGATCAAATTCTTAAGACAGATGCAATGAGAAAGCCAATTCTACTTTTGGAAAGAATCATGGTTCTGCAGAACATATATTGGTTTGTCAACATTTTATCAGTGACTTATATATGTGGAACAGAAATATCTGTTTAAAAAGGTACGTGCTTTTACAATGCAACAAAGCATCTCACCTTTATTGCAAACACAGACAAACATAAATTACCACTACACACCTAGGCAAAAGAATACCAAAGCATGCATCATTTCCTTTGAACATTCACAAGTACGTTTTCATGCTTGTCCTTGGTAGCCAAGCACATTAATTCACTTTAGAACCATTGCAATTGATGACTCAAGACTTGGAGTTTTGTATTTATGCATGTATTTTGTTGTTGTTCAGTTGTTAAATCGTGTCTGATTTTTGTGATCCCATGGACTGCAGCACATCAGGCTTCCCTATACTTCACTATCTCCCAGAGTTTGCTGAAATTCATGTCTATTGAATCGGTGATACTATCTAACCATCTCATCCTCTGCCACCCTCTTCTCCTTTTGCCTTCATTCTTTCCCAGCATCAGGGTCTTTTCCAATGACTTGGCTCTTTGAATAAGGTGGCCAAAGTGTTGGAGCTTCAGCTTCAGCATCAGTTCTTCGAATGAATATTCAGGACGGATTTCCTTTAGGATTGACTGGTTTGATCTCCTTGCAGTCTAAGGGACTCTCAAGAGTTTTCTCCAGCACCACAATTTGAAAGGATTGATTCTTCAGCACTCAGGCCTTCTTTATGGTCCAACTCTCACTTTCATATACGACTTCTGGGAAAACCATAGCTTTGACTATGCGGACTTTGTCAGCAAAGTGTTGTCTTTGCTTTTCAATATGCTGTCTAGGTTTGTTATAGCTTTCCTTCCAAAAAACAGTCATCTTCTAATTTCATGGCTGCAGTTATTGTAAGCAGTGACTATGTACAGGCTGTGTGCTGTGCTCAGTCACATCTGACTCTTTGCAAACCCATGGACTGCAGTCTGCCAGGCTCCCCTCTCCATGAGATTTCTCAGGCAAGAATATTGGAGTGGCTTGCCATTTCCTCCTCCAGTGGATCTTCCCGACCCAAGGACTGAACCTCCATCCCAGCATCTTCTACATTGGCAGGTAGATTCTTTACTGCTGAGCCATGGTGGGGAAGGGGGATGAGCCAACGATTATGCATGTATATCACCTGTTTAAAATAAAAGATCATTGAGGTTTATAAATTGTATGCATCTTCTTGAATTCATTGGGAAATCTGTTGCCTCATGCTGCGTTTGGGATTTACGCAAGGTCTTTTAGTTTATTGTCCAAATGAGTGAAGAGCTTCTTTTACACATATAAAACAGGAGTGTTAGCCACTACCCTGTGTTTTGACTGTGAAATGTTAATCTGTTTGTTGTTGATAGAGATTACAGTAGGGAGAGCCAGGGCAGTTACACTTAGGTCCTGACACCTGGCACACAGCCTGACTGGATATTGCAGAGCTTTAAATCTGCCTGTCAGGAGATAGGACACAAAGGTAACAACTGCCAGTTAAATAAAATTGCTTAGAGTAAATTGGACAAATTTTGTTAGCCTCTTGCCTAACCTGGCCCAGAGCCACATCAACAAGGGCAATGATGTTAAGTTTGGGATTGAACTTGTGGCTGAAGAAAACTAATTCAGCAGTTGCTTCCAGCAACTGTGTTAGGCTGATTAAAAGCAGCTCCATGGTCAACTCAAATTGTTTTATATATTGATGTTTTGTTGTCACCAAATGAGTTGTAGTTTCCTGGAGAAGAGGATAGAGGTTCAAATAGTGCTTCATCTGGGATGTGGAACAGAGTGCTAGGCACATAAAAATGCTCAATTATATGCTCGATTGGAATTGAGCTAAATTGATTCTTTAGTTCAGACAAGGTTTGTTCACTCAGACTTTCTCTTTAATTACAAAATTAGTGAAATAATATTCAATGTAAGCACATATATATGTATATATACACACATATTTTCTTAATTCATAGTCATGTAGCAATCTGGCATACTCTTTGTCAGTTAAGCTGCCTAAATCCTTAAAAACATAAGCTATGACAGGAGATTCAGCTCCATTAATAATATTCTTACTTAGGGATCTATTCTTATAGTTGTGGTAAAATTCCTTCTGGCCAGAAGGAAATAGGACTAAAATGTGCTTTTTCTTCTCTATTACTTATACACCACATTTTAGAGATGTCAACTTATTCTCATGATTTTTTAAAAAAAGCTTGACTAATTAATCAGTTACTAATGAAAATCATAGATATTCATACATTCACTTACTTCTACAGTAATTACTCAGGACTTCTAAAATGTATTTATATTTATTGTTTTTTTAAATGAGTTACATGGGACAGGAAACAAAATTCATCTATCTTTTCCATCAGAATTAACCAAATGAGTTACCATTTAAAGTGGTCCCGACAGCATAAGTAAAAGTACTTATGGTGAACTGGGCTCTTCTGAGGTCAGAGACATTCTTCTTGCTGGCTTTGAAGAGGCAAACTACCAAATTTGAAATTGTCAATGGAGATGGTCATCTTTGGGGTCACTGTGTGTGGCCTCTAGGACAGGAGAGCAGATTTTAACTAGGGGGTGAGAAGTGGGATCTCTTAGAGATATTACTGCAAGGAAATTAACTTTACCATCATTCTGCATGAGTTTAGAAGCAGATTCTTCCCCAGTCAAATCTCCAGGTGAGAACTCAGTCTTATCTTGCTAGTCCCTGATCAGAGGACCTAGCTAAGCTGTGCTCAGACTCCTGACTTATAGATAATCATTACAGCTTTTAAGTCAAAAGTGAATTATTTAGATTTTGGTAGCAAACATCTTGATCCATAATTCAGAAATGTTTTATTCATTTAACAGATATTTTATTCACTCTTCTAGGCAATTGAGATACATTAGTGATTATGGAGCATATATTTTGGATGGGTCAACATCTTTATAAAGAAGATAAATAAATGGTAAAACTGTTAAACATAAAGATAATAATCAATAATTTGTACAATGTGTTAAAATATATTGACAGTCCTAAGAAAACGTGAAGTAGAAAAAAAATCAGGACTATAGAAGGGTGCCAGAGTATTAAATACTATGAAAAGTTCATTATACTAAGTATTTTACTTTGACTACATACTTGAAAGATGTTGGCTGAGGTTTTTCAGTAGAGGTAATAGCATAGAGCAATGACCAAGTAAGTATTCTGTTTTGCATATTCAAGAAACAAGGCCAGTGTGGTTGGAAGAGTGTGAATTATGAGAGGGTTGTATGGATATCAGGAAAGAGGGCATTCAAGGTGTAAGAGACAGTGATTATTACAATGAATCATAGCCTTAGACAATGGAAGGCTGGTTGATGTTAATTGCTATGTGGAAAATAGTCTTTCCTTTTGTGGGAAGACCAGACATTCAGTTTTGGATATTGCTACAGAATGAATTGTATACTCCTGAAAATTGTATGTTGAGGACTTAATGCCCAATGTGACTGTATTTGTGGACAGCTTTTAAAAAGTAATTGAGGTTAAGTGAGGCTTACTAGTGGTGGTGGTGGGGTTTCCTAATCTTATAGGATTATTGACTTTATAAGAAGAAAAAGAATGATAAAGATATCTCTCCATGCTCATACACCCCAGAAAGATTATGTGGGGACACAGCGAGAACAGTGACATCTGAAAGCCAGGAGGCAGATCCTTACCAGACCTTGATCCGGGACTTCCAGCCTCCAGAACTGAGAAATACAATTTTGTTGTTTAAACTACTCATTCAGTGGTATTTTGTTAAAACAGTCCAACTGGATTAATACAAACATTTTACAGTTTAGATGATTATTAACTAAGTGACTATGTTAAGTAAATCATTGTTTATGAAAATCCTCTGCCATGCAACAAAATTATTTCAAACAAATCACCTGAGATGTATTCTTTCATCTTCTCCAGTGAATATCAGCACATCTTTATATTTGTGGCTGGCCAAAAACATTAATATTAAATGTAGAAGAGGCAGTACTTTTCAGTGCATTTGAATTTCCAAAGTAAGTTGTGTATGCAGTGTTCATTTGTCCATCTTTATAAGTAGAGAACAAAAGAAAGAGAGGGACCCTGGCTGTAGTAAATCTTCCAAAGGACAGATTTTAATTGTCGCAAAAAGATGATGTTAACCTGGATGATATTTGAAACTGAGTAACAGAATTGGTTAAACTCAAGAACATACATTTATTTTATATTGCTATAATTTGCCTTGATAAAAGTTCAAAGGAATAAACAGAGGAGCAAATGTAGCATCTTCAGAAGACGACAGAATAATGTCAATAATCCTCATGTTAAAAGTAAAGATTTTGGGTAGTGGAGAAACATAAAGGGAACAAGAGAGAGCACAAATGTTTATGGAAACATTCTTTCCAGTACTAATTCAGAGAATCTTATCTTCAATTTCAAGTTTGACAGGTAATCTTATGAGAATAACCTTATTGTTCCTCTGGTTCCTTTGGGTGCTTTGCTGGAAATAATTTTGTTAGAAGGCCCAGGGACTGAGCATAATTTTACTGAGTCTTAATCAGTAGGACAGGAGTATTTACAGACTTGGATGGACTCGTTAGCTGGATGCCAATCTCCAGTGAGATTTTTTTCTGTTTTGTTTTCTGACCTATACATACCTTTTCCTTTTTTTCCCATCCTGTTTTTATTATGATATCATATGTCAAAATCTTATGAGAAAAACTTAAAAGATAATTTTACATAAGTTGTTTCTAATTTTAAAGCTCAGAAGAGGTTACAGTATACACAGTGGCATAGAGATTTATACAATTATGGGATAGAAGAAGGTGAAGATTATATCATTACTGAAAGTTACAATCATACAGGTTAAATCAGTCAAGTAAGACCAACTGAGACAATGTAGGAATTTAAGGTTTTGTTTTCCTAAAAGTTCTGTCTGGGGAAATCATTCCTGTGTTGTGCTAAGAGCTTCCTAGTTTTTGAAGGGTTGGCAAGACAGAGAACACCTGCAATATAGGAGATCTAAACATTATCAAATGTGCAAAGTTCTGAAACTTACATTCAAAGAACATTTGAAATATGAGACAGAAGAAAACTCAGAGTCAGACACAAATACGAATAATCATTAAAGGTTCCTTAGCATAAGGGCCAAAAAATGCAAACAGCTATGAATATTCAGATTCCAGACCTTGAATTAGCAAAAAATAAAAATAAAAATGAATTAATCATACTCCAAGGCTTGGAAACATAGCCTGTAATTATGGAAGATATGGAGCGATGGAAAACCTTTGTTTTGTTTGTTTGTTTAATAGCAGGTGTATTGAGATATATTTCAATACAATTTATCCATTTAAAGTATACAATTCAGTATATTCAATTTAATACACTCATCAAATTGTATAATTATCACCGTTACCAGTCACTCCCCATTTCCTCCTAATTCTCTTCAGTCCTAGGTAACTACTGACCTACTTTCTGTCTCTGTACATGTAACCTATTCCATGCAATTCTTAATATATGAAATCATGCAATGCATGATCTATTGTATCTTGATTCTTTCATTTATCATAATGTGTTCAAGCTTCATTCATGTTGTCGGTTCAGTTCAGTTCAGTTCAGTTGCTCAGTCGTGTCCGACTCTTTGCAACCCCAAGAATTGTAGCACTCCAGGCCTCCCTGTCCATCACCAACTCCCAGAGTTCACACAAACTCATGTCCATCGAGTCGTGATGCCATCCAGCCATCTCATACTCTGTCGTCCGCTTCTCCTCCTGCCCCCAATCCCTCCCAGCATCAGGGTCTTCTCCAAGGAGTCCACTCTTTGCATGAGGTGGCCAAAGTATTGGAGTTTCAGCTTTAACATCAGTCCTTCCAATGAACACTCAGGACTGATCTCCTTTAGAATGGACTGGTTGGATCTCCTTGCAGTCCAAGGGACTCTCAAGAGTCTTCTCCAACACTACAGTTCAAAAACATCAATTCTTCAGCGCTCAGTTTTCTTCACAGTCCAACTCTCACATCCATATATGTCCACTGGAAAAACCATAGCCTTGACTAGATGAACCTTTGTTGGCAAAGTAATGGCTCTGCTTTTTAATATGTTATCTAGGTTGGTCATAACTTTCCTTCCAAGGAGTAAGCGTTTTTTAATTTCATGGCTGCAATCACCATCTGCAGTGATTTTGGAGCCCCCCAAAATAAAATCTGACACTGTTTCCACTGTTTCCCCATCTATTTCCCATGAAGTGATGGGACCAGATGCCATGATCTTCGTTTTCTGAATGTTGAGCTTTAAGCCAACTTTTTTTTTTTTTTTTCCACTCTCCTCTTTCACTTTCATCAAGAGGCTTTTGAGTTCCTCTTCACTTTCTGCCATAAGGGTGGTATCATCTGCATATCTGAGATTATTGATATTTCTCCCAGCAATCTTGATTCCAGCTTGTGCTTCTTCCAGCCCAGTGTTTCTCATGATGTACTCTGCATATAAGTTAAATAAGCAGGGTGACAATATACAGCCTTGACATACTCCTTTTCCTATTTGGAACCAGTCAGTTGTTCCATGTCCAGCTCTAACTGTTTCTTCCTGACCTGCATGTAGGTTTCTCAAGAGCAGGTTAGGTGGTCTGGTATTCCCATCTCTTTCAGAATTTTCCACAGTTTATTGTGATCCATACAGTCAAAGGTTTTGGCATAGTCAAGAAAGCAGATATAGATGTTTTTCTGGAACTCTTCTGCTTTTTCCCTGATCCAGCGGATGTTGGCAATTTGATCTCTGTTTCCTCTGCCTTTTCTAAAACCAGCTTGAACATCTGGTAGTTCACGGTTCACATACTGCTGAAGCCTGGCTTGAAGAATTTTGAGTGTTGCTTTACTAGCTTGTGAAATGAGTGCAATTGTGCAGTAGTTTGAGCATCCTTTGGCATTGCCTTTTTTGGGGGATTGGAATGAAAACTGACCTTTTCCAGTTCTGTGACCACTGCTGAGCTTTCCAAATTTGCTGGCATATTGAGTGCATTCACGTTGTATCACGGATCAAACAGTTGTTTTATTTTTATTGTTGAAATATTCCATTGTTTAGATATGTACAATTTGTTCATTTGTATGTTGATGGTCATGTGGGTTTTTCCCTAGCTTTTGGCTATTATGAAAATACTGCTAAAAATAATTATGTATTATCTTTTGTGTGAACATATGTTTTTATTTCTCTTGGGTTTATACCTACAAATGGAATTTCTGGGTCATTCACTGATAGCTCAGCTGGTAAAGAATCCAACTGCAATGTGGGAGACTCCAGTTCAATTCCTGGCTGGGAAGATCCCCTGGAGAAGGGAATAGCTACCCCCTCCAGTATTCTGGCCTGGAGAATTCCATGGACTGTATAGTCCATGAGGTTGCAAAGAGTTGGACACTACCGAGTGAATTTCACTTTCATGCAATTTATGTTTAACCTCCTGAAACAACTACCAAACTCGTTTCAAAAGGGGTTACATTATTTTACATTTTAGACAGCTGTCTGTGAGGGTTTCAGTTTCTCTACATCCTCCCCCAAACTGGTTATTATTTGTCATTTTGTTTATAGCTACTCCATTCTGTGAAATGGTATCTCATAGTTCCAATGTATATTTCCCTAATGATTAATAATGAGAATAATTTTGTAATTTTTTTCTTAATAACTTTATTTATTTATCTATTCATCTGTGCTGGGTCTTCCTTTCTGTGCTGGAGCCTTCTCTAGCTGCAGAGAGCGGGGGCTACTCTCTAAGTTGTGGTACACCGGCTTCTCATTGTGGTGACTTCTCTTGTTGCAGAGCATGGGCTCTAGAGCACAGAGGTTTACATACTTTCTTTAGAGAAATGTTTGTTCAGCCCTATGGTCATTTGAAAATTGGCTTATATGTTAGTTTATTATTGAGTTTTAAGAATTTTAAAGATTTCTTTATATATCAGCACCTTCCTCTTTTTTTTTTTTTAAAGTAGTAAGTTCACAGTAAAATGAGAAGATAGCACATTTTTTCATGAACCATTTACTCCCACAATCACACAGCTTCTTCCCCTATTGTCAACATCCCCCACCAGAATGGCACATTTGCTATGTTTGATGAACCTATGTTGACACATAATTATCACCCAAACTCTATAGTTTACTTTAGGCTCAATCATGGTATTGCATATTTTATGGATTTGGACAAATGTATAATACTTTCTTCAGGTGAGGTAGTTGCTGGATGATCCACATGTTAAAAAGAATAAAATAAAATCAAGAAATATGTCATCTAACACAATGATTCATTTTAGCAAGTCTTAACTTCTGATGTTTAAACAAAATTTTGATGTTTAAATTATGCCAATCAATATATCAAAGTAAATCCTGAAGCAATCTTCTTTCTTTTTCTTTAAAGAGTAGCAGTTATTAAAAAAAAAAATAAAAAGTCCTGGTTTATCTTTTCTAAAAGCTGTATTGGCATATCTCTGTTTTGCTTAAAGCACTTGAATTTTTATTTAGATGGAAGCAAATGATAAATACCTAAATGTAAATGCCTAATCTTAAAAAGCAAGGAACTGTGTACTATTTACATATCATCTTTCCAGAAAAAAAAAATACATATAGTAAATAATTCTGTAGTACACCATAAATTCTCTACTCAAGATATTGCATTATAATTAAACTAAGGAGCTTATTTTTGCTATATTGCCTGAAATAATCTTGTAGGGTATCTTTCTTGAATGACAAGTAAGGTTTTATCCCTCAAATGTGTCTTTAGATGCATAGTATTTTAATAAAGTTCATGAAAATGTTAAGACCTATGTTAACAAAGCTCTTTCAGTGATCAGCAATAGTCAAGCAACATTACATAACATGTTTCAATATTTTGAAAAGTGATGTATGAGATAAAAATGCAAATATTAGCTTTCATAAGACATTTAATTTTTATAACCAAATATTCCTAAATAAATCCAACACTTTCATAATATGTAGCACTGCATTTTAATATCTATTTTACATTAAAAATAAAATTTTTGATATATTTATAAAGAACTAAAACTATTTTAGAGCTGTTTAGGTTTTCTGTTTGTAAATGTGCTATCTGGATGTAGAGCAAGAAAAACTAGCCTTTATGTAATCTATGGGTTTTCCTGGAAAGGTTTTGATTGTCAAATCTTGCAAATTGTTTCCTAATTTAGTTTATCAGCAATTTGTTTTAACTTTACATGTAATGACTAATAAGCAAATATTATTGAATGCTTTGGTAATAGTGAGAGCTGGAGATATATAAAAAGTCATGTTCCATAGCCATAAATTGCTTATAATCTAGTGAAAAGTATTGAGACTGCTAATAAATATTAAAGTTCAACAAAAAGTAAAGGGAAGAATGTTTTACTTGTTCACATTAGTGGAAAGGTACCCAATCTGAGAGGTCTGTGAAAACTTTCCTATGAGATGATAACAGAATTGAGACTTGAAGAATGTGGGGAGTTTCAATAATCAAAACAAATAATTGCACAGCATAGAATTATATGAGGAACATGCAAAAATCCTCATAACTGTGAAATATGAAGAAGAAGAATAATCAGTCTGACAAGGTGAAATAGAGTTGAAGCTGTCAGTACTGAGAAAGGGAAAGGACTGAAAGCATCAATCCAGAAATTTTGGAGACAAAAAGCAGGCCAATTTTAATATTGATGATTGGAAAAGGATAAACTTAATAAAATTTGGAACTAGAATTAGTATTGGTCATGGAAAGGGAAGGCAGAGATTGAATGTGACAGATGAAAGTACAGTGTCTGGGGTGAAACTAAGTTTTCTAACTTGTCCATATCATTAAACTGCTGCTGCTGCTGCTGCTACTGCTGCTAAGTCGCTTCAGTTGTGTCCGACTTTGTGCGACCCCATAGACGGCAGCCCACCAGGCTCCCCCGTCCCTGGGATTCTCCAGGCAAGAACACTGGAGTGGGTTGCCATTTCCTTCTCCAATGCATGAAAGTGAAAAGTGAAAGTGAATTCTCTCAGTCGTGTCCGACTCTTAGCGACCCCATGGACTGCAGCCTACCAGGCTCCTCCATCCATGGGATTTTCCCGGCAAGAGTACTGGAGTGGGGTGCCATTGCCTTCTCCATCATTAAACTATTCATCAACAAAGAAATATTAGGAATAGAAGCATATCTGCTAAGCAAATGGAAAGTGCATTTTGAGACCAGATGGGTATGATTCATATGGGACAGAGAGGAAAATATATGCAACATACTGAATGTACAAAACTGATAGTCAAGAGAGAGATAATGGTTAGAGACATGATTTGGAACACTTAGTTATAAAACAGTGGCTCCCAAGAGGATATTCTTCATGTATCGATTTTGCATCACATCTAAGGAACCCAGCACTTAAGGAACCCAACTCTTTTATAACAGGATAAAAGCAAATCTGTTGACCATTTCCCTAAAGGAATACATTATCTTTGTCATATGACAGTAAGTTTTCAGTTATTCTAGACAAAAATACTCTTTTTTTCAAGGTTGTTCATTATATCGACACTCTTAAAAAGGTAGCCATAATGAAAGGCATTTAGAGCCTCTGCTTCATAGGACTTGCAGAAATTTTAGAGATCCATGGAGAATTTTGGAATTTTCTTCTAATACATAACAGCCAGTTGCTCTCAATGTGGGGAATATGAATTTTGTTTGGAAATGAGTGAATTCCTTGAAGTTCCAAGTAAAATAAAGAAAAGCAAAGAAAACCTTCTTGATAAAAGCTAGAAAACTAAATGTTGAGTTTGTTTGAGGAGAAAAGTTTAGATTGCCTCTTCAGGTGAAGAGCTCTGTTTCATGGTAAATGGTAATGGGAGCAGAGAACTGGTAGTAGCGGGAAGAAGTTAGATAATCAACTACAGGCTTGAGACCGATTGTGAAAGCAAGGATTATGGCAGCTCTATGCATTTCATATAAATTAATTTCCCCACTTCCTTCCTACTACCTATGAGTAATTTCCCAATTTTAATTCCAAGTGGGTATAAGAGTTAATTGACATTAATGATAAGGCAGCTGATAGAAGTTTGTGTTTTCTTTGCATTAGGGATGAACATGTCTTTATCTAAGCAAAGAATGGATTATGAATGGACAAAAGGAGTGTGTTTTGCTTGTTATTCTTAATTTGCTTCATCCCTACTCAGTCTCTATTCTCCTTTATCCTGTTGTATACCCTGGGGGCTAACCTTCACAGAAGCATCACAAAAATTCCCTCTCTAGTAGGCTTCAAGCTGGATTCAGGGAATGAGAAACACTTCTTAAGATATCAAAAACAGAAGGAGTAAGAAGTCAGGATATCTGTTCCCCTTTCCTTTCCCAGTTTTATTTTGTGCCACTGGAAATAGCTTTAACCCTCCATGATTACAACTCCTGCAGTATGGTACCTCCTCCACTTAACTCTGGTCTGTTCTCCACTTAATTCTGGCCAGCAATGGTGACATGATTCCTTCCCCTAAGGCTCTAGGAGTGGCCATGGCTTTCCATTTTTACTAACCTCAGGGGTCTCAAAATTTGCTATTTGTTTCCCTAGGTCTATACACACCTTACTAAAAGTTCCTTAGAAGTACATAGATAATTATTCCCTAATAGTTTCTTAAGTAACTATCTCAAAGCAGGTCAATACATCCTCATTATTTGAACCATTCCAGGTATATGCTGGATCTCTGAATATAGGGTACAACTAAGGGTCACATCTGGTTAGGAGAAATATGCTCTCCATCCTGCTTGGAAAAAAAGAGCAAAATAATGTGTGAAACAGTTGCTAGTTTTGTATATTTGTGAGCAATTAAATGAAGGAATTCACATTTGATGGTTTCTAATTTCTCAGTGATAAGAAGATCATCAGATAATAGTGAATAGAATGAAAGAAAGAATAATGGTTTTAATGAGTGAGAAGAACACACACAATATTTAGTTCAGAGACTGAAAAAAAGAAGTCAGCCTACTATAGGATCATGGTAGAATTTTCAGTCATAAATGAATGCCCAGGTGTAATTAAAGCTACAAATCTTTGGATGGAGAGTTTTGTTGAATGTCTGGTTGGGCCCAATCTAATTATATGAGTTCTTAAAAACAGAAGACCTTCCAATATATTGTTAGAAAGAGAGATGTGACTGAGAGAAAAGATGTGATGTAAGAAGGATTGAGCCACTATAAGCTTTAAAAATGGAAGAAATACACCATGACTCATGGAATGAGGTAGCCTCTGGAACCTAGGAATGACCATCAATTTATAGTTAGAAAACTAGGATCTTGGTCCAAGAACTGCAAGAAACCAAGTTTGCCAGCAATTCAAATGAACAGAAGTGAATTCTCCCCTAGAACCTACATAAAAGAACATAACATACTGCCTCCTCAGTTTTTAACCCAGTGGAATTCATATCTGTTTTCTAACCTACAAACTATAAGGTAATAAATCTCATTGCTTCAAGGCACTAAGTTTACAGAAATTTGTTATAGTTGTAACAGATAGCTAATACTACTTCCTTCTGTGGCTTCCTCCATGGACTCATGAAGTACCTTTTCCATTTTTATGGCATCTGCAGAAAACTGCTTCTGTTCAGTATTTTCTTTCAAAACAAAAAAAGCACAATGATGATGCAATGTCTCTTGGATTGGCTTGTTTTTTCTTTAAATTCCATAACCTAGAATCTGATGAATTACCACAAATGTTTAATGGCTTATTAAAGACTCAGTGTGGCACCAGCTGGGATATATGACCTTGAAAAATGGAGTTAATAATGGAGTTAATAATGTCTTATGTGTGCATTATATACTTTGAATCTGTCATGAAGATGTCTCACTTGTAGCCAAGTGAACAAGACTGGAAAGCAAGGAATGGATGTGAAAGTACTCCTCTACTACTAAAACTATTAACACCGTCACAAGTTTATTATTTTTTTGTTTGTTTGTTTGTTTGCTATTGTTGTTGTTCAATTCCTATCCTGGTAAGTTTTAATTCTCTTAGTTTGGAGGTATTAGATCCCAATGGGGGGAGTCTTTCATTAAATAATTCCATCAAATTTTAAAATGAGACTGCCACCTGGCCATTTAGGAATCCTTATGTTGCCAAACCAACAGGAAAGAGAGGGACTACTCTACTGGTTAGAGTGATTGACCATAATTCCCAAAGGAAATTGAGGTACTTCCTAAAAAACAAAGGCAAGGATGGCAATGTCTGAAACTAAGGAAATTCTATGGACTTCTTTTTAGTTATTTTTTGTGCCCAATAATTACAATTAATTGAAAACTTGTTCCCATCCCAAATTCAGGATTATAAAGGATTTAAACTCTTCAGGAATGAAGGCTAGGTTGAGCCCAGCTGAGATTCTGATAGAAGGCAAGGGAAACGGAGTTGATAGTAGAATAAGACAGAAACAAAATCTATAAAGTTTTCTCTTCTTGTTATGGGTACAGATTTTTAAACCAGCCAATTTTTTACTTTTTTTTTCCTTCCCCTTCTTGTATGAACAAGTTACTGGAGGTTAACCTTAAAATATTAAATGGGAATGTGGCTGGATTTGAAAAAGTCAGACATAGATTCAGTGATGGTTAGGAATGTGTCTCCACTTTTGGAGGGAAGAAATATGAGAACTTCTTTATCTGTATGAAGGATTATAGAATCTTTAGTGGACCTTAAGTGGTTTAGAAAGGTGCCATATGGTAACTTCACAGCCAATTCAGTGCTCTATGCCAATTTTCAATTTATTTTCTCACAGCTCCAAATGCACCTCTTTGCTCTACTTGTGCAATGCTAGACTTTGACAGTAGAAGGTGCTAGAAGGAAACTACATGGCCAGAATAAATGAATGCGCTTATGCCCATTTTCCTGTGGTGCAGTTGCCAGCAGAAGGGTACGCAGGAGACCAAGTGGTATTTACCTCAGCATGGACTTAATAAAAGTTTATGCCCTACTTGTCATCTCCAACAAGTTTCTTTGTGATATCAATGGGTTTCTTTGCGATACCGTGTATCTTCTGTCCACACCATCTGGTAAGTTTGCTTATCACTTGAAGGTTGCATGTTCCTGGATCAGTCAGCCATGTCCTTGAGGTCTGAATCCCAGTTTTAGCAGACTTTTCAGTTCTTAATTTCTTCCATATTTACTTGTACTTAGCTCTTGAAGCAGTAGCTGCTACATGCATTTGCAATTTATTCCTAGGATTCTTCTTTTATCCTTTTAAGAAAGTTACCTTTTATTGTTAAGCATTCATTACATTAAATTTTACATGTTTTAATTACTAGCATGGTTTTGTCTTCTGAATGATACATATGTGGATTGGCCAGAAAAAAAGATAGTAAGATATTCTATAGTAAGATATTCTAGAAGAATTTATTAATAATTTTAAGTTATCTAATCAAGACTAAGAATTGTTGTATTAGTAATTAATATTTTAAAATTTGATAACTAAGCCTGATAATAAATAAATTAAATGTATAAACATATACACAATTCAAATTATGTTAGAATTATCACAATATACATTATAAATTTCAGTTTTATGTCATTCCCTGACAACATGTGAGAATCTGGAGAAATCACAAATTACAAGTAAAACAATGTTTTACAAAAAATTGCAAACCACATTTTTGCAATCAATTACAATTCCATTAGTTTTGTTTTATTTTTGGATTTCAAATATCTCCAGATATTCTTTGACTAAAATAAGTGTGTGTTGTATACATTGTCAATCAAAGTATGTCAAATGCAATGATCAAAAGATGCAACATGATAAAGATTGGTCAGAGATGACATAGAGTTGAGACTCTAAGGAACAATATGACAACCCCTTGTCAATATCCAGGATGAAGTACTTTTAGTTATTTTTATTATAGTTCATTTGTATACTTATTTATTTTATAAGCTTTCCTCTTTTTTTTTTGTCTTGCTAGGAATACATGTAAATATTATTAGGACAAGAGTTTGGTATTTTACCTCTTTTCAGGTAAAATAAAGTGAGACTGCTTTATAGATATTACATTAAAATCTGAATTAATAATATGACAGTTCAAACTATCAAAAGTCAGTCTGAATAAAAAGGAATGATTCATAGTATTTTACTGCATAGTTGGACCATCCATTAACATGGAAATATGTATCTTTCCCTTAAGTAGTTTATGGTCTAATTAGGAATACAAGAGAGCCCAGTAATCGACACAAATATGTGCAGGTAAAGCAAGTTATGACAAGAGTAAATTGAAGGGGATCTAGGGATTATGCTGGCAGATTAAAGAAGGAGCAAAAAATGTCAAGAAGAAGAATGAATAGAATACTGTGGAATATATTTTCATAGTTGATCAGATGCATGCATTTATGTCATTCACAGGCATTCTGTATATCCCCAAATCCTGTATAAGCAGAATTGAGCAACAAGGTTCAAACGTAGACACTGAAAGTTTTATTCAAAGCATATTACCTTCCTAAACTTCACATATGGGAAAAAATAATAACAAAAGCACAAGGATCAAAGAATAGTAGAGTTTTCAGGGTTTTCACAGAAGTAGAACTTACAAGTGTATACCTTCACATTTTAATGAGCTATCCATACACTTTCAGTCTGGCAAACATCTACCATTGGTACCCTCAACTTCTTATATCAGGGCATTATCTATTCTCCAATAAATGACCAATCTGAAATACCCTAATTACAATTAATCTGTTTCTGTTGGATGAAACATACATAGTTTGCTTTCAGTAATTCCTTCATCTTGGGTCATCATGGTCTGAAATGTACAGCTTATTTTAATCAAAGTACTTTTTTTCCCACTTAAAAAAAAAAAAAAAAACTCTATCTCACATCTCATACTTCTAATAGATGGGTTTCAGTAACTCTGTGGTGTCATAACCATAAGTGTTATTTCCTAATAGCCCCAAACCCAGAAATATTAATTATTCAACATATCTTTATAACACCAATTAACTAAAAATGACATATGTTTAATTTTCTAATAAGTAGAAATCAAATAAACATTTTACTTTTATCATCATTGATTACTATAAAACAAATGTTTATGTTGCAGAGATTGTTGGCTGTTTACAGTGTCTTTCTTTCCTGGTCACCATGTAAATCTATATTTTTCAGTCTCCCTTGTCATGTTACAGTTAATGAGAAGGGAGAAGTCACATCCACCACTGACTGGAATGGATACTAAAAGTTTCCTTTGTCAGCTCTTCCATCTTTTGTTTACCCTTTTCATGGACTGAGAAGGAGATTAACGCTAATGCAATCATGGAAACCTTATATTGAAGATCATCAGTGAGTCTAGGTCCTGAGGGGTGGCATGGAGACTCACCCCCACTCCCCTCCCTTTTTTTTTTTTTTTAAAATATCATTGTTCTAGGGCTTCTCATGTAGCGCAGTGGTAAAGAATCTGCCTGCCAATGCAGGAGATGTAAGAAATGTGGTTTCATCCCTAGGTTGGGAAGATTCTCCAGAGAAGGAAATGGCAATCTGCTCCAGTATTCTTGCCTGTGAAATCCAATGGACAGAGGAGCCTGGCAGGCTACAATCCATGGGGTTGCAAAACAGACATGACTTAGCAACTAAAACAACAAACAAAAACAACAATCAGTACTTACTACTAAACACAGAGTACAACAATCTCTACTTACTACCAAACACACTAAAGTACAACTTCTTCATTCTGATACATCTCATTTTGCATAAAATATCAGCATGAGTTCTAGCTTACATGGCTCTCAGTGTGATCTGAATGGATCATATATTCATGCATATATCACTGACCCTCATTTATCAGGACAGACTTGGGTAGTTTCACTATATTTCAAATCTCTTTCCTCAGATTGAATTTTACTCATTCCTTTCTTATATGCATGTTGTTTTAGAGCAACATTGCCTTCCAGAAATACTAGGATGCCCCAGGCACATCCTCTTTCCTGTCCCAAAACCCAGGACTTGCTACTCCTCAGGAGGCCCTGGGCTTCTATAGTAAGGAATAGTGTAAAGACCTGAAATATTGGCACAGGGGAAAACAGGCAAAATAAAAAAGGCCATAGTTTGTATCATTGGATAAAAACTGGATAAAAAACTGACTCTCAGAGAATACATTACCATCAGGCAGATTTACTGATTCATATTTATCCCTATCAAATGGCCCTATTTTAGGACCACTTTTTTAGATGATATCAGTGTTCCAGGGACAGGAAAAATCCTTTAAACTTTATATTATTGAGAATTAATCCATTTTACTAATCTCAATTCCATTAAGACTCTCCCTTTACATATCAGTTTTTTTTTTTTTAAAGAAAAACAAGCACTTATATTTATGAATGATTTGGAATACACTAAAATGAAGAAAAACTGTTATGTTACATATAACTACTGAGACCTAGAAAAGCAAACAATGATTTAAACAGTCTGGATTTGAACTCAGTTCATTAGATTCTGAATTCCCATCCTATTTCTAATGTGTGTTATTTCTTAAATTGTCCAATTCATATCAGAAGGGTGTTCCTTACTTGTAGAGGTATATTGATCTTCATTGACATGATTTTAACTACATCATATCTCCAAGGCATGTCCTGTCTTCATGCCACTATTGCTGAGCATGCTAGATGTTCACCTATAATCAATGTCTTTGTCTTGAGCTTTTAGTTACTGTTCCTACCTATCTATCTGTTAGGTGTCACCATATATGGATTCTGCCAATGGAATATAAAGAATATGTTGTGCGTTCTCTCAGTCAGAGTTTTCAAGAAGCAGATATCACTCCTTCACACATTTTTTCCCCTTGTATATGCTGAAAACTGAACATAGCTCAAAGAATGATATCCTCTCAAGACAAAAAAATCCTTTGCTCCTTCATCACTACATAGAGGAGAACCAGTTGCTGACAAGGATGATCTGTTTAGGACTGTCATATGAGTGACACAGTATTTTAAATGTTATGTAATTTTTAACATATGTGTCATTCCTGCATGTGTAAAACATTCTAATACAGTTTCCTACTTTTTACTCCATACTACCGGTCTAAGATTGTCCTTGCACCCACTTTATATAATTTTTATTGTATACCTCTTTGAAGATCTCTCTTTTCCTTTATTTTCTTGGCTTCCACTTTCACTTCTCTATCATGTGACATACCCCATATCATCACATACAACATGGCATTTCCATCATGGTTTTGAATAACCACAAAAATATTAATTATCCTTAACAATAATAAAAACACTATTCCATTTAACTGCAACATATGCAAAAAGCAATCCAGGAGTTAGTTGTATCCAAATGTTTTGTAACTGTGATCACAGTTTCAACTTTCAGGTCAGAAAAAGAAGAGTATAAATCTGTGTCCCAGTAAAGAACTTTCATATGGCATTTATAAAAGTGCATGCTCCATTTCTTCATCAACATGATAATTCACAGCTTCAGAAATTTCAGTTCTAGAACATTTATTCAAGCATAAATTTACTTGCCCCAATTTAATATAATATCACAACTAATGTGGTCACAATATTGTCTAAATGAATTAAAACCAATTTAAGCAGTTAGTTATGTAATTTTCATGTCTAAATCCACAAGCAAAATCATATGGATCAATTGCTTTTGAGTGCAAAAGTCTAAATTTCTCATAGGTGATATATTTTATATCTACTTTTCCCAATTTTGCATTAAATGGTGACTGCACTCTGAGTCAACAGAAAAAAGCAACATAGAGAAATCTGTAGCATATATTCCTTGGCAGTCCATTGGTTAGGACTTCGAGTTTCCCCTTCAAGTAGCATGGGTTTGACCCCCGGTCAAGAAACTAAGATCCTGCAAGCCATGTGGTAAAGAAAAATCTCTAGCGATCAAACTGCAACCCCTTTGAGTAGAGGTTGTGTTATTCTTCATCCATGGCAAGTCATAAAAATCTGATAAATTACAGATAAGTTTATTGATCTCCACATAACAAATAATGGGTAAAGACAAAGTTACTTTTCAAAATTTCTTAAATTTATGTTGGATTTCTACCGGAATTTTGGTTAATTTATTCTAAGTTGCACTGGACTATTAAACTGTTATAATTTGCCAATGCTATGCACCACTCTTTCTTTTTTTTTCTTTTTTTCTTGTAGCCACAATTTGTCTAGCTCTTATAATTTCATTAGTCACAATTTACTTGGTCACTCAAAAGTACAAAATTAATTTGGAAGCTTTTTCCTTCTTTGCATTAGTTCTTCAGAATCTGTGAATTCAAACTCATATATCAATAATTAAGTTATACTTTATTTATAAGATGCATATTTGCTTGCCTAAACAAGTAGTGTTAAATGACCCTTTATATGGTCATAGTACAGGGAAATGTTTCTTTGAAGAAGTATTTTGCTTGTTAGATAATTTAACAGATGTTACTTATTCTCTAGGAATTTAACGTGAGAAGTCACTCCCCCCACAATGTTTTGTAGTTTTCATTCTCTTTCTAGCTTTGAATTCTTCAGTTATATATTTGCTTTTAAGTAGGCTTATCTCTCTTTGGAGCCAGAGTTCCTTCCTCCTTAATCTCTCTTTGGAGCCAGAGTTCCTTCCTCCTTAATCTCTCTTTGGAGCCAGGGCTCTTTCCTCCTTAAATACCCAATACCCTTTAAAGAATCCATGTGCAATGCAGGAAACCTGGGTTCAATCCCTTGTCAGGAACATCCCCTGGAAGGAAATGGCTCCCCACTCCAATATTCTTGCCTGGGAAATTCCATGGACAGAGGAGGCTACTGTCCATGGGGTCACAAAAAGTCAGACCAACTGACTAATATTACAACACTTTCACTTTCAGTATGTTTAATGAACACTCCCCAAATCTCACCTTTTCCCTTCTGATCTTCTAGTAACCTCCAGTATTCTGGGTACTGGTTCCCAGTTTCCCACACACATCATAATTCAACAAGATTTTTAAATGTGTCTCTTTTCTTTCTTTTACACATGTATGATACCTAAGTCTCCTAACATACCACCTGCATCCATATATGCAAACTGGGCTTGCATTTATATTTAGCACTGTTTCAAGTCTGCACATTTTTGAACTGCTGACTAGAACTTATGAATCTCATGTGTTGTATTTTATCCCTGACTGACCATAATATAGAATAATGGAGTTGAACATTTGGTAAGGGCACATTCATTAAACTTTACTGGCTACTAGAATTCTTCAGTTCCTATATTCATAATTTACATTGTGGGTGGGTGGTTACGGGGATGCAGAAGGACCCGATAGGTATCTGAAAAGGTTACTTTGTTAACCTGGGTTTATAATTCTATTAGATTCTCCACTATGCTAGTCCACAAAATAAAATGTATATTTCCCTAAACCTGCGACAAGGTCTGTATTAGAGTTTAATCCGGTTTTTTCAAGAATATTATAAATAGTGTAAATTTCTTTTGTGAAGTACTTTTTTCCTGTTCAGTTCAGTTGCTCAGTCGTGTCCGACTCTTTGCAACCCCATGAATCACAGCACGCCAGGCCTCCCTGTCCATCACCAACTCCCAGAGTTCACTCAGACTCACATCCATCGAGTCAGTGATGCCATCCAGCCATCTCATCCTCTGTCGTCCCCTTCTCCTCCCGCCTCCAATCCCTCCCAGCATCAGAGTCTTTTCCAATGAGTCAGCTCTTCGCATGAGGTGGCCAAGTCTATGCCCCAACCAGTAACCCTGAAGAAGCTGAAGTTGAACGGTTCTATGAAGACTTACAAGACCTTTTAGAACTAACACCCCCCCCCTAAAAAAAGATGTCCTTTTTCCTGTTAAAACCTTCTTTTTCCATCCCAAATAGCTATGGATAGACTGAACAGACTTTCATTTTTCCTTAAACAGTTACATTGAAATCTGCAGTACCCTTTAAAGATAAATGCTGGCACTATGGCTACAGTTTTTCCTAATACCTTCAGCCAAGAATATTATTTTAACTACACATGGAATTCAACATGCATATACTTGTGTGCATTCATATAATGACCCTTGCTTTTGTCAACTTGGTGGTACCCTTATTGTTATTCAGTCACTAAGTTGTGTCCCACTCTTTGTGACCCCACAGTCTGCAGCACACCAGGCTTCCCTCTTCTTCATGATCTACTGGAGTTGGCTCAAATTCATGTCCATTGAGTCAATGATGCTATCTAACCATCTCATCCTTTGCCTCCCCCTTCATTTTCCTTCAGTGTTTCCCAGCATCAGGGTCTTTTCAAATGAGTCAGTCAGTTTTTAGCATCAGGTGGCCAAAATATTGGAGCTTCAGCCTCAACATCAGTCCTTCCAATAAATATTCAAGGTTGATTTCCTTTAGTATTGACTACTTTGACCTCCCTACTGTTCAAAGGACTCTCAAGAGTCTTTTCCAGCACCATAATCCAAAAGCATGGATTCTTCAGCGCTCAACTTTCTTTATGGTCCAACTCTTACATCCATATATGATTATGGAAAAATCCAAGTTTTGACTATATGGACCTTTGTCTGTCCATTTGTCTGCAAAGTGATGTCTCTGCTTTTTAATACACTGTCTATACATCAGTGTCTCTTTTGCTGTCTCGTACACAGGGTTACTGTTACCATCTTTCTAAATTCCATACATATGCGTTAGTATACTGTATTGGTGTTTTTCTTTCTGGCTTACTTCACCCTGTATAATAGGCTCCAGTTTCATCCACCTCATTAGAACTGATGTATAGAACAGTCTTATGGACTCTGTTGGAGAGGGAGAGGGTGGGAAGATTTGGGAGAACGGCATTGAAACATGTATAATATCATGTATGAAATGAGTTGCCAGTCCATGTTCGATGCACGATACTGGATGCTTGGGGCTGGTGCACTGGGACGACCCAGAGGGATGGTATGGGGAGGGAGGAGGGAGGAGGGTTCAGGATGGGGAACACATGTATACCTGTGGTGGATTCATTTCGATATTTGGCAAAACGAATACAATATTGTAAAGTTTAAAAATAAAATAAAATTAAAAAAAAATACACTGTCTAGGTTTGTCATAGCTTTCATTCCAAGGAGCAAGCATCTTAATTTCATGGCTGCAGTTACTGTCTGCAGTGATTTTGGAGTCCAAGAAAATAAAGTCTGCAACTGCTTCAACATTTTCCCCTCTTATTTGCCATGAAGTGATGCCATGATCTTAGTTTTTTGAAAGTTGAGTTTTAAGCCTATAATTCATTAAAGTATTTTTTACTTTATAAATAAATAAGCAAGTACTTATTTTGAAAATGACTATTAACTAAATAATAATAATATTAAGTTTTGGAGAATCTACATGCACATATTTTGCATATATAATATCTAATTCTCACACAATTCTGAAAGGTAGGTGTTATCATGCGTATTTTCTAGTTAAACTGAGTCTCAAAGAGTTGAAGTATTTAACTCTAATGACATGTCTAATGAATGATAGAAATGGGGTTGCAATCCATATTTATTGACTTCAAAGGTCATTTCCACTCCTCAACAATTTAACTCTTATTTTCAAAAAGGAAAACATGTAATCACAGTTAAGTCTATATATTATTTTGTCCCCCTGTTATTAATGTACTCTCTGATTCATTCAGAGCTAAATATCAGCTGGTAGTTTCTAAGTTAACACATGCTGATATACTCTGAAATGTTTGGAAATGAGATGCTCTGAAACTTAACACTTTATCCCTGTATCATTTTCCTCCAAGTACAAGGTTATTCTGACATTTACTATCCATTTTACAAGAAAAGAATTTAAAGAGGCAATTTGCATATTTTCTGATTTACCTGAGAGTTAGAAGTTCTCTACTGTTAGTAATTTAGAAAGTAGGTGTACCTATTTGAAATGACACTTTTTTTCTCATAATATTTTCTGGTATACACTTCCTGACACTTCATTAAGGGTGAATTACCTTCTCATTACTCATTTCAGAGGATAAAATAAAGAGGCATAATACAGGGCACATGCAGGTGTGGATCCAGGGAAGGCAAAGAATGTTATGCTCTAAAGAGTGTCCTTTTTGCCACTAGTGAGGAAAGTTATTCAAAGTTTTCACTTAACTTAATTGAGAAGCTTAATTTGAAATAGATATCTTATTACATATACATCACCATAATAATAATAATGTCCTCTGAAATAATTAGAAATATGTAAATATCATAAAATTTCATTTATTAAACTCCTAATGATTTGAATTTGAATAGTTAACTGATGCAATTTAATGAGACAAGAATATGAGCTAATACTATCTTACCATGATTATCATAAGCTTCTCTGCAATTATCATCCACAAATAACCTCTTATAGTTTAAACAGGTATAATGTACAATATCCTTAACCATTGTGCTATCTCATAATTTGAAGCTTACAAACAGCAGACAGTAAAATTCATATTAAATGCTAAAGTAAAAAAAATTCAATTCTTTATAAAATCAAGAAGATATGCATGAAAATATTATATTTTTAAATAACTTTGAAGAGGAATTCTGTTATAGTCTATGGGAGAAAGAACAACAAAAGAAAAAGAACACTAATATAATAATATGTTCATCACTCTAGTCACTTATTAAACAAACTAATTCCTATTAAGTTACAGATAAAAGTTTATATAGGTGACTTAAATAAGGAAATGCATTTTAGAAAAAGAAATAATTGATTAGAGTGTAGAAAGGATTAGATTATAGAGCTAAAAGAATTAGAAGATATCCTGAATAACCAAAGCAATTGTGACAAAGAACAAAGCTGGAATATCACACTTCCTGGACCTGAGTTCAAGCTATACTACAAAGCTAAGTAATCAAGACAGCATAGTCCTGTCCACCCCTCCCCACCTCCGCTGCAGCCAAACAAAAAACAACAACAACAAAAAAACACAGAGATCAACAGAACATAATAAAGAACTCTAATGTAAACCCATGCACATATGGTCTATTAATCTTTTACAAAGAAGACAAGAATATTCAATCAGGGAAAAGAGAGCTTTCTCAGTAAGTGGTATCAGGAAAACTGAATAGCTACATGTAAAAGAATCAAACTAGACTATTTTGTGACACCATATACAAAAATAAACTAAAAATGGATTAAAGATCTAAATGTAAGACTTGAAACCAAAAAACCACTAGAAGAAAATACAGGCAGTATGCTTTTTGGCATCAGTATTAGCAATAGATTTTTTTTTTTTTTTTGGATCCTTTTCTTCATGCAAGGACAACAAAAATAAAAATAAACAAACAGGACAATATCAAACTAAAAAGCTTCTTTACAGAAAACAAAATCATCAACAAAGTGAAAAGTCAGTCTAATGAATGGGAGAAGATATTTGCAAATGATATATCCAAAAAAGAGTTAATATGCAATATATATATATACAAAGAACTCATACAACTCAATATAAAAACACCACGCAATCCCATTAAAAGAGAAGCACAGGACCCAAATAGGCATCTTCAAGTCAGAAGAGTTTTAAGCCTAAGAGACTGGCCACATGGTTCAATGTTTAGATGAGGTTGTGTCAATTGTGGAGTATTATTGCAATTATGATGTGATTGATAATATTTTACTAATTATCAGAAGAAGCCAGATTTCACAGGGAAAATAAATAATTGAGAGGTGGAGAAGAGAAAGAAAACCTGTATAGTATAAATATTGCTATTTCAAGAAATCTAGTATTGAATAGAAAGAGAAAAAAAAAGATATAGTAGCTCCATTCTAAAGCATAATCAAGAGTAGACTCCTCTTGTGAGCAAATGTTACTATTTTAGGCTGTCCAACTTATAAGTAACATCACCCTTGTTGTCTGGCCTGGCCTCTCTCTCCAGGACAATTGCAGAGGAAACAATATTTTCAAACTCATTCTATGAGGCTGCCATCACCCTAATGCCAAAACCAGACAAAGACAACCCCATAAAAGAAAAATACAGGCCAATATCACTGATTAACATAGATGCAAAAATCTTCAAAAAAATTTTGGTCAACATAATTCAACAACACATCAAAAATTCATACACCATGATCAAATTGTGTTTATTGCAGTGATGCAAGGATTCTTCAATATATGCAAATCAATCAACATGATATACTGTATTAACAAATGAAGGATACAAACCATATGATAATCTCAATAGATGCAGAAAAAGCCTTTGACAATATTCAGCACCCATTTATGATAAAAACTCTTCAAAAAATGGGCATAGAAGGAACCTACCTCAACAAAGTAAAGGTCCTAAATGATAAGCCTACAGCAAACCTTATTCTATTGAAAGCAGTCCTGCTACATCAGGAACAAGACAAGGGTGCTCACTTTCACCACTCGTATTCAACATAGATTTGGAAGCCGTAGCTACAGCAATCAGAGAAGAAAAAGTAAATAAAAGGAATCTGGATCAGAAAAGAATAAGTAAAGCTCTCACTGTTTGTAGATGACAAGATATTGTACATAGAAAACTCTAAAGATAGTATCAGAACATTACTAGGGCTAATCAGAGAATTTAGCAAAGTTGCAGGATACAACATCAATACACAGAAATCATTTGCATTTCTATATACTAACAATGAAAAATCAGAAAGAGAAATTAAGTAGTCAATCCCTTTCACTATTGCAATAATAATTATTAAATATCTAGGAATAAACTTACCTAAGGAGACAAAAGAACTGTACACAGAAAATTATAAGACACTGATAAAAGAAATCAGAGACAATATAAACAGATGGAGAGATATTCCATGTTCCTTGATAGGAAGAATCAATATTGTGAAAATGACTATATTACCAAATACAATCTACAGATTCAATGCAATCCTTATCAAATTACCAATGTCATTTTCACAGAACTAGAACAAAAAATTTCACAATTCATATGGAAACACAAAAGACCCTGAATAGCCAAAGCAGTCTTGAGAAAAAAGAATGGAACTGGAGGAATCAACCTTCCTGACTTCAGATTATACTGCAAAGTTACAGTCATCAAGACAGTATGGTACAAAAACAGTACTGGCACAAAAACAGAACTATAGACCAAGGGAACAAGATAGAAAACCCAGAAATAAACCCATGCTTCTATGAGTACCTTTTTTTAACAGAGGCAAGAATATACAATGGAGCAAAGACAGCCTCTTCAATAAATGGTGCTAGGAAAGCTAGACAGCTACATGTAAAAGAATGAAATTAGAACACTTCTTAACACCATACAAAAAGATAAACTCAAAATGGATTAAAGACCTAAATATAAGACCAGAAACTATAAACCTCTTAGAGGAAAACATAGGCAGAACACTCTGACATAAATCAAAGCAAGATCGTCTATGACCCACCTCCTAGAGTAACGGAAATAAAAACAAAAGTAAGCAAGTGGGGCCTGATTAAACTTAAAAGCTTTTGCACAGCAAAGGAAACTATAAGCAAGGTGAAAAGACAACTCTCAGAATGGGAGAAAACAGTAACAAATGAAACAACTGAGAAAGGATTCATTTCCAAAATATACAAGCAGCTCCTACAGCTCAATGCCAGAAAAACAAGACATTTCTCCAAAGACATACAGATAGCTAACAAACACATGAAAAGATGCTCAAGATTGTTCATTATTAGATAAATGCAAATCACAACTACAATGAGATATCACCTCACACAGGTTAGAATGACCATCATCAAAAAGTCTATAAACAATAAATGCAGGAGAGGGTGTGGAGAAAAGGGAACTCTCTTGCAGTGTTAGTGGAAATATAAATAGATTCAGCCACTATGGAAGACAGTATGGAGATTCCTTTAAAAACTAGGAATAAAACCGCCATATGGTCCAGCAATCCCATTCCTAGGCATATACCCTGAGGAAATCAAAATTGAAAAAGACACATGTCTACCATTGTTCATTGCACTGCTATTTACAAAAGCTAGAACATAGAAGCAACCTAGATGTCCATCAACAGATGACTGGATAAAGAAGTTGTGGTACATATACACAATGGAATATTACTCAGCCATAAAAAGGAATGCCTTTGAGTCAGTTCTAAGGAGGTGGATGAACCTAGAACCTATTATACAGAGTGAAGTAAGTCAAAATGAGAAAGATAAATATTGTATTGTAACGCATATATACAGAATCTAGAAGAATGGTACTGAAGAATTTATTCACAGGGCAGCAATGGAGAAAGAGACATAGAGAACAGACTTATGGAAATGGGGAGAGGGGAGGAGAGGGTGAGATGTATGGAAAGAGTAACATGGAAACTTACATTACCATGTGTAAAATAGATGACTAATGGGAATTTGCTGTATGGCTCAGGTTTGACAGAATACAACAAAAATCTGTAAAGCAATTATCCATCAATTAAAAAAAAAAAAAAAAAAGAGCAAAGGTGGCTGAAGACTCTATCCCAGTCATAGAAAGTGATAGTTGTGACAGGAACATTTTCAACACATCTGTGGATAGTCATCAGTGAGGTGGGTGAAGCAGATAAATGTGGTCAAACTTGTTTTAGGAAATGACTAATTGAACAAATGTAACTCTTGTCTGTGTAGCTGGGTGAAAAGGAGGTAATTTATTGGAATATGGTAGATCTGGTACAAGGATATGAGCTAGAGACCATGTCTGCTACCTCTGAAAGAGCTGATATCTCTTTCATTGTTATCCGCCTTAATAAGAAATATGTATTTATACTTATTCTAAGAAGTATTTTACCCATTTAACAATTTTATTTATTTATTTGGCTGTGCTGGGTCTTTGTTGCTTTGCAGGCTTTTCTCTAGTTGCAAAGGCGGGGGGGCTACTCTCTAGTTGTGGCGTGTGGGGGTCTCATTGTGGTGGTTTCTTTTGTTGGGGAGCAAAATGGGCTCTAAGGTGTGTGGGCTTCAAAGCTGCGGCACGTGGGCTCACTAGTTCTGGCTTCTGGGCTCTCAAGCACAGGCTCAGTAATTGTGGCATGCGGTCTTAGTTGCTCTGTGGCATGAGGGATCAAAATCATGTCTCCTGCACTGGCAGGCAGATCCTTTACCACTGAGCCACCAGGAAAGTCCTATTTTACCTATTTTAATTTTGTTGATATTGTGATAAAATTTGTGTATTTTATAAATATTTGAGCAATTTAGTTTGTAAACAGTAGGACTCTTTAGATCAGTCATGTACAGAACGCAAGATGAGTTATCAGAGAAAATTTCTCTAAATCATTATTTAAAGAAAAATGTTTCATTAAATAGCTCATTATTATTTTTTTCAAGCAAGTTCTGTAAAAAAATGGTCATTTTTACAGAGATATCTACATATAATGCATTTTTATTTCTTTTATTTTTGCTTTCTAATATGTTGAATTCACAGTTTGTATTTCTCAGAGGTATTTATGTCATTTATTTTAAAACATAAGGAATTTTGATGTAGTTTCAACAATATTGAAGATGAAAAATTAAGCAATTTGTAAAGAATTTGAAATATCTCTAGAGTAGACTCAAATTCTAATCAAGACTTTGTATTGGAACTTGCTCTACTAGGTACTTGAATTTATAGTAAATATAAAAATTTTAACAGAAAACTAAACGAAAATTTAGCACATTTTTAACCAATTGTGTCCTCACTACAGATAATGTAGTCAAGAATTTAATTTCATAGGTTTTCATAGTTGATAACAGGGGCTGAGTTTTTTGATCAGACTTAAACCCTTATTTTGTTGTTGTTGTTTTCTGTCAAACCTCAACATGAATCAGCCATAGGTACACATATATTCCATCCCTTTTAAACCTCCCTCTCCACCCCACCCCTCTAAGCTGATCAGTTCAGTTCAGTTCAGTCGCTCAGTCGTGTCCAACTCTTTGAGACCCCGTGAATCACAGCACGCCAGGCCTCCCTGTCCATCACCAACTCCCGCAGTTCACCCAGACTCACGTCCATCAAGTCAGTGATGCCATCCAGCCATCTCATCCTCTGTTGTCCCCTTCTCCTCCTGCCCCCAATCCTTCCCTGCATCAGAGTCTTTTCCAGTGAGTCAACTCTTCGCATGAGGTGGCCAAAGTACTGGAGTTTCAGCGTCAGCATCATTCCTTCCAAAGAACACCCAGGGCTGATCTCCTTCAGAATGGACTGGTTGGATCTCCTTGCAGTCCAAGGGACTCTCAAGAGTCTTCTCCAACACCACAGTTCAAAAGCATCAATTCTTCGGTGCTCAGCCTTCTTCACAGTCCAACTCTCACATCCATACATGACCACAGGAGAAACCATAGCCTTGACTAGACGGACCTTTGTTGGCAAAGTAATGTCTCTGCTTTTGAATATGCTATCTAGGTTGGTCATAACTTTCCTTCCAAGGAGTAAGTGTCTTTTAATTTCATGGCTGCAGTCACCATCTGCAGTGATTTTGGAGCCCCCAAAAATAAAGTCTGACACTGTTTCCACTGTTTCCCCATCTATTTCCCCTGAAGTGGTGGGACCAGATGCCATGATCTTCGTTTTCTGAATGTTGAGCTTTAAGCCAACTTTTTCAGTCTCCACTATAGAGCCCTTATTTGAGTTGCCTGAGCCATGCAGCAAATTCTCATTGGCTATCTATTTTACATAGGGTAATGTAAGTTTCCATGTTACTCTTAACATACATCTCACCCTCTCCTTCCCTCTCCCCATGTCCATAAGTCTGTTCTCGATGTCTGTTCCTTATTTTTTTTTCAAAGTCATTGCTATAAGGCAAATTTTGCTTATAAGCTGTATTAATTATTATAGTACCATTGAATTAAAGAGGTTTACAATCAGAAAAATGTAAAAATATGTTAATATATGTTGTTGTTCAGTCACTAAGTCTTGTCTGACTCTTTAATATACATACTTAGTTGTAAAGAATGGTATTTTAAGTTGCTATTTAATGATATAGAAAATAATTGGAAAATATGACATGATTTTTTTTTTTTTGGTAGAGAAAGGCTTCACAGAGTGATCTAAATTGAGATGGGATCAGTAAAGATTAGGATCTGATTAAATGGAAATACAGAGTTGAAAAAAGAAGATAAGGAACAAGAGAAATTGTGTAGGCACAGAAGCAGGAAGAATGTAAGGTGACCTAGCACATGTATGTGTGTTATTCACAGATAATATTTGAGGGTGGTGCTTAGCTATGCAAAATATTTGACTGATAAGAATCTATATAATAAAATCCCTTTCTTCTTACTTCCCATTTGACTTACCCTTGGGATCAGCTGGTAAATCTTCCTGCAATGCTGGAGACCTGGGTTTGATCTCTGGGTTGGGAAGATACCCTGGAGAAGGGAACTGGCTAACCACTCCAGTATTCTGGCCTGAAGAATTCCATGGACTGTGTAGTTGCAGAGTTTGGATATGACTGAGTGGCTTTCACTTTCATTTAACTTTCTGTTGGCCACTTCTAAATGAAATCCTTCCAAATACAGATTAACTGTTTTTAGTAAAACAGTACTCATAAGAGTACTTCCCATAGAGAACCAGGCTGCTTGAAGAGGCAGTACTCCAACAAGTAATTTCCTTTTATAAGCAGGACAAATGTGCAAAGATCTACTACTGGAAAATCCATAGCTTGATTATACAGACCTTTATTTGCAAGGTTATGTCTTGGCTTTTTAATACACTCTAAGTTTGACATAGCTTTTCTTCCAAGGAGCAAACGTCTTTTAATTTCATGGCTGCAGTCACTGTCTGCAGTGATTTTGGAGCCCGAGAAAATAAAGTCTGCCACTGTTTCCACTTTTTCCCCATCTGTTTGCCATGAAGTAACAGGACCAGTGCCATGATCTTAGTTTTTTGAATGTTGAGTTTTAAGCCAGTTTTTTCATTCTTCTCTTTCACCTTCATCAACAGGCTCTTTAGTTCCTCTTTGCTTTCTGCCATTAAGGTGGTATCATCTGTGTATCTAAGGTTGTTGATATTTCTCCCAGCAATCTTGATTCCAGCTTGTGATTCATCTGGCCCAGCATTTTGCATGATATATTCTTCACATAAGTTAAATAAGCAGGGTGACAATATACAGCCTTGATATACTCCTTTCCCAATTTTGAACCAGTCCGTTGTTCCATGTCTGGTTCTAACTGTTGCTTTTTACCTGCATGCAGTTTCTCAGGTTTCTCAGGTGGTCTGGTACTCCCATCTCTTTAAGAATTTTCCACAGTTTGTGGTGATCCACATAGTCAAAGGCTTTATCATAGTCAGTAAAGCAGAAGTAGATGTTTTTCTGGAATTCATCTGCTTTTTCGATGATCCACTGGGTGTTGGCAATTTGATCTCTGGTTCCTCTGCCTTTTCTAAATCCAGCTGGTACATCTTAAAGTTCTCAGTTCATAATTATCATTATAAATATTAATTTTAAAAATATGTGAATGTGTACATTATGTATATATGTATGCATTGATTATCTATCTACCTACCTATCTATTCTGTGTCAGAAAAAGAGAGATTGGAATAAGTAAAGTTAGTGCTACTCTCTCTATTCTTGTTTTTTTACATGAGATCTTAGTTAACTCATCAAATTGGATTTCAAGCATACTCTTTTATCTCTGAGAGGAATAATTAAAGCTTGTAACCAGTTTTCAAAAGGATCTTCCAACAAGGTTAAAAATTAGTTTCAGTATTACTAAAGGTCTAACAATCAGTTATGTTATGTAGAAGAAAATATGCTATTTTGTTTCTAATTACTTAACTAAAATGGTGACTAGGAAATATCTATTCTCATAAAACAAAATATCTATAACAGAATTCAGTGTCCTCAGCTGACCATCGCTTTAAGAGGGTTTTGTGCAATTAATAATTTCAATGGTAAAATTCTCTTCCATCTGACCAAATTCTTAGTGTTTTTATTTATCTATTCTCATATAAGGGAAATTGATTCAGCAAAATTATTCATAAATGTTAAATGAATTATTTTCCTGAATTATTAATAATAAAGCATCAGAATAAACATCATTTTTGTTTCTTAACCAAAGCTAAAAGGGGGTATGGGGAAGAAAGAGGTAAACTTTCTTTCTGCTGGCAAAATTGTTCCAGACTCTGTCAGATGTTATCTTTGTAATTGCTCTTTGGAGCTGAAACATAAAGGACAGAATTTTCCAGCTATTTACAGAAATGCAGCTGCTCTGGTTACACTATTAGGAATCAGTTTTAAAAGAGTTAATTTCCATCAGGTTTGGTTCTTACTAGAAGGTCTCCCTCTATTCTCAAATCAGATTGACTCTCCCCTTATAAAGCAAAGCTTTTAACCTTTCAGATCTCATCCTGGGGCCAAAGATCAACCACTACCAATAAAAGAGGATTCACAGGAGTACTTCCCCATAGAGATCCAGGCAGCTTCAAGAATAGTACTTCAAACAAGTAATTTACTTTTATAAACAGTATAAATAAAACATAAATAGGAAGAAGTCCACAGACTTACAGCATTTCGGTTTTTTATAGCACTCTGGGTATTTTATTTTATTTTATGCAGGAGGTTGGCAAGCTGTTACAGTTGCTTAACTATGGGAGGTCTCCAAGATGTTCAGGTGTAATTCAGATAAGTCAAGTGTTACTCCCCATTGGAAGCTTTAAGACATAGCCTCAAGGTGGTACTTTGCTATCTGAGTAATTATAAATTGGTAGCTGTTTATGGGATATCTACTTTCAAAAGATTAGAATACTAATGATTTCTTAATCAATATCATAAGTTAATATTAACCAAAAACTTTGTGTATGTACCTGCATCAGAATTTCCCAAGTGAATTTCAACAATAAACTGAATGACTTCAATGAGCCCTTAATATGCTAATTGTAATGTAAATCTTCAAAATGGATAGTACATAGTGTCTCCTAAATTCATTAAGGAGAAACATATTTTTATAGAGCATCTCTCAAGACTTACAATAATGTAATATAACTTTGAGGAGCACTGACCTCCATTATATTATTTAAGAATTCATGCAACACAAATTCCTTCAAGTTAAAATGAAGAAAGAGGCAAAGAAAAATCCACTCACTTACCCCATCTCTGACATACTGTTGATAGTAGAGGTCCTATTAGAATTAGGATCCAAGTTGAACATTCTTCTCATAATATTTTGCCTTTAGGAAGATTTTACAGCTCCTAGTGATACTCTCTGCAGTGGAAGATATAACTAAAATTTCTAATCATTACCAGATGCCCCAAACAAAAATGATTATTGATTTTGTATCTTTTCATTTCACTTTGAGTCTCATGTTATATAAAACTGTATGGCTAATTATGCTGTTATACTACTACAGCCACAATGTAGTAAAGATTTAAATACAAACTGAAAACTTCAGTAAAATAAACTGTTATTTCCCAAAACATGTATTTTTACCCAGGTAATAGAGATTTCCAATAAATTAACTGAGCTTTGCAGTATTACTCTGAATAATGAGGAATTTTGTCAATACATAAACATCTTTTAAAATTGTATTAAATTTCAGTTTAACTAGTTTTTATATTCAGCACAAATTTCTTAAATATATGCTACCTGATAATGTGACAGAACCTGTCCACAGAGAGCTTTCACAAGATTGAATCCAATTGACCTTTCTGCTATTTTCCTAGCAATCCAATATAAAACTAGAATTTTCAATGTATCCTCTAGATCAATTTACTAATATCAAATTGTACCTCAAAACAATTTAATCCCTTTTAACCTCTAGTAATTACATTTCCTTCTATGAGAACTTCTACTAGAAGTATCAAGCCAAAACAGAATTTTGCACTTTCAATATACAATTAAATGAAAATAAAAAAGTTACATAGTTAGACTGGAAATCAACTTGTCACATGAAATAAGTACCTAATTGATCTGCTTAAGTGAATTAACTTATACATTGTATTAGCATATAAGATACACATCTATAAAATACTAGCAAATATAAAGAAGAGATTGGTAAACTTAAGAAAAATTAGTGGTATATATGGCCTAGATAGCAGACCTCAGTTTTGAACACCAGGTCATATTTAAACTGGCTTTAACAAACTTCCTTGAGAAATGATTTAAATTAGTTCTTTATGACCTGCTGCTGCTGCTAAGTCGCTTCAGTCCTGTCCGACTCTGTGCGACCCCATAGATGGCAGCCCACCAGGCTCCCCCGTCCCTGGGATTCTCCAAGCAAGAACACTGGAGTAGGCTGCCATTTCCTTCTCCAATGCATGAAAGTGAAAAGTGAAAGTGAAGTCGCTCAGTCATGTAGGACTCTTAGCGACCCCATGGACTGCAGCCTACCAGGCTCCTCCATCCATGGGATTTTCCAGGCAAGAGTATTGGAGTGGGGTGCCATTGCCTTATGAGCTAACACATGATTAAATTTTGTCATAATTTGATAAACCTTTAATTTTCTCTACAGAAACATTAACTGAAAATATCACTGCACCTGGATATTCTTTTTTAAGGTAAAGAAAATAGCTTATAACATTTAAAACTTTTAACTCATAACAGCAAATTTGTATTGACATACCTATAATTTCATGGTGAATCCAAAAACAGAATACGGTTTCTTCATCTTTAATAAATAATTTATTTTTGCTTGTTTCAAAATGATAGGGAATTATATTTTACAAAGAAACTGATGCCAGGTGCTAAAAACAGGTGTGATGCAGTGGTTTTATTGCAACCTAAGGGATAAATAGAGACAAAATGCTTGTTCTCAACAAGATTAGTTGTAAAGTGTAAATTCCTTTATTTTATCTAAAAACATCAATTCCAAAGTTAAGGTATCTTTAGTATGTTAAAGGTAAATAAAATAATATATAAGATATAATAATTTACTATCAGATCAGATCAGTTGCTCAGTCGTGTCCGACTCTTTGTGACCCCATGAATCACAGCACGCCAGGCCTCCCTGTCCATCACCAACTCCCGGAGTTTACTCAGACTCACATCCATCGAGTCAGTGATGCCATCCAGCCATCTCATCCTCTGTTGTCCCCTTCTCCTCTTGCCCCCAATCCCTCCCTGCATCAGAGTCTTTTCCAATGAGTCAACTCTTCGCAAGAGGTGGCCAAAGTACTGGAGTTTCAGCTTTAGCATCATTCCTTCCAAAGAACACCCAGGGCTGATCTCCTTCAGAATGGACTGGTTGGATCTTCTTGCAGTCCAAGGGACCCTCAAGAGTCTTCTCCAACACTACAGTTCAAAAGCATCAATTCTTCGACACTCAGCCTTCTTCACAGTCCAACTCTTACATCCATACATGACCACAGGAAAAACCATAGCCTTGACTAGATGGACCTTTGTTGGCAAAGTAATGTCTCTGCTTTTGAATATGCTATCTAGGTTGATCATAACTTTCCTTGCAAGGAGTAAGCATCTTTTAATTTCATGGCTGCAGTCACCATCTGCAGTGATTTTGGAGCCCATAAAAATAAAGTCTGACTCTGTTTCCACGGTCTCCCCATCTATTTCCCATGAAGTGGTGGGACCGGATGCCATGATCTTCATTTTCTGAATGCTGAGCTTTAAGCCAACTTTTTCACTCTCCACTTTCACTTTCATCAAGAGGCTTTTGAGTTCTTCTTCACTTTCTGCCATAAGAGTGGTGTCATCTGCATATCTGAGGTTATTGATATTTCTCCCAGCACTCTTGATTCTACCTTGTGTTTCTTCCAGTCCAGCATTTCTCATGATGTACTCTGCATAGAAGTTAAGTAAGCAGGGTGACAATATACAGCCTTGACTAACTCCTTTTCCTATTTGGAACCAGTCTGTTGTTCCATGTCCATTTCTAACTGTTGCTTCCTGACCTGCATACAAATTTCTCAAGAGGCAGATCAGGTGGTCTGGTATTCCCATCTCTTTCAGAATTTTCCACAATTTATTGTGATCCACATTATCCACTATATATATATTGTTATATGTCAGCATGATATACCTGAGGTAATACATTATACTTTAGATGTTCAGAATGCATTTTGTTTTTATGAAGATGAAATTACATGTCTAAATTCTGTCAGTAAGATTAAAATATTGGATGGCATCACTAAGTCAATGGACATGTTTGAGCAAACTCTGGGAGACAGTGAAAGACAGGGAAGCCTGGCGTGCTGCAGTCCATGGAGTCGCAAAGAGATACAACTTAGTGACTCAACAACAACAAAATTAAAATCCAGGTCAAACTGATTTACGCTTTGTCTGGTCAACAGAAATAAGCAACCTGCATAATTTTGGTGAGAATCTTTTCTTGATCTCCAAGAAATAATTTACTCAGATAATTTTACATTTTTCCCCCTGACAGTTAGTGAAGACACAAATTTTTACAGACATTTTTAAAGCTGGTTTAAAATTGCTTCTGATTTTTAAAAAATATATAACATATTCTACCACAGTGAAACTGTGATAAGAGCTATGATAATTTCATATTCTTTGAAACTATATATATAATGGGAGCAATGAATGTTAAGTCTCCAGCAAGAATACTATAGAGAGTTAATGCTTTACTTTAAATTTATGAAAATACCACTTATTCCATCTTGGGAGTTCAAGATGGTGACAGGAATTAAACTCAAGCACAAATTGCTTGTAAAATTGTCTTTCTTTTTTTAAATTCATGACAGCACATATTCTCTCATGAATTCATTTTAATTTGAAACAATTTTATTTTTAAAAAATTTACAATATGTATTTAACCTTTTGCCAACTGTATGTCACATATAATGGTTGCCCTGTATAAAACTAACAGCTTTCATAACAATATTGTGTAATGAGATTGATCTCAGGTGCCCTGAAGCCAACATCTCTGGATTCTTTATTCATCAACATCTATTCAGTTTAGCTGGGAGATGAGTACACGCTATACTGTAAGCGAAACCTCTTATAAATAAGAATGACATATATAAAATGTCCTTATGAAATTGAAGTTTAAATCTAAGTTATCTTCTATTTTCGAAGGGAAGTCATTAATGTTCAAGAAATGAAATTTTCTCCCCAAATGTACAAATAGACAAATATTTAGGCTTATATTTAGGATTCTTATGTAATCAAATGTTGAGATTCATACAATTGCTGAGGAAATTATTCACATAAAGAGGTCTAAAACATAGGCTTATTTTCCAAAACAATATAATTAACAATAAAACTGTTGACAAAGTTAAATAAAGTTGTCATCAAAGGATGATGTTTTAATATAAATAGTTACCTGGAACCACAGTAGTGGGCACCTTCTCACTGATGCTCTTAATGCAAACAAACCTGTATTATTTCAGTTTCCTGAATGATAGAATGACTTTATAAATAATCATTTCAAAGAATGGAATCTTTATATAAATACTTGTATAATTTGTAGAGTTAGGAATGTAACATGTTAGCTATAAGTACTACATTCAGTTCAGTTCAGTTCAGTCGCTCAATTGTGTCCAACTCTTTGCGACCCCATGAATCACAGCACGCCAGGCCTCCCTGTCCATCACCAACTCCCGGAGTTCACTCAAACTCACGTCCATCGAGTTGGTGATACCATCCAGCCATCTCATCCTCCGTCATCCCCTTTTTAGAATGAAATAAATCTATCTACTAAGATTTTTTACAATCTGTTATATTAAACTTATTTAGGACATATGCTCATGGGCAATAAAATCTTTGGGGAAAGGTATATTCTTTAAAATTGTTGTTTAGTCTTTAAGTCCTGTCTGAGTCTTTTCGCAACCCATAGACTGTTGCCCTATAGGCTCTTCTATCCATGGGATTTCCCAGGCAAGAATACTGAGTAGTTTGCTATTTCCTTCTCCAGGGGATCTTCCTGTTCCAGGTATGAACTCTGTTTCCTACACTGGCAAGTGAATTCTTTCCCTTGAGCCACCTATGAAGCCATTTTTGAGATTATTCTTGCATATAATTCCTTATATTCATGAGATCAGTTGAATTTATTACTTTCAATTAAGTTACTTTAGTAACATTAATTAAATTTATTGAGCAAACACTGTGTACAGAGTTCTAGGATCCAAGAAGTAGGAAGCGACTTTCTAGGCTACTAAACTGTTATTTCCCTAAGTTGTTCTTGACATCATCTCAGTGTCAGTATGATTTCCCCCCTATCAGGGCAGCTTTGATTAATTCAGATCTAGAGTAAGAGGTTGTTTTCATCCATGTTGAAGGAGTCACCTGCGGTCATTAATGTTTACTTAAATGTAAGTTCTCAGTGCACTTTTCAGGTGGCAAAAATAGAATATGTCAGCAAAAGATGTTCAGGAATCTGTGATAAAAGAAAATAGAGGAAGTTTGTTTACTACAAGTAATGCATATAACCATAATTACAACTAAACTATTACTATATACAACTATATGTATATAGTTATATATATATGTAGCTATAACACTATAAGTAATTTTACTATAAATAGATGTGTGTGTGCACGCATGTGCTTGGAATTCCAAAAGGAAGATAGTGCATGGATGAGTCTCAAACTCTTATGAGCTGTTCTATTTTTTTTCTTTCTGTGGTGTGTTATAAAGAACTGTGTGTTAAGAAATCCTGGCTTGGGTAAATGATTTTGAAAAGGGAGAGTAGATGAAGAACTCTTCTGAGTGTCTGTTCATGAGCCTTGGAGATGGAGTATTTCACTCTGATCACCACAGGCATTTTAAAATGATGTGTTGCTGCTTCTGTTAAGATTTCATGAAGGCAAAAAATAGCTATCACTCCTGGTGTGATAACTACTGTTATCATCTCCAAAATATCATATGTTCATTGGTCAAGTGTCAATGCCACTGGGAAAATATACCACTTATCCCTGATATCTGGTTGACACATTTAAATTATTGTGTAATATACACATATTTTTTCCTCAAAAAAATTTTTTTTGAGGAAAAAAAATTGGAGAAATTTTTGAGGAAAAGAAAATGGAGAAATTTCCACAAAGACAAAACTAGAAAATTCTCAGTGTTGACCATTATTATCCTTTTATTTCTTATTGGCAAATGTGCATTTTTGTCCCTGAGTTAATGCTTAGGATAATATTCTGTTACCAAATACATATGAGATATTTAACCAGGGATATAATTTACTTTCCTGTTTTACATAGTGATTTCATATTTACATATCTGTTGCCTGTACAAGCAAAGTGAAACAAACCACCAAGCAATTATCTGATTTGTTCATTCAAAACAGAAAGGGAAGCTACATAATTCATATAAACTAAATTTGGCATATTAATTAAATAACAGAGTAGTTTTGATTATCCAGTGGGCTTACTGCATTTATCTTTTAGATGGAACACTTATTGCAAAATTTCTTTCATATTTTCCATAAACATTATTATTCTCTCTTTAAAATTTCTATACTTTTATCTCTGTCATATGTAGCAAAATATATTTTCCTATCCTTAGATATTGTACTCAGATAAATATTACTTGCTAAGTTAGATAGTAATATTTTACCAGAACAAACTATAGTTCATAAATGTAAACATTAATAATTGAATTTCTGTGAAAGTTTTAAAAATAACTATAGTTATTATATATAGATTCAACACTAAGATTTCAGTTTGCTCTACTTTGTACATATTTATGACACATATAGAGATTATATTAATATATATGTCTATATGTATGCATATATAATATATACATATGCATGTGTATATATAATCTTTAAGCTGTGTTTTCTTTTGTTGATAGCTTATTAAGAGGGTGTTTGTTATGACCAGTGCATTTTCTTGGCAAAACTCTATTAGTCTTTGCTCTGCTTCATTCCGTATTCCAAGGACAAATTTGCCTGTTACTCCAGGTGTTTCTTGACTTCCTACTTTTACATTTCAGTCCCCTATAATGAAAAGGACATCTTTTTTGGGTGTTAGTTCTAAAAGGTCTTGTAGGTCTTCATCGAACCGTTCAACTTCAGCTTCTTTAGCGTTACTGGTTGGGGCATAGACTTGGATTACTGTGATATTGAATGGTTTGCCTTGGAAACGAACAGAGATCATTCTGTCGTTTTTGAGATTGCATCCAAGTACTGCATTTCAGACTCTTTTGTTGACCATGATGGCCACTCCATTTCTTCTGAGGGATTCCTGCCCGCAGTAGTAGATATAATGGTCATCTGAGTTAAATTCACCCATTCCAGTCCATTTCAGTTCGCTGATTCCTAGAATGTCGACATTCACTCTTGCCATCTCTTGTTTGACCACTTCCAATTTGCCTTGATTCATGGACCTGACATTCCAGGTTCCTATGCAATATTGCTCTTACAGCATTGGACCTTGCTTCTATCACCAGTCACATCCACAGCTGGGTATTGTTTTTGCTTTGGCTCCATGCCTTCATTCTTTCTGGAGTTATTTCTCCACTGATCTCCAGTAGCATATTGGGCACCTACTGACCTGGGGAGCTTCTCATTCAGTATCCTATCATTTTGCCTCTTCCAACAACACAAGAGAAGACTCTATACATGGACATCACCAGATGGTCAACACTGAAATCAGATTGATTATATTCTTTGCAGCCAAAGATGGAGAAGCTCTATACAGTCAGCAAAAACAAGACCAGGAGCTGACTGTGGCTCAGACCATAAACTCCTTATTGCCAAATTCAGACTTAAATTGAAGAAAATAGGGAAAACCACTATATCATTCAGGTACGACCTAAATCAAATCCCTTATGATTATACAGTGGAAGTGAGAAATAGATTTGAGGGCCTAGATCTGATAGATAGAGTGCCTGATGAACTATGGAATGAGGTTCGTGACATTGTACAGGAGACAGGGATCAAGACCATTCCCATGGAAAAGAAATGCAAAAAAGCAAAATGGCTGTCTGGGGAGGACTTACAAATAGCTGTGAAAAGAAGAGAAGTGGAAAGCAAAGGAGAAAAGGAAAGATATAAACATCTGAATGCAGAGTTCCAAAGAATAGCAAGAAGAGATAAAAAAGCCTTCTTCAGCGATCAATGCAAAGAAATAGAGGAAAACAACAGAATGGGAAAGACTAGAGATCTCTTCAAGAAAATCAGAGATACCCAAGGAATATTTCATACAAAGATGGGCTCAATAAAGGACAGAAATGGTATGGACCTAACAGAAGCTGTTAGGAAGAGATTGCAAGAATACACAGAAGAACTGTACAAAAAAGATCTTCATGACCCAGATAATCACGATGGTGTGATCACTGACCTAGAGCCGGACATTGGAATGTGAAGTCAAGTGGGCCTTAGAAAGCATCACTACGAACAAAGGTAGTGGAGGTGATGGAATTCCAGTTGAGCTATTCCAAATCCTGAAAGATGATGCTGTAAAAGTGCTGCAATCAATATGCCAGCAAATTTGGAAAACTCAGCAGTGGTCACAGGACTGGAAAAGGTCAGTTTTCATTCCAATCCCAAAGAAAGGCAATGCCAAAGAATGCTCAAACTACCGCAAAATTGCACTCATCTCACATGCTAGTAAAGTAATGCTCAAAATTCTGCAAGCCAGGCTTCAGCAATATGTGAACCGTGAACTTCTAGATGTTCAAACTGGTTTTAGAAAAGGCAGAGGCACCAGAGATCAAATTGACAACATCTGTTGTATCATTGGAAAAAGCAAGAGAGTTCCAGAAAAACATCTATGTCTGTCCATCACCCTGTCCATCACCAACTCCCAGAGTTTACTCAAACTCACATCCATGGTGTCAGTGATGTCATTCAATCATCTCATCCTCTGTTGTCCCCTTCTCCTCCTGCCTTCAGTGTTTCCCAGCATCAGGGTCTTTTCCAATGAGTCGGTTCTTCACATCAGGTGGCCAGAGTATTGGAGTTTCAGCTTTAGCATCAGCTTTTCCAATCAATATACTGATTTCCTTTAGGATTGACTGGTTGGGTATCTTTGGAGTCCAAAGGACTCTCAAGAGTCTTCTCCAGCACCACAGTTCAGAAGAATCAATTCTTCAGTGCTCAGCTTTCTTTATAGTCCAACTCTCACATCCATACATGACCACTGGAAAAATCATAGCTTTGACTAGAAGGATCTTTGTTGGTAATGTCTTAGCTTTTTAACAAGCTGTCTAGGTTGATCATAGCTTTTCTTCCAAGGAGCAAGTGTCTTTTAACTTCATGGTTGCAGTCACCATCTGCAGTGACTTGGAGCCCCCAAAAGTAAAGTCTTTCACTGTTTCCATAGTTTCCCCATCTATTTGCCATGAAGTGATGGGACTGGATGTCATCTTAGTTTTCTGAATGTTGAGTTTTAAACCAACATCTGATAATCTCATTAATAATTGAAAGATTTATGCTATATTTCACAAAAAGTTGCATGTACTCTATATGCAGCTAAAATATCTTGAGTAATAATCACTTGTGAATCTGAGTTTATGAATCAAGATATTTTGAGCCATGGTGCTTTCAGTGATTACTACTGTTTAAGAAAAATATGGTCCATGATTCCATTCAGATATCCTCTGTGAAGTGTCTTCCAGGTTTCTGATTGAGTTTACTTTAGCTCTTCTTGAGTAGTGATGACTGAATGTATTGTTTGCTCCAAGCCTTCACCACATCAAGATTCTTATCTCTTAGCAGTCTATTGAGAATTTAGAATGCAGGATTTAAGAGCAAACTATAGGTGAAAGCTAATTTATTTTCTAACTTCTGAGAGACATGAGCAACTAATAATACTTGTCAACATATATTCCTCACAAATCTATTACTTAAAGATATTGGGATATTATGATTAAATTTCTTTATTATTTTACTAGGGATTTTTATGTCTTCTTAGTTTTTTACATACAAGTTATTATTCTCATGCCTTTTGACCTTTCCTGGCTAGATACATCTGTGAAGATGATTGCTTATTCAACTATACTGCTTCAGGTCATTTTAATTTTGTTAAGTCATTTATATTACATAATGTTTAAAACTCTAATTAGCTAAGTCGAGGCTTAGGTGATGGTAATGTGTTTGTAAATACATTATATGTTTTACAATTTTTCTTTAAAACTCAATTTTCACAGTATACAAATTAAATGAAGAGAGATAAATGTAACAGGACTAAGCACAATAAAGTAAATTCAGTATCATATGTTAAATACATATTTCTCAAACTTTTTTTATCTTGACTGGATCATTTGATGCAAAACCAAGAAAACTAAGATAATCATAGATCATTAAATATATCAACTGAGTAAAAGCTACAGAATTACATTATATCAAGAAATAAGTTTATTGTTAAAAAATGGGTACTTAACACATCATAAATCTCTCTGTGAGGTACAAATATAAATAAAATAATTTTATAACATAAATAAATATGCCAGTGAACTCTCTTGTGTCATTTTGTGTTCAAATATCACAAATTATTATCTCTCAACCTCATGGTAAGATAAATTAAAAATAGATAATATAGCCTATCACTTTGAGTATACATTCAAGAAATATTTGAAACCCTTACGTATACACAATATTGCATGGCACAGGAAGTATAATGAATAACAGGCAGTCTATCTTCAAGTATGTTTAGCATTTTTTGAGTAAGTCTATGTAAATCTCTGGTGTACAAGCATGAGGTTACTTTAAAGATTACTCTGTCAGTGCCATTTTTCTTGAAAAGAAGCATACGATCAATATTCAAATATTTTGCAGTTTTTGATAATTATGTCAAAATTATCAATGGATATATACTTAGAGAATAAAATAAAATATATGATGTTTTCAGTTTTAAAATATTTACTATGGATACTAAATGAGTAAGAACATTTTGATCAAGCCATTTGATTTTAAAATTGTATTTATTTAAATTTTCTGCCCTTCAATAAAGCAAACAACCAGATGTTAACCATAAAATCATTAAGTACTTAAATATAATTACTGTGGAGATGAAAAGAAATAAGGCAAATTGAAACTACTAATTGACTTATAAATTATATAATTGGAAGAGACTTCATAGAAGCTCATATTATCTCATGCTGCACAATATATATCTTTTGAGCTGAAAAAATAAGCTTAATATAAGATTACTAACTATTAGAGCAAAATGTAGAAAATAAAATGATATATGTTGACAGTGTATGATACTAACAAGCTAATACCAGCTTCTTAGGAGGATAACTGTTTTTCTAATATTTACTTCTGAGGGAAACATTCTTTATAAATCTTTCTAACAAACACACACATATATGGTGATACTGTATTAAATGACTAGGCTAAAACAAACATAGTATTTAGTTTTATGGATATTTTAATGGCTCAGTATCTAAAAGAGGATGACTATTATATTAAAAAAATTCATTTAAAATGTTCAGATTTGAGGAAGATGCAAAAAACCTAGATGATAATATAATTTTTTAGTGACCCACCTAGATAATGCAATAAAATTAGGTAGTTACAGGAGTAAGGGCATACATATCCTTCAATAAATCCTTTATGAATATTACTAATCAGATCTGAGTTTATATTATGATTTATGCAGTTCCAGGTTATATTCCCTTGAAAGAGCCTAGAGTATGACACATTTTTATATGAATAATTTTTGGGAAAAGCCACACATATCAAAGATCAATTGAAGAATATTAACATTCTTTCTTGAAAATTAAGGGACTTAGTAAATTCAACTACAATAGATTGTTGAATAATATATGATGAGTTAAATATATGTTTGTTATATAAATGAATAGTCAAATTAGTATATATAATATATACATAAATTTCAGTAGGATCTGTGGAAATATATTATCTTTGGACTATTTTCTGCCAAATAATATTTAATCCATGAGACCATTCTAACAATTTGCATCTGGAGAAAATAATTACATACAAGTTTAATGCCTGCAAATTTTGTTGTTAGCATAAAGTTGACAGGAGATCATTTTTTTATTAGCCAAAAAAGTTCATCAACTCTGGAGAGTGTATCTCTCACTTTCTGTTATGTCTTTGTTTTCAATAGGATGTGATAAAATAAGAAAAGAACATTGGGGTACATGTGTCTCTTTCAATTCTGGTTTCCTCAGTGTGTATGCCCAGCAGTATGGTAAAACCAATACAATATTGTAAAGTTATATAAAATAAAATTTAAAAAAAATAAAAAATAAATAAATAAATAAAATACTCTGCTAAGAATCTTCAAAAAAAAAGAAAATAAAACATTTATTCTCTTTTAAAAAATTCTCTTTAAATTTCCTTTAATAAGCCTTAGCTATTTTACTTAAAAGATTATTATGAAATTAAATATACATTTATCATAGTCGTACCACATAGTACAGTTTAGAACGATCCAGCAATTGTGCTTCTTGGTACTTACCCAAAGGAATCAAAAACATATGTCCAGGCAATAACTACATATGGATCTTTTAAGTAGTTTTATCCATTGTTGCCAAAATTTGGTATCAACCAAGTAGGTAAACTGGTACATCCAAACAGTAGAATATTATTCAGTGCAAAAATACATGAGTTATCAAGCCATGAAATATTATAGAGGAAACCTAGATATAATGAAGGGGAGTAGACTATGTTACCTCTTTGGCATAAGAAGTATTTGAGGGTGATTGCTTTATCAACAGACATAGGAAAATCTCTGAATACTGAGTAGAAGTTGTGCTTTTGTAAGAGATATTTACATTTAAATGGAAACCTCTGTTTGTAATGATGTCTCCCTTTCTGTACCAAGAAAAGGAAGATGATCAATTCTCTAGAACTTATCAAAGATAGGATTTAAATCTATATAACAACCATACCTTTGTTTACTGCACTTTTCCTGAAAACCTGGCTCTTCCCCTCCCAAAGTCTTATTTTGTCTTTGAGATGTATTTAAAATGATGAATTGGTCCATCTAAGAAATTATTCAGTTTTCCTGGGAATCACCGATGTATACAGGAGTTATACATGTTATAAACATCTGTATTCTTTTTTCCAGTTAATCTTTTATTATATGGAGTTTCTCAATGAAAAACTTAGAAGGGTAGAGGGGAAATTATTTTTCCTCACCTTCAGTATACTAATAAATGAAAGAAGACAATTTGAAAAGACTGCATAGCTTATGATCCCCATTATAAAACATTTTGGAAAAGGCAAAACTATGAAAACAGTATGAAATTAGTGGTTGCCACCAGCATTAGCTGGTGGAGGGAAGAATGAATCAGTGGAGCACAGAGGAGTTTTAGCAGTGAGTGTAATCTGCATGATAGTATAATGGTGGGTACACATCACGTATGCTGTGTTTAGTCACTCAGTCATGTCCAACTGCTTTGTCTAAACTAGAGAAAACACTAAAAGAATGAATTGTAATATAAACTATGGACTTTGGGTGATAATGATATACCAGGTAGGTTCATCAGTTATAACAAATGTATTGCTCTGGAGGAAGATGTTGATAATGTAGGAGGTTATGCATGCCTGGGATAGGAGAAATCTCTGTACCATCTGTTCAATTTTTCTGTGAATAAAAGCTATTCTAAAAAAGTTAAAAATCTAGTAAAATTTTCTTGAAGTTTCATATAAAATTCATGTGTGCATGCTTTAATTTTTTCCAAACCAGTAGAATTATACTTATGATTTAATGTCCCCATTGTTATATCTATTGTAAACATGGTACTAAAAGGAGATTTTTGAAAAATAATTTTGGATCAAGATGTTAATTTTTAATTATTTGAATATGAATTTCATTCTTTACCATAGATCAGGACATGACAGATAGTCAGTATCACATTTATAAATTTTGAACAAAGTGATTCATTAACAAGGATATCCTAGATTTTCACATGTACTTTAATTATAAATATGGTATACATCTAGGGTAAATCAATGTTTTAAGACAGCCACAGAAAAACTGGTTATCATTGGCAATTCAGAGATTTTGTCAGTAGGGAATAATGGTTATTTGATTATATGTAAAGCATAAATAATTGCAATGACTAAATAAATGATCTGCAAGAAATCAAGTTCATTAAATGAATAATAAGGTCTTAAAATGATCTTAATAATTAGAATTAATATTATATATGCTCCATTTGGAAAGAATAGTAAAGTTATATAGAGCAATATGGGGTTTATAATTACCTATGTTTTACCTCTTTGAAAACCAGTGGGATTTGATTACAGAACTTCCACAGAATTGGGGAAACAGACTCTTGGAGGGCACAAACAAAACCTTGTGTGCATCAGAACCCAGGAGAAAGGAGCAGTGACTTAGAACCCAGCAGTGCAGCAGAACCCAGAATAGACTGAGCCAGACTTACCTGTGAGTGTCCAGAAGTCTCCAGTAGAGGCATGGGTCGACAGTGACCTGCTGAAGGGATCAGGGGTATGGAAAACAACTCTCCTGGGAGATGCAGAGTGCTGGCATAAGTCCTTTTGAAGGAGGTCACCATAACTGCCATTACACCTGCTATAGGGATAGGGAGGGAGGCAACAGGGAGGAAACACAGCCTCACCTATCAACAGAAAATTGGATTAAAGGTTTACTGACCATGGCCCCACCCATCAGACCCAGATTTCACCACAGCCAGTCCCTTCCATCAGGAAGCTTCCACAAGCCTCTTATCCATATGAGGGCAGACAGAATGAAAACCACAATTAGAAAAAAAACTGACCAAACTGATCACATGGATCACAGCCCTGTCTAACTCAATGAAACTATGAGCCATGCATGCTGTGTATGGCCACCCAAACCGGATGTGTCATGGTGGAGAGTTCTGACAAAATGTGGTCCACTGGAGAAGGGAATGGCACCCACTTCAGTATTCTTGCCTTGAGAACCCCAAGAATAGTATGAAAAGGCAAAAATATATGTTTTACCTCTAAGTTATTTTTAAGCTTCCTATATTAGCTTTTTGTAGCATTCCTCTCTTTTTTCTTATCTAGTTTACATTGCATACCTATGTTTGAGTATATATATATTTTCATGTGGGGTGGTTTATTGTCTCTTAAGAGGTCTTGAAAGAGAGTGTGGAAAAGTGCAAATCTTCACCTCACTTCCTCTGTTGACTGCAATAATTAATGAAAGGGCTCTTGACCTTGGTTCCTCAGCTCTAAAACAAAAGACTTGAGTTATATAATTTCTGAAGTAATTTCTACCTGCACAGTTCTGTGACTTCATGGATTTTTATTTGATTCTTTAACTAGTGAGGGAGTCACTGAGAAGGCCTTGAAGAAAGCATTTTTTTCCTCTCTTAAATCTAAACTACTTTCGTTGTTTTTATTCTAGTTATCTCAAACACTAGTTGATACAAATTGATTTTTAGAAACATTTCTCTCTTTTTATCCATTTTAAGTTCTACTATGTGTCTAAGAATCTTAACAACATGTATTTGTTACCACCTAAACAAAACACCAGAGAAATGTCTACCATATTTTGAATGTTGTATGTCTTCCAAGCACTGTGTATGGCTCACGTAAACTTTATGTAATAATGTTTCAATCACCCTGAAAGAGTGCTATTTATTTGCACTTTAAAAATTAAGAAAACAAGATTGAAAAAGAGGTTAAAATCTTGCTCAGAGCCAAATTGAAGGACCCTGTTTAAACTTCTGTCTGCCTAATTCAAAGGTTCATTCTACTGCAGCACACTGAATTTGAATCACTATTAGAAAATTCCCTGTAGTTCAAACAGTAAAGAATCTGCCTGCAATGCAGGAGACCAGGGTTCAATCTAGGAGACCAGGGTTCAATCCCTGGGTCAGGAAGATCTTCTGGAGAAGGGAATGGCAATCCACTACAGTATTCTTGCCTGGAGAATTCCATGAATGGAGAAGCCTGGTGGGCTACATACAGTTCATGGGGTCGTAAAGAGTCGGACACGACTGAGCAACTAACAAACATTAAAAACTTAATGCATAAATAATCCCACATCAGATCAGATCAGTCACTCAGTTGTGTCTGACTCCTTGCGACCCCATGAATTGCAGCATGCCAGGCCTCCCTGTCCCTCACCAACTCCCGGAGTTCACTCAGACTCACGTCCATTGAGTCATCACCAGATGGTCAACACTGAAATCAGATTGATTATATTCTTTGCAGCCAAAGATGGAGAAGCTCTATACAGTCAGCAAAAATAAGACCAGGAGCTGACTGTGGCTCAGACCATGAACTCCTTATTGCCAAATTCAGACTTAAATTGAAGAAAGTAGGGAAAACCACTACACCATTCAGGTATGACCTAAATCAAATCCCTTATGATTATACAGTGGAAGAGAGAAATAGATTTAAGGACCTAGATCTGATAGATAGAGTGCCTGATGAACTATGGAATGAGGTTCATGACATTGTACAAGAGATAGGGATCAAGACCATTCCCATAGAAAAGAAATGCAAAAAAGCAAAATGGCTGTCTGGGGAGGCCTTACAAATAGCTGGGAAAAGAAGAGAAGCGAAAAGCAAAGGAGAAAAGGAAAGATATAAATAATCCCAACGCATGGCCAAATAAAGGATTTTGAGTCAAATCATGTGCTTTTTATTGAGAAGGCGATGGCACCCCACTCCAGTTCTCTTGCCTGGAAAATCCCATGGACGGAGCAGCCTGGTGGGCTGCAGTCCATGGGGTTGCGAAGAGTTGGACACGACTGAGCGACTTCACTTTCACTTTTCACTTTCATGCATTGGAGAAGGAAATGGCAACCCACTCCAGTGTTCTTGCTTGGAGAATCCAAAGGATGGGGGAGCCTGGTGGGCTGCCGTCTTTGGGGTCGCACAGAGTCGCACACGACTAAAGAGACTTAGCAGCAGCAGCATAGCCAGTTTATTTTAATTTGGGGAGTCACAGGCTAATTGTAAATGTCTTCTTTGAAGCTAAATGGAGTTATAATCTCGTTGAGAACAAGAATCAGGGTGATTATTTTCAATCTCAGCACTGAGCCTATTAATTTTCAAACAGAACCTCTGACTAAATTCTAGTTTAATCATACTGAATTAAAGAATATGCTAACTCCTTTTGGTTCTTAGTTATATGTTTTCTAAGAAAATTTTAAAAGAATATTCCTGACTAACGAAGATAATTATTACAACAGATTGTCACTAAAAGAAATTTGGTTTGAGTTTATGGGGTATAACACTTAACATTACTTGTCTAATTAAAGAGCAACGTTTTAGACCCACTAGATGGGGATTTTCACGTATTCATGATGTCATGGACAAAGTGATATTAAAGCTATTTTCTAGATCTAAGCTTATATGCTTTTAAACAAATCTTGAAGCATCAATGGCAATCTCTCAACAAATACATGAAAATACATATGTTTTGCTGAATTTTTTGTAGCAAATTGGTATGAAGAAAATGAAAAGATAATTTCTAATATCTCTGGAAACTCTTACACTGAATGACTCAAAGACTTTGATTTTAAATTTATGATTATAAGCCATGTGCCAAGAAGGAAGTCATAGTTACCATTTAGCATTGGAGTATTGTGAAAATTATTTGTCTATAAGGGTGATTTTTTTTTTAAGATCTGTTTTAGCAAATGGAAACACATTCAAAATGCATAAATAAAGCATTTCCACCTAAGTGAGTAGTAATATTAAAAAAAAAATTTCACAAAACTCATAAAATTGATGTCAAATCAAGAAAATGGCCCATTCAGTAAGGTAAATGAAATACTGTGTGAAAAAATAATTTAATTAAAATGGTGCATGCTCAGTCACTTCAGTCATTTCCTACTCTTTTGTGACCCCAGGGACTGTAGCCTGCCAGCCTCCTCTGTCCATGGGATTCTCCAGGCAAGAGCACTGGAATGGGTTGCCATGCCCTCCTCCAGGGGATTTTCCCCACCCAGGCATTGAACCTGCATCTCCTGTGTCTCCTGCATTGCAGGCATTCTTTACTCAGTGAACCACCTAGAAAGCAAATAAAATGGTATAATTAGTTAATTCACATATCATTTTTCTTACAATTTATTTTAAATTAATTATTACTCTCTTTAAGTGGCAACTTCTGCATTTATAACCAAAAATAAACTTGAAGGAAAAAAAAATCAAGTAGATATTGATAATGTTTTTGGTTTACAATTACAAAGGAAGGTTATTTGTTGAAATAAGAAGGGAAAATATGTCTGTTGTTCATCCCTTTATTTTTTAAATTCCTTAACAAATATTTGAGCATTTGCTATTTTTCAAGTCTCTTTATACTCCCTGAAGAAACATTGTGTTATGAGCTTTAGTGACAAACACCCAGACAAGGGAACCATGTTTCCAACAAATGTTAAAAAAAATTTTGTTACAGCTGTAGAGGTTAGGAGAAAGTTTTGCTTTCTTCACCGAGATTGAAAAGAAGGTCACTAACAGGAATGTGGTTTTCATGGTTTATCATGAACTTTGGGGCTTCCCAGGTGGCTCAGTGAAGAATTTGCCTGAAATGCAGGAGATGCAGGAGACGTGGGTTTGATCCCTGGGTCAGAAGATCCTCTGGAGGAAGGCATGGCAACCCACTCCAGTATTCTTTCCTGGAGAATCCCATGGACAGAGTAGCATGGTGGGTTACAGTCCACAGGGTCTCAAAGAGTCAGACACAACTGAAGCAACTGAGCATGCACATGAACTTTGAGTTGCATAAAGTAGAAAGGAATGGACTGATATCTGTAGACGGGTGGTAAGATCCATGCTTTCAGTTTCCAGTGTGTTGAATGACTATAGAAAATTGGGGTATTGAGGAAAAAACTGGAACACGGAAATGAGTTAGTCAGAGAGCACAATGTATAGGACTGAAATTATGAGAGCAGAGTAAAGTTACTGCAGAGAAAAAATGTGGGCTGTGAGCAAGTGGGTAGTTGAAGTGAGGGTAGAGACAACATCATTGAAGGAGAAATGGGAAAGAAAGTAAGAAGTCACTCTGTAACATCTGCTTCATAGATTTTGAAATCATCAATATTTCTATAGACCTCTTCATTACACTTAAATGTCAAATGCTGAAAATCCTATATCTTCTTCCTAATTTTGATTGTATCTATTATTCATGTAGATCACTGACTCAGTGGATTTGAGCCAACTCCAGGAGACATGGAGGACCAGGGGAGTCTGATGTTCTGCAATCCATGGGGTTGCAAAAAGTCAAACATGACTTTGTGATTAAACAATTCATGTACAATTCATGTACATTATATAAAATTTTGAATTATAATGCTGCATACATATTTCCTTTAAGGTAACTTCAAAATAATGTCTCATACAAGCTATTGTGCATCAAATTGACTCTAGAATGACAAATGTTTTCATCTCTTTTAAATTCATACTTATATAATTAATATCATAGTACTATAAAGCAATGATGCCCAGTAGAAATATAATGTGAAACACATATATAACTTAAATTTTTTGATTAGCCACATTTAATGATGTAAAATAAAATAGGTAATATATAATATACAATAAAATAATAATATATTTAACTCAATAGAGCCAGAATATTATCCCTTCTGTATGCAATCAATATAAAAATCACTAGTGATAGTTTACATTCTTCTTTGATTATTTGCGTGCTTCTTGTATATCATATATTTTATATACAACCAGCATATCATAACTTAGGCCAACACCCTTTCAAGTGTTTAATCTCCAAATGTGATAGTCGGCTATGGTAGTAAACAGAAACAGGTACAAATATCATGTTTGATATTATTTTAAGTATAAATATAAATGATGAGTCATTATATAAGTTTTCTTTGTTTCATTTGTATGTTCTAACTAATGTGGAAACATTTTATTTATCCACGAAAAGGAAAGAGAGAAAGAAAAAAGAAGGAAAAAATGACATCCTGTATGCATACTGCATCCAGGTGAATTAATCAAATAAGTTTATTTAAACCTTGATTGCCTCCATTTTTACCAGACCTTATTTACATCAATAATCTATTCCATTTGAGCTAGTTTTATTTACTCTATCCTTTTCTAATCCATAGCTACAGAATAAAAATGGCTTTGCTTCTCTGCATCTTTTCATTCATAGCATTAGCTTTTTTTTTTGATTCTGTGAAATCAAATTAGAAATACTAGAATTTAAAATAGAAAATACTATGAAGATTGTATGTCAGTACAAAATAATGAAGTCAGCTATATGTGTTCCAATTTAGTAGTTGAATGCAGATTTTTCTACTTAAAAGCCACCCCTTGATTTTAAATCATTGAATGTTAATTTGGTAAGATTATTTTGGGACACATTGGCTTTATACATTTTAATTTGGTTGTGAATTGAATAAATGGTCATTCAGCTTTTGCCTCAGTGTTTTAACATGATAATCCTATAATTGATGAAATTATAAATGGTGAAAGCAAACTTCAGCCTCCTGAGAAATCTGTATACAGGTCAAGAAGCAACAGTTAGAACTGGACAAGGAAAAACAGACTGGATCTAAATCAGGAAAGGAGTATGTCAAAGCTGTATATTGTCACCCTGCTTATTTAACTTACATGCAGAGTATAGCATGCAAAATGCTGGGCTGGATGAAGCACAAGCTGGAATCAAGATTGCCAGGAAAAACGTCAATAACCTCTCTTACGTAGATGAAAGATATTCAGATACGTAGATGACACCACCCTTATGGCAGAAAGTGAAGAGGAACTAAAGAGTCTCTTGATAAAAGTTAAAGAGGAGAGTGAAAAAGTTGGCTTAAAACTCAACATGCAGAAAACTAAGATCACGGCATTCAGTCCCATCACCTCATGGCAAATAGATGGGGAAACAATGGAAATAGTGAAAGACTTTATTTTGGGGGGCTCCAAAAATCACTGCAGATGGTGACTGCAGCCATGAAACTGAAAGATGCTTGCTCCTTGGAAGAAAAGCTATGACCAACCTAGACAGCATATTAAAAAGCTGAGACATTACTTTGCCAACAAAGGTCCATCTAGTCAAAGCTATGGTTTTTCCAGTAGTCATGTATGGATGTGAAAGGACTATAAAGAAAGCTGAGGCAAACAATTGATGCTTTTGAACTGTGGTGTTGGAGAAGACTCTTGAGAGTCCCTTGGACTGCAAGGAAATCCAACCAGTCAATTCTAAAGGAAATCAGTCCTGAATATTCATTGGAAGGAATGATGCTGAAGCTGAAACTCCAATACTTTGGCTACCTCATGTGAAGAGTGGACTCATTGGAGAAGACCCTGATGCTGGGAAAGATTGAAGGTAGGAAGAGAAGAGGACCACAGAGGATAAAATGGTTGGGTGGCATCACTGACTGGATGGATATGATTTTAAGCAAGCTCTGGGAGTTGGTGATGGACAGGTAAGCCTTGCGTGCTGCAGTCCATGGAGTCGTAAAGAGTTGGACACAACTGAGTGACTGAACTGAACCTTCAGCTCAGTCATGCTCTGTTATTTAAAGCATGTATGATAATACATTTCTCCAGTATACTTATTTCCAGTGTCCTAGATCCTTTTTTGAGACATTATTCATGAAAAAGCCTCTGTAAGGTTGATTGCTATCTCTATTATTTGAATATTTTCCAAATGTTTTCTTCTTAAGCCCATCAAATTGTTCCATTCCATTGTTTAGATGTTAGGTATCTTTAGAGAGGCATCCTAGATTTTTCAGTTTAGATGGTGTTATTTACTAAAGGCTTTGTATCACTTCACTGTTCTCCTGAGTAATCTAAATATGAGTACTGCTGACAACTTAGAGTCCTGGCATCTTCCTCATGTCTGGCTTCTGTGCAGTGGTTCCACAGTTACTCACATTACAGCTTCCCTCCTTGTTATTCACCACTGCTTCCAAGGAAGGTGAATTGACTTCTGCAAGGTCGAAGAAGAATGAATTCACATTGATGTAAGAGGCATGTGCTACATGAAGACAAAGACTGCTACAGCTTTAGATAAAGTCCTCTTAAAATATGTATATATGAAAGGTTTACAGCACATGAATATTAGGTAGCTTTTCAGGCATTTAATATTAAGAAGTGATGTGTCAACCAAGTCTGAAGATACAAATAGACAGAACACATGTTCTGTGGGCTTCTCTGCCTGTGACATGGTATTTATTTCACACTTTTTCCTTTACATTCTTTCATCAGTATCTTAAAAATTTACGACCCAGAGGGATGGAATGGGGAGGGAGGAGGGAGGAGGGTTCAGGATGGGGAACACATGTATACCTGTGGCAGATTCATTTTGATATTTGGCAAAACTAATACAATTATGTAAAGTTTAAAAATAAAATTTAAAAAAAAACTGTAAAAAAAAAAAATCTTTACATTTAAATGCTGCCTTTAAAATTTTTTTACCATGTACCACTTCTATTTCTCCAGCTAAAAATGGGCAGCTGCTCAACTGTTTACTAGATCTCTGATACTTTTCCAGACTTTTTTTTTTTTTCAACATTCCTGAATGTTCCACATGAGAGAAAGGAAATGAATGAACTTAGAAATAAAACTAAGAAAACTACTCACATATGGTCCTTCATCTTAATTCTCTGTGTAAATGTTTTAGCTTCTTTCAGTTCAGTTAAATTCAGTTAAGTTGCTCAGTTGTGTCCGACTCTTTGTGACCCAATGGACTGCCTCACCCCAGGCCTCCCTGTTCATCACCAACTCCTGGAGTCTACTCAAACACATGTCCATTGAGTCAGTGATACCATCCAACCATCTCATCCTCTATCATCCCCTTCTCCTCCTGCCTTCAATCTTTCCCAGCATCAGGATCTTTTCAAATGAGTCAGTTCTTCACTTCAGGTGGCCAAAATATTGGAGTTTCAGTGTCAGCAATGTCTTTCCAAGAAATATTCAGGACTGATTTCTTTTAGGATTGACTGATTGGATCTCCTTGCAGTCCAAGGGACTCTCAAGAGTCTTTTTCAACACCACAGTTCAAAAGCATCAATTCTTTGCTGTTCAGCTTCTTTATAGTCTAACTCTCACATCCATAAATGACTACTAGAAAAACCATAGCTTTGACTAGACAGACTTTTGTTGGCTAAGTAAGTCTCTGCTTTTTAATACGCTCTCTAGGTTAGTCATAACTTTAGTAGTTTCTTTTAAGACTTTGTACAAAGTAGAAGACTTTGAATAGCCTAGGCTCTTAGTAAATACTTCACATAAATTGGTGTGAAATAGCATTGAACCTCAGGATCCCTAGCCATTCTGGTATTGTTCAGTGAAGTTAACAGGGCCAAGTTTATATCTAGGACTTGCATTGGGAAATTATCAAGTAGATTGTTTGCCTTTGTTTCCTTCCTGTGTTAGATTCATATGGTCTCTCTTCTAAATCTTGGTACAGTTTTTCTCTTGACCTTTGGTTTCCTGGTACAACCTTGAAATTCGATACTTCTTTCAAACAAAATTAAAATAAATGTATACAAACGTCACAATTTCTTGTTCCTAACTATTAGAAACAGTGTATCTGTGTGGACTAATTTGCACCAAAGGTGGAGGTTCTGAAGGTTGAATTAACATTTAAAATTTGCTTTTAATTGATATTAGTTAGATTAATCAAATTTCTGAGAGTACAATTTTAGCAAAAAATATTTGTCATTGTTGACTTTATATCTGATACATTCAAAACTCTCAGATTGTACCAGACACCCTTATTCTCAATATCTGATATAGTTATAGCATCCATGTACCTTTGAAAACGCAGTTAAATAATAAGAAAACCCTGAAATTTTATAACATTAGGTAAAATAAAGTAACCTGTTATTTCTTCAAATATAGTATACATTAGAAGCTAAATTTATAAACTCACCAGATTCAAAAAATGGTTTTTTTTTTAATGTCAATTCAACTCAATAAAACAGAAACAATTTAAAAAACCTATGAAGACATGTCATGGGATTTAATAGACCTATAAGTAAAGTAATGACCCCAAACAGTATTTTTTTTCTTGTATATAATAAAATTATTGTCTTAAACCATGGGTAGAAGCATAGCCATCTAAGGCTCAAAATTAACTTGCATATTAGTTATGATTTTATTATGCTAAATTTGAGTGCTGTTGGACTAGCTACTCCAGAGTTTTCTGGACTCCTATCATTCATAACAAAAATATCACACCTTTAATCCACTTGGACATTGAAGATTTGGGGTAGGTACTAAAGTTAGAAAGGATTTACTTTCTTAGTAAAACTGAACAGGTTTAGGGAGGCAACCCTTCTGTCTTCAGCATCAACTCTAGCTACAGTGAAGCCACTAAGCAATCAAACATTCATGTTTAAACTACTTAATCTCAAAATACAGTATGAAATGATATTCATGTGGATGGCATCATAATGCTGCATAGGTCTTGATACTCCTAAAATAGTTATAATGACTTGACCTCACTCAACCACCTATAGTCTGAGTTGATTTGCTAACTCTGACCACCTAGTAACATATTGTCAATGACAAACATAAATGGACACTACTTACTGTAATAGGAAAGAGGGTCCAGCATGAATTGAACTCTGAACTGTGAGACAAAAGGCTGGAAACTTTTAAGACTGTTCTCTGCTAAGGGAGAGGCACTATAACCTGGCTACCAGCTTTTGTTCACTGGTGCTTAGCCAGAGGAAAAACAAACTTCTCCTAGCTTTATGACAAAAGGTAATTGAAGCAAGGTGCCCATATCCTTCCCTAAGGACTGAGAGATTCTAAGAGTCATCTCCTTGAATGTTTGCTTAGGTTACACAGAGCCACTTCTCTAGGTCCCTGAGGAAACAGTTTTGAGTAAAAGATTTACATCTGAAAAGACAGAGAAAGGATTTAATATTTCAAGATTTCTAAAGTAATGGCTCCAAGAGGGAATTCAGAGATTGATCTGGTTATCACCAAGTTTTAGCTGGAACAAACAGCAAATTTTCCAGGCAGCACTGAGCTTTTTCAGGCAGGCATGGAGAGGAGGGATGGAGGAACCTGGGATCATCCTTGAGTCAAGGCTTTAAGCTGCTGGAAACTGCTCAACTCTGGTTAGGGCTCTATTTACAAAGGTTTGAACATAACCACTATCTGCTGGGAGTTGTGCAGTTGTCAATATTTCAAGTATTTATTATGTATTTTTCCTATCATAACTTTGTAATTGATTGGTATATCTCAATTTTAATTATGGATTATAGCTACAAAACACAAAGTGACAGTGGTAATGGGTTCAATATAAGATAATAAATTTGTTAATACATACACCAGACCAGGCTTCCCTGGCGGCTCAGTGGTTAAGAATCCACCTGCAATGCAGGAGACTTGCAGGAGGCATGAGTTCAATCCTTGGGTCTGGAAGATTCCCTGGAGAAGGAAATAGCAACCCACTCCAGTATTCTTGCTTGGGAAATCCCATGGACAGTGAAGCTTGGCAGACTACAGTTCATGGGGTTGCAAAGAGTCGGACATGACTATGTGACTAAACAACCACCACCAATATTTTTTCCTGGTGTATTTGTTTGATTAAATAGTGCAATGATCAAATCATCATTTTTAGCTAAAATTGCAGATCAGTTTATATATTTTTATCCTGCCAATGTGTATTTGTGTGTCCTTAGGAAAGCAGATTCATTATAGCGTAGGGACCAATCATTGACAGGAATAGTGCAGGATTCTAACCAAAACTCCTAATTAAGTCATTGTGTGAACTGAGGAAATATTGTTCGTGTTTATGCCTCTGCTATTAGACCCAATAGATGAAAGATTAGATTAAATGATTTCTAGAATATACTTGTAGCCTCAAAACTCAGTGAATCTATGAGTCTAATTTAATGGGTTTATCAATCCTCTTTATAAGCCATATGTATACTAAAAGTTGTGTGAAAGACCAGACGAGGCACTGTTTTCCCAAACTTTCAGAAGTAAAGCATTATGACTTTATGGACAGTGCCTTCTGTGGTAATTTCTCACTTAAGAATAATTGAGGTCAGCTACAGGGTAACCTGAATTCCTTCAATTATTTGGAGCATTCCATTCTGCACTACCCATACATGACATAATTTATTTTCAAGTCAGGTATTACTCAGTTCTTTATTTAGTCATTTTTATTCCACAACTTTTAAAAAATTTGTGATTTGTTCTACAATATTTTATTGAATAAAGACATAGAAACACTTCAACACTAATGATAGTCCATATTTTTCACAACTATATATACTCAGGAACACAAAAATTAATATCTGGGACATAAAATATGGATAATTGCCCAATTAAATCCACTTTGGGCTTGTCATTTTTTTTTTTCAGTTAACCAAATAAGAAAGTTATTTTACTGATTTCATTTTCAGTATTTCCCTCATTTGTCAGGGCTTAATATATATATATATATATGTATATATGTATATACTATTTTTTAGTAGCATGCATTATTTTGGATTTAAAAAGCCATACATGTTCATTGAAGAGCATTAGGAAAATATGGCAAACATAAAACAAGGATATTTCCAGTAAAATATTAATAAAAAGACATAGCATATCATTAACCATTAACCATCATTAAATCTTTATAATGTGTCCATTTCCAGTATAATATTTTCAACTCAAGAGACACAATCTGCAGAACATTTATATATTATCAGCTAAAGAATGAGAACTAGAATCATTTTAGCGAGACAGATCCAAATAGCAGGCCCTCAAAGGCACATATCTGATATGTCAATCCATTCTGTATATGTGTGCCCAGATTTTAACACAGCTGTAAAATATTTTTTTACTTACATGAATTTCTCAGTGTCTAGTTTCCAATTTCTAAACATCCACATTTAAGCCCATCAAGTTGTAATACTCTCTCACATATTTCCTTCAACTTGGCCCTGTCTGTATGTGTTGGGTATTGTTTATAAACTACCATTCAGCTTTATTTGAATCACCACTGCTTCCTTCCTTATAAAACAAGCCTTCTTATATATGATTCTCAGAACTGGACTATGGACAAGAGATTTAATAAATATATTTTTCTAAGGGTCTAATGATGAAGCTCTGTTTTCTATAGAGGAAAATGAGGTTGTGAAACAAATGAAAACAGCAAAGAACTTTTTATTCCCTGGGACAAGGTGTAATTTCACCAGAAATTGAGTTCAAGGAGCTTTAGAAAATCACGTAAAATGAAAAATAACAGTTCCATTGGCATATCTTCTTAACAAAGGTTTGGACAAGGAGGTGGGTTTGTGATGCTGCCAATTTCATTTAGACAGATTTAAAATAATCAAAACCGTGCATATATCATATTTTGTAATTACATTTTTATATACTTTCATTTTTTTTCTTTTTTAATCTTGGTGTTTTCTGAAGATCTGAATGTGCCTTTGGAGGAAAAGGCACACTCAGATACATGTTATAATATGTCTAATACATGTTAAGAGATAAAATACCAAAAAAAAAAAACCCTCAGAAGACACTCAAAATAATAAAGAAGGACATGGTTTGGACTGTATATTTCTTTTGGAATTATTACTGTAGTTCACAGTATTTTAATACTAAAGACAATATAAAAAACATTAAACTTTTAATTTGTTATTTTTTTTTCTGAGAGGTATCTGTGTTCTCTTATAATATTTGATGCAAAATTATAATATTGATTATGTTGTATAACATAACTATGTTTCCAATAACTTTGTTAGGTTGAGAGTATAAAAATTAATAACCTTGCTAAAATGGAGTCAGAAGGCCAGAAGGGGGAGCTCTCATTCAAGTACCACTTGACCTCCATACAGATCTCAACAAGAAGAGACACACATTGCATCTTTAGTAGGAAGTGACATTATTACCACCAGTAGAAGGAAGAAATAATTTTTTTCCCCCTGGCAACAGCTCAGCCAATCATAGACTGTCACAACTCAGCCAATGAAAAGCTACTGTGTTCTGAACTCCTAGTTTTCTTCAATGGGCTTTTTGTTACAAACAGCCCCTCTCAACATCTGCTCCTCTATAAAAAAGTCACCTTTGTTTCACTGGATTGCACATGTTTTGCCATAGTGCCCCAAATTATAATTCTCTGCTCTCTAGTAAACCTATTTTGCTAATAAATTCAGTGATTGTTTCATTTTTTAAGGTTAACAGGAGCTTGAGTGTGGACCTCATTTACTTAAAAATAATATATAAACTATGACTATCATGAAATAGTGTATGCTAAGTCACTCCACTTCTATCCAACTCTTTGTGATCCTATGCACTATAGCCCACCAGGCTCCACAGTCCATGGAATCTCCAGGCAAGAATACTGGAGTGGGTTGCCATGCCCTTCTCCAGGGGATCTTCCCATCCCAGGAATCGAACCCATGTCTCTTCCATCTCCTGCATTGGCAGGCAGGTTCTTTACCATTAGCACCACCTGGAAAGGCCCTCATGAAATAGAGCCATAAATCAAATAGTTCTCTTTTGGTTGCAGCCACTGAGGTGATGGAACACCAATGGAATGAGAAATCAATATTGAATAATGAACGGGTGTGGGTTCTGCGACTTACTAATCTTTCTCACCTATTGAACAATAATACTTACATCATATGATATCTGTATCACAGTGTTATAAAATTTTAAATTGTGTGTTTTAAAGCCAGTGCAAATTTCATGACACTTAGCAAACATTCAATAAAAAATGAGAGAGTTTTCTGAATGACAAGTGTTCTGGAAACTTTTTCAAAAACTAAGAAACAGCAGTTTTAAGGACACAGAATAGATACAGAGAAAACATTCATAGAAAACTGACAGCAGTGGCAAATATTTGGCAGTGTTTTAAAGGGAATCAGATCCCTACTAATTCAATACAATTAAGACAGACAACTATGAATACTGAAACATTTGATAGGGTCTCTATTTAAATAATGGAGAAGGCAATGGCACCCCACTCCAGTACTCTTGCCTGGAAAATCCATGGACAAAGGAGACTGGTGGGCTGCAGTCCATGGGGTCGCTAAGAGTCGGACACGACTGAGCGACTTCACTTTCACTTTTCTCTTTCATGCATTGGAGGAGGAAATGGCACTCCAGTGTTCTTGCCTGGAGAATCCCAGGGATGGTGGAGCCTGGTGGGCTGCCGTCTATGGGGTCACACAGAGTCACACGACTGAAGCGACTTAGCATTTAAATAATGGTTTTATGATATTATAGAGAAAAAAGACAAAGTATCTTTGCTATTGATATTAAGTTCCTAAAAGAAGGATATGCCCATCCTGAGTCAGGTCTTTGTGGGAAATCAGCATTAAATGAATGAGTAGATGGAGATTATATTAAACCTAGAAGACAAATGAGGTCAGGCAGATGCTTGTGGCTAATCAAATCACCATTCCCCTACTGACACAGAAATGCTTTTTAATGATTCCACATTAGATTTTCTCTCTACTTATAGATTTGTATAAAAGTTAGTGTGATTGAGTAACCCTTAGCTATTTAAATGTCTTCATAAACTTCCTTAAAGATTTTTCAGAAGTTGTACAGAATAATTATCTAGACATAATGGACGGAATGTTAGTAAGAATTTGCAATTAATATTCTGAAATTCCATTTTAGAGCAGATAATAATTCATTCTTTTTGCTTGTTAGTTTTGGCAGCTATTTCAAAACTCATCCTTTTCTGTATGGGCCAACTGTTAACTGTACATACTCTGTTAATGATTGTATTAAAAGAATTATGGAATGTGACCAAAGTTAGAGAAACTACTATAATCACAAACAAAATTATATACAGAAAAAAACAAGAAAGTGTCTTGGGCTAACACCGGTCAGGGACCCCTCATGATGACCACATATGTTTATAGAAAGATGAAAAAGAAAACAAACAAAAAAAAAGCTGAAGCTGCTTGGCCCTAAAGATCCCTATCTGGCTCAATTAGCATCATTAGTCTGAGGTTTCTATATTCCTAAACTAAATTATCATTTTAATCATTGCATTTTTTATGCAAAAAAAATTAAGCAAAGTTTACTTTTCCTTTTTTAATTAATGACTGGTTATGTAAACAAGGCTCAATTTGCTAACTGTGTTCCAGCCAATAACTATTTATCTCTTGTTTTATTGTTTATATTTTAAATTGTATTTTTACTTAGTCTTTCTACCTTTCACATCTAACAACTTATTTTATTCTTTGAAGTATATAATAGAAAAAAATCATCACACTAAAGTTATGATGCATTTGACAATGCAAAGTTTGCACCAAATGCAGTTGAGCAGGTAAGAAGGATTTTATTCAATGCTATTGAAATAGGAGAGAGAGAAAGTCTGAACTTAACTCCATTTAAATGAAAGGTTGGGAGAAATTTTAAGAGTTGGGCTTAGGGAGATCAGAAGAATCACAAGATCAAAAATCTTTGTTTGCTACTTAACTTGGCCAAAAGAAGAAATGAACTTCCTCTTCGTGATGGGAGGCAGTTTTACAATTTGCAATGAGCTGTCCTAGGAAGTTAGGAGTTAGGTTCCTACCCTCCTATAGAGACTAGAAGATGGGGCACTATTTTCCTTGATGATTTTATTTCAAAAGTCTAGCTCTCATGACTTTGAGAAAGACAGTCCTGGGCTGTAAACTGAGAAGACACTTTTTAAAGGGTTTAGATTCAAAGGGTCAGAGAAAGAATTTATAATTACAAGTTTTCTAAATTAAATGCTCTATGAAAAAAGGGTGAGAGTCCCAGATTTGGGAAGAAAGATGTCTAAATTTCAGTCAGGCTGAGGGGAAAGTTAAGCTTGTGTTAATCAAAAAATTAATGGAAAATTGATCTAAGACAGAAATGGAAAATTTTATTTGAGCCAACCTGAAGATTATAACTTGAGAGATAGTCTTTCAGAAAACTCTGAGGACTATACTCATTAGAAGTTAAAGCACAGTTATACAAGTTTTTAAGACAAAGGATTATAAGTCAAATTACATAATATTGACAGTTTACACAATCCAGATCTATGCAACAATCCTGTATGTGACCCCTTACAGGATTAACAGAGAAGATTATCTCCTAAAGAGTTGTGACCCTTTAGAAGATTAAGAAGGAATGTTATCTCTGAAGACTATCTTGTTAATGAGGTTACACAACACACACTAAAGGGGAGAGAGGAGGTCCAAATGGGCAAAGAAAAATTTTATACTGAATTTTTTTTTGTCTTGCCACAAATAGGAATTTTATTTCCTCAGTAATCTTGGTCATATGTTTTCCCAACAGAGAGTACCTTCCTTAAGGGCAGTGAGAGACTGAATATACACAGGGGAAAAGGCCAGACCATTTATTAAAAATAGGACTCTGACTCATAACTTCTGCAGCAACAGATCAGGACTTGATGCTGGCAGCCTCCCTAAGTTTTGCCCACTTCTGAAATGGGAATCCAAATTCTTGTTCATGGAACCAAAGGATGAATTTCATAAATATGCAAACACAGTAGCAGGTAAGCAGAGTCCATTTTTGAGAGAGAGAGAGAGAGTGTAAAGATCTCAGCATAGACACTGAGAGGTGTGACGTGCCCAGTAAAGTAGGAATTATAGTGAAGGAGGAAACAGAATAAGCTCCATCTTGAAAGCAGGACTCCATCTTGGGCCAGACTATGGACTTTGAGCTATATGCCCAGTATCTGTGGAAACAACATATCAACTGGAAAACCAGAACTCCCAGAAGGAAGAGCCCCAGAGCTCCTACCCAGACACTCAGTCGTCTAAAAGAATACCCTAATTATCTGTCTAACCAAATAGAATCATAAATTCTATTATGCTTATTAGGATATGACCACAGGCCTATTGATAATTGTCCACTGTTAACTACCTAGGCTTAAGGCATATGAATTACGGGTTAACTTTGTATCTTTCTATTCTTTTTTCTAACTAGTTTCAGGGAATTTGGGGAGGTGGGTTTAGGCATATATACTTAGGATATATAAGGTTTTCACAAAAACTGGTCGGGGTCATTGGCTAAGAGAAGACTCTGCCTTGGGCCCGCTGATGTAATAAACTGCAATCCACTATATGCATTGTCCTTCTGAGTGAGTTTGTTTCCCAGAACACATGGCTACAACAAATCCACCACAGAGAGTTAGTTCCTATGTAAAGAAAGACTTTGATATTATCATGGTTTACTGAAGAAAAAAGTCAATAATATAGTTTAGTACTTAGCCTGAATCACTTTATTTTTTGTGACTTTAGACAATTTAACATTGTAGGATTCTCAATTCTAACCTCATCCTTGGAGTATTCATTCAATTTTGGAATTATTTGAATGTAAGTTAGACGATGTTTGTGACCACTGTTTTTCTTTTGTGAGGAAAGTGAAGTGTTTGGAAGGAGTCAATGTCCTAATGGACTTAATGCTAAAAAGATACAAATTAACCTTAAAGTACTGCTCAAAAAATTGGTTAATGATTCTTTGTTTCTATCTATAGAAACTGTACCCAAAGTAGTTTAAATTCTTGTACAGTAGCTGAGAAAAGGCTCCAGGGAAAAATGGTCAAGAAAGAGGAAAAGACCAAAAAACCCCTCAGGCAGGCCACTGTTATGCAACTGAACCTGCAAAGGAGCAAATAACATTCCTGGGCAACAACCAAAGCTGCCAGGTCGTCCTACTGCTAATGACCCGAAACCACGGAGTCAGCTGTGCAGTTTGGGTTTTTGGTTTTTGTTTTCCTTTCTCTAAGCTATATTTTATTTATTTTTTTTCTTTTGAATTCATTTTATTTTTTAATATAAAAATATTTATATTAATTGGAGGTTAATTACTTTACAATATTGTATTGGTTTTGCCATACATCAACATGCATCCGCCACAGGTATACACATGTTCCCCATCCTGAACCCCCCTCCTTCCTCCCTCCCTGTACCATCCCTCTGGGTTGTCCCAGTGCACCAGCCCCAAGCACCCAGTATCATGCATGGAACCCGCACTGATGATTTGTTTCATATATGATATTATACATATTTCAATGCCCTTCTCAAAAATCATCCCACCCCCTCACAGAGTCCAAAAGACTGTTTTATACATCTGTGTCTCTTTTGCTGCCTCGCTTACATGGTTATTGTTACCATTTTTCTAAATTCCATATATATGCATTAGTATACTGTATTGGTGTTTTTCTTTCTGGCTTACTTCACTGTGTATAATCAGCTACAGTTTCATCCACCTCATTAGAACTGATTCAAATGTATTCTTTTTAATGGCTGAGTAATACTCCATTGTGTATATGTACCACAGCTTTCTTATCCATGAATGGATAAGAAATGGATAAGATGAATCTGCTGATGGACATCTAGGTTGCTTCCATGTCCTGGCTATTATAAACAGTGCTGTGATGAACACTGGGGTACACGTGTCTCTTTATTTTAGTAGATACTGCTGCTGAATGGCACCCCACTCCAGTACTCTCACCTGGAAAATGCCATGGACGGAGGAGCCTGGTAGGCTGCAGTCCATGGGGTCACTAAGAGTCGGACACGACTGAGCGACTTCACTTTGACTTTTCACTTTCATGCATTGGAGGAGGAAATGGCAACCCACTCCAGTGTTCTTGCCTGGAGAATCCCAGGGACAGGGGAGCCTGGTGGGCTGCCCTCTGTGGGGTAGCATTTTCAAGACTATGCTATGCTAAGTTGCTTCAGTCATGCCCGACTCTGTGCGACCCCACAGACGGCAGCCCACCAGGCTCCGCCATCCCTGGGATTCTCCAGGCAAGAACACTGGAGTGGGTTGCCATTTCCTCCTCCAATGCATGAAAGTGAAAAGTCAAAGTGAAGTCACTCAGTCGTGTTTGACTCTTAGCATCCTCATGGACTGCAGCCTACCACACTCCTCCGTCCATGGGATTTTCCAGGCGAGAGTACTGGAGTGGGGTGCCATTACAACTACCGATTTCACAAAAGCAAACAGGTAAAATACATAGAGTTTTGTTTCCACATTTGTTCTCAGTCCTCTCTGGTCCTGACCCTCCATCTGGGAATACCACCAGATATAAGCCCTTGTGTTAGTTTCTTATTGAACTTTACAGGTTTTTTTTTTTTTTTTTTTTTTTAATATAATTTATTTACTATTGTAGCTGTGCTGAGTCTGGTTGTAGCTGCATGGGCTTTTCTCTAGTTGTGGCAAGGGGGGAGTACTCTCTAGTTGCAGTGCACAGACTTCTTATTGCAGTGGCTTCTCTTTTGGGAGTGTGTTGCTCTGGGGCCAGTGGGCTTTAGTAGTTGTGGCTCCCTGGCTGTAGAGCACAGGCTCAGTAGTTGTATTTGAGATGTGCTTAGTTGCTCCAAGGCATGTGAGATCTTCCTGGATCAGGGATCAAATCCATATTTCACGCATTGGCAGGCAGATTCTTTAACACTGAACCACCAGGGAAGCTCACCCAGGGTATTTTTTAAATGATGAAAAAATATATTAATGCTTTCACTTTTTTATGGAACATAGGATAGAATACTTTGTTGGACACCTTGCTTTTACACTTAGCAGTCTTTACCTAACTATATCTAAAAAGCCTCCATTTTGGGGGGCTCCAAAATCACTGCAGATTTCGATTGCAGCCATGAAATTAAAAGACTCTTACTTCTTGCAGGGAAAGTTACGACCAACCTAGATAGCATATTCAAAAGCAGAGACTACTTTGCCAACAAAGGTCCGTCTAGTCAAGGCTATGGTTTTTCCAGTGGTCATGTATGGATGTAAGAGTTGGACTGTGAAGAAAGCTGAGCACCAAAGAATTGATGCTTTTGAACTGTGGTGTTAGAGAAGACTCTTGAGAGCCCCTTGGACTGCAAGGAGATCCAACCAGTCCATTCTAAAGGACATCAGTCCTGGGTGTTCTTTGGAAGGAGTGATGCTAAAGCTGAAACTCCAGTACTTTGGCCACCTCATACGAAGAGTTGACTCATTGGAAAAGAGTCTGATGCTGGGAGGGATTGGGGGCAGGAGGAGAAGGGGACGACAGAGGATGAGATGGCTGGATGGCATCACCGACTCGATGGACCTGAGTTTGAGTAAATTCTGGGAGTTGGTGATGGAGAGGGAGGCCTGGCGTGCTGTAATTCATGAAGTCGCAAAGAGTCGGACATGACTGAGCGACTGAACTGAACTGAACTAATCTTCACTTATTTGTGTATATGTGTGTGCATGTAGTGTTTTGAAAAAAAATTTTGACTGTAAATATGTACTACAATTTATGTTACAGATATCCATTCTTGTGCATTTGTTTCCAGGTTTTTGTCACTATGAGCAATGCTATTGTGAATAAAAATATACATTGATCATTTCAGTGCTATGCAGGAACTCCTGTTCCTTCCTGAATGCATAATATATGTCTAATATCTATAGAATCAATTCTCAATGAAGGAATTGCTGAGTTAGAAGATAGACATCTATATTTAGACATAGATATAGACAAATAGACACACAGATACAGATACACACACAAATAATAAAAATTACTACATGTGTTTTAAAGGTCTCAAATTTCCTTCGCTGGTTTCCAATTTATGTTCCTATCAGTGGGTTTCTCCACATCTTCCCAAACATAAAGTATTATTGAACATTAGGTTTTTTCAAAGCTGAGAGGTAAAAATCAGTATCTCAGTGTACTGTTAAAATAAAGAAGGAGACCATTAGACTGCTGCTGCTGCTGCTGCTGCTAAGTTGCTTCAGTCGTGTCCGACTCTGTGCGACCCCATAGACGGCAGCCCACCAGGCTCCCCCATCCCTGGGATTCTCCAGGCAAGAATACTGGAGTGGGTAGCCATTTCATTGTCCAATGTATGAAAGTGAAAAGTCAAAGTGAAGTCGTTCAGTCGTGTCTGACTCTTAGCGACCTCACGGACTGCAGCCTACCAGGCTCCTCCGTCCATGGGATTTTCCAGGCAAGAGAACAGGAGTGGGGTGCCATTGTCTTCTCCAGCCATTAGACTGAGGAGTCTCTAATATTATGACAGCTAACGCGAGCAAACTAAAATCTAAATCTGTAAATGCAGTTATAAAATAGAAACCTAAAGACAACAAATCACAACAGCCTAGGCTTTAAACTACAGCAAATCAGTAATTTTATTTTTCCTTTGCTTCCATACCTTTTCAACATAAGTGTGTCCCTGAGTCCTATTAGTAGAGCTCTCAACCACTTCTGGGCTTCCCTTGTGGCTGAGCTGGTAAAGAATCCACCTGCAATGCAGGAGATCTGGGTTCCATCCCTGGGTTGGGAAGAACCCCTGAAGAAGGGAAAGGCTACCCACTCCAGTATTCTGGCCTGGAGAATTACATGGACTGTATAGTCCATGGGGTCACAAAGAGTCAGATACGGCTGAGCAACTTTCACTCACACCACTTCTGGTTTGGAGTTGCCCAATTTGATTCTGGTTTTGCTCAAATATACTAACATTTTTAATATTCTTTTTCAGTTTATCTTGTAATAATAATTTTAAAGTATATATTTTTTGATTTCTTATTTTTATTTTTTTAAAGTTTATTTGTTTTATTCTGAGAGATATTCAGTACTTTTTACCTAAGTTTAATGTATTTTATTTGAAACCTGTGTTTTCATAACTCTGTTAGTTTCTATTTAAAAAAAAAATCAATTTGTAAAAGCTCCTTTATGCACTAGGGATAATAACCTTTTGTATTAATAAGTGTAGTAACTTTTCTCTACAAATTTCTATAAATATATCTACATCCATATGTATCTACATTTACCTCTACATATTGAATGAATATTTCAACCTTTTCTTTATGGCTTTAGGAATTTTTCCTCCCTTCAAAAGTAAAAATGGAGTCTCCAACAGTTTCTTTATATCGTTATGTTTACTGTTTTAAGTACTTGAGTAGTTTTGGAGTTTTGCTTCATCTTTTTAGTTATTGATATGATTATTTTTTTCCACAATGTCAGTTAGTCACCTCAAGCATATTTATTCCCACATATTGGGATAATACCTTAAACATACTCTAAATTGGCAAATATATTTAAGTGTATTTATAAATTTTCTTTTTTCCCATTATTCTGTCTTTATATGTAGTAATATACAGCTTTAAGAGATTAGTCCTATTGCATGTAATTATTTCTGCTGTAAGAATTTTACTTTTTGATACTATTAGCCATATATTTATACTTAAATTGGCTCTTTATAATTATATGTGTCAAATATTTTAAGAGGATGTATATTTTAATATAATAGATACAAACTATAAAGTCATGGATGCTTTCTGATTTAGGAAAAATAAAACATCATTTTTTGTGGTGAGTGTCATTGCTCTTAGCAAGCTGTACAGATATTTCTGGTGAAAAATGTCAAGAACAAGTTGTATTTCAAAGGGTGACAATATTTAAAATATAAGGCTATTGATTCTGGTAAGAATAGTAAGGAATTTCACTTACAGGTGCTTTACAATTTCAAATTATTGCAGTTAGTGAATAACTATGTTTTATAGCTCAAATATGAGATACAGAATCTGTTCACACTATTTCTCAAAATTGGTTTGGAAAGAAATAAAATTAAGACTAAGTAAATTTAACCTAATATGACATGTTCATTTAAAGTAAAGAATTCTGTCAAAGAAAAATGCCTAAGTAATCTCTCAGGTTACACAATCTTGGTTTCTGATTGGATATTACCATGACATGGAGGAGTTTATAAAAAAGGCATTTTTACACTTACATAGACACTGATTCAGTGTCAACTAATATTGATTAATGCTTGCAGATTGGATATGTGCTGATAAGCACTTCATATATTATACATTTAAATCTGACTGTAACTGTGTGACAAAGGGAATATTTTCAGTATGTTATGAATTATTAAAGTAAACTAAGGAAGTTAATCAGCAGCTCCCAAGTGGAGGGAGCTAAGATTTTAATCATTGTTCTGGAATTTCAACCAAGTAATTTCTCCATCACAAAATTTCCTTATTTTTTAGAATGGTTAAAGTGATAGAAAAAATCATTCTTTGTTCTATCTCTAGTGATGTTTCAAGTAATTATCAGCATTGACAAGGAAATATCCTCTTTGTCTATTTGTTTTCTTAACCAAGGCATTCTGAAACTTAAATAACTGCATCTATTGTTTACTAGTCAAATAAACTGGCCACTTTCTAGCTCACAATGGAGACTAAAAATTTGCCACTGGTATCATTCTAGTGCCCAATTAATGGAATAAAGTCTGTCCTCCTTTGTCAATTCCACTTTTAAAGTTAGGCTTTTTCTGAGGATATAAGTGTTGACAAATTTTTTTTTAATGTTTCCTTTGCAGAATGGCAAAATATGATAAATTTCAAATACATTAGAATTTTTAACCTTTCCATTAAAAGATTGTAACCTCTTAACATCTAAATTTCTTTATTTGTTTGCATTCAAGTCTAAGATTTGAACTCAATTGTGTCCAACTCTTTGCACACAGACATGAATTAATAATTAACTTTAGATGTTGTTCAGATGCGTATGTGTCTTTATATATTATTTTTTATGAATTTTATACTTGAGTAAGTTATATATTTACATAATTCAAATTTTAAAAAAGAACAAAAATTTAATCAGTGAAGACTGGAGTCTCTGCACCTCCACCCATGATGCCCAGTATGCAATTAGAGCTCCATGAGAACTGAATCAGTGCAGAGCTGTGTCTTTCTCTACTGTCTTCATGGAATTACTACCAATTATCAATATATCTCTTTAGAAAATTTGAAAGTAAATATATATTATTTTTAAAAAGGATAACTTTTTATATGTACTCTTTTTTTTTTTTTATCATCTGGCTCTTTGCAATTAACAATATATATTGGAAATTTAGCCAAATCAATATATAAGAACTTTTTTTTTGATGCTTAAGTTGATTGCATTCCATTGTGTCAATGTCACAATTATTGCACCTATTCCAATTGTAAAATTTTGCTATTACCAAAAAAAAAAAAAAAGAAAAGAAAAAACAAAGCCTCACCTAGAACATATATCAATTTACAAATATGTAATATATCATGGGATAATTAGAATTATAATTGGTAGACATTACCAGTTGCCTTCAACAGGGTTCTGTGCCATTATTTTTTCCTTTTAAAAAATTTTTATTTATTTATTTGTTGAAGGATAATTGCTTTACAGAATGTTGTTATCTTCTGTCAAACCTAAACATGAATCAGCCCTAAGTATACACATATCCCCTTTCATACCTCCCTCCTATCTACCTCCCCCCTATCTATCTCCCTATCCCACACCTCTAGGTTGATAGAGAGCCCTTGTTTGAGTTTCCTGAGCCATATAGAAAATTCCCATTGGCTGTCTATTTTACATATTGTAATATAAGTTTCCATGTTACTCCTTCCATACATCTCACCCTCTCCTCCCCTCTCCCCATGTCCATAAATCTATTCTCTATGGCTGTTTCTCCATTGGTTCCCAGTAAAGAAATTCTTCAGTACCATTTTTCTAGATTCCATATGTGTGTGTTAGAATGCCATATTTATTTTTCTCAATATAACTCACTTCATTCTGTATAATGGATTCTAGGCTCATCCAGCTCATCAGAACTGCTCCAATGTGTTCATTTTTATGGCTGAGTAATATTCCATTGTACAGGACACAGGGATCAAGAAAATCCCCATGGAAAATAAATGCAAATAAGCAAAATGGCTGCTGAGGAGGCCTTACAAATAGCTGTGAAAAGAAGAGAAGTGAAAAGGAAAGATATAAGCATCTGAATGCAGGGTTCCAAAGAATAGCAAGAAGAGATAAGAAAGACTTCCTCAATGATCAATACAAAGAAATAGAGGAAAACAACAGAATGGGAAAGACTAGATATCTCTTCAAGAAAATTAGAGATACCAGGGAATATTTCAGGCAAATATGGGCTCGGAAAAGGACAGAAATGGTATGGACCTAACAGAAGCAGAAGATATTAAGAAGAGGTGGCAAGAATACACAGAAGAACTATGTAAAAAAGATCTTCACGACCCAGATAATCATGATGGTGTATTCACTGACCTAGAGCCAGACATCCTGGAATGTGAAGTCAAGTGGGCCTTAGAAAGCATCACTACAAACAAAGCTAGTGAAAGTGACAGAATTTGAGTTGAGCTATTTCAAACCCTGAAAGATGATGTTGCGAAAGTGCTGCAATCAATATGCCAGCAAATTTGGAAAACTCAGCAGTGGCCACAGGACTGAAAAAGGCTAGTTTTCATTGCAATTCCAAAGGCAATGCCAAAGAATGCTCAAACTACTACACAGTTGCACTCATCTCACACGCTAGTAAAGTCATGCTCAAAATTCTCCAAGCCAGGCTTCAGCAGTACATGAACCGTGAACTTCCAGATGTTCAAGCTGGTTTTAGAAAAGGCAGAGGAACCAGAGATCTAATTGCCAACATCCGCTGGATCATCGAAAAAGCAAGAGAGTTCCAGAAAAACATCTATTTCTGCTTTATTGACTATGCCAAACCCTTTGACTGTGTGGATCACAATAAACTGTGGAAAATTCTGAAAGAGATGGGAATACCAGACCACCTGACCTGCCTCTTGAGAAACCTATAAGAAGGTCAGGAAGCAACAGTTAGAACTGGACATGGAACAACTGACTGGTTCCAAATAGGAAAATGAGTACATCAATGTTGTATATTGTCACCCTGCTTATTTAACTTATATGCAGAGTACATCATGAAAAACACTAGGCTGGAAGAAGCACAAGCTGGAATCAAGACTGCCGGGAGAAATATCAATAACCTCATATGTGCAGATGACACCACCCTTATGGCAGAAAGTGAAGAGAAACTAATAAGTCTCTTGATGAGAGTGAAAGTGGAGAGTGAAAAAGTTGGCTTAAAGTTCAACATTCGGAAAACCAAGATCATGTCATCTGGGCCCATCACTTCATGGGAAATAGATGGGGAAACAGTGGAAACAGTGTCAGACTTTATTTTTCGGGGCTCCAAAATCACTGCAGATGAAGCCATGTGACTGAAGCCATGAAATTAATAGATGCTTACTCCTTGGAAGAAAAGTTATGACCAACCTAGATAGCATATTGAAAAGCAGAGACATTACTTTGCCAACAAAGGTCCATCTAGTCAAGGCTAAGGTTTTTCTAGTGGTCATGTATGGATGTGAGAGTTGGACTGTGAAGAAAGCTGAGTGCTGAAGAATTGATGATTTTGAACTGTGGTGTTGGAGAAGACTCTTGAGAGTCCCTTGGACTGCAAGGAGATCCAAACAGTCCATTCTGAAGGAGATCAGCCCTGGGATTTCTTTGGAAGGAATGATGCTAAAGATGAAACTCCAATACTTTGGCCACCTCATGCAAAGTGTTGACTCATTGGAAAAGACTCTGATGCTAGGAGGGATTGGAGGCAGGAGGAGAAAGGGATGACAGAGGATGAGATGGCTGGATGGCATCACTGACTCAATGGACGTGAATCTGAGTGAACTCCAAGGCCTGGCGTGCTGCAATTCATGGGGTCACAAAGAGTCGGACATGACTGCGCGACTGAACTGAACTGAACTGAATATTCCATTGTGTATATATACCACAACTTCTTTATCCATTCATCTCTAATGGACATTTAGGTTGTTTCCATGTTCTAGCTATTGTAAATAGTGCTGCAATGAACAACGGGATACATGTGTATTTTTCAATTTTAGTTTCCTCAGGGTATATGCCTAGGGGTAGGATTGCTGGGACATATGGTGGTTCTATTGCTAGTTTTTAAAAGAATCTCCACCCCATCTTCCATAGTGGCAGAATCAATTTACATTCCCACCAATACTGCATGAGAGTTCCCTTTGCTCCACACACTCTGCAGCATTTATTGTTACTAGATTTTTGATGATGGCTATCAAGACCATCCACAAGAAAAAGATATGCAAAAAGGCAAATGCTTGTCTGATGAGGCCTTATAAATAGCTGACAAAAGAAGAGAAGCTAAAGACAAAGGAGAAAAGGAAAGATATACCTATATGAGTGGAAAGTTCCAAAGAACAGCAAGGAGAAATAAGAAAGCCTTCCTCAGTGATCAATGCAAAGAAATAGAGGAAAACAATAGAATGGGAAAGACTGGAGATCTCTTCAATAAAATTAGAGATACCAAGGGAACATTTCATGAAAAGAAGAGCACAATAAAGAACAGAAATGGTATGGACCTAAGAGTAGCAGAAGATACTAAGAGGAGGTGGCAAGAATACACAGAAGAACTGTACAAAAAAGATCTTCATGAGCCAGATGACCACGACGGTGTGATCACTCACCTAGAGCCAGATATCCTAGAATACGAAGTCAAGTGGACCTTAGGAAACATCACTACAAACAAAGCTATTGGATGTGATGGAATTCCAGTTGAGCTATTTCAAATCCTAAAAGATGATGTTGTGAAAGTGCTGCACTCAATATGCCAGCAAATTTGGAAAAGTCAGCAGTGGCCACAGGACTGGAAAAGGTCAGTTTTCATTCCAATCCCAAAGAAAGGCAATGCCAAAGAATGCTCTAACTTCCATACAATTGCACTCATCTCACATGCTAGCAAAGTAATGCTCAAAAATCTCCAAGCCAGGCTTCAACAGTTTGTGAACCATGAAATTCCACATGTTTAAGCTGGATTTAGAAAAAGCAGAGGAACCAGAGATCAAATTGCCAACATCTGCTGGATCACTGAATAAGCAAAAGAGTTCCAGAAAAACATCTACTTTTGCTTTACTAACTACGCCAAAGCTTTTGACTGTGTGGATCACAACAAACCGTGGATTATTCTTAAAAAGATTGGAATGCTAGACCACTTCACATGCCTCCTAAAGAATCTCTATGCACTTCAAGATACAATAGTTAGAACTGGACATGGAAAAGCACACTGGTTCCTAATTGGGACAGGAGTGCAGCAAGGCTGTATAGTATATTATCACCCTTCTTATTTAACTTATATGCAGAGTACATCATGCAAAATGTCAGGCTGGATGAAGCACAAGCTGGAATCAAGATTGTCAGGAGAAATATCAATAACCTCAGATACACAGATGACACCACCAGAAAGTGAAGAAGAACTAAAGAGCTTCTTGATGAAAGTGAAAGAGGAGAGTGAAAAAGTTGGCTTATAACTCACCATTCAGAAAACAATGATCATGGCATCTGGTCCTATCACTTCACGGTAAATAGGTGCGGAAACGATGGAAACAGTGAGAGACTTTATTTTTGGGGCCTCCAAAGTCACTGCAGATGGTGAATGCAGCCATGAAATTAAAGGACACTTGATCCTTGCAAGAAAAGTTATGACCAACCTAGATAGCATATTAAAAAGCAGAGACATTTCTTTACCAACAAAGTTCCATCTAGTCAAAGCTATGGTTTTCCCAGTAGTCATGTATGGATGTGAGAGTTGAACTATAAAGATATCTGAGCACCAAAGAATTGATGCTTTTGAACTCTGGTTCTAGAGAAATTCTTGAGAGTCCCTTGGGTTGCAAGGATATCCAACCAGTCCATCATACAGGAAATCAGTCTTGATTATTCATTGGAAGGACTGATGCTAATCTGAAACTGCAATATTTGGCCACCTGTTGGGGAGCACCAACTTATTTGAAAAGACCCTGATGCTGGGAAAGATTGAAGGCGGGAGGAGAAGGAGATGACAGAGGATGAGATGGTTGGATGGCATCATCAACGTGATGGTCACGAGTTTGAGTAGGCTCAAGGATTTGGTGGTGGACAGTCGCTAAGAGTCGGACACGACTGAGCGACTTCACTTTCACGTTTCACTTTCATGCATTGGAGAAGGAAATGGCAACCCACTCCAGCATTCTTGCCTGGAGAATCCCAGGGACGGGGGAGCCTCATGGGCTGCGTCTATGGGGTTGCACAGAGTCGGACATGACTGACACGACTTAGCAGCAGCTTAGCAGCAGGGAAGCTTGAGGTGTTGCAGTCTATGGGGTTGCAAAGAGCTGCACAAAATGAGCAACTGAACTGAACTGATACTGACCATGGTGTGGTGATATCTCATTGTAGTTGTGATTTGCATTTCTCTAATAATGAATGATGTTGAGGATCTTTTCATGTGTTTATTAGCCATCTTTATGTCTTCTTTAGAGAAATGTCTGTTTAGGTCTTTTTCCCATTTTTTGATTGGGTTGTTTGCTTTTATGGCATTGAGTTGTATGAGCAGCTTTTATTATTTTGAAATCAATCCTTTGTTAATTGTTTCCTTTGTTAGTTGTTTCATTGCATTATTTCCTCCCATCTGAGGGTTGTCTTTTCACCTTGCTTATAGTTTCCTTTGCTGTGCAAAGGCTTTTAAGTTTAATCAGGTCCCACTTGTTTACATTTGTTTTTATTTCTGTTACTCTAGGAGGTGGGTTGAGAGGATTTTGCTTTCATTTATGTTATCAAGTGTTCTATGTTTTTCTATAAGAGTTTTATATTTTCTGGTCTTACATGTAGGCCTTTAATCCATTTTGAGTTTATCTTTGTGTATGGTGTTAAAAAGTGTTCTAATTTCATTCTTTTACATGTAGCTGTCCAGTTTTCCCAGCACCATTATTGAAGAGGCTATCTTTGCCCCATTGTGTATTCTTGCCTACTTTGTCAAAATTAAAGTACCCAGAGATGCATGGGTTTATTTCTGAGCCTTCTATCTCGTTCCTTTGGTCTATATTTCTGTTTTTGTGCCAGTACCATACTTCCTTGATGACTCTAGCTTTGTAGTATAATCTGAAGTCAGGAAGGTTGATTCTTCCAGTTCCGTTCTTCTTTCTCAAGACTGCTTTGGCTATTCAGGTTTTTTTGTGTTTTCATATGAATTATGAAATTCTTTTTCTAGTTCTGTGAAAATTCCATTGGCAATTTGATAGGGATTTCATCCAATCTGTAGATTGTATTTGGTAGTATAGTCATTTTCACAATACCATTTCTTGCTATCCAGGAACATGAACTATCTCTTCATCTGTTTATTTCATCCTTGATTTCTTTCATCAGTATCTTATGATTTCCTGTGTATAGTTCTTTGTTTCTTTAGGTAAGTTTATTCTTAGGTATTTAATTCTTTTTCTGGCAATGGTGAATGGGATTGATCCCTTAATTTCTCTTTCTTTCATTGTTACTATATAGAAATGCAAGTGATTTCTGTGTCTTGATGTTGTATCCTGCAACTTTGCTAAATTCACTGATTAGCTCTAGTAATTTTCTGATACTATATTTAGGGATTTCTAGGTACAGTACTATATCATCAGCAAACCGTGAGAGCTTTACTTCTTCTTCTCTGAACTGGATTCCTTTTATTTCTTTTTCTTCTCTGATTGTGGTAGCTAGGACTTCCAGATCTATGTTGAATAATAGTGGGGAAAGTGGGCACCCTTGTCTTGTTCCTGATCTAGTGGGGATGCTTTCAATAGAATAAGGTTTGCTGTAGGTTTATCATATATGGCCTTTACTATGTTGAGATAGGTTCTTTCTATGCCCATTTTTTGAGGAGTTTTCATTATAAATCAGTGTTGAATTTTGTCAAAGGCTATTTCTGCATCTATTGAGATTATCATATGGTTTTTATCTTTCAATTGGTTAATATGGTATATGACATTGTTTGATCAGCATATATTGAAGAATCTTTCCCTTCCTGGAATAAATACCAACTTGATCATGGTGGATGAGCTTTTTGATGTGTTGCTAAATACTGTTCACTAAAATTTTATTGAGGATATTTGCATCTATGCCCATCAGTGATATTGGCCTGTAGTTTTATTTTTTATGTTGTCTTTATCTGGTTTTGGTGTCAGGGTGGTGGTCCTCATAGAATCATACTGGAAGTATTCCTTCCTGTGCAATTTTTTGAAAGAGTTTTAGAAAGATAGTCATTGGCTCTTCTCTAAATGGTTGATAAAATTTTGCAGTGAAGTCATCTGGTCCTGGGCTTTTGTTTTTTTTTAGGAGATTTTTAATCACAGATTAAATTATAGTACTTGTAACTGGGTTGTTCATAATTTCTATGTCTTCCTGGTTTAGTCTTCGAAGGTGAACATTTCTAAGGATCTATCCATTTCTTCCAGGTTATCCATTTTATTGCCATATACTTGTCCATAATAGTCTCTGAGAATCCTCTGTATTTTTGCATTCTCTGTTGTTCAGTTCAGTTTAGTCACTCAGTCTTGTGCAACTCTTTGTGACTCCATGAACCACAGCATGCCAGGCCTCCCTGTCCATCAAAAATCCTTGAGTCGACACAAACCCATGTCCATTGAGTCAGTGATGCCATGCAACCATCTCATCCTCGGTAGTCCCCTTCTCCTCCCACCCTTAATCTTTCCCAGCATCAGGGTCTTTTCACCTAAGTCAATTCTTTGCATCAGATGGCCAAAGTATTGGAGTTCAGCTTCAACATCACTCCTTGCAATGAACACCCAGGACTGATCTCCTTCAGGATGGACTGGTTGGTTCTCCTTGCAGTCCAAGGGACTCTCAAGAGTTTTCTCCAACACCACAGTTCAAAAGCATCAATTCTTTGCCACTCAGCTTTCTTTATAGTTCAAATCTCACATCCATACTTGACCACTGGAAAAACCATAGCCTTCACTAGATGGACCTTTGTTGGCAAAAAAAATGTCTGCTTTTCAATATGCTATCTAGGTTGGTCATAACTTTCCTTCCAAGGAGTAAGTGTCCCTTAATTTCATGGCTGCAATCACCATCTGCAGTGATTTTGGAGCCCCCCAGAATAAAGTCAGCCACTGTCTCCACTGTTTCCCCTTCTATTTGCCATGTAGTGATGGGACGGGATGCCATGATCTTCGTTTTTTGAATGTTGAGCTCTAAGCCAACTTTTTCACTCTCTTCTTTGACTTTCATCAAGAGGCTCTTTAATTCTTCTTCACTTTCTGTTATAAGGGTGGTGTCATCTGTATATCTAAGATTATTGATATTTCTCCTGGCAATCTTGATTCCAGCTTGTGCTTCTTCCAGCCCAGCATTACTCATGATGTATTCTGCATACAAGTTAAATAGGGAGGGTGAAAATATGCAGCCTTGACGTACTCAATAGGCAGGTCAGGTGGTCTGGTATTCCCATCTCTTTCAGAATTTTCCACAGTTTATTGTGATCCACACAGTCAAAGGGTTTGGCATAGTCAATAAAGCAGAAATAGATGTTTTTCTGGAACTCTCTTGCTTTTTCGATGATCCAGCGGATGTTGGCAATTAGATCTCTGGTTCCTCTGCCTTTTCTAAAACCAGCTTGAACATCTGGAAGTTCATGGTTCACGTGTTGCTGAAGCCTGGCTTGGAGAATTTTGAGCATTACTTTACTAGCGTGTGAGATGAGTGCAATTGTGCGGTAGTTTGAGCATTCTTTGGCATTGCCTTTCTTTGGGACTGGAATGAAAACTGACCTTTTCCAGTCCTGTGGCCACTGCTGAGTTTTCCAAATTTGCTGGCATATTCAGTGCAGCACTTTCACAGCATCATCTTTCAGGATTTGAAAGAGCTCACTGGAATTCCATCACTTCCACTAGCTTTATTCATAGTGATGCTTTCTAAGGCCCACTTGACTTCACATTCCAGGATGCCTGGCTCTAAGTAAGTGATCACACCATTGTGATTATCTGGGTCATGAAGATATTTTTTTGTATAGTTCTTCTGTGTATTCTTGCCACCTCTTCTTAATATCTTCTATTTCTGTTAGGTCCATACCATTTCTGTCCTTTATTGAGCCCATATTTTCATAAAATATTGCCTTGGTATCTCTAATTTTCTCGAAAAGATCTCTAGTTTTTCCCAGTGTATTGTTTTCCTCTACTTCTTTGCATTGTTCTCTGAGGAAGGTTTTCTTATCTCTCCTTGCTCTTCTTTGGAACTCTGCATTCAAATGGGTATATCTTTCCTTTTTTCCTTTGATTTTTGCTTCCCTTATTTTCACATGTATTTGTAAGGCCTCCTCAGACAACCATTTCATTTTTTGCATTTCTTTTTCTTGGCAATCATCTTGATTCCTGTCTCCTGTACAATGTCATGAACCTCTGTCCATAGTTCATCAGGCACTCGGTCTATCAGATCCAGTCCCTTAAATCTATTTCTCACTTCCACTGTATAGTCATAAGAGTTTTGATTTAGGTCATACCTGAATGGTCCAGTGGTTTTCTCCACTGTCTTCAATTTCGGTCTGAAGTTGGCAATAAAGAGTTCATGACCTGAGCCACAGTCAGCTCCTTGTTTTGCTTCTGCCGGCTGCATAGAGCTTCTCCATCTTTGGCTGCAAAGAATATAATCAATCTGATTTCAGTGTTGACCATCTGGTGATGTCCATGTGTAGAGTCTTCTCTTGTGTTGTTGGAAAAGGGTTTTTGCTATGACCAGTTCATGTCTTGGCAGAAATCTATTAGCCTTTGCCCTGCTAAGAGGCAAAGTTGTAACCTTTCCTTTGTCATTTCTAATTTTGTTGATTTGATTCTTCTCTCTTTTTTGCTTGATGAGTCTGGCTATAGGTTCATCAATTTTGTTTACCTTCTAAAATAACCAGCTTTTAGTTTTATTAATATTAGCTATTGTTTCTTTCATTTATTTTTCACTTCCCCTCAGATCTTTATGATTTCTTTCTTTTTACTAATTTTGGGGATTTTTGTTCTTCTTTTTCCAGTTGTATTAGGTGTAAAGTTAAGTTTTCTTCTATGCATCCCTTGTTTCTTGAGCTAGGATTGCATTGCTATAAACTTCCCTCTTAGAACTGCTTTTGCTGCATCACATGGGTTTTGAGTTCTTGTGTTTTCATCATCCATTGCTTCTAGAAATTTTTGGATTCCGCTTTGATTTCTTCAGTAACCTGATGGTTATTTAGAAATGTGTTGTTTAATGTCCATGTGTTTGTGTTTCTTACAGTTTTTTTCTTGTAATTGATATTTAGTTCTGTAGCATTATGGTCAGAGAAGATGCTTGATATGATTTCAATTTTCTTAAATTTACTGAGGTTTGACTTGTGACCCAAGATGTGGTCTATCCTGGAGTATGTTCCATGTGCACTTGAGAAGGTGTATTCTTCTACATTTGGATGGAAAGTCCTGAAGATACCAATGAGATCCATCTCATGTAATGTATCATTTAAGACTTGTGTTTCCTTATTAATCCTCTCTTTTGATGATCTGTCCCTTGGTGTAAGTTGGGTGTTAAAGTCTCCTACTATTATTGTGTTACTTTCAATTTCTCCTTTTATGTCTTAGTGTTTGTCTTATGTATTGAGGTGCTCTTCTGTTGGGTGCATAGATATTTTCAATTGTTATGTCTTCCTCTTGGATTGATCCCTTGATAATTAGGTAGTGTCATTCCTTATCTCTTGTAATCTTTATATTAAGGCCTATTTTGTCTGATATGAGGATTGCTACTCCAGATTTCTTTTGTTTCACATCTGCATGGAATATATTTTTCCATACTCTCACTTTCAGTCTATATGTGTGTTTAGGTCTGAAGTGACTTTCTTACAGACAGCATATATATAGAGTTTGTTTTTGTATGCATTGAGCCAGTCTGCGTGTTTTGGTTGGTGCATTTAATCCATTTACCTTTAAAGTAATTTTTGATATATATGTTTCTAGATCAAATTGCCAACCTCCACTGGATCATCAAAAAAGCAAGAGAGTTCCAGAAAAACATCTATTTCTGCTTTATTGACTATGCCAAAGCCTTTGACTGTGTGGATCACAATAAACTGGAAAATTCTTCAAGAGATGGGAATACCAGACCATCTGACCTGCCTCTTGAGAAATCTGTATGCAGGTCAGGAAGCAACAGTTAGAACTGGACATGGAACAACAGACTGGTTCCAAATAGGAAAAGGAGTGCGTCAAGGCTGTATATTGTCACCCTGCTTATTTAACTTATATGCAGAGTACATCATGAGAAACCCTGGGCTGGATGGAGCACAAGCTGAAATCAAGATTGCCAGGAGAAATATCAATAATTCAGATACACAGATGACACCACCCTTATGACAGAAAGTGAAGAAGAACTAAAGAACCTCTTGAGGAAAGTGAAAGAGGAGAGTAAAAAAGTTGGCTTAAAACTCAACATTCAGAAAACCAGGATCATGGCATCTGGTGCCATCACTTCATGGGAAATAGATGGGGAAACAATGGAAACAGTGTCAGGCTTTATTTTTTGGGGCTCCAAAATCACTGCAGATGGTGACAGCAGCCATGAAATTAAAAGATGCTTACTCCTTGGAAGGAAAGTTATGAATGACCTAGAGCAGACATTATTTTGCCAACTAAGGTCCACCTCATCAAGGCTATTGTTTTTGCAGTAGTCATGTATGAAAGTGAAAGTGAAAGTGAAGTCATGTTTGACTTTTTGCAACCCCGTGGACTGTAGCCTACCAGGTTCCTCTGTCCATGGGATTCTCCAGGCAAGAACACTCGAGTTGGTTGCCATTTCCATCTCCAGGGGATGTTCCTGCTCCAGGGATCTAACCCAGGGACCGAACCCAGGGATCAAACCAGGGTCTCTCACATTGGAGGCAGATGCTTTAACCTCTGAGCTACCAGGGAAGCTGATATGAGAGTTGGACTGTAAAGAAAGCTGAGCCCAGAAGAATTGATGCTTTTGGAATGTGGTGGTGGAGAAGAATCTTGAGAGTCCCTTGGACTTCAAGGAGATCTGATCAGTCCATCCTGAAGGAAATCAGTCTTGGACGTTCACTGGAAGAACTGATGTTGAAGCTGAAACTCCAATACTTTGGCCACTTGATGGGAAGAGCTGACTCATTAGAAAAGACTCTGATGCTGGGAAAGATTGAGGGCAGGAGGAGAGGGGAAGACAGAAGATGACATAGTTGTATGACATCACAGATTCAATGAACATGAGTTTGGTAAACTCAGGGAGTTGGTGATGGACTGGGAGACCTGGTGTTCTGCAGTCCATTGGGTCACAGAGAGTCAGACACGACTGAGTCACTGAACTGAACTGAACAGAACAGAACTGATTCTTCTCTTGTATGTTTTGACTATATAAATCCCTTTACATTTGTTGTAAAGCTAGTTTTGTGGTACTGAATTCTCTTAACTTTTGCTTTTCTGAAAAGCTTTTTATTTGTATCAATTTGAATTGGAATCTTGCTGGGTACAGTAATCTTGGTTGTAGATTTTTCCCTTTCAATACTTTAAATATATCCTGCCATTCCTTCTGGCCTGCAGAGTTTATGTTGAAAGATCAGCTGTTAAGCTTATGGGATTTCCTTTGTATGTTACTTGTTGCTTTTCACTTGCTGCTTTTAATATTCTTTCTTTGTGTTTAGTCTTTGTTAGTTTGATTAGGATGTGTCTTGGTGTGTTTCTCCTTGGGCTTTCCTGTGTGGGTCTCTCTGTGTCTCTTGGACTTGATTGACTATTTCCTTTTCCATATGGGGAAATTTTTTACTATAATCTCTACAAAAATTCCTCACATCCTTTCTTTTTCTCTTCTTCTGGGACCCCTATAATTCTAATGTTGGTGTGTTTGATATTGTCCCAGAGGTCTCTGAGACTATCTTCAGTTCTTTTCATTCTTTTTACTTTATTCTGCACTTCAGAAATTATTTCCACCATTTTATCTTCCAGCTCATTGGTTCATTTTTCTGCTTTAGGTATTCTGCTTTTGATTCCTTCCAGAGTATTTTCAATTTCAGCAATTGTGTTGTTTGTCTATGTTTATTCTTTAATTCTCCAGATCTTTGTTAATTGATTCTTGCATTTTCTCTCTTTTGTTTTCAAAGTTTTTCATTATCTTTACTATCATTATTCTGAATTCTTTTCCACGTAGTTTGCCTATTTCCTCTTCATTTATTTGGACTTCTGTGTTTATTGTTGTTCCTTCATTTGTGAAGTATTTCTCTGCCTTTCTTTTTTCTTTCTTTTTTTTTTTTTTAAACTTATTGTGTTTGAGGTCTCCCTTTCCCAGGCTTAAAGGAAAGTTGAATTCTTTCTTTGATGAAAGTTGAATTCTTCTTCCCTTTTGGTTCCTGCCCTCCTCAGTTTGGTCCAGTGGTTTGTGTAAGCTTCATGTAGGGTGAGATTTGTGATGAGATTTTTATTTGTTTGTTTGTTTGTTTTCCATCTGATGGGCAAGGCTGAGTGAGGTGGTAATCCTGTCTGCTGATTATTGTGTTTGTATTTTTCTTTTGTTTGCTGTTTAGATGAGGTTTCTGCAGTTTGCAATTGGTGGCTGGGTGATGCTCGGTCTTATATTCAAGCAGTTTCCTTTGTGTGAGTTCTCACTCTCTGATACTCCCTAGGATTAGTTCTCTGGTATTCTAGGTCTTGGAGTCAGTGCTCCCACTCCAAAGGCTCAAGGCTTGATCTCTGGTCAGGAAGGAAGATTCCACAAGTGGTTTGTTATGGCATTAAGTGAGATTAAAACAAATATCCAAAAGTGAGAAACCAAAGATAAACCTCAGATAAATGGCACTTACAAAATCAGGCAATTAATAATTAATAATAAAAATAGTGTAATACACACATATACATATACATTCATGAGTAAAGTCAAAACAGTCCAACTAAAATAAAGTATAAGAGTTTGACCTGGTGAACAAAGGAAATAAAAAAATTATATTTACCAGTTAAGAACAAAAGTGTCTAAAGCACAAACTGGAAAACAAAATTTAAAGCAAGATGCCAATTGGGGAATAAAGCAATGAAAAGAAAACTAACAAATATTTTGAAAGGAAAGAAAGACTAGATATGAAAAGTTAAATAGAGGTAGATGAAGAAGATTTATATTCAGTAAAGATTAACCTCAAGGGGAAAAGAACAGTTGGAAAGGCAAACAAAGGAATAAATGTAGAAAAAATATAATAGGTTTAAAAAATTAAAAATTAAAATTATATAAAAAGAGAAGGAAAAAAATTAAAGAAGAAAGAAAAAAGGAAAACTCCACTGAACTGCAAAAGCACACCATAGAGGCAAACGTTTATAACAAAAATAAAAAGTGTGACTGAATATACACATATACGTATACACCCATAAGCAGAATTAGAATAGTCCAACAAAAATAAAGTACAATAGATTGACCCGGCAAACAAAGGAAACCAAAAATTATATCTACCAATTAAGAACAAAACTAACTAAAGCAGAAACTGGAAATGAAACTAAAGCAAGGTGCCAATTGGGGAATAAAGCAATGAAAATTAAACTAACAAATATGTTGAGAAGAAAGGAAAGAAAGAAAAGAAAGAAAGAGTAGATATGCAAAGTGAAATTGAGGTAGATAAAGGAGATTTATTTACATTAAAGATTAACTGCAAGGGGATAAGAAGAGGAAGAAAAGCAAACGAAGGAATAAATGAAGAAAAATAATAATAGGTTTTAAAAATTAAAATTAAAAGAAGAGAAAAGGGGGGAAAAATGGAGAACTCTCAGAACTGCAAAAGCCAACATAAAGGCAGAGATTTATAACAACAATTAAAAAATGTGAGAAAAAAAATGAAGAAAACAAACAAACAAAAAATACTCAAAAGGTTAATTAGATTTCATAGTGCCAATAAAATTGACAACTACAACAAGGGGTGGGGGGAAAGAAAGGAAAAAATCCAAAAGAATCTATAAGTTCAGTTCAGTTCAGTCACTCAGTTGTTTCCGACTCCTTGCGATCCCATGAATTGCAGTACACCAGGCCTCCCCGTCCATCATCAACTCTGAGTTCACTCAGACTCACATCCATCGAGTCAATGATGCCATCCAGCCATCTCAAAAGAATCTATAGAACAAGTCAAATAATCAGAATAATGTTTTTCTTGAGTCACTGCTGTCAGAATCCTTTCCCTCACTGGGAGTCAGAGTGCACCTCACCTCCCTAGGATGCCCTCCAACAATGTGCTGATCTCTGGACCTGCTGAGGAGGCAGTTCAGATTCTAATCTGTTCCTACTCCTCTGTGTTCCTGCCTCCAATGTCCACAGCTATCAGAACTAGTGCGTTTTCTTTTGTGGGAGTGGTCAGTGACCTTTTATATATTCCAGAGACACAGAATCTGCCTAGTTGATCATGTGGATTTAATCTGCAGCTTGTACAGCTGGTGGGAAGGTTTGGGATCTTCTTCCTTAACCACACTGCCCCTGGGTTTCAATTGTGATTTTATTTCCACCTCTGCATGTGGGTTGTCCACTGGGGATTACTCCTGAGGCTGACCTGAATGGCTTGGGTTTGCCCCTGTGAGGGCAGGTGTGGAGATGGTGCAGCTACTTGAGTTGCAGGGGTTCTGGCAGCACTAGGTTGTCAGGGGAGTTGGCAGCTAGGGCAGCAGGAAATACAGTGCTCTAGAAGTGTATGACAAACACTATCGGCCAATATGCTCCAGTATTCTTGCCTAGAGAAGCCCCCTCTCTGACAGAGAAACCTGGCAGGCCACAGTCTACAGGGCTGCAAAGAGTAAGACACTACTGAAGTAACCCTGTGCGTATAGACACAACACCTTTTTCTCCTGTTGCAGCTCTGCTCCAGTGAGAGTTGAGCGTGAAGGTGGCACAGCTGCTTGGCTTGCAGGGACCCTGGCGATGTAGAGTGTACAAGGACACAGACTGCCTCCACCACAGGAGTTATGGCCCTGTCATTGTCTTTTTTCCAGCCTCTTGTATTTGGTGATCAGAAGGCCTCTTTGGCCAGTCTTTCTCCATAGCTCTGTCTGTTCAGGCACTTAGAAGGCTCCCTTGCCTGGGGTCCTTCTCTGTTGTTCTGCATGTCAGGCACATAGAGAGGACCCTTGGCTGGGGTCTTACTCTGTAAATTGGCATGTCACGCACTTAAAGGGCACCCTGGGTGGGTCTTACTCTATTCTTAGGTCCCACCGTCTCTAATGTTCAGCTTCCATGCTGGCGTGTTGGGGAGAGAGGCTATGGTGATGGCTCCACCCCCTACAGGTGACTCAGCAGTATCACCCTGTTTCTATAGCTGCCCGGCTTTCCTCCACAGGCATTTCCAACCACAACCGCCTCCCTCACATCCCCTTGATCTGTTTCTCCACAGTCAACAGCAGCCCTTGACCTGGGATTGCTCCACAATCCTTAAATTCCAGCTCCAAGCTGCTGCACCTTCCAGGAAATCTGCATCCCTGTCTGGGGTATGTATGGCTGCAGCAAGGACTGTCTGATTCTCATTCCATTTAAGCTGCCACAGAACAGCTATTTCACTCTCAGCCTTAAATGTTTCTCCTCTGACTCAGACAATTGCCCCAATGTGGGGATCAGACCCCTGTTTCAGTCCCCCACCTGCCAAGGGTGGGTCCGGTCCTACTAACACTCCTGTTTTCCCCCAGTTCCTTTGTCCTCTCGAGTTTTGCGTGGGTCCCTATATTCTTTTCCACTGGTCAGGTACTCCTGTCAGCTTTCAGCTGGTGTTCTGCATGAACTTCCGTGTCTGAAGATATATTCTTGATGTAGCCGTGGAGAGAGATGGCTCTCTACGTCCACCTACTCCTCTGCCATCTTATTCTCACCAATTTATTTTTGATCAACAGTTAAAGTGACTATTTTTCCATGTGTGCATTTGTGCTAAATCACTTCAGTTGTCTGACTCTTTGTGACTCTATGGACTGTAGCCCCCTCTGTGGGCTACAGACTGTAACCCCCTCTGAGGCTCCTCTGTGCCTGTGGATTCTCTAGGCAAGAATACTGGAGTAGGTTCCCATGCCCTCCTCCAGGGGATCTTCCGAACCAGGTATCCAACCCACATTTCTTACATCTCCCGCATTGGCAGGCAGGTTCTTTATCACTGGTGCCATCTGGGAAGCCCCTGTTTTTCCATAGTTTGGCCTATAAAAATATAGTTTAGCTTTTAGAATACTGTAAGACTGATTGAATATATGTATGCCCATATATATGTATATGCTATATATATAGTATACTTTTAGTTTAAATCTTAACTGACACATACTAATAAACTGAAAAATTGGTAAACTAAAATCTCTTTAGAATTAATGAAGGTGAATATTTTTCACGTGTTTAAGGGCCACTTATTTTTCATTTTCTGTGAAATGTGTATATAATTTGCTGATTTTTTTCAATGAAGTAGTAGGTTTTTTGTTTATTTGCTTTGTAGATATGCTTTAATTATTAAAGCAATTAATATTTTATTTATGATTTGTGTTTGAAGCCTATTTTTCTAATTGTTTCTTGCCTTTGATTTTGCTCATGATACTTCTTTGAGCTTGTAATAGTTCCTCACTCATTCTTCATTACATTGTCTCCTTTCTCTAATCTTTTCTATTTTCTGTGTTGCATTTTTTTTTTATGTATGTGTTTTGGGACTCTGTATTATAGTTATCAGTGAATTTTTAATATAGACAGATTGGCAAACTCTCTCATGGGACAAATCTGGTCCGCTGCCTGTTTCTATAAATAAATTTTTATTGGAACACAACCATATATATTAGAATATGCATTATTATGCTGCAATAGCAGAGCTCAGTAGTTGCAGTAAAAGCTTTATGTCCTGCAAAGCCTAAAATATTTACTATCTGACCCTTTCAGGAAAAAATTTTATCACCCTCTGCTTTATCCTCTCCATGAAGTACATATTATCTTTATCCATATTTTGCAGACACAAACCCTCAAACCCAGTGAGGCTAAGAAAAACTTTCATGAATTTGAAGAATATTCAAACAAAAATTTTCCAAATGGGAGATCCTGGGTTTTACTCAAGTCTGTATGACTCTAGAACTGAACTTTTAATAACTATGCACTTGGTCCAATTATCTAATGATGCATTTGTACTCTTAAAGTACAAATAACCTATCTTTGGACACACAAAACTCAAATCTGGTCACAGAAGACAACATAAAATGGAGGCTTTTTGGAGTATATACTTTTTTTTTTTTACAAGTGTATAAGCAGTGTGAAAGTTAAGCATATCTTTATGGAATTTCTGCATGTCCCAAAGATACCTAAAAATCCTTATATATCATTCATAAAGAAATGATGTCTACTATAACTACAACATGTCAAAAATCTCGAGGCCATATAAATGCTTGAAATAATAACCAGTGCCATGGCTACAGGCTACAAGGCTACCTTACTTATCAGGAATATGACCTTAATAATGAAATGGATAATGAAATGAATTGAGTTTTCATACACAGTTCATAAAGATCAGCAACAAAGACACTTTTTGATAAATTTTTAGTAAAATTGTGGTTGACTTTCATTATTTTTTATAAAATGTACTTTGCAATAGAGAAGCCCTTCTGACTTTCCTAGAAAAAAACACAATGAAAGAGATCAACCAAACAATTGCAAAAACTGTTTTTTCCTTATTGTCTGATTTAGTCATAGCCTCTAGTTAACTGTAAGGGAAATCAAAATGTTACTGATAATTTAATCTGTTAAATATTTCCCAGAATCCATTTAACTGAGCATGTGAATCAAGCAGTCCCCATTATTCAATGTTACCATTGAATGGGAAAATAATTATTTTTCAACATAAAGTTTGGTTGTATTTAGCCTGACTAGTTTGTATTTTCATCTTCCTTAATGAATGGAAACCATTATTTTCAATAAACTCAAATTGAAAAATAATAATGCTCATGGGACATTAGAATAAAAGGATTTTGAAAAATTTATTAGATTTTGATTGTCCAGTTTCAAATTGTTTATGTGGAACTTGAATATCTGTACTTTGTAGCAAATATCAGCATTGTTGTTCAGTTGCCAAGTTGTTTCCAACTCTCTATGACCCCATGAACTGCAGTGAACCAGGCTTCCCTGTCCTTCACTATCTCCCTCAGTTTGTCAAACTCATGTTCATTGAGTCAGCGATGCCATCCAACTGTCTTATCCTTTGTTGTCCCCTTCTCCTCTTGCCCTCAATCTTTCCCAGCATCAGGGTCTTTTCCAGTGAATCAGCTCTTTGCATCAGTTGGCCAAAGTATTGGAGCTTCACGTTTAGCATCAGTCCTTCCAATGAATATTTGGGGTTGATATCCTTTAGGATTGACTGTTTTTATCTCCTTGCTGTTCAAGGGACACTCAAGAGTCTTCTCCAGTGCCACAGTTCAAAAACATAAATTCTTCAGTGCTCAGCCTTTACTATGTTCCAACTCTCACCTGCACACAATATTGAGATGGAAATTTAGATTGAGAGCACCTCTACTATATTATGGCCCTTGTACATTTGACAGTGTTGGAGTTGATTATTCTTACAATTTTCCTCAGCTGATTAACTTCAGTAATGATGAAGAAATTATAAACTATAAAACACTGAATAATTATATGGATGTGACATTCTGAAAGAATTTGGCACAACTCTGAAATCACTTTCATCAAAACATTAAAACTGAATGATGCATTGTTTGCATCTGCCAAGTATTCTGCAGGTAAGTAAAATAGTTAAGTAGGGCAGTTAAGTAGGGAAAAACAAATGAAGTTAGTTTTTGTTAAGGATATAGTAATTCCCACATATTTTTCTCTTATTTTTATTTTGCCCCATTTTTTAAAGAAAATGTTATTACATATTTAAGTAATTTCCAAGGTCAAAAAATGTTTCCTTTAAAATCAATTGTATATTATCTTTGTAGCTGTTTATAAATGTGCATATGTTTTGCCTTTTAATGTGCCTTGCAATTTTTTTGTTGAAAGGTGGACATGATATATCAGGTAATAGAAACTGAGATAGATGATCTTTCGATGACAAGTTAAATGTTTGTCCAGGTGTTGGACAAATTTACTGTTTGCTAGAACTGTAGGTTTCAGAAATACCTTTTTCCTTCAGAGTTCTTGTCTGTCTTCTTTTTGGTCTTAGTTTTCCCTGGAACTCCTTCATAAGTAGTGTCTGAGCCTTGAATTATATCCAGCTATATCCCCATGTTATTATACCGAATCCCTGTTGATGTGTTCATAAGATATTGATTAGGTTTAAGTCCCTTTAGCTGATATGTGTCCACTCTTGAGAACTTTAGAAGTGTTTCTTAGCTTTTCTTTCCCTCCTTAGTTGAGGCAGAAAGGTTAGAAGGGGCTTAAGTTGGGTAATTTCCTTTCTCTTAAATTGGATCAGGATTTGGTGAAGTCTTTTCTCTTTCTAGGTTGGCATTTGTTGTGAAGAACACTTTGAGCTTGTTTCAAAATGGTCATCTTTCCCATGGATATATTTCAAAGTTATTACTTTCCCCCTTTCCCTGGACAAATAAAAGGGGATTTTTCTCAGATCTTCATTGGAAGAACTTGGTGGGCTTCTTGGAGGTTAAACCTCCCAGTATGTGGCATCTCCTTGGGCTGGACAACCAGGAGTATTTAACTCTCAAACAGGTCCACATTCAGCTTTCAGCAATTCATTAAAGTTACCATTCAGAGGTTTCAGTGACTTCTGCTTCAGATAAGCTGTTCTGTGTTTTCTGAATTCACCTATCTACAATTTTTACAGTGGCAGCATGTGGTGCCTCAATTCTCTGATGGATCAAAAAAAGATGTTGTATTTCAATTTGTTCAGTTTTTACTCTTGTTGTGGGAGTATAAATAACGATCTACAAACTCTTTACATCTTGGAAGGGAAACTGGAATCCAACAGTGATTTTTTTTTTTAAATAACTTGCCAATTAAAATGATTACTTAGAAAATTTCAGAGTGAAATATGTATTTCAGTAGGGTATGTCAAGTATGCTGTCAGAATTTAATATCTCTTTGCATTCTTCTCATTATCCAGAGAGTACTTGTATCCAAAGTGTCACCCTTAACTTTAAGTACATATATTAATAGGTAAAAATTATTGAGGCATTCCATTTGTACCAGTTGCTTACTTGGGACCATTTAAGAGTAAGAGACAATTTCCAGGTTGGTTCTAGAAACCATTCCTAAGCCTTTGAATCCTTGAGTGTTATATGTGAATTTGGGGTTTTTTATTGGCTTTCAGAAAAGAACAAAAGGAATATGATGAATATAAGAGAAGATATTATAATTCATAATGAAAACCCAAAAGTATTCCCTAAAGTGTGATAAAAAATGATATGTTTGGTGACTTTAAATTATGTGATTATAATAAATACTAACACTTTACAGTGCTTAGAACATTTTGTTCCAAAGCATAGATATATTTAGTTAATTCCACAGCAAGATAAATTTCTTAATGAATACTGGAAGTACAATTGCTTAGTGGGCCAGAATAAAAAAAATGAATGTAAAGTTACTTACTTACATTGCTATACAAATTACCAATTAGATCTCACAAGTATGTTTCCTTAAAATCCAAACTCGTGAATTTGCCTTAAGAGTTCAGAATTAATGAAGCTTTGAAAAACATTATTTATCATTTTCATAAATTATTTTCTGGAAAAAAATTGAATATTTCTAAGATCTGCTAAGAGTAACTAAGTAGTAAATTATTTTAGTTAAGTATGATCTTTCTCAAAGTAGGTTGTGAGCCCAACTAGCATATATATGTTGTGGTAAAATGTACTGCCTATTCATAAATGATCTTCTGTTTTGTTAATAATTAATAATTTGTGAATTTTAATTTTTACATGTATCAAAAAATAAAAATTCTATTTTATTTCTTGTGTTTTCTTATTAGGAAACTTGCATTTACTTGGCAAAGATGACATTTATTGTAATTCTTTATACCTAGAAAATTCAGTTTTCTTGCAGGAATCTCAAAAGTCAAGAAATGTTCATTTTCTTAATAAATTAAAACCAATAGACTTACAAAAGGCAATTTAAGACTCCTGTGATTCTAGAATAAACCACTAAAACATGGAATAGTAATCACAGTCCTAATTTTAAGGCTTTCTATTAGTGTTCCAATGTATGTTAAAGTCTATCCTCAGAAGTAAGTTATTAAATTTTGAAAATGAGATTTTGTTTTATATTACAGAATACAAAGTTAATATTAATTTTTAGACAATTGAATTTTGATTATAAATTATTGGTGTCTTAAATTCCTATTTTAAACAGATTCAAATGAAAAATCTAATAGTGTAGCTTAATTTTCTTTGTTTCCCAGTGGTTTGCAGAGATAGGATTAATAATATACAAGAAGTTTAGATTTTTGATGTTCATTTTGTATGTTGTTAATACAATAACTTATTCCAAATTTTCAATTACAATTTCCTCTGGTGTGCATTTGATTTTAGGTCAATTGATGGCCTCATTCTCTCATTCTCTTAAATTTCTACTAGATATTAAGTAACAGAGCAGATAGAAACTCTCAAGGTGTTAAAGTTACAGATAACTCAGATAGAGGGAAAAAAACAACAACAACCAAAAGTCTCTGAAGTCAACCTTAAAGGAACAAGATTCACAATGCATGAAGTATATCGGTTTTGCTGAGAAAAAATAGCAAGAAATACAAATATAAAAAAAAAATGGCAAAAATCATAAAATACTGCTGACTATGAAGATTCTTTGTTGACATTCCTCTATTTATAAAGATAATTTGTTGTGCAGTTATTAATCATGGATCATTCTGATACTTAATGAGACAGAAAGCAATATTTTAGTGTGCATTAAGACAATATTTCTTGAAAGGCAAAGAAAGGTATAGGAGTTCTTTCCAGTATTGTTTTGATATCTTTCAGCTTAAAATATAGATATGGAAATCTAGCATATGTTCATGAGTATATGAAGATAGTTAAATATTAGTGACCTCATAAAGGGATTTAATGCTGAGTTTTGGTAACAGTAGTGTCTCAGTGGTGATAACTGTTTCATTTTATGGTAAGACCATCCAAAACAAATCCAGAAATGAAACTCACAGATTATGTAAATAAAATCCAGAAATGTAAAATCTTACCATCTGAGGTAAAATAAAAATATTGGAGAATTAATTCAATTTGTTTCTATATTTGATCCTTAAAGAATAACTGTGTTGTCTTTGTGTTGAACTGTCTTTCCAGAAAGAGAACATATAGTTTTACAAATTAATATCCACGATTATCTGAATTAAACTGATAATATAAATTCTAGGAACTGTTCAGCATAAATTAAAAGTATATCCTTTTTTGTGAAGAAAATTCTTTAATTTTTCTTTTTTTTAGTTTTAAGAGTCTGAATCCTAAGTATAATGTTTATGTGGCATCTTGTACATACCATCACCATGGTACCCAATTTCTTGTCAGGCACCAGTCTAATTGCTGCTCTGAAGGTATACTTTAAATGTGATTGATGTTTAAGAATTCAAGTAAATGTGAATGAACCTCATCTAGTCAGTTGGCCCTAGAAAAAAGACTAAGATCCCACAAGAGAGAACGAAATCTGTCTCCAGACTCTGCTTTGAACTCAAGCATCAATTCTTACCTGCATTTCAGAACCACCGGTCTGCTTTTACAGAGTTTAAACTTGCCAGTCCCCACAGTTGTGTGAACTGATACCTTATTTTGCCAATATTTTTTATAATTTTAGCTTCATTTCCCCCTCTAATCTGCCTTGTTTTCTGGTTTCATTTGATGCATTTCACCGTGATATATTATAGATGTGTCTTCATTTATTTCTTGATATTGTGTATCAAGTGTAAATTCATCTCTATGTTTAGTTCTGAAAATATTTCAAGTATTATCATTCTTTTGAATATTACCTCTCCTATATATTTTTTTTCCTTCTTAAACACTAGTTACTCATAGCATGGACATTATCATTCTCTTTTCTGGAATTTCTCATGCTTTTTAGGCACTAATTCAGATTATTTTTTAAAAATTAAACTAAGTTTTGCATTTTGGTTTTATTGATATATAATTGACATACAGCACTATGTATGTTTCAGGTATACAGCATGATGATTTGACTTACAGTTACCATTAAATGATTACTGCAATTGGTTTAATCAACATCCATCATCTTATTCTTTCATATCTTTAATCCCTCTAACCTCAGGGCAACATTTTCTCTTTCAGATCCTTCCAGTTGATTGATTTCCTCATCATCTGTATCTAATTTACTTTTTAGCCATGGACAGAGGAACCTAGCAGGCTACAGTCCAAAAGGTTACAAAGAGTTGAACTTGACTGAATGACTAAACACAGACACACACACACACATTGTATTTTACTTTAATAACCAGAAGTACTTTTTAATATGTCAGTCTATTGATATGCTGATCTTTCCTCTAAATGTATATTCTATTCCTACTTTTTCTCTTATAAATTTGAAAACTTTAATGTAATATTGTTTAAATATCATATTTAATGGAGAAACTAATTCCTCTTCATTTTCTCTCTCTTTGTCACTGATAATTCCTTTCATACTCAGTTATTTCGGTATATATTATAATTTTAAGTTTTGAGCTCATCATTGTGGAGAGGTCATCTTCTGAATTGAAGTCAGATCTCTTTGTCCTGGGAAAGTGTCTCAAATAGCAATTTCACGTTTGTTTCTCCTGCAGCAATAGCAGTTCCAATGATCCTGGAATATTTGTATGGTAATTTCTTAATTAGGTTTATGTTCCATGCAGTTTCTGTAATTGGAAGGCATATAGATATATGGTTTAATTTTCACAAGGAAGCTTTTTTAACATTGCTTTTGAAGGACTTTATTATTTATAATTAACTTTTACTCCATCATTTCAATTATGGTTTAGTTGGGATGGTAGATATATGTATCTCCTCAATTCACTGTTATTAGAAGTTGTGTTTAAACTATATATTTTATGATCTATAATACATTCTAAAGGATCAGAATAATTCTGAAATGTATTGTTCATACTTTACTGTTTATAGGCAAAGAATTTGTTTGCCTTTTTCTCTAATTTAATTATAATTTAATTGCATTTGTATATATCAGATATATTAGGGGATTCCCTAGTGGCTCAGATAGTCAAGAATCAGCCTGCAATGCTAAAGACTAAGGTTCAGTCCCTAGGTTGGGAAGATCCCCTGCATAAGGGAATGGCTACCCATTTCAATATTCTTTCCTGGAGAATTCTATGGACAGAGGAATCTAGCAAGCTACAGTCCATAGGGTTGCAAAGAGTCAAACATGACTGAGTTACTAACACATATCAAATATATTGCTATTTTGTGATATCACTTGGCATACATCAGATCTATATTTTTCCCTCAACCAAGTTCCCATTGTTTTCAGAATATTATACATCAAAAAAATGTAGTGTTTTTCATACAGAAGAAAGTCACATAAGCATAAAGACTTTATTAAAATTTCTATCTTTGGCACCTACTGTAATGCCAGGCACACATAGTCCATATTTAATATAATCATAAGTGGATAACAGAAGGTCAAGTTACTGCAGAGCTTACTGGAAGTTACATAACTTGCCTACAGGATTTGCTTGTATTTCTAAGTATCCAAAGTTCTCTATAGTCTTTTATGGTCCTCCTAAAGTGAAAAATAAATAAATATAAACATTAAAATTTCAAAATTTTATGATATGTTTAATGAGATCACCATTCTTCACTTAAAGTTGTAGTTCATTGTGCTGTTTTAGTTTCATTTAAAGAGAATATTTTAGCATGCATATTTTACTGTTTTTATTTGTACTCTGTAAAGAAAACAAAAAATTCTTAAAATGTTTCCATTAAAACATAGCCACATCATCATAACTTTAGTAATTCAGGATCTATTCAATTTAAAATATATAGTAATGTACTTTTTTCTAGCCTGAAAAAATAAAACCATGGTACTATTTAATATATCTTTTATTATAATTTAGTTGTAATATGTTAAAATATTATTAGATGACTGCTATTGAAAAGAGAGTTTGCTATGTTCACAGATCCTAGAAGTATGGAGCACTCCACACCTTGGGAGGATTACATAGGGAAGCATTGGACTCAGTCAAAGGTTAGAGGGAGGAATGTTAACTGTAGGAAGAACCTATACTGTGGCTTCCATGGGAAGGAATTAATGAGGCATGGTAAGCAGGTTTAGAACTGCATAGTTTGAATAATTTCAGTGGACTCTGGGGTGTAGGAACTGTCTTTTGGCTGTTTTCAGGATGATTAGGGCAGATAGAGTATGGCCCTGAGTGTGAATGCCCAATAAAGGAGGTGGTTGAGAATAGAAGTGGTTGGTCATAGCGGCTCTGAGCTGGCTGGTTTGATTTGATTAGTGTTCACTTGGCTTCCCTTGTAGCTCAGTTGGTAAAGAATCTACCTGTAGTGCAGGAGACCTGGGTTCGATCCCTGGGTCAGCAAGATCCCCTGGAGAAGGAAATGGCAGCCCACTCCAGTATTCTTGCCTGGAAAAATCCCATGGACATAGGAGCCTGGTGGGCTGCAGTCCATGGGGTCTAAAAGAGTCAGCATGACTAAGAAACTAACCCTTACCTTACCTCTTGAGTAAGTTGTTTATTATCTCTCAGTTCAGTTCAGTCAGTTCAGTCCCTCAGTCGTGTCTGACTCTTTGTGACCCCATGAATCACAGCCACCAAGCCTCCCTGTCCATCACTAACTCCCAGAGTTCACCCAAACTCTTGTCCATTGAGTCGGTGATGCCATCCTGCCATCTCATCCTCTGTCGTCCCCTTCTCCTCCTGCCCCCAATCCCTCCCAGCATCAGGGTCTTTTCCAATGAGTCAACTCTTCACATGAGGTGGCCAAAGTAATGGAGTTTCAGCTTCAGCATCAGTCCTTCCAATGAACACCCAGGACTGATCTTCTTTATTATCTCTAGGAATTTGTTAACCTTGGAAGGGGCAGTTCTTCCAGGGTCTGCAAGACCCCAAATGTTAAAGCATCAGTGCAGGAAATAAAAAACCTGGTAAATACAGATATATTCTAGAATATAGACACATTTTTCTTCCCAAATAAAACATTGCAACTTACATTCTGCCTCATTTCAAGCAAACATTTGGGTTTTGTGAGTCCTGCCACTGGATGGTAGCTGGTTTTCATTTGTTTCATTTGTTAATAGCAAATTCAGCAACAAACATTTCCAAGTATTTAAGTCAAACGTCTTTGAGAGGTTAGTGAAATGAGTGTAAATATGTATTTTGCATGTTGTAAAAATCAATAAACTGTGCTACCTTGCTGTCTTAAGTCACAATAAAATTTCAGGTGTCCACTGTTGAAAAATAATACATTTTAAATGATACTGAATATAATTTGACCATGGTAAAAAAAAAAAAAAATACACAAGCAACAGGTGGTTAAGATCTGCCTACAGAAAGAAATATTATTTAGATAATAATAGGTTTAATATCTCCAAAATACTAGGGAATTCTCCATCTAGGTCTTAACCCTTCTAAGAAGATCTAAAATTATGGACATCTTTAATTTATTTTTCCTGAATATCTTTAGAGAAAGGGAAACATAGGTTATAGAATCCTATGAATTACGGATATGGTATATGTTTTAGCTGTACTAATTTTCCTCTCAGACAGACACAACTTCACTGCCAGTTTTATATATATATACTTTTATAAGTCACTCTTGCAAATCGTAGTTCCCTCTTTCTTTTTATGCTCCCAAAGAAAGATATGAACATTTCCAGATACTTTGGGTTTCTTTGTAGAAATTTTATTTAGTTTTATTATATTGCTTCCTTTAGGATGTGATAGTCAATTCTGGCACCTTCTTAGTGTTTTCCACATTATAATATGATATTGCAGAATAAAAATGAAGATTTTAAAATGTTGACACAAAACACTAAGACTTAGAAGCAAATATATTTCATTTTCTTAACATTTTACCCATAATATTAAATTATTTTATGTTATGTGTGTGTGTTAGTCACTTAGTCATGTCCAACTCTTTGTGACCCTATGGATTGCAGCCTGCCAGGCTTCTCTGTTCATGGAATTCTCCAGGCAAGAATACTGGAGTGGATTGCCATTCCCTTCTCCAAGGGAACTTGCTAACCAGGGATTGAACTCTGGTCTCCTGAATCGCAGGCAGATTCTTTACCATTTTGGCTACAGGGAAGTCTGTAAATTATTTTATAGAGTTAACTAAATCATTTGGTTCTTAATGCAAATAATTGTTCAATAAAAATTTATGGATTTCTGTGATCTGTAATGGGCTTCCCAGGTAGCTCAATGAATAAAGAATTCACCTGCCAATGCAGGAGACATGTTTGATCCATGGATCAGAAAGATTCCCTAGAGAAGGAAATGGCAACCCACTCCAGCACTCTTACCTGGGAAATCCCATGAACAGAGGAGCCTGGTGGGCTATGGCCCATGGGACCACAAAAGAGTCAGATGCAACTTAGCAACTGAACAACAATAGTCTTTAATATCACTGACTGATAGATATATATTTGTGATAGTTTTTATTTAATTTTCTAGAATTAAGAAAACAGACTAAATACTCTTAGTTATTTCTTCCAAGCAAATAAATATAATTTAGCAGCTAATTGGTACTGCTATAACACACGTTAACATTTGGACATCTTGCTATTGTGAATTTATAAAATCAGTCAGAAGGCATCTTTTTTGTGAAGATTGCTACTAAATCTGTGTTTCCCTGGTGGCTCAGATGGTAAATAATCCACCTGCAACACCAGAGACCTAATTCGATATCTGGGTCAGGAAGATTGCCTGGAAAAGGGAATGGCTACTTGCACCAGCTGGGTTGGATGAAGCACAAGCAAGAACCAAGAGTGCTGGGAGAAATATCAGTAACCTCAAATATGCAGATGACACCACCCTTATGGCAGAAAGTGAAGAAGAACTAAAGAGCCTTTTGAAGAAAGTGAAAGAGGAGATTGAAAGAGTTGGTTTAAAATTCAACATTCAGAAAACTAAGATCATGGCATTTGGTCTCATCACTTCATGGCAAAGATGGGGAAACAATGAAAACAGCGAGAGACTATTTCTTTGAGCCCCCCAAAAACTACATATGGTGACTGCAGCCATAAACTTAAAAGAAACTTGCTCCTTGGAAGAAAAACTATGACCAACTTAGATAGCATATTAAAAAACAGAGACATGACTTTGCCAACTAGGGTCTATACAGTCAAAGCTATGGTTTTTCCAGTAGTCATGCATGGATGTGAGAGTTGGACTATAAAGAAATCTGAGTGCTAAATAATTGATGCTCTTGAACCGTGGTATTGGAGAAAACTTTTCAGAGCCCCTTGGGCTGCAAAGAGATCAACCAGTCAATCCTAAAGGAAATCAGTCCTGAATATTCATTGGAAGGACTGATGCTGAAGCTGAAACTCCAATACTTTGGCCACCTGATGCAAAGATCTCTCATCGAAAAGGTTGGATGCCATCACTGACTCGATGGACATGAGTCATGGACATGAGCAAGCTCCAGGAGTTGGTAATGGACAGGGAAGCCAGGCCAGCTGTAGTCCATGGGGTTGCAAAGAGTCTGACACAATTGAGTGACTGAACTGAACTGAATTGAACTAATTCTTGCCTGGAAAATTCCATAGACAGAGGAGCCCAGTGGGCCACAGTCCATGGTGTTGCAAAGAGTTGGACAGGACTGAACAACTAACACTTTCACTTCACTACTAATTTTAAATTTAGTTAAAGGCCTAACTTTCTTCTGCCTTCTCTATTTACAAACTTGTATATTCAAAATATTATATACTTTTTTCGTTAATGTATATTTCATGTTTGATAGTATAAATTTCACTTAAGCAACCAGTCAATTCAGTTCAGACACTCAGTTCAGTTCAGTCTCTCAGTTGTGTCCAACTCTTTGCAACCCCATGAATCACAGCACGCTAGGCCTTCCTGTCCATCACTAACTCCTGGAGTTCACTCAAACTCAAATCCATGGAGTCGGTGATGCCATCCAGCCATCTCATCCTCTGTCGTCCCCTTCTCCTGTGTCCAATCCCTCCCAGCATCAGGGTCTTTTCCTATGTGTCAACTCTTTGAATGAGATGGCCAAAGTATTGGAGTTTCAGCTTTAGCATCAGTCCTTCCAATGAACACCCAGGACTGATCTCCTTTAGGATGGACTGGTTGGATCTCCTTGCAGTCCAAGGGACTCTCAAGAGTCTTCTCCAACACCACAGTTCAAAAGCATCAATTCTTTAGTGCTCAGCTTTCTTCACAGTCCAACTCTCACATCCATACATGACTACTGGAAAAACCATAGCTTTGACTAGACGGTCCTTTGTTGGCAAAGTAATATCTCTGCTTTTCAATATGCTATCTAGGTTGGTCACAACTTTCCTTCCAAGGAGTAAGTGTCTTTTAATTTCATTGCTGCAATCGCCATCTGCAGTGATTTTGGAGCCCCCAAAAATAAAGTCTGACACTGTTTTCACTGTTTCCCCATCTATTTCACATGAAGTGATGGGACCAGATGCCATGATCTTAGTTTTCTGAATGTTGAGCTTTAAGCCAACTTTTTCATTTTCCTCTTTCACTTTCATCAAGAGGCTTTTTAGTTCCTCTTCACTTTCTGCCATAAGGGTGGTGTCATCTGCATATCTGATGTTATTGATATTTCTCCCAGCAATCTTGATGCCAGCTTGTGCTTCTTCTACCCAGTGTTTCTCATGATGTACTCTGCATACAAGTTAAATAAGCAGGGTGACAATATACAGCCTTGACATACTCCTTTTCCTATTTGGAACCAGTCTGTTCTATGTCTACTTCTAACTGTTGCTTCCTGACCTGCATACAGGTTTCTCAAGAGGCAGGTCAGGTGGTCTGGTATTCCCATCTCTTTCAGAATTTTCCACAGTTGATTGTGATCCACACAGTCAAGGCTTTGGCATAGTCAATAAAGCAGAAATAGATGTTTTTCTGGAACTCTCTTGCTTTTTCAATGATCCAGCGAATATTGGCAATTTAATCTCTGGTTCCTCTGCCTTTTCTAAAACCAGCTTGAACATCAGGAAGTTCACGGTTCACATATTGCTGAAGCCTGGCTTAGAGAATTTCGAGCATTACTTTACTAGTGCGTGAGATGAGGGCAATTATGCTGCAGTTTGAGCATTCTTTGACATTGCCTTTCTTTGGGATTGGGATGAAAATGGACCTTTTCCAGTCCTGTGGCCACTGTTCAGTTTTCCAAATTTGCTGGCATAGATCTGATAGACAGAGTACCTGATGAACTATGGACAGAGGTTCGTGACGTTGTACAGGAGACAGGGATCAAGACCTTCCCTATGGAAAAGAAATGCAAAAAAGTAAATTGGCTGTCTGAGGAGGCCTTACAATTAGCTGTAAAAAGAAGAGAAGTGAAAAGCAAAGGAGAAAAGGAAAGATATAAGCATCTGAGTTATAAGCAGAGTTCCAAAGAATAGCAAGGAGAGATAAGAAAGCCTTCCTCAGTGATCAATGCAAAGAAATAGAGGAAAACAACAGAATGGGAAAGACTAGAGATCACTTCAAGAAAATTACAGATACCGAGGGAACATTTCATGCAAAGATGGGCTCAGTAAAGGACAGAAATGGTATGGACCTAACAGAAGCAAAAGATATTAAGAAGAGGTGGCAAGAATACACAGAAAAACTGTACAAAAAAGATCTTCATGCCCCAGATAATCATGATGGTGTGATCACTCACCTAGAGCCAGACACCCTGGAATGTGAAGTCAGTCACTCAGTCATGTTCAACTCTTTGAGACTCCTTGGACTGTACATTCAAATCTATGGTTTTTCCAGTAGTCATGCATGGATGTGAGAGTTGGACTACAAAGAAAGCTGACTGCTAAATAATTGATGCTCTTGAACGGTAGTTTACAATCTTCTCATTTGTAAGTGCTACATAATAAATCTCAAAGTATATTATAACAATGTTTGCTTTTATTTTTTCTTTACAAAAAATAATAACTTAAAATTTTCCTTTGTATTTAATAATTTTTAATGGGGAATTAACTTCCCTGGTCTCTCAGACGGTAAAGCGTCTGTCTACAATGTGAGAGACCTGGGTTCGATCCCTGGGTTGGGAGAATTCCCTGGAGAAGGAAATGGCAACCCACTCCAATATTCTTGCCTTGAAAATCCCGTAGATGGAGGAGCTTGGTGCAGGCTACTATCCATGGGGTCTCAAAGAGTCGGGCACAACTGAGCAACTGCACTTTCACAATGGGGAATTGGCATATAACAAATTAAAAAATGGTATTTAAATCTTATTTTAATTTTATATATGGTATCCTACTTATGGGAGCTTCTCTGGTGGCTCAGATGGTAAAGTGTCTGCCTATAATGTGGAAGACCCGGGTTCAATCCCTGGGTCGGGAAGATCTCCTGGAGAAGGAAATGGCAACCCACTCCAGCATTCTTGCCTGGAAAATCCCATGGATGGAGGAACCTGGTAGGCTACAGTCCATGAGGTCGCAAAGAGTTGGACACGACTGAGCGACTTCACACACACACACATATCCTACTTATACAGATTAAAGGGAAATATTTTATAAAGTTTGAAAATTTATAGAAATATTTGGAAGTCTTGTATTAAACTGTTTTGCACTCCCCATAGCATTTATAGTTTATACAAGGCATATTTGAAACTTGTTTGGTAAGGGAAAGAGAGGCCTCTGGTGTTCCAAAAAAAACTGGTTATATTTATTTATTGCATAATATCAGCTAAGTATTTGATTTTTTTAACTTTGTTTTCCCATGAAATTTCCATCTATTGCATAGAAACAATAGGCAAACTTCTCAAGGTTGTTTTAAGAAAGATATGAGATAACAGTGCATGTAAAATATAAATATCTAAGTAAAGATAAAAAACTTGACATTCAATAAATAACACCTAATGTGTGTGTGTGTGTGTGTATCATTGTCTTCATAGCCTGAAAAGAGTTATTTTATACACTTTGGCTGTTATTTCGTGGCTATTCTAGTGATTAATTCTTTATTATCTTTTACTTCCTTGATTTAAACATTACCTCCTCAGAGTTGGCTTCCTTAGCTTTCATATGTGAATAATGTTCAGTAATATCTAAGTCTCTTTATTACTTTATTTTTATTTAATTCCTTCATAGCACATATTACTAGATGGTAATGTGTTTGTGAAGGAATTAAATAAAAATGTGGCTTGATTATGTTCCATTAAACTGACCCCTTTTATTGAATTGAAGACTTGGTTTGCCTTGTTCATACAGTAAATATTTCTCAAAGCAGAAAAAAAAAAATGAAACCTTAGGTTGTTCCTAGATTTCCCAGCATTCCATGCTGAACACATGAAAGCTAATCTTGTGAAATAAATTTACCATAGCATACCATTTTTCTTTTGAAGCAGGTGTTTCATGATGCATTTCTTTCTAAGCCCCCTCTAAAGCTATGCACCAAGCATTTTTTGGCCCTTTACATATTTGTGAACCCATCGTTACTACATTAGACCATTAAAGACTAGTGACAGTAGAACAGAAAAGCTTCAGTATTATTTGAATTGCTATGAAATTTCATCTTTTCAGAAGCTGTATTCTGTTTGAGAACTAAATTTTCAGGAGAGATTTTAGTATAACCTATCAATATCAAGAATGAATGAATCTCTATGGGGTAGAGGAATCTTCAGTTTGCGCTTGCAGCCAAAGAAGGAACTGCTTATCTATATATTCAAACATTTAAGACTTTTGAATTTTTTTCACCCAAGTGGAATCAAATAATTTTTTTTTCATCTTCAATAAAATTGCATCATTTGTTTGATTTCAAACAAGAATTTCTTTGTTGTCCTTCAAACTTTTTTCAGCCTTATTTTGGAAAACCCTTAGGTAGAATAGGGCAACTCCAACAAAAGTAAAAGTTTATATATTTATTCATATTTTCTCAAGTAAAATATTCTTCTGAGATATTTTTTAATGTTGGTATTAAGAATTGGCATGGTGTGGGCTCGGAAGGGCTGACCTGGTAGGGGAGAGGGCAGAACACATCACCCATGTGGAAAAAGAGAGAAAGAGAGAGAAAAAAAAGAATTGGCATGAGAAATAAGAAATAGTCATCATAAATGATAAAATGAAAGAACAAATCCCCAGAGCTTCATAGATGTCTTGCACTTTAGTGTGTTTTATATTTAGATGATACATATTCTAATGTAATTTGACAATCATGTGCATTACAATTTCTCATGCGTGTTATAGAATGATATTATCTGACACTATTTCATTTTTGTATTTTTAATTAATTGTCACAATTAGCAAACTCTCTTCAAATAAATATAATGAGTTGTTAGGCAAAGTGATGACAGGGGGAAAAAAAAAAAAAAAGCAAACTCTTATTTAGCATCATGAAAGAGTCCAGAAATCACCTATACTTAAAATTCTAGTCTTGGTTTTCACCTAGTTCAATTCACCAAGCATTCAATTGACCAAAACACTGAAGTTTGACTTTCCCTGCATTTTTTTGTCATTCATTTTAAGTCACTTATTTTACCCCAAAACATCTTTCACTGCAAATAAGTAAAACAAATACTCTCAAATGTATACCATGATCTCTGCTCACCAGGCTGAATGAGTGCAGGTTTGCATAGGTATGATATAGTATAAAAAGAACTAGACTCATTTTTTTTCAAATGCTATATCATACATGCATATGTATCACATGAGAAATGTGTTCAAAGGCAGAATGTGATTCTGTATGCCTGAGATCTCAGATTTTGCATTTCCAAGGCATGCTATTGATCTAAAGACAATATTTTGAAAAATTAGACTGCCAAACTTCCTTCATTCAATTTTCTATACCTTCTTTATGAAAGTCCCTTAAATTTTTGAGACTTACTTTGCTTGGCTGTAAAATGGGAATAACAAAATCAAATCTACTTTTACAATATTCTTCTGAGCATCAAAAAGCTATAATTCTCAAATAACCCATAAAGTTCCATATAAATTAAGGATACTGTTAGTGCTTTTTTTTTTCTTTTAGTTTTATTATTTTGTCTGTAATCTACTTAAAGCTATCCCTGATTGACTTGCATCCACTGACAAATTCTTGAGAGTTTATTTTTGGATTTTGACCAGACTAATTGGTCAAAGAGCAAATATGTGGCTCATGAGTCATATTATACTGATATGGATTTTGGCTTGGCCAATATTATCAATAGAAAGTATTATTGGACAGTAGTATCAAATCATATTTTGTTTACAACTGTGTGTACATCTCCTAGCACAGCTCTCTGTTCTCAATAGTTTCTTAATATATTTTCTGAGTAAAATGAATAACATATCAGTTTTTACTTCAATCATTTATCCATTTAGCAAATATTTATAGGTCATAAACTATATAAATATAGGTGATAGAAAGATGAATAAGGCAGTTTACTATTATTAAGTTATAGTAGGATGCAGAGTCATTCATAAGCATTATTACAATGCATTGTTGAAAGGCAAAATATTCAATACTGAATACATGTATAGGGTGATGTTGGTGCACAGAAGACCCTGTCCTGTTTTCGTGGTTAGATTGTTCAATAAGATCAAGATAGACACCAAATTGCCAGTCAAACTACAATCACTAAATTTCTCAATAGTGGTATTTGGCAGTCTTTTATACAATGAATAAAGAGTTAAACCCTTTATTTTCAAGTTTCCTTTCAATTCTGTAGTTCTATGAATTGAATTTGTTTTTTTTCTTTTTTGGTCAAGACATGAGAAACTCAGAGTAATAACAATTTATGATGTCAGAAACTTTTGTACAGGCCCAAGAAAAGAATTTGATCAATGGGAAAAAAAATTAATCATAAATGAGATAAATTGTAAAGGATTAAGTAATAAGATTAGACAATAATTTTGGGAAAGAAAGATAGAAAAGAGGTTAAGACATCATCCAAATAGACCCATTGGGACTACAAATAGGTTTGTCACAAATATGAATATTAAGATGACAGATATAATCACCATTAAAAGCATCATCATCTAACTTGTTGACCCTTTTATTCTGAGAGCTTCATAGTGTAGAATGATATTAAATTCTATCCCCTTCAGGGAAGACAATAAATATGAACTGACAATGATTTTCATAAGAACAGAGTGGTGTTTTCTCTGATCTCATCCAAGGTATTTTGAATAAGTCAAGAATAGTTATTTTTTATATCTATTGAAAACATTTGCTTTAAAAAAAAGGCTGTGTTCTGTTTCTTGTTTTCTTTTTAGCTCAGTGGTTTAGTCAGATGAGATAGCTTTTTGTGTTTAATGTTACTGAGTTTGAAATGACACATATCTCCTCAGTACTTGAACTCTTTTATAAGAAGTCAAATATCTTTGTCTAACTGCCATTCCTCCCTTGAATGTGAGTAATTTGAGTCCCAAAGATGTATTTGAAATTTGAGAGGATATACCTGATTTCTGTGTAAATTGAAGCTTTTAATTCCCTTTTAGCTGTCACTATGTTCTTTTTTAAAATTTTTTTAAATGGACTGCATTATTTTTCTGGGATAATGTTAAAGATATATTTATTTTCATACTTAAATTCTGCAACTTTTTCTTCAATTGATAATGTTAAGATTTTAGATCAAAGCATTATAAAAGTGTATATTGATAAACATAATTCTTTCCTCAAGGGAATTAACTTTTATAATTGACCTAGCAACAAGACACCAAATTAATTGTTTTTCTTAAGGGCTGTTAATCATAATGGTGACAATTCTGCACAATGAACCCACTAGTAATTGAATATTGCTGTTCACTTTAAGTGTAATTTAAATCACACAGCATGTTTAAATGCTGCGGACGGAAGAGGTTCTAAGTGGTTGGAGATGATCCATAAGCTAATTGCTAAGCAGTGGTGGCATTTTCATTTATTATAGACCACTCAGCCATTAATTGTGTGTGGTGATACAGTTCACTGGAGTTTCTCATTGAACAAGTTGCAAAGGTTAACTGGAGCCAAGTTGAAAAGAAGTCAAAACTAAGGAAGAAACATGGATTCTATCTACTACCACACATAGAAACAATAAACAGTTTTTTAAAATTGCAGAAGCAAAGCAATGTTTTTACAATAAAAATTAAATTCTCTACTTATTTTACAGTCCACGGGGTCGAAAGAGTTGAACATGACCTAGCAACTAAATTGCCACCACCATACTATACTCAAATTCCTTGAGATTAAAATTTATAATGCCAGCTGTTATTTATATATATAGTCTCATTTGAGAGAGTTTAAACTCTCCAACAAATTAACTCTTTTGAATAAAAAAATGTGTGATTTAATACTTAGGCATTTCCGAACCAAATGTATTAAATAATTAACTATAAGATTAGAAGGAGCTATATTTCATTCTTAAGTATTTTGGCATTCTTTCTTGTTATTTTGATTCTCCTTTGTACGTAATGTATTACACTTACTATTGGAAAATATCTCATAGGTGGGCCTTCATTCCAAAGTCTTTACTTCATTTCTTCCATTGTGATTAATCAGACTGACTTGAAAGTAAAAATATCACCACTGTTTCTTAGGATCTTACATGTGATAAATCATTTGGAGTTCCCTAGTTAGAAGAATATAGCACTTCAGATGAACTTCACTTGGCAGAACTTCTACTGGTGGAAAAATCGGTCATGATTATTTCTTCCTGAAAAGCATGCACACACAGTTCACCAGACACCAGCTTGCCCACACCTAAATCTTGCACTGCCTGACCTCCAACACTCTGAGCAATAACTATTGTAGCATTTTCGTATAGCAGCCTGAACAGACTAAGAAAATCCCCAAATCCATTGTACTGTTATTACATAAAATCTATCTTCAGTATTTTTATACCTACTGTGATAGTTAATTTTATATGCCAACTTCAAAGCTCCGATGTCTGTTTATTTCAGGCTGTGTCTGTGGATTGGTGTTTCCAGAAGGCCCAGGGATTTGAATCAGTAACGAGTCAAACAAATTGCCTTCCCAGCATGGGTGTGCATCATCCAATCCACTGAGGACCTGAAGAGAACTAAAAGGTGGAGGAAGAGAGAATTTACTTGCTCTGCCTGGAAGTTTGAATTGTGACATCCATCTTCTTCCCTCAGCAATTTAGATTCTCAAATCTTTAGTCCTCTACTGGAATCCATTGGACTCCCCACTCTCAGGCTCTTTCTTGTGTCTCCAGTTTATAGCTACCTCCCTGAACCAGAACCTCACTGTTCTAATAGAAAATTGGAATAGTAATATTCCAGTATATGTTGGGTTTGTATTCTATTGGATATATACAATGGATATATAATATATAAAATTATATAATGTATTAATATTAACCTATTGCTTCTGTTTCTCTGGAGAACATTCACTAATACACCTATATTACCTTTTTGTGACTGCTTATTAATACAACAGCAAATCTTGTTAGCCTCTTAGTCACTCTCACTAATCATATTTTATAATGTCCTCATGTATTTTTTTCCCTTAGTTCAGATATTTCTTCAAGTTTATTTCCAAGAATAAGGATTGGTTAAATTTCTGAACTTAATATGACCCTTAATACTTAATAAATTTATTTTTCCTGATATTCAAATTATTTTACTTGATACGAAATTCCAGTTATTTTCTTTTGATATTTTGAAAATATTACTCCATTGTCTTTTTATAGTCAGTATTTTCACTGAGAAGCATGTCAGTGTAATTCTTATTATTTATAGCTTACACTCTTCTTTTGTCTTCGTCTATTTTTTTGTTAATTTGACTGTTGTTTTTAGCTGTGAATTCTTTCTTATTTATACTGTTTGATATGCCAATTATCTCAGTATAAACCCTTACATTTTCCATTGTAATTATGTTTTTAATATACAATATGTGCCTGAATATTTATATATTTCATTAATTCTTAAATTTGTTTTACATGTAAATGAATACAATTATTTCTATCCTCTCTATCTCTTTACTGTATGTTTATATTTTCTCATAACTGGTGCACAGTACTTCACTATATTAAGAGCAGGAGAAAAGTGAAAGTGAAGTCGCTCAGTCATGTCCGACTCTTTGTGACCCAATGGACTGTAACCTACCAGGCTCTGAGGGGCCTCTCAGTCCATGGAATTTTCCAGGCAAGAGTACTGGAGTGGGTTGCCATTTCCTTCTCCAGGGGATCTTCCCAACCCAGGGATCAAACCCGGGTCTCCTGCACTGCAGGCAGATGCTTTACAGTCTGAGCCACCAAATGCAGTCTGAGATTCACACTTAAGATTAGATTGGAGCTACATATATACTGTGTGGCTGATGCCATAAGCTTGGCCTCTGCACCAGAGCCAAATCAAATCTTGAGGACAGATTTTTGGGTGAAGTAGAAATAGTCTGGCCTCAGGTGACTATATCCAGTGATACTGACATCTTCTGTTTGTTGGGTTTTAATTCTATAAAGAGCTTAAAGACATTATTTACCCTTGAGGTGGAACCTCATGTATGGATGTGAGAGTTGGACTATAAAGACAGCTGAGCACCAAAGAATTGATGCTTTTGAACTGTGGTGTTGGAGAAGACTCTTGAGGGTCCCTTGGACTGCAATGAGATCCAACCAGTCCATCCTAAAGGAAATCGGTCCTGAATATTCATCAGAAGGACTGGTGCTGAAGCTGAAACCCCAATACTTTGGCTACTTGATGTGAAGAGCTGACTCATTTGAAAAGACCCTGATGCTAGGAAAGATTTAAGGCGGGAGAAAAAGGGGACGACAGAGAATGAGATAGTTGGATGGCATCACCAACTCAATGGACATGAATTTGAGTAAACTCCAGAAGTTGGTGATGCACAGGGAGGCCTGGCATGCTGCAGTCCACGGGGCCACAAAGAGTCAGATATGACTAAAAACTGAACTTAACTGAGGTGGTATCAGTACTCTACCCTCAAGGCTGCACTATTGTTTCTTGGCTGCGTCTTCCTTTACTTAAGCTGCGCTTCCCAGGTGACCCATCTTAAAGAATCTTTCTGCAACGCAGGATCCCTGGGTTGGGAAGATACCCTGGAGAAGGCCATGGCTATCTACTCCAGTATTATTGTCTGGAGAATTCCATGGACAGAAGAGCATGGTGGGCTACAGTCCATGGTTTCACAAAGAGTTGGACATGATTGAAGTAACTTAGCATGGACAGTGACTTTGTATTCCTTAGCTTCCTGAATCAGTATCTGCTCACAATCTGCCCTTTGGAACTCAGGGAAGGTCATGCAGGCTGGAGGGGAATAGAAAAGCTTCATTGCTCAAGAGCCCCATAGGGTCCTGTTGGATTTTCTCAACTATGAATTGGCACTTGCCAAAATCGTTGCTGACAACTGAACAAGGGCATTCACCATCTGCCTCTGCTGAGACAACCCTGCACTGTTGCAGCTGTTGACCTTCAATACACCCTGAGGGAGTTCAGGGTGGAGTAAGGCACTCTGTGCTCCAGGCAATCTGGTGGGACAGGTCTTTAGACCTATGTTTTACGAACAGAGTTTATAATCCCAATCTTTGCATCTCCTCATATCTAGAAAAGCAATGAATCCCTTCTTGGTGACATCAGATCCTTGTGCTAGCAGAAGACATTTTGTAAATGAATGTTTAATGGTATTGAACTCCGCCCTTTCCCAAAGTCAATATGTAAGATTGACTTCCCCCTGTTATCTCTTTGGAGTAGTCTCTCAGAGCTGAGGGGCTGCCTCCCAGGCTACAGTCCTCATTTTGCCTCAGATAAAACTCAACTCACAACTCTCAAGTTGTGCATCTTTTTAGTTGACAGTTTCATGACCTTGTGAAAATTTCTTGACTTCTCTGTACCTCAGTTTCCTTACATGTAAAAATGAGGCTGTTAATATTTACCTTACTAAGTTGTAGAAATAAATGAGTTATTATACTACAGCACTTAAAATAGTACCTGACAAAATTACTATCTGAGCAAGCATTAGCTGCTATTAATATTGTCAGAAGCCAGAAGTTATTCTTTGAAAATTTAAAAAATAATTTCTTAATAATATTTTTTCTTACCTGGAGCCAAACATTGTTAATTTCATCTAAGTAAGAAACATAAGAAACATCTAAGTAAGAAAATTTGTCTACTTTGTTAAAAATATATACAACCCACAACTTGGACTCTAAGAATAATGGTAGTAACCTGTCGTATGTGTGTGCTTGGTCATGTCGGACTCTTTGCAACACCATGGACTGTAGCCTGCCAGGCTCCTCTGTCAGTGGGATTTCCCAGTAAGAATACTGGAGTGGGTTGCCATTTCTCTCTCCAGAGTAATCTGTTCAGTTCAGTTCAGTCACTCAGTCATGTCTGACTCTGCGACCCCATGAATCACAGCACGCCAGGCCTCCCTGTCCATCACCATCTCCTGGAGTTCACTCAAACTCACGTCCATCGAGTCAGTGATGCCATCCAGCCATCTCATCCTCTGTCGTCCCCTTCTCCTCCTGCCCCCAAATCCCTCCCAGCATCAGAGTCTTTTCCAATGAGTCAACTAGATCTCTTCAAGAAAATTAGAGATACCAAGGGAAGATTTCATGCAAAGATGGGCTCGATAAAGGACAGAAATGGTATGGACCTAACAGAAGCAGAAGATATTAAGAACAGGTGGCAAGAATACACAAAAGAACTGTACAAAAAAACCTTCATGACCCAGATAATCACGATGGTGTGATCAACCACCTAGAGCCAGACATCCTGGAATGTGAAGTCCAGTGGGCCTTGGAAAGCATCACTATTAACAAAGCTAGTGGAAGTGATGGAATTCCAGTTGAGCTTTTTCAAATCCTGAAAGATGATGTTGTGAAAGTGCTGCACTCAATATGCCAGCAAATTTGGAAAACTCAGCAGTGGCCACAGGACTGGAAAAGGTCAGTTTTCATTCCACTCCCAAAGAAGAGTAATCTGTTAACTGGCAATAAAAAGGGAAGTATTCCATTTGCTACACTGATACTTATGGTGATGAATATTTTCCTAGATTTCTCAGTGTTTTCTGTAAAAAGCTCAGCTTGCTAAAGATCCTTCACAAAGTGTGAGAATTCTATCCATAGCCATTTGTCTAGCTAATTGTTTTTATACAAAAGGATAATAAAACATATCTTATCTCTGGGAGACTATGGTTACAGAGTAGTTTCCTAGGTCGAATTCTCAGAGTGTCAGGAAGACTGGAGCTGCTATTTTTCTGAGTATTTACTTTCAAGGAGCAGCAAAATCAGATTAGTTAGAGACAGCTTAGGTGACAAAAGCAGAAGAACCGGGGTTTATTTGGTTCCTGGAAAGATTCTAATTTTATATCAAAGAGCTGGAGTAGGGAAGAGACTCTCAGGAGAGTAGCTTCTTTTTCTTCATAAGCAAAATTAAATCATTCTTCCTTATCTGTCACCTGTAGATTGACCAGTTATTTGCATAGGACCATAGACCTAATCCTTATCTCCCTGCTCCAAGGGTAAGGACAAGGACAAAGGAGGGTGGGGTTTGGCGGATACTTAACAGTTACTGTGATATATTTAATGAGAATTACAGAACACCTCTGATACAGCACACCTCATATACTTTTAAGGTAAATTAATAAAAACAAATGTTAAAAACTCCAAAATAGGTCTATGGTGAAACACTCTATATCCCAAATTCAAGCAATTAATTCTTTTCAAGTCAAGATATTATTAGTTCTATTCCAATAAGAGACAACCTCAAAATCTCAGTGGCTTAAGATTATAATATATTTATTTTTATTTTATATAAAGCCTGATACTGTTCCAGATTTTCTAGAGAGAAATTGCCCTTCATGCAGAGAAAATTATCTAATTGATAGAGTTTCCACCTTCCTGCAGCTGCACTGTCTGGAACAATTTCCTCCCATGTTATAAGAAAGAATAAGAGACAGTTGGAGTTTTGTGGGCGTGTGATCTTATCCCTTGTCCCACAAGTTTAATGTTACTTCTGCTCACAGTCTGTTAGCCAAAATAGTCACATGATCTTGTCTACCTCACTGAAGGGAGGCTGAGGTGTGTAAATTTCCAGTGCAGTTAGTTCTTCCTAAAAATCATCGTGGTACATAAAGTTATGAAACCAAAACTATAAGACTTACATAAAAAAAAATAAGATTAAGTTACCAGCACTCAAACACTTTTTCAGTGACACATAGCTTTTAAAAAAGAAACATCTGATGATTGCTTGCAGAGGTGCATATTAGAATTATCATATGTTGGGGCTTATTGGGAAGTGGTGGAAGGAGGGTTGGGAACCAAGGAAGTTGGCAGAGATGTTAGAAGGAGTACAATTTGTATAAGCCCTAGTGGCTTGATACAGCTAGCTAGTTTTCTGTGTTTACCTAGTGTTTCTCTTGTAAGTTTAAACACAAACAAATACAAAATTTGCATTTTGTTCAAACAGTTCTCTAGTATATCAGTCAAATTGGAGCCAATTTGTATTTTCAAAACAAGTATTTTAGCACAACCAACTGTACCTTGAAAGAAAAGAGAACTGGTAGTGATTACTACCAATGGAGACTACAAAACCATTGTATTAAGTATTGGGTGGTTTAAATCTTAATAAAAGATTGATTTTTGTTATTCATATTTTTATCTAATTATCATATAATATTTCATCATTTTTATTAGTAAAGATCAATAAGAACATGCATTAATTAAAACCCTGGTGGCATTTTTTTGATGCCAGGCCTGCATTTATTTGCCATAGTTGTCTCTCTTTAGGACTATGATAGCCCTTAATAAATTTAACAAAATATTATAATTTTTTAAGCTTTAAATCACTGCAAGGATCCCTTAGTATTTCCAAATACTGATGATTTTAGTCACAGAAAAATGATCCACTTGATTTTAGATAATAATTTGCTTTCCTTCATAAGAAGACCATTGACCAAAACACACAAAAATCCTCTACTACTTACATAAACCACATTTATTTATGATACATATGACATTTTTATAGATTTACATTCTGGCCTCAAGTATTATGCATGTGATTTATCTTCCAGGTTATATCTCCTTTTCTGTTTGTGTGTGTATGTAGCTAAGTGTGTAGCTTTGTGAGATTGAACTGTTACCTGAACAAAGGGATAGAGCTCCAGGGAGAGCTGGGAAAAGATACAAAGTAACAATGAACTCATCAACGCTGATGAAATTAATTACTTCCCTAATATCACCCCTCATTAACAAGACTCTCATCCTGAAATAACTCTGTAAATACCTCATCTGACTCAATCTGACTTCTCTGGACAATAATGAATCTTTTATTTGACTGTACTTGACTGTATTTGACCATATATTCATGCTTTTTCAACAGCAAAATTCCTTGTTTCTAGTGTTCCTTCACTACCTTGTTATAAAATCCTTACTGTGCTCTGAGGCTTCACTTTCTTTTCAACTCTCTAATGATAGCTGCGTTTTCTCTCAAATGTATCACTGCCTAAATATTGAATAGGCATCTTCCTCACCTTTTTTGTCACTTGTAAATGACCCTCTGTAGTCTATAAAACTCTTGAAAATCATACAGTCATCCACAGTCTCTGGGTCTAATCCTCTATCAGTCGAAGATTTAGCCCCTGAATCTATTTCTCCTGTCAGTAGTTCATACTTATTTCAACTTTCTTGTAGAGGATACTTCCAATATTTTCACCTCAAATGATCCTCTCCTTTACCCCATCTCTAATTTTCCTGCCCAATTATAAGCCCTTTACTCCCTGACCACAATTTCTGCATTTCTACTTCATTCCCTCTGGTTCCTGACTCAACATTTTTTTCTTTTTTTCAGTTGGACCATCAGTCTGTTGACCATATAATCTTTACATTGTTACACACACAGTTTTTGTCTTTATTTGCTATTATTCCTATTGAGCTTGGATTCCTATCAATTTTCTAATCACTCCTTTGTTTATTCCCATATTTCTGTTGCCTCCTTCGTTCGAAACTTCCCAACAAAAGTCTAGTGTATTTAAGTTCAACTCTTATCCTATTTTCCCACAGGCAGAAGCATCATAACCAAACTGATTATACTAACTTTAAAACCAGGACCATGACTTTAAGAACTAATATTAAACTATGCTAAATATGCTCACTTTAAATCTACGCATCTCAAGGGAGACTTTCGTTCTGCTCAGCAGTTTTCCTATATCTAATAATCTTTATTTTCTTAATGACTTAAAATAATATGTCCCCTTAAATCTTTGACCTTATTCTAGCAAAGATAATCCAGATGCTGACCAAAGCCATTTCCTATGCCTGGTGGTAGTACTTGGCCATGTCACAGTTGAGTGGAACCAAGTGATTCATTCTTAACATTAAAACATGAGTACAAATTATGGGTCACTCTAGGAGCAACGTACTAATTTTTGTTCTTTCTCTACATTCCACCTACCTATCCCTTCTACAATCTGGATGAAGCCTCTTGTTGCAAGTCTATGGGGGCCAAATGTTGGACAGAGGCTGGATCAAAGAACCACTTGGAAATAGTCCACTCAGTAGATTAGTTAAGAAAATTATTCAGACAAACTGGTAAGAAGCCCTTCCCTGTGTTCTTTTGTTAAGGCTCTGAAATTTGAACTTTGATCATTAAATTTGCTTCCATTCAGTTCAGTTCAGATGCTCAGTCGTGTCCGACTCTTTGCGACCCCATGAATCACAGCACCCCAGGCCTCCCTGTCCATCACCAACTTCCAGAGTTCACTCAGACTCACATCCACCAAGTCAGTGATGCCACCCAGCCATCTCATCCTCTGTCGTCCCCTTGTCCTCCTGTCTCCAATCCCTCCCAGCATCAGAGTCTTTTCCAATGAGTCAACTCTTCACATGAGGTGGCCAAAGTACTGGAGTTTCAGCTTTAGCATCATTCCTTCCAAAGAATGCTTCCATTAAGTACCCTTATTTTCACAGTCTCCTCCTAGTCATCACTCTCAGCTGGTAATTTATTCTTTTTCCACTGTGAAAAAATAAAAGCTAAACAGAAGAGAATTTTTACATATTACCAATACTATTATCTATGGACATATCTGGGTTTGTACCTATCAACAGTCTTTCCTTCTTTAAAAATGATCAAACGTTTAAACTTTTGCTTTGTATGTATAGGATCAAATCCCATATTTCCTATTTAAATACTTTTTTGTATTAAAAATTAATTTTGTAAAAAAATTAATAATCTTTTCTTACACCATCAGTACTTCTCTTTATATTTGATGTCAGCCTCAGCCCTCATAGATGGTTCTTTTCTATCTCTTTGCTGAATTATCATCTTCCCAGATTCTGAATGATAGATGCTTCCAGTGATAACAAAGCTACAGTCACTACCTCGATAATCTTCTAAAAACCCATGACTTTAGATACTCTATATTTTTATGACTCCCAAATAAATGATCTCTGGCTACAATTTGTTCCATGAATTCTATTCTCATACATCTAGCTGCAGGTATTCAACACAAGGACAAGAGTGGAAAACTGGCAACAACTATATAGTCTATAATTTTTAAATAGTATTTTAACAATATTAATTACATACTTTTAATAATTGTACTATAACTAATAACATATTAACACTGAGAAGAATGGAAAAAGGATATAGGCATTCTTTACTCTTTGCAGCTTTTCTGTAAGTTTAAAATTAATTTAAAATAAAATGTTAAGAAATTAAAAAGTAAAAGTAAAAAAAAAAAATTGAAGAGCTGAGGAAATGCTTCATGTAAGTGATGCCCTTTGTGATGACCTAAAAAAAAAAAAAACTGGAGAAAATGTTATGGAAAAAACAGAGGCCATTTCAACAGTATGAAAAGCTATGAAAAGGCACAGATCAGATAAAATCGGCTGTGCCTCAGAAAGGACAATATTTTTTGAGAGCTCCAGGTACACACATGGAACATGTTTGTGATAAAAGAGATGTGTCAGGCTGAGACTATACTGAATTAAAATGAGGAAGAGCAAACCTTTACTTCTCAAAATATTTCAAACTAGAGAAGACTAAGAATAAGAACCATCCATCATTCTTGTTCTAAACAAGCTTTCACTGGGTGTGAGATGAACTTGATGGCCTTAATAAGTCTTTTGTGTTTTCAATTTTCGCGACTGTATGAACTTGCCTGGGTGCTGTGTCTGCTGTAAATGTTCATGATATAAACAAAATTAATTTCTGTCACTATCACCTTTGATATTTTTACATTCAGTTGCAGTATACACTCCGTCACTAAGAAGGGATTTTGCCATTTATGATGTACTTCTAACTTTAATTGTCAGTTATGTGTGTGTGTGTGTGTGTGTTTGCTTGTTTTCTAAACCACTGCCTTTCGACCGTTAGCTAATCTTTGATCATTATTTTGGGTATAATACAAACACTGAATAACAACGGCATTTTAATTATGAACTCTTGACAATAGCCCTAATTTAATCTCTCAGATAATACAGAGAAAACAAATGGGTGAAGGAGTGCATTAGGAAAAGTCACACTCTTCAAAATCCAACCCGCATTGTTCTCTGAATAGTTTCCACTCACAGTGAATTTCAGAAATTGGCCTGACATTAGCAGGTTAATAAAGTTGTGAGCTGGCCAACTTCCTAGAAATCAGAGGCTTCTAAGAAAGTAATTCTTCTATTAAGTTATAAATTTAGTTCATCCTGATTTTAAAAAAATATAAAATGCAAATGTACATTCTGTATGTAAATACAATTTATCATATATTTCAAATACACACACAGACTTGAAATTCATCTAAAATGTTAAATTAATGTATCAAATGTTGCCATTTCAAAGAAATATTATAAGACATAAGATTGAACATGTAAGCCCATTATGTGTTTCCTCATGTGGCCATTCATCCACCTAGGAAGACGACATAAGTGTCTTAGGGCCAAGTTTTCAAATTATCAACATCAACAGCACTACACATTGATCTAGCAAATGTATACTACATCGCTGAATACACAGAAATGTTAATAACAAATAAAATATATTATTTTAAACCTTATTTTTAAAATAATACTGTTAGAAAATGACAAAATTTGTAATTTTCCACCTAAGCATCAATAACCTGCTGTACAGTAAATAGTTTAAGCTGTAAATCAGGTTACATACATCATTAGTTAAGTATTTCCTATTTTTTTAATCTGTAGTAAATTAAAAATTCCTATCAAAGAATTATAAATATCCAGGAATAGCAAAACTGCTTTGGTTTAAGAGATGAAATTACAATAAGGAATTATGAATTTAGTTCTTCCTAAGGATTAAGGTTAAATCACACATTAAGACGAGAGGAATAACACATTTCAAGGCTTGGTGTTTGCATGCTTCAACATGACAGGTTGACATAGAGTGAATTTCTAATATACTCTTGGATTCCTTGGTCTTTAGGCTATATTTGTCAGTTTTTATTTCAGAATTTGAGCATGAATTTAACAGTGCTCATTACAAAGAATAGACTTTAATTTCTTTCTACAATGAGTAAAGAAAATAATTAACTGGTAAGGAATAATGGAATTCTCACTGATTAAACCATTTGAAAGATTATCATTTTTAAATTAAATAAAGAAACTGACAAACAAAAACCCAGATGTCCGTTTCTATTAATCTGGCAGGCTAGTTATCTGGATCACCCTTGAGCTGAAGCAGCTAATAATTCTGGATAAAATACAAAATATATCTCTTTAAAATCCTCAGTTATCTAATAAGAATGTCAGAGACCTGAGTGGAGAGGAAGTCAAAGCATAACAGTATTTTCCTGCAGCAATATTTCATCAGAGGTCTCCCAAACCCTTTGAGCTTGAATTCAGTTTTTTAAGGCATCATAGCTAGCAGATAAGGCCCAACACTAGACCATACATGGAGAGGACAGCAAAGGAGCTGCTGAGCACCTAAGCCAGAATCTGTAATAGTGGGGCTTTGAAATATACTCTTTGAGTATTATATGAAAAATTGATCCTTGTAACTTCCTGCCAACTGGAACAACAATAACAATAAACAAAAATATGTAAAAAGGAATACTGAAAATTTATATTCACACAGTTCATTATGCAAATCTGTAGCCAAAATTCACAATTTGTATGAAGTCAAGAAGCAAAACAACCAAAAAAAAAAAAAAATCACAAATTGGAAATCTTGCAAGGTACCTCTAGGTACCCTAAAAAAAAAAAAAAAGAAAGGAAAGAAAGCAAAGCTACTTTGGAGGAACACAATTTTACTTAAGGGTCATGAAGAATTTCTAAAATAAATTTCAAAGGAAAATTGAAAAAAGATATAATAAAAAGGAAGTATGAACGGGAGCTTGTACACACAAACACACAAAGATAATAAAAATGAACACAGTAATATGCTTAAAACTTAAGTATGTGCAGGGATTTAAAAACAATAAAAATACTAAACAGAAAATAATAAAATGATGAATTAAAAGATGATAGATGACTTTTACTAATAATTATATGCTATGCTATGCTATGCTAAGTCACTTCAGTTGTGTCCGACTCTGTGTCCCCATAGATGGCAGCCACCAGGCTCCCCCGTCCCTGGGATTCTCCAGGCAAGAACACTGGAGTGGGTTGCCATTTCCTTCTCCAATGCATGAAAGTGAAAGCGAAGTCGCTCAGTCGTGTCCAACTCTTAGCGACCCCATGGACTGCAGCCTACCAGGCTCCTCCATCCATGGGATTTTCCAGGCAAAAGTACTGGAGTGGGGTGCCATTCAGCAGCAGTATCTACTAAAATAAAGAGACACGTGTACCCCAGTGTTCATCACAGCACTGTTTATAATAGCCAGGACATGGAAGCAACCTAGATGTCCATCAGCAGATTCATCTTATCCATTTCTTACCCATTCATGGATAAGAAAGCTGTGGTACATATACACAATGGAGTATTACTCAGCCATTAAAAAGAATACATTTGAATCAGTTCTAATGAGGTGGATGAAACTGTAGCCGATTATACACAGTGAAGTAAGCCAGAAAGAAAAACACCAATACAGTATACTAATGCATATATATGGAATTTAGAAAAATGGTAACAATAACCATGTAAGCGAGGCAGCAAAAGAGACACAGATGTATAAAACAGTCTTTTGGACTCTGTGAGGGGGTGGGATGATTTTGGAGAAGGGCCTTGAAATATGTATAATATCATATATGAAACAAATCATCAGTGCGGGTTCCATGCATGATACTGGGTGCTTGGGGCTGGTGCACTGGGACGACCCAGAGGGATGGTACAGGGAGGGAGGAAGGAGGGGGGTTCGGGATGGGGAACATGTGTATACCTGTGCCTTCTCCGAATAATTATATAATATTAATTAATCAAGGATTAATCAACCAGAGAGTATAGTGGCATATTTAAGGCCTGAAGGAAATTGGACTTGGGCAGGGTCTTCAAATTCATTTCATCTATTTTTTAACTCTGGTATTGAGTGCAGTGGTGATTTTATTCTTAAAAAAGCACATATATATTTTCTGCATTTTTTTCCTGGAAGAATTAAATATTTTACAATACAAATACACTACTATTGCTAAAGATCCTATTATCTTATACTAAATATTAAAATTTATTTGGAAAAATTTATCCTATATATAAAATATGTTACATTTATTAATTAAAGGCTATGAAAAATATTGAAAAAATTTGCATAGTGTTCAGTTGATAAAGTTTTTCTAATCATAGAGGTAGTCTTTTCTGCATTATCAGTTTCATTAAGAAACATTTTCCATATTCATAATTAAAACAAATATACAAAAAACCCCACAGAATCAAAGCCTTTTATCTCAACTTTGCCTTGATATACAGTTAAATTTAGAATAAAATTGCATATTTTTGTAGTTTCTACACATTTCTGCTCATTGGTTGTTGAAAAGTTCCACAATGTAATTCATTTATATTAAAGTTTACAAAAGTTACTTCAATACTGAATAAAAATTGCATTTGTTGTTGCTGTTCAGTTGCTCAGTTGTGTGCCAATCTTGTGCGTCCTGAAGGACTGCAGCTTGCCAGGCTTACCTGGAGCTTGTATTTCCTGGAGCTAGCTCAAACTCATATCCATTGAATCGGTGATACCATCAAATCACCTCATCCTATGTCATCCCCTTCTCCGGTATTCAAAGTTTCCCAGCATCAGGGTCTTTTCTAATGAGTCAGCTCCTCGCATCAGGTAGCCCAAGTATTGGAGCTTCAGCTTCAGCATCAATCTTTTCAATGAATATTCAGGGTTGATTTCCTTCAGGGTTGACTGGTTTGATCTCCTTGCAGTCCAAGGGACTCTCAAGAGTCTTCTTCAACACCATAGTTCAAAAGAATCAATTCTTCAATGCTCAACCATGTTTATCATCCAAATTCATATACATACCTGACTTTTGGAAAAATCATAGCTTTGACTAGCTTTGTTGGCAAAGTAATGTCTCTTTAATATGCTCTCTAGGTTTGTTGTAGCTTTTCTTCCAAAGAGCAAACATCTTCTAATTTCATGGCTGAAGTCACCATCTGCAGTGATTTTGGAGCCTAAGAATATATATCTAAGCCACCAGGGAGCCCATGAATACTGGAGTGGGTATCTATTCCTTCTCCAGGGAATCTTCCCAACCCAGGAACTGAGCCTGAGTCTCCTGCATTGCAGATGGCTTCTTTACCAGCTGAGCTACAAGGCTGTAGAAAAATTGCATAGTTACCTTTAATATCCACTGCTCTTTTTCAATGAGATGAAAAGGAATTGACATGCAGGTATTTAATTTTTCTAGTCATCACCAAAATCACAAAATAAATTTTAATTTAGAAAAAAAGTGCTTTGAGTGTATATTAGATATAGGTTAATTATTGATTTGTACACTAATTCATCTTTCCCTGTTGTAAAAAGAGCATCAAAATTGTCATGAACAAAGGCTATACTATTATTTTTATCATTACAGATCATTGGTATATAATTTTTAATTAAATAAATTTCTTATTGTTGCTTATGCTTTCTTTATGGGTGTATTGTTATCAGTATTGTGATTGGATTTATAAGAATCCCAGTGACAAGATAAAGCATTCTTGTTTTCCCATACATGTTACAACTCTTAATTAGTTCTTTGTGGTTTGAGCTTTTTTGTTTTTATTTTTCATAATTTTATTATTATTATTATTTTTTTTGCTTTACAATATTGTATTGGTTTTGCCATATATCAACATGAATCTGCCACAGGTGTACACATGTTCCCTATCCTGAACCCCCCTCCCACCTCTCTCCCCATACCATCCCCCTGGGTCATCCCAGTGCATCAGCCCTGAGCATCCTGTATCATGCATCAAACCTGGTCTGGCGATTCGTTTCACATATACATGTTTCAAAATCATCCCACCCTCGCCCTCTCCCACAGAGTACAAAAGACTGTTCTATACATCTGTGTCTCTTTTGCTGTCTTGCATACAGGGTTATCATTACCATCTTTCTAAATTCCATATATCATATGACCCAGCAATCCCACTGCTGGGCATACACATCGAGCAAACCAGAATTGAAAGAGACACATGTACCCCAATGTTCATCGCAGCACGGTTTATAAAAGCCAGGACATGGAAGCAACCTAGATGCCCATCAGCAGATGAATGGATAAGAAAGCTGTAGTACATATACACAATGGAGTATTACTCAGCCATTAAAAAGGATACATTTGAATCAGTTCTAATGAGGTGGATGAAACTGAAGCCTATTATACAGAGTGAAGTAAGCCAGAAATAAAAAACACCAATACAGTATACTAACACACAGCATTATAAAAAATTTATAAAATTTCACAGAGTACTCATGCCAGAACATCCTTATTCATTTTTCATAGTGGTTACTGTGCTCCTGTTGAACATAATGTGATTCAATTAATAACTAACACTATTTCATTATACCTCATCAAGGGAAAGAAACTGAGAGTCATTGGGTCACTGGTTCAATTGTAAGATATCCATTATCATTCTCCATTTCAGCTGCTTGTGCAAATCATTATACTTGTGGATTGTCTTGTTTTCTGCATATGGATTCACATTCTACAATAAAATCAGAGTTCAGTGTTTTAGGTTTATCTTATGGTTTTCTACAATCAAAATTATATAATCCTTAGATATTTCTTACCCCAGATACTCTTGAGAGTCCCATTGACTGCAAGGAGATCAACCAGTCCATCCTAAAGGAAATCAGTCCTGAATATTCATTTGAAGGACTGATGTTGAAGCTGAAACTCCAATACTTTGGCCACCTGATGTGAAGAATGACTCATTTGAAAAGACCCTGATGCTGGGAAAGATTGAAGGTGGGAGGAAAAAGGGAGGACAGAGGATGAGATGGTTGGATGGTGTCACTGACTCAATGGACATGAGTTTGAGTAAACTCCAAGAGTCGGTGATGGACAGGGAGGCCTGGCATGCTTCAGTCTATGGGGTCGTAAAGAGTCAGACATGACTGAGTGACTGAACTGACTGACTGACTGACCCCAGATACTGATATCATCTAGATTTATGTACAATCACATGATATTAATTTGCAATATGTTCTGTTTATTGACCTATATTATAAATTATACTATTTTACCTTATATGCAGAGTACATCATGAGACATGCTGGCCTGGAAGAAGCACAAACTGGAATCAAGATTGCTGGGAGAAATATCAATAACCTCATATATGCAGATGACACCACCCTTATGGCAGAAAGTGAAGAGGAACTCAAAAGCCTCTTGATGAAAGTGAAAGTGGAGAGTGAAAAATTTGGCTTAAAGTTCAACATTCAGAAAACGAAGATCATGGCATCTGGTCCCACCACTTCATGGGAAATAGATGGGGAAACAATGGAAACAGTGTCAGATTTTATTTTTCTGGGCTCCAAAATCACTGCAGATGGTGACTGCAGTCATGAAATTAAAAAACACTTATTCCTTGGAAGGAAAGTTATGACCAACCTAGATAGCATATTGAAAAGCAGAGACATTACTTTGCCAACAAAGGTCCGTCTAGTCAAGGCTATGGTTTTTCCTGTGGTCATGTATGGATGTGAGAGTTGGACTGTGAAGAAGGCTGAGCACCGAAGAATTGATGCTTTTGAAGTGTGGTGTTGGAGAAGACTCTTAAGAGTCCCTTGGACTGCAAGGAGATCCAACCAGTCCATTCTGAAGGAGATCAGCCCTGGGATTTCTTTGGAAGGAATGATGCTAAAGATGAAACTCCAGTACTTTGGCTACCTCATGTGAAGAGTTGACTCATTGGAAGAGACTCTGATGCTGAGAGGGATTGGGGACAGGAGGAGAAGGAGACAACAGAGGATGAGATGGCTGGATGGCATAACCAACTCGATGGACGTGAGTCTGAGTGAACTCCGGGAGTTGGTGATGGACAGGGAGGCCTGGCGTGCTGCGATTCATGGGGTCGCAAAGACGACTGAGCGACTGATCTGATCTGAAACATGTTTTATTTGTTCAAACTTATAGCATTCATTTTATCTCTATTATGTGAAACTCTTTTCAGTTGTTCTTGGCATCTTTTGTTACAACTTATTTCAATCTACATTAGGTCTTTCCTTTAGAGGGATAAATCATTCAAATGTATATATTTTTCCAAAAGCACTATTGTGTACTTTCTCAGCAAAATCATGAAAAATGGCATATTTCCTTGTATTCAAGCATATTTTGTATAATAATGACGCTCTGCCAGGTAATTTTTCTCTTTATACATTTGCTCAAACATCAGACTTTGAAGTAATAAAGTCTTTGCCAACTATAAATACTAGTTCTAAATCATCCTATTCATGCTTTCTGCTGAAAAAATTCATAAAGTTCTGAAAGCGTGCTTCTCTCTTTAATTTTTTTTCTGCAAAGATGTAGTGTGATCTGTTGCTCAGTTGTGTCTGACCCTTTGTGACCCCAGGGACTGTAGACTGCCAGGTTTCTATGTCCACAGAATTTTCCAGGCATAATGCAGTAGGTTGCCATTTCCTACTATGGGGGATCTTCCCAACCCAGGCATCCAACTCTTGTCTCTTGCATCTCCTACATTGGCAGGTGGGTTCTTTTACCACTGGGACACCTGGGAAGCCCCAGTGATGTAATCAGGGTAGCCTTTAAAAACAACCTTTACTTTTCTAAGGAGAGAATAACTTCTAATCTGAGCCATCCCTGAAAGAATGTATTGTACCTATTTCCTCATGTAACTTTAATTCTTTTTCCAAAATCACTGATAGGTATTAATATACTGAAAGTGGGCCTTAGCATTAGAACAATTTTTGTGAGTTTACTAAATATACAATGGTCTTGAAGAGAAAAGACTTGGGACTTGGTTAGATTTCTCAATTCAGGGAAGGTTAAAAGAGGCTACACACATATACATACACACACAGATATTCTTTGCATTTTAATTACTGCTTTCTCCCATATGAGCTACACTGATAAGGTCTCTGAATTATTCTGGATATTATCAAGAAATAAGAATTATTATTTCTAGTCAGTGCTTCTCTGCAAACATTAGCTTTATTCATTGCTCAGCAGAGTCAATTTCACAGCCTCTCTAGTCCTCATGATCGGTGATTGACTGCACATTTATATGTTTCATCTCCAGTTCCATATAGTTGCCATCTTTCAATCTCATCATCACAATTCCATATTCTCAAGAGAGAATAATTAGTCTTTTAAGACTTGTTCAAATATTCATCTATTGTTCATACTCTCATTGAGAGGATAGCAATATTCACTCAATAAAAATTCCTGAGATCTACCACCATGGTTACTGACAAAGAATTGATTTCTCATTAAAAAAAAAAGGTATAAATTTTAAGTTCGGTTGAAACCAAAATGTAATTTATTCAATTAAAATATAATTCAGGAATTTCTGGCACAAGTCATGTAGTTTTGAACTGCGAATATCAGGAGAAATGGATAAATGTTCATGAAGTTTTTGTTCTAATACAAAATTGGATTGAATTTTATTTAAATGCAACTCCCATTCTTAATAAATCCCTGAGAAATAGGTATTTGTTTTTTATCCTACTCCAATAAATTAGGGGGAAAAAACATATACTAAGAAATGGTCCAATATCAAGGAATTATACAAGCATGTTCTAAGAGTTTAGTCTTCTAATCATTGAATGAATAAATGTGGTCAAAACAGACAGTGAATAATTACACTCTAAGATAGTACCTGTCACTGTCAGTTCCCAGCATTTTATTCATAAACAAAGTAAAACTTGGAAGCACTCCTTTGCAATGGAATACTGTATTTTGTAATATTGTATTGGTGAATTTAGGTAGGATAGTTGTTTGGGAATGTGATAGGGATTAGGTATTGATATTTATATAACTGAGAGAGATTATATTTTTTTAATACCATGTCACTGGAAAATAAACAATTGAGAAACTGGTCTTAGAAAAATGACAATTGATTTCATGAAAAATAAATAGGTTGAAAGCAGCTTGATAGTTAAAAGTTTTAAGTGATTCCTCAGCTCAGGCCTCGATTGGATGCTTTCTTCATTCAATGACTAGATGAACTCTTCTGATGTGCACCACTTAATGCCATTTGAATTAGGAAATGTTTTGATTAGACAGGAGATGAGATGTAAGGGATAAGAAACCAGGCTATTCCTTTATATAAAGTTTCAATATATATGAGCATTAAGAGGTAAAATGACTTCTTTTCAGGATTGGAAAAAATTTTAAGAGTTGATAAATTGCAGAGTCTCCGATAATGTCTCTCATTATGGATAGCATTTTTAGTAATCATGTCTTTCTGGACGCAAACTAAGATTTTAAATAGGCCCAGACTAATTTTTTGGTACATTTCATCACACTATATTGTTGGCACTATAGATATGAAGCAATTCCTAACCAAGCATTTGTGTGTGTGTGTACATGTACACGCATTCAGTTGTGTCTGATTCTTTGTGACCCCATAGAATGTAGCCCTCTCCTCTGTCCATGGGATTTTCCAGGCCAATAATACTCAAGTGGGTTGCAGTTTCCTTCTCCAGGGGATCTTCCTGACTCAGGGATATAAATTAATTCTCTTGTATCTCCTGCATTGCCAGGTGGATTTTTCTTTTCTTTTCTTTTCTTTTTTGCCACCACTAAGGCCATGTGGGAAGCCTTGGCCAAGTATTTAGTGATAATTAAAGGTGACAGCATAGTACCCTGACAAAGAGATAGAGATTATACTTGGTTATCCTCATGGGAAAACATAAAGTAAATTTGAATCCTACTATACATTATTGCAAAATAAACTTGTACTTTTGAGATATACAAATTTAAAATTATTATAGCTTCTTGGTGAATTGTACTATACCCTTCCCTGATAAATCTAACCAATATTTATTAAGCAGTTGCCACTTACTAATTCACCTTATAGATGTACTTTGAAGTCATGGTAAGAATCTCCCTTTTTATGTGACTTTTACTGTGACAGTGCACTTGAGAAAATAACTTTTATATCCACTTTATAATATTTCCATCATTATTTATTATTATTTTTATAATAATATGTTACTTTACAGAATTCACAGTTTTGTAGCTTTCTTATTCAATAAGATATAATTACAAAAAAGGGAAGAAAAGAAGCAAGAACAAAGATAAGAACATATGACATGTAAAAGTAAGAATAATTATAGATGAAATGAAGAAAAGAAGAAATGAAGACAAGGACCTTTTTCTTTTCCTAAATGTATGGAGAATTATGAATAATATTTAAAACTACTCAAATTTTTCTTGATTAAAAATTATACTAGATGTATGAAGTGTTTTATAGCATCAACATTTTATATAAATTGCCCTGAAACTTTATTGTAATGCAGAATAGAGATACTGGTATAGAGGCTCATGATTTTTGGTCTCATATATCTTCTCATCTTTAAAATTATGATGCATACCACTATAGGACTATAAGAAATGATGTAATGAAAGCACCAACCAGCTTCGGTGCAGTTCAGTTCAGTCACTCAGTCACATCTGACACTTCATGACCCCATAGACACAGCACACCAGGCCTCCCTGTCTGTTGCCAACTCCCAGAGTTTACTCAAATTCATCTCAACAGAGTTGGTGATGCCATTCAACTATCTCATCCTTTGTCATCCCCTTCTGTTCCTGCCTTCAATCTTTCCCAGCATCAGAGTCTTTTCATTTGAGTCAGCTCTTCGCATGAGGTGGCCAAAGTATTGGAGTTTCAGCTTTAATATCTGTCCTTCCAATGAACACTCAGGACTGAACTTCTTTAGGATGAACTGATTGGATCTTCTTGCAGTCCAAGGGACTCACAAGAGTCTTCTCTAAAAGCACAATTCAAAAGCATCAATTCTTTGGTGCTCAGCTTTATTTATAGTCTAACTCTCACATCTCTACATGACTACTGGCAAAACCATAGCCTTGAAGACAAATACCATTTTTGGCAAAATAATGGCTCTGATATTTAATATGCTGTCTAGGTTGGTCATAACTTTCCTTCAAGGAGTAAGCCTCTTTTAATTTCATGACTGTAGTCATCATCTGCAGTGATTTTGGAGCCAAAAAAGATAAACTCAGCCACTGTTTCCACTGTTTCCTCATTTATTTGCCATGAAGTGATGGGACCGGATGCCATGATCTTTGTTTTCTGAATGTTGAACTTTAAGCCAACTTTTTCACTCTCCTCTTCACATTCATCAAGAGGCTCTTTAGTTCTTCTTCACTTGCTGCCATAAGGGTGGTGTCATCTGCATATCTGAGGTTATTGATGTTTCTCCTGGCAATCTTGATTCCAACTTGTGCTTCATGCAGCCCAGAGTTTCTCATGATGTACTCTGCATATAAGTTAAATAAATAGGGTGAAAATATACGCTTTGACATACTCCTTTTCCTATTTGGAACCAGTCTGTTGTTCCATGTCCAGTTCTAACGGCTGCTTCCTCACCTGCATATAGGTTTCTCAAGAGGCAGGTCAGGTGGTCTGGTATTCCCATCTCTTTCAGAATTTTCCACAGTTGATTGTGATCCACACAGTCAAAGGCTTTGGCATAGTCAATAAAGCAGAAATAGATGTTTTTCTGGAACTCTCTTGGTTTTTCAATGATCCAGGGGATGTTGGCAATTTGATCTCTGGTTCTTCTGCCTTTTTTAAAACAGTTTGAATGTCTCGAATTAATGGTTCAAGTATTGTTGAAGCCTGGCTTGGAGAATTTTGAGCATTACTTTACTAGCATGTGAGATGAGTGCAATTGTGCGGTAGTTTGAGCATTCTTTGGCATTGCCTTTCTTTGGGATTGGAATGAAAACTGACCTTTTCCAGTCCTGTGTCCACTGCTGAGTTTTCCAAATTTGCTGGCATATTGAGTGCAACACTTTCACATCATCATCTTTCAGAATTTGAAATAGCTTAGCTGAAATTCCATCTTCTCCACTAGCTTTGTTTGTAGTGATGCTTCCCTAAGGCCCACTGGACTTCACATTCCAGGATGTCTGGCTCAAGGTGAGTGATCACACCATCGTGATTATCTGGGTCATGAAGATCTTTTTTGTACAGTTCTATGTATTCTTGCCACCTCTTCTTAATATCTTCTGCTTCTATTAGGTCCATACCATTTCTGTCCTTTATTTTGCCCATCTTTGCATGAAATGGTCCCTAGGTATCTCAAATTTTCTTGAAGAGACCTCTAGTCTTTCCCATTCTATTGTTTTCCTGTATTTCTTTGCATTGATCACCGAGGAAGGCTTTCTTATCTCTCATTGTTACTTACATCTATTTTGTCATACTTCTTTGGATTATATTTATTGGATTAAAATAATTTAGATACAATTTAAAATATTTAAGTATTTCCTCTCCATCCCAATTTACTTTATCTCTAGCCAGAAGTAGTTATCTTCTAAAATCAAATATTTATTACTTTTTTGTACATTTTGCTCTCACTTCTTGCAATTTATAACAACATTATAATGAATATAATAGTCCCTATCTCCTTGATCATAAGATTATGGAATTCTTTCAGGAATTTACATAGAATTTGGATTGCTAGGTAAGAAATTGGTAACTTTAATTTTACTAGATCTTTCCAAATTGCTCACACTTTAAAATATTATTCAACAAATATATATTGAACACTTACTATGGGTTAGGGGCTTGTCATGGTTCTAGGCATATAACTGGAAATAAAAAAGAAAATTGCCTCCAACTTCATGAAACTTAAATCCATTGATTGAACTGATTTACACCCATCAATAGTGTGTCAAAGTTCTTTTTATCTTTACTAATATTTAGCACTGCCAAAATTTTTTATCCATTTATTTTTATACTAATGAGTGTGAACTGGTATGTCATTATTTTTGTTTTTATTGACAGATTTTTTTTGACCATGAGAACTTTAATAAAGTTGTTAGCAACCTGAGTTTCCTTTTTGTGAATTATCTGTTAACTATTAATGACATGGAAATGATTTATTTAATATACAAAGAAAAGTAAGTTGAGAAAAAAAAAAGTTTGAAACCAATCTTGAAATTCCGGTATTTAAAAGTAAAAATAAGTGTAAACAACAAAGAAAATTAACACAAAACACTGTATAAAGAAGGAGAAAATTTAGAAGAGTATAGCATCTTAGAAGTCTAGAAATTTGAGCTTTCCTAAAAGAAAAGACAGTGAACTATAACAAATATTGTTGAGAGATTGAGGAAGAAATAGATTATAATATGTTCCCTGGATTACATATCTAAGGGACTCCTAAATATCATGGTTCCTAATTCCTTAAATATGCTTATTATGTATATATATATATATTTTATTTTTTACCCTTTCTTATATAGTTTTCAATAATAATTTTCTAAGGCTATCACTTCTTTCCTCTACACTTAATTATTTCTTGGTAGACACAGAATACACAGAAGAACTATAAGAAAAACATCTTCACGACCCAGATAGTCATGATGGTGTGATCACTCACCTACAGCCAGACATCCTGGAATGCAAAATCAAGAGGGTCTTAGGAAGTATCACTACGAACAAAGCGAGTGGAGGAGATGGAATTCCAGTTGAGCTATTTCAAATCCTAAAAGATGATGCTGTGAAAGTTCTGCACTCAATATACCAGCAAATTTGGAAAACTCAGCCATGGCCACAGGACTGGAAAAAGTCAGTTTTCATTCCAATGCCAAAGAAAGACAATGCCAAAGAATGCTCAAACTACTACACAATTGCACCCATCTCACATGTTAGCAAAGTAATGCTCAAAATCCTCAAGCCTGGCTTCAACAGTATGTGAACCATGAAATTCCAGATGTTCAAGCTGGATTTAGAAAAGGCAGAAGAACCAGAGATCAAATTGCCAACATCCACTGGATAATCAAAAAAGCAAGAGAGTTCTAGAAAAACATTTACTTGTGCTTTACTAACTACGTCAAAGCTTTTGATTGTGTGGATCACAACAAACTGTGGGTAATTCTTAAAAAGATGGGAATACCAGACCACCTCACCTGGCTCCTGAGAAATCTGTATGCACGTCAAGAAGCAACAGTTAGAACTGGACATGGAACTACAGACTGATTCCTAATCGGGAAAGGAATGCAGCAAGGTTATATATTATCACCTGCTTATTTAACTTATATGCAGAATACATCATGTGAAATACCAGGCTAGATGAAGCACAAGCTGAAATCAACATTGCTGGGAAAAATATAATAACCTCAGATATGCAGATGACACCAGCTTTATGGCAGAAAGCAAAGAACTAAAGAGCCTCTTGATGAATGTGAAAAAGGAGAGTGATAAAGTTGTCTTAAAACTCAACATTCAGAAAACTAAGATCATGCCATCCAGTCCCAATCCTTCATGGGAAATAAACGGGTAAACAGTGACAGACTTTATTTTTTTGGCCTCCAAAATCACTGCAGATGGTGACTGCAGCTATGAAATTAAAACAAGCTTGCTCCTTGGAAGAAAATTTATGACCAATCTAGACAGCTTATTAAAAAGCAGAGCTGTTGCTTTGCCAACAAAGGTACGTGTAGTCAAAGCAATGGTTTTTCCAGTAGTCATATATGGATGTGAGAGTTAGACTATAAAGAAATCTGAGCATCAAAAAACTGGTGCTTTTGAACTCTGGTGTTGGAGAAGATTCTTGAGTGTCCCTTGGACTGCAAGGAGACCCAACCAGTCCATCCTAAAAGAAAATCAGTCCTGAATATTCACTGGAAGCACTGATGCTAAATCTGAAACTCCAATACTTTGGCCCCCTAATGCAAAGAACTTACTAATTGGACAAGACGCCGAGGCTGAGAAAGATTGATGGCAAGAGGAGAAGGGAACGGCAGAGGATGAGATGGTTGGATGGCATCACCGACTCAATGGACATGGGTTTGGGTGGACCTTGGGAGTTGGTGATGGACAGGGAGGCCTGGCGTGCTGCAGTTCACGGGGTTACAAAGAGTTGGACAAGACTGAGTGACTGAACTGAACTGAAGTGTATCACTTCTCTTGTCTGCAGTTAATAATTTCTCAGTAGACACATAATAAAATACAACTTCCTTATGTGGTATATGATCTTCACTATGATTTACTTCCTACATGTCTATCACTTTTTAGATTTTTTTAATCTCTAACTGTACTAAACTACTTTTAATTCTTTCCATATGATCATAGTATTCATGCTCCCATACATTTGACTTTCCTTACTTGGAAAAACTTTTCCAACAAGGTGTTCATGATTATGAATTCCTCTGAGGAACCTGCATAAATAGCCTGACTAATTCATTAGTCACTTCTGGCTATGGATTTGAGCTTTCCAACTTTACTAGCAATTATTCTTTCTTCTTAACTGTATATTTACCATAGTCTAGGCATTCTTCAAGACAGACATATATATCATTACTACAATTACTTTATCACCACAAGGAGCAGTGATGAAGAAGTATTTCTTAGCAAGGTTGAATAACTTTCTCTAGCTCTGGTAGGATGACTTGTATTCAAACCTGTGTTTACAAAACCCATGTCCATTATGACTGGGGATGTGTAATTATAAAGATGTATTGCTTGTTGTCCCTCTGCAAGTAATTCCCATCACCTAGATGTGAAAGCAGGCCAGTTTTAATTTTTTATTTATCTATTTCTTTACTTTTTATTGGCATATAGTTGATTTACAGTGTTGTGTTAGGTCCTTATTAATTATTTTATATATAGTAGTACACACATGTCAATGTTAATCTTCCAATTTACCCCTCCTTCCCTCACCCTTAAATTAAAAATTATACCACTACAACAGGAAAAAATGGTACCCTTGTGCATGTTGCTAAACTGTTTCATAGATCAGCTATATCCATCATCTATTTAGGGTGGGACCCCTTTTTTTCCCTCACATAAGCCACAAATTCATGGAATTGGCAATAGGAAATATTATAATTTGGTGAATTACTAGAGCATTCATAAACAGAAACATACACACACAGAAAAACATACATACAAATATGTCTAAGCCCCACAGTCCGACTTTTATCTTTCACCTACTATTTCTATACTAATTTGCTTACTAGAGGCACATCGGGAGTTTTTACCTCTTTAATGCATTTGGCATGTGGCAACTAGCTTGAACATTGCTTTCAAGTCACCATTTCCTTCCCCCTAATGATTCTTCATTGTAGGTGGAATAATGTCTCAGCTCTTTAATGTGGATTAATGACTCTTCAAAACTGTTTGAGCCTGTCTTACATCTCTCACTGCTTTCACACTAAAGAAACACTGATTTGTTAACTCTTTTTAAAAATATAGTCTCGAACCTTTCCACCTATTTGGTTTCATTGAGACAATTGTCACCTCTTAAAAATATGACCATTTATTTTCTTGCATACTACACCACAGATAAGTTTGAACCTTTTGCTTCTCTAATTTTTTTTTTCTTTTTAATCACTAACCACAGTGATGCCTCCCTCATATAAACTTGTATATGTACTGATTGATTAGTGTTAAAGAAAATATTTAGTGAATGGAGATAAAAGAAATCTATTTTTATCATAACTGTGGTGAATATAGTTATGATTTTAAATTATTAAATAATTATTCAAATTATTTATATAGATACATAGATGCATAGATTTATTGAGAACCTATTCTGTGCCAGATTAAAAAATACCATATTTGATATATGGGCATAATGATTTGCACAAACACACATACACACAAAGATACTAATCCAATATGATCATAACGAAAATCTCTCCATTTTCAACCTCTCTGTGATACTGTCATACACACTTTCATCTGCCATGTAAATCCGTTATTCCTTTCAATGTTGCTATGTTGAAAGGAATTATCTTACTTTGGCATTTTTTGCTACAGTACACTGACCTTATTATTATAGTAAATATCTGCTGTAATGTTTTAGTGCTAACAATTTCAACACAGGAAAGTAAAATTTATTGTAGGTGCCCCAAACAGATGATCGTTCATGGATGCAATTAGTGAAAACACAGACTATAAACAGAGTCAAACTTGAGTACACTTTAATTTAGCATTATTATTATTCTAGTTGAATTCTTTTAATGAGGGAAAGATGTTTCAATATGAGTTTTCTATATCATATACTTGACTAGATGAAATTTATCACATATGATAATAATGCAGAGTATATTTAAAGAACATTCAGGCACTGGAACATCACCAATGTGAAGAAACCACATTTAATTATTTAGATGAGAAAAAGTAATATGTAGAACAATTTATAAAGTAAGTAAGGTCCTTAATTTCGTATAATAAGAATACTTACCAAGCAGTACTAGGTTTCTTACATAACAATTGGGTCAACTAGGGTAACACAATCTTGGAAAATTTGTAGAAAAATGTGACTGAATTATTAAGACCTGAGAGCATGTCTGGATTAACCTAGGGCAGCTATTAATGACAGGTATACTTAACCTATGATATTAGACTTGAACAAATATGTTTGAATAAATATGTACATCATGTGAAAAAAATTAACTTGATTTTGCTATTCTTTCAAAGGAGGTAGAGTTCTTTTCATTGTGTTTCCTAAGTGACTGGAGTAGTTTTCATTTCCTAAGTTACTAATAGACTTTTTTAATTCTAAGTGAATAACATAGCTTTCTATTTGAGTTAAAAGGCCATCAACATTATTTAAGAAGCAGGCTGCAAACTGGTGGACCACTGGCTATAACAGATTACTTTCCCCACATTTATAATTTGTGGTCAATGGTAAAACTGAGGATATTTTTATATAAAGATCACCATCCTAATAAATTATACTAGAAATATGAAACTGGCAACATTCTGTTGTTGTCATTGTCATAGTAACTATCACTTATAAAACTTTTATTTTTTACTCTCAGTCTCATAACAAATATTGTTTATTTTTATCTGTATTGCAGTCTTATTGGGTAGGATAATTATAATCACCTGAAGATTAAAGAGAACTAACTTGCTCATGAATACACATGTAGCAGAGGACAGAGCCAGTTATCAAACTAATGCATATGTTATCCATCAACCCTTTGGGCACAGGTGCACACGGTCTGTTTGGAATCTTCCTGTGTCCTGCAGTTGTCTCACTTTGCCTTCAGTCTACACATGCTTAGCTTCCCTTATTATTGCTAAATAGGAAAAGGAGTATGTCGAGGCTGTATATTGCCACCCTACTTATTTAACTTACATGCAGAGTACATCATGAGAAATGCTGGGCTGGAGGAAGCACAAGCTGGAATCAAGATTGCCGGGAGAAATATCAATAACCTCAGATATGCAGATGACACCACCCTTATGGCAGAAAGTAAAGAGGAACTAAAGAGCCTCTCGATGAAAGTGAAAGAGGAGAGTGAAAAAGTTGGCTTAAAGCTCAACATTCAGAAAACCAAGATCATGGCATCTGGTCCCATCACTTCATGGCAAATAGATGGGGAAACAATGGAAACAGTGGCTGACTTTATTTTTCTGGGCTCCAAAATCACTGTAGATTCTGGCTGCAGCTATGAAATTAAAAGAGGCTTACTCCACGGAAGGAAAGTTATGACCAACCTAGACAGCAGAGACATTAATTTGTCAACAAAGGTCTGTCTAGTCAAGGCCATGGTTTTTCCAGTAGTCATGTATGGATGTGAGAGTTGGACTATAAAGAAAGCTGAGCACATAAGAATTAATGCTTTTGAACTGTGGTGTTTGAGAAGACTTTTGAGAGTCCCTTGGACTGCAAGGAGATCCAGCCAGTCCATCCTAAGGGAGATCAGTCTTGGATGTTCATTGGAAGGACTTGTGTTGAAGCTGAAACTACACTTGATGTGAAGAACTGATTCACTGGAAAAGACCCTGATGCTGGGAAAGATTGAGGGCGGGAGGAGAAGGGGACGACAGAAGATGAGATGGTTGGATGGCATCACCAACTCAATGGGCATGGGTTTGGGTGGCCTCCAGGAGTTGGTGATGGACAGGGAGGCCTAGCATGCTGTGGTTCATGGGGTCGCAAAGAGTCAGACATGACTGAGTGACTGAACTGAACTGAACAATATGGACCTTTGAACTGATGAACACTTAGGCTACTGTAAAAGGGACTTCCCTGGTGGCTCAGATGGTAAAGCATCTGTCTACAATGCGGGAGACCCAGGTTCAATCCCTGGGTTGGGAAGATCTGGAGAAGGAAATGGAAATCCACTCCAGTACTATTGCCTGGAAAATCCCATGGACAGAAGAGCCTGGAAGCCTACAGTCCATGGGGTCGCAAAGAGTCAGACACGACTGAGTGACTTCACTTTCACTTTTTCTTAGGCTACTGAAACCCCTAGTTTTATGAAAACAAAAGCTCAAGTCAGGGAAAGTAGGAATACCAAGAAGTGTGCTTCTTTCCTTCCTCATAATAAACAGCAGATCCGGAGGCCAGAACAGTGATGTTTCTCAAATATGATTAATTGACTGCTTGAAAGGGCAGAGTTAATACTGGATTTAAGTGCCCTCTCCTCTATATTTTTGGTGTCTTTATTTGTCAAATAATGAAACTAGTAAATTGTTAAGAAATAACATTTTTTTAATATCAATATGCATTTGGAGTCATTTTTCTAAGTGCTTTATTTTGTAGTCTTATGAAACTTTAATAGGACAAACACAATCTGAGATAAATATTGTTATCTGACAGATAAGTAAACTGATGTTCTGATAGGATAAGGAATTTAACTAAAGTCACATGTCTAGAGAGTGGCTTGACCAGGACTGTTTAAACCTGATCACTAAGGCTCCCCAAATGCTCAATTTGTTTCTTGTATTAGCTTTTTCATTCTGCCTAGAACAAGTTGTTGCTTATAATAAACATAGTTTGAGTGGACATTCTCACTGTTCATCAAAATTTATAGAAACTCTCCATGTTTATTTGTGGCTATTTCTAATAAATTTAAGCAAAACTAGTAAGAGGGGAAAAAATGAGTGAATTAGATTTAAATAAGATTTAAGTGAATGACATTACTATCATCATTATGCAACAATCATTCATAAGCTAGACTGAAAAGCTACAGGGTAGAAAAATAATGGAAAATTTTCAGTGCAGCCAAAGAATAAGCCAGCATAATGAAAATTTACAGAATAATAGAAAATGCAATGAAAAATATTATTAAAATGGAAAAAATAAATATGAAATGAAGTGAAAATGAAAAGTATTACATTATATATATGCATAAACATATGTATCAGTATATGTATGATATATATGTATATAGAGAGAAATGGAGGAATTAGTCCAGACAAAGCACTGGGCCAGTTAGCCATGTAAGAGACTGATTCTGCAGAATAGACTTAATGTCAGGACTATCATGGTAATCATATTTTTAAAATAATGTTTTCTATACCCAGCCACAGTATCTTTTTTGTTATTAACTGTTAGAAAAAAACATAAAAGGACTAAGTAAGTGTTAGCACACCAAAGAAAACCTCTAAACACAAAGAAAATGAAGGTCCCAGCAAAGTATCACTCCCTAATTTCAAAATTTGGATGGAAAACAAAAAATAAAAATTAAGCATAATATTTTAGATGCCTACAGAGATGTGTGTATGATATGATACAATATCCTATATTTTTAAAAAGTAATACAGCAAAGGGAAAAAATAAAGACAAAGCAACTAAAAAGCAACTAAAAATTCAGTGACACTATTTGACCATGACCATGCTTTACATTATATATGAATTCAAATTAACATATTTTTTACAGTCTACTAGTTAAAAATTCTTGGTCAAGGTCATAATCTCATGGAAAGGTATAAATTTGGAAATAAATACAGCAATACTGATCATTAGAGAATATAAACATTTTGGTGGAAAGTAGCATATAAAATAAATATATCTGCATAAGTTAATAGATCCTAGGAAAAAAGCAAGAGAATCTCCTTTTGCTTTACTGACTACACTAAAGCCTTTGATTGTGTGGATCACAACAAACTGTAGAAAATTCTTAAATAGATGGGCATATGAGACCACCTTGTTTGACTCCTGAGAAACCTGTTGGAGAAGGACATGAAAACCCACTCCAGTATTGTTGCCTGGAGAATCCCATGGACAGAAGAGCCTGGAAGGCTATTGAGAAACCTGTATGCATGTCAAGGAACAACAGTCACAACTGGACATGGAACAACAGCCTGGTTCAAAATTGGGAAAGGTGTACATCAAGGCTGTATATCATCACCCTGCTTATTTAACTTAAATGCGAGTACATTATGTGAAATGCTAGGCTGGATGAAGCTCAAGTTGGAATCAAGATTGCCGGGAGAAATACCAATAACCTCATCTATGCAGATGACAACACCCTTATGACAGAAAGCAAAGAGGAACTAAACAGCCTTTTTATGAAGGTGAAAGAAGAGACAGAAAAGGCTGCCTTAAAACTTAACATTTGAAAGACTAAGGGGAACACATGTATACCTGTGGCGGATTCATTTTGATATTTGGCAAAACTAATACAGTTATGTAAAGTTTAAAAATAAAATAAAATTAAAAAAAAAAAAAAGAAAGACTAAGATCATGGCATCTGGTCCCATCACTTCATAGCAATAGATAGGAAACAATGGAAACAATGACAGACTTTCTTTTCTTGGGCTCTGAAATCACTGCAAATGGTGACTGCAGTCATGAAATTAAAGATGCTTGCTCCTTGGAAGAAAAGCTATGACCAACCTAGACAGCATATTAAAAAGTAGAGACATGACTTTAACAGCAAAGGTCCTTCTAATCAAACTATGTTTTTTCCAGTAGTCATATATGGATGTAAGAGTCAGACCATAAAGATGACTGAGTGCTGAAGAACTGATGCTTTTGAAATATGGTGTTGAAGAAGACTCTTGAATGTCCCTTGGACTGCAAGGAGACCAAACCAGTCAATCCTAAAGGAAATTAATCCTGAATATTCATTGAAAGGACTGATGCTGAGCAGAAGCTCCAGTACTTTGGCAACATGATGCAAAGAGCTGACTCATTTGAAAAGACCCTGATGCTGGGAAAGACTGCTGGCCGCAGAAGAGGAAAACAGAGGATGAGATAGCTGGATAGCATCACTGACTCAATGCACATGAGTTTGAGCAAACTTTGGGAGATGGTAAAGGACAAGAAAACCTGGTGTGCTGAACTCCATGGGGTCGAAAAGAGTTGTACACGACTGAACTACTTAACAACAATGTATATCATGCTCTTTTTTTTTGTAAGGAATCTTAAAATTTTACTTTAATATATTTTAATATTATGAGTGTACACATGTTATTTTAATACTAAAATTGTTTCAATTGTGATTTAGCAGTTGTGAAAGTATTTCTGGAAGAAATTTATTTGGAATTTTAAGTTAAAAATTAGATATTAGGAAAATACTAAAAATTAATTAAGATATTAATACAGAAATAATTTGATGCTATGAAGACATTTCATTAACAAATGAATCTTCCAATTATGCTTATTAGTCACTAGACTTAAATTGGAAGAGATAATCCCAGATTATTAAATTAAAGCTAAAATACTTCAACAATGACAGCATAACATTCAAAAGGTCATTACATAAATCCAAATGTATATCATGAAATTGTGTTAAAATTCCATCATTTCTGATTGCCTTATAGAAAAACATTAATATAGCTATAAACCTATAATTTATTCCAAAATAAAAGTTTCAAATAGTAAAATTGAAATGAAAACTGGAAATAGTGTGTGAATGTTGTTCCTTCTGTTTATAATACAATAAAAAGCATTGGGGGATAAAGATAATCTGTATTATCAACATATCTTTTAATAATATGCAAATAAATCATGCTTAGGACATTTTATAATACTGTTTATGATCCCATTAGTAAAGCACAGCATAAAACAAAATGTTATAAGGCAATGACCTATAAATTTTAATATGATTTTATCTTTTTTTAACCAGTGATATTTAAGGGCACCAAAAATGAATGCAGAAATTTAACATTAGAGTAAAGCATATATGTAGATTTAACAGTAGCAGCAATTGATTTTTATTTGAAACTACTAAAAGTAGATATAATTTTTACAGGCAATTATTTATTTTCAATAATTTTATTTTTGAAGCAAGGATTACATGACTCAATACTTACATTCTAAAAAGCAAAAAAGGACTTTTAAATACAGAAATTGCTAAAAATCCTCTTTAGCTACTATCTTTTTTTCAGTTTCTGTTTAAGAAGAACATGAAGGAACGGAAGGTCACAGTATAGTTCACACAAAGTAGTGGGGAGCTAGTCTCCTCCTCATTAAGACTGGAATATCCACATATATCTTTAGAATTCTGCAGGAGGAATTTGTTATTCATTCACCATTTGTTTATGTATTTGGTATTTTTACATCAATACAATTCATCAGTGTCTATTTTATATTTTGAGGTGTAATTCAATAACACTTTATTTTGTTGCTAAATTGTACTAGCTCTGGCCATTTGGGCTGAGTGACTTCACTTTCACTTTTCACTTTCATGCATTGGAGAAGGAAATGGCAACCCACTCCGGTATTCTTGCCTGGAGAATCCCAGGGACAGGGGAGCCTGGTGGGCTGTTGTCTATGGGGTCGCACAGAGTTGGACATGACTGAAGGGACTTAGCAGCAGCAGCAGCAGCAGCTGGCTCTTGAGTTCCTTTGACATAGTCCCATCATAGTGTGTGTATATGTGTATGTTCAGCATCTCTTTATGTTTTGGCCCCACAGCCCACAGCCATTTTCCCAAAAATGTCTGATTATACTCTTGAAGAATAGCAATAGGCCAAAATTTGCTTCTGATTATTTTTGTAAATGAAGGTTTTGGAGCACAGTTAGCTCTTTTGTTTATGGTTTTCATGCTTGGATGAAAAGAGACTTTATAATTCACAGACCCCCAAATATTTACAATCTAACTGTTTACAGAACAAATTTTCTGACTGTTCTTGTATTACACAATCACTGACTTAAAATAAAAACTTCAATCAATTAACTAAACTAGCTAGTCTTTATAAAGTCAAGAGCTGATTGAAAACTATTGTTACAAATTTCTGCAAAACTAATTTTTAGCATTATGTTGGTAATATGAAGATATGTCTATCATACACATAGTGAAGACTTTTATTGTGAATATACATTTTAAAGATTATTAAAAGAAAACTGTCAGCTTACTCTTTAAGTAAAATATATTGCCTTATTTTAATGCTATATCTTTATTATACTATATTTTGAACTTATGAAAAGAAAGCTTTTACAAGCAAATAGCTAGATAACTGGCATTTTTAAATGTAATTTTTAAATAACATCTTTATTTTTATTAACTTTATAATTGTGGTGACAATATCATTCTTCGAGCCAAAAAAGAATTCAAGAGCCAGCAATGAATTCTTCCAGTTTAGATATCAATTTAGCTTTCTAGAATTTAGCCTCAAATTCTATAAATAGATAGTGATTACATCTGATTACCTGATTTTTTTCTCCCTAACATATTTTCTTGAGAGTCCCTTGGACTGCAAGGAGATCCAACCAGTCCATTCTAAAGGAGATCAGTCCTGTGTGTTCTTTGGAATGACTGAGGGTAAAACTGAAACTCTAATACTTTGGCCACCTCATGCAAAGAGTTGACTCATTGGAAAAGACTCTGATGCTGGGAGGGATTGGAGACAGGAGGAGAAGGGGACGACAGAGGATGAAATGGCTAGATGGCATCACCGACTCGATGGACATGAGTTTGAGTGAACTCCTGGAGTTGGTGGTGGACAGGGAGGCCTGGTGTGCTGCGGTTCATGGGGTTGCAAAGAGTCAGACATGACTGAGCGACTGAAATGAACTGAACTGAACTGAACTGAACATATTTTCATATACACACAATTCCTGATTTGTAAACTGACAATTGCCAACAGAAACAATGTAAATAAACTTCTTAATTACTCTAATAAATAGTCGTTTATTTTGCCATTTCTGAAATCACATAAAATTTTCTTACTAACTCTAGCAGCCAATTAATCATCTGTTTTCTTCTCAGTTTTTCCCTAGCTAGCTTGTTAAAGGTGGCATGTATTGAATTATATGTCTAATATTTCTAAATAATTAAAAACATGTTATAAAACATAATTTTTACAGGGTGCAGAACTTCTTAAACATGATTTGGCATATAAAGGGAGAATGCTTTAAAATAATTATTTAATTTTAATAAAGATCTATAGTTCCTTAGAAATGATGTTTTAAAATCATTTCTTGGCTCACTCTTTGCTAGAATTTAAGATTCATAGAGAAAAATAATTTGAGGCTTATATTTTTCATCAGTTCTATTTGTTGTTACTCCTGATATGCACTAGCAGAAAAAAATAATATTCATCAGTAGAGGGTCCATCTAAAATATTAGTGATACATAGCTAGTATTTCAGGAAAGTCTAGTTCAAATGATCACAGATTTATTTTTCTATTATTTATAGAAAGAAAAAGCATATTTAACAACCCAGTTTCTTTCTTGCCATAGTGTTTACTTCATATCTAAGTGGCTCTATGTGTAATGCATAGTGTCTCTTTCTTTGTGACTGCATAGACTGTAGTCCACCAGGCTCCTCTGCAAATTGAATTTTCTAGGCAAGAATATTGGAATGGGTTTCCATTTCCTATTCCAGGGGATCTTCCAGACCCAGGGATTGAATCCATGTCTCTTGCATCTCCTGCATTGGCAGGCAAATACTTACCACTGAGCCACCTGAGAAGCCCTAAGTGTCTATGGTAACAAATAAAAATAAAATATCACTCTTTGAAAATATTGGATTTGGCTTTTCCAACTATTAAAGTTTCCTTCTCATAGGTCTAAGAGTCTGAAAGTTTGATATTCTGAAAAATTTTTTTTTAATTAATTTATTTTAAATTGGTTTTGCCATACATCAACATGAATCCACCATGGGTGTACACGTGTTGGAAGATAATTACTGTACTCTGTTAGTTTCTGCAATATATCAACATGAATCAGTCATGGGTATACATATGTCCACTCCTTCTTGGACCTTCCTCCTACCTGTGGCGGATTCATTTTGATATTTGGCAAAACTAATACAATTTTGTAAAGTTTAAAAAAAAAAAAAAGAAAAGAAAAATAGGGAGAATACTGAAATCAATAAAATTAGAAATGGAAAAGGAGATGTTACAACAGATAACACAGAAACGCAAAGGCTCATAGGAGACTACTATGAACAACTATATGCCAACAAAATGAACAACCTGGAAGAAATGGATAAATTCTTACAAAAGTATAACCTTCCAAAACTGAAACAGTAAAAAATAGAAAATGTGAACAGACCAATCAAAGGCATGGACATCATAACTGTAATCAAAAATCTTCTGACAAACAAAAGCCCAGGTCCAGATGGTTTCATGGGCAAATTCTACCAAAAGTTTGAGAAGAGCTAAGACCTATCCTGCTCAAACTCTTTTAGAAAATTGCAGAGGAAAGAAAACTCCCAAACTCATTCTAGGAGAACACCATCTTTATGATACAAAATGAAAGAATGCCACAAAAAAATAAAATTATAGGCCAATATCACTGATGAACAAAGATGCCAAAATCCTCAACAAAATTCTACCAAACAGAATCCAACAACACATTAAAAGGATCATATGTCTTGATCAAGTGGATTTTATCCCAGAGATATAAGGATTCTTTAGTGTATGCAAATCAGTCAATGTGATACACCATATTAACAAATTGATTGTTTTAAATTTAAGTAGAGTTGATTTACAATCTTTCAGATGCACAGAAAATTGATTCAGTTATATACATGGTGGTGGTGGTTTAGTCACTAAGTTGTGTCCAATTCATGTGACCCCATGGACTGTAGCCCATCAGACTCCTCTCTCCATGGGATTTCCCAGGCAAGAATATTGGAATAGGTTGCAATTTCCTTCTCCAAGAAATCTTTCCAAACCAGGGATTGAATCTCCCCAGGTCTCATATATTGCAGGCAGATTCTTTACCAACTAAAAATATATGTATGTATGTGTGTGTATATATATATATATACACACACACACACACACAGATATATTCATTTTCAGATTATTTTCTTTTATAGGCTATTACACCATATTGAACATAGTTCCCTGTATGGCAGGTCAATCTCTCAATTGTGTTTGACTTTTTGTGACCCCGTGGACTGTAAGAATGTAACACATCAGGCTCCTCTGTCCATGGGATTTCCCAGGCAAAAATACTGGAGTTATTTGCCATTTCCTTCTCCAGGGGATCTTCCCAACTCAGGCATCAAACCCAGGACTCTTGTGTCTCCTGGACTGCAGGTGGATTCTTTCCTACTGACCCACCTGGGAAGTACAGTAGGTTAGAATTTTTGTGTATCAAAATGCTCAGTTAATTAATCTTTCTCCCATATAACCCATGTCTTTAAATTTCATGTTAATTTTTGCAAATAGATTACTTTCTGAATGCATGAAAAATGATTAAGCTCATTTTTAAAATATATCTGTATGTCTAAAGTTCATTTTGACTACATATTGGAATCCTGATAGTTAACTGACATGATATTTGAAAAAAAAAATAACTCTATGAAAAATTGTTTCAGAGAAATAATTAGACATTGTTTGGTCTCAAATAATTTACTAAATAGGTTAAAGGACACATATATTTTAGAGTATGTTTGTCAGAATGATGCAAAAGGAAAAAAAAAGAAAAGAAACTATTATTTCAGTACTTTAAAAAAACAAAACAAAACAAAGCACCAGACAACAGCAACCTGTATGCAGGTCAAGAAGCCACAATTAGCACCAGGCATAGAGCAATGGACTGGTTCAAAATTGGGAAAGGGTATGTCAAGGCTGTATATTGTCACCCTGTTTATTTAACTTCAGTGCAGAGTACATCATGTGAAATGTTGGGCTGGGTGACTCACAAGCTGGAATCAAGACTGCTGGGAGAAATATCAACAACTTCAGATATGCAGATGATACCACTTTAATGGCAGAAATTGAAGACGAACTACAGAGCCTCTTGATGAAGGTGAAAGAGGAGAGGGAAAAGCTGGCTTAAAATTCAACATTCAAAAAACCAAAGATCATGGCTTCTGGTCCCATCACTTCAAGGAAAACAGATGGGTAAAAAGTGGGAACTGTGACTGATTTTCATTCCTTGGGCTTCAAAATCACTGCAAACTGCAGGTCACAAAATCAAAAGACACTTGCTCCTTGGAAGAAGAACTATGACAAACCTAGATAGCATATTAAAAAGCAGAGACATCGCTTTTCTGACAAAGGCCTGCATAGTCAAAGCTATGGCTTCTCCAGTAGTCATGTACTGATGTAAGAATTGGACCATAAAGAAGGCTGCTGCTGCTGCTAAGTCGCTTCAGTTGTGCCTGACTCTGTGCGAGCTGAGGAATTGATGCTTTTTAATTGTGGTACTGGGAAAGACTCTTGCAAGTCCCTTGGACAGCAAGGGTTTCAAACCAGTCAATCTTCAAGGAAATCAGTTCTGAATATTCATTGGAGGCACTGACACTGAAGCTGAAGCTCCAATACTTTGGCCACATGATATGAAGAGTGGACACATTGGAAAAGACTCTGATGCTGGGAAATACAGGGCAGGAGAAGACGGGGCAACAGAGTATGAGATGGCTGGATGGCATCACTGACTCAACAGATGTGAGTTTGAGGAAACTCCGGGAGATGGTGAAGGACAGGGAAGTCTGGCATGCTACAGTCCATAGGGTGGCCAAAAGTCAGGCACGACTTGGCGACTGAACAATAACAACAAAAACAACAAACTTCAGAAACTGGAAAGTCATATTTTTGCCAGATATCATTCTAGGCAGTGGAATTAAAGAGGTAGATTTCTAACCTAGTGGAATTTATATTCTAGAGGAGAAACATATAATTCATGAAGAAACAAACACATGTTATATAGTTTGATGTTATAAGTGCTACATTAAAAAAACATATCAGAATAAATAATATAGCCCATTGTAGTAATGGGAAGGGGAAAGAAGTAAGGAAATGAAGCATCTAAACCACAGGAGCTGAATGCATGCTCAGTTGTGTCTGACTCTTTGGACCTCCATGGACTGTAGCCTGTGACACTCCTCTGTTCATGGAATTTTCCAGGCAAGATAATGGAGCAGATTGCCATCTCCTACTCCAGGGGATCTTTGCAATCCAAGGATCAAATCCTCATCTCCTCATATCCTGCATTTCAGGCAGATTCTTTACATTGAGCCACCTGGGAAGCCCACAGGAGTTGCAGTCACATCTTCTTCATAGCTGATCTGGTAGCTTAGGGTTATAGATTCAGTGCCTCTTGCCTCCATTAATTCCATTTCTCTTTGCCTTGGATGACATTCTTTACTCAATAGATGGGTAGAAACATATTTCTGTTACATCTGAGTTCTTTGTATAGGGCTCCTGTTAATATATAATTTCACTTTTTCTTCTCAAACATTAAATTTGGTTTAATTATAAATTATTCAAATAGCTGACTTTAAAGTGTTTAAGTGAAAACATTTTAGATGTATGGCTTAATGTATTATCTTCCAGAAATATAGCCTCAACTCAAATTTTCCCCATAATTCACTTGTGATTAATTGAGACTTGTTAAAATGTTTTACATATACACATACCTACATATTTACATATAGACACATATATATACATATACACCATTTATAACTATATGTACAACATTTTAAATTACATGAAATATACATCACATCTGTTTCACTTTAAATATTACACAAATATGTGAGCATAAAAATTAGAATAATACTGATTGCCAAATATGTGTCAGCTACTTTTCCACATCCATCGAGATGGTGATGCTATCCAGGCATCTCATCCTCTGTCGTCCCCTTCTCCTCCTGCCTCCAATCCCTCCCAGCATCAGAGTCTTTTCCAATGAGTCAACTCTTCGCATGAGATGGCCAAAGTACTGGAGTTTCAGCTTTAGCATCATTCCTTCCGAAGAACACCCAGGGCTGATCTCCTTTAGAATGGACTGGTTGGAACTGCTTGCAGTCCAAGGGACTCTCAAGAGTCCTCTCCAACACCACAGTTCAAAAGCATCAATTCTTCAGTGCTCAGCTTTCTTCACAGTCCAACTCTCACATCCATACATGACCACTGGAAAAACCATAGTCTTGACTAGACGGACCTTTGTTGGCAAAGTAATGTCTCTGCTTTTCAATATGCTGTCTTGGTTGGTCATAACTTTCCTTCCAAGGAGTAAGTGTCTTTTAATTTCATGGCTGAAATCACCATCTACAGTGATTTTGGAGGCCCCCAAAATAAAGTTTGACACTGTTTCCACTGTTTCCCCATCTATTTCCCATGAAGTGATGGGACCAGATGCCATGATCTTCGTTTTCTGAATGGTGTGCGTTAAGCCAACTTTTTCACTCTCCTTTTTCACTTTCATCAAGAGGCTTTTTAGTAATTCTTCACTTTCTGCCATAAGGGTGGTATCATCTGCGTATCTGAAGTTATTGATATTTCTCTTGGCAGTCTTGATTCCAGCTTGTGCTTCTTCCAGCCCAGCGTTTCTCATGATGTACTCTGCATATAAGTTAAATAAGCAGGGTGACAATATACAGCCTTGACGTACTCTTTTTCCTATTTGGAACCAGTCTTTTGTTCCATGTCCAGTTCCAACTGTTGTTTCCTGACCTGCATATAGGTTTCTCAAGAGGCAGGTCAGGTAGCCTGGTATTCCTATCTCTTTCAGAATTTTCCACAGTTTATTGTGATCCACACAGTCAAAGGCTGTGGCATAGTCAATAAAGCAGAAATGGATGTTTTTCTGGAACTCTCTTGCTTTTTCCATGATCCAGCGGATGTTGGCAATTTGATCTGTGGTTCCTCTGCTTTTATTTTATTTATTTATTTTTTTTAAATTTTATTTTATTTTTAAAATTTACAATATTGTATTAATTTTGCAAATATCGAAATGAATCCGCCACAGGTATACATGTGTTCCCCATCCTGAACCCTCCTCCCTCCTCCCTCCCCATACCATCCCTCTGGGTCGTCCCAGTGCACCAGTCCCAAGCATCCAGTATCGTGCATCAAACCTGGACTGGTGACTCGTTTCATATATGATATTATACGTATTTCAATGCCATCCTCCCAAATCATCCCACCCTCTCCCTCTCCCACAGAGTCCAAAAGACTGTTCTATACATCAGTGTCTCTTTTGCTGTCTCGTATACAGGGTTATTGTTACCATCTTTCTAAATTCCATATATATGCGTTAGTATACTGTATTGGTGTTTTTCTTTCTGGCTTACTTCACTCCGTATAATAGGCTCCAGTTTCATCCACCTTATTGGAACTGATTCAAATGTATTCTTTTTAATGGCTGAGTAATACTCCATTGTGTATATGTACCACAGCTTTCTTATCCATTCATCTGCTGATGGACATCTAGCTTGCTTCCATGTCCTGGCTATTATAAACAGTGCTGTGATGAACATTGGGGTACACATGTCTCTTTCAATTCTGGTTTCCTCAATGTGTATGCCCAGCCTTTTCTAAAACCAGCTAGAATATCTGGAATTTTGTGGTTCATGTATTGCTGAATCCTGGCTTGGAGAATTTATATATATATATATATATATGTATGTATATATATATATATATATATATATATATATATATATCACATATATATTCCAAATCCTAGATTTCAAATGTGTTTGGTATAATTCAGGTGTCATTAAAGTAATAGGTTCCAGATGGAGAGGTTTTAGGGATAGTGCTGGACTACTTATTGCCAGCCTTGCTCACAGCTGTCTAGTACTTGTCCAGGATGTAGGTGCTTTTTTTAGGCGCTGTAGGTGACATCCATAATCAGGTTTGCTGATTGGTGGTGATTCATTATAACTTCTCATTCTGAAAGGAAATCAAACTGAAATCAACTAAGCAATGGCTGACAATTCTCCTCTAAAAGTTAGTCATCCTCAGAAACCTCTGTGATTATTATTTCCTCATTTTCTAAAACAGTGTAAGTTCTGTTCTATTGCAAAGACCATTTAGAGTAAACTCTGAAATATATTAACTCTAGAGCAAGTTTATTTTTTATAGGTATGATTTTTACTTAATAGCCATCAGCAAGCATTTATTTTCTATTACCTACATATTTATACTGATTAAAAGTATATTTATGTATAGTGATGAAATTATATGTACAAAAGACTGAAAACTGAAAAATATTACACAAATATCAAGATTGTTATTAAAACACACAAGTGGAACATGCTGGATTGTATATATTTTGACTTGAGGAGCATCAATAGGGCTGTACTTTTCATTTCTAAAATGTCTCACTTTCATCTCTAAAATGTCCCATACTGTTCAGTTGAAATAAACATTCTTAGATGTTCTTCCACATTTATGAGTCATATTTGCCTGTTTACACCATGATAAAATTCTTGAGGGAAGAGACTATCTAGCTCACTTTCATGTCCATAGCATTTCACCCCATTTCTGACTAATAGTTGAATCTCAGTAGATAACTGTTGAATAGTAAATCATTTGTGATTTTTTTCTTCCCCAATGGCTCAGATGGTAAAGAATCTGCCTGCAATGCTAAAGACGCAGGTCTGATCCCTGGGTTGGGAAGATCCCCTGGAGAAGTGACTGGCAAACCACTCCAGTATTCTTGCCTGGAGAATTCCATGGACAGGGGAGCTTGGAAAGCTACAGTCCATGAGATCTCAAAGAGTTGGCCATGACTGAGTGACTAACACTTTTTCACTTTCTGTTCAACCCCTTTGCAGTTTTTTGCATTTTCATTTGCAAGGAGTTATTTTATATTAGATTGACTTGCTTTATGGCAGAAATGAGCCTCTAACTCATAGTTTTTTTTCCAAAGGACTATCTGGAAAGCTCTTTGAGAAAACTCAGACCACATAGGTGCAAAAGAATCAACCATGAGTTGCTTGGGGTAACTCACAAAGCTGTAACCACCACAGGAAAAGTAGCAGATAGGAAGTGAGCACAATGAATGTTCTGTGACATCTAAGTTCTGAAAACGTTGATAGTAGCTTATGGTGTATTCCACTGTGCAGAATAATCAGTACTAATAAGGCTTTATAAACCCATGTCCTTTTGATGAAAGACTGGCACAGCTGAGGTAGCTTCCTTAATCAGCAAGTGTTTGGTAGGCCTTCTACTGTTTGCATTGTCTTTAACCAATCAGAGTCAATATTCCCACTCCTATCTTATATTATCCATAGTTCAAAATGGGTATTGATGCTATTTCACATCTAAGAATATGAATGGATACTATGTCATTGATGTCAGTTATCTGGCCGTTTGACCTGGTTTCCTTGACAATTTCATTAGTCCTAGTTCTCTCTACTTGGAAATGTTTCTAGATCAATACATTTGTCTGTGTATTTATCACTCTATCTGCCTCTTTAACTTATTCCTGCTCTCCAAGTGATTCAGCTCCTAGTCTGAACTTAAACTACTGAGAGCATAAACACATGGGCCAGTCATTTATTCATTCTCAGTCTAGTGTGACACTACCAATTTATCTGTCTTCACCTTGACCTTTGGTTCACAGTCATGGTTGAGAGTGGAACTTTAATCCTAGTAACTCAATCTGCTAATGATAAAATAATGGAGTTTTAGAATGAAAATTTCTTGTTTAGAAGGAAAGTCTTTAAGATACTTATCTTTCTCTAATGATGTTGTTCTTGTACTGATATTTCATCGTATCTATGCCTTATTTTCTCATTTTTCTGATATCTTCTTTCTCATGAAATTATCTGCTAAGTTTCCTTCTCTATGCTACCAGTGTCCCGAGAGAAATTATTTTTAATTCTTAAATGACCTGATAACTCTAGCTGGGGGACACTTTGGCCAAGGTCTACTTTAGTTTATCTTATTTAACTAGACTGCAATTATGACATCTTTAATTGTGTTGATATAATTCAGTAAAACTATTTGCAATGAATGATTAGCAAATGAATGAATACAAGATATAGACAATTATAGCACAAGATAACTACTGTCATTTAGATACCCTTCTATGTGTGTAAATTCCAAATATAAATGTTATTTTAGCACATCAGAAACACTGTGTGCATTTTTTTAACAATGTATCTTCAAGAATTTTGTCTTGGGCTTTTATAAATATAGAAATAGTTCACCCAATATGAGGTAAGTGATTTATTTTCATTGAAGGTGAGCAAAATGATTTAAAAGTGTAGTATTTTACTTTGATTTTCCCCTTCCAGGGAGAAAAATAGTCTAAGATAATATAATAAATTTCTTTCAAATTATTCTTACCAAAATTTCCCTCAAAATAATGTTTCCTGGGAATTCAGAGGTTGTTTAAACTTTACTATTTGCAGTCTTTGAGAGACTGTCTTTCTTTTGCCTTTAATCTTTCTCCTTTTAAGATGTTATTCCTCCTTTGTGATTTTACCTTCCTACTTTAACTTGAATTGGTTATGTAGTTGGCAATTTTTATATATAAGGGCAAAAAGAGAGAATTTAGAAATTCAGAACAGTGGGAAAAGATAATATAAATAAAGTTGAGTATGCTATATTGGCTTTAAACTTGGCTTTAGAGTTGAATATATTAGAGACTTCTAATTTTATAATCATAATATTTCTATTCCCATGTTTACATAGTTGCCCACCTTGCATGGAATCCAATTTCCCCTTTAATTTTATATAACTGACATATGACATTGTTATATGTTTGATATAATTTGATATAACTGACATATGACATTGCATGTTTGATATAACTGACGTATGACTTTGCATAAGTTTAAAGTGGATGCCTGCCGGGAGCCAGCATATTGCATATTGAGTGCATATTGCATATTGAGTGCATATTGCATATTGAGTGCAGCACTTTCCACAGCATCATCTTTCAAGATCTGGAATAGCTCAACTGGAATTCTATCACTGCCGGGAGCCAGCGTGAGGAACTCCGCCCATGACAAAGGTCATGAGGAAGGAGGCTCGGCATACGCCAAGGCGGGATCGAGCCTCCGGAGTCCCCCTGGAAATTCTCGAGCATCTACCCCCCAAACCAGAGTCTGCCTACTTTCTGCTTTGTGCTTTCACCTACACCTCTGACTTTACAGGGCACTGTCCCCCACTACCTCTCTCTGAAAAAAAAGAGTTAGCTTACAGCTCCAGTTAATAATTCCTGGGTGTGACAGTGTTTCAACCTACAAACTCCTTTGGAAATCCTCTAGCCTGACTGAATGGGTTTTTCCGGCCACATGTGATTGTTCAGAGCCTCTCAACTGTGAGAGGCAGGAGATGTTCTAAACTGCCTAAACACAGATTCCTTTGAGTAGTTAAAAGATTGATTAGAAATTGTATTGGTGAAGGGTTTTTCACTTGTTGGGCCAATGTTTGCTGCTAAGTCTCCATACTCCTTACCTACTGTGTCCTTGGCAGTGTATTGATTGATATAATGGGTGTATAGAAATGTAAAATGCAGCTCTGTCCAATGCTTTTTGGAAGGCTGGTGCCTGACTTTGGAATAATCACCTTTAGAGAAAAATAAGTTTCTTAAAATGTTAACAGGCCTCCGGGCCAGAAGATGATGTCAATCACCTGAACTTTTGCATATGATAAGTTTGAAAGCCTGGCTTAGATTAGAACCAGGAACTGCTGTCCTTGCATGACTCCACCCCTTCCCCCATTATCCTCTATGCATAACTTAAGGTATAAAAACTACTTTGGAAAATAAAGTGCGGGCCTTATTCACTGAAACTTGGTCTCCCCATGTCACTCTCTCTCCCAAATTCTAGCTGAGTCTCCATCTGGAGCGCGGAACCCACCATGCTTGCTAATTATGCCTGGGCTTCTAAGATCCGACCGGGGAGGCCTCAGTGTCTCCTCTCCTTCGGGAGAACAGAAGGACGCCTGCGGCCTACGTAAGTGGTGCAAACTTCTTGTCTTGAAGTTTTATTGGTCTCCCGTGTAAACCAAGCTACTCAGCCTCTTTTCTCCACTGAATTTTCCTACTGAGCTATCCTCATTCTATTACTCTTTGTATCCTTAATTAACATGTAATTAAGCAGTTGTTTCCTGACCCTCGCCTATGCCGTCTCTCCTTCGAATACCCTGGATCAGCTGGGGCTGGACCCCGGCAGGTGCCTGATGATTTGATATACTTATTTGTCCTAAAATGATTACCATGGTAAAGTAGCACATGCATCACCTCACATAATTAAAATGTGTGTGTGTGTGGCGAGAACTAATGTGGTGAGATCTATTCTCACAGAAATTTTCAAGACTATAATACAGTATTATTAAATACAGTTCACAGAGAATTAAATGCCCAGAATTTATTCATTTTATTCCTGGAAGTTTGTATCCTTTGACCAACATCTATTTCCCTCAACCACCAGTCACTGGAAAACACCATTCTACTCTGTTTCTGTATGTGTCTTTTTCCCTTTAATTACACATATAAGTGAAAGTGGGGTTTCCCAGGTGGTGCTAATGGAATAAAGAACCCACCTGCCAATGCTGGAGACATAGGAGACTTGGATTCCATCCCTGGGTGAGGAAGATCCCTTGGAGGAGGCATGGCAACCCACTGCAGTATCTTGCCTGGAGAATCTCCATGGACAGAGGAGCCTGGCAGGCTACAGTCCATAGGATCATAAAGTGTTTGACATGACTGAAGTAACTTAGCACAGCACGTAAGTGAAATTGACAGGATTTGCTTTTCTCTGACTGACATTTCACTTAGCATGTTACTCTCAAGGTTCATGTTATCACAAATGGCTGGTTTTCCTTATTTTTAAGGCCAAATGATATTCCACTGTGTACATCTGGCTACATTTTCTTAATTCACTTATTTGTTGATGGACATTTAGGTAGTTTCCGTAACTTGACTATTGTGAAAAATGCTGCAATAAACATCGGTGGGCAGACAACTGTTTAAGATAGCTATTTCATTTTCTTCAGATATTTACTCAGATGTGGAATTGCTGGATTATTTAGTACCTCTAGTTTCATTTTTTTGAAGATATTTCATACTGTTTTCCACAGCGACTGTGCCAATGTACATACCTACCAACAGTGCACAAGGATTCCCTTTTGTCTACATCTTCAACCAACACTTTTTACTTCTTGTCTTTTTGATAATAGCCATTATAACAAGTGTGATGTGATGCCTCATTATGGTTTTGATTTGAATTTCCCTGATGATTAGTAATGTTGAGCATCTTTTCATGTATTTATTGGCCATTATATTTGTTCTTGGGAAAAATGTTTATTCAGTCCCTTTGCTGATTTTTTAATGGAATTTTTTGTTGTTATTGAGTTGTATGAGTTTTCCATATATTTTAGCTATTTGTGCCTTATCAGATATATGGTCTATGAATATTTTCTCCCTTTCCATAGGCTGCCTTTTCATTCTCTTGATTATTTTTTTTGCTGTGAGAATTTTTTTAGTTAAATGTTGTCCCACTTGTTTATTTTTGCTTTTATTGTTTGTTTTTGGTTTCCTATCCAAAAAAACATTGCTAAGATCAATGTCATAGAACTTTTATGCTATATTTTCTTCTAGAAGTCTTATGGTTTCAGGTATTACATACATTTAAGTCTTTAGTTTATTTCAAGCTAATTTTGTGAGTGGTATACAATAGGGGGACTTAATTGTTTTGCCTATGGATATACATTGTATCCACCTTAAGTCATGATTAATGTCTTAATAACTTTTTTAAAGCTCTGTATGTTTTTTCTTTGAATATTTGAATTTGAGATAATATAGAGCTGTTCTTCCTTTAATTCTTAGATACATTGAGATAGAGAAAATTCACCATAATTTCTGTTTATTTGTATATTGTTTTGTTTAATGAAACAGTTGACCTGTACTTTTGAAGAATAATTGCTAACAAGTAGAGAATTTTTTTTAAGACTTGAATAAGTAGTATGAAGGAAAGAAAAAGAAAAGAGGAAAGGAGGCTCGGGACAGTGTATGGTGTTGATTTCATTGGTGTCCAGTTCTGCCTTTCTCCATGCTCCAAATGTTTCTAACAATTATGCATTAAGTAAAACACTATTTTTATGAAATTATAATATAGTGAGAAGAAATAATTCATACTTTAAATACTTATATTGCTATGTAATACATTATTCTCTATTAAACATTCAAAATCTTCATCAATATGTACTATGTTCATACAGAATTATACATTACTTGAGTTTCATATATCGATTAAAAAGTCAACAAATATTACATTTTAACATGGGTGGGAAAATTGAACCAAATATAGCTAAAATTATTATAAAACACTGACTATATTTTCTTTAGAATTAAGTAAAAAGGAATTAGAAACAAAATCTTGACCATAATTGTCCATCATTTGCAGAGCCCTGAGTAAGGGGCTGAACTTCATTTTAACTTTTGGCCACCTGATGTGAGGAACTGAGTCCTTGGAAAAGACCCTGATGCTGGGAAACATGTACAGCAAAAGGAGAAAGGGACAACAGAGGATGAGATGGTAGGATAACATCACTGACTTGATGGACATGAGATTGAGCAAACTCTGGGTGTTGGTGATGGATAGGGAAGCCTGGCATGCTGCATCCCATGGGGTCACAAAGAGTTGGACAGGACTGAGTGAATGAACTGAACTGATAACAGAGAGGGGAAGAACTAGGAAGTAAGGTTAGACTTATGAAACTGATTTGCTTATAGGAAACTGCAAGTGGAATATAAATGAGAGTTTCTTCCTAGGTGAGGAGATGGAATGTCTGGTTGAAATTTTTCTGCAACTTTTTTTCTGGAAAACAATACTGTCAATATGATGTGTACTGGTAATCTTCAGTTCAGTTCAGTCGCTCAGTCGTGTCTGAATTTTTGCGACCCCATGAATCGCAGAATGCCAGGCCTCCCTGTCCATCACCAAATCCCAGAGTTCACTCAAACTCACGTCCATCGAGTCTGTAATGCCATCCAACCATCTCATCCTCTGTCATCCCCTTCTCCTCCTGCCCCTAATCCCTCCCAGCATCAGAGTCTTTTCCAGTGAGTCAACTCTTCGCATGAGGTGGCCAAAGTACTGGAGTTTCAGCTTTAGCATCATTCCTTCCAAAGAAAACCCAGGGCTGATCTCCTTCAGAATGGACTGGTTGGATCTCCTTGCAGTCCAAGGGACTCTCAAGAGTCTTCTCCAACACCACAGTTCAAAAGCATCAGTTCTTCGGTGCTCAGCCTTCTTCACGGTCCAACTCTCACGTCCAAACATGACCACAGGAAAAACCATAGCCTTGACTAGACGAACCTTTGTTGGCAAAGTAATGTCTCTGCTTTTCAATATGCTATCTAGGTTGGTCATAACTTTCCTTGCAAGGAGTAAGCGTCTTTTAATTTCATGGCTGCAGTCACCATCTGAAGTGATTTTGGAGCCCCAAAAAATAAAGTCTGACACTGTTTCCACTGTTTCCCCAGCTATTTCCCATGAAATGATGGGACCAGATGCCATGATCTTCGTTTTCTGAATGTTGAGCTTTAAGCCAACTTTTTCACTCTCCACTTTCACTTTCATCAAGAGGCTTTTGAGTTCCTCTTCACTTTCTGCCATAAGGGTGGTGTCATCTGCATATCTGAGGTTATTGATATTTCTCCCGGCAATCTTGATTCCAGCTTGTGTTTCTTCCAGTCCAGCGTTTCTCATGATGTACCCTGCATATAAGTTAAATAAGCAGGGTGACAATATACAGCCTTGATGTACTCCTTTTCTTATTTGGAACCAGTCTGTTGTTCCATGTCCAGTTCTAACTGTTGCTTCCTGACCTGCATAGAAATTTCTCAAGAGGCAGATCAGGTGGTCTGGTATTCCCAACTCTTTCAAAAAATTCCACAGTTTATTGTGATCCACACAGTCAAAGGCTTTGGCATAGTCAATAAAGCAGTAATAGATGTTTTTTCTGGAACTCTCTTGCTTTTTCCATGATCCAGCGGATGTTGGCAATTTGATCTCTGGTTCCTCTGCCTTTTCTAAAACCAGCTTGAACATCAGGAAGTTCACGGTTCACATATTGCTGAAGCCTGGCTTGGAGAATTTTGAGCATCACTTTATTAGCATGTGACATGAGTGATAAGTGGAGCTATAAAGACACATTGTAATGGTGTTTATTCAGAGAAGAAAGAACTGGGACTTTTTTCTTTCCTTTCTTTTTTTTTTTTTTTTTTTTTTTTGCGATCAGCTTAACCATGGGAAGAAAACATTTACCATTCCTTAAGCTTCCTATAGAGAGATGCTATCTGGAATGATTCCTTTAGGTCTTTATTAACTCCTCTCTCAGGTGGGAGGAGTAACGATCAGTTTTGACTATGGTAGGCAGAATAATGGTGCATCAGAGATACTCCTGTTTTAATCCCTGGAACCTGTGAATATGATACCTTTCATTGCTAGGGGAATTACAGCAGCATCAAATTTGCTAATCAACTAACCTTAAAATATATTATTTTGGATTATTTGGGTAGAAAAAAAATGTATCCTTAGAAGTGAAAGAAGACTGAAAAGGAGTTCAGAGATAATTTGTTGTGAAAAAGATTCAACTTGCCACTGCTTGGTTTGAAGACAGAGTGGGGCCAGGAGCCAGTGAATGCAGGCAACCTAGAGAAGCTGGAAAAGGCAAAGAAATTGCCTCTCTCCAGAGTCTTCAGAAAAGGATACAGCATTGCCAACAGTTTGATTTTGGCTCAGTGAGACCTGTGGTGGTAGCTTAGTTGCTAAGTTGCATCCAACTCTTGCGACCCCATGAACTGTAGTCCTCCAGGCTCCTTTGTCCATAGGATTCTCCAGGCAAGAATACTGGAGTGGGCTGCCATTTCCTTCTCCACAATGAGGAGACATCTTCTCCTTATTGACTAATCTGGAAGATCATAAATTTGTCCTGTTTTATGTCACAAGGTTTGTGGAAATATTTTAGAGTGGTGATGGGAAACTAATAAAATAAATCTGGGGAGGAAGTTCAGCTCAGTTTATTTCCCTTCCTCATCCTGCCTGCAGAAAATGTTCTTCATGGTCTGCTCCTTAATATGTTTTGTTTTAGCCAAGAAAGATCTGCCCCACAAAGCAGAATACTCTTTACCTAAGATGAGGTAAACCTCTTCAACTCACTGTCAGAAAGTTAGAAAGATATTTTGATCAGATAGTTAAAGCTAGCTTCACCAAACAACAGAAAAGCTAGGAAGTTGTGTTTTGTTTTTTGTTTTGTTTTTTTAATAATACTAATTTGTCTATATATATATTTTTTTCAGCTTAGAGTAAGATGTACAGCATACTCAGTGGCTTCAGTCATGTCTGACTCTTTACAACCCCATGGTTTGTTGTCCACCAGCCTCCTTTGTCTATGGAATTTTTTCCAGGCAAAAATACTGGAGTGGAGTGCCATTTCCTCCTCCAGGGGATCTTCCCCACCCAAGGATTGAACCCATGTCTCCTGCAGTGGCCAGCAGGTTCTTTTCCACTAAGCCACCTGGGAAGCCAAAGATGTAAGAGATGTCATTTATTAATCCCTTAAATTTAAGGAAAAAAAATCTTTTTTTTTTTTTCTTGTATTTCATATAAGGGGCTTTTACACTCATAGTTTCTCTATCACTATTAGTGTTGATGCTAGTGAGACTGAGAGAGGTGCAGTTCCACATTAAGGAAAGAATAAAAGTTAAAGAAGAAAAGGTAGCGAGTTTAGATGGTTTTTCACAAAGTTCACTTATGCAGAAATTAAAGATCAGTAATTTGTACATGAATGAATCAAGCTAAGAAAAAGAATAAAATCAAATTCACTATAAAATATGTAAATAAGCTATTTGAAAATTTCAACAGGCAGTAAGAAGTTAAAAAAAATTAATTTTGGAAATTAATTGTAGCCTAATTTTAAATGTTTAATAATAACAAGTTGTTACTTTGTATGCCAAGGTCAAATAGTCCCATGTAGTTAATGTTGTTTATGGGTTGACTTGAATTAAAAGCTTAAAATCTAAATGACTTTCTCACTAAAGGATCCTTCCTTATGACATTTCTGTGTTTAAGTCAATATCCTCCAACAATAAATTAAATTAGCACTTCCTTTATCATAGTAACCTACTAGTGTGACATGCAGTGGTGCAACTTCTTGAACAATACTCAGGAGGAGAAGTAATTTACTGGTGAAATGTCTATGTGTGTAGAAGCCAGGCAAGGGCAGACTAGCCTGACCTAGAAACAGCAGGATGGGAATTAGCTTGCTCCAATCCCAGTAAGCAGGAGGGAATCCAACAGTGCCAGAGAACCAGGTGAGAAAGGACACTGCCTGCTTTTCAGATGTAGTGTTGTGCTTTCCTTTGTTGTGCTTATGGTAACCGGGTGTAAGGAATGCTCTCTGCAGATTCTGGAAATATTCAACATCCCCCTTGGTGCCATTCATTAGGTATCTAGTTGACTTAGAAAATTGTTAGTTTCATGCATTTAGTCATTAAGTGACATAATATTCTTCTTGAGCAGGGAAATGTATGGTTAAAGGTTTGGTTTTTGTTTCTTTTGTGAGAATGCAATGGAAAAAGGAGGATAAACATAGCTGTTATTGTAATGAGTTTTTGTAATGGTTCAACTAAACCACTTTTTTTTTAAAAGCATCAGATTATTTCATATGGTCGGAAAGCAAGACAAATTTTAAATAATTGTTCACAACCACTACCCTCTTTAAGTATAACACTTTAAGTCATGTAGTAAAGCATGTCTGATATAAAGTATTTGACTACTTCTGTACTTTCTGTTAGGAGAATGGGTTATAAAACATTTTTATCATACAGTAAATTTGGGGTATTTTATTTACAAGGTTGTTTTCAATCATGTGGCTACTCTAACAGGATAAAATAACCCAAAGCAGGAAACCAGATCCTGTTCTTGGCATACAGAAAGAAAATTGCATGGGGGTCTAATAGCTTCCTGAGTAGATAAGAATTCAGTGTTTCATTTGTATTTTGAAATGAGGCATAAGGAGATATTATAGAAAGCAAATGCAAAAGCAAATGACTGTGGCACATTCTGCTCCATGTTATCATCCATATATTGTGAAGAAAGAAATGCACTTGGTAAAGGAGAAACAGCCTTTTTTTCTGTTCTCTCTATATTTCAATGCAAATGAGATATCTCATTTACTTCTGACTTGACAAGCCTTTCTCTTTTTTTCTGAGAAAAGTCATGGGAGGCACAGTCTAAAGAGGACATCAGTATAACTTTACAGCTGTGTGAGCTCAGGACATTAATCAATGCAGATGCACAGAGAAAAGAACATGTGTTTAATAGCTTGAATTTCTTCTTTTCCTTTTCAGGGGCATTATGTTTCCTAAGTATGAAAGGAAAGGCCCTGAGATATACAATCGTGATATCTAAATGTGGACAGCTTTTATTCTGGTTCTTTAAAATACACACTGTTCTTCTCTTTTCATTATTTGCTTATGTGACTGAATGGAAATGTACTTTAAAACAATTTCCTATGACTGATTGTTTGACCTTTAGGAATGGGTGGGAAAGATAATTTATGTCTAATATAGTCAGAAATAAGGTAACACTTAGCATTCAGGGTCAAGCCTTTCCATTCCTATCTTTTTATAAAGACAAGCTACCTAGGTGATCATACAATGATCTAAAAATTGCATTTTCATCATCACTAATTCAAACAGAATAGTAAAAAATGTTAGTGTTTCCAGTGTAATGAGTGATTCTTCTCCTGACCCCTCCTTTTGTTTCTCATGTCTCAGACAGGAAACAATATTGTCAAAGCAGTAATCACTGCAGATTCTTTAGCTATTTGTATGTGATGGATGTTGTCAACTTTTAACAGCAGGTATGCAGTAAACAATCACAGCATTTTTTAACTGCAGGTAACTATTGTGCAAATGCTTTCCAGAAAGATGTTAAAAAAAATTACTACTAGAGTCAGTTAAAAGTGAAAGTGAAGTCACTCAGTGGTGTCCGACTCTTTGCGACCCCATGGACTATAGCACATCAGGCTCCTCCGTCCATGGGATTCTCCAGGCAAGAATACTGGAGTGGGTTGCCATTTCCTTCTCCAGAGGATCTTCCTGACCCAGGGATCGAACCCAGGTCTCCCATACTGTGGGCAGATGCTTTAACCTCTGAGCCACCACTGCCTGCCAGAGTCAGTTAACTATCTGCCAATTTTCATTAACCACCTCTTTGCTAAGAGGATCCCTCACTGTGTTCCAAGTTACAAAAACTAATTTTCTTAGTTTTCCTTGTAGTAGGGATGGCCATGGCACTGAAGGATTCAATGTATATAGGGAAAAGGAAATGATATTTTGGGGAAAGTTTATTCTTACTTGATGAAAGTGGTAGATGCAATGTGTGCCAGCTTAAGTCTTTTCTGCTCCTTCCTTCTAAGAATGTTTGTGTGATACTTGCGGAGTGACAGGTATGATATGCAATTTAAAACTCTAAGAATGACAAAAACGTAATTGTTGAAAAAAAATTAGTGTAATAGGATCTGACTCTGATTTTAATATTTTATTACTGATAGCTTTTGAGTCTCTCTGTTCTTTCTTCCTCTTCAGCCTAAGTCTGGGAAAGATGATAGGAAATCCCAAATGCCTCCCACTTTGTCACTAAAGAGCAGTTCAGGACACTTAACCCACAAAACAAGCATACACAGGAAATCTCACTTTAGCCCCATTCTTCATTCATAAGAAATACAATCCACTATTACCCTGTTCTCTCTAGATTACCCAGAAGCGCCTGCCTTGCTGTCCTCAGAAAGCCTTGTAAAGTGTTATATACCCTCTTGACACATGCAAGATGTCTTCAGTCTCAAAATCCAGTCCAAATTTTGGATGAGATGTCCATTTCACTTCTAGAAGGGGGAAACCTTAACCATTGGCACTGTGAGCAGGGTATCCAGTTGATGATCACAACCACCAGGGGTCTTTCTTCTCTTGCTTTAACTTTCTAATTTTCTCTGCTGCATGCTGCTTAGCATGCTCTCTGAGCTGTGTTCCTGCCTGCTGGCCAGCTTGAGCTTTGAGCTGCTGCTTGCTGGAAATCCTGCTTTTACTGCCCTGTGCTGCATTTATTCGGTTCTATTGAACTTCTGTTGTAGATTTAACTGAGTTAGGTTGGTTTTAATAACAGATGTTTAGGGACAGAGGTATGGGTTAGGCCATCTTAAAGTGTCTTTGGGCTTCCCATGTGGCTCAGTGGTAAAGAATCTGCCTGCCAAGCAAAGTACCTGGGTTCAGTCCCTGGATTGGGAAGATCTCCTGGAGAATGAAATGGGAACCCACTCCAGTATTCTTGCCTGGAGAATCCTGTGGACAGAGGAGCCTGGTGGGCTATAGTCCATGGGGTAACAAAGAGTTGGATACAACTTACTGACTAAACAGCAGCAGCAACGAAGTATTTTAAGGTCTTGTGTCTCTTCCCCGACTTATCTATGTATGTTTGAATGATGTGACTTGATTCTAGCAAAAACCACCATGCATACTAGGCACAGCATAACAACTTCGACCTGGTGACTATGAATGACCTCTGTGTCTCGGCCAGATGTTGGCCCTGATCTATAGCAAGTGCAGGAGAAAGCCTAATGCCTGTATGATATAAAGGCCCATTGAATGGTCACTAAAAGCAGATGGCTCACTAGGATCCTACAAAATGCCTTATCTGCTGCTGCCTATAACTTTGTCATGAAAAATATCTGATTTTTAGAATTTTAGGGGAAAGTAAAATGCACTCCCAGAGCACAGCCAAGGGGTTAATTCAAACCGAGCTTAAGCCTAGAGTTTAAGCCTATAACTTAAACCCTATAAAGTGACTGCTGTCACAGCTGCTGCTGCTAAGTCATGTCAGTCGTGTCCGACTCTGTGCAACCCCATAGACGGCAGCCCACCAGAGGAGGCCCCAAATCTTAATGGTACCGATTTGAGGTGCTCTAGAGGAAGAAACTCACAAACATGAATAAGATAGAAAGGACTGCCTTGAGGTATATCCATAAACCACAAACAAACAAAAAGCATGGGTATAGGGGCAGAAACAAATCCTGAAACAGAGGTGCACAATTTGATCCAATTGGAAATCCAAATATTTGCAAAAATAATTTCTGACAAAGATTAAAAATGGGGTTGTTGACTTGTACCTCTAGAACATAGGCTCTAAATTAACTTTAACATTTGCTGAAAAGCACCAATTAGGAAATTTTAATAGGCTTCAGCTCAATCAGTTCAGTCAGTTCAATGGCTCAGTCATGTCTGACTCTTTGCGACCCCATGAATCGCAAATCTTAATTCAGAGTTAAGCTTGAGGATTACATTATATTTAAACTAGCTATTTCCTATACTCTTAGGAGATTTAGCAGACATAAAATACAGGACAAAAACAGGTATGCTTTACCATATTCATGAGAATTATTGCCTTATCTAAATTCTCTATACCATAGTACCTATTGCCCTAAAATATCCAATAGTAGGCATGACTACTCTTACTCAAGGGACATTAAATTAGCATTAATGTTGTTTTTACTTACAATTAGCCTGACAAAAAATTCCTTCATAAACCTCTATTCCTGATTAAGATGGTTACTATAGTTGAATATAAATTAAAACAGTATATTCAGGGATTTTAACACAATATCTATATAGAGAAGAGGTGATTATACACACTGCTTCTCCCTTTAACAAGTATATTTGACTTGCTCACAAATTTGGAAAGAAAGATTACTACAACCTTAATGCTATGGCCCCAACCATTAAAGCCCTCATACCCAATATTATTCAAATTACTGCCTTCATCCAATCAGCAAACTAAATCCTTTGCAGTCATAGTTTTAGTGAATATATTCTGTTCAGTGCCTATTTTAATAGCGTCTCAGCTTTCATTTGCCTTTATCTTTTAAAAAGCACAGTATGCCTTTACTCGGCTAGGTTATCGCCATAGTCCTGCATCACCTATAATATTTGCAGGCAACATCTTAATTACATCCAATTTCTCCTAGACCACTGGTATAATATTATGTTGATGATATCCTCCTCCAAGGAGATTCACTTGTCTTACTCATTAAGAACATGCAGATACTCACAAGCATTCACATAAAGGAAATGGGTCATTGTCCAATACACAGTTCGCATGGTAAAAGGTCCCATCACTCCAGTTAAATTTGTAAAAAATGTTTGCTTCACAGAGGACCACTGCATCTCTGACACTATAAAGACACAGCTATTGACCTTCTCAATACTCACCACATGAGAGAAAGGCCAACACATTTTAGGATTCTTTGGGTTCTAAAGGTAACATATTCCTTGCTTACAAATTTTACTGAAGGCTGTTATGGGTGGCTTAGATGGTAAAGAATCTGCCTGCATGCTGGAGACCCAGGTTTAATCCCTGGGTCAGGAATATCCCCTGGAGAAGGGTATGGCAACACACTCCAGAATTCTTGACTGGAGAATCCCAAGGATAGAGGAGCCTGGTGGGATATCATCCATAGGGTCACAAAGAGTCAGACACGACTGAAGTTCCTTAGCATGCACTTTATGATGTTACTTGCAAATTAGCCACATTGGATGAGACCCCAATGACAAAAGTGCCTAGAGTCTGTCCAAATCACAGTACTGCAGGCACTCCCATTAATGATCCCAGAGACTTTCACAATAGAGGCTTTAGCAAGCTATTACCATTTTTCCCAGAGTCTCTCAGCTACCCATGATAGTAATAAATGCCCATGAACTTCTGATACAAGAAACTGTCCTCCTTCATACCATATTACATACCATTATATTGATTGCTGGCTGCACACTGGATTCTCCTGGAAATAAAGTATCTCACTGGTCCTGAATCCATGACCCTTGTTTCATAGTTTCCTATTATGTCTTGGCTTACAGCAGAAGTACCTTCAAGCCTGGCATAGACACCAAAGTCTGCTTGCTAAGATAAAAATAGAATCTACAGAATAGAGCCCAAACCAGATCCCCTGGCATATCCTACCTGCAGGAGGGATTGGCCTTCCCTGTTCACAGTCCCTAACTAGATACCACAGTGCTGGAGGAGGTCATACTTCTCCTGGACTATAGACTACCTGGGAAACTTCATGAGATCAAATGAGTGAACAGCAAAAGGAGTTACTATGCTTTACAGTCAGTAGAGCCACCATGGTATGTAATGAAGCTTGCCAGAGAGCTGCTGATTTTCATCCCTTAACTAGGTGTCACTGAGTGGTGACAAGACTCAAGGATAAACAAAACTGGGCCAAGCTCATCATTTTATCACGGGATGCCTTCGCCAACAATCGGCTCCACCTGCACATTTTTAGACTTGGGACATTGCCATTGGGCTGGTTGTCTGATCTAGCCAATGGTGGCAACAATTTTATATCCAAGGCTGTCTGCTTTGGGATAAATAATTACTCAAGCTATAAATTAAGGTTATATATATATATATATATCTGTACACTAAAGACACATTACAAAATCTCATCAAGACATTGTCAACTTCAGAAATCCAGCCACATTTATAGTGACCAAGGCACATTGTATATTTTTTGCCAAAATATACAATGTATGCAGTTCTCTTGAACAGAGCATTCAAGAGAATTTTCATCTTATAGTGGATTCAAGTTACTTGCATCACAGGGTGCTTGCTTAAATGACTTTGCAGGCATGCATGCTAAGTTGCTTCAGTCCTGTCCTACTCTTTGTGACCCCATGGACTATAGCCTCCAGGCTCCTCTGTCCATGGAATTCTCCAGGCAAGAATACTGGAGTGGGTTGCCATGCTCTTTTCCAAAGGATCTTCCTGACCCAGGGATAGGACTCATGTCTCATAAGTCTCCTGCATTGTCAGGCGGGTTCTTTTACCACTAACACCACCTGGGAAGCCCAATTCAATGAAATAAAACACAATATATATTTCAGTCTTTAGATAAACATAAGCAGTGAGTTGTTATGAAGAATCTGACTTCATTTTTTTGATATCTGACTAATGACAGCTTTCAAACTTAACAAATTCCTCTTCTCCTTCTGCCTCATATCTTAGGAAAGCTGATAAGAAAGCCAAATGTCCCATTCTTTCGCTCTGACAAGAAATTCAAAACATGCAAGCCATTACCTCTTTGTGCATGGAAACTCTTACCTAAGTCCAACGCCCTAACTACAATCAAATCCAAGCCATCTCCTTTTCCTGCTCTCTCAAACTCTCTTTGGACTGGCTTTGGAGCCTTCTTTGTTCTCTCAGAAAAAACTATTATGTGAGGAATAAATATTTTCATACTTTCTTGATATATGTATAACATCAGTCTCAACATAGAAACAAATATGGTGTTGAGGAGTTCATCCTGTTTCTATAGGCTGTCCTCAGAAATTATGCTGCATTCTATTTCTTACAGAAATCTTATAAGTTAGATACCATTATTATACTTATTATTGATATGAGGAAAATAAAGCAAATAAAGAGATTAAATAAGTTGCCCAAGGTCATATGGCAATTTTGTAAATGAACCCAAGAGATCTGACCCCAGATCTAACTAAACTGCTTTCAAAAGTTAGTGAGCAGAGGTATGAAAAGTACTTCAGACCCTAGAAGTACTATCAGTACTTCAGCACTGATGGTGCTGGTAGGCCTTGCACTGCCCTAGACTCTAAACATCTTTGTTTTTTTAAAAAAAATTCCTGTATTTTGAGCTGCTTTATTTGAAGTTTATATTACTTTTTCTGGAAAGACATTCTAATTATACATTGTAGATTCTGTAAAATTTAAACTTGACTCCATGTTCAACAACTGATTAGATGTGAGAAACAGAGAAAATTGACTTAGCTTCTCTATGCCTCACTGTCCACGAATGTAAAATGGAAAGAATACTATTTCCATTAAAAAATGTTATTATGATTGAATAAAATGATATGTTATTAATAATCACCTTGCATAATGCCTCTCACATATCTGAAGATCAATCAATAAAATTAATATCGTGTATTAGCCCTTTTAAATATCATGTATTAGCCCTTATAAATATTATAAAAAGTTAATATCATGTATTAGTCCTTTTAAATATTTTATTTAAAGATCAATAAATAAAAGTTAATATCATGTATTAGCCCTTATAAACATTTTGGGAGAGACTTGACACACAGATTAGCCATTGTGGCACAGTCAAAATTTGTCTTTTGTTTTGTGAACTCACTTTGGGAAGTTTAGAGGTGACACAATCACTCTTCTTAGTTTTTGAATTATAAAAATTATACTCTGAAGAGATACTTAAGCAAGAACAGGTTCATTATGACATGATTACATAGATGTGTGCACCCTCATGATGGCAAACACTCCTCTAAATCCATGAGAAGAAGGTAACATAAGACAGTGCCATAAACTTGAGTAGAAATCCCTTGGACATGAAAGTTGTGGGTGAAGGCAAACTGCATTTGGTAGAGTAATAGATGCTGAGAAAAATGTGTTGACAGATTAAAGTATTTGTATACCAAATCAATGCAGTACATTATACTAGTAGGGTATGGAATTCATACATAATTGTTAGCTAGCATTGAACTTACTGTCTAATTAAAGTTAGACTGATCATTCACTCATCAGTCTCAATATTGATAAGTCTTTTGACACTACTGAAGGTTGATTGGGGATATTGATAGGAGTCAACATACCTGCCTAATTCATGCCTTTGATGGTGACTTAAAATTTTGAAGCTTCTGCTACAAATAGAGATTGTATAGGGAATTCACTCCAATGTATTCTACCTGTCCTTGCATATGATAATAACATTACTCGTGGAATGGGGAGCCAAAGAAGATGATCTGCCAATATACCCACCTCAGTGGTTTGTTTTTAAATAGCAGGAGTTTACTCCAATTTGTTTAAATAGTGTACAAATAATAAAGGTGGGGAATAAGGTGAAATTAAGCAAAATTATTAAAGGAATACTGAACTACATCATGGCATACAGGGAGGAGTATTACAAGAAGGTGTTGTTGGATTCTCCTTTGAGAATATCATCATTAACATGATTAAGTTCCCAAATAACAGTTCCACATTTATAATTACTGTGGATCTACTTTCACTGGGCCAATTTACACTAGACACTCTGGCCTTGATCAACTGACTGTGAGTTGTGATCCCATTGTCCTAAAATAGAAACAATGCTTATAACCGTGTGGATGCTGGCTGTGTGGATAGTTTCAGGATAATGGGACTAAAAGTGAAGATTCTAGAACGTCTCTAGGAGGTGAATAAAACAAGAAATATACCCTGCAAATGCTGTAACTTATGGGTCTTTATATATGACATTTGAGTTAAAAAACAAATAATTACTAAGGAGTAAGTTACATCATGAACTAATTTCCTTTTTTCTAAGTTTCCCTATAGTATGGGTTCAGATATAATGACTAACATTTGTAGAGAATTTATATGATTAATTTATTTTGATCCATTAAGTAAGCTGGCATTAACCAATGAAATGAAGAAATTAAAACCACCAAATGGTAAGCCATTTATCTTCATTTCTACATATTTTTTCCTATAGAATTGCTTCATAGTTACAACTTTGAATTTAGAACTTCAAAAATAATTTACATTGAACTTACAATATATTTATCTTTCTGTAAATTTGCCAATCAAAATTTATTTTTCTAAAAATGAGAAAGCCTTTTCCAATTTTTTGGAGAAGACAATGGCACCCCACTCCAGTACTCTTGCCGGGAAAATCCCATGGATGGAGAGGTCTGGTAGGCTGCAGTCCATGGGGTCGCTAGGAGTCGGACACGACTGAGAGACTTCACTTTCACTTTTCACTTTCATGCACTGGAGAAGGAAATGGCAACCCACTCCAGTGTTCTTGCCTGGAGAATCCCAGGGATGGGGAAGCCTGGTGGACTGCCATCTATGGGGTCGCACAGAATCGGACACGACTGAAGTGACTTAGCTTAGCTTAGCTTTCCAATTTTTAGTGAGACAAATTACATTTTAAATATGTTCTATGCTATATGACTAATGTCCTCTATTTTGTTTTATATTCTTTTTTTAAATTTGAGTTTTATAATATTGGAAAGCATATAATTTAAAATGAATAATAGTAGTATTTGTATATTAAAACCAATTGTGAATTAATAAATAACACTGTATATAACATGACAGTAGGGTAGTGATAATAATAACATACAGTTATTGCTCATTTGTCAAAAGTCAGAAACCAAGATTTTTAAATTATCACAATTTCACCTTTTTCTCAAGAGCACACAGAACCTTCTCCAGGATAGATCACATCCTGGGCCATAAATCTAGCCTTGGTAAATTCAGAAAAATTGAAATCATTCCAAGCAACTTTTCTGACCACAATGCAATAAGATTAGGTCTCAATTACAGGAGAAAAACTATTTAAAATTCCAACATATGGAGGCTGAGCAACACGCTGCTGAATAACCAACAAATCACAGAAGAAGTCAAAAAAGAAATCAAAATTTGCATAGAAATGAATGAAAATGAAAACACAACAACCCAAAACCTATGGGACACTGTAAAAGCAGTCCTAAGGGGAAAGTTCATAGCAACACAGGCAAACCTCAAAAAACAAGAAAAAAAGTCAAATAAATAATCTAACTCTACACCTAAAGCAACTAGAAAAGGAAGAAATGAAGAACCCCAGAGTTAGTAGATGGAAAGAAATCTTAAAAATTAGGGCAGAAATGAATGCAAAAGAAACAAAAGAGACCATAGCAAAAATCAACAAAGCCAAAAGCTGATTCTTTGAAAGGATAAATAAAATTGACAAACCATTAGCCAGACTCATCAAAAAACAAAGAGAGAAAAATCAAATCGATAAAATTAGAAATGATAATGGAGAGATCACAACAGACAACACAGAAAAACAAAGGATCATAAGAGACTACTATCAGCAATTATATGCCAATAAAATGGACAAGGTGGAAGAAATGGACAAATTCTTAGAAAAGTACAACTTTCCAAAACTGGGCCAGGAAGAAATAGAAAATCTTAACAGACCCATCACGAGTATGGAAATTGAAACTGTAATCAGAAATCTTCCAACAAACAAAAGCCCAGGTCCAGATGGCTTCACAGCTGAATTCTATCAAAAATTTAGAGAAGAGCTAACAACTATCCTACTCAAACTCTTCCAGAAAATTGCAGAGGAAGATCAACTTCCAAACTCATTCTATGAGGCCACAATCACCCTAATACCAAAATCTGACAAAGATGCCACTAAAAAAGAAAACTACAGGTCAATATCACTGATGGACATAGATGCAAAAATCCTTAACAAAATTCTAGCAATCAGAATCCAACAACACATTAAAAAGATCATACACCATGACCAAGTGGGCTTTATCCCAGGGATGCAAGGATTCTTCAATATCCACAAATCAATCAATGCAATACACTGTATTAACAAATTGAAAAATAAAAACCATATGATTATCTCAATAGATGCAGAGAAAGCCTTTGACAAAATTCAACATCCATTTATGATAAAAACTGTCCAGAAAGCAGGAATAGAAGGAACATACCTCAACATAATAAAAGCTATACATGACAAACCCACAGCAAACATTATCATCAATGGTGAAAAATTGAAAGCATTTCCCCTAAAGTCAGGAACAAGACAAGGGTGCCCACTTTCACCATTACTATTCAACATAGTTTTGGAAGTTTTGGCCACAGCAATCAGAGCAGAAAAAGAAATAAAGGGAATCCAAATTGGAAAAGAAGTAAAACTCTCACTGTTTGCAGATGACATGATCCTCTACATAGAAAACCCTAAAGACTCCACCAGAAAATTACTAGAACTAATCAATGACTATAGTAAAGTTGCAGGATATAAAATCAACACACATAAATCCCTTGCATTCCTATACACTAATAATAGGAAAATAGAAAGAGAAATTAAGGAAACAATTCCATTTACCATTGCAATGACAAGAATAAAATACTTAGGAATATATCTTCCTAAAGGAACTAAAGACCTATATATAGAAAACTATAAAACACTGGTGAAAGAAATCAAAGAGGACACTAATAGATGGAGAAATATACCGTGTTCATGGATTGGAAGAATCAATATAGTGAAAATGAGTATACTACCCAAAGCAATCTATAGATTCAATGCAATCCCTATCAAGCTACCAACAGTATTCTTCACAGAGCTAGAACAAATAATTTCACAATTTGTATGGAAATACAAAAAAACTCAAATAGCCAAAGCAATCTTGAGAAAGAAGAATGGAACTGGAGGAATCAACCTGCCTGACTTCAGGCTCTACTACAAAGTGACAGTCATCAAGACAGTATGGTACTGGCACAAAGACAGAAATATAGATCAATGGAACAAAATAGAAAGCCCAGAGATAAATCCACATGCCTATGGACACCTTATCTTTGACAAAGGAGGCAAGAATATACAATGGATTAAAGACGATCTCTTTAACAAGTGGTGCTGGGAAAACTGGTCAACCACTTGTATAAGAATGAAACTAGAACACTTTCTAACACCATACACAAAAGTAAAATCAAAATGGATTAAAGATTTAAACATGAGACCAGAAACTGTAAAACTCCTAGCGGAGAACATAGGCAAAACACTCTCTGACATACACCGTAGCAGGATCCTCTATGACCCACCTCCCCGAATATTGGAAATAAAAGCAAAAATTAAAAAATGGGACCTAATTAAACTTAAAAGCTTCTGCACAACAAAGGAAACTATAAGCAAGGTGAAAAGACAGCCTTCAGAATGGGAGAAAATAATAACAAATGAAGCAACTGACAAACAGCTAATCTCAAAAATATACAAGGAACTCCTACAGCTCAATTCCAGAAAAATAAATGACCCAATCAAAAAATGGGCCAAAAAACTAAGTAGACATTTCTCCAAAGAAGACATAGAGATGGCTAACAAACACATGAAAAGATGCTCAACATCACTCATTATCAGAGAAATGCAAATCAAAACCACTATGAGGTACCATTTCACGCCAGTCAGAATGGCTGTGATTCAGAAGTCTACAAGCAATAAATGCTGGAGAGGGTGTGGAGAAAAGGGAACCCTCTTACACTGTTGGTGGGAATGCAAACTAGTACAGCCACTATGAAGAACAGTGTGGAGATTCCTTAAAAAACTGGAAATAGAACTGCCTTATGACCCAGCTATCCCACTGCTGGGCATACACACTGAGGAAACCAGAAGGGAAAGAGACACGTGTACCCCAGTGTTCATTGCAGCACTGTTTCTAATAGCCAGGACATGGAAGCAACCTAGATGTCCTTCAGCAGATGAATGGATAAGAAAGCAGTGGTACATATACACAATGGACTATTACTCAGCCATTAAAAAAAATACATTTGAATCAGTTCTAATGAGTTGGATGAAACTGGAGCCTATTATACAGAGTGAAGTAAGCCAGAAAGAAAAACACCAATACAGTATACTAATGCATATATATGGAATTTAGAAAGATGGTAACAATAACCCTGTGTATGAGACAGCAAAAGAGACACTGATGTATAGAACAGTCTTTTGGACTCTGTGGGAGAGGGAGAGGGTGGAATAATTTGGGAGAATGGCATTGAACCATGTATAATATCATATATGAAGCGAGTCCCCAGTCCAGGTTTGATGCATGATACTGGATGCTTGGGGCTGGTGCACTGGGACGACCCAGAGGGATGGTATGGGGAGGGTGGAGGGTTCAGGATGGGGAACACATGTATACCTGTGGCAGATTCATGTTGATATATGGCAAAACCAATACAATATTGTAAAGTTAAAAAATAAAATAATAGAAAAAATAAAATAAATTATCACAATTTAATCTTCAGATAAATTTATGAAGGAAGCATTACCCCATTTTGTACATGAAGAGACCCACACCCTAAGAAGTAAGTTATTACCATCTTATAATATATGTCAGAACTGAAATTCAAATTTATAGTTATTCAACTTCAAATCTTGTTTTTTCTTAAACCTTGTATTAATATATTAAAAAGTTCACATTTTTATCAGAATAATTGAAGTCCAAAGAATCTCAGAAATTTTCAGAAATACTGAATTAACATGAATGTTTTCTTAAATTTGTTCTAAGCATTTAATTAACGCTAACATCAAAGCACAGATCATGAGACCATCTATTAGGAAAAGTCATTAAGAAATTACACATGGAATATTTTTATCAGGACAGCCGATAACATTGAAAGCAAAAAGTTATCAGAATACATTTTCTACCTATCCCAAAGCTTACAAAACTTATCAATCAGTTAAGTTCAGTTGTTCACTCGTGTCTGACTCTTTGCGACCCCATGAATTGCAGCACGCCAGGCCTTCCTGTCCATCACCAACCCCTGGAGTTCACTCAAACTCATGTCCATCGAGTCGGTAATGCCATCCAGCCATCTCATCCTCTGTCGTCCCCTTCTCCTCCTGCCCCCAATCCCTCCCAGCATCAGAGTCTTTTCCAATGAGTCAACTCTTCGCATGAGGTGGCCAAAGTACTGGAGTTTCAGCTTTAGCATCAGTCCTTCCAAAGAACATCCAGGACTGATCTCCTTTAGAATGGACTGGTTGGATCTCCTTGCAGTCCAAGGGACTCTCAAGAGTCTTCTCCAGCACCACAGTTAAAAAGCATCAATTCTTTGGTGCTCAGCTTTCTTCACAGTCCAACACTCATATCCATACATGACCACTGGAAAAACCATAGCCTTGACTAGATGGACCTTTGTTGGCTAAGTATTGTCTCTGCTTTTGAATGTGCTATCTAGGTTGGTCATAACTTTCCTTGATGATGGTGATGGCTACAATCACCATCTGCAGTGATGGGAAAAAAAAAAAAAAAAAAAAAAAGCAAAATGGCTGTCTGGGGAGGCCTTACAAATAGCTGTGAAAAGAAGAGAAGTGAAAAGCAAAGGAGAAAAGGAAAGATATAAGCATCTGAAAGCAGAGTTCCAAAGAATAGCAAGAAGAGATAAGAAAGCCTTCCTCAGTGATCAATGCAAAGAAATAGAGGAAAACAACAGAATGGGGAAGCCTAGAGATCTCTTCAACAAAATTAGAGATACCAAGGGAACATTTCATGCAAAGATGGGCTCGATAAATGACAGAAATGGGATGGACCTAACAGAAGCATAAGATATTAAGAAGAGGTGGCAAGAATACACAGAACTGTACAAAAAAGATCTTCATGACCCAGATAGTCACGATGGTGTGATCACTGACCTAGAGCCAGACATTCTGGAATGTGAAGTCAAGTGGGCCTTAGAAAGCATCACTACGAACAAAGCTAGTGGAGGTGATGGCATTCCAGTTGAGCTATTTCAAATCCTGAAAGATGATGCTGTGAAAGTGCTGCACTTAATATGCCAGCAAATTTGGAAAACTCAGAAGTGGCCACAGGACTGGAAAAGGTCAGTTTTCATTCCACTTCCAATGAAAAACAATACCAAAGAATGCTCAAACTACCACACAATTGCACTCATCTCACACGCTAGTAAAGTAATGCTCAAAATTCTCAAAGCCAGGCTTCAGCAATACATGAACCGTGAACTTCCAGATGTTCAAGCTGATTTTAGAAAAGGGAGAGGTACCAGAGATCAAATTGCCAAGATACACTGGATCATGGAAAAAGCAAGAGATTCCAGAAAAACATCTATTTCTGCTTTATTGACTATGCCAAAGCCTTTGACTGTGTGGGTCACAATAAACTGTGGGAAATTCTGAAAGAGATGGGAATACCAGACCGCCTGACCTGCCTCTTGAGAAATCTATATGCAGGTCAGGAAGCAAGAATTCGAACTGGACATGGAACAACAGACTAGTTCCAAATAGGAAAAGGAGTGCGTCAAGGCTGTATATTGTCACCCTGCTTATTCAACTTATATACAGAGTACATCATGAGAAACACTGGGCTGGAAGAAGCACAAGCTGGAATCAAGATTGCTGGGAGAAATATCAATAACCTCAGATATGCAGATGACACCACCCTTATGGCAGAGAGTGAAGAGGAACTAAAAAGCCTCTTGATGGAAGTGAAAGAGGAGAGTGAAAAAGTTGCCTTAAAGCTCAACATTCAGAAAACAAAATCTATAATATATTGTATAACAATGTATAGTTATGATAAATACTATATAACTAAGTTTATCAAAAGTATTAAGAATCATCAAATACTATCAGATTAAATTGTAAAAAATGTAAAAGTCACAAATCAACCAAGTCCTCTCCTCTTGTTTAATTTGAGCTTTCAGTGTGGTGTAGTGAACAAAGGGAATACAATCTTAAGATTCATAATAGAAGTTAATTGCCTAGATAATGAGAAATAATATCCCCATTGGACTGTCCTGGTCAGGACACATATGAAATAATAGAATCAATTTTGTGTTCTCTAGGACTTAACTTACATTCATACTATGGCAATTAATAACTTGGCTTATAGTTTTTCTATGTAACTTTTACCATCGACTCTGAATTACATGCATGCAAGGACCATGACTTATCTAATTTTATGTCATTGACTCCTAACAGAAAATGTGGCTATTAGTATTTGCTTAATAAAGCATTACATTCATTAAATCACCCATCTTATATTCTTAGACTCTTGCCATAATATCATAACTGGTTTCTTTGCCTTTCTATCTCTCAGAGTTCTGTTCCCCAAATACTTGCTGAAACAGTAAAGTAAACTTTCCAAGGTTACAGGACTAGTAAATGACAGACATTGGATTAAACGTAGGAAAACTGACTGTAAAGCCACATTTTAAAAATACAATTCTCTGAAAAAATCTCCCTTCAAATATAGGCTAAACAAAACAAAAATAAAAGTGTTTGAAAACAAATTCAGTGTCCTGACAGTGCAGTCTCTGTAAGTTAAGATGTGATGCTTACCTCATTTAAAGAGAGATTTTGATGAACAGAATTTAAAGTAAAAAGTCCTATGAGCTGGCTGAAGACAGTGTTTTTTAAGAGTCGAAAGAATGAGGTTTTTAACTGAAAAATAACCTTGCTAGATTGTACATATATTTGAATTAAAGTATTAAGGTCTGTCATGACTAAAAAGTATTCTGTTCTTTCCCAGAACTTCTCTGGCACAAAATAGGTACTTAATAACTATTTGCTTTCTTAATTAACTCATGGTAAGTGGATACAAGTAACACAGAAACCAAGTAAAAGGTAATAAAACAAGAATTTTTGAAAGTAGTAGGACATTCCAAAGACAATAAGGTTATGAAGAGAATCACAGGCAATTGATCAACTACCGGCAGAGAAGTTTGGGCTATTAGCCTATCTGTAAACTATCTATATTTCAATCAAAATTCACTGCTGTTTAGCAAGATAAACTATTTAAATGTGCCACAAAGATAGTATGTGCTTTAGGGTTGTGTGTGTATATGTATAATAATCATGTAATTTGCAAAGAGCATATATATATATATTTTATATATATATATTATATATATATATATATATATATATATAATCATGTAATTTACAAAGAGTGACAGTTTTACTGTTTTACTTCTTACTTTCCATTTTGGATGTTATTTATTTTCCTTGCCTAATACTCTGGCTGGGATTTCCAATAATATGTTGACTGTAAGTGCCAAGAGTTGTCCTGTTCCTGATCTCTGATGAAAAGCTTTTAGCATTCACCCTTGAGAGTAGTTGTGTTTGTGTCATATATGGCCTTTATTATGTATATTCCTGTACACTCACTTTGTTGAGAGTTTGTCATAAATGGATGTTGAACTTGTCAAATGCTTTTTCTGCAACTACTGAGATAATCATATAGTTTTTATTCATTTTGTTAGAGTTGTATCACATTGATTTGTGATTGTTGAGTATATTTTCTTTTCTTCATTCCATGTTCTACTCTTCATGCTTTCTAGTCTTCAAACTAGTTCCTTATAGCAAATTTGTGTACTTGAGTCACTTTATGAGGTTCTGGTTTTCTGTGGAACACAAACTAAGACATAAGTAATTTGATAATTTGGCATAATCATCTCACCTTCTTGAATATTGGTGGCATTGTAAGAATACAAATTCTTGTCTTGTATGTACCTGCATCTTCTTTCCAACACCTATCTTTTCAGTTTCTGTGTATTCTGGATGATTACTTCATGTATGTATATATGCACGTGTGTGTATATATATTCATATATTGGCAGCAACTGAAAATTGAGATTTCTGATCATGTTTTCCTCACACACCCTGAATATTAGGAAATATTCTGTGCACAGTAAAATAAATTTCATTGTCCTTTAAATTCTTGTTATTTATATCTACAAGCTGGAGAGGGCATCTCCTAATTATGAAGACCATCTGGCTAGTTATCCAAGTTTCAATGGCTGTGTCTGGATTGATCATAAATAGGAAAAAAAAAAGAAGAAAAGCACATTTTTAATCTTAGAAAACTGCATTTGTTTTGAGAACACATACATTTTTAAATGATGCACTTATACTCAAGATAAATCAAGCAAACTCTGTAATAGTTATCTGTTTTGACTTTAGAAATTGACTGCATTATGAACACTTTTATTGAAAGGTGACTACAAGAGTACCCAGAGGCCTTTTCAATGGAGCTACAATTAGCTGAAACTATATTATTCCTTAGCATGCTGTGTTTCCCATTACTTGGTGATCAAAAGAAAAACTCCAGAGAAGATCCGTAGGATGCAAGATTGATTACAGACTGATTCAGCAGTCTAATCACTAGCTAGTGCAATCTCAGCATGAATGGAGTCCCCAGAGAGCTAGTTGCTATCTGATAGCACTACAGAGGGGAGAAATCAAATGACTTCTAGAATGTAGATTGGTTTGGGTTGCATTAAACGGGAAAGGATTATATCTCACACTGTCATCCATCCTGGCATCTGAGAACAGTGCATCTAAAACATCTCATTTCCGCAGAAGGTATACATCAACTTTGCTGCATCGCCTGAATCAGCAACTCCTGGGAAGAAAGGGAAACTACACAATTGCAGTGTGAAAACAGCTGCAATTAATTATAGTGTGCTTTTGGTGCTTCTTGCCAAGGACACAAGACTAATTTTTCATTATTATTCAATTTACATCCCTTATGTTGATCATTCTCTCTTAACATTAGAAATCCAAAACATAGTATTTCCTGTCTATAACAATAATTAAAATAACTGTTGAAGGGCACTGGGAATAAGAGAAAGAACAATGAAAGGGAAGACTGAATTATTGGAATCTAGTTCTAGTTCAGCTGAAATCTGTCTATGAATTGTGAGTAAACGATTTAACTTGTATGTGTATCAGTAGACTCATCTAAAACTGGAATAATTATATTTGGAATTCCTGAATTCAAGAGGTCTAGATTTTACAACACTGTTGAACCAAAATAACTGTAGTGAATGATTCATATTTATATTTTAAATTCCTCTCATCCATTCATTTAAAAAGTTAATAGTTTAGTGTAAGGGACAGATTAACAAAATACTTGTAGAAAGTAATCACATAGAAAGCATATCACTGAAACATCAAATCTATGTAGGTTAATACCAGGGAGAAATAAGGGAAAATTTATCTAGCCTTTTCTTTTTTTTTTTTTTTTTAATAAGGATTTTTTCAGGCCCAAAGAAAGATACAGTTTATAGAAACTTCTTAGTATTTCTTGATTCACTGGATCATTATCCCAGATTAACGAGAGAACCAGAAGGGGGTTAGTAAGAGGACACTGATGATGCATCAAAAGATCTATCTTGGATACAAAGACAACAAATTGAACCTGGCAGATTGTGTGGCAGGGGAGATGGTTTCAGTCCAGCTCAGAAAGGCTCTTTATAACAATGAACAAATGACAATCAGTGTTATTCTAGGAAATCTTCCTTTGAACACTGTCTGTAAGGAGGAATTTAGGATTGTTTACATAAATTTTATATCTAGGCTCCATGCTTATTCTAGTTCTGCTATTCATATTCAGTGGCTCATATTATGATGTATCTTCAGGTGTTTTAACTTTTTCCTATTTCTTTTTTTTATTAATGTTCGCCAACATTATTTAGACCAGCAGTCCTTAACCTTTTTGGCACCAGGGACCAGTTTTGTCGAAGAGAGTTTTTCCACAGACCTGGAGGCAGAAGGATGGTTTTGAGATGATTCAAATGCTTTACATTTACTTTATTTCTGATCTATGCTGCTGCTGATCTGACAGGAGGTACCACTCTACAGTTCAGAGGTTGGGAACCCCTGCTTTAGACTACATGTAAATAGAACTTGAGTAACTTTGATGTCTCTGTTTTATTCCTGAGTTATATTGAAATCTTATGTGTTTCTTTAGTTGTAATATTTCTATTGTTATTCCCTTCTTTACCACCACAGTTAACTCAAAAAACAGATATGGCTTCCTAACTGATATTTTGTCCTTAAACTGTTATTTCTGCAAATCCATTTAATATAAAACTGCCAAATTAATATTGGTAAAATACAGATTTCACTCTGCCATTCCATTTTTCAAAATTCTTCAAAGAACCTTCAGTAATATGATACATCCTAAAGCCACACCTCCTCAGATCAAATCAGATCAGTCACTCAGTCATGTCCAACTCTTTGTGATCCCATGAATCACAGCACGCCAGGCCTCCCTGTCCATCACCAACTCCCGGAGTTCACTCAGACTCACGTCCATCGAGTCAGTGATGCCATCCAGCCATCTCATCCTCTGTGGTCCCCTTCTCCTCCTGCCCCCAATCCCTTCCAGCATCAGAGTCTTTTCCAATGAGTCAACTCTTCCCATGAGGTGGCCAAAGTACTGGAGTTTCAGCTTTAGCATCATTCCTTCCAAAGAAATCCCAGGGCTGATCTCCTTCAGAATGGACTGGTTGGATCTCCTTGCAGTCCAAAGGACTCTCAAGAGTCTTCTCCAACACCACAGTTCAAAAGCATCAATTCTTCGGCGCTCAGCCTTCTTCACACCTCCTAGACTGGTATTAAAAGCAATTTAAAATCTAGTCTTGGCACCCTTTCTTAAACCTACACTCAAATTCTGTTTGTAATAGATGATCATTTAAGCTTCTTTTACTTTTGCTGCTTCTTAGAGAAGTTAATTCAGAGAAGGCAATGGCACCCCACTCCAGTACTCTTGCCTGGAAAATCCCATGGATGGAGGAGCCTGGTGGGCTGCAGTCTATGGGGTTGCTAAGAGTCAGACACGTCTGAGCTACTTCACTTTCACTTCTCACTTTCATGCATTGGAGAAGGAAATGGCAACCCACTCCAGTGTTCTTGCCTGGAGAATCCCAGGGACATGGGAGCCTGGTGGGCTGCCGTCTATGGGGTTGCACAGAGTAGGACACAACTGAAGCGACTTAGCAGCAGCAGCAAAGAAGTTAATTAGGGCTTTTTTCCCTAGATGTACCAATATCAAATTAGACCTATACAGATGTGTAAAATCACCTGATTTTAGAGCACGTAGACTCTGTATGCAATTTTTTAATTAATTTATTTTTTATTGAAGGATAATTGCTTTACAGAATTTTGCTGTTTTCTGTCAAACCGAAACATGAATCAGCCATCAATTTTTTATTGGTTTAATTATATTGTGTTTTGCCTAAACTAAAAAATATAAACTGTTAAATATAACCCCAAAACATTTCCGATTACTTGTTTAAGGAAGACTCTCAAGTCAAGTGAAGTCACTCAGTTGTGTCCAACTCTTTGCAACTCACAGACTGGAGCCTAGCAGGTCCTCTGTCCATGGGATTTTCCAGGCAAGAGTACTGGAGTGGGTTGCCATTTCTTTTTCAGGGGATCCTCCTCACCCAGGGATAGAATCCACGTTTTTCGCATTACAGGTAGACACTTTGCCATCTGAGCCACCAGGAAAGCCCAAGGAATACTCTAAGTTTGTAGAAATTTTCCTTGCAGAATTTATTTATCTGGTTATGTTATTTAGCTTAAATAAAAGATATTTTGTACTATGTAAGTTATGTAGCATTTAAAACAGAAACACAAAAGCAGTTGCCATTAGCCAGACTTATGTTGATATACAGAGTAGATTTCATATTTATTAGAATCAATAGATGCAAACTACTAGAACATACACTCATATACACACCACATGTATGCACACATTCGTCCTCTAATAGAAACAAATAACCAAAAATCAGCAGATGTTGAAATAATTTTTTTAGCAGTACAGATCAACAAGATAAAGTAATTATCCATTGAATGAATTAGAATGCTTTGGAAAATTTTGAAGATTAAATAAAACTTTCATTATGTTTTACAGAAATATAAAAATTCTTGTAATTAGCAGATTTGAACTCCACATTTTTGGTAAGTTCCACTTTGAAATAGTATGGATTTTCCCTATTTAACATTTGATTAGGAGTGTCTAGCTCTAAGGGCAATGTTTCTCAAAATAAATCATATCTGTTGTTCATGTTAAATCTCTAGGGATTATGATATAATTGGAAAATCAATATTCTAAAGAAAAATTCCTCAGATGACTCAAAATAGCACTCAGTGATGAAAGTCCTTTTCTATCTAGATTCACATATGGGTGACATCTTTATCCATTCATTAACTGATGGTAGCTTACGTTGTTTCTGTAGCTTTGCTCTTGTAAGTAATGTTGCAACAACATAGAAAGAAAGTGAAGTTGCTCAGTCGTGTCTGACTCTTTGCGACCCCATGGACTGTTGCCTACCAGGCTCCTCCGTCCAAGCAAGAATACTGGAGTGGGTTGACATTTCCTTCTCCATCTTCCCGACCCAGGGATGGAACCCGGGTCTCCTGCACTGTAGGCAGATGCTTTTATGATTTGAGCCACCAGGGAAGTCACCTGCAACAACATAAGAGTGTGTAAATCTCTTCAGTATTCTATTTTCATTTCCTTTAGATGTTTAAGCTGATGTGAAAATGCTGGATCGTAAGGTAGTTTATTTTTAATTTATTGATGAAACTTTATATTGCTTTCCATAATGACTCCATCAATTTACATTTACACCAAGAGTGAATGAGTTATCTTTTCTTCAAATCCTTGAGAACACTTTTTATCTCTTGTGATTTGAAGAAAACTATTCTAACATGTATAAGATGATATCTCATAGCAGTTTTGATTTGCATTTCCCTTATGATCAACAATGTCGCAAACCTTTTTGTTATTGAGTATCTATATATTTTCTTTAGAAAAATGTTTATTCAGTTCCTCCACCTATTTTTAGTTTATTTATTTTTGTTATTGAGTTTTATAAATTATTTGTATATATTTGATACTAACCCTATATCAGATATATGGTTTGCAAACATTTTCTCCTATTTTGTAGATTGCCTTTACATTTTGTTGATGGTTTCTTTTGCTATGGAGAAGTTTTTTAATAAATGTAGTCCTCATTGATTTTTGCTTTTATTGCTTGTACTTTTGGTGTCATATTCAAAAGATCGTTGTCAAAACCATTGACAAGGAGGCTTTCCCCTATTTCTTCTTCTAGGAAATTTTAAGGTTTCAATTGTGTTCAAGTCTTTAATCCATTTCAAGCTAATTTTTCTGAGTGTTGTAAAATAAGGATTAAACTTTAGTTTTCTGCATGTGCTTTTCTAGTTTTCCAAGCACCATTTACTGAGGAGACTATCCTTTCCCCATTGAGTACTCTTGGCTTCTGTGTTAAATATTAGTTGGTCATATATATAAGTTTTATTTCTAAGCTCTCTGTCCTGTTGTATCAGTTTATGTGCCTGCTTTTATACCACTACTGTAATGTTTTGCTTATTGTATCTTTATAATGTAGTTTGAAGTGTGATGCCTCGGACTTTCTTTTTCTTCTTTCTTTCTCAGCATGGCTTTGGATATTCAGGGTCTTTTGTAATTTCATACAAATTTTAGGATTTTTTTTTTTTTACTATGAAAAATGCCTTTAGACTTTTGATAGAAATTTTACTGAATCTACAGATGGATTTTAGTGGCATGAAAATTTTAACATTATTAATTCTTTAATTAATGAACACAAGTATATTTTCATTTGTATTGTCTTCAGTTTCTTTCATCAATATCTTATACTTTCACATATAAGAGTTTCACTTCCTTGGTCAAATTCATTCCCAAGTATTTTGCTTTTGATGATATTGTAGATGGGATTATTTCGTTTCTTTTTCAGATTTTTTTTGTTTCTCATGTCTAGAAACACAGCTGACTTCTCAATGTTAATTTGTATCCCACAATTTTGTCAAATGTGTTGATTAATTCTGCATTTTTGGGCAGAGTATTCAAAGTTTTCTATACATAATGTCATATCATCTCCAAATACAATATTACTTCTTCCTGATTGTTCTATTAATAGTTAGCACTTCCAGCACTATGTTGACTGAGAGTGATGTGAGTGGGTACCTTTGTCTTGTTTCTGACCTTAAAAGAAAAATTTTCAACTTTTCACTGCTGAGTTTGGTTTAGGTGGCTCAGATGGTAAAGAATCTGACTGCAATGCAGGAGACCTGAGTTCGACCCCTGAGTCAGGAATATTAGCTTGAGTAGGAAATATCAAACCACTCCAGTATTCTTGCCTGGAGAATTCCATCGACAGAGGAGCTTGGCGGGGTACAGCCCATGGGGTTGCAAAGAGTCAGACATGACTGAGTGGCTAACACAGTTTGTCATATATTGAGGCATGTTAACTGTATATCCAATTTGTTGACAATGTTTTTTACCATTAACTTATATGCAGAGTACATCATGAGAAACACTGGACTGGAAGAAACACAAGCTGGAATCAAGATTGCCGGGAGAAATACCAATAACTTCAGATATGCAGAGGACACCACCCTTATGGAAGAAAGTAAAGAGGAACTAAAAAGCCTCTTGATGAAAGTGAAAGTGGAGAGTGAAAAAGTTGGCTTAATGCTCAGCATTCAGAAAACGAAGATCATGGCATCTGGTCCCATCACTTCATGGGAAATATATGGGGAAACAGTGGAAACAGCATCAGACTTTATTTTTTGTGGCTCCAAAATCACTGCAGATGGTGACTGCAGCCATGAAATTAAAAGACGCTTACTCCTTGGAAGGAAAGTTACGACCAACCTAGATAGCATATTGAAAAGCAGAGCCATTACTTTGCCAACAAAGATCCGTCTAGTCAAGGCTATGGTTTTTCCAGTGGTCATGTATGGATGTGAGAGTTGGACTGTGAAGAAAGCTGAGTGCCGAAGAACTGATGCTTTTGAACTGTGGTGTTGGAAAAGACTCTTGAGAGTCCCTTGGACTGCAAGGAGATCCAACCAGTCCATTCTGAAGGAGATCAGCCCTGGGATTTCTTTGGAAGGACTGATGCTGAAGCTGAAACTCCAATACTTTGGCCACCTCATGTGGAGTTGACTCATTGGAAAAGACTCTGATGCTGGGAGGGATTGGGGTCAGGAGGAGAAGGGGACGACAGAGGATGAGATGGCTGGATGGCATCACTGACTTGATGGATGTGAGTCTGAGTGAATTCCAGAGTTGGTGATGGACAGGGAGGCCTGGCGTGTTGCAATTGATGGGATCGCAAAGAGTCAGACACGACTGAGCGACTGGACTGAACTGAACTGAACTGAATGTATTTTATTAAATGCTTTTTCTGTACCTTTTAAGATGATCATATAATCTTTATCCTTTATTTCATTACTTTGGTATATTACAGTTATTTATTTGGGTAATTGTCCTTGCATCCTAGTGAGAAATTACACTTGATCATGAAGTATGATCCTTTAATGTGCCTTTCAGTTTGCTTTGTTAATATTACATTGAGAATCTTTGCACCTATACTCTTAGGGATATTTGTCTACAGTGTATTTTTTTCTGTAGTCTCCTTATCTGTCTTTGATATCAGAATGATGCTGGTCTCACAAAATGACTTTGGGGCTTTTACTTCATCTTCAGTTTTTGGAAGATATTAAGAAGGTTTGGCAATAATTCTTTTTTAATGTTTGTTAGAGTTTACCAGTAAAACCATGGTGGTCCTGGGCTTTTATTTGGGGAGTTTTTTGATTACTAATTGAATCCCCTTATTCATTATTAGGGACTTCCCGGTGGTGCTAGCAGTAAAGAACCCTCCTGCAATTGCAGGAGACATAAGAGACAAGTGTTTGATCCCTGGGTCAGGAAGATTCCATGGAGGACAGCATGGCAACCCACTCCAGTATTCTTGTCGCAAAGAGATGGACATGACTGAGGCGACTTAGCATGCATTCATTATTAGTCTCTTTATATTTTTGTATTTCTTCATAATTCAGCCTTGTTAAGTTCTCTGATCTAAGAATTTATCCAGTTTCTCTAGATTATAAAGTTTGTTGAAATTCTAATTTTCATAGTATTCATAATCCTTTGTATTTCTGTAGTTATCAATTGGAGTGTCTCTACTTTCATTTCTGATTTTATTTATCTGAGTTTTCTCTATTTATACTTAGTCAATCTAGCTAAATGTTTGTTGATTTTGCTTTCTTTTCAGAATAGCAACTTTTAGTTTTATTGATCTTTTCCATTGTTTGTCTAGTCTCTATTTCACATATTTCTGAATTGATTTTTGTTATTTCCTTTCTTCTGCTGACTTTAAGATTATTTTTGTTGTTCTTTTTCTAGTTGTATGAAGTGATAGTTAAGTTGTTTATTTGCAATCTTCTTTTTTTCTTAATATAGTGATATAATGCTATATACTTTTCCTCTTAGAACTGCTTTTATAAAATCCTATAGGTCTGTTTTGTTTTTTCATCCATTTTTATTTGCTTTAAGATATTCATTGATTTCCTTTTTATTTCTTTTTTGACCCATTTGACCCAGGAGTATGTTGTTTAATTTGTACATATTTGTAAATTGTCCAATTTTATTCCATTATTGATTTATAGTTTTAATTTTTTTATTATTTTTATTATTATTATTATTTTTTTACTTTACAATGTTGTATTGGTTTTGCCATACATCAACATGCATCTGCCATGGGTGTACACGTGTTCCCCATCCTGAACCCCCTCTCACCTCCCTCCCCAAACCATCCCTCTGGGTCATCCAAGTGCACCAGCCCCAAGCTTCCCGTATCCTGCATCAAACCTGGACTGACGATTTGTTTCTTATGTGATACACATGTTTTAATGCCATTATAGTTTTACATTTTATGATCAGAACAGATACTGGTATGATTTCAATATTCTTAAATTTCCTAAGATTTGCTTTGCAGCATATCCTATAAACTGTTCTGAAGAATGTTATGTGTGTACTTGAGAGGAATGTGTATTCTGCTGCTGTTGGTTGGGATGTTCCATAATTGTCTGTTAGGCCCATTTGTTCTAAAGTATGATTCAAGTCCAACATTTCTTTATTCATCTTCTGTCTGGATAATCTACCCATTGCTGAAAGTAAGGTATTGAATTCCTTTAGTTTTTCATTGATGTCTATTTTCCTCTTTACATGTGTTAGTATTTGCTTAATAAATTTAGCTGTTCCAATGTTGTGTGCATATATATATTTATATTTTCTGATTAATTGAGCACTTTGTCATCATATAATAACCTTCATTGTCCTATGTTACTGTTTTTTGCTTAAAGACTATTTTATCTGATATAAGCTACCCTTGCTCTTTTTTATTCCTCTAGTATGAAATATCTTTTTTCACCACTTTGAGCCTGTGCATCATTAAAACTGAAGTGAGTCTCTTGTAGGCTGCACATTGTTGAGTTTTTTATTCAATCTATCTAGCCATTCTATATGCTTTTTTAATAGAAATTTTAATTCATTTATATTTGTGTTAGTTGTTGCTAGGTAAGATCTTACTCAGAGAAGACAATGGCACCCCACTCCAGTACTCTTGCCTGGAAAATCCCATGGAAGGAGGAGCCTGGAAGGCTGCAGTCCATGGGGTCGCTAAGAGTCGGACATGACTGAGCGACTTCACTTTCACTTTCCACTTTCATGCATTGGAGAAGGAAATGGCAACCCACTCCAGTGTTCTTGCCTGGAGAATCCCAGGGGCAGGGCAGCCTGGTGGGCTGCCATCCCTGGGGTCGCACAGAGTCGGACACGACTGAAGTGACTTAGCAGCAGCAAGATCTTACTAGGGCTTTCCTGGTGGCTCAGCAGGAAAGAATACACCTGCAATGCAGGAACCACAGAAGACGCAGGTTCAATACCTGGGTCAGGAAGATCCTATGGAGGAGGGCACAACAGTCCACTCCAGTATTCTTTCCTGGAGAATCCCATGAACAGAAGATCCTGATGGGCTACAGTCCATAGGGTCACAAAGAGTCAGACATGCCTGAAGCTACTTAACGTGCACACAGGCACAAGATCTTACTAATGTCATGTTTTAACTTTTTCTGCCTTTTTTTGGGGGGTTGTCTTATTTTATTTTTGATGTTCTTGTTGCCTTCCTTTGTGAAGTGGTGATTTTCTGTATTGGTGTATTCTAATTCTCTTTTCTTTATCTTTTGTAAATCTGCTATAAATTTTTGCTTTTGTAAATCTGCTACAAATTTTTGCTTTGTGTTTTGAGGTTTATGTAAAACTGTGTTAATATTGATTTAGAGTGACACCTTGAGCATATTGGGCACCCAATATAGTTTCTATTTTCTTTACCATATTACTTTATTACTTCTTATAAAGTTGATAAATCATTTCAAGAAAAATTTTAAATGAACTATCTTTATCTAATTAAAATATAATAGTCATAACATCATATAAGATAAGATCTTGCCTATAAGAAATGACTCCAAGAAAATGCACTATGAGATCCATCACACCTTAATTCATTGAGGATAATGTTTACATAGATTCTCTGAAGTACCTAATAGAATGCCTTAACGAAATAATTGTTTACTTTTCTCCTGTTCTCTAATATATCCAGAGATAGCATTTTAGAATGGGACAGAAACATGATGACATCAAGGAACCAAACATTTTTAATTATCATGTGGATATTCTCATATCTTAAGGGTACATTCTATCCTTTTGGTCTCAAGATGGCTGCTTCATTAGCCAGTTACTGCATCTGTTTTCCAGTCTGAATGAAAATGATATCCAATGGAGAAGGATATGGCCTATAATAAGGAAACCACAGTAACTTCTGATATGACTCATTTAATGCATCATCCTGGGCTATAAAGAGATGGAACTGATAATCAGCTCCAATTCTAATTCATGTAGCGTCAAGGGTTCTGACGGTATGGAGGAAAGTATACTCTTGGAGAAGTAGCAGAATCTTCCACAAATATATGATCACTACCTACTATATAAAAAGTATGGCTTTGTATTCTTGGATAAGTATTATATTATTTAATATTCATCCTAAGTAGTAGCTTTTGATTTCATATTTTTTTCTTCTTTAATAAAACTAGTAAGGGCCTACTGTATAGCACAGGGAACTGTACTCACTATCTTGTGATAACTATAATTGAAAAGGTTGTATATAAATGTTACCGTTTAGTTGCTAAGTTGTGTCTGATTCTTTTGTGACCCCATGGACTGTAGCCTCCTAGGCTCTGCTATCCATAGAGTTTTCCAGGCAAGATACTGGAGTGGGCTGCCATTTCCTCCTCCATAGGATCTTCCCGACACAGGGACTGAACACTTTTCTCTTGCATTTTCTACATCAGCAGGCGGATTCTTTACTGTGCACCTGAATCAACTATATTTAAATGAATTTTTTTTTTAAAGAAAGAAATTAGAAGACTAATAGATAGAGTAATATAAGTAACTTGCCTATGGACATTTAGCTAGTAAGTAGAAATATTGAGATTTGAAGTATAGCTTTTCCAAATCAAAGCCTTTTTGTTTACACAAAGATGCATCTATTTTATTTTGTCACCTTAATATGAGAAAAATGATAGTGAAAGAGGAAAAGAAAGTTGATTATAGAGAAATTCTCTGGTTTTGGTTAACAGAATTTTTTCAGAACAGCATGAACTTTGGAAAACAAACTTGACATTAATTTGATACATATGTGAGACTTCAACTGATGCCTCTGTAGAACAGCATTTCAAAGGCAATGTAAAATCTTTATCCATTAGATTGAACTATAGCATTCTGCAAAAATTTGCCCCTAAAGTAGATTCCAATAAAAAAGAGTGATTTAGTCAGCAAGGACAATGTAACATGGATACTACCACCATCCTTCACAACTATGCACAATTGTGCATTATTATTTTCTGTACCCAGCTTTCAAGATAAGTCTTAAGAACCTGTATGTCAGCATAATATAAGAATTGCATTACTAGCTTAGCTACAAATTTTCTTCATAGGGATATAAATGGTGTTTATCTTTTCTGTTATTTTTGACCCCTCAGTGGTTGACCTTTATATTGCATTTTGTTCTAAAGAAGATTCAGACCTTAAAAGAGAGTAGGTGTGCATTTGATAACAATAGACTCTGTTACTGTTTTCCTTTTCCCCCTTGGTCATAATTTTAAACAAAATGAGCATAGATTTTTATTTAATTACTGTACATTTAGGATACTTTTCATATTCTGTGATTTAGATAAATTTAATTTTGTAATCAGTTACTTTAATTTTAATTCATAGTGATACAAGTAGAATTTTATTCTGTATTACAGACTTGTTAGGAATGACACCTTTAAAATTTCACTTCATGTTTAAATTCTCCTTAGAGACTCTAATATACAATTTTATCCTTATCCTCTATGGTTTGATACTTTAATACAGATATTTTTCTTTGATAACTCTTTGCCTGTTTAATTTGTATAATGATTTAGTAGAAAGAATACAAACTTGGATCTAGTAAACCTGGGTAATATCCAAATGTCTTTAGAAGTTGGAAATTTTTGAAAAAAAAAAATGACAAGATTTTAGTCTTTTACTTTTCTACTCGGAAACAGAAAGATAATATTTCCAGTCCTACCTCTTATATATGGATATTTCAAGAATCAAACATGTGTATGATATGTATGCTATAAAAGCTCCTTATATATATATATTTTAGTAGTATATCTTCATCTTATCTAACACAATATGTGCCCTAAAATTCAAGATAATTTCTCAAAATTATACCCCATATTGACAGAGGAAATTTTAGCACTTTTTCCCAGAAATATTTAAATATAACTAGTGGCTATAGATTTCTTTTGACTAGTATTTCAACTTAAGCTGCTTAGCATCTTTGAAAATTAATTTGCCATTTATTATACTGGATGAAAAATTTATTCAAACAAAATGTATTGAAATCTTATTAAATATAGTTACTGAGATTAAAAAATAATCCTTCCCCTTGCAGAGCTTCTTGGAGAAGATAGAATAATCACAACAGTGAGACAATTGCTATAATGAAGGGGTAAAGAACACCGTATAGCAATACAGATGGGAAATGCATGATGGTTAAATTAGTTCCAAATTAGTGTGAAATTAAAAGTAAAGAAACAACTGTAATAATAGTTAACTAAGTAGAAACTTTTCTCATAATGTAATTGAGCTTCTTTTGGAAGTTTTCTTAAGCAAGTGGCAGAATTTTGTCACTTCAGAAGTTATTGAAAGTGATTACATTAGTCATCCCTCAGAATTGCTTAGAACACTGTGCTAAAAGTTGAGGCATCACAAAATAAGTTAGTATAGTAAATTTGGAGCAGATTCAGAGCAGCATCATAGAGATGATTATTACTTTAAAGATAAGCATTAAGGTAAAACATCAAAAGGTTTAATATGACCATATTGAAATGTTTTTTGTAACTGTAGCTGGAACACATCGTTTTAATTAGCAGAAAACATCAAAAACACTTTGAAGCTTGATACATATTGGAAAGTTATTCTATATATTATTAGGTTACTTCTATCTTACAGACTCATTAAATAATCTCTTCCTTTTTTAAATGGTTGACATCCCTCTTTCCTTTAAAAAAAAAAAAAAAAAAAAAAAGCACAGTTGCTCGTATGTCTACTGTACACAATGGGCCAAACAGCTCAAGGACAAAATTTACATAAGGCTTTGGCAGGTCTGGCAAATAAAATTCTTGTTATTTTTAAAATCAAATCAAACTTCACTTAACAAGCAGATGTTTATTACCTACAATAAATCTATGCTATATTTATCAAATACATAAATAAATGATACATAAATTTTTCCCTTGAGTGGTTTATAATCTACATGGAAAGACAGATTAAACAAGTATAACACTTAAAAATACAACATATTATGAGATGCTTTACAAATATGAACTGTAGTTTCTGATGAGAACTCCGAGGTGAAAAGTCTATTCATTTTGGTCCCCAAATCATTTTAGAAAGTGGTATGCTATTGTATGAGTTTAAGGTTTGTATTAGTTTCCTAGGGATGCTGAAACAAAATATCATGACCTTGTTTGCTTAAACAACAGAAGTTTATTTTCCCCCAGTTCTAGAGACTGGGAGTCCAAGATCATGGTGTTGGTAGGTTTGGTTTCTTTTGAGGCCTCTCTCCTTGGCTTGCAAATGGCCATCTTACCCTGTGTCCTTACACAGGTCGTTATTCTGTGTCTTATTCTGTGGTCTTTGCTAAATGCAAACATGTCCCTGGTGTCTTCTTTTCCTTGTCTTATAAAGAAACCAGTCAGATTGAATTGAGGTCCACTCTAATAGCATCATTTTTAACCTGAATGAGAGTGTGCTAAATCACTTCAGTCGTGTCTACCTGTTTGTGACCCTATAGACTGTAGCCTGCCAGACTCCTCTGTCCATGGGATTCTCCAGGAAAGAATACTAGAGTAGGTTGCTGTTCCCTCCTCCAGGGGATCTTGCCAACCCACAGATTGATCCTGTGTCTCTTATGTCTCCTGCATTGGTAGGTGGGTTCTTTATCACTAGCTCCATCAATTACCTATTTAAAAGACCTTATCTCCAAATATGTATCCTGAAATACTGGTGTCTAGGGTTTCAACATATTAATTTCAGAGGGACATAGTTCAGTCTATAGTAAATTTCTTCAAGATTATTCTAAAACTATTGCATGATCTTTGACTGCAGCCATGAAATTAAAAGATGCTTACACCTTGAAAGGAAAGTTATGACCAACCTAGATAGCATATTCAAAAGCAGAGACATTACTTTGCCAACAAAGGTCCATCTAGTCAAGGCTATGGTTTTTCCAGTAGTCATGTATGGATGTGAGAGTTGGACTGTGAAGAAAGCTGAGCACTGAAGAATTGATGCTTTTGAACTGTGGTGTTGGAGAATACTCTTGAAAGTCCCTTGGACTGCAAGGAGATCCAACCAGTCCATTCTGAAGGAGATCAGCCCTGGGATTTCTTTGGAAGGAATGATGCTAAAGCTGAAACTCCAGTACTTTGGCCATCTCATGAGAAGACTCTGATGCTGGGAGGGATTAGAGGCAGGAGGAGAAGGGGACGACAGAGCATGAGATGGCTGGATGGTGTCACTGACTTGGTGGACGTGAGTCTGAGTGAATTCCAGGAGTTGGTGATGGACAGGGAGGCCTGGTGTGCTGCGATTCATGGGGTCGCAAAGGGCCAGACACGACTGAGTGACTCAACTGAACTGAACTTACTCAAAAAATCTTAAAAGAGAAATCTTATTTGCTTTTCTCCAAGTATTATTCAACAATTATTGTTAAGCCCATTTGGGCTTCCCTGGTGGCTCAGTGGTAAAGAATCTGCCTGCAATGCAGGAGACCTGGGTTGGATCCCTGGGTCAGGAAAATCCCCTGGAGAAGGAAATGGCAACCCACTCCAGTATTCTTGCCTGGAGAATTCCATGGACAGAGAAGCCTGGCAGGCTACAGTCCACAGTGTCACAAAAGGTTGGACATGACTGAGGAACTAACCCTAACAATTATAAATCCCTTCAATATATATACATGTGTAGCAAAAATGATCAAATATGGAATTATCTTCTTAGATTTTCTGGCAGGTCCTGGATGAATTCCAAGACTATCTGAATAATCTTTTTTTGTAAATAATTGACATCCACAATAAGATTTTCAGACTAAAATCCTAGAGTAGTCAAGATTTTTTGTTCCAAACAAAACCATGTATCTTTGGGTTTTAAAGCTTATGTTGAGGTTTCTTGTACTTTTTTTTCCTGCTATTTTTATGTTGATATATTAAATAAAAAATATATGAAATTTTTTGATATTTTTAATTTCAGAGTAGTGACTCATAATACTATTGAACTTCTCAATTATGTACAAATGTTTTATTTTTTAATTAGATTTGTTTTTAAGTTATGTTCATTAAGTGAACTAAAATGTAAATATTGCTTGTGGGTAAATTTTAATTATAAATGATGTTAAGTTGTAGAGTTACACTGAAAATTGCTCTGTCATCAAATTAGATAAACAGCTCCAGTGCACATCAATGGAGTTAGCATTTAGTGAATAGTTAATAAGAATGAAACACTCTTCCAAGTTCTTTATAAATATTAAACATTTACTCCTCTAGCAACAACATGAAATAGATGGTATTATTACTATTACTGTTATTATTTATTGCATTTTTTTTTACATATGGGAACTGAGATTCTTACAGATCAACTATTTTGTCTGAAGTTACATAGTTTTTAAGTTGAAAAACCAAGATTCAGTTCTAAAGTACATTCTCTTTAGCACTAAACAATCTATTGCTACAAATACTCCTCTGTTCTCACCAAGCTCATCACCTGTTTCACAAGATGCATGTGTGAAACAGAACAATTAAAGATAAAATTTAGTATGTTATCAAGTGGCATTATATCTGGACACATTACACCTTGAGCTAGCAATCCATGAACTGCAGGCCAATCTTTCCTGGAAAAACTTAACTAAGTGTATGGATTAAAAAGAAGACTCCTTCATGGAACTAATAATAACCTGGTGTATGTACTGTCTCTGTGATTTTGTATTTACCACAATATTTTCCTCAACACGTAAGCACAGTGTTTTCCTGACCACCCCCCCCCCCCAAAAAAAAAGACTCTCTTCTGTCTATACAGCCCTTCAGCGGACTTGATTCCAAGATCCCATTCTCTCTCCTAGACAATTAAAACAGTATTTCTCTGTTTTTCCATTTTCTAGCAGAATATTTTTTCCTTTCCCCAAACCCCAAATTCATATGTTAAAACGTAGTACCCAATGTGATGGTATAACAAAATCAGGCCTTTTGGAAACAGAGTAAGTAATGAGAGCAGAATCCTCATAAAGAGGACTCAATAACCTTATAAAAGAAATCCCAGGTAACCTATCTGCCAAGTGAGGGCATGGGAAAAAAAGCAGTCATCTATGAGCCAGGAAAAAGGCCTTCACTAAACACTGAAGCTGCCAGCACCGTGATCTTACACTTGCCAGTTTCCAGAACTTTGAGAAATAAATACCTGTTGTTTATAAGCCCCCCAGCTTATATTTTGTTATCAGATCAGATCTGATCAGTCGCTCAGTCGTGTCCAACTCTTTGCGACCCCATGAATCACAGCATGCCAGGCCTCCCTGTCCATCACCAACTCCCGGAGTTCACTGAAAATCAAGTCCATCGAGTCAGTGATGCCATCCAGCCATCTCATCCTCTGTCGTCCCCTTCTCCTCCTGCTCCCAATCCCTCCCAGCATCAGAGTCTTTTCCAATAAGTCAACTCTTTGCATGAGGTGGCCAAAGTACTGGAGTTTCAGCTTCAGCATCATTCCCTCCAAAGGAATCCAAGGGCTGATCTCCTTCAGAATGGACTGATTGGATCTCCTTGCAGTCCAAGGGACTCTCAAGAGTCTTCTCCAACACCACAGTTCAAAAGCTTCAATTCTTTGGCGCTCAGCCTTCTTCACAGTCCAACTCTCACATCCATACATGACCACAGGAAAAACCATAGCCTTGAGTAGACGGACCTTTGTTGGCAAAGTAATGTCTCTGCTTTTGAATATGCTATCTGGGTTGGTCATAACTTTCCATCCAAGGAGTAAGCATCTTTTAACTTCATGACTGCAGTCACCATCTGCAGTGATTTTGGAGCCTAGAAAAATAAAGTCTGACACTGTTTGCACTGTTTCCCCATCTATTTCCCACGAAGTGATGGGACTGGATGCCATGATCTTCGTTTTCTGAATGTTGAGCTTTAAGCCCACTGCTTCACTCTCCTCTTTCACTTTCATCAAGAGGCTTTTTAGTTCCTCTTCACTTTCTTCCATAAGGGTGGTGTCATCTGCATACCTGAGGTTATTGATATTTCTCCCAGCAATCTTGATTCCAGCTTGTGTTTCTTCCAGTCCAGCGTTTCTCATGACGTACTCTGCATATAAGTTAAATAAACAGGGTGACAATATACAGCCTTGACTTACTTCTTTTCTTATTTGGAACCAGTCTGTTGTTCCATGTCCAGTTCTAACTGTTGCTTCCTGACCTGCATACAGGTTTCTCAAGAGGCAGGTCAGGTGGTCTGGTATTCCCATCTCTTTCAGAATTTTCCACAGTTTATTGTGATCCACACAGTCAAAGGGTTTGGCATAGTCAATAAAGCAGAAATAGATGTTTTTCTGGAACTCTCTTGCTTTTTCCATGATCCAGCGGATGTTGGCAATTTGATCTCTGGTTCCTCTGCCTTTTCTAAAACCAGCTTGAACATCAGGAAGTTCACGGTTCATGTATTGCTGAAGCCTGGCTTTGAGAATTTTGAGCATTACTTTACTACCGTGTGATGAGTGCAGTTGTGCAGTAGTTTGAGCATTTTTTGGCATTGCCTTTCTTTGGGATTGGAATGAAAACTGACCTTTTCCAGTCCTGTGGCCACTGCTGAGTTTTCCAAATTTGCTGGCATATTGAGTGCAGCACTTTCACAGCATCATCTTTCAGGATTTGGAATAGCTCAACTGGAATTCTATCATCTCCACTAGCTTTGTTCGTAGTGATGCTTTCTAAGGCCCACTTGACTTCACATTCCAGAATATCTGGCTCTAGGTCAGTGATCACACCATCGTGATTATCTGGGTCATGAAGATTTTTTTGGTACCGTTCTTCTGTGTATTCTTGCCATCTCTTCTTAATATCTTCTGCTTCTGTTAGGTCCATACCATTTCTGTCCTTTATCGAGCCCATCTTTGCATGAAATGTTCCTTTGGTATCTCTGATTTTCTTGAAGAGATCTCTAGTCTTTCCCATTCTGTTGTTTTTCTCTATTGCTTTGCATTGATTGCTGAAGAAGGCTTTTTTATCTCTTCTTGCTATTCTTTGGAACTCTGCATTCATGTGTTTATATCTTTCCTTTTCTCCTTTGCTTTTTGCTTCTCTTCTTTTCACAGCTATTTGTAAGGCCTCCCCAGACAGCCATTTTGCTTTTTTGCATTTCTTTTCCATGGGGATGGTCTTCATCCTTGTCTCCTGTACAATGTCACGAACCTCATTCCATAGTTCATCAGGCACTCTATCTATCAGATCTAGGCCCTCAAATCTATTTCTCACTTCCACTGTATAATCATAAGGGATTTGATTTAGATCATACGTGAATGGTCTAGTGGTTTTCCCCACTTTCTTCAATTTAAGTCTGATTTGGCAATAAGGAGTTCATGGTCTGAGCCACAGTCAGCTCCTGGTCTTGTTTTTGCTGACTGTATAGAACTTCTCCATCTTTGGCTGCAAAGAATATAATCAATCTGATTTCAGTGTTGACCATCTGGTGATGTCCATGTATAGAGTCTTCTCTTGTGTTGTTGGAAGAGGGTGTTTGCTATGACCAGTGCATTTTCTTGGCAAAACTCTATTAGTCTTTGCTCTGCTTCATTCCGTATTCCAAGGCCAAATTTGCCTGTTACTCCAGGTGTTTCTTGACTTCCTACTTTTCCATTCCAGTCCCCTATAATGAAAAGGACATCTTTTTTGGGTGTTAGTTCTAAAAGGTCTTGTAGTTCTCCATAGAACCGTTCAACTTCAGCCTCTTCAGCATTACTGGTTGGGGCATAGACTTGGATTACTGTGGTATTGAATGGTTTGCCTTGGAAACGAACAGAGATCATTCTGTTGTTTTTGAGATTGCATCCAAGTACTGCATTTCGGACTCTTTTGTTGACCATGATGGCCACTCCATTTCTTCTGAGGGATTCCTGCCTGCAGTAGTAGATATAATGGTCATCTGAGTTAAAGTCACCCATTCCAGTTCATTTCAGTTCGCTGATTCCTAGAATGTCGACATTCACTCTTACCATCTCTTGTTTGACCACTTCCAATTTGCCTTGATTCATGGACCTGACATTCCAGGTTCCTATGCAATATTGCTCTTTACAGCATCGGACCTTGCTTCTATCACCAGTCACATCCACTGCTCGGTATTGTTTTTGCTTTGGCTCCATCCCTTCATTCTTTCTGGAATTATTTATCTGCTGCTCTCCAGTAGCATATTGGGCACCTCTTGACCTGGGGAGTTTCTCTTTCAGTGTCCTATCATTTTGCCTTTTCATACTGTTCATGGGGTTCTCAAGGCAAGAATACTGAAGTGGTTTGCCATTCCCTTCTCCAGTGGACCACATTCTGTCAGATCTCTCCACAATGACCCGCCCATCTTGGGTGGCCCCACGGGCATGGCTTAGTTTCATTGAGTTAGACAAAGCTGTGGGCAGCGCGGGTGCAGGAGGGCCTAGAGAAGCTATCGCACGTTGAAGGTCAGGAAGGGTGGCAGTGAGGAGATACCCCTCGTCCAAGGTAAAGAGCAATGGCTGAGCTTTGCTGGAGCAGCTGTGAAGAGATATCCCACGCCCAAGGTAAGAGAAACCCAAGTAAGACGGTAGGTGTTGCAAGGGGGCATCAGAGGGCAGACACACTGAAACCATTTTGTTATAGCAGCCTGAAAACATAAATAAATTTACCAGTGTGATATTTCCATGCCCTGATCTTTTAATATTTTCCCTAAATTATTTCTGCAATTACCCCAAAACATATGTGTGTGTGAAGGGGGACGGGTATGTATGTTTTCCAAAAATAGCACTTTCAGCTGCACATGCCATTCACCTTCTCTTCCTTAGCCACTTAAGTTCTTAACTGTCTTGTTATCATCCAGTACCTATGAGTACTGTGCAGGTACACAAGCTCACTACAGCTGTGTGCTGACACACCACTGGGGGTTGATGTGACACACTCACAGCAGTGGCTTAGGTACCGTCTCCTGGTGAAGCCTCATGCTGTGCAGAAACTGCTCCCTCTGGAACACCCACACAACAGATGTGGTCCAAGTTGTGGGTTTAGTTAATGCTCTATGTTCTCTGAGGGAGCAAGAGAGAATCACCTACACAAACCTTTTGGAACAATTCATCCTGTTACATTCAGCCCAAACAGCACTGCTTTTAATCCCAGTGTATCACAGAGATTTTTATGATGATAGACTTTTTTACTTTTTTCCAGGGAGATTGCTTCTTTTATGGACAAGTACAAATCCACGGTATCTTGGCTCTTTTCCTAACAGTCTCTTTTCCTCTATTCTGTAGTAGTGCTTTTAGAGCGGGCCTTGTGGTTTTCTTCCTAGAATGAGTTTCTTCTTAGGAAATTCTTCATATCTCATGCAAACTTCATCCCCTGAAATTCATTCTACCAATCCTACAGACATGATGTGAGATGACTAAATTCTAGGTAAACACAGATTAGAGTAAAAATTGGAATCCTTAAACTTCTTGGGCCATCTGATGATCCACGTTTTATAAAAGCATCATGGTAAAGCTACTTAACAGTGATCTTTCCCTTTCCAATTATACCAAAACCTCAAAGGGATTTTCCCTATTGGCTTATATTATATATTGATTTTATTCAATAATTATTTTCTGTATTCAAATATTAGATTTGATTCAATATCTTAAAGTTTTAAGGGAGAGAAACTATATCATATCCTTCTTCTTGTTTACTTGTTTCTTAAAGCAGCCACCACTGTGGAGATAACATAGAATGTACTTTGTAAATGTTTGTTTACATAATCAAATTTTAGAAAATTCGTGGTGATCTTATCAATATTTTATAATGTTTTTCCAAATGAGAGCAAAATATAGTACAAAAATATTTAACTGAGCAATAAAGCTAACATTTACAATGTTTTTCTATCTCACCTTTCATTTTATTTACAACAGTACTGTATGCACCATTTCAGCAAAAAGTCAAAATTTCAAGAAGTCCAATAATAGAGAATAAATAGAATTTCCTCCCAGGCTAGTTTAATTGTTATATAGATGATGATTTATATTTAAAGCCATGATTCAAGCAAATTTAGCATAATATTCCATAAAAGCTCTCAAAATTAAAATTGGGTATTTTACCACACAGGGTAAACTGGCAGATGTTTTAGAGAGTGGCTTTAAATCTGTCATGTTCTATCCTTCTTCTCTTATTTCACATCTTCTTTCCTTCTTGCTTGGTATGCCTCCATTCATCACAGACACCACAACTATAAAAGCAGCACTATCCTTCACTTTTAAATCATTGGCTGTCTCTGTCACTGTCATGGCCAGTCTTTGAAACAGGAAAAAGAAAACCCAGAACAGCATTTGCAATAGCACAAGCATCATAAATGTTCCCCAGGACTCCCATCACACAATCTATTTGTGCCAAGTCTAGGCATAGATCTTCTCATGCTACCGACTAGCAGTCATGCAGGAGCTCTAATTGTGGAGTAGATGACTGCCACACGGCATGTCTTCCATGTGAAGGTGGGGAGGGATTTAGAGCTATGGCTTCTGAATGTAAATTCATTGTGACATCCTCTTTAAAATAGATCATCCACACCAGATTAGCTTGGTAAAACTGGTTAGAAAAAGCTTTAATTATGCTGAAGTTTAAGAGTTTGAATATGACACATGACAATAGCTTTGCACAAAGAAAAACCTTATTTTCAGGTCACTATCCCATGACTTCCATGTGTCACCAGGCTCTGGAAGAATTAAGAAAAAGAGACAAATGATAGACCTCATCTCTCCCTAATAATCTAAGCATTAATTTGCTCATGACATCTTTTTTTTTAATCAAATATTGATGGCATGATAGCCCTAAACATAAAAGTACTCAATGATTTTGATGATTGAATGAAAACATCTACAAGCATAAAAGTGGAAGATATAAAAATGACATTATTTTTAATACTTTTGAAAGACTCACTTTTATTAATGATGAGACATTCATAAACAGCTTTAGGATAAGGTAGAAGGCCATATCATACAGTTTTTGGTAGCAACTAATGACCAAATTTCACTCATTTATTTATTACATTGTAAATATTTTAACATTTTTATATTTTAATATTTTGAAATTGTCAGTGCTTTCTTGTGATCATTAGATGAACAAAATTGTATTGGTTTGTTTTCTACTTGTTCCAACAGAGGAGAAAGCACATGATGGAAAACTAAAGTGTCTTAGTAATAGAGCAATAAAAAATGCTTAGAGGATTTGGGGATTTTGCTCTAAATTGTATGCTTTCAGAATATGAAGATAATTCTACAATTTGGCATCTTAATAGATCTTATCTAGACAGCGGGGGTGCTGGGGGTGGGTGGGGTGGGGAAATGAGACAAGTATAAAGCTGTAATTCATAAAGAAGCAGCAAGTCACTTGTATTAGCCAGAATAGTAAGAAGTTTGATCATTTTTTGTGAAGTGGTAGATGTTCTGTTTCTTCCTTATGTGAGTTTATCAATTATTAAGAATGGGCATGTTTTCATGTGGATCCATTATGTTATTGAGAGACCCTGTCTGAAGGTATTATGTGAAATAGTTTATGCTCCACAGCAAAATACCTGGGCCTAGCTGTGAGAGACTAGTTAGCTGGTAGCAACTCTGATAGATAGGGCAGTGCTTGGCTATCACAGATTGCTATTCTGTTTCTCAAAATGTATCAGTGTCCTGGCAATTTAGAAAAATATTCATAGAAAAGAAAAAATTAAACCTGCATAATGGTGAATGAAAAAAAAAAAAAAAAGGAGAAACATGCAAAAACCTACTGTATGACTCCATGTATTTAAAGTTGATAAAGCAAGTGTTATAAATACATGGTGTTAAAAGTCAGATTAGTCATTACTTTTGGAGAAAAACTGGTCTGGGAGGTGACCCATGGGTGACTTCTTGTGTGGCGGTATTGGTTTATTTTTTCAGTTGTGTATGGGGTACACATATTCTTTAGAAAAAGAGCAGCCCTATATAAGCAGCACTTCCTCTTTCTCTGTTTCTCCATTTGGGGATGGTAAATCAAATAATGTGCTATGCTTAGTCATTCAGTCATGTCCAACTCTCTGTGATCCCATGGACTGTAGACTGCCAGGCTCCTCTGTCCATGGGATTCTCCAGGCAAGAATACTGGAGTGGGCTGCCATGTCCTCCTCCAGGGGTCTTTGTAATACAGGGATCGAACCCATGTCTCCCACATTGCAGGTGGATTCTTTACCATCTGAGCCACCAGGGAATCCCTGGTCAAATAATGTTTAATTTTAAATGATGAATCTGTATCATCCTATAATCTATTGGGCAAGGAAGATATATAGAAGTAATCAGTGGTGTAATAACAAGCATGCCCCACCTCTCCTTTGCTACAAATCCATCAATAGAGTAATATAATTTTTACAAATTTTTTTGTAATGAGAACTTTAGTTTTACTTGCTTAGCAACTTTCAAATAGGTAATATAGTATTATTATTTGCACCATGCTGTTCACCCCATCCCCATAACTTATTTTATAACTGAAAATAATTTCCTATTATTAGTTCCTCCCATTCCTGAAAACCACCATCCTAGTACAACCTCATATAAGTGGGATCCTACATTTGTCCTTTTGTGTCTGGCTTATTTCACTTAGCATAATTTCTTCAAGTTTCACCCATGTTGTTGCATGAGTCAAAATTTAACTCCCTTTTAAGACTGAAAAACCTTGCATTGTTTGTGTATGCCAGAGAATTTTAGAAAGTCAGAAGACATACTCCTATCATCATACTGGACTGTGATAAAGATGGAGAACTTGTCTTTTTGACAGTGACTCCTAGATAGCATATTGAAAAGAAGAGACATTACTTTGCCAACAAAGGTCCATCTAGTCAGGGCTATGGTTTTTCCAGTGGTCATGTATGGTTGTGAGAGTTGGACTGTGAAGAAAGCTGAGCACCGAAGAATTGATGCTTTTGAACTGTGGTGTTGGAGAAGACTCTTGAGAGTCCCTTGGACTGCAAGGAGATCCAACCAGTCAATTCTAAAGGAGATCAGCCCTGAGTGTTCTTTGGAGGGAATGATGCTAAAGCTGAAACTCCAGTATTTTGGCTACCTCATGCGAAGAGTTGACTCATTGGAAAAGACTCTGATGCTGGGAGGGATTGGGGGTAGGAGGAGAAGGGGACAACAGAGCATGAGATAGCTGGATGGCATCACCGACCTGATGGACGTGAGTTTGAGTGAACTCTGGGAGTTGGTGATGGACAGGGGAGGCCTGGTGTGCTGCGATTCACGGGGTCACAAAGAGTCGGACAGGACTGAGCGACTGAACTGAACTGAACTGAACCCATACTGAGAGGTAGTACTGAAAGATAATACTGGGTAAAAATCCTACCCAAAGGCAGACCACCAAGTGGTATGCCTGATTACCTTCTGAGTGAAAAAGAAGTAGTCTGAGGTAAGACTGTTTACAGGTTCATAGGAAATAGTGAATGATGTAACCGGTTTTTGAGGACCTTAGAAAGAAACAGACTGGAAAGTCAGTGAAAAAGAAGTATAAGGGAAGAAGCATATGGATAACCTACAGAAAAAGATACAATGTATAGAGATTACTTCTTGTATATTAACACCAGCTACAGAGGCACTAAACAGACAAGAAATATGCTAGTGAGTTGACATTATTAGATCATGTCATTGGCCACGCAATGGTGCTACTGCTAAGTCACTTCCGTTGTGTCTGACTCTGTGTGACCCCATAGACGGCAGCCCACCAGGCTACCCCATCCCTGGGATTCTCCAGGCAAGAACAATGGAGTGGGTTGCTGTTTCCTTCTCCGATGCATGAAAGTGAAAAGTGAAAGGGAAGTCCCTCAGTCGTTTCTGACTCTTGGCGACCCCATGGGCTGCAGCCTACCAGGCTCTTCCATCCATGCGATTTGCCAGGCAAGAGTACTGGAGTGTGTGCCATCACTTTCTGGCACGTGTTTAATATGAATAGAGTAGCCATGGTGTCAGAGATGGAGGTATCCATGATCCTCACAACATACATATGAGCATAGACAGATTTAGGTTCTGCCCCAGCCTAATCTTTAAATCGCCATCAGAAGAGTTATTTTAACTCTCTTGGAGACCAGCCAGCCATTTGGTTTCAAATGACTTCTGTATGTCCCAGAAGAGGCAGCTATCTGTCTTGACAGTACTCAATGTATGTTTCAGGTATTAGTTTTATTTTCTATTTGCAGGACCTCAATCATCACTTTTACCTACAGACTTATAAAATACTTGATCCACTGATACGGGATCTGGTATGACGTTGCTCTTGACCAAATGATCCATTTCACAGGAAAGGAGGTATATCAGGAGACACAAAACCATAGGATCTATTGATTATATTATTTGCTGTACTACCCAAAAACTTTCAACATGAAAGAATGACGGAATGACATTTTAAAAGAATACCAGAAGCAATAACTCAGAGATGTTTTTGTGTGAGTGTGGAGTGCTATCCTTTAGGGCAAACTAAACTTATAACCATTATCTGTTGATAAACTGATAACCAAAAGGTAAAATACATAGGTCTTGGGACCAAGGGGTAAATTTAAGAGTGACTACCTACCATTACTCCCTGTAATACCCTTGGGAAAGTTGTACTTCCTGTCTTCACAACCCTGGGTACTAAAGACCTAAATATTCAGGTTCCCAGAAAGATAAGCTGTCACCAAAGGACACCAGCTGCCACTTTATTATTTTGTGTTCTTACTGGCAAGAGACCAGCATGGCAGAAGTAACTAATCCTAATCATTAAGATGAGGATGTTGTGTACTGGGGGCAAGACATAATTCCTTTGCACTTGGTGATTATTGGGGCATTTCTTTGTCATCTCTTGATTAATTTTGATGATAAATCAACAAATGTATCAGCTCTGATATGAAAAGGCTGTGATGAGCTATGGTTCAGACCACTCAGAAATGAGGGTCTGGGTGACCATACAAGATAATCCACTTAGTCCATCTGAGGTGTTTGTTGAGTGTGAGGAAAATCTAGAATGATTTGATAAGGTTAGAACTGAAGCAATGTGACAGGTTTATTTGTGGCTCTACCAACTGCAAAGGTAGTGTTTATAGTTCATTCTATTTATCAATAGGTGAATTAAGTTACCATGGGGGGACGGGGGAAGGGGGCAGGAAACACAGTAAGCTGGATGGAGCTGTGCTTAGATGGGATAAAATCATCACAGGAAGAAGTTGATCTGAGCGGTGCCAAGAGTTAACTTTGCAAGCTTCAGTGAAATGCCAGATACCCACTTCAGGAAAGAGCCACATAATTCCTACCTGTTGAGTGTTGCCTACTGACTACTCAATGAAGTCATTACCAATGTGGTCATCAGCTGAAGGGAGATATCTTGCCCAAAATAATAGCTTCTCCTCAGGGGCAGCCCACATCAGGCAACTTGTCCTTTCTTTTATAACACAAAATCCAAACTTCTTGTCTCAATCCGACATTTCTCCAAAAGGCATTCTGGTTCAGAACTACCCCATGGGATCAGTTTAGCTGATTGCAAAAGCTGTAGCACTTGAACTTCCCTGCCCTATTCTACTTCCCTCATTTTCTTAGGTGTTTCTTATTTGCTTTTGTCTTGTTGTTTTTCTCTATGCAAACACTCAGTAAAATCCCTGCTTGCAAATCTCAGTCTCTGAGACTATTTTAGGGAAACTGTCTCAGGACAGCTACTAATGACTTAAAATTTACATAAGAAGATGGACAAGAAAAGATTTCACCAAAATGCAAAGTGAAAATATACAGCGTATAGAGCTCTAGAGCAGTGACCTGATCATACTAGTAAAGGTCCAAAGAAGCAAACACATTAGTTACCTCTTCTGCCAGGGAGAAGAGGGCAAAATTTTAAAAAGCTTTATTCTTTACAGTTGGCATTACTATCCTAGCTCCTATCTATAAAGCTGATGTCAACAGTTTGAGGTCCAAACGAATTCTCTGTTGTGGGACTCCCTACCTACATAGACCAGTTGGTTCTTTGGAAGGAGATTAGAGTATACTTCAAAGAAGGCAATGGCACCCCACTCCAGTATTCTTGCCTGGAAAATCCCATGGATGGAGGATCCTGGTGGGCTACAGTCCATTGGGTCGCTAAGAGTCAGACACGACTGAGTGATTTCACTTTCACTTTCATGCATTGGAGAAGGCAATGGCAACCCACTCCAGTGTTCTTGCCTGGAAAATCCCATGGATGAAGGAGCCTGGTGGGCTACAGTCCATGAGGTTGTACTGAGCTGGACATGACTGAAGTGACTTAGCAGTAGGGTATACTTATTTTTAAAAAATTTCAGGTCATCATAGTTCATCTTTTTTTTTAATTAAAAAAATACATATATTCATTTATTTGGCTATGTCAGGTCTCAGTGCAGCACTCTGACTCTTTGCTCTGTTGTGCAGGCTTCTCTCCAGTTGCAGTGCTTAGGCTCCAGAGCACATAGGCTTAGTAGTTGGGTACAAGAGCTTAGTTGTCCCGAGGCATGTGGGATACTAGATCTCAGCTCAGTTCAGTTCAGTTCAGTCACTCAGTCATGTCTGACTCTTTGCGACCCCATGAATCGCAGCACGCCAGGCCTCCCTGTCCAAGTTCACTCAAACTCACGTCCATTGAGTTGGTGATGCCATCCAGCCATCTCATCCTCTGTTGTCTCCTTCTCCTCCTGCCCCCAATCCCTCCCAACATCAGAGTTTTTTCCAATGAGTCAACTCTTTGCATGAGGTGGCCAAAGTACTGGAGTTTCAGCTTTAGCATCATTCGTTCCAAACAACACCCAGGACTGATCTCCTTTAGAATGGACTGGTTGGATCTCCTTCAACCAGGGGTCAAAGCCACATCCCCTGCATTAGAAGGCAGATTCTTAATCACTGGACCACCAGGGAAGTCCTGGCCAATGACTATTAAAATGAGATTTTGGTGGGATATACTTCTAACCCTCATTTCTCATACATATCACCACCAAAGCCAAAGACCTGAATCTCCTCCAGCTTTCACAATTCTGGGGATTGAAAACATTAGCCAGGTCAACCTTCTGGGTTTCTTCAGAACTGGAATGAGAATGGAATACACTGTCCCTTGTCTCGTGGTTTTGAAATAAAGAACTTTCTTACTCCAACACACGTTTAGGACAGCAAAGGTACATTTTTGTCCTTTCAGCTTCACAGACCCTCTAGATTTATATTCCTATTATAATGCTAAATATACCTCTGAATTTACATTTTAAAGTTGTCCTTACAGTGCTGTTTTCTTATAGCTTGACTCTGGGGAAAAGATAAATGTGTGTCAATTTGGATATGCCTTATTTGCATGTCAATCTTAAATAATGGATGGAAGGGCAGTTAGAAAACCCTGCCACCTTCCTCTAAGATTTCTGAGGTGTCATTATGTCTGACCCGAAGAGCCAGGACATAGTGCTTTGAATTAGTAGCTGATGCGAAAAAGAAACAAAGAAATTGGATTTGAGAGGTCAAAGAGTTTTGTGGAAGTGAATAATAGATGTGCATTGTCCCATAGTGTAACCACGAGCCACATTGCTTACTTAATTTAAAATGAGTAAAATAAATTAAATTGAAAAATTCAGGCCCTTAGTCACACTGCTGCTGCTGCTAGCCACTTCATAAATATTTAATAGCCATATGTGGCCCATGGCTACTGTATTAGAAAGTTTGAATTTGAAAGAATTTTCATCATCACAGAATATTTTAGAATGAAATGAAATAAATTTAGTTTATAAAATAATTCCATGATTTAAGGTGGAAAAGTAGTAACCTATGTACCATTTTTAATGAATAAATAAAACTGAGAGTGATAATTAATTCTTTTCAGGAGAAATTTGGCCTCTCAGAGCAGACATGTTTGGGGAAAAAATGTGCTCCATGAAAACAGTTAAGTTTGGACACTTAAGGCAGTCAATTTTGGTTGACAACTGAGATGGCAAATCAGAACTTGAAGTCACCGGTCTACTACATTAAACAGCTGCAAATACACACACATACATGCACTTGTGTACACACACACACACCCCTACGCATCCATGCACACATCCAAACTCTTAGCTTTTTTCCATGTTTATATAAGAAGAATTCAGCATAAATGAAGGACATGACTTTATTTTATATTGATTTTAGTGAATAAGTAATTTCATTTATTTGAAATTTCAACATTTGTGGTAATTTGGGGGAAAAATTGATTGTCAAGTTTTTCCAGATAACACCTTTGTATTTTAAGTGTATGACATAGTTTTGAGACTGAAAATACAGCAATTGCATAAAGCCTTACCATTTAACTCTATCGAGCATTAACTGAAAATAATCTTAAAATTATCTTTTGTTGTGTCTCCACTCCCCCAAAACTCTCCAGGATATGTGTGGGTGACAAATCAGGCAAGAAAAATTATCTTCACTAAATACTCCTTGGTTGAATGCCTGACTTGCAGGGGGGCCCATTCTCTGGAAAAGGCCCTAAAATGAAGAAGGAAGCCCTTTGTGGTTATTTCTTTATTACATGTGTCCCAGCAAATTGCATAACAGAATGATTCTGACATGGACAGTTGACACAGAGTGGACAGATAAAATTCTCTCTTTGAAGAATTGATAAAACATAAAGAGATTTAAAACTTGACTTCAGAGTCAGGTCACATTAATGCATATTTTCTTGTGGCTAATTATCTTAATATACTGATGTTAAAATCTAGTTTCTTCTTTTAGAAGCTCTGTTTGATAAACTTTTTTTTAATTTCCAGAGATAGGCACAATGTTTTTTTTTTAATAAATATATAGATATGTATTTATATATAAATAGAATATATATATTGATTTGCAAAGCTCTATAAAACATATATATATATGTGTGTGTGTGTGTGTGTGTATGAAAAAACATGTATATTTTTCTTGAGCAAGTCAACCTTGGTTTTTTCTAGACCTTTGAGAATCAAAATTTATTTAAATTCCACTGTTTAGTTCAGTAGTAGCAAACCCTGAGGCTCTGTGCAAAAGAGGGCACACAAATAAGTGAATCAGACCTGGCTGAGACTGAAAAATGGAAGAGAACCTGTCCAGTGTGATGGGGAAGCTCCAGATTTTCCATATAGCAATGTAAACCTGCAGTGATGATCCTATTGACCAATGTTTATCTTTTATTTTTTACATTAATGACACACCATCAAACTTCCTCCCTTTCCAAATATTTCTATTTGGGTGGCTTCCAAAATTTTACAACCAAAGTGTAAACCAAAGAGACTTTTAAAAAGCAAAGCTACTTTCATTGTCTCTTATCTATAATATACTTTCATGATATTTGATTCCCATAAATATTTTAGTAAACTGAATTATTCTATTTATTTTTATTGTATAAATTCACTGAGTACTGCTGATTATTTCAGGTTTTGTTCTAGGGGATGTGTACCCTTCCTAATTATGTGTACAATTTTTACATTGATCAAAGTTCCCTCTACTTCTTCTGTCACTGATTGTCCTAATAGAATCAGTAACTACTCATAGAGTAACTGACACCAGCTTTAATACATAGTAAGTTTATTCTATAATAATGGAAGTTAAAAGGGAGAAAGTAGAGAGATATTTGCCTAAATTTGGGAAGAAAAATATAATTACATATTTAAAAGGGCCTTTAATAACTTTTACTTCCAGTCAGCAAAATTAAGTTCAGTTCAATCGCTCAATCGTGTCTGACTCTTTGCGACCCCATGAACCGCAGCATGCCAGGCCTCCCTGTCCATCACCAACTCCCGGAGTTCACCCTAACTCACGTCCATCGAGTCAGTGATGCCATCCAGCCATCTTATCTTCTGTCGTCCCCTTCTCCTCTTGCCCCCAATCCCTCCCAGCATCAGGATCTTTTCCAATGAGTCAACTCTTCGCATGAGCTGGCCAAAGTACTGGAGATTCAGCTTCAGCATCAGTCCTTCCAGTGAACACCCAGGACTGATCTCCTTTAGGATGGACTGGTTGGATCTCCTTGCAGTCCAAGGGACTCTCAAGAGTCTTCTCCAACACCACAGTTCAAAAGCATCAATTCTTCAGCATTCAGCCTTCTTCACAGTCCAACTCTCACATCCATACATGACCACAGGAAAAACCATAGCCTTGACTAGACGGACCTTTGTTGGCAAAGTAATGTCTCTGCTTTTGAATATGCTATCTAGGTTGGTCATAACTTTCCTTCCAAGGAGTAAGCGTCTTTTAATTTCATGGCTGCAGTCACCATCTGCAGTGATTTTGGAGCCCCCCAAAAAAAGTCTGACACTGTTTCCACTGCTTCCCCATCTATTTCCCATGAAGTGATGGGACCGGATGCCATGATCTTCGTTTTCTGAATGTTGAGCTTTAAGCCAACTTTTTCACTCTCCTCTTTCACTTTCATCAAGAGGCTTTTTAGTTCCTCTTCAATTTCTGCCATAAGGGTGGTGTCATCTGCATATCTGGGGTTATTGATATTTCTCCCGGAAATCTTGATTCCAGCTTGTGTTTCTTCCAGTCCAGCATTTCTCATGATGTACTTTGCATAGAAGTTAAATAAGCAGGGTGACAATATACAGCCTTGACCAACTCCTTTTCCTATTTGGAACCAGTCTGTTGTTCCATGTCCAGTTCTAAATGTTGCTTCCTGACCTGCATACAAATTTCTCAAGAGGCAGGTCAAGTGGTCTGGTATTCACATCTCTTTCAGAGTTTTCCACAGTTTATTGTGATCCACACAGTCAAAGGCTTTGGCATAGTCAATAAAGCAGAAATAGATGTTTTTCTGGAACTCTCTTGCTTTTTCCATGATCCAGCGGATGTTGGCAATTTGATCTCTGGTTCCTCTGCCTTTTCTAAAACCAGCTTGAACACCAGGAAGTTCACGGTTCAAGTATTGCTGAAGCCTGGCTTGGAGACTTTTGAGAATTACTTTACTAGCATGTGAGATGAGTGCAATTGTGTGGTAATTTGAGCACTCTTTGGCATTGCCTTTCTTTGAGATTGGAATGAAAACTGACCTTTTCAACTCCTGTGGCCACTGCTGAATTTTCCAAATTTGCTGGCATATTGAGTGCAGCACTTTCACAGCATCATCTTTCAGGATTTGAAATAGCTCAACTGGAATTCCATCACCTCCACTAGCTTTGTTCGTAGTGATGCTTTCTAAGGCCCACTTGACTTCACATTCCAGGATGTCTGGCTCTAGATGAGTGATCACACCATCGTGATTATCTGGGTCGTGAAGATCTTTTTTGTACCATTCTTCTGTGTATTCTTGCCACCCTTTCTTAATTTCTTCTGCTTCTGTTAGGTCCTTACCATTTCTTTCCTTTATTGAGCCCATCTCTGCATGAAATGTTCCCTTGGTATCTCTAATTTTCTTGAAGATCTCTAGGCTTCCCCATTCTGTTGTTTTCCTCTATTTCTTTGCATTGATCGCTGAGGAAGGCTTTCTTATCTCTTCTTGCTATAGGACACATTTATTACCTACATATTTTAGGTGATGTTCAAGTGAAAGTGCTAGTTGCGAGGTAATCAATGTTTCTAATTTTTGAGCAGTTTGATGGTACCAATGGACAAAATATTCCTACATGTCATTTTTATAAATAACCTAAGATGTATGGTCTCCAGTTAATTTAGTGCAAGTATTAATATTATTCTTATTTTTATGTGCTAATTTCTGTAATCATTCTAATTGAAATGTATAAAAAGATAGAAGGAGAAATGTAGAAACTTGAAACTGTACCAAGAAATTTTTATTTTTCTTTTTTGCTCTTGGAACAGTATTTGATGTTGAATACAAACAATGGAGATGAATTTGAGGAAACACAGGGAGATAGTGAGGGACAAGGAAGTCTGGCATGCTGCAGTTCATGGCATTGTAGACTTGGACACACGGAGTGACTGAACAATAGCAAGGGCTCATAATATTGCTATAAGTATTTACTTAGATCTAACATAGACTATAACCATGATGCAGATTATGAAAATATGATTTTTTTTTTTTTTGACAGAGCAACATGTTCCAAGTCATGTCTCTCTCTATTGGTGTCCTTTAATTCTTTCTGTATACTTCTGTTTTCTTCAGTAGAACATTGGTAGGGTTCAGTTAAATTTACACCACTTTGACATATTGATTATTTTTATTTAAGGTTACTTAAGAAACAGCTGGTGACCATTCTCTCTCTCTCTCAAAGCAGAAAATAAATCTCCATGTGAAGACATCCTCCCTATACCGGGAATTCTCCTGGTATAGGGAGTATCCTTATCACCAGAGACAGGGAATTCATGGCCAAAAATGCTGTATGAACAAACTTTGTTACTTCATTAATTTGCTAACCCAAGTAAATATCTTTGGCAATTTCCTTCCTTCTCTTTCGTTTGTTCTGCCTTTTTGGAACTTTTTTTGTATGTGTTTTTAATGGGCCAATTTATTTCTTTTCTAGAGATATTATGTTGTCTTTTGCTCTACCTTCTGGAAGTTTTCCACATGTTTATCATTTAAACCTTAAACTGAGCCTTTTTATATCTTCTACTACCCTTTTAGTACCCAAGAGCACCTCCCTTCTATGTTTTATATATTCCTTTGTGGTGAGCCTGTGCCTCTTGTCTATAAACTTCAAGAGTTTCTCAGGGTTTTTTTCTCCTTTTTTTAGGACAGATTGTACAGGTGACTGGAGTTAGGTATCCCCCCTTTCCCCCAATTTGGTTCTGAGTACAGTGGGGTTTGGATCTGGTTAATTAGTTTCTCCAGAGGCCCAGACCTTGTTAAGAACAGAGCAATGAGGCAGGTTTCAAAATGATTTCTTTTCCTCTCTCCTTGCTGGAAGCTCTAGGAGATTTTCCTCCATTATTTACAATTATCTTGTGGTTGAGCTCCTGAAGGTAAAACTCAAAAAAATGTGGAAGTCTCCCTGACTATGTATCCTGGAGTTCTGTACTCTCAGAGTTATCTTTCCTCTAGAAATCAGTCATTTCCAGTTTGATTTGTCTTACTTCTACTCCCAGTCGCACCAGTTCCAGGTTTCTGCAGCTGTTTCTGCTCTTGCATTTTGCCTCTGGTAAGCTGTGATATTTTCCTTTTTTATATATATTGTTTCATGGTTGCAGTGTGTTTTCTTACTTCTGATATACATATTATATATAAACACACTCAGAGAAAAAGTTTCTTAAATCTAGAAAACCAAAACTTGTTTAAAATATCACTAATGCTTCAAATAAAACTCTTAAAAATATAATCATACTCCTCAATTTAGTCCCATGATTAATTCTTGTTTATTTTTACTTTGTGTTAGAAGCTCTATGAAGCCATTGGCTTTTTGTAATTAGAGTTCTATACATTCTTACCTAGTTCAAATCAGAAGTTTAGGGTGATTATAATTATTTAAATTTGTCCTTTTTCTTACATGAAGGACAACTGTACTTCCAACATCCTGTTTTTTGTTTTTTACTTTTAACATTATCTGCAAATGTCTGAAGGCAGATAGGTAAGAGTCTGAGTGGATTCTGAGTTGTTTTCAGAGTTATGCTTTTTTATAAAGTGTCAAGTTGAGTCAATATACATAAATTATATTCTTATACACTTGAAAAAACAATTAGAAAAAATATTTTTACATAATACATGTTCTAAAGCAAATTAACACCAATATCTCCAGAATTCTCTGGTGGCTCAGAGGGTTAAGAATCTGCCCACAATGCAGGATACCCAGGTTTGAACTCTGGGTTGGGAAGATCCCCTGGAGAAGGAAATGGCTTCCCACTCCAATATTCTTGCCTGGAGAATTCCATGGACAGAGGAGCCTGGTGGGTTACCATCCGTGGGGTCGCAGAGTCAGACATGACTGTCTGACTAATACAAAGCACATGCAAGACATCTACAGAGAAAATGCTAAACTATTCATGAGGTTAAGTAAAAATCTAATTAAATGGGAGTTGGATGGGTGCCATGTTTAGGGACTGCAAATTTACTTAAAATCATGAACCAATAGTTGCAAATAATTTTTGATGTTTCATGACAGTATTCAATGTGAAGAATAGTCCCAAATAGAAAAAGAACAAAATAGAGGAAACAAAGACTAGGCAAGGAGGATGAATTAAGATAATTACATACATACATATATATATATATATATATATATATATATATATATAAAGATAACCATAAGATAAGATAATTACATACATATATATAAATATAACCATAAGATAAGATAATTACATACATATATATATATATATATATATAAAGATAACCATAAGATTTGTTTGCAAATAAAATTTAGTTTCAATAAACATGCCTTGATTGTTTACTTAAGAGCAACAAGAATAGTGATTGACCATACAGAATCTTCTAATCTTCTTTGCTGGAGCTTTTCATAAGAAATGATAAATTGGAATTTTTAAAGCCTCTTGAGGCTAGGAAGCTGAGCCAAGTACTTCTCATCAAACTTCATTTGCAATACCAATATAGTTTGGTAAATTTTCTCTTTCTAAGGTTCTTAAAATATCCTGAGGTTCTTGCACCTTCCAGGAAATGACTTTGCTTACTCACCTGGTAAGGTTGTCAGAAACCCTATAAGCAAGGCAGTAGGCTATTTCTTCAAGAGGTTTTGTTGTTTCCAGAAAGTAAATCTTAGTCCCTGTCGAGTCATATCTGGGTCTACACATATCTTTCTCAAGTAAGACATTCCAGTCAAAGCTTTGGTAATATGACCGATGATTACCACCTGTGTCCTTTATAAGACCAGACTCTAATTGAACTCATGAAAACAGATATTGCCATGAAAATAAAAACATTCATTGTGACTTTCTGAATTCTTGAGGGACCATGCAAGGATAAAAATGTTTCATCTTTGTTTACAAAGGTTTCTTTTGTTAAACGGATTTAAGTCATGTCTGACTGACCCCATTGACAGTAACCCACCAGGCTCCTATGCCCATGGAATCATGGGGGTGATTGTAGAGGAAGCACTGCATTTTATTAATACACTTTTATAAATATCAGATTCTAGTGCTGTTAATTATCTTTGTAGTATTATTATTATTATTATTATTATTTTTGTAAACTAGACTGGATCCTAAACTCTTCTAGTTTTCTCAAATATTTAGTTACAACTCTCCAAACTAACATTTCCAATTTTTCTCCCACCTTTCTGACTAAAACTGCCTTTTTCTAAAGCAATACATACTAAAGGTGGGCAACTTGATATAAACTTCAGAAAAATCATCACAACACTTAACAGAAAGTCTATTTAGAAAATCTTCATGGCTGTTGCTATGTGATCCACTCAGAAAGACCACTAGAGACTAACTGCAAACCAGGAAAATCTGTCAAATTACCATTATCCTCTCTCACACTATTTGAAGAATGATTCAAAGCTGATACCTGGAAGTTTTTTGGACTGGTCACCCTCAGAACTCAGAAACTGAATTATAGTTTGCTACAGTCATTAACCATTATTCTTCTTCATTTCCATAGAAATGGCTTATTAAATACCTGATTCTTTACAATATAGACTTTACTTTGGGAGTCCCAGTGCATCACCACCTCCTAAAGTAATATATAACTCTTTGACTGAATTGACCTATTTCAAGATTAAATCAGTGAAGTATTGGAGTGATATACCAGTATTCATAAAAAAATATGAATCTGTATTTTAGGCTTTAAATATACTACCTCTTGTTTTTAAGTCTTTTGTTTCTATTTCCATGTTAGCAGAGCATACCATTCTAAAATATTTTGCCACTGGAACCATCAGAGTCATTCTTAGCTGTCAGACAACACAAACCCACTGACTAAGACACTCTATATTAAGCTGCTAGGGTATATGAGTTTTAAGTTTTGAGGTCCTTGTACTATATTAATACATATTCAGCAGCTTTATCAGAATCAGACCAGAAGCAAGTCTGATCTCATTTAGCAATATTTCTGACATTGAAATATGATGAACTGACAGCACAGGAAACAGTAGTCATATTTCGGCATTGAATAAGAAAGCACTTGAGGAAAAGATTGGTTGCCTTTAACATTCTTTAATTTCTTTTAAGTCTTTGAACATTTTGAGTTGTACATAATCTTATAAGAGAAAAGTAATCAAAATCCTAAGAAAATTTTGGATTTACTTCAAATTGTAGAGACTAAATAGTGTAAAGGAATGAAGAGAAAAGAAAGTGACTAATTATTCCAGAATTACATTTCCAGTGCTGTATCCAGGGCTCTTTAAAATAGCAGGCAGACATCTGATTGAGAGGAAAATAAATTTTTCCTTGTAAACTTCAACATTTGATGTCCAGTGAAAAGACAAAGTAGGTTAACATCTCAGTCTTCTTCGAATGACTAATGACAATGTCAGATCCATTTTAGAAGGAGATATCACTGTCGCTAAAGTATCTTGAGCCATTTTATTGGAAATATACAAAGAAAAGCAGTGATCAAGGTCACCATTTACTGTGGACACAAAACAACATAATGACATGGACTATTGGAAGCTTCAACATATTATCATGCAGGAAAAACTGAATTATTGAGAACAAGAATACTGAGAAGCATCAGAAATCAAGAAGAGTAAGTTTAAAATGCTAGACTAGCATATTTGGAGCATCGAAATCTTCATTTTTGCCAAGCAGATATGTAGGAGTAGTAAATTAATCACAAACACACTGTGCATTACTTGGTTTTAATACTGGTTAGTGTCTGTTAATCTTAAGTAACATTTTTGGTTAGACACTTAAAATGAGCACAAAAACCTGTGGTACACGCCGCCTGTTCATTGGACAGTGACTGCTACTGCTACTAATTCACTTCAGTCGTGTCCGACCCTGTGTGACCCCATAGACGGCAGCCCACCAGGCTCCCCTGTTCCTGGGATTCTCCAGGCAAGAACACCGAAGTGGGTTGCCATTTCCTTCTCCAGTGTATGAAAGTGAAAAGTGAAAGTGAAATTGCTCAGTCCTGTCGGACTCTTAGCGACGCCATGGACTGCAGCCTACCAGGCTCCTCCATCCATGGGATTTTCCCGGCAAGAGTACTGGAGTGCGGTGCCATTGCCTTCTTCCTTGGACAGTGAAGTCTCAGGCTATTAAGGATAATCTCATACATTGAAGAGGGGAAAATACAAATAGAAACTTAAGGGAAAGAACAAAATCATATTAATGAGTATAAGCACCAGATATGGTAAAATGAGAGGATCTTTGCAAATAATTTATTAATAGAAAAAGAAAGGACATAGACTTGTATTATATTTTTTGACATAAAATTTTCACATTAAAGTATATTTGCTATTATTCCAGTTCTAGACCTAGACTTATGAATAGTCTTAATTGTTTTAGGGATTAACAATTTTGAGAAGTTTGTTTAAAAATGCTTAACTGAAATTTAATTAGTTATTTATTTTTTATTGTTGATGTTCAGTCACTAAGTTGTGTCTGGATCTTTGCAACCTCATGGACTGCAGCATGCCAAGCTTTCCTGTCCTTTACTATCTCATGGAGTTTGCTCAAATTCATGTCTATTGAGTCAGTGATGCTATCTAGCCATCTTATTCTCTGGCACCTTCTTCTCCTTTTGCTTTCCATCTTCCCAATATCAGAGTCTTTTCCAATGAGTTGTTGTTTAAGAAACTGATAAAACAAATCCAAAAATATTAAAAAAAATTTAATTTCCATGTTTTAATTTTAATAGCTCCATTTCATTTAATTATTTGACATTTATCCAGAGATATTTAAATTTGTATAATAAATAGATTACTATAGCTTAAGGTTTTCTACTCATTTTTACTATATTTCAATTTAATTTCTTTATGGAGGAATACTATATATTTTCAGTGTTGCCCATCTGGTGTTGCAGAAGACTCTTGAGAGTCCCTTGGACTGCAAGGAGATCCAACCAGTACATTCTAAAGGAGATCAGTCCTGGGTGTTCTTTGGAAGGACTGATGCTAAAGCTGAAACTCCAGTACTTTAGCCACCTCATGCAAAGAGTTGACTCATTGGAAAACACTCTGATGCTGGGAGGGGTTGGGGGCAGGAGGAGAAGGGGACGACAGAGGATGAGATGGCTGGATGGCATCACTGACTCGATGGACGTGAGTCTGAGTGAACTCCAGGAGTTGGTGATGGACAGGGAGGCCTGGCGTGCTGCAATTCATGGGGTTGCAAAGAGTTGGACACGACTGAGTGACTGAACTGAACTGAACTATATATTTTTATTTATTTTCATTTTGTATCCACTATTCTTTAGAATTGTTTAAATAATATTAATATATAGGGTGTACTTTTTGAAATTAATCTGATATGTAGTTTATATTTATCTATTTTATTTTACTTAATCTATTAATTTCCATTCTTTATACTTATATTTTTAGATAAATCCACAATGAATATATGCTAATACTTCATAAGATTTCAACAATCCAGTTTTTTAACTGAGTTAAAATTACTCCTTTATGTCTTTATTATTAAAAAAAAAAATCCTTCAGAAAGATGTATCTAGTTTTAAACTGTAAAAATTGAGGTCTAAAATATTTTTAGATGTATTAATTTGACCTGATAATGTACATAAAAATCTATTAATAATATGCACAACAGATGAAAATTTTTTCATTTTGTCTTTCTTTCTTTGCAACATACCAAAACTTTAAAAGCTATTCAATGATTATATTTTAATATTTTTGATATATATGTTCTTGAGATTTTACTTTTATCAAAATTGTACATGTATAAAAAACTTTATCCCATAATACAAATTATCTTAATTGACAAACTCATGGTAAATAATTATATATCATTTAAAGGATGTTATTAATTTCTTTGTAGTGGGGACCCTTGAGTTTCTTTTGGTTAGAATAAGCTATGCTAACTATGCTAACAAACATAAATAATATTTAGCAAAACACATGGTTATTTATCTCTGTTGTAAATTCTTCCCTGGATCCAAGCAATTCTCTAGGGCAAATCCTTCAGTCAAAGACTCAGCAACCCAAATTGAGCAACTCCATGATTTCCTCCTTGTGAATCCTTACAAAACTTTTGACAGGAGTAGCAAAAACCTGAATAATTGAGCCTTTTACTGCCTTATCTCACAATGATCTACATTTCTCACCTTCACTGATCTATATTTGGTGATCTTTTATTGGTCAGTATTTTCCATAATTTTGTACAGCTTATAGTAGGGCTGAAAATACAGCTACTTTGTTTTTTCATCTGTTTTGGGAAACTAGTTTTCAATTAGAATGTGGAGTCTAATAAAACTAATATAATCATAAATTGTTAGATTTATATCTACCAGTTCAGTTGTTTCCTGTCTTCTTTCTTTCTTTCTTTCTTTTTTTTTTTTTTTTTTTTGATTATTTGAATATTTTTTGAAGGTACACCTCACTTATTGGCTTTACAACTGTATCTCTTTAAATTATTTTTCAGAGGTTTTTATATTCTTAAATTGTCCATCTTCTTAGAATTCAGTATGTAAATTTGAAACCACATAGGCCCATTTGGCATCCCTAACCCTACCCACAGAGAAGGTGATGGCACTCCACTCCAGTACTCTTGCCTGGAAAATCCCATGGAAGGAGGAGCCTGGAAGGCTGCAGTCCATGGGGTTGCTGAGGATCAGACACAACTCAGCGACTTCACTTTCACTTTTCACTTTCATGCATTGGAGAAGGAAATGGCAACCCACTCCAGTGTTCTTGCCTGGAGAATCCCAGGGATCAGGGAGCCTGGTGGGCTGCTGTCTGTAGGGTTGCACAAAATCGGACACGACTGAAGTGACTTAGCAGCAGCAACTCTACCCCATTTCATCCTTTATGCTTTTGACATGATGAAAATAAACTTAATAAAAAAGTTTTCTTGTTTTGTAGCATCATAGTTGTAATAATGAAATCCAGAGGAAAATTTATTTTAAAATTTACCAGAAACTGGTCAGAGCTGATACTCCTTCATGAATATCAAAATCTCTCATTGGGATCATTTCCTTTCAACTTGAAAAACTGTCTTTTGTGTTTCTTGCATTGTAGGTCTCCTGGTTACATATCTGTTTATTTTGTTTACCTGAAAATATATTTATTTGTCCATTTCTAAATAATTTTTTTCTGGATATAAAATTTTGAATTTACAGTGTTTTTCTTTAATACTTTAAAGATACTGTTTGTTTTCTGGCCTCTCTTGTTATTGATGAGAATTAATGGTCAATAGGGTTGTGGTTCCCAAGTATATAAAATTATTTCCCTCAACTAATTTCAAGACATTATCTTTGGTTTCCAGTATTTTGACTGTGATGGGCCTACACATGGTTTTCTTTATATTTACCTTTCTTGGTGCCTGCTGCACTTGTTCAATATATAGACTTATTTCTTTCACAAACTTGTGACAATTTAGGGTCATCAATTCTGACATGCTCTTTTTCTCTCTTATTGTTGTTCAGTTGCTAAGTTGTGACTCTTTGTGACCCCGTGGACTGCAGCACACCAGGCTCCTCTGTCCTATACTGTCTCCTGGAGTTTGATCAAATTCCTGTTTGTTGAGTGGGTGATTCCATCCAACCATGTCATCCTCTGCTGTCCCCTTCTCCCTCTGCCTTCAATCTTTACCAATCTTTCCCTTTCTCTCTACAGAACTCTAATTACACATATGTTGGATTTATTAATATTGTCCCAATAGATTGCTGTGACTTTTCATTTTTTTTTCAGTGTCTTTCTGTCTCTATTTTCACAAAGAATAATTTATACTGAATTATCTTCAAGTTTGCTGATTCTTTTTACTGACAACTCCATTCTGCTACTGAAAGTGAAAGTGAAGTTGCTCAGTTGTGTCTGACTCTTTGCAACCCTAGGACTGTAGCCTGCCAGGCTCCCCTGTCCATGGGATTCTCCAGGCAAGAATACTGGAGTGGGTTGCCATTTCCTTCTCCAGGGATCTTTCTGACTCAGGGATCAAACCCAGGTCTCCCACATTGCAGGCAGACACTTTACCCTCTGAGCCACCAGGGAAACCCCCATTCTGCTATTAAACCTTATCTAATAATGTTTAAATTTCAAGTATTATGTTCTAGAATTCCTTTCTTGTTCATTTTTAAGTGTGACTTTTGTGCCAATGCTTCCTATAATAGCTGCTTTTACAAATCATTCTCTGATAATTTAAAATATCAAGATTGATTTTTATTGATTTTATTTTCTCTTAAGGGGGTAAATTTACCTAGTTCTTCATATATCTCTGGATTGTATACAAAATGCTGTGTTGTTTAAGCTTTGATCCTATTCAATGTCTCCCTTGGGTGTTTCTATTATGGTTTTATCTGGCTATTAACTTGGTTGTGCAAAACTGAAAATTCTGTGTTGTGTAGGAGCTCACATCTCATTTAAGTCTGCCTTTTCCCTTTAGCTGAGTTTTTTATAGTCTGCCTATGTATAATGGCACTGGGGTCAGAAAGAGATTTGCACACTACATGTATATAAAAGTTTGGCTCCTCTTTGGCTCTCCATAGCAGTGAAAGTGAAAGTTAAGTTGCTCAGTCGTTTCCGACTCTTTGCCACCCCATGGACTGTAGCCCACCAGGCTCCTCCATCCATGGGATTCTCCAGGCAAGAATACTGAAGTGGGTTGCCATTTTCCTTCTCCAGGGGATCTTCCCAACCCAGGGATTGAACCCAGGTCTCCCACATTAGAGGCAGACGCTTTAACCTCTGAGCCACCAGGGAAGCCCAGCACCCTCCGCCCCCCTCTCAGTAGTTGCTCTAATCTTTGTCCTCTTGCCTTTAAATCCCCGAAGACTGTGAGTCGTCAAGGTTATAACCAACCAATAAAAGATCTCTGCAGCAAGCCTACAGATGTAGGGAAAAAAAAAAAAAGATGGATGGAGAAGGGGGCTGGTGGTGGAGTATGCCACATTCCACATTGCTGGTCATCCAAGATTTTCCTTCCTTCCATAATCTGCCTACTTTCGTTTAGATTTCAAAACCTTTAAGTGGTTTAGTGTACATTGCACATAGTTTATTGTTGTTATCTGCAAGACTTTTGACCTGTTAGGAACTTGGCCACATTTAAAGTGGAAACCAGTGTAGACTTCTTTGTGCACAGAAAGGAAGGTAAACTGAATATTGATGTAAACTGAATATTGGTGACATTATTCCAAAACTTGATTCTATTTACCACAAAATCTTTTAGTAGAAGAACAGCAGTAGACATTCCTATTTAAGATAAATTGCAAGATAAAGTAGTTTTTTTTCCACTTAACTAACATTTGGTGAAGTGCACAGAAATAGATATTAAAGAAAACCTTGATACATTAGTACTCCATAGGACTGAATAAAGCCTAGTAAATTTTATCTAAAAACTGACAGATATTTATTGAATTTTCTAATTGAATTCACTAAGTATAAGTATCTAAAATATTAGATCAATACCACATTTTAATGTGGCAATTAATGTACTAAAATATGAGATAATTTTACTATGTAATTTCTTGAGAGCTCATTTTGATGTCTTTTACTGCAGATTTAGAACTGAAAGAATATGACTAGATCGTTCTGGTAGTAAGCCAGAGCTCAAAGCAAACATGACACCTCCTGGAATGAAATAGTGAGAATATTTTCCTGCAGACATAATAATTTCTCAGAGACAAGGAATTTTATTCAGTCAAATATAACTGATTAAATAGATAATCACAATTTTTTGCTAGTTTTTAAATATATGAAAAATTTGTTTTGTGGAAATGATGTTAATCATGAAGTAATATTTCATGAGGTGATATTAAAAGGAAAATTAACTTCTTATTAAAAATGAGATACATGTGACTTAATATAACAAATACCTTCAAAGTTGCCTCAATTTGTGTGTTCTGACAAAACAAACAAATTTGTTTTGTTTGTTTATATTAAAAGCTCTATAGAATACCCTTAATAGGGAATACAATTCACTGAAAAGAGCTAAAGTAAATCAAATTGGGAGACAAAGTAAAATGACATATTTGCTATAGAGAATTACAATATTTATTGAATCTAAAAGTTAGGTTTTTAAGGATGTTAAACATATTTATGGGCTTCCCTGGTAGCTCAGATGGTTAAAAAAAAAAAAAAATCTGTCTGCAATGTAGGAGATCTGGCTTAAATACCTGGGTCGGAAAGATCCCCTGGAGGAGGGCATGGCAACCCACTCTAGTATTCTTGCCTGGAGAATCCTAATGGACAGTGGAGCCTGGGGGGCTACAATCCATGGGATTGCAAAGAGTTGGACATGATTGAGTGACTAAACACACAGCATAGCAAACATATTTATAGGGAAAATAATACTTTTTTATTACAAAGATCAAATTTGCATTTGAAAAAACAAACTTAAGATTTCTTACATTTTAAATCATTTTCTTTTTTCCCAGTTTTTCCAGGGTCAGCATGTATTGATTATTGTTTTGAAATATAATTTTATTGTAGCTGTAAACTATTCACAAAAGAGTGCTTTATAGTATATAGTCACAACCTAAGAATTAAATGTAGCCATGAAGGGATATGTTTGCATTCTGGAGTTTCAGTTCCGTTCACCTCAGTTGCTCAGTCGTGTCCAACTCTTTGAGACCTCATGAATCACAGCATGCCAGGCCTCTGGAGTTTAACATCTACTAATACTTTATTTCTGAAAGTGGCTTAATAAAAGTGATAGCTCTTATCTATGCTACTTGGCTTCAATTTACCTCTTTTAGTTCATGGGATATTAAGTCAGACAGCTGTCTTAAGAAATTTATCCTACGAAATTTGTGAGGCCCACTTAAAACAACTATAACACTGTATAACTGACACACATATTGTTGATGCACACACACACACACACAACGGCAGAAAAATTCTGAGATGTTTCTCAATGATCCCTACTTTTTTGTGTTCCAAAACAGGAGCAACGGCAGCCCAGGCCATAATAAATACTTGCTTATGATGCTCATATCCTAACAGTCCTCAGAACCATTGAGTTTTGACCTAAAACTTAGGGCTTCTACTCATGTTTTCTTTATCGTTGTGGTTGATAGAGTAATGTCCATATCTTAATCCTCCATGATATGTTTATTGTGTGGAAACTGAGACTTTGCAGATGTGATTAAGGGCTTAATCTGGATAGGCCCAGTGTCAACACAAACATTTTCATATGAGGGAAGTTGGTTAGGGGGTCAAAGTGAGTAGTAGACTACAATGTGATGGATAGAAGAAGTTGGTGTTATATGAAGGATGGATCATGAGTCAAGGAATGCAGGCAGCCTCTAGAACCTGGAAAAGATCAGGACATAATTCTTCCTTGAAGCCTTTACAGGTAATACAGGCTTACAACATCTTGATTTTAGAGTTTTGATTTCCAGAGCTCTGGAAAAGGTCAGTTTTCATTCCAATCCCAAAGAAAGGCAATGCCCAAGAATGCTCAAACTACTGCACAATTGCACTCATCTCACATGCTAGTAAAGTAATGCTCAAAATTCTCCAAGCCAGGCTTCAGCAATGTGTGAACCGTGAACATCCTGATATTCAAGCTGGTTTTAGAAAAGGCAGAGGAACCAGAGATCAAATTGCCAATATCTGCTGGATCATAGAAAAAGCAAGAGAGTTCCAGAAAAGCATCTATTTCTGCTTTATTGACTATGCCAAAGTCTTTGATTGTGTGGATCACAATAAACTGTGGAAAATTCTTCAAGAGATGGGAATACCAGACCACCTGACCTGCCTCTTGAGAAACCTGTATGCAGGTCAGGAAGCCACAGTTAGAACTGGACATGGAACAACAGACTGGTTCCAAATAGGAAAAGGAGTTGGTCAAGGCTGTATATTGTCACCCTGCTTATTTAACTTCTATGCAGAGTACATCATGAGAAATGCTGGACTGGAAGAAACACAAGCTGGAATCAAGATTGCTGGGAGAAATATCAGTAACCTCAGATATGCAGATGACACCACCCTTATGGCAGAAAGTGAAGAGGAACTCAAAAGCCTCTTGATGAAAGTGAAAGAGGAGAGTGAAAAAGTTGGCTTAAAGCTCAACATTCAGAAAATGAAGATCATGGCATCCGGTCCCACCACTTCATGGGAAATAGATGGGGAAACAGTGGAAGCAGTGTCAGACTTTATTTTTCTGGGCTCCAAAATCACTGCAGACAGTGACTGCAGCCATGAAATTAAAAGAAGCTTACTCCTTGGAAGGGAAGTTATAACCAGCCTAGATAGCATATTCAAAAGCAGAGACATTACTTTGCCAACAAAGGTTTGTCTAGTCAAGGCTATGGTTTTTCCTGTGGTCATGTATGGATGTGAGAGTTGGACTGTGAAGAAGGCTGAGCGCCAAAGAATTGATGCTTTTGAACTGTGGTGTTGGAGAAGACTCTTGAGAGTCCCTTGGACTGCAAGGAGATCCAACCAGTCAATTCTGAAGGAGATCAGCCCTGGGATTTCTTTGGAAGGAATGATGCTAAAGCTGAAACTCCAGTACTTTGGCCACCTGATGCGAAGAGTCGACTCATTGGAAAAGACCCTGGTGCTGGGAGGGATTAGGGGCAGGAGGAGAAGGGGATGACAGGGGATGAGATGGCTGGATGGCATCACTAACTCGATGGACGTGTGTCTGGGTGAACTCCGGGAATTGGTGATGCACAGGGAGGCCTGGCGTGCTGCGGTTCATGGGGTCGCAAAGAGTTGGACACGACTGAGTGACTGATCTGATCTGATCTCTGAAGAATAATTTTGTATTATCTTATACCACCAGGTTTAAAGTAACTTGTTACCACAATAGGAAACTAATAACAAGCAGCAACAACTCTTGCTGAACATATATATAACCTATGGACTAGAAAGTCTACTCACATTTATATATCCTCCAGACATTTTACCGAAAAACATGTCGTATAAATTTTATATCAGTAATATGTAAATATGAAAACTATAGATACATTGTAGGTCCATTAAGAAATCATGTGTTAACTCAGGAATATGCATAAAATGAAATGCTACAAATCAAAATAAAAACTATACTACTGATACATTCAACAACATGGATGATTCTTACAAACACCACATTAAAAGATGTCAGGTCAAGGTGAATAAAGTAGGATTTCATTTATTTAAAAAAACTTTAGAAACAAAAATAATCAGTGGTATTAGAGGCAAGGATAATGGAGGACAATGTGTACTTACAGGAAGAACTATAGAGAGGAAATTTTACCTTAAAAAGGAACTGCAAGATATCTGGCTGGAACTGTTATGATGATGTTTCACTACAAGAATCTTATATAGTCACAATATATCGAAGCAATCAAACTTGGTGATCTGAGCTTTTGAAAGGAACATTTTAAAGTCTTTGCAACCCTAATTAAGGTGATTTGGAAGCAATAACTTTAATGTTGATCATTAAGCGTGACAGTAGATGGTAAACAAGAGATGCTGAGAAGCCCAGCGGTCCCTGCTGTTATTTCAAAAGTAATATGTTTGAAATAAAGTCATTGGGACTGGTTCTTGTGACAGGACAAGGTGATCTTGGAGGCAGGTAATAAAGCCTGTCAGAATAATTGGTCTTGTTTCCCCAGGTGTATCTTAATAATTAATTGGGGCTCAGCATTTATTGTTTCTTCTTCATTTTCCTAGGTCTCAGTTATCATGACATATAAAGTTTACTAGAGTAAAATAGAATTAATTGGAAAAACAAAGCAATCAATTTCAAATAATGTGATAAATCAATTGATCATAAAGTCACCAAATTATGTCTTGTTTACCAAGAAATAGCTGTTTTAAATTAGTTGAACTGCAGTTTTTGTGGCTTAAGATAAACTAAAAGCTTGGCATTATTTTTAATGGAATACAAAATTAAATTGTTTTCATACTCTTTAAATAAAAGAAGTTTCATGCTTTTAAAATGACTAGAACGTCTAAATGCAATTACTGTTCCTTTTCATACATTTCTTATGAGAAAAACTATAAGGAGTTACATAAGCTTTGTTTTATTTTGCTTTTTAATAATATTTTAAAACAAATATTATCTTCCATTAGGGTTTTAAAATAGAATTAATGTTTGGAACTTATACTTTGTGATTGAAAGTTGTATTATACTACCAGATTCCAATAACTTACTTTGGAGATAAGTTTGATTATGTGAACTCTTTGGAAAGGAAGATTCTGTAGGAAAAATAGTCAAGTTGTGGGCTAAAAGTTCATTCAGTTCAGTTCAGTTCAGTTCGGTCACTCAGTCGTGTCCGACTCTTTGCGACTCCATGAATCGCAGCACGCTGGGCCTCCCTGTCCATCACCAACTCTGGGAGTTCACTCAAACTCACGTCCATTGAGTCGGTGATGCCATCCAGCCATCTAATCCTCTGTTGTCCCCTTCTCCTCCTGCCCCCAATCCCTCCCAGCATCAGAGTCTTTTCCAATGAGTCAACTCTTCGCATGAGGTGGCCAAAGTACTGGAGTTTCAGCTTTAGCATCATTCCTTCCAAAGAACGCCTAGGACTGACCTCCTTTAGAATGGACTGGTTGGATCTCCTTGCAGTCCAAAGGACTCTCAAGAGTCTTCTCCAACAAAAAGTTCATTAAACTAATTGTTTCAGGACTTTCGTACCCTATTTCAGCAATAGATTATGCCAATATATGATTGATATGTTCATTCAGTCAACAGATATGCATTGAAGTTGTATTATATCCATTTGTAAATCCTAAGTTCTCATTAATTTATTCATTTGACAAATAATACTTTAAACATCCTTTAAGCCATGGCAAAATAATTAGTATTGGATCAGCCCTTCACCATAAACAGTTATAATAAAAACATAAAAGGCAACGATTTTCAAATATTTTAGGGATTAAGCAAATGACAGTGAAAAACTACAGTCCTGGACAGAAAGGAAACATTTAATCCAGTTCTGCATTTTCTTTGGCTTCCTGCCTGCACTGATACACTTGACTGTGTCACATGAAAGTGGGGAGCAAGTGGACCAGAAGTAGTAGTCTGAGTAAGGAAAGTAGAAATCAGAATTCTTTGTTTCTTATGCTACTTGAATTTATGGAGTGTAAAGGAAAGAGGTGGTCAGAAGGGAAGACTGTGCTTATGCAAGATGAATTTTCATAAAACCTGGCAGAGAGTAGCTGCTGTGGCATTGAGAGCAGACTAGAGATACTACACAGTAAGCAGGACTGGGAGATGTTGGAATTCTGGCCTGATCAGGGTGGGTATATTTCATTGAGGAGTTCAGTTATTTAGTTGAGAACTCAGAAAAAATAGTAAGAATTATTACTCTAGAGTAAATAATACACTCTGGGACTAAGGTAAAATCAAAACTCTATCAACTCTAACAAATAATAAATCAAGTCTTAAAGGGTCAAGATGGTATGCCATAAATTTAGCTTCTTACCAAAACAAAACTCAAAGCTGTTAAATGAAATTACAGATCTTTTCAGTGTATCATGCAAATGTACAGCACAAAAAAAAATTTAAGTCATGTGAAGATGCAGAAAAATGTGAAATATAAATAATTTTTTTTCAAGTTCAGTTGATGCAGACAGTACAATGACCTAAATGCTCATATTAGTGATCAAGGACTTTGAGTTCAGTTCAATTCAGTCACTCAGTCATGTCTGACACTTTGTGACCCCATGGACTGCAGCACACCAGGCTTCCCTGTCCATCAGGAATTTTAAATATATCCAAAATTCTTAATGAAAAGATGGATAAAGATAGTGAACATAGGATACAAACAAACAAAATCATATATTGTTGATACCTTACAAAACAGGTATAAAGAGAGCAGTTTAAAAGTATAAGGGAAAAAAGTCACCAAGAGAGAAACATGCAAGCGATACGAGGTATACTCAGAAACAACAGAGTCCAGAATAGATGGGGCATTTTTAAACTAGCAAAAGGAAAATAAAAAGTAACAAAATCACAGTTAATCTATAAGTCATTACCCAGCATGAATATTTTAAGAACAGGAAAAACAAGCACATTTTTTTTTCCTGATGATTCAAAAATGAATTCATCTCCAGTAAATCTAGACTTAATGTAAAGAAAAACACAAATGAAGTCTTTGGTCTGAAGGAAAATGTTGTATATTCTTACAATTTACCAATTTAAATGAAGTGAATAAAATTTAATATTAAGCAATATTAGTAAGTTATTGATATTGTATTCCAAGATTAATCTTGTAAACTTGCAGAAGTGACATATATCACTTCCAGGAATGGATTATAAAACTATGCACATTATATCTTTTGAGGTCTCTATTTCCTTCAAACTATCTTCTGGGAGAGGTTAATCACTGCATTAGGCAGCTTTTGGAGAGACCTAGGCTTCTGATTGACAGAAATCTCTGGCCAGTGAAGAACTGAAGTCTGCTATCAGTCTTACAATTGAACTTGAAAGCAGATTATGCAACCCCATTTAAGCCTTCTGGTTATTGCAGTCCTGTCTGACACCTTGATGACACTACTCAGCAGTGGTCACGGGACTGGAAAAGGTCAGTTCTCCTTCCAATCCCTAAGAAAGGCAATGCAAAAGAATGTTCAAACTACTGTACAATTACACTCATCTCACACACTAGCAATGTAATGCTCAAAACTCTCCAAGCAAGGCTTCAACAGTACATAAACTATGAACTTCCAGATGTTTAAGCTGGATTTAGAAAAGGCAGAGGAACCAGGTATCAAATTGCCAACATCTGTTGGATTATCCAAAAAGGCAAGAGTTCCAGAAAAACATCTAATTCTGCTGTATTTACTACACCATAGCCTGTGACTGTGTAGATCAAAACAAACTGGAAAATTCTTCAAGAGAGGGGAATAACAAACCACCTTACCTGCCACTTGAGATATCTGTATACAGGTCAAGAAGCAACAGTTAGAACTGGACATGGAACAGACCGGTTCCAAATTGGGAAAGGAGTATGTCAAGGCTGTGTATTGTCACCCTGCTTATTTAACTTATATGCACAGTACATCATGCGAAATGCCAGGCTGGATGAATCACAAGTTGGAATCAAGATTGCCAGGAAAATATCAATAACCTCAGATATGCAGATGACACCACCCTTATAGCAGAAAGTGAAGAAGAACTAAAGAGCCTCTTGATGAAAGTGAAAGAGGAGAATGAAAAAGCTGGCTTAAAGCTCAACATTCAAAAAACAAAGATCATGGCACCAGTCCCATCACTTCATGTCAAATAGGTGGGGAAACAATGGAAACATTCAGTTCATTTCGGTCACTCAGTCATGTCCAAAACAGAGCCCCATGAAATGCAGCAGGCCATGCCTCTCTGTCCATGGCCAGCTCCTGGAGTTTACCAAACTCATGTTCATAGAGTCAGTGATGCCATCCAACCATCTCATCCTCTGTTGTCCTCTTCTCCTGTCACCCTCAATCTTTCCCAGGATCAGGGTCTTTTCAAATGAGTCAGTTCTCGGCATCATGTGTCCAAAGTATTGGAGTTTCAGCTTCAACATCAGTCCTTCCAATGAACGTTCAGGACTGATTTCCTTTAGGATGGATTGGTTAGATCTCCTTGCAGTCCAAGGGATTCTCAAGAGTCTTCTCCAACACTACAGTTCAAAAGCATCAATTCTTCGGTGCTCAACTTTCTTTATAGTCCAACTCTCATTTCCAAACATGACTACTGGAAAGACCACAGCCTTGACTAGACAGACATTTGTTGACAAAGTAATGTCTCTGCTTTTTAATATGCTGTCTAGGTTGGTCATAATTTTTCTTCCAAAGAGTGACTGCCTTTGTATTTCATGGCTGCAGTTACCATCTGCAGTGATTTTGGAGCCCCCCCCCAAATATTCTGCTACTGTTTCCACAGTTTCTCCATCTATTTGCCATGAAGTGATGGGACCAGATGCCATGATCTTTGTTTTCTGAATGTTGAGCTTTAAACCAACATTTTCACTCTCCTCTTCCACTTTCACCAAGAGACTCTTCAGTTCTTCTTCACTTTCTGCCATAAGGGTGGTGTCATCTGCATATCTGAGGTTATTGATATATTCTCCCGGCAATCTTGATTCCACCTTGTGCTTCATCCAGCCCAGAGTTTCTCATGATGTACTCTGCATATAAGTTAAATAAGCAGGATGACAAAATACGGCCTTGACATACTCCTTTTCTTATTTAGAAGCAGTCTGTCGTGGCATCTGGTCTCATCACTTCATGGGAAATAGATGGGGAAATAATGGAAACAGTGTCAGACTTTATATTTTAGGGCTCCAAAATCACTGCACATGGTGATTGCAGACATGAAATTAAAAGACGCTTACTCCTTGGAAGGAAAGTTATGACCAACCTGGACAGCATATTCAAAAGCAGAGATATTACTTTGCCAACTGAGGTCTGTCTAGTCAAGGCTATGGTTTTTCCAGTGGTCATGTATGGATGTGAAAGTTGGACTGTGAAGAAAGCTGAGCACCAAAGAATTGATGCTTTTGAACTGTGGTGTTGGAGAAGACTCTTGCGAGTCCCTTGGACTGCAAGGAGATCCAACCAGTTCATTCTAAAGGCGATCAGCCCTGGGATTTTCTTTGGAAGGAATGATGCTAAAGCTGAAACTCCAGTACTTTGGCCACCTCATGCAAAGAGTTGACTCACTGGAAAAGACCATGATGCTTGGAGGGATTGGGGTAGGAGTAAAAGGGGACGACAGAGGATGAGATGACTGGATGGCATCACCGACTCGATGGACATGAGTTTGAGTGAACTCTGGGAGTTGGTGATGGACAGGGAGGCCTGGTGTGCTGTGATTCATGGGGTCACAAATAGTCGGACATGACTGAGTGACTGAACTGAACTGAACTGAACTGTTGTTCCATGAAAGTTCTAACTGTTGCTTCCTGACCTGCATAAAGATTTCTCAAGAGACAGGTCAGGTGGTCTGGTATTTCCATCTCTTTCAGAATTTTCCACAGTATTGTGATCCACACAGTCAAAGGCTTTGGCATAGTCAATAAAGCAGAAATAGATGTTTTTCTGGAACTCTCTTGCTTTTTCCATGATCCAGAAGATGTTGGCAATTTGATCTCTGGTTCTTCTGCCTTTTCTAAAACCAGCTTGAACATCTGGAATTTCACAGTTCACGTATTGCTGAAGCCTGGGTTGGAGAATTTTGACCATTACTTTACTCGTGTGTGAGATGAGTGCAACTGTGCAGTAGTTTGAGAGTTCTTTGGCATTGCCTTTCTTTGGGATTGGAATGAAAACTGACCTTTTCCAGTCCTGTGGCCACTGCTGAGTTTTCCAAATTTGCTGGCATATTGAGTGCGGCACTTTCACAGCAACATCTTTTAGGATTTGAAATAGCTCAACTAGAATTCCATCTCCTCCACTATTGTCCTTTGTAGTGATGCTTCCTAAGGCCCATTTGACCTCACATTCCAGGATGTCTGGGTCTAGGTGAGTGATCACATCATTATGATTATCATGGTTAATGAAGATCTTTTTTGTACAGTTCTGTGTATTCTTGCCACCTCCTCTTAATATCTTCTGCTTCTGTTAGGTCCATACTATTTCTGTCCTTTATTAAGCCCATCTTTGCATGAAATGTTCCCTTGGTATCTCTAATTTTCTTGAAAAGATCTCTAGTCTTTCCCATCTATTGTTTTCCTCTATTTCTTTGCACTGATCACTGAGGAAGACTTTCTTATCTCTCCTTGCTATTCTTTGGAACTCTGCATTCAAATGGTTAATCTTTCCTTTTCTCCTTTGTGGGTATATGTTTCCTTTTCTCCTTTGCTTTTGGGTTCTCTTCTTTTCACAGCTATTTGTAAGGCCTCCTCAGACAGCCATTTTGCCTTTTTGCATTTCTTTTTGTTGCGTATGGTCTTGATCCCTCTCTCCTGTACAATGTCACGAACCTCCATCCATAGTTCATCAGCCACTCTATCTATCTGGTCTAGTCCCTTAAGTCTATTTTTCACTTCCATTGTACAATCATTAGGGGTTTGATTTAGGCCATATCTGAAGAGTCTACTGGTTTTCCCTCCTGCTGCTGCTAAGTCACTTCAGTCATGTCTGACTCTGTGCGACCCCATAGATAGCAGCCCACCAGCCTCCTCTGTCCCTGGGATTCTCTAGGCAAGAACACTGGAGTGGGTTGCCATTTCCTTCTCCAATGCATGAAAGTGAAAAGTGAAAGTGAAGTCGCTCAGTCGTGTCTGACTCTTCACGACCCCATAGACTGTAGCCTACCAGGCTCCTCCGTCCATGGGATTTTCCAGGCAAGAGTACTGGAGTGGGTTGCCACCGCCTTCTCCAGTGGTTTTCCCTACTTTCTTCAAAGTAGGTTTTCCCTACTTTCTTCCATTTAAGTCTGAATTTGGCAATAAGAAGTTCATGATCTAGCCATAGTCAGCTCTCCATCTTGTTTTTGCTGACTATAAGAGCTTCTCCATTTTTGGCTGCAAAGAATATAATCAGTCTCATTTTGGTGTTGACCATCTGGTGATATCCATGTGTAGAATCTTCTCTTGTGTTGTTGGAAGAGGGTGCTTGCAATGACCAGTGCATTCTTTTGGCAGAACTCTATTAGCCTTTGCCCTGCTTCATTCTGTACTCCAAGGCCAAATTTGTCTGTTACTTCATGTGTTTTTTGACTTCCTACATTTGCATTCCATTCCCCTATAATGAAACGGACATCTTTTGAGGGTGTTAATTCTGGAAGATCTTGTAGATTTTCATAGAACCGTTCAACTTCAGCTTCTCCAGCATTACTGGTAAGGGTGTAGACTTGGATTACCATGATATTGAATGGTTTGCCTTGGAAACAAACAGAGATCACTCTGTCGTTTTTGAGACTGCATCCAAGTACTGCATTTTGGACTTTTGTTGAGTATGATACTTACTCCATTTCTTCTAAGTGGTTCTTGCCCACAGTAGTAGATATAATGGTCATCTGAGTTAAATTCACTGATTCCAATCCATTTTAGTTTGCTGATTCTTATGTTGATGTTCACTCTTGCCATCTCCTGTTTGATCACTTCCAATTTGCCTTTATTCATGGACCTAACATTCCAGGATCCTATGCAGTATTGTTCTTTATAGCATCGAGCCTTACTTCCATCACCAGTCACATTCACAACTGCATGTTATTTTTGCTTTGGCTCTGTCTTTTCATTCTCTCTGGAGTTATTTCTCCACTGATCTCCAGTAGCATATTTGGCACCTACCAACTTGGGGAGTTCATCTTTCAGTGTCCTATGTTTGCCTTTTCATACTGTTCATTAGGTTCTCAAGACAGGAATACTGAATGGTTTGCCCTTCCCTTCTCCAGTGGACCACATTTTGTCACAGCTGTCCACCATGACCAGTTCAACTTGGGTGGCCCTACATGGCATGGCTCATAGTTTCATTGAGTTAGACAAGGATGTGGTCCATATGATTATATTGGTTATTTTCCTGTGATTGTGGTTTTCAGTCAGTCTGCCCTCTGATGGAGAAGGATAAGAGGCTTATGAAAGCTTCCTTATGGGATAGACTGACTGAGGGGGAAAATGGGTCCTGTTCTAATGGGCCATGCTCTGTAAATCATTAATTCAATTTTCTGTTGATGGGTGGAGCTTGTTTCCTCCCTGCTATCTACCTGGGGCCAAACTATGATGAAGGTAATGAAGATAATGGTGAACTTCCTCAAAAGATCCCATGCATGTACTGCTACAGTCCATGCCCCCAACCCTGCATCGGGCCACCTCTGACCCACGCCTTTGCAGGAGACTCCCAGACTCCCACAGGCATGTTTGGGACTGTATCCTGTGGGGTCACTGTTCCTTTCTCCTGGGTCCTTGTGCACAACATTCTGTTGTGCCCTCCAAAAGCGTATTTCCCAGTCATGTGTAATGGAAACATTAAGAGACTTTATTTTGAGGGGCTCCAAAATCACTGCAGACAGTAACTGAAGCCATGAAGTTAAAAGACGCTTGCTCCTTGGAAGAAATCTATGACCAACCTAGACAGCATATTAAAAAACGGACATTACTCTGCCAATAAAAGTCTGTCGAGTACATCTATGGTTTTTTCAGGAGTCGTGTATGGATGTGAGAGTTGAATTATAAAGAAAGCTGAGAGCTGAAGAACTGATGCTTTTGAACAGTGGTGTTGGATAACACTGTTGAGAGTCCCTTGGACTGCAAGGAGATCAAACCAGTCAATTCTAAAGGAAATCACTCCTGAATATTCATTGGAAGGACTGATGCTGAAGCTGAAACTCCAATACTTTGGTCACCTGATGGGAAGAACTGACTCATTGGAAAAGACCTTGATGCTGGGAAAGATTGAAGGCAGGAGAAGGCGATGAGAGAGGATGAGATGGTTGGATGGCATCACGGACTAAATGGACATAAGTTTGAGCAAGCTCTGAGAGTTGGTGATGGACAGGGAATTCTGGTGTGCTGCAGTCCATGGGATCACAAAGAGTCATACATGGCTGAGCCACTGAACTGAACTGACACCTTGACTGCAACTACATGAGATCCTGAGACACAACTCAGTTAAGCTGCTGCTGGATTCCTGGTCCTTAGGAATTCTAAGATATAATGAACATTTGTTGTTTTTCAGTTGCTAAGTATAGAGGGAATTTGCTATTCACTGATAGTAGCTAATATATGACAATGCATTTTAAACATAGACAAAAGAGACAACTTACTTGAAAGCTGCAAACTACCAAAGGTCATTCATTAAGAAATAAACTGCATAACCCTATTAAAGAAATTAAATCATCAGAACTGAAATTAAAAAGTACTGTATTTTAAACTAAGTGAAAAGATTTTCAACACTAAAACCCAGCAGTAACCTGGATTTCTGAATGAAACTTTTCTCTGTGTCCAGTTCTTTGTTCATAGTGAACAGATTCCTGCCTTCCTGACCTTCCTTGAGTTCCAAAGGGCAGATTCAAACAGTTGCTAATCAGGGAAGGGAGGTGATGCATAGACAAAGTAGGAGCAGCCAAGATATATTGAGGCAAGATTAAAGGAACCAGAAAAGCTCATTAAGATTAGGAGACCACCTAAGACAAGATTAAAGGCCTGCAGGCCCTGCACATACCTTAGTCTTAGCAGCAATTCTACCCTTGAACATTTGCTATAAATACTTACCAATTCCTCCATGGTTGGGACACGGTTTTTGAGAGCACAGGAGCATGCTTTGTTTGAGAGCAGCAAAGCATCCCTTGCCTGGCAAAGCAATAAATCTATTCCTTTCTACTTCACCCAAAACTCTGTCTCTGAGATTTGATTTGGCATCTGTACAAAATTAATTAACTTTTAGCATCAATGTGAGACATCCAAATTTATGGGTTACTACTAAAGTAGTGTTAATAGGGAACTTCATGGCTTACCATTATGTTTGAAAAGAAGGTCTTAAATCAGTAACCAAAGCTTCTGTCTTAAGAAATGAAAAAAAAAAAAAAAAAAAAAGACAAGTTAAACCTAAAATAAAGAGGAAAAGGAAACAATAAAGAGTAGAGATTACTAAATATAAAACAAACAATAATCAGTTAAATTAGAAATTTTTACCTCAAGAACAATAAAATTGATAAAGATCTTTCCTGACTAAGAACAACAAAGACAATTTTAAATATCAGGAATGATAGAGATAATGTCACTAAAGATTATATAGACATTATAATGAATAATTTATTGGTATTAAATTATTCTCTATGTATTCATAAATCAAATTATTTTCTAATTCAACAGAATATACTTGCTAAATTACACTTCTTTCCTTAATAACTGTGACTAGTCACTTGGATGATTTAAGTAACATTTCCTATGTAAAACAATGATTCTTCATTTTTTAATCATATGTTACAAAAACTGTAAAGAACTTGCTTTAATTCAATTAATAAAATATAAAAAAATTGCTGTCACTACTATTTACAGAAGTTGTTAATCATGACAGTTACTACAAGAACAAAATGTGCATTTTTTATATTGCTGGACCAAAAGGAGAAGAAGCAGCTGGTTCATTCAGCTCAGTCTCTGTAGAGTGTGTCATATTGCTGATAGGTATATAGGAGATCAATAAACTTGTGGTGCATGAATAAAGATTTCTTGTGAGTAGGTTTAAATATGGTACATGGTCTTAATTTTTATAGGGGACATTTCTAACTTGTTCAAAGGAAAATATTTCTCATGATGATGCTTTCAAGTTTTAGAGAACTATGTTAAATTTCACCAAAAAATATAGAACAAAAAATATGTATACACTAAAATTATATGAGACCACTGTCATATTATTTTTGCAAAACTAGCAATGCAATTAGCTTTATGGAATCACATTTGCTTGGGACATGCATTGTCTTTTCCAAACATTCTTGAGTACTCCCAAGCAACTTTATGACCAAATATAGAAATAGTGTTTCGTGTTTAGTTCCTTGGCATAGCAACCTGCTTTCAAATATTATTTCGGTGGTGGCACTAGTGGTAAAGAACCCACCTGCCAATGTAGGAGACATAAGAGATGCAGATTCAGTCCCTGGGTTGGGAAGATCCTCTGGAGGAGGGCACGGCAACCCACTCCAGTATTCTTGCCTGGAGAATCCCGTGAACAGAGGATCCTGACGGTCTACCATTCTTAGGGTCAGGAGGAGTCAGACACAACTGAAGAGACTTAGCATGCAAGCAAGCACTGTAAAAGTACACTCTGCAAATGGAATGTGGGGGACATACCTGGGCATTTCTGTTTGATGGGGTAGTTAGCTTGACTACTTTAGGCTGAAATCAATGGCTTTTGGCAGTTATACCAAATAGATGGTTATTTGTTAATGCCAATCCTTTTTTTAAAGTATACTATGACATCAAGACATAATTGTCACTTTCATCCTTCTATGAGCTACATTCTTTTCCTTCCAGTCATTAGACATCTTTCCTTAGAGCACTCCTGCTAACCTCACTAACACTTTGTATTGATATATTAGTAGTTTGTATTTTGTGGTTGAGGAATACTATTCAATCTGAAACTGTGACAGTAACACACTGATGTCAAAAACGGTGACTCCTAATTGCTATTTATGGTTAGAGTGGTATTCAATTGTTTTAATGACAATTTTAAAAATTTCTTTAGTAATATAAAAATGGTAATTTTTATGCTGGTTAAACTTGTTGGAAATACAACTCTGAGTGGTTTATACTAAAATAAATATTTGTGACTTGAGTGTTAGGTAAATTTGTGAAGTACCAATATAAAAAATTGAGGAATATAAACAGAACACCTGTAGTCATTCTTGATTAGTTATTAAAGGCCTATCAAATCAAAAATTCTTATATAATGTTTTATGCTGGAGTCCAGATCCAGCAGCCTGGGAATCAGCCTGAAGGGGTGACAGTGTCTGAGGACAGTGATGTAGCCTCTGACTCAAGGTACGGGACTACATGTTTATTTCAAGCTTTAGGTTTTCTTTTATACTTTGACAAAAGCATTAGGTCAGAGGTTTGACATTTTTAGTTTTCCCAACCCAGATTTATTGTCTCTAGAAATCTTTGTTGTCCTACAAACAGAGTTCCTGCTTCAGCGATTCTCTCAGAATAGGCTTTACTATCTATTATCTACTTCTTCTTATGTATCCTATACTTAAGTTGTGATTACATTGTAACTCATGCTACATTCCTCAGTTTATTTCTTATCTTTCTAAATCCTGTTTTCCCCTAGCATCTTAAGATCACTATCTCCTAAAAAGGCTTCTGCTGCTACTGCTGCTGCTAAGTTGCTTCAGTCGTGTCCGACTCTGTGTGACCCCATAGACGGCAGCCCACGAGGCTTCGCCATCCCTGGGATTCCCCAGGCAAGAACACTGGAGTGGGTTGCCATTTCCTTCTCCAATGCATGAAAGTGAAAAGTGAAAGTGAAGTCGCTCAGTCGTGTCAGACTCGTAGCGACCCCATGGACTGCAGCCCACAAGGCTCCTCCATCCATGGGATTTTCCAGGCAAGAGTACTGGAGTGGGGTGCCATTGCCTTTTCTGAAAAAGGCTTCTAGCTATTCTTAATTATTCCTAAACCGTAAGCTCAGCAAACTTCTTTTGCCATAAACATTCCCCTCACAAACAGGTCTCAGATAACAATCCTCCCCATGGCCTCAAGCTGCGGCCTATGTGCTCATCCTGGAACATTCTTTGTAAAGATCCTTGAACACATTTCAATGGTTACTTTATAGATTATTTTCTGGGCACAACTGCAGAAGGCTTTGTGCTTTCTCATGCTTCTCTCAAGAACAATAAGCACCTTAACATTATTTCCTGCTAACTCAACTGAAGAAAGGGAAGAACAAGTCAGAATCACAAAACCTAACTCCTTCATCCCGGACCGTGCCTGCAGGGTGAGGAGAGGGAGTTGGGGCCGTGCCTCCATTTTGTCAGTAATGCCTAACACGGCTCCCAACAGTTTTAAATTATCACACTACCATATGTGTTTCAGAGTTATGAGGCAGAGTCAAGGAAATATTTTGGTCCCTATCATAAGAGAATTGGGAGGCCATAGAAAGGATTTAGGCAAGAAAGTGGCATTATTGAATGTATATTTTTAAAATGATCTCTCTAGCTCTTCAAAGGAGAATATAATAATGCAATAGTGAAAAAGAAAATCAGTTCCTTAGTTTTCCTAGTAATCTACCAATACGATATTGGTAGATTTGGGCTAGAACAGTGGTTTTTAATGTGTTGTTCAGAAGTTTTGAAGAAGTTGGTCTGCTAGATTAAATTTTTTTTCAAAATAATAGAAAGATATGATTTACTTTTATTCCCTTTTGTAACTCACAATTGTGCAGTAGAATTTTTAATCTCACAAGTGTTCAATAGAGTTAATCAGAGCTACTAACATGTGACAGTCTAAGAGACTAAATGCAGAAGCAGAAACAAGACTGTAGTTATCTTCTGTTAAGTCAGACCAAAAAGATTTGTTAAAGTTTAAAACATTGCCTTTTTCCTCACTTACTTTTTGTTTTGATAAGAGCAGTTATTTTTAAATAATTACACAAACAAGATAAGTATTTACTATTGCTGTTTCCAAGTTGATATTTTTGATTCTCATTTTTGCTGTCCAGCATAGTAAATGCCAATTGCTCTAACACACTAAGCAAATGCTATTTGGGATCCTTAATCATTTTTAAGACTACATAGAGATCTTGTGACCAGAATGTTCAAGGTTTCCTGGACTAGTCTCTGCCAGTTAGAGCATTGCCCTCATAATTTTAACCTGTTAGTTAATATAAACTTATTTCCTGAGTTTGCTCAACATCTACATACAATCCCTCTATAATGCCTGTTAACTCTATCCCTAAACTTTTTGTCATAAGTATACAATTTCCATTGCTCCCAGTCCCATAGAATGAGAGGTCAGATATTTTAATAATGTCAAATTCCATTTTCATCCTCCTCTAAAAGAAAATGGGAAGGTTAAATTCTAAACTCCTCACTGTGATGGAGATTAATTTGTCCAATCAAATCCATTTTCCCTCTTATCACAGGAATATATGTCAATTGTAAATAAGAATAATCACCTTTGGTGACTGTGTATTGTAAGTGGCAGGACAGTCCAGTAAGCTAATCAGAGACTAATGACTTACTGGGAACTGTAACATTCAAAGAAAATAAACTACTTTCTTTAGCTTTTGTATTTCTGGGTTTTATTGTTTCAGCAGTTCTACTTGTATTGTTGCAATAAATGTTCTTGAGAAGTAATGTTTCTTCAAATAAATACTTAAACAAATAGAAGTTATACCAAAAAGTGTGCAGACATGCTGAAACTAAAAGGCTTTATAAACTTATTTTAATGCAAAAAAACAAAGAGAATGGAACCAAGTCTAGTATTAAAAGGATATATCAATGATTGTATTAGCAGATTCAGACTGGAATTCTTATTAAAGATGGTCTGAATTTACAAAAAAAAAAACAAAAAAAAAAAACAAACAAAAAAACAAGCTGGAGATGCTTGTGAAGCACATTGGTCCTTTGATCAAAAAAAAAAAAAAAAAAAATCTCTAACAACCTGACTCTTAAGCTGTCTTTCTCTGCTTATTTTTCTTTGTATTATTCACCACCATTTATATAGTATATGTTTTCTTATTTGTTTATTGTCTTTCCAGAACTGGAATATGAACTCCATGAGGGCAGAGAATTTGTCTTTTGTTAACTGCTAATTTCTAGTGAATAACATTGTAAGTTCCCACCTTGAATAGTCCAGAAAGCCCTTTCATCCACTCAAAAAATCTGTATTGAACTTCTCATATATACCAGTTACTATATAATATATCACAGATTGTAGATATAGATATTTCAACAAAATAAGCAAGAGTCATGCCCCCTTGGAGTATTCCCATATATTAAGTGTGATATGCCTTATTAAGACAATCACACTAACACACATGTGCTAGTGTGTGTTAGAGATGACTGGATGGCATCACTGATGCAATGGAAATGAACTTGGGCAAACTCTGGGAGATGGTGAGTGTTAGGGAAGCCTGGTCTACTGCAGTCTATGGGATTATAAAGAGTCAGACATGACTGGGTGACTGAACAACAACAACAACCTAGTAAGTGTCACGTGCTCAAAAAGTATTTTATTACATGAATAAATATTCTAATTTCCTGTAGCACAGTGTGCCTTTCTGTGTCACTACCATACTTCTATTTGCCATTTTTTCCCATTTGTGTTAGTGTGATTATCTTAAGTCATATCACACTCAATTTATGTGAAAGCTCCAAGGGGTCATGACATGCTTATTTTGTTGAAAATCTATATATACAATCTACAGTCTATTGTATATAAACTGGTATATATGGAAGCTCAATACAGATTTGTTGAGTGGACGAAAGGGCTCTCTGGACTATTTGAGGTGGGAATAAGTAGATGATTTACTTCTTACAGATTCTAGAGGAGTGTGACTTGATGGACATTAAGTTTAAAGGCAGCTGTTTAACGTGAGTTCCCTTTGTACTTAATGAATGCCTTTAAATTTAAATATGTTCCCACCTCAACATATTTACTATGACAACTTTTTATAAACAAACTTTATTTTTATAGCAGTTTTAGGTTATAGAAAAATATGAGAGCAAGGTGCAAAGTTTTCCCATATATTCTCTCCCCCCACACATACATAGGCTCTTCTATTAACAACATCCCTTACCAGAACAATATATATGTTACAGCTGATGAACTGAAATTTTCACATCATTAGTACTCAAGAAAGTGAAAGTGTAAGTCACTCTGTCACGTCTGACTCTCTGCAATCCTATGGACTATACAGTCCATGGAATTCTCCCAGCTAGAATACTGGAGTAAGTAACCGTTCCCTTCTCCAGGGGATCTTCCCACCCCAGGAATTGAACCCAGATCTCCCACATTGCAGGTGGATTCTTTACCAGCTGAGCCATCAGGGAAGACTAAAGTGAAAGTTGCTCAGTCATGTCCGACTCTTTGCAACCCCATGGACTATACAGTCCATGGAATTCTCCTGGCCAGAATGCTGGAGTGGGTAGCCTTTCCTTTCTCCAGGGGATCTTCCCAATACAGGGGTTGAACTCAGGTCTCCTGCATTCAGGGGAATTCTTTACCAGTTGAGCCACCAGTCCATAGTTTATTAAGATTCACTCTCTTAGTATTGTATATAATCTTTGGGTATGTACAAATGTATGATGACATATATTCATCATTAGTGTATCATTAAGAGTTACTTGACTGCCTGAGAAAAACTGTACTATTCTTGCTCTTTCTTCACCTTACTCTTGAAATCCACTGACTGTTTTGTCTCCACAGGTTTTTTTCTTTTCCTGAATATCATAAAATGTGGAATCATATAGTATGTAGCCTTTTCAGATTGACTTTTTTAACCTTAATAATATGCATTTAAATTTTCCATGTCTTTCATGGTTTGATAGCTCATATTTCTTTAGCATGCAATAATATTCTATTATCTGGGTTATACCACAGTTTATTTATCCATCCATCTACTAAGATATTTTAGTTGTGTTTCCAAGTTTGGTAATTAAGCATAAAGCTGCTATAAACATCCATGTGTTGGTTTTGAACAGTAGTTTTTTTTTTTTTTCAGATGAGTTTTTTGCAAGTATTTTCTCCCAGTCTGCATTTTGTCTTTTCATTGTCTTTCTTTCTCTTTCTTTCTTTCCTTTTAAATAACATCAAGATTATCATTTTTTTTCTTTCAAGGATCATACTTTTGGTGTTGTACCTAAAAAGTCATAGCCAAGTGCAATATCACTTAGGTTTTTCTCCTATATTATATATACCATATAGTTACAGTTGATTTTTTTCTATTGAGTTTCTGTTTTTAATTTTTTTGCTTTCTGCTCTCATATATTTTTCTTCTTAGTTTAAATTTAATTTGGTCATCTTTTTTTTTTTTTAATTCCCTAAGGTAAACACATAAATGATTGATTTTTTTATATTTCTTTTCTACTATATGCAGAAAATGGTATAAATTTCTTTATGCTCTTACTTATTTTTCCTCATTGAATCTATTTTTGATAGAGGGACATTGAAGCTTCCAATGATAGTAATGAATTCATCACTTTATCCTTATATGTCTATCAGTTTTGCCTCATATATTTTGGTGTTTTGTGTTAGAAACACACACATTGAAAATTACTCTGTCTTCTTGAAATGCTCTACCATAATTAAATGCTCCTTTTTATTCATGATAATTTTTCTTTGAGTTTTTTTTTTTTTTTCTGTCTGAAATTAAAACAGCAACCTCATTTTCTTTTGGTTAAGACAAATGTAGATCTTTTCCCATTCACTTTTTTTAATTCATTTGTTTAGCTGAAAATTTTGATCTCCCAATATGTCTCAAAATGGTATAAAAAACTATAATATATACTTGTGTGGGAATCAGTTTTGTAAGTTATAATACAATGTAGTAAGTCCTGTAAAAGAGGCAGGCAACAAATGTTGTTGGAGCAAAGGGAAGAAGAGATAAACTCTATGTGTAATAGTCAGTTTCATATTATAACAGGATGTCTGCATCGTGTAAAGGGATAGAGACTTGGGCTTTGAGTCTGAGGATTTGAGAGCTCTTCTTGTTCTGCATTAATAGTCTTATCCTCAGCAGGAATTCATTTAACTTCCATGGCATTAACTTTTAAACTTATGAATGATAGATCCATTTGAGAGCTCGATGAAACTGTCTTCAGGAAAAATACATGACTGTATACAAATGCTCAGCTGAAGAAATGTTGCTATGTAGAAAGCTGTTTCTTTATCTACAAAGCATATATATTGTATGATGCAATATTAAGATTTATACCTCTAAAAGTCATGGATATTTTCTCACTATTACTTTCATTTGCACTTACATTTTTTAAATGGACCCTGAAAAATTTATTCAGTCAATAAATTTTTGAACATACATTATATATCATGTATTGAAATACAAGCTAGTTTAAAACAATTAACAACTTATATACAAAAAATACTTCCCTTGTGGATAGTGAATAATGGTAAATGATGATAAATATTTATATTTTGACATGTATTTTGGAACTTACCCATTAAATTCTCAACATGTCAAAATCTGCAAAAGTATATGGTTAAAGATAATATAGGTACTACGTATATTATTTTCTGAAAAATATAAACTACCATGAGTTAGAAATTGGCCTAGTGTGTCTGTCAGGAAAACAGAACACACAACAGTTAAATTAGCAAAGATTATTTTTTATGAAGTATTATTATTAATTTTTTTTAAGTAAACTTCAAAGAACTGAAAATCCAAAAATCAAAACTGAGGTTATATAGCCAAAGAAATAGCAGGAAACAGATCCCATCTTTCTTAATGGGGTATTCTTTGCCAATTAGGTTTACTGCCAGTCATTGAAGTCCATGTGTGTCTTTGAAATAAAGCAACTTTACTACGATATATCTTTTAGTATTGCCGATTTTGTTTCTACATTTGAATGTAAAGGATAGACAATTTCAATAGGTATAGTCAAAACAATTAAATTTATAATTTGTGTTTGAAATATACCTTAGTTTCAGTCTACTAGTGTGTGCACTTTTCTTCATTTGAAACTTCAAAAATGAATATGTTAGCTCTTTGACTACATTCCATGCTATCATTAAATATTTTTATTTCCTTGTTTCTGTTTTTCTCATGCTTTAGTCCTGTCTTCTATGTTTCTCTATTCCCTGTTAAAAAAACTCTTTAAACGAAGTATTTTTTGTCATTATTTGTTACTCTAATACACTTCGTTGGAGTTCATAGATATCTGTATCAAAAAAATACAGATTTAAACCTGATATAGAAATGACTATGAGATCCAAGTCTCTGAGTAAGATGTCTCAACTGAACAGGCTTTTCATTTGTCTCATTTCAGGTCACAAATGAGTATACTATCTTTCAAACAGAAACAATGGTGAAAGATTATGTGTAAATAGAAGACATTATACTAAATATCTCAGTCATTTACATATTAATTCATATTCATTTCTGTGGAAATATTTTATTTCATTTCCTCACTGACATTAAGGTTACTCTTGCACATTTCAACCAATGGTATGAGTGAAAGAAGCATTTTACTTCTAGGCAGAAGTTTTAAGAGCCAGCATGTGAACTGCCTGTGTTTTCTTTACTCTGACACAGGACTGGCAATGATTACTGCCATGAGATTGGCTATATACAGTGACAACAAAATTGCTCTTTTTGTTGTTGAAAACTAATGAGATGTGGGGATTATTTGTTACTACAACTCACCCATTTTTTCTAACTGACATACAGTTGATCCTTGAACAATTTAAGAATTAGGGATGCTGAGGACTTGTACAGTTGAAAATTCACTTATTACATTATAGTCAGCTCCCCTCCTCCAAATTGTTGTTGTTCAGTTGCTAAGTCATGTCTAACTCTTTGTGACCCCATGGACTGCAGCACACCAGGCTTCCCTGTCTTTCACCATTCTTCTCTAAATATGTGGTGCCAAATCCACAGATTCAATCAACTAAATATTCTGTGGTGTGGTAGTATTGTACACATTTAGTGAAAAAAAAAAAGTCACATATAACGAAATCCACCTAGTTCAAATCCATGTTGTTCAAGAGTCCACAATAGTCTTCATAATGTATGCTTTATACTCATTGTTATTTTTGTGCCAAACTATATCCGGACAACCACTGTCATCATCCCATGAACCCTATTTCTATGGCTTCAAACATTTCAGTTTGTTATACTATTATTGCTATTTTAGAGAACTCTGGACTGTTTTCCTTGTTTCAGATCTGGCGCAGAATATACTTTGCTTTATGATTTCCCTGGACTTTCAGAAGGGGAATTTCCAAGAAAAATAAAGAAGGATGAACCAAATCCACGAATTTTGTCATTTTTATTTAATTCTGTCATAGTTTAGAGTTTGGTTTGTATATTGACTATCCAAGATTCTTACCCATTAAAAACTAAAATAATGCTGTGTCATCTATAATTTAGAGCTCTAGATTTTTGTTTGTTTATGAAAGAATAACTTAGAAACCCATTGAACAATCTAACAAAATTTTTTTCTTTAAAAAAAAAAATTTATTATTATTATTTACTTTACAATATTGGATTGGTTTTACCATACATCAACATGCATCCACCATGGGTGACATGTGTTCCCCATCCCGAATCCCCCTCCCACCTCCCTCCCAATACCATCCCTCTGGGTCATCCCAGTGCACCAGCCCCAAGCCTCCTGTATCCTGCATCGAACCTGGACTGGTGATTCCTTTCTTATATGATATTATACATGTTTAAATGCCATTCTCCCAAATCATCCCACCCTCTCCCTCTCCCACAGAGTCCAAAATACTGTTCTATACATCTGTGTCTCTTTTGCTGTCTCCCATACAGGGTTGTCATTGCCATCTTTCTAAATTCCATATATATGCATTACTATACTGTATTGGTGTTTTTCTTTCTGGCTTACTTCACTCTGTATAATAGGCTCCAGTTTCATCCACCTCATTAGAACTGATTCAAATGTATTATTTTTAATGGCTGAGTAATACTCCATTGTGTATATGTACCATTGCTTTCTTATCCATTCATCTGCTGATGGACATCTAGGTTGCTTCCATGTCCTGGCTATTATAAACAGTGCTGCGATGAACATTGGGGTACACGTGTCTCTTTCCCTTCTGGTTTCCTCAGTGTGTATGCCCAGCAGTGGGATTGCTGGATCATAAGGCAGGTCTATTTCCAGTTTTTTAAGGAATCTCCACACTGTTCTCCATAGTGGTTGTACTAGTTTGCATTCCCACCAACAGTGTAAGAGGGTTCCCTTTTCTCCACATCTCTCCAGCATTTATTGCTGTAGACTTCTGGATTGCAGCCATTCTGAATGGTGTTGAAATGGTACATCATTGTGGTTTGATTTGCATTTCTCTGATAATGAGTGATGTTGAGCATCTTTTCATGTGTTTGTTAGCCATCTGGATGTCTTCTTTGGAGAAATGTCTATTTAGTTCTTTGGCCCATTTTTTGATTGGGTCATTTATTTTTCTGGAGTTGAACTGCAGGAATTGCTTGTATATTTTTGAGATTAGTTGTTTGTCAGTTGCTTCATTTGCTATTATTTTCTCCCATTCTGTAGGGTGTCTTTTCACCTTGCTTATAGTTTCTTTTGTTGTGCAGAAGCTTTTAATTTTAATTAGATCCTGTTTGTTTATTTTTGCCTTTATTTCCAATACTCTGGGAGGTGGGTAATAGAGGATCCTGCTGTGATGTATGTTGGAGAGTGTTTTGCCTATGTTATCTTCTAAGAGTTTTATATTTTCTGGTCTTATGTTTATATCTTTAATCCATTTTGAGTTTATTTTTGTGTATGGTGTTAGAAAGTGTTCTAGTTTCATTCTTTTACAAGTGGTTGACCAGTTTTCCCAGCACTACGTGTTAAAGAGACTGTCTTTTCTCCATTGTATATTCTTGCTTCCTTTGTCCAAGATAAGGTGTCCATAGGTGTGTGGGTTTATCTCTGGGCTTTCTATTTTGTTCCATTGATCTATAAAAAAAGAAAACTACAGGCCAATATCACTGATGACATAGATGCAAAAATCCTTAATTAAATTCTAGCAATCAGAATCCAACAACACATTAAAAAGATCATATGCCATGACCAAGTGGGCTTTATCCCAGGGATGCAAGGATTCTTCAATATCCACAAATCAATCAATGTAATACACTACATTAACAAATTGAAAAATAAAAGCCATATGATTATCTCAATAAATGCAGATAAAGCCTTTGATGAAATTCAAAATCCATTTATGATAAAAACTCTCCAGAAAGCAAGAATAGAAGGAACATACCTCAACATAATAAAGGCTATATATGACAAACCCACAGCAAACATTATCCTCAATGGTGAAAAATTGAAAGCATTTCCCAAGTTAGGAACAAGACAAGGGTGCCCACTCTCACCACTACTATTCAACATAGTTTTGGAAATTTTGGCCACAGCAATCAGAGCAGAAAAAGAAATAAAAGGAATCCAAAATGGAAAAGAAGAAGTAAAACTCTCACTGTTTGCAGATGACATGATCCCCTTCATAGAAAACCCTAAAGACTCCACCAAAAAATTACTAGAGCTAATCAATGAATATAGTAAAGTTGCAGGATATAAAATCAACATGCAGAAATCCCTTGCATTCCTATACACTAATAATGAGAAAATAGAAAGAGAAATTAAGGAAACAATTCCATTCACCATTGCAATGAAAAGAATAAAATGCTTAGGAATATATCTACCCATGAAGAAGACTGAGCACCAAAGAATTGATGCTTTTGAACTGTGGTGTTGGAAAAGAATCCTGAGAGTCCCTTGGACTGCAAGGAGATCCAACCAGTCCATTCTGAAGGAGATCAGCCCTGGCATTTCTTTGGAAGGAATGATGCTAAAGCTGAAACTCCAATACTTTGGCCACCTCATATGAAGAGTTGACTCATTGGAAAAGACTCCAATGCTGGGAGGGATTGGGGGCAGGAGGAAAAGGGGATGACAGAGGATGAGATGGCTGGATGGCATCACTGACTCGATGGACGTGAGTTTGAGTGAACTCCGGGAGTTGGTGATGGACAGAGAGGCCTGGCGTGCTGCGATTCATGGGGTCTCAAAGAGTTGGACACGAGTGAGCAACTGAACTGAACTGAAAGAATCTAAAGACCAATATATAGAAAACTATAAAACATTGATAAAAAAATCAAAGAGGCCACTAATAGATGGAGAAATATACCATGTTCATGGATCGGAAGAATCAATATAGTGAAAAAGAGTATACTACCCAAAGCAATCTATAGATTCAGTGCAATCCCTATCAAGCTACCAACGGTATTTTTCACAGAGCTAGAACAAATAATTTCACAATTTGTATGGAAATACAAAAAACCGCAAATAGCCAAAGCAATCTTGAGAAAGAAGAATGGAACTGGAGGAATCAACCTGCCTGACTTCAGGCTCTACTACAAAGTGACAGTCATCAAGACAGTATGGTACTGGCACAAAGACAGAAATAGAGATCAATGGAACAAAATTTTTTCTATTTTTCACCAATCCTTTGTACCTTTCTCATGAACTCTTGACTCAGTTTTTCAAAGTGAGTTTTTTAAATTTAAGAATTCCAAAATATTTACCTTTGTACCCATAGTAAAATAAAAGTAGTTTTCTACAAATAGTAGGCTATTCTTGCTGTCAGCATGTGATCATAAAATAGGATATAGCAATTGAAAATTTTCATGTTTGTGATCAAAGATTTTAATCTTGCGTCTGAATTTTTCGTGTATAATAAATTAAAGATTTTAATAAATTAAGGATCTTAAACCATTTCTAAATACTTACTTGACTTATTTTATAATAAAATACTCCTTTCTGTTTATTGTATTTTTTAAATTATGAAAGTATGATAATAGCATATTTACATGAGATTTGGAAAATACAGAACAAAGTTACATATAGTTAGTTTCACTATATATTACCATTATCTTTTAAAAATAGTTAAATTATGATTCTTAATTGGAGTTTTAATATCAAGCTCCCAAAAATTAATAGAAAGAATATACAGAAAAGTAGAAGGATATTGTAGACCTGAAAACACCATGAACCAATTCAACATGATTAAGATTTATAGAATTTTTGCAGAATAGTAAGATAAAATTCTATTCACATTCACATAGAATATTAACTAAAGACACTGAAACATATCCAGGGCATAAACAAAATTTAAATTTTCATGGTCTAAAGGTATTGAAATCATACAGTCAGTTCTCTTATAACTGTGGAATTATGTTAGAAATCAATATCAAAAGATACTTGAAAATAATCCACATATTTTCAAGTGCAATGTGACATTTACCAAGAGAGATATTTGACTTAGCCATTGAAAGTCTCAATAAAGGAAGAACACTGAAAAAACACAGAGGGTGATTGCAGAAAGGAAGCATTTAAATGAAAAATTAATATCAAAATAAGAAATAACATCAAATAATATCAAAGATACTTTAAAACCTCTATGTATTTGGAAATTAAATGTCCATTTTTAACTGTGGGTACCTAAGAGGTCATAACAAAGAAAATTAGAAAATATTTGTAACAGAATAAATATGGAAAGGGGATTTATCAGATTTTTTTGCATTCAGCTGAAGCTGTTCAATGCAACTAAATATGTGTAGTTTTAATTTTTTTAAAAATTAAGGCTTAAAACTTCTAATCCAGTTCTGAGAATATAAAGAAATATTATATTGTAAATAACAAAGTAAACAGGAAATTAACATGTGATACAGCATTAACTAAAGTACAGAATATTTTCAAACTCATTTTTTTTCAAATTTTACAAAAATGTATGCTAGCATACATTATTTTTTGTCATACCTTATTCAAGATTCCACATTGTGTAAATGACTCCTTTTATTAAGCATTTCAATTTATTTCACTTTTTAAGTGAGGTATTTCAGAAGGTTATCAGTTGGTCAGTCAGGTAGTTCAGTCACTCAGTCCTGTTCGATTCTTTGTGGCCCCATAGACTGCAGGATGCCAGGTCTCCCTGTCCATCAACAACTCCCAGAGCTTACTCAAAGTCTTGTTCATAGAGTTGGTGATGCCATCCAACTGCCTCATCCTCTGATGTACCCTTCTCCTCCCGCTTTCAATCTTTCCCAGCATCAAGGTCTTTTCAAATGAGTCAACTCTTCAGAGCAGGTGGCCAAAATATTGGAGTTTCAGCTTTAGCATAAGTCCTTCCAATGAATAATCAGGACTGATTTCCTTTAAGATGGACTGGTTGGATCTCCGTGCAGTCCAAGGGATTCTCAAGAGTCTTCTCCAACACCACAGTTCAAAAGCATCAATTCTTTGGCATTCAGCTTTCTTTATAGTCCAACTCTCACATCCATACATGACTACTGGAAAATCCATAGCCTTGAAGAGACAGACCTTTGTTGGCAAAGTAATGTCTCTGCTTTTTAATATTCTGTCTAGGTTGGTCATAGTTTTCCTTCTAAGGAGTAAGCCTCTTTTAATTTCGTGGCTGAAGTCACCACCTGCAGTGATTTTGGAGCCCAAAAAGATAAAGTCAGCCACTGTTTCCCTGTCTATTTGCCATGAAGTGATGGGACCAAATGGCATGATCTTAATTTTCTGAATGTTGAGCTTTAAGCCAACTTTTCATTCTCTTCACATTCATCAAGAGGCTCTTTAGTCCTTCTTCACTTTCTGCCATAAGGGTGGTGTCATCTGCATATCTGAGGCTATTGATATTACTCCTGACAATCTTGATTCCACCTTGTGCTTCATCCAGCCCAGGGTTTCTTATGACATACTCTGCATATAAGTTAAATAATCAGGGTGACAATATACAGCCTTGATGTATTCCTTTTCCTATTTGGAACCAGTCTGTTGTTCCATGACCTGCATACAGATTTCTCAAGAGGCAGGTCAGAAGTTTATAACATAATAAATACACAAAAAATAATTTAAAACAATTGTAATAAGGATAAGGACAATAAAAACTTGCTGAATAAATAAAATAATTTTATGACATTATTGAAGAAAAAAGACAAAAGAAAATTAGGGAAATTAGTAGATTTTTTATATCAGCTAAAATATTCTTGTTAACATTCGGTAGCTGTGGATTACTTTCACAGTCCACAGATCTGTAAGTATGACAGTAAACATATTCATGAGTTCTAAGTATCTCAAATAGAAATAGTCTTAATTTGAAATAAATAATTTCTACCACTGATCAAAAATTATTTTCATTATCTATTCACAGGCTATCTGTGACTAATATAATTGACTGACTATTTATTATGATTCTTAGGATTTATATTGACACAGATGGGTATAGAATTAGAAAGTCTGCTAAACTAATAGAGGAAATGAAAAAATTATACACATCAAAAATACCTAAAGTACACACTGGAAAGGGAACAAAGATTTACATAAACACTCAAAAAGGATACATGTATCCCAATGTTCATACAAGCATTATTATTGGAAGCAACCTAAGGGCTCATAACAGATGAAAGGGTAAAGAAGATTTGGTATATGTATACAATGGAAAGAAGTTTCCGTGATAGCTCAGTTGGTAAAGAATCCGCATACATTGCAGGAGACCCTGGTTCAATTCCTGGGTGAGGAAGATCCACTGGAGAAGTGATAGGCTACCCACTTCAGTATTCTTGTACTTCCCTTGTGGCTCATCTGGTAAAGAATCAACCTGCAATGAGGGAGATCTGTATTTGATCCCTGTGGGGGGAAGATTCCCCTAGAGAATGGAAAGGTTACCCACTCCAGTATTCTGGCCTGGAGAATTCCATGGACTGTATAGTACATGGGGTCGCAAAGATTCAGACAAGACTGAGAGAGACTTTCGCTGCATTTTATACAATGGAATTCTATTGCATACATTCCAAGAATGTAATTTTGCCATTTGCAGCAACATGGATAGACTTGGAGAACATTATGCAAAGTAAATTATCAGTTAGAGAAAAACAAATACCTATATGTAGAATCTAAAAAAATACAACAAACTAGTGAATAAAACAAAAGTGAAGCAGACTCACTGATATAGGGAACAAATTAGTGATTACCAGTGGAGACAGGGAAAGGGAGGGCCAATCTAAGGTTAGTGGGAGATAGTATTATTATGGGATTATATGAAATCCTGTGTGTGAAACTTAAAAAATATAAATCACTAGAGAATTTTAAAAATATTTCATTCAATAAAAAGATGAAAGAAGATTTCCAATTTATAATTTTCTTTTAATATGTGTTTCTTCTTCTGAAATATGAATTTCTTGAAAATATGCCTCTGATTCTGTGTTCTCTTTTTACTATTTAATGAAGTTATTGGTCCACAGTAGGTATTTAGCAAATATTTGTCAAATGGATGGAAGAACACATAAATGAGTGAGTGGTTGCCTCTACCTAAAGAAAGCTTCTTTCTTTCAAGAAGAATTTTGAGCAGGAACTGGGGAGTGAATAAGTGAGCATTGCAATACATGGAATATAACTGTCCCATAATGTCAGAAACATTGATATGTAAAATGAGCTGAGGTATAATGCAAAATATTAATGGCAGAAAGAACAAGATGTGGACAGGGCCACTATATGAGTAGGTAATATAATGTTAAGAGAAATAAGCATTAGCTCAGTTAGTATAGCTCAGTTGGTAAAGACTCCACCTGAAATGTGGGAGATCTGTGTTTGATCTCTGAGTTGAGAAGATCCCTTGGAGAAGGGAATGGCCACCCACTCCAATATTCTGGCCTGGAAAATTCCATGGACTGTATAGTTCATGGGGTCACAATGAGTCAGACAGGACTGAGCGGCTTTCATTTTCACTTTCAAGAGAAATAAAAGGAGTAAAATTGCAGAATTTCTCCCAACTTTTAGGTAAAATAAAGTAGGTAAAACAAAAGAAATTTCAAGATAAGGTGTTCATAATTAAAATGCAACAGTAAAATGGGTTGCACCTTAGGTTGCCTAAAAGGACATTTATTTGTGTCTAAATAGAATATATCTTGCTTCTTTTTGGAAGACACTGATGATTACCTAACTTTCTCCTTTCTCCTCTGCTTTGTTATTAACAATTACCTAACATTTGTTCAGAGAAGCAGTGTTTGGTTGAAACTCACAGATAGCAGGAGAGATCCCCAAAGACAGAAAAACAGCAAATGATTTAGTATATTTATTTATTTTGATATGCAAGAAATTTTGCTTTCAAAATATTCTAGCTTTTATAGTTGATGTTATCTGGAAATTTATGCATCATTATTTAAAACTATTAACATCAATATTAGTAGATAACATTAACAATGTTCAAAATATTTAGCTTGAAAGCGCATGGAGTTCATGATTACTGAGATTTATAAATAGTTCATTAAGAACAAGTTTTAATGCAACTTCTGTTTTGTATATTTGTAAAACAATGATCAAGATGCTGAAGAATATGTAAAGATTTCAATTGCCAAATCATGTCCAACTCTTTGTGACCTCATGGACTACAGGATGCCAGGCCTCCTTGTACCTTACCATCTCTTTGCATTTGCCCAAGTTCTTGTCCATTGAATCAGTGGAGGAGGGAATGGCAAACTCTCCAGTATTCTTGCTTCAGTAGGGAGTTTATTTAAAACAAACAAATAAACAAAAAAAAACAGTCAGAGCACTTATGCAAAATGGCACTCTCTAATCCTTAATTAAAAGAGTTGAAGGAGAATGCAAAACCAGATTGTCTCAGTTTGGGCACAGCATTATGTAGCAGGCTGTTCCATAGCTATGTGAAAGTGGCTCAGTCATGTCTGACTCTTTGAGACCCCTTGTACTATACAGTCTGTGGAATTGTTACATGTTCTTCAGCCTCTTTCTACATTTTTAAAATTGCTAAATTTAAGCCCAGTTATTGTTCCTCAACATACTATCAAATGTCCTGACATCTATTAATAGTATATGAGCATACTCAGGCTTGGAGCTAAGCAGTTTTCCTAGACCATGTGAAGTGACAAAGGACCATTGCTAAACTGAGTACTCATATCAATACTCATATCAGCGAAGAGTGAAAAAAGCAAAATGAAAGAATCCTAATATTACCTTTAGAGAATTGAAGATGGACGTGAGTCTGAGTGAACTCCAGGAGTTGGTGATGGACAGGGAGGCCTGGTGTGTTGCGATTCATGGGGTCGCAAAGAGTGGGACACGACTGATCGACTGATCTGATCTGATCTGATCTGAATACAGATTAAAATTTCCTAGTGGCTCAGATGGTAAAGTGTCTGTCTGAAATATAGGGTAAAAAAAAATCTATTGATTAAAAACACATTAGTTGGGGCCTGAGATGTAAGACAAATCCAAATAGAGAGGGTATTTCAATATGACGAAAGAGACTATAGCCAACCCAAGTTAAGAACTGTCCAAGTGACTGCTAGCCATTTTAATTTCTCTCATTGATTTTCATTGATTTTTTATTTCTCAACATACACTCAAGACAAACACATAGGTGGGATATATGCTGTATGTGGGGAATTATAAAATCATCTTAGTAATTTCTTTGTCACATATGTGACAATGCCTTTCTACCAGATTTGGATTTTTTAGATACCACCCCATGCCCTCTCATACATCTGAAATAAAAATCATATAGGATAGAAAATAACCAAATATAAAAGGTGTCTCACAGTCTTCATAAAGGTTACTATAGTAGGGGTAGGGTAAACACTAGAAAATTATTGCTAATATTAGCAATACTAAAATATTTTTAAAGAGGCAGAATTCAAGCATGACATATGAAACAAAATATATTAACTTTTCACCCAAGTAGATCTCTTAAAACATGAGCCAAAAATTGAGAAATCTAAATGTGGTTTTGTTGTTTTCCAGTTGCTCAATTGTGTCTAACTTTTTGTGATCCATGGAATGCAGTGGACTAGGATTCCCTGTCCTTCACTATCTCCTGGAGTTTGCGCAAACCCATGTCCACTGAGTTGGTGATGCCATTCAACCATCTCATCCTGTCACCTCCTTCTCCTCCTGTTCTCAATCTTGCCCAGCATCAGAGTGTTTTCCAATGAGTTGGCTCTTCGCATCAGGTGGCCAAAGTATTGGAGTTTCAAAGTCAGTCCTTCCAGTGAATATTTAGAGTTGATTTCCTTTAAGATTGACTACTTTGAACTCCTTGCTGTCCAAGGGACTCTCAGGAGTCTTCTACAACATCACAGTTCAAAAACATCAATTCTTTGGCATTCCAATTTCTTTATAGTCCAACTCTCACATCCATACATGACTACTAGAAAAATCATAGCTTTGACTAGATGGACCTTTGGTGGCAAAGTGATGTGTCTGTTTTTTAATATGCTGCCTGGGTTTGTCATAGCTTTTCTTCCAAGGAGCAAGTGTCTTTTAAGTTCATCATCTGCAATGATTCTGGAGCTCATAAAAATAAAATCTAGCTATTCCCATTGTTTCCCCACCTCTTTGTGATAAACTGACCTTTTCCAGTCCTGTGGCCACTGCTGAGTTTTTCAAATTTGCTGCCATATTGAGTGCAGCACTATCATAGCATCATCTTTTAGGATCTGAAAAAGCTCAACTGGAATTCCATCACCTCCACTAGCTTTGTTTGTAGTAATGTTTCCTAAGGCCTACTTCAGACTGCAGGTATGTGGCCACACCATTTTGGTTATCCAGGTCACTAAGACCTTTTATGTATAGTTCTTCTCTGTATTCTTGCCACCTCTTCCTAATGTGGTTAATTATGTTTAAATGCCAGAATAAATGTCACTCACTGAAAGCAAAATTAAACATGCCTCAGTGATCTAATAGTACCTAAAATTTTCAGCTTATTCCTTTTTGTAGCCCTGATAACTGATTTTTATATAAATTAAAGGAAATCAATACAAATGTTTTAAACTTAATATATACCTTTTGTGTATAGTTATTATAAATGATATTTTTGAAAATATATTTTAATTGAAATATTTTTAAAATATACATCCCTCCATTTGTTTGTCTTATAAACAATGCAATAAAGATTTCCTCACAAAAATTACATATGTATTTTCAGAATAATTTGTATGTACTAATTTTACCAAACATTCATCTTCAAAGAAAAATCACATAGAGACATGGGTCATGGTTAATTTAGTGGCTTATGTTTTCTGTGTTCATTTATTTGCTTTCCAGACCATATGTTTTATATGATTCTAACTTGAATAGTCATGAGGCTAAAGTGTACCCAGTGAAGACACTGTTTCTGACTACATTTCTTGGTTTGTGGTTGGGCATTTGACACAAGCTAAAGATGAGGTTTATGTCAAGAATTTTACTGGAATTAATTGGAAACCCGCCCCGCCCACCCCGCTATTACTGGGAATGCTAAGCTAAGAGTATGTAAACATGGCACATATGCCCTAGGAAGACATGTTGGAAGATTTCTGGTGATGTTTGACTCAGTCATTTCAGTCCCTTCGTCATCTCCGACTCTTTGGTACCCCATGGACTGCAGCACGCCAGGCTTACCTGTCCATCACCAACTCCCGTAGTTTACTCAAACTCATGTTCATAGAGTTGGTGATGCTATCCAACCATCTCATCCTTTGTCTTCCCCTTCTCCTTCCACCTTTAATCTTTCCCAGCATCAAGATCTTTTCCACTGAGTCAGTTCTTTGCATCAGGTGGCCAAAGTATTGGAGTTTCAGCTTTAGCATCAGTCCTTCCAATGAATATTCAGAACTGATTTCCTTTAGGATGAACTTGTTGGTTCTCCTTGCAGTCCAAGGGACTCTCAAGAGTCTTCTCCAACACCACAGTTCAAAAGCATCAATTCTTTGGCACTCAGCTTTCTTTATAGTCCACCTCTCACATCCATACATGACTACTGGAAAAACCATAGCTTTGACTAGACGGATCTTTGTTGTTTGACTAGATAACCTTTGATGTTTGACTAGATGACCTTTGATATTTGACTAGATGACCCTAAAATCTCTTCCTTTAAAATTCCCATTTGATGAGCTAACACATTCCCTCTTGATTTGGTTGAGTCATTTGCACTCAAAAAATTCAACAAAATGAGTTCTTTATTAAGCCTGTAATGTACTAAGGGCAATAGACAGAAAACAGGAAATATACAATTCTTTTAGCTGTTTATATATGACTTAGAATCCAGTTGTATACAGAGTGACAGATCCCAGTAATCATATACAATCTCTCACAGATGATTGAATATTGATTCTATTTTGATTAATCTCTGTTTTCATAGCTCATAAGGCGTGTTCAGCCAACATGATAGTCATACATTTTGCATTTTCTTTGGAGTCTCTAAAATTTCTATAGATTTTTAATTTTATGGTGAAATAATTTACCTCTAAAATCACTAGCAAAATATGTATATTACTGTATGCTTAGAACTAAATGGTAATACTGAGATTATGTTTGAAACAACACTATATCTAGTAATATAGGCTGTAAAAGCAGGAAGATATTAAAAATTCTGAATATTTTAGCATTTATATTTTTAACATTGTTTGAATATACTATACATTTCATACTGGCATATAATATATATATTCACTAGAAAAATGGTCAAAAGCATCTGTTTTATTCAAAGGGATGTGTAATAAGGTAAATAAAAATGTTTTACTATTATTATTGTTCAACATAGAAAACTAATTTTTGCCTTTAGATTCTAAAAAAATTCTTCAGGGAAAAATATATTTATATCTCTAAGATAGCTATTCTTTACTGTTTGGAGTGTACCCTGTAAAATTATTTCAGATAGTGATCTTATAAATATGAACATATCTTTCATTTTCATACAGTTATTATATTTTGGCTGTCTATTGAAATGGACATTTTGAATTATTTTTCCTCATGATTACTGTTGCACTGTCTTCTAATATTACAATCAGTGTTATTAATTATAGATAAAGAGATGTATATCTCACTTTTATTCTTGCCTCTGTAGATTAACTGTAATTCTCCCCTTGAAGATATATAGGATTTTCTCTTTCCCTAAATGTAGAAAATTATCAAAAAATTGTATAGGGGTCTAGTTTTTTCTTTCATGTTCCACCAGTCCCATATCATCTTGAGCATTGACTTCAAACTGTTCTCATCTCTTTTTCTGCTAGGCAAACATTGAACTCCTGAGTTATTTTCTAATTTCTAACTTATTTTTCATAAATTACATATCCATGTGACTTTGTGAGGTGCTCTAGTATATTTCTCAGCTTTATCTACAAGCTCATTAATGTGTTCCTTAACTGTCTTATTACATATTCATCCTAAGAGTTATTTCCCCATAATCATTTTTATTTTTATGGTATTTTAATGCATCCAGTATATTTTTGAATCACTTTGTTAATATTAGTTTTACTTGCTTTAACATCCTGTTCAACATATCTATTAATTCTATTATTTCCTGAAACTTTTCCATTTTCACTCTTTTAAGATGCTGGCTTTCTTCCAATATCTGGTAATTCTTAGTTATATGTTTACTTTGTCATTGAGCTTTTCTGGTTAATTTTTCTATATAATCTACACAACCAGCCTGAGCTTGTTCACGATCTATGCAACTGCTGGCTGCCTACTATTTAAATGGAAGAGAGTCATGATATGTTAGTGAATGGATATTTTCATCTTTGTATGATCATTGAAGTAGCACAGCAACTTTTGTCTCTTTAACCCAAGGTGTCATATCTCCTGTTGTAATTGAAAGAAAACTCCCCTTCATCCCATTCCTGCTGCCTAGCTCAAAAATCTTTAGTGACTACTTCCATTAATTAGTATGGTGAGAAGGAAGTGAGACTGCAATAGTTCATGAAGATAATAAAGATAATAATAAAGATTACTGAAGATATTAAGTAAGCAATTGTATATGGTATTTTCAAGAGGTTGACTGAATGAGAAAAGAGTGATTTAAGTGTAGAACTAAAGATTATGGTGGATTTTGTTCAGGGCAGCTGTGGTATAAAAATTTTAAGGATAACCTTGTATAATTCATTTTCCTATAAATGAGGATAGAACCTGTGAATTGATGAAGCACTCCTCCCTTGATTGTGATTATGCTATGTGGAGTAGTCAACCTTGAAATAGAGATTATCTATATGAGCCATTTAATAACAAAGATAATCTCCAACTGATAGCAGCAAAATAACTGAAAGAGATTCCAAGAGTGATAAGGACTTGGTCTAATGTTAATTTTAGATAAAGGGAGCCTTGTGAAAAGGAGTGTGTGTTGACCTATGGAGCTAAAAGGCATTACTATTACTGGTGGAAAGACAGAAAGGAGTTGGGGACCAGTATTACAACTCACTGAAATGTATTCTACCAACATCCTGAATGAGCTTGAATGCAATTCTCAAAAGAACCATGAGAGATAACAATCCCAGCCTGGCTGATACACTGAGGTGGCCTTGTGACACCCTAAGTAGCAAACCCAAAATTATGATATATAGAACTATGATTTAATAAATAGATAATTGTTTCAAGCCACTAACTTTATGAAAATCTTTTATGCAGCATTTATGAAAATCTGTCTTGCTGCATTGTAAATTCAGATGGTAAAGAATCTGCCTGTGATGTGGGAGACCTCGGTTCAATTCCTGGGTCAAGAGAATGAAAGGATCCTCTGGAGAAGAGAATGGCTACCCACTCCAGTATTCTTGCCTGGAGAATTCCATAGACAGAGGAGCCCAGGGTCGGGGGGTGGGGTGGGTACAGCTCTTGGGATCTCAAAGAGTTGGACACAACTGAGTGACTAACACAAACTACTGTATCAGTAATATCCCCAGCTTCCTTCCAATTTCCTTCACAGAATCTTTTATTTAGAGGTGATCATGGAAAGATATTCTGAATATTCTGGATATGTAAATAAAGCTTCAGAGCACTGGAGCTGTTTCTGCTTACTTGATATGGGCTTCATCACTTTCCTCTTGTCTTTTCATCCTTTTTTATTTTTTAACCATGCCATGCATGGTATGTGGGATCTTAGTTCCTCAACAAGGGTTCTATTTTGGGGGGCCAATAGATGGAGGCACATAAGCACCTTTCTAGGCTAACACTGGAAAAATTAGTATGATTGTATGGTAAGAGAATAGGGATGGAGAAGTTAATTTAAAAATAAATTTATGACAGAGTACAATAAGAATTAAAATTTTAAAAAAGTATTAGAGAAAGGAAGGTCCATAGCCATCCTATTGATATAAAGTGATATATCTCATTGTGGTTTTGATTTTCATTTTCTTGATGGCTAATTATATTAAACAGTTTTTAATCATATATAAGATATATGTTTTATTTGGGGGAGATGTCTATTCAGAAGCTTGGCTTACTTTTTATTTGATTTACCTTTTTTACTGACTTGCAAGAGTTATTTATATATTTTGAATACAATTCCTTATCAAATACATGAATCCATTATTTCACCCCAGTTCTGTGGACTGTGTGTTTACTTTCTTCATGATAATATTCTCAAGAGAAGTATTTTAATTTTGATGAATTCCAACTTATGCATTTTTTAAATTTTATCATTTCTGCTTTTGTTGTCATATCAAAGAAAATGTCAAAGATTTGCTACTGTATTTTTTCCTAAGAATTTTTAAAGTTTCAAGATCCATATTTAAATGTATGATCAATTTTTAGTTAAATTTTGTGTAGTATAAGGAAAGAGTACAATATCATTGTTTTACATGTGGATATCAGTTTGTTCTATGTGGTATTTGTGTGTAACTTTGACTTATTACTACAGACCACATGAGAGCGAATCCCTAAGAGAAGTATGAAATTTGTATGTATTTAATATATTCCCCACATGGGTTGTATACACACTGAAATTGAATAATAATTAAGTGTTCATAAGACATGAAAACAAGTAAAATGGAAATGAGAACATTAGGGAGGTGGGAAGATGGATATTTTAGGTGAAAACTAGTCGTTGAATTTCCATTGTAACATGTTACCTTTTTATTCATCTACTGGTAAAAGTGATGCTTTAGCAACTTCATGAAAAGATCTATTAGAAGTAACATTAAACAAGATTCAAGATGTTGCCAGAGGAAAGGTTGTCAACAGTTAAAAATTAGTCATTGGAATTGAGATATAATGGAAAACTTTTCATTTTTACATAAACATGGGCATTGCATTCAGGCAGGCAAGTGATAGAAAAGGAAAGATGATGAAGAAAGACAATCGGGTAACAAAACCTTTAGTAAATGCAGTTAGGGGATGAGATGCGCCAATAACTAGTACTTCTTATACTTTCCTGAGGTTTGAAAGTATTGAAGAATTAAAAAAAAAGAGCATTCAAAGTAAATTAGATGTTACATTTATTACTAGTAAACATAGTGTTGTAGAATCTGGCCTACCTCTGCAGGAAACTAGAAATGTAAAATAGATTCACCTGGTCTATCTTTGTCCTCTCTGGCTGCAATAATAAAATATTACAAACTGGGTGGTTTAAACAACAGACATTTATTTCTCACAATTCTGGAGGTTAAGAAGTCCAAGATCAAGGTGCTGGCAGATTCTGTGTCTGTGGAGGACTCACTTCCTGGCTTGTAGACTGGATTCTCTCTCTGTATGCTCAAGACCTTTACTCTCTTCTTCTTCTTAAAAGGGCACTAATTCCATCATGAATGTTCTACTCTCATTACCTAATTTAAACCTTTTCAAAGTCTCTGCCTCCCAATACCATCACATCAGGGGCTATGGCTTCAATATATGAATTTTGAGGGGACATAACATATAACTCATAACACAGTCCCTGGCAGTAATGGGGCACTAGAGGTTTCCTGAATGGTGACTTTACTGTTAAGCTAATGGCACAGACAGCTTACAGATACTTAATTGTTTTTCCAAATTCATCTTTCTGACATGTAATGAAGAATACAAAATGAGGCAAAAAAGAATGCATCATTAGAGATTCTTCCTCATGCAAAAAGTAATCAGGAGTGGAAAGAGCCACACCAGCTCAGATTCCAGGGAGTTTAGATATCTTAAATAATTGGTGTTAATTATTAATTTTACGTGAATCAAAGTTATGGGAAACCTTTTGGGTAACACATTAACAGCCTATTTTGGACAATTTATCTATGAATTTAAGACTATTTTCTTAATACCAACTAAGCTTTTGGATATCCACCAAAGATGACTTGAGGACAGTATAGGTTCCTCCAAATATTATTCAGAACACTGCCACATTTAAGTCAACTTCAGAATTCACTTTCTACCTGCCAGAGAGCTCTCTAAAGATGTTTATTTCTTAGTCCAATAAATTAGTGAATATATATTAGGTTTTTTTGTTTTTTGATTCTGGAACAGAATACTACAAACACATAGCTTAAAACATAAATGTATTCTCTCATAGTGTTGGAGGCTAAACATCCAAAATTATGGTATAAGCACAGTCATGCTACCTTGGAAACTGGGTAGAATCCTGCCTTGTCTCTTCCTAGTTCTGGTTGGTATATCTTGATTACAGCTTCATCACTCAAATATATGCCTTTTTTATTATTACATATTCTCTCTATATGTCTGTGTCCAAATTTCCCTCTTCATATAAGAACACCAGTCATATTGGATTAGAGAAAACTCTAATGACCTCAACTTAATTATATCTACAAAGACCCTATTTCCAACTAAAGTCACATTAAAAGATACCAGGTGTTAAGACTTGAACATATCTTTTGAGGTAACAAAATTCAATCCATAACCCATGTCAAAGGGGAATTAGGTTATAGATGGAATTAAGGTTGCTAATCAGGCATCCTTAAAATAGGGAGATAATCCTGGATTATACAATTGGTTTCAATGTAATCAACTAGGGATTAAAAGAAGAATGAGGCAGAAAGGAGTCAGAGTTGGAGAAGGAAATGTGATAACTGAAGTAGAGGACCTGGGAAAATAGCAACATGGGAAGGACTCAGGCATATTTTTGCTGGCTCCCAAGATGCAAGAATGAAGCCAGAGCCAATAAATGATGGAGGCCTCCAAAACCTGGAAAAGGCAAAGAAACAGGTTACAACCTACAGTCTCTGGAAGGAATTCTTTCTTTCTAATGTGTTCTTTTTATCCAATTTCAGACTTCTGACCCATTGAACTTACAGATATTAAATTCATGTTATTATCCTAAGCCAATGAGCTTGTGGTAATTTGTTAGAGTAGCAATAGGAACATAACAAATTGCCATGAGAGCTTCAGAAAATTGTTTAACTACTTCCTTTCCCAAATTTAAAGGCTTCCCTGGTTACTCAGATGGTAAGGACCACCAGCAATGCAGGAGACCCTGGTTTGATTCCTGGGTGTGACAGATTGCTTGGTGAAGGGATAGGCTACCCACTCCAGTATTCTTGGACTTTCCTGGTGGCTCAGCAGGTAAAGAATCCTTCTGCAATGTGGAAGATCTGGGTTTGATCCAAGGGTTGGGAAGATCCCCTAGAGAAGGGAGCAGCTACACGTTCCACTGGAGTGGGTAGCCTGGAGTATTCCATGGACTGTATACTTTGGAATGGGTGAATTTAACTCAGATGACCATTATATCTCCTACTGTGGGCAAGAATCCCTTAGAAGAAATGGAGTAGCCATCATAGCAACAAAAGAGTCCAAAATTCAGTACTTGAATGCAGTCTCAAAATGGCAGAATGATTTCTTTTGTTTCCAAGACAAGCCATTCAGTATCACAGTAATCTAAGTCTATACCCTGATCAGCAATGCTGAGGAAGCTGAAGTTGAAAGATTCGACGAAGACCTATAAGACCTTCTAGAACTAACACCCCCCAAAATATGTCCTCTTAATTATAGAGGAGTGGAATGCAAAAATAAGAAGTCAAGAGATACCTGGAGTAACAGGCAAATTTGGCCTTGGAGTACAAAATGAAGGTCAAAGGCTAACAGAGTTTTGCCAAGAGAATGCATTGGTCATGGCAAGTACCCTCTTCCAACAACACAAGAGAAGACTCTACACATGGACAACACCGTATGGTCAATACCAAAATCAGATTGATTTTATTTTTTGCATCCAAAGATGGAGAAACTCTGCAGTCAGCAAAAACAAGACTGGGAGCTGACTGTGGCTCAGACCATGAACTCCTTATTGCCAAATTCAGACTTAAATTCAGGAAAGTAGGTAGACCACTAGACCACTCAGGTATGACCTAAATCATATCCCTTATGATTATACAGTGGAAGTGACAAATAGATTCAAGGGATTAGATCTGATAGAGTGTATGAAGAACTATGGACAGAGGTCCATGACACTGTATAGGAGGTAGTGATCAAGACCATACCCAAGAAAAATAGATGCAAAAAGGCAAAATGGTTGTCTGAAGAGGCCTTAAAAATGGCTTAGAAAAGAAGAGAAGTTAAAAGCAAAGGAGAAAAGGAAAGATATACCCATTTGAATACAGAGTTCCAAAGAATAGCAAGAAGAGATAAGAAAGCCTTCCTCAGTGATCAGTACAAAGAAACAGAGGAAAACAATAGAATGGGAAAGATTAGAGATCTCTTCAAGAAAATTAGAGATACCAAGGGAATATTTTATGCAAAGATGAGCACAATGAAGGACAGAAATGGTATGTACCTAATAAAAGCAGAAGTTTTTAAGAAGAGGTGGGAAGAATACCCAGAAGAACTATACAAAAAAGATCTTCATGACCCAGATAACCATGATGTTGTGATCATTCACCTAGAGCCGGACATCCTGGAATGTGAGGTCAAGTGGGCATTAGGAAGCATCACTACCAACAAAGCCAGTGGAGGTGATGGCTGAGCTATTTCAAATCCTAAAAGATGATGCTATGAAAGTGCTACACTCAATATGCCAGCAAATCTGGAAAACTCAGCAGTGGCCACAAAATTGGAAAGGGTTAATTTTCATTCCAATCCCAAAGAAAGGCAATGATGCCAAAGAATGTTGAAACTACAGCCCAACTGCACTCATTTCACGTGCTAGTAAAGTAACGCTCATAATTCTTCAAGCCAGATTTCAACAGTACCTGAACCCTGAATTTCCAGATGTTCAAAACTGAATTTAGAAAAGGCAGAGGAGCCAGAGATCAAATTGCCAACATCTACAGGATCATTGAAAAAGCAAGAGAGTTCCAGAAAACCATCTTCAGAAAACTAAGATCATGGCATCTGGTCCCATCATTTCATGGCAAGTAGATGGGCAAACAACGGAAACTGTGATGGACTTTACTTTTGGGGGCTCCAAAATCACTGCAGATGGTGACTGCAACCAGGAAATTAAAAGATGCTTGCTTCTTAGAAGAAAAGCTGTGACCAACCTAGACAGCATTTTAAACAGAAGAGACATTATTTTGCTGACAAAGTCTGTCTAGTCAAAGCTATGGTTTTTCTAGTAGTCATGTATGGATATGAAAGTTGGACTATAAAGAAAGCTGAGCAAGAACAATTGATGGTTTTGAACTGTGGTGTTGGAGAACACTCTTGAGAGTCTCTTGGACTGCAAGGAGATCCAACCAATCAATTGTTTAGGAAATCAGTCCTGAATATTCATTGGAAGGACTGATGCTGAAGCTCAAGCTCCAATACTTTGGCCACCTGATGCGAAGAAATGACTCAATGGAAAAGACCCTGATGCTCAAAAAATTGAAGGTGGGAGTAGGGGCCGTCAGAGGATGAGATGGCTGCATGGCATCACTGATGCAATGGACATGAGTTTGAGTAGGCTCTGTGATTTGGTAATGGGCAGGGAAGACTGTTGTGCTGCAGTCTATTTGGTTGCAAAAAGTTGGACACATTGAGTACCTGAACTGAGCTCAATAGCATCATAAATGTGATAAACTGTCTATTGGAGAGGAATGAGATAAAACCTGGCCATCCTAAAGGAAATCAACCCTGAATATTCATTAGAATTGATGCTGATGCTGAAGCTCCAGTACTTGACCACCTGATGCAAAGAGCTTATTCATTAGAATAGATCCTGATGCTGGGAAAGAATGAGGGCTGGAGTAGAAAGGGGTGACAGAGGATGAGATGCTTTGATGCCATCATGTATGCAATGGACACAAGTTTGATCAAATTCCTGGAGATAGTGAAAAACAGGGAAGCCTGGCATGCTGCAGTCCTTGGGTTCACAAAGAGTCAGACAAGACTTAGCAACTGAACAACAACAAGGTCATAAGTTAAAGGCCAATACACAAAGAGACTAATAAAGTTACTAGAATCCTGCCATTCAAAGAGTGGTCCACAGACCCTCTTTGTGACTATCACTTGGATGCTATGAGAAATGCAGAATTCCAGGCATCAGCTCAAGATCTGTTGATTAAGAATCTGCATATTGACAGAATCCCCAGGTGATTCACAAGTTCATTAGAATTTGACAGGCACTGGTCTAGTCTTTATGGCACAAAGCAAAAAGGAACTAAAGAGCCTCTTGATAAAAGTGAAAGAGGAGAGTGAAAAGCTGGCTTAAAACTCAACATTCAAGAAATGAAAAACATGGTATCCTGTCCCATCACTTCATGGCAAATAGATGGGGAAACAATGGAAACAATGACAGACTTTATTTTCTTGAGCTGCAAAGTCACTGCAGATGATAATGGAGCCATTAAATTAAAAGATGCTAGCTCCTTAGAAGTAAAGCTATGCCCAACCTGACAGCATATTGAAAAGCACAGACATTGCTTTACTGACAAAGGTCCATCTAGTCAAAGCCATGGTGTTCTAGTAGTCATGTATGGTTGTGACAGTTGGACCATAAAGAAGGCTGAATGCAGAAGAACTGGTGCTTTTGAGCTGTGGTGTTGGAGAAGACTCTTGAGAGTTCCCTGGACTGCAAGGAGTTAAACCAGTCAATCCTAGAGGAAAGCAGTCCTGAATATTCATTGTAAGAATTGATGCCAAAGCTGAAGCTCCAATACTTTGGGCACCTGATGCAAAGAACTGACTCATTGGAAAAGACCCTGATGCTGGGAAAGATTGAAGGCAGGAGGAGAAGGGAATGACAGAGGATGAGCTGGTTGGATGGCATCACTGACTCAATGGATATGAGTTTGATCAAGTTCTAGGAATTGGTGATGGACAGGAACGCCTGGCGTGCTGCAGACTATGGGGTCGAAAAGAGTTGGACATGACTGAGCAACTGAACTGAACTGGTCTAGTGATTAGCATTCAAAATTAGAGGTCCTTTGTTTCTTTTTGACTGTAAGACACTTTGTAATGAGTCTTCATGAAAATTTCATTTTTTAGTACATCTCCTCTTCAAGATACCCTTAATATTTATATACAAACTGTTGGTTCCTCTTAATATGATCAACCTCAGCTGATTTCTGTCATATTGAATCTGAAGCTGGCAAATTACTTTATATTACTTTTTATTTTATTTAAAAAGCTAGATATTGAAAACTTTTTATATGAAACAACTTGTAAATTCTCTAAGTCATTTGACTTTTTAAAATAACTTTTATTCTCTAAAAAGTCAATTCAAATAATTCATCCTCTGTTTTATGATGTAGCTAAATTTCATCAACTTCTCAAATATCAAAATGTTTATTTTTCTGATTATAAAAGTACTGTATGTTGACCCCAAAGAATTTGGAAGATGGAAAATTTTATAAAGCAGGAAATAAAAATTATGCATTTTCCCAAGAATATTTCATTTTTTGTTGTTCATTTACATGTAACATTTTAAAATAATATTTTAACTTGATATTCAGTTCAGTTCAGTTTAGTCAGTCAGTCGTGTCCGACTCTTTGCCACCCCATGAACTGCAGCATGTCAGGCCTCCCTGTCCATCACCAACTCCCAGAGTTAAAAACTGCTAATTTTCTATATCACAAGCACCAAGACAAATAAAATGTGGAAGGTATTTATTATATAAAATATTAGTGAAACAGATAATGGCAGAGATTAATATTCTCCATCTGTCTTTTATACTTAGAATGATACCTGTGAGTAATATTTCTTAGTTTGAACTAAGCCTAGTTTAAATTTTACTTCATAAAATTAAGTCATTATTATCTATACTTTTCTACAAAATTCATTCACACAGAAGTCTTTTTCATATAGTGATATGGGAAATCATGTCCTGGAGGTAAGTACACCATATATTTACACATACACATTCACCCAGACACAATCATATGTACTTTTGTAGGCAAAACAAAGACCAGTAATTATAGCTAAATGAATAAATTTCAGATTATTTTTGTTTTCTTTATTTTTTTAATCTTTGCCAAGCTGAACATAAATGACTACTATGTATAGAAATGAAAAGTTGAATTATCTTGTTTTAATTTCATCTTTATTTACATAGAAAGGAAAATCTCACACATAGATGAACATATTATTCAAAAAGTGTTTTTCTTCCTTTTGTACATGTAGAAATCTTTTATTATAGAAAATAACATAAAGAGAATTTCATGTGTTTTTAAACGAGTATGCACATAATGAAAGCTTTGCCTGAAGTAAAAGTCAAATGTGTATGAAAAATAAAAATCAATTCAAACAGAAACATTAATTATATGTCTTTTAAAATGTTCATTATATAATAGGATATGACCATATTTGTACTAGTTGTATAAAGAACCCGCCTGCCAATGCAGGAGAAATAAGAGATGTAGGTTTGATGCTTGGGTTAGGAAGATCCCCTAGATGAGGTCATGGCAATCTACTTCAATGTTCTTGCCTGGAAAATCCCATGGACAGAGGAACCTGGCCAGCTACAGTTCATTGGGTCACAAAGAGTCAGACATGACTGAACCAACTTAGCACACGTGCACAAATGTATATTTATACTTAAAAAAGCAATAAGAGAATACATGGACTTTTGATTTTTAGGTGGAATTTTATGTAAATTTTATTTTATTGAAATAAAAAAACTAAATGTTAATATTTCTACAGCAGAACTTCTCCAAAGTATGTTTATATAATTTATTATTGTTAAATTTAGTATTAAGTATTATTTGAATACTACAAATTTCCTCCTCACATTTTTAAGATACATATTTTCATATATATCTTAAATATATCTATCAAATGTCTACCTACCTAGCCATTTATTTCCATACACATGTGGAGGTGATGGAATTCCAGTTGAGCTATTTCAAATCCTGAAAGATGATGCTGTGAAAGTGCTGCACTCAATATGCCACCAAATTTGGAAAACTCAGCAGTGGCCACAGGACTGGAAAAGGTCAGTTTTCATTCCAATCCCAAAGAAAGGCAATGCCAAAGAATGCTCAACTACCACAAAATTGCATTTATCTCACACACTAGTAAAGTAATGTTCAAAATTCTCCAAGCCAGGCTTTAGCAATACGTGAACTGTGAACTTCCTGATGTTCAAGCTGGTTTTAGAAAAGGCAGAGGAACCAGAGATCAAATTGCCAACATCTGCTGGATCATGGAAAAAGCAAGAGAGTTCCAGAAAAACATCTATTTCTGCTTTATTGACTATGCCAAAGCCGTTGACTGTGTGGATCACAATAAACTGTGGAAAATTCTGAAAGATATGGGAATACCAGACCACCTGATCTGCCTCTTGAGAAATTTGTATGCAGGTCAGGAAGCAACAGTTAGAACTGGACATGGAACAACAGACTGGTTCCAAATAGGAAAAGGAGTTCATCAAGGCTATATATTGTCACCCTGTTTATTTAACTTATATGCAGAGTACATCATGAGAAACGCTGGACTGGAAGAAACACAAGCTGGAATCAAAATTGCCAGGAGAAATATCAATAACCTCAGATATGCAGAGACACCACTCTTACGGCAGAAAGTGAAGAGGAACTCAAAAGCCTCTTGATGAAAGTGAAAGTGGAGAGTGAAAAAGTGGCTTAAAGCTCAACATTCAGAAAACGAAGATCATGGCATCCGGTCCCACCACTTCATGGATAATAGATGGGGAAACAGTGGAAATATTGTCAGACTTTATTTTTCTGGGCTCCAAAATCATTACAGATGGTGACTGCAGCCTTGAAATTAAAAGACGCTCACTCCTTAGAAGGAAAGTTATGACCAACCTGGATAGCATATTCAAAAGCAGAGACATTACTTTGCCAACAAAGGTTCGTCTAGTCAAGGCTATGATTTTTCCTGTGGTCGTGTATGGATGTGAGAGTTGGACTGTGAAGAAGGCTGAGCACCGAAGAATTGATGCTTTTGAACTGTGGTGTTGGAGAAGACTCTTGAGAGTCCCTTGGACTGCAAGGAGATCCAACCAACCAGTCCATTCTGAAGGAGATCAGCCCTGGGATTTCTTTGGAAGGAATTATGCTAAAGCTGAAACTTCAGTACTTTGGCCACCTGATGCGAAGAGTTTACTCATTGGAAAAGACTCCGATGCTGGGAGGGATTGGAGGCAAGAGGAGAAGGGGACGACAGAGGATGAGATGGCTGGATGGCATCGCTGACTCAATGGACATGAGTCTTAGTGAACTCCGGGAGTTGGTGATGGACAGGGAGGCCTGGCATGCTGCAATTCATGGGGTCGCAAAGAGTCAGACATGACTGAGTGACTGATCTGATCTGATATATGGTATTTGTGAAGGTACAACAGTTCAGTCTCTCAGTCTTGTCCAACTACTTGTGACTCCATGGACTGCAGCACACCAGGCTTCCCTGTCCATCACCAACCCATAGAACTTACTCAAACTAATGTCCATCCAGTCGGTAATACCATCAAACCAACTCATCCTCTGTCATCCCCTTCACCTCCTGCCTTCAATCTTTCCCAGCATCAGGTCTTTTCTAATGACTCAGTTCTTCATATCTGGTGGCCAAAGTATTGGAGCTTCAGCTTGAGCATCAGTCCTTGCAGTGAATATTCAGGACTGATTTCCTTTAGGACAGACTAGTTTGATCTTCTTGCAGTCCAAGGGACTCTCAATAGTCTTCTCCAACACCACAGTTCAAAAGCAGCAATTCTGCGCTCAGCTTTCTTTATAGTCCAACTCTCACATCCATACATGACTACTGCAAAAACCATAGCTTTGACTAGGTGAACTCTGTCAGCAAAGTAATGTCTCTGCTTTTTAATATGCTATTAAAGCATATCTAAGCTGATCTAAGCTGATCCCTTGGACTGCAAGGAGATCTAACCAGTCCAGTATGAAGGAGATCAGCGCTGGGATTTCTTTGGAAGGACTGATACTAAAGCTGAAACTCCAGTACTTTGGCCACCTCATGCGAAGAGTTGACTCATTGGAGAAGACTCTGATGCTGGGAGGGATTGGGGGCAGGAGGAGAAGGGAATGACAGAGGATAAGATGGCTGGATGGCATCACTGACTCAATGGACGTGAGTCTGAGTGAACTCCGGGAATTGGTGATGGACAGGGAGGCTTGGCGTGCTGCAATTCATGGGGTCGCAGGGAGTTGGACACGACTGAGTGACTGAAGTGAACTGAACTGAACTGAACTGAAGCTGATCATAGCTTTTCCTCTAAGGAGCAAGCATCTTTTAATTTCATGGCTGCAGTAACCATCTGGAGTGATTTCAGAACCCAAGAAAATAAAATCTGTCACTGTTTCCATTATTTCTCCATCTGTTTGCCATGGCGTGATGGAACCTGATGCCATGATCTCAGTTTTTTAAATGTTGAGTTTTAAGCCAACTTTTTCACTCTCTTCTTTCACTTTCATCAAGAGGCTCTTTAGTTCCTCTTCACTTTCTGCCATAAGGGTGGTGTCATCTGCATATCTGAGGTCATTAATATTTTCCCCAGCAAACAGGATTCCAGCTTGTGCATCATCCAGCCTGACATTTTACACGATGTACTCTGCATATAAGTTAAATAAGCAGGGAGAAAATATACATTCTTGATGTACTCATTTCCCAATTTGGAACCAGTCTGTTATTCCATGTCCAGTTCTAACAATCCATCCAATTGTCCAGACCAGAATACTGGAGTGAATAGCTTTTCCTTTCTCCTGGGATCTTTCCAACCCAGGGATTGGACCCAGGTCTCTGGCACTGCAGGCAAATTCTTTACCAGCTGCCCCACAATGGGAGCCCTAATGAAGGTAGTTCAGTTCATTCAGTGCAGTCGCACAGTCGTGTCCAACTCTTTGCAACCCCATGAATCATAGCAGGCCAGGCCTCCCTGTCCATCAGCAACTCCTGGAGTTCACTGAGACTCACATCCATCGAGTCAGTGATGCCATCCAGCCATCTCATCCTCGGTCGTCCCCTTCTCCTCCTGCCCCCAATCCCTCCCAGCATCAGAGTCTTTTGCAATGAGTAAACTCTTCGCAAGAGGTGGCCAAAGTACTGGAGTTTCAGCTTTAGCATCATTCCTTCCAAAGAAATCCCAGGGCTGATCTTCAGAATGGACTGGATGGAGACTGGATGAGTCTCCAAGGGACTCTCAAGAGTCTTCTCCAACACCACAGTTCAAAAGCATCAATTCTTCGGTGCTCAGCCTTCTTCACAGTCCAACACTCACATCCATACATGACCACAGGAAAAACCATAGCCTTGACTAGATGGACATTTGTTGGCAAAGTAATGTCTCTGCTTTTCAATATGCTATCTAGGTTGGTCATAACCTTCCTTCCAGGGAGTAAGTGTCTTTTAATTTCATGGTTGCAGTCACCATCTGCAGTGATTTTGGTGCCCAAAAAATAAAGTCTGACATGGTTTCCCCATCTATTTCCCATGAAGTGATGGGACTGGATGCCATGATCTTGGTTTTCTGAATGTTGAGCTTTAAGCCAACTTTTTCACTCTCCACTTTCACTTTCATCAAGAGGCTTTTGAGTTCCTCTTCACTTTCTGCCATAAGGGTGGTGTCATCTGCATATCTGAGGTTATTGGTATTTCTCCCGGCAATCTTGATGCCAGCTTGTGTTCATTCCAGTCCAGCATTTCTCATGATGTACTCTGCATATAAGTTAAATAATCAGGGTGACGATATACAGCCTTGACGAACTCCTTTTCTTATTTGGAACCAGTCTGTTGTTCCATGTCCAGTTCTAACTGTTGCTTCCTGACCTGCATACAAATTTCTCAAGAGGCAGATCAGGCAGTCTGGTATTCCCATCTGTTTCAGAATTTTCCACAGTTTATTGTGATCCACACAGTCAATGGCTTTGGCATAGTCAATAAAGCAGAAATAGATGTTTTTCTGGAACTCTCTTGCTTTTTCCATGATCCAGAGGATGTTGGCAATTTGATCTCTGGTTCCTCTGCCTTTTCTAAAACCAGCTTGAACATCAGGAAGTTCACGGTTCATATATTGCTGAAGCCTGGCTTGGAGAATTTTGAGCATTACTTTACTAGCATATGAGATGAGTACAATTGTGCAGTAATTTGAGCAATCTTGGGCATTGCCTTTCTTTGGGATTGGAATGAAAACTGACCTTTTCCAGTCCTGTGGCCACTGCTGAGTTTTCCAAATTTGATGGCATATTGAGTGCAGCACTTTCACAGCATCATCTTTCAGGATTTGAAATAGCTCAACTGGAATTCCATCACCTCCACTAGCTTTGTTCATAGTGATGCTTTCTAAAGCTCACTTGACTTCACATTCCAGGATGTCTGGCTCTAGATGAGTGATCACACCATCGTGATGATCTGGATTGTGAAGATCTTTTTTGTACAGTTCTTTGTGTATTCTTGCTACATGTTCTTAATATCTTCTGCTTCTGTTAAGTCCATACCATTTCTGTCCTTTACCGAGCTCATCTTTGCATGAAATGTTCCCTTGGTGTCTCTAATTTTCTTGAAGAGATCTCTAGTCTTTCCATTCTGTTGTTTTCCTCTATTTCTTTGCATTGATTGCTGAGGAAGGCTTTCTTATCTCTTCTTGCTATTCTTTGGAACTCTCCATTCAGATGCTTATATCTTTCCTCTTCTCCTTTGCTTTTCACAGCTATTTGTAAGGCCTCCTCAGACAGCCATTTTGCTTTTTTGCATTCTTTTCCATGGCGATGGTCTTGATCCCTGTCTTTTGTACAAGGTCACGAACATCTGTTCATAGTTCATAGGCACTCTATCTATCAGATCAAGGCCCTTAAATCTATTTCTCACTTCCACTGTATAATCATAAGGGATCTGATTTATGTCATACCTGAATGGTCTAGTGGATTTCCATACTTTCTTCAATTTCAGTCTGAATTTGGCAATAAGCAGTTCATGATCTTAGCCACAGTGCACTCCTGGTCGTGTTTTTGTTGAATGTATAGAGCTTCTCCATCTTTGGCTGCAAAGAATATAATCAATCTGATTTTGGTGTTGACCATCTGGTGATGTCCATGTGTAGAGTCTTCTCTTCTGTTGTTGGAAGAGGGTGTTTGCTATGACCAGTGCATTTTCTTAGCAAAACTCTATTAGTCTTTGCCCTGCTTCATTCTGTATTCCAAGGCCAAATTTGCCTGTTACTCCAGATGTTTCTTGACTTCCTACTTTTGCATTCCAGTCCCCTATAATGAAAAGGACATCTTTTTTGGGTGTTAGTTAATAAAGGTCTTGCAGGTCTTCACAGAACCGTTCAACTTCAGCTTCTTCAGGATTACTGGATGCGGCATAGACTTGGATTACTGTGATATTGAATGGGTTGCCTTGGAAACAAACAGAGATCATTCTGTCCTTTTTGATATTGCATCCAAGTACTGCATTTCGGACTCTTTTGTTGACCATGATGGCTACTCCTTTTCTTCTGAGGGATTCCTGCCTGCAGTAGTGGATATAATGGTCATCTGAGTTAAATTCACCCATTCCAGTCCATTTTAGCTCACTGATTCCTAGAATGTTGACGTTCACTCTTGCCATCTCTTGTTTGACCACTTCCAATTTGCCTTGATTCATGGACCTGACATTCTGGGTTCCTATGCAATATAGCTCTTTACAGCATTGGACCTTCCTTCTATCACCAGTAACATCCACAGCTGGGTATTGTTTTTTCTTTGGCTCCATCCCTTCATTCTTATTCTTTAATAAATAAATAAATAAATTCTTTAATAAATAAAAATTTATTTTTCCACTGATCTCCAGTAGCATATTGGGCACCTACTGACCTGGGGATTTCCTCTTTCAGTAGCCTATCATTTTGCCTTTTCATACTGTTCATGGGGTTCTCAAGGCAAGAGTACCAAAATGGTTTGCTATTCCCTTCTCCAGTGGACCACATTCTGTCAGATCTCTCCACCACCCGCCCATCTTGGGTTTCCCCATGGGCATGGCTTAGTTTCATTGAGTTAGACAAGGCTGTGGTCCTAGTGTGATTAGATTGACTAGTTTTCTGTGAGTATGGTTTCAGTGTGTCTGCCCTCTGATGCCCTCTTGCAGCACCTACTGACTTACATGGGTTTCTTTTACCTTGGGTATGAGGTATCTCCTCAGAGCTGCTCTGGCAAATTGCAGCCGCTGCTCCTTACCTTGGACGAGGGGTATCTCCTCACTGAGGCCCTTCCTGACCTTCAACGTGGGATAGCTCCTCTAGGCCCTCCTGCGCCCTCGCAGCCACTGCTCCTTGGCTGTGGGGCTGCTCCTCCTGGCCGCCACCGCTGACTTCAGACGTGGGGTAGCTCCTCTGGGCTGCTGCCCCTGACCTCAGACTTGGGTAGCTCCTCTCCGCCGTTCCTGTGCTGTCACAGCCTGGCACTCTCGGCCGCTGCCCCTGACCTCGGATGTGGGGTAACTCCTCTTGGCTGCCGCCCTTTGGGCATGGGGTCCTCCAGCTTCTGCCCCTGACCTCTGACGTGGGGTAGCTCCTCTCGCACATGCTTAGTGCACCATTGCAGCAGCCCGAGCATGAAGGTAATTTAATGGTAAACCAGAAATGGGAGATCAGGTGAGTCAGAGGTCCTAATTCACTAAACTGATAGAGTCTGTTGTTGTTGAGATAGTTGTAAGTGATAATCGCTAAGTCCTGTTCAACTCTTTGTGATCCCATGGTTGTAGTCTGTCAGGCTTCTCTGTTCATGGAATTGTCCAGGCAATAATGCTGGAGTGGGTAACCATTCCCTTCTCCAGGGGATCTTCCTAACCCAGGGATCAAAACATTATCTCCTATATTTCAGGCAGATTCTTTACCACCTGAGTCACCAGGGAAACCTAGAAGTATTTAAGGGATATAAGAGAGATTGTTGTATGTGTTGAGAAGTCAAGTCTCTTTCCAAATTTTAGCTCTCTTATTTGAAAAAGAAAATGAAACTAGGATACTCTCATTTCTACATCAGTCAATGAAGATATTACTATTCTACTTATAATGCATTGTAAGAATTACAGTTAAATAATGAAGTACTTAGCAAAATGCTTAACAGATAGAAATTGTCCCAAAATACCTAAGGTCATTTCCAATTCCAAAAATTCAGTAGTCAACTTTGTCTTTTTTTTTTTTTTTTTGGTCTGTGTTTTTAGTGGAAATAAAGTATATTTCTGCAAATTATTCATTTGTGCTCTCTTCCTTCCTCTTTCAGGTCACTTAACATACAACACTTAATCCAGTTGTTAACCATTTTAACCTGAGGAGTTGTTGAAAACAAATCCTCTTTAGGAGGCTTTCTAAAGTCCACTGGTGATTTCAAAATAGCTTGAAAATCAATCAGATTAACTGAAACATTTTCTGTTCAGGCATCTATTAGAAAACTGATGTCTGTATAATGCTTCTTTGACATTGTGACCTTTATCATCTCAGCCATACAAAATGAGTACTGAAAATTAATACTTGATGGCAGGTTTTTCCCAAACTGTGTTTTTCCCTGGAAATTCACATTTCTAATTAGTGTTAGGTTAGTATTAGCAGTGACTTTTTCATAGAAAAATTTTAGGTCATATTTTTAGAGTCTCTCTCTCTCTCTCTCTCTCTGTACATACATAACCACAATATTTTTAGGGGAAAAAAAAAAAAAAAAACTTCAGAGTAACAAAAATGTATGTCAGTCCTTTATCTTCAATAATTCTAGGAGTGAATAATAATTGGAAATTTAACATATGGGTAAAGTTATGCCACGTTAGGCACATTTAGAAGACTTGAGTCTTAGATCAATCTGGTAGTAATTACTTATGAACTTTAACAAACCATCCAAAGTCTGTGGGCTGCAGTTTCTTCATCAAATAATCAATGTTTGGATTTTATTACCTTCATAGTACTAAAATAAATTTCTGAGATGTGTGGCTATTTCTATAATGAATTAGGTGGACTTTTTATCAAGCAGGTATTATATTTATCTCATTCATGCCTATATTAACCAATACCTGAGAATCCATCATTAAAAGTAGGCTCCCAATAAATGTTAATATTTAAATGATGCAATTTTTCTTGCACTAGTTTGATTCAGTTTTGAGTAGAAATTTTCTGAAATTAAGAGACACAAAAATCTACAGGTATATATCATTTTTTCATATTAGTAAGTCATCATGAATCAAGGCATATCTCATTTTATTTCACTTTGTTCTATTGTACTTTGCAAACATTGCAACTTTTGCAAATTAAATAAAGAAAGCCTGCATAAAGGAAGCCTTTTCCCAACAATATTTGCTCATTTGTATCCCTGTGCCATGTTCTGATAATTCACATAATACTTCTAACTTTTCATCACTATTATATTTGTCAGTGATCTTTGATATTACTATCATGACTTTTGAGACACATTAATAAGACGGCACACTTAATCGATAAATATTGTATATTTTCTGACTTACTCCATCAGACTGCCTTTCCCTGTTTTTCTTTATCTCTTTGAACCTCCTGTATTCAATAAGACACAAGAAAATTAAAAATTAGGCAAATTAATAGCCCTGTAATGGCCCCTAAGTATACAAGTCAAAAGAAGAGTTGCATATCTCTCACTTTAATTAAAATCTAGAAGTTATTAAGCTTAATGAGGAAGGCATGTTGAAAGCAGAGATAGGCTAAAAGTAAGCCTTTTGTTCCAGCCAGTTTGCCAAGTTGCAAATGCAAAGAAAAAGTTCTTGATGGAAATTAAAACTGCTACTCCATTGAATACATGAATGGTTTAAAAAAAAAAAAAAAGTGGGACAGTCTTATTCTTATCAAGAAAGTTTTACTCATCTAGATAAAACATCAAATCAGCTACAACACTCCCTTAAGCCAAAGCCTAGTCAAGAGGAAGGCCCTCATGCTTGTTCTCAGTCACTTCAGTCTTGTCTGACTCTTTGCAACCCTATGGACTGTAACACATGAGGTTCTTCTGTCCATTGGATTCTCCAGGCAACAAAATGAATGGGTTGCCATGCCCTCTTCTAGGGGATCTTCCTGACTGAGGGATCAAACCCACGTCTCCTGTGTCTTCTGCACTGGCAGGCAGATTCTTTACCACTGAGCCACCTGAGAAGCCCAGAGGAAGGCCCTCAGTTCAGTTCAGTCGCTTAGTCATGTCTGACTATTTGCGACCCCATGAATCACAGCATGCCAGGCCTCCCTGTCCATCACCAACTCCCAGAGTTCACTCAAACTCATGACCATCAAGTTGGTGATGCCATCCAAACATCTCATCCTCTGTCGTCGCCTTCTCCTCCTGTCCCCAATCCCTCCCAGCATCAGAGTCTTTTCCAATGAGTCAACTCTTCACATGAGGTGGCCAAAGTATTGGAGTTTCAGCTTTAGCATCAGTCTTTCCAGTGAACACTCAGGACTGATCTCCTTTAGGATGGACTGGTTGGATCTCCTTGCAGTCCAAGGGACTCTCAAGAGTCTTCTCCAACACCACAGTTCAAAAGCATCATTTCTTTGGCTCTCAGCTTTATCCACCGTCCAACTGTCACATCCATACATGACCACTGGAAAAACCATAGCCTTGACTAGACGGACTTTGTTGGCAAAGTAATATCTCTGCCTTTGAATATGCTCTCTAGGTTGGTCATAACTTTCCTTCCAAGAAGTAAGCATCTTTTAATTTCATGGCTGCAATCACCATCTGCAGTGATTTTGGAGCCCAGAAAAATAAAAAGTCTGACACTGTTTCCACTGTTTTCTCATCTATTTCCCCTGAAGTGATGGGGCGAAATGCCATGTTCTTAGTTTTCTGAATGTTGAGCTTTAAGCCAACTTTTTCACTCTCCTCTTTCACTTTCAAGAGGCTTTTTATTTCCTCTTCACTTTCTGCCATAAGGGTGGTGTCATTTGCATATCTGAGATTATTGATATTTCTCCCGGCAATCTTGATTCCCCTGCTGCTAAGTCACTTCAGTAGTGTCCAACTCTGTGCAAACCCATAGACGGTAGCCCACCAGGCTCCCCCTTCCCTGGGATTCTCCAGGCAAGAACACTGGAGTGGGTTGCCATTTCTTTCTCTTATGCATGAAAGTGAAAGTGAAGTCACTCAGTCACGTCCGTCTCCCCACGACCCGATGGACTGCAGACTATCAGGCTCCTCCGTCCATGGGATTTTCCAGGCAAGAGTACTGGAGTGGGGTGCCATTGCCTTCTCCCTTGATTCCCCTAGTGCTTTTCAATTCTCTAAAGGCTGAGAGAAATGAAGATGCTACCGAAGAAAAATTGGAAGATAGCTGACATTTGTTGATGAGGTTTAAGGAAAGAAACTGTATCCATAGTAAGAAAATGCAAGGTGAAGCAGCAAGTACCGATGCAGAAGCTGCAGCAAGTTATCCAAATCTAGCTGAGATAATTAATGAAGGTGTTTACAGTGAAAATATACTTTCAATATAGATGAAACAGCCTTATATTGGAAGAAGGTGTCACGTAAAAATTTCGTAGCTAGAGAGAAGTCAGTGCCTGGCTTCAAAACTTCAAAGGACAGGCTGAATTTCTTGTTAGAGGCTAATACAAGTGGTGACTTTAAGTTGAAGCAAATGCTCATTTACCATTCTACAGATGCTGGGGCCCTTAGGAGTTGGGCTAACTAACTCTATCTGTGCTTTATCTATGGAACAGCAAAGCCTGAATGACAGAATGTTTGTTTACCACATGGTTTACTGAATATTGGAGGTTCACTGTTGAGGCCTACTATTCAGAAAATAAAGTTTTCTTTTTTTTTTTCCCCAAAATATTACAGTTCATTGACAATGCACCTGCTCACCCAAAGGTTCCAATGGAGATATTTTGTTGTTGTTCAATCAGTAAGTCGAGTCTGACTCTTTGTGACCCCATAGACAGTAGCCCATACAGTGAGATTATTGTTGCTTTTATGCCTGCTGGCACATTATCCATTCTGCAGGATATGGATCAAGGAGTCATTTGAATATCAAATGACTTAAGAAGTATATTTCATAAACTGACATAGTGATTCTTCCCTCCACAGAAGATCCTCTGTAGGAGCGCGTGGCAACCCACTCTATTATTCTCAACTGGGGAATCCCATGGACAGAGGATCCTGGCAGTCTACTGTCCCTGGGGTCTCAAAGAATGGATATGATTGAAACTACTTAACATGAAGGCACTGATTAATTTGAGCAAAGTAAATTGAAAGCTTTTTATAAAGGATCCACCATACTAAATGCTACTAAGAACATTCATGACTCATGAGAAGAAATTAACATAATCAGAAGTTTCAGTTCAGTTCAGTCACTCTCTTGTGTCTGACTCTAGCATCTGCAACCACATGGACTATGGCACATGAGGCTTCCCTGTCCATCACCAACTTCCAGAGCTTGCACAAACTCATGTCCATCGAGTCAGTGATGCTATCCAACTATCTCTGTCATCCCCTTCTCCTCCTGCTTTCAATCTTTCCCAGCATCAGGGTCTTTTCCAATGAATCAGTTCTGCCTGTTAGGTGGCCAAAGTATTAGAGCTTCAGTTTCAGCATCAGTCCTTTCAACATATATTCAGGACTGGTTTCCTTTGGGATTGACTGATTTGATCTCTTTGCAGTCCAAGGAACTCTCAAGAGTCTTCTCCAATACCACAGTTCAAAAGCATCGATTCTTCAGAGTTCAGCATTCTTTGTGTTTCAACTCTCACATCCATACACGACTACTAGAAAAATGATAGCTTTGACTAGATGGACATTTGTCAGCAAAGTAATGTCTCTGCTTTTTAATATGCTGTCCAGTTTGGTCATTGATTTTCTTCCAAGGAACAGGGGTCCTTTACTTTCATGGCTGCAGTCACCATCTGTAGTGATTTCAGAGGCCAAGAAAATAAAGTCTGTCACTGTTTCCATTGTTTCCCCATCAATATACCATGAAGTGATGGGACCAGATGCCATGATCTTAGTTTTCTGAATGTTGAGTTTTAAGCCAGCTTTTTCACTCTCCTCTTTCACTTTCATCAAGAAGTTCTTCAGTTCCTCTTTGCTTTCTGCCATAAGGATGGTGTCATCTGCATATCAGAATTTATTGAGATTTCTCCTAGCAATCTTGATTCCAACTTGTGTTTCATTCAGCCTGGCATTTCACATGATGTACTCTGCATATAAGTTAAATAAGCAGGGTAACAATATACAGCCTTGATATATTCCTTTCACAATTTGGGACCAGATTGTTGTTCCATGTCTGGTCCTAACTGTTGCTACTTGACCTGCATACAGATTTCTTAGGAGGCAGGTAAGGTGATCTGGTATTCCCATCTCTTGAAGGATTTTCCAGTTTGTTGTGATCCATACAGTCCAAGACTTTGACATAATTGATAAAAAAGACATAGATATTTTTCTGGAATTCTCTTGCTTTTGTTAGCAATTTGGTGTTGCTATTAAAAAGAGATGCTGGCAATTTGATCTCTGGTTCCTCTGCCTTTTCTAAAATCCAGCTTTAACATCTGAAAGTTCTCGGTTCATGTATTGCTGAAGCCTAGCTTGGAGAGTTTTGAGCATTACTTTCCTAGCATGTAAAATGAGTGCAATTGTGTGGTAGTTTGAACATTCTTTGGCATTGCCTTTCTTTGGGATTGGGATGAAAACTCACCTTTTCCAATCCTGTGCCCACTGCTGAGTTTTCCAGATTTGCAGGCATATTGAGTGCAGCACTCTCACAGCATCATCTTTTAGGATTTGAAATAGCTCAGCTGAAATTCTATCACCTCCACTAGCTTTGTTCATAGTGATGTTTCCTAAGGCCCACTTCACTTTGCACTCCAGGATGTCTGGCTCTAGGTTAATGATCACACCATTATGGTTATCTGGGTCATGAAGATCTTATTTTTATAGTTCTTCTGGGTATTTTTGCCACCTCTTAATATCTTCTGCTTCTATTAGGTCCATACTGTTTTTGTCCTTTAATGTGCCCATCTTTGCATGAAATGTTCCCTTGGTATCCCTAATTTTCTTGAAGTAATCTCTAATCTTTCTCATCCTATTGTTTTCCTCTATTTCTTTGCATAGATTAGTTAGGAAGGCTTTCTTATCTCTCTTTGTTATTCTTTGGAACTCTGCAGATGGGTATATCTTTCCTTTCCTCTTTTGCCTTTTGCTTCTCAGAAGTTTAGAATTCAGTTTTGATCTTCATGGATAGCACTTTGAAGGACTAAAGGCTTCAGTGGAGGGAGAAACTGCAGATGTGGTGTAAACAGCAAAATACCTAAAGTTAGAAAGGGAGCCTGAAGACTTGACTGAATTGCTACAGTCTCTTGAAAACACTTTGGGGCTTCCCTGGTGTTGGGATTCAGGCAGTAAAGAATCTGCGTGCAATGTGGGAGACCCAAGTTCTATCCCTGGGTTGGGAAGACCCCCTGGAGAAGTGAATGGCTATCCACTCCAGTATTCTTGCCTGGAGAATTCCCTGTATTGAGGAGCCTGGTGGGCTATAGTTCATGTGGTCACAAAGAGTTAGACAAGACTGAGCAACTAACATTCACTCATTCAATGATAACACTTTAGCAAATGATAATTTCTTTCTTATGAATGAGCAAAGTGAGTTGTTTTTGCAATAGAATTTACTCTTGGTGAAGACAGTGTGAGGATTGTTGAATTGACAACAAAATGTTTATTACACAAGCTTAGTCAATAAAGCAGTAGCAGGGTTTGAGAAGATTGACTCCAATCTTGAAAGAATTTCTACTGTGGCTAAAATGGTATCAAAGAGCATTACAAGCTACAAAAAAAAAAAAAAAAAAAAAAAAACAAACAAAAAAAAAAAAACAAAAAAAACAACAGCTCATGAAAGAAAGAATCAGTCGATGAAGGACAATTCACTGTTGTCTTGCCATAGCCACGTAAACCTTCAGCAACCACCACCTTGATCAATCAGTGGCCACTAACTTCTAGGTAAAACTCTCCACCAGAAAAAAATATTAGGATTTACTGAAGGGTTAGATAATCATTAGCACTTTTTAACAATGCTGCTGCTGCTGCTACTGCTAAGTCACTTCAGTCGTGTCCGGCTCTGTGTGACCCCATAGAGGGCAGCCCACCAGGCTCCCCCATCCCTGGGATTCTCCAAGCAAGAACACTGGAGTGGGTTGCCATTTCCTTCTCCAATGCATGACAGTGAAAAGTGAAAGTGAAGTCTCTCAGTCCTGTCCGACTCTAGCGACCCCATGGACTGCAGCCTACCAGGCTCCTCCATCCATGGGATTTTCTAGGCAAAAGTACTGGAGTGGGGTGCCATTGCCTTCTCCGTTTTAACAATGAGGTATTTTTAAATTGAGGTGTATACATTACTTTTATGTACATAAAATAAATGTACACAAATAAATTTCCCTGCTCCTTGGACAGCAAGGATATCAAACCAGTCAGTCCTAAAGGAAATCAACCCTTAATATTCATCAGAAGGACTGGTGCTGAAGCCAAAGCTGCAATATTTTGGCCACATGATGCAAAGAGCTGACTCATTGTAAAGACCCTGATTCTGGGAAAGATTGAGAGCAAGAGGAAAAGAGGGTGACAGAAGATGACATGGTTGGATGGCATCATGGCCTCAATGGACATGAATTTGAGCAAATTCTGGGAAATGGTGAAGGACAGGGAAGCCTGCCATGCTGCAGTTCATGTAGTCACAAAGAGTTGGACACTACTGAGAGGCTGAACAACAACAAAGTTTAAAATTAAGGTATGTACAACTTTTTTTACAGACATAATGCTATTGTGCACTTAATAGACTTCAATATACTGTAAACATAACTTTTATATGTATTAGGAAACCAAACATTTGCATGAATGTCTTTATTGTGATATTTTGTTTATCGTGGAAGTCTGGAAAAAACTTGCAATTTCTCTGAGGCATGCCTGTATTCACATGTAACCAAAGTCTATTGTAAGGTATTTTTCAAAATTAGATTTCAGAAATTTAACACAGTTAACTTTCCATGATCTTATTTTCATCATAGAGTGATAGATGCTCTTATGTCAGCCAAAGCAGAACTGAGTTACCAGAACAAAGTAAGCCCTTGATATCTCTATAGTATCTATAAATATCCACTCCAAATAACTTGTTTTATACTTATAAAAGACTCTCGATAAACATCAATTCAGTTAAAGCAAAAAATAAAAGTTTAATCTCCAGCATCAACTATCACAGATATTCCATATGTCATTTTCTGAAGGCACCAGGTATTGTATAGTTTGCAAAACACCTAAGGGGGCCAATTTTGCTAAACAATTTGAAACTAATGGGATCTCTTGTCACCAATGGCAGTGGGGATAGTACAGATGGCTTCATTTCAAAAAGGCACTACACTGCTCTGAATCAGTCCTTATAATAGAAACTTGAGAACATACTTGATATGGTTTCAAAATAGGAATTTTAGGGAAAACTATCACCTGATCCATTCCAACATAAAAGAATGTTCATAATATAAATACCAGCTCTCACAAAAAAAAAGTCTCAAATCTCAATTTGTTGTTGTTCCATTGCTAAGCTGTGTCCGACTCTTTGCAAACCCATGGACTGCAGCACAGTACTAAGTGATATCATTTCTAACATATAAATTATATCTTATATTTATGTGTAACACATGGTATATATTATACATACTTAAAGTTAAAATTGCCTTATGATGCTAGCATTAAAACAGTCTTTTTATTTCCTTCAAAGGAAAAAAAAATGAATTGAGTCTGAAAATTGAATTGTCTGATCAAGATTTAAGTACAGCTGTTAAATTACATTGTCAGCCTTGTAATAAATTCTGATTTAGAATTTACACCTTTGTGAACAGATTAGCAGACCTAATTGATTTTGATCTGTTAACTTCAATTTGCAGTTTTAAAAGGTGTGACTCACCCAGATTTATGGGTTGAAGCTCTTGTGTTTGAACTAGTGAATTTTGCCTTTGATCTCATATTAAGAAGAATTTTGGTTAAGTACATATATTTCTGAATGGAAATTTGCCTTAACTCCTGGGTATTGAATATATTTTCATTATTGTCCCCATTTATTAATCTCCAAACATTTGAAATAATAATTTTACATCTCATTTACTATCTGTCAACCATCAGTTTCTATTTTCATGTAATTATGATGAGAATTTATCCTGTGTTTTTGTCTTCACATCATCCCCCTGGACTTTGCCTGCAGTGATAGACATATGGCCAAAATGTTTTAATTCAGTTGTTAACACACCATATTGCACATAACAATCATTTATCATAGAAGCTGTTAAATACTGTGGGAGAAGCCTGGACAATAATTATAAATTATCTCATAATTATATTTTAAGGTTTGAAAAATCAGTGTTTATAGATATTCATTACATGGCAATTGGTTCTTGTTCAGAACGAATATAATAGCAGAGTGTAAAGACTGTTTCCTGGTTCTTATTTCACCCACTTTATTAAATTTTGGCATCAGGTACAACAAAAATATTTTGGCAGTTGACAAATGATACAATGATTCTATATCAAATAGTACTTAAGTAGGCTTAGAATATTTTTATTTCAACAAATAAAATTATTTTTTATTTAAATAAAAATGGTAAAACTTATTGGGGCAGGTAATTAGCCTAAAGTACAATTGTAGCAATATTTATAAAAGATTTTCTGTTTTTTTTTTTAATTTTTAATTGAAGGATAGTTGCTTTATAAAATTTTGTTGTTTCTGTCAAACATCAACATGAATGAGTCATAGGTATACATACATCCCCTCCTTCTTTAACTTCCTTGCTGTCTTCCTCCCCATCCCATCCCTCTAGTTTGATACAGAGCCCCTGTTTGAGTTCCCTGAGTCATACAGCAAATTCCATTTGGGTATCAGTTTTACAAATGGTAATGTAAGTTAATTGGCATCATGGAGATTTTTATTCAGTCATTTTCTTTATTATTGCCAGTAGCTTAACTTTCCCCTAAAACTTGATCTCAGGAAATCTAAGTTGAGTTCAGTTGCTCAGTGTGTCTGAATCTTTGCAACTCCATGGTCTGCAGCACGCCAGGCTACCCTGTCCATCACCAACTCCTGGAGTCTACTCAAACTCATTTCCATCACATTGGTGATGGCATCTAACCATTTCATCCTCTGATGTCCCTTTCTCCTCCTGCCTTCAATCTTTCCCAGCATCAGGGTCTTTTCCAATGAGTTGGTTGTTCACATCTGGTACCAAAGTATTGGAATTTCAACTTCAGCATCAGTACTTCCAATGAATATTCAGGACTGATTTCCTTTAGGATAGACTGATTGGATCTCCTTGCTGTCCAGGGAACTCTCAAGAGTCTTCTCCAACGCCACAGTTCAAAAGCATTGATTTTTCAGTGCTCAACTTTTTTTATAGTCCAACTCTCACATCCATACATGACTACTGGAAGAACAATAGCTTTGACTAGATGGACTTTTGTTGGTAAAGTAATGTCTCTGCTTAATATGCTGTCTAGGTTGGTCATAACTTTTCTTCCAAGGAACAAAGAGTAAGCCTCTTTTAATTTCATGGCTGCAGTCACCATCTGCAGTAATTTTGGCACTCCAAAAAATAAAGTTTCTCACCATTTCCATTGTTTCCCTAGCTATTTGCCATGAAGTGACAGGACTGGATGCCATGAACTTTGTTTTCTGAATGTTGAGTTTTAAGCCAACTTTTTCATTCTCCTCTTTCACTTTCATCAAGAGGCTCTTTAGTTCCTCTTTACTTTCTGCCTTCTGCATATTTGAGGTTATTAATATTTCTCCCAGCAATCTTCATTCCAACTTGTGCTTCATCCAGCCCAGCATTTTGCATGATATACTCTGCATATAAGTGAAATAAACAGTGTGACATTATAGAGCCTTGACATACTCCTTTCCTCATTTGGAACCAGTTTGTTATTCCTTGTGAAGTTCTTTTTTTTTTTTTTAACATTAAATATAATATTTTTATTATATCTAGGTTTACTACAATAAGATCTTCTTGTCAGCAAGAAAAGTGAAGTTCTAACTGTTGTTACTTGACCTACATACAGATTTCTCAGGAGGCAGGTCAGGTGGTCTGATATTCCCATCTCTTTAAGAATTTCCCACTGTTTGTTGTGATCCACACAGTCAAAGGCTTTGGCGTAGTCAAGAAAGCAAAAGAAGATGTTTTTCTGGAACTGGCTTGCTTTTTGAATGATCCGGTAGATGTTGGCAATTTGGTCTCTGGTTCTTCTGTCTTTTCTAAATCCAGCTTGAACATCTGGAAGTTCACAGTTCATGTACTTTTGAAGCTTGCCTTGGAGAATTTTGAGCATTACTTTGCTAGCATGTGAGATGAGTGCAACTGAGTGGTAGATTGAACATTCTTTGGTGGCCATGGGACTGGAAAAGGTCAATTTTCATTCCAATCCCAAAGAAAGGGAATCTAAACTCTGAACAATGCTTCCTGATCTTCCAGTTTTCCTTCCTCCACCTCTTCTCCAAAATATATGTCACTTTTCCAGGAACTTTAGCTTTGACTGCCTGTCATTTCTTCTTTAGTATTCCTTTTATCTGCTTATTTTCCTCTACAGCCATTTTACTATCTGATTAATTCTATTACCACTCCTTTACATGTAGGCTCAAACCACTGTTCCTTTTTTCCTTCCTATATGTATGGAACAGAGGAGTTGGTTGTGGTACCTTCTGCCCAACATGTGAAGTGTCAGTGAAAGCTTATAAATAAGATAATGGCATTTTAATGTAATTAAAAAAAATTAGTGCATATAAGTTTTTAAGAAAAACACCAAACTATACATAAAGATAAGAATGGTATTTTTCCTTTTGTCTCAGGCTTCAATATGGCTCATGGAAGCACTATTATATATACTACCTACCAAAATCATGTAACATCTTATTTTTGAATAAGCTGATTCACACTATTCTTATTTTCTATAGAGTGTTTATCTTTTTCATATGAGAAACTGGATATAATATTTGAAAGAGTAGACACTTTGGAGTCAAACTAACTGGTTTTCACATCCCTGTTCTGCTGTATGTTATATATTTACTTTGGTGAATTTACATTTATACCTGGATCAGATGGTAAAGCAACTGCCTACAACGCGGAAGACCCAGGTTCGATCCCTGGGTTGGGAAGATCCTCTGGAGAAGGAAATGGCAACCCACTCCAGTACTCTTGCCTGGATAATCCCATGGATGGAGGAGCATTGTAGGCTACAGTCGATGGGGTCACAAAGAGTCGGACACAACTGAGTGACTTCACATCATCACCTGAATCTTAGTTAACTCATCTGTAAAATGGTAATATAAATAAGGGTTAATCAATTTTAATTAAATAAGTTGTTGTAAACTGTGGTGACATGTTTTCAAAAATACATCCTTTATATTTCAAGTTTAAATTGACTATGCTTTTAAAAGGTGCTTAAACATGTTGTGCTTCTTTCTTTTAAAAAAAATTATTTTAAAATTATCATTATAGCAATTTATTTTCTATTTATTTATTTATTTTATTTTATCTTTTAATTTATTTATTTTAGTTGGACCCTAATTACTTTATAATATTGTAGTGGTTTTTGCCATACATTGATATGAATCAGCCATGGGTTTACATGTGTTCCCCATCCTGAGCCCCCCTCCCTCCCCATCCTATCCCTCTGGGTGATCCCAGTGCACCAGCCCTGAGCACCCTGTCTCATGCATCGAACCTGGACTGGCGATCTGTTTCATATTTATTTTTAATTTATTTTTTAATTATCATTGCTTTACAGAATTGTGTTGGTTTCTGCCAAACATCAACATTAAACAGCCACAGGCTTACATATGTTGCATCAGAGTGCTCCTCCTTCTCTTTTTTCCCATGTCCCATTTCTTCTACAATTACTACTCATGCTTCAGAATTCAGCTGCTGCTGCCGCTGCTGCTAAATTGCTTCAGTCGTGTCCTACTCTATGTGACCCCATAGACGGCAGCCCGTCAGGCTCCCCCATTTCTTGGATTCTCCAGGCAAGAATACTGGAGTGGGTTGCCATTTCCTCTTCCAATGCATGAAAGTGAAAAGTGAAAGTGAAGTCACTCAGTCATGTCTGACTCTTCGCGACCAGGCTCCTCCGGCCATGGGATTTTCCAGGCAAGAGTACTGGAGTGGGTTGCCATGGCCTTCTTTGCAGAACTCATCTAGGTTGTTAACTTTCTAGAGAGATTGTTATCTAAACCCTAAACTAGATTACCCATTATTAGTACTGGAATCAACATGTGGTTTGTCCCATTTGTCAAAGTTGAAATGATCGATTTATACAATTATTGGTTTAATATCTTCCCCTTATAATCAATTGCAAGTAAGAGTTCAGCTTCTTTTTTCCTCACTATTTTATAACCAACATATAACATAGTATCCAGTAAATAGTAACAGAGCAAAAAAATAAAACATTTTTTATGAATAATGTTTGAGTGATGATATCAACCTTGTATTAGTTGAGTTTCTTCCTCTCAACATTCTAATAAAGAGATCTTGGAAAACACACAAAAAGCATTCCAATCAAATAATTTATTATGTTTTTATAGTATACAAAGCAGGTTGAGATTAACACCAGCAATCAGGATATTTTATAATCATAGAACTTATCCTATTAGGTTAATCTGTTACTGATAAATTCTCATAGGTATCTCCTGGCATACTTAAAACACATACAATTCAACATTTATGCCTCTAATGTACCTTGAAACACTAAAAGGCAACATTCTTAAAAAATGACAAATTTTTATTTAAATGCTAATTATGCAAGGCAAGCCATTAAATCTGTTTGTATATTCTCTGAAATATTACAGCTACACAGACATAAAAATATGACTATTAGGAACCAGGATATAAATTATTATTATTTAGCTAAAGACCACCTTTTAGTTGTGTGACATTAGGGGACTTCAGAATACCTGTATAATTTTACACTACACGGTTATTTATAAAAACATGATTAGTGACATTTTAAAACTGCAAGACAATACAAATATTTTTGTTTATGTAATTATGACATAAAAGGTGATTTTTTTTAATTCTAAAGGTTTATTTGGAGTTTACAAAAAAAATTACTATAGCAAAGAATGTGCCTTATATTGTAATTAGTCAATCATTGTTAAAACTGAATTCACTAATCTAATAAGTTAGACATTTTTAACATCCACCTTTCAGGAAATTATTCTCCTTTCTTTTTAAAACATCACTTGGTCCTTTGGTGAGTCAGTGGGCATGGTTTTCTGTCCCCATAGATTACAGCATGCTACAGAAAGTCCATCAAAATTCAGCTCAGGTGTCTCATCTTTAGTCATGATGTCATGCTTCAAAGGACAGCATGATAAGAATATACTTACTCCATGACAGCTAACAGCACTGCTTAGAAAACCTTAGTTCCAGACAAACAAAAATTTTAACTCAAAGATGTGATCACGTTAAGCCTCTTCATACCCACCTGAAACACAAAAAAGCAGAGTCTGAGGTTACTCAGCTGTGAAATAACAATGCTGTTGCAAGGCCATCACCAAACTATCTTCTTGTTTTCCCATGAAATGCATTTTGCCAAATCTATTGGATCTGATAACAAAGCAAAGAGGTGTTATATTGGACAGAGTGTTCACATATGAAACTGCTGACAGTTGGGATTGTTCATGATGGAGACAACAATAATTAACTATATTTTGTGAGCCTAATTTTAATATGGTCATCAGAAAAAGTGTTAAAACAAGGTACATAGCTTCTAACATTAACTTTAAAAGTATTATTAAATATGCAAATAGTTTGGATTCATATACAAATATATTTTATAGACATCAGACAATATTCTAGTTACTGCATAAATTCTTTCAAAAGTTTTCAATGGATGCACTTAATTTAATGGATATAAATTCTACTCTTCACATAAATGATTTCCTGAAGTAATATTTCCATAAATCCAAAACATAACTTAATTAAAAAAAAAACACTGCAAATGATGTATATGTTTATATTTTCAGTAATTTTGCTTACTATATTTATTATTTTCTAAAAAAATAATTTATTTTAATTGGAAGCTAATTACTTTACAATATTGTTGTGGTTTTGCCATACATTGACATGAATAGTCAATGGGTGTACATGTGCTACCCATCATGAATCCCCTTCCCACCTCCCTCTGCATCCCATCCTTCTGGATTTTCCCAGTGTACTGGCTTTGAGTGCCCTGTTTAATGCATCAAACTTGGACTGGTTATCTATTTCATATATGGTAATATACATGTTTCAATGTTATTCTCTCAAATTATCCCCCCTCATCTTCTCCAACTGAGTCCAAAAGTCATTTCTTTATATCTGTGTCTCTTGCTGTCTCACATATAGGGTTGTCATTGCCACCTTTCTAAATTTCATATATATGCGTTAATATACTCTATTGGTGTTTTTCTTTCTGACTTACTTCACTGTATAAAAAGCTCAGTTTCATCCACCTCATTAGAACTGATTCAAATGTGTTCTTTTTAACAGCTGAGTAATATTTCACTGTGTATATGTACCACGGCTTTCTTATCCATTCATCTGTCAATGGGCATCTAGGTTGCTTGCATGTCCTGGCTATTGTAAACAGTGCTGTAATGAACACTGGGGTACACATGTCTCTTTCAATTCTGCTTTCCTCAGTGTGTATGCTCAGCAGTGGGATTGGTGGGTGGTATGGCAGTTCTATTTCCAGTTTTTTAAGGAATCTCCACACTGTTTTCCATAGTGGCTGTACTATTTTGCATTCCCACCAACAGTGTAAGAGGGTTCCCTTTTCCCCACATCCTCTCCAGCGTTTGTTGTTTGTAGACTATTTGATAGCAGCCATTCAGACCGGCGTAAGGTGGTACCTCATTGTGGTTTTGATCTGCATTTCTCTGATAATGAGTGATGTTGAGCATTTTTTCATGTGTTTGTTAGCCATCTGTATGTCTTCTCTGGAGAAATGTCTGTTTAGTTCTTTGGCCCATTTTTTTTTAATTGGGTCTTTTATTTTTCTCATATTGAGCTGTATAAGCTGTTTGTATTTTTTGAGATTGATTCTTTATCAGCTGCTTCATTTGTTATTATTTTCTCTCACTCTGAAATCTGTCTTTTCACTTTTCTTATAGTTTTCTTCATTGTGAAAAAGCTTTCCAGTTTAATTAGGTTCCATTTGTTTATTTTTGCTTTTATTTCCATTACTCTGGGAGGTGGGTCATAGAGGATCTTGCTGTGATTTATGTCAGAGTGTTTTACCTATGTTTTCCTTTAGGAGTTTTACAGTTTCTGGTCTTACATTTAGATCTTTAATCCATTTTGAGTTTATTGTTGTGTATGGTGTTAGAAAATATTCTAGTTTCATTCTTTTACAAGTTGTTGACTAGTTTTCCCAGAACCACTTGTTAAAGAGATTTTCTTTTCTCCATTGTTTATTTTTGCCTCCTTTGTCAAAGATAATGTGTCCATAGGCACGTGGATTTATCTCTGGGCTTTCTATTTTGTTCCATTTAACTATATTTCTGACTTTGTGCCAGGACCATACTATTTTGATGACTGTAGCTTTGTAGTATATCCTGAAGTCAGGCAGGTTGATTCCTTCAGTTTCATTATTCTTTCTCAAGATTGCTTTGACTATTGGAGGCTTTTTGTATTTCCATACAAATTGTGAAATTATTTGTTCTAGTTCTGTGAAAAATAGCTTTGGTAGCTTGATAGGGATTGCATTGAATCTATAGATTACTTTGGGTAGTATACTCCTTTTCACTATATTGATTCTTTCAATCCATGAACATGGTCTATTTCTCCATCTATTTGTGTCATCTTTGATTTCCTTCATCAGGGTTTTATAGTTTTCTATATAGGTCCTTTGTTTCTTTAGGTAGATTTATTCCTAAATATTTTATTCTTTCATCACAATGGTGAAAGGGATTGTTTCCTTATTTTCCTTAAATTTTTCTTTCTGTTTTCTCATTGTTAGTGTATAGGCATGCAAGGGATTTCTGTGTATTAATTTTATATCCTGCAACTTTACTGTATTCATTGATTGGCTTTAGTACTTTTCTGGTGGTGTCTTTAGGGTTTTCTATGAAGAGGATCATGTCATCTGCAAACAGTGAGAGTTTTACTTCTTCTTTTCCAATCTGGATTGCTTTTATTTCTTTTTCTGCTCTGATTGCTGTGGCCAAAACTTCCAAAACTATATTGAATAGTAGTGGTGAAAGTTGACACCCTTGTCTTGTTCCTGACTTTGGGGGAAATGCTGTCAATTTTTCACCAATGAGGATAATGTTTGCTGTGGGTTCATCATATATGGCTTTAATTATGTTGAGGTATATTCCTTCTATGCCTACTTTCTGGAGGGTTTTTATCATAAATAGGTGTTGAATTTTCTCAAAGACTTTCTCTGCATCTATTAAGACAATCATATGGTTTTTATCTTTCAGTTTGTTAATGTGGTGTATCATATTGATTGATTTGTGAATATTGAAGAATACTTGCAACCCTGGGATAAAGCCCACTTGGTCATTATGTATGATCTTTTTGGTATGTTGTTGGATTCTGTTTGCTAGAATTTTGTTGAGGATTTTTGCACTCATGTTCATTAGTGATATTGGCTGTAGTTTTTTGTGTGTGTGGCATCTTTGTCTGGCTTTGGTATTAAGGTGATGGTGGCCTCATAGAATGAGTTTGGGGAGTTTACCTTCCTCTGCAATTTTCTGGAAGACTTTGAGCAGGATAGGTGTTAGCGCTCCTCTAAATTTTTTGGTAGTATTCACCCATGAAGCCATCTGACCATGCATTTATTTGTTGGAAGATCTTTAATTGCAGTTTCTATTTTATACTTGTGATGGGTCTGTTAAAATTTTCTATTTCTTCCTGGTTCAGTTTTGGAAGGTTATACTCTTCTAAGAATTTGTCCATTTCTTCCAAGTTGTCCATTTTATTGGCATATAATTGCTGATAGTAGTCTCTTATGATCTATTTTATTTCTATGTTGTCTGTTGTGATTTCTCTATTTTCACTTCAATATTCTTGATATGATTTTTCTCCCTTTTTTTCTTGATGAGACTGGCTAATGGCTTGTCTACTTTATTTATCTTCTTGAAGAACCATGTTTTAGTTTTGTTGATTTTTGCTATAGTCTCCTTTGTTTCTTTTTCATTTATTTCTGCCTTAATTTTAATGATTTCTTTCCTTTTAATCCTTGGATTCTTCATTTCTTCTTTTTTTAGTTGCTTTAGTTGTGAAGTTAAACTATTTATTTGATTTTTTTCTTATTTCTTGAGGTAAGCATGTATTGCTATGAACCTTCCCCTTAGCACTGTTTTTTACTGAATCACATAGGGTTTGGGTTGTTGTGTTTCAATTTCATTTGCTTCTATGTATTTTGATTTCCTTTTTAATTTCTTCCATGATTTGTTGGTTATTCAGAAGCATGTTATTCAGCCTCCATATGTTTGTATTTTTAATAGATTTTCCCCTGTAGTTGACATCTATTTACCACATTGTGATCAGAAAAGATGCTTGAAATGATTTAATTTTTTTTGAATTTACCAAGGCTATATTTATGGTCCAGCATGTGATGTATTCTGAAGAATGTTCCATGTGCCCTTGAGAGAAAGGCGAAAGGAATTGTTTGGGGGTGAAATGTCCTGTAGATATCAATTAGATCTAACCGGTCCATTGTATTGTTTAAAGTTTGTGTTTCCTTGCTAATTTTCTGTTTGGTTGATCTATCCATAGGTCTGAGTGGGGTATTAAAATCTCTGACTATAATTATATTGGTGTTAATTTCCCCTTTCATACTTGTTAGCATTTGCTTTATTTATTGAGGTGATCGTATGTTGGGTGAATATATATTTATAATCGTTATATCTTCTTTTTGGATTGATCCTTTGATCATTATGTAGTGTCTTTCTTTGTCTCTTTTCACGGCCTTTATTTCAAAGTCTATTTTATCTGATATGAGTATTGCTACTCCTGCTCTCTTTTGGTCTCCATTTACATGAAATATCTTTTTCCAGCCCTTCACTTTCAGTTTGTATGTGTCCCTTGTTTTGAGGTGGGTCTCTTATAGACAGCATATATAGGGGTCTTGTTTTTGTATCCATTCATCCAGTCTTTGTCTTTTGGCTGAGGAGATTTAATCCATTTACATTTAAGGTAATTATTTATAAGTATGATCCCGTTGGCATTTACTTTGTTGTTTTGGGTTCAAGTTTATAAACCCTTTCTGTTTTTCCTGTCTAGAGAAGGTCCTTTAGCATTTGTTGAAGAGCTGGTTTGATGGTGTTGAAGTCTCTCAGCTTTTGCTTTTCTGTAAATCTTTTGATTTCTCCTTCACATTTGAATGAGATCCTTGCTGGGTACAGTAATCTAGGTTGTAGGTTTTTCTCTTTCATCACTTTAAGTATGTGCTGCCATTCCTTTATGGCCTGAAGAGTTTCTATTGAAAGGTCAGCTGTTATCCTTATGGGAATCCCCTTGTGTGTTATCTGTTGCTTTTCCCTTGCTGCTTTTAATATTTACTCATTGTGTTTGACGGAGAAGGCAATGGCACCCCACTCCAGTACTCCTGCCTGGAAAATCCCACGGACAGAGAAGCCTGGTAGGCTGAAGTCCATGGGGTTGCTGAGGGTTGGACATGACTGAGTAACTTCACTTTCACTTTTCACTTTTGTGCATTGGAGAAGGAAATGGCAACCCACTCCAGTGTTCTTGCCTGGAGAATCCCAGGGACAGGGGAGCCTGGTGGGCTGCCATCTGTGGGGTCACACAGAGTCGGACACGACTCAAGTGACTTAGCAGGAGCAGCAGCATTGTGTTTGATCTTCATTAGTTTGACTAATATGTGTCTTTGGGTGTTTTGCCTTGGATCTATCCTGTTTGGGACTCTCTGGGTTTCTTGGACTTGGGTGGCTATTTCCTTCCCCATTTTAGGGAAGTTTTCAACTATTATCTCCTCAAGTATTTCCTCCTGCCCTTTCTTTTTGTCTTCTTCTGAGACTCCTATGATTCAAATGTTGGGGCATTTAACATTGTCCCAGAGGTCTCTGAGGTTGTCTTCATTTTTTTAAATTATTTTTTCTTTTTTCTCTCTGCCACATTTATTTCCACCATTCTATCTTCCACCTCACTTATCCTATCTTCTACCTCATTTATTCTACTGTTTGTTCCCTTCACTTTGTTTTTGATCTCAGTTTCTGCATTATTCATTATTTATTGACTCTTCTTTATTTCTTCTAGGTCCTCATTAAATATTTCTTGCATCTTCTCAATCCTTGTCTCTAATCTATTTATCTGTAACTCCACTGTGTTTTCAAGATTTTGGATCATCTTTACTATCATTATTCTGATTTCTTTTCTCAGGTAGACTCGTTATCTCCTCTTTTGTTTGGTTTGGTGATCATTTATCATGTTACTTTATCTGCTGAGTATTTCTCTGCCTTTTCATCTTGTTTAGATTGCTGTGTTTGGGATTCCCTTTCTGTAGGCTGGCCGTTTGTGGTTCTTCTCTATTGTGGAGGCTGCTCCCTGTGACTTTTCATGGTTTCCTGTTTAGGGGAACTTGTATAGGTTTTCTGGTGGGTGGAGCTGCATCTCTTCTCTCTGGAGTGCAATGAAGTGTCCAGTAGTGAGTTTTGGGGTGTCTATGTGTTTGGTATGGCTTTGGACAGCCTGTCCTTCAATGCTAAGGGTTGTGTTCCTGCTTTGCTGGAGACTTAGCATGGTATGTCTTGCTCTGAAACTTGTTGGGTCTTGGGTGGAGCTTGGTTTCAGTGTAGGTATGGAGGCTTTTGGATGAGTTCTTGTCTACTAATGTTCCCTAGAATCAGGAGTTCTCTGATGTTCTCAAGTTTTGGAGTTAAGTCTCCTGCCTCTGGCTTTCAGTCTTATAGTAGCCTCAAAACTTCTGCATCCATGAAGCACAGATGATAAAACATCTAGGTTAATGGTAAAACAGTTCTACACAGCGAGAGACACCCAGAGAGGTTCAGAGTTACATGGAGATTAGAAGAAGGAGGAGAGAGTTAAAGGTGACTAGGAGAAGGAGGGGGAGTCAAAAGGTGAAAGAGCAATATAGCCAGTAATCAAGCCCCTGTGTGCTCTCCACAGTGTGGAACACTCAGAGAGATTCACAGAGTTACATAGAGAAGAAAAGAGAGAGGAGGGATATAGAGATGACAAGGAGGAGAAGAGGGGAAAGTCAAAAGGGGAGATACCAATCTAGCCAGTAATCAGTTCCCTAAGTGTTCTTCACAGCCCAGAACACCCAGAGAGATTCACAGAGTTAAGTAGAGAAGAGAAAGGGGAGGGAAAAGATAGAGGTAACCTGTGGGAGAAAAGGGAGAGACAAAAGAGGAGAGAGCAATCAAGCCAGTAATCACACCTCTAAGTGAAAATGGATACTAAAGATTAAATTCTTAAAGGTACAAAATTGATAACATACCAAAAAGCAAAGATTAAAAATCTAGAGTAGAGGTTAGACTCTCAACAATACATTAAAAATACAAAACAAAACCAATCACAAAAATTATAAAAAATGTATATATGAAATTTGCTTTTAAAATAGGTCTTTTTTTTGCAAGGTAATAGTAGGTTATAAAAATGAAAATTAAAGGAGTAATAAAGAACTTAAATTTAAAAAAAATTAAAAAGTGATAGTAGTTAAAATATATCTCAGAATTTCTCTGGAGTTGTGGGCAGTGTGGGGTCAGCTCAGTTTCAGATAGTTTCTTGTTCCAGCTTGTACTTGTTCTCAAGATCTATAGGCCTCTCCAATGCTTAGTCAGTGTTGACTACAGGGTTTTAATCTGTTGCACCTGTCACTTCCAGAGTGGTTCCCTCTTCTTTGTTTGTTTTGGCTTCCCCTGTTTGCAAGTCTGTTTGGTGTCTAATTTCTGCCCTGACACAAGGGGACAAGGGTGGTCACTAATTCAGGCTCACTTGTTCAGTTGTGTTGTGGGGAGGGAAGAACATTGCAAACAAATATCACTGGTGTGTGTGGGCAGTGCTTGCAGTGTATGGGCCACACTGGGTTTGCCCCAGCTCACAGTGGCATGTGCTTTCTGGGTCTACACTACTCAGACTCCAGGGTACTATGCAGGACACTGTCCAAAGCAGACCGTGCATTTTGTGCACTTCCGAGGTCTAAGCCACTCTGGTTCAGGTTTTCGGGTACTCCACAAGGGCATAGACTCATTTGGGCATGCATTTTGTGCCTTTTCCAGATCTGAGCAGCTCAGGCGATCAGGTGCTTGGTGAGCGCACTGTCCCAGGTGGGCCATGCATCTTAATCACCTCCCTGGTACTGGCCAGTTGGTTTCCCAGGTATCATCTCAGGTGTGCCATGTGTCTCCTCCGGGGAGCTGATCTCAGGCTGTGACCCTCCTGGCAGATATCAATTGTCCCAGGAAGACTTGGTTAGCAACTGGGAGCTCTCTCACAGTTTGATGGAGGATGCCAGTCTCTGGGGCTGAGATTGGAGCAGCCCCTTGCCTTCCAGCTCTGGCTGTCACGCGGCTGCCTCTCTGCATCCAGCAGGGTGGAGGGACATATACATAGCAGGCTAGCTGTCCTTTGGTATTCACTCTACCCTTTGTTCTTTGAGCGGGCCAGGCTGCAAGTTAGAGCATTTTGCAGAAAAGTTCTCTCTCTCTCTCTTTCTCGCCTTTTTTTCCTCTTTGGAGATCCCACAGTTTGGGTTGGTATCTCACGTTTGTTCCTCAGATTGTCCTCAGGGCATTCAGGCCCAGTTCTTACCTCCCTGTTCATCCCCTGCTCATGGGTAGCATATGCAAGCATCTGGGCTACTTCTCTGCTGGCAGTTGCGGTTAGGTGTCTATTCTGTGTGGTTTTTTTTTTTTTTTTTAATCCTCCCAGTTATGTTGCTCTCTGAGATTTCAAAACTCCCCAAAGACCCACCTGTGAGAGAGTTTCCTGATATTTGGAAACTTCTCCTCCTTCATGACTCCCTCCCTAGGACAGATCTCCATCCTTAACTCTTTTGTCTATCTTTTATATTTTTTCCTACCTCCTTCTGAAGAGAATAAGCTGCCTTTCTGGGTGCCTGGTGTCCTCTGCCAGCATTCAGAAGTTGTTTTGTGGAAGTTGCTCTGCATTCAAATGATCTTTTGATGAATCTGTGGGGGAGAAAGTGGTCTCCCTGTCCTATTCCTCCACCATCTTGGGACTGCCCCCTATTTACTCTTATGTTTATGGAAAGAGTGCAGTTCTAGTTCATTGCTATGTGCTTTAGGAGCCTAGTAAACTGAAATGTTGACAGCCTTATTTACATCTGAAATGATATTTGTAGAAATAGTAAAATCAAATTAAATTTTACTCTTTAAGTATTCAGACACCCAGATTATTTAATTAAAGTCAAAGAGATTTAGAGTCATATTAATCATAGAAGGTACTTGTTGCTTTCCTGGTGGCTCAGACAGTAAAGAATCTGCCTGCAGTGCAGGAAACTGGGGTTAGATTCCTTTGGTTGGGAAGATCCCCTGGATAAAGGAATGTCTATCTACTCCAGTATTCTTGCCTGGAGAATTCCATGGACAGAGGAGCCTAGTTAGTCACAATTTTCATGGATGAATATGCTTAGGAACAGAAGGGTTTGGGGATCTATAAGTGATCACCCTACTGGTAAATGATAAATCTATATCTGATGACCATAACTCTGAATGTTGAACCCTACACAAATGTGAATTTTATTACAAAATTATCTTAAATACCAGTTAAATCTAAGGCAATAGATTTAATATAAATGAACAAATTCTTGTAAGACTAATTATTATTAGGAAGATACTTTATGAATTATAAACTTATAAACTATAAATTTATATTTTATATACTATAAATTAATATTTAACCATAGGTTAATGTATGATAGCCATTCTCTTAGCCTAGAATGGGAGATTTATTTTTATGATAGAAAAAGGAAACCCTCAATATTAATCTAGAAAATAGAAAATTCTATTTAAGTATTTGGTTTGTTATATAGTGAAGCAATTACAGAGAGAGACTTATTTCTACCTGACATGCATTGATGACATATATTTCATATACAAATGTATGTAGCATATTCAATTCTACATTAATTTTTGTTTTAATTTACCATTTAGTAGTAATCACATTGTTTGAAAAAATGAACTGTAAGAATATGTTTATAGTTAAATAAAGCAGTTATGACTCAGGAGATTAAAATAAAATTTTAACTTGTTAAACTATTCATATTTATTATTGTTGCTGTTGTTCAGTTGCTGTATTGTGTCCGGCTCAGTTGTGTCCCAGACTGAAACACAGCAGGCTTTCCTGTACTTCATAATCTCCCAGAGTTTGCTCAAAATCATGTTCATTGAATCAGTGATGTCATCCAACTATCTCGTGCTCTGTCATCCCCTTCTCCGCCTGCCTTCAAACTCTTCCAGCTTTAGGGTTTAATGAGTTGGCCTTCACCCTCCTAATGAATATTCAGGATTGACTTCCTTTAGGATTGACTGGTTTGATCTCCTTGGAGTTCAAGGGACTCTCAAGAGTCTTCAACACCACAGTTCAAGAGCATCAATTCTTCAGTGCTCAGCTTTCTTTATGGTCCAACTCTCATATCCATACATGAGTATTGGAAAATCATAGCTTTGACCAAATGGACTTTTGTCAGCAAAGTAATGTGTCTGCTTTTTAATATGTTGTCTAGATTGGTCATAGCTTTTCTTCCAAGGAGCTAGGGTCTTTTAATTTAATGATTGCATCACCATCTGCAGTGATTTTGGAGCCCAAGAAAATAAAGTCTGTCACTGTTTCCATTGTTTCCCCATCTATTTGCCATAAAGGGATGGGATTGGATGCCATGAACTTCATTTTTTGAATGTTGAGTTTTAAGCCAGATTTTCACTCTCCTCTTTCACCTTCATCAAGAGGCTGTTTAGTTCCTCTTCACTTTCTACCATAAGAGTGGTGTCATCTGGATATCTGAGGTTATTAATATTTATCCTGGCAATCTTGATTCCAGCTTGTAGTTCATCCAGCCTGGCCTTTCTCATGATGTACTCTGCCTATAAGTTAAATAAACAGGGTGACAATATACAGCCTTGATGTACTCCTTTCCTGATTCACAATCAGTCTGTTGTTCCATGTCCAATTCTAACTGCTGCTTCTTGACCTGCATACAGGTTTCTCAGGAGGCAGGTAAAGTGTTCTGGTATTCTCATCTCTTTAAGAATTTTCCACAGTTTGTTTTGATCCAAACAGTCAAAGGCTTTAGCATAGTAAATGAAGTAGAAGTAGTTGTTTTTCTGGACCTCTCTTGCTTTTTCTATCATCCAACAGATTTTGACAATTTGATCTCTGGTTCTTCTGCCTTTTCTAAATTCAGCTTGAACATCTGGAAGTTCAGGGTTCAGGTACTGTTGAAACCTGGCTTGGAGAATTTTGAGAATTACTTTGATAGTGAGTGAGATGAGTACAATTGTGCAGTAGTTTGAACATTCTTTGGGGTTGAATGAAGACTGATCTTTTCCAGTCCTGTGGCCACTGCTAAGTTTTCCAAACTTGCTGGCATATTGAGTGCAGCACTTTTACAGCATCATCTTTTAGAGTTTGAAATAGCTCAACTGGAATTCCATCACCTCCACTGGCTTAGTGATTCTTCCTAATGCCCACTTGACTTTGCACTTCAAGATATCTGGCTCTAGATGAATGATCACACCATCATGTTTATCAGGGTCATGATGATCTTTTTTTGTATAGTTCCTCTGTATTCTTGCCACCTCTTCTTAATATCTTCTGCTTCTGTTAGGTCCATACTGTTTCTCTCCTTTTTTTTATACTTATTATACAATATCATGAAAGTAAAGCCAAGCCTTAGAAAAGTTGTAGTCACACAAACAGAAATTATCTTCTCAATATAAATTTAAATATATAGGTAGGAATTCATATCATAATATTCTGAACTGCACAATATCATTTGACCCCAAATGTCAGTCTACATATAATATACCTTGGGGTGAATTTTATCAGTGATTTGATCGAATAAGAAAAATATATACTGAATTCCAGTTAAACCTTTCTTGTAGTCTTGCCGTTCATAAGCATTCATGCTGAAAACATCAGCTTCCCAAGCAGATAGTAGTTGAATACAATGTGATAATTTCCTTTGCTATAAAATATTCAAATTACTTTTAATTAAAGACACTGAAATTAACAAGAGGCCTATTTTTTCTTTTATATATATATATCAAAATTAAAAATAAATTGTATAGGCTAAAAAATAAAATATTAAAAAAAATAAGCACATCCATAAGAACCAAATAAGATCTATTTTCTAAATGCATACAGGAAATAGGCAAGAGAGAAAGTAATATTAAATTTGAAATTATTTAAGACAACTTATAGTTTAAGGCTTTCTTATCAAACCTTCAAAATAAAATTTAGCACATTGAAATTCTATAATCCTTATTTTACTCAATTCTTGGTACATCATGGTTGATAACTGGCATTTTTGCTGTTCGAGGTGTCTGTCTGTCTACCATTTATTTACATAAAGATGAATGGAAATGTCCTATTAAAGTTACTACCTTTTTGATTGTTACATTGTAAAAAAACAAAATTTTTCTGGGATAATTTTTTTCATTTCTGGAATAATAGTTTGAGTCTAAAGTAACAAATTTTAGGAATTTACACCAATCATAAAACGTTCTGTGATGAGACAGGGATCCAACTGGAACATTTTTATATTGTCCACATACAATAATAAAATTAATATTTATATACTTAATTATCTATAATAGAATTAAGTATATGTAATCACTATAATTCAGTTATTTGATAATTAAGTTGTTGCATGTGACTTCAGAGAGCAAAAAAAGGAACAATTTTTTAATAAAATGAATCAATAATCTAAGACAAGTAGGTTTTGGTACATATGCTGTAGGAGCTGCCTAACAATTTATGATGTCCGACTTTGAACAGATGGTTCCTCTTGATAATGACATTCGACTTATAGATATGAACACTGAGAGACTGAGTGACAGTGTGTTCAGTGATGATGAAGAAGGAATTTATGTAACTGAAAGCATTTTGTGTAATGTGATATTATGATCATACAGAAGTTACACTATAAACAGTATTTTAATATTCATTATTATGTAAAATATAAATTGCATGTAGATAAAAGAACTTCTATGATTTTAATTTGAAATTACAAAGACCATGGGAAGATATTGGGATTGGAAAAAGAGGTATTTAAGCAAACAATTATCTTTGAAAGTTATAAATCATAATGATAAAAGAAACACAGTGAATAAACTACACAGTTTATGAAGTAGAATGTTATCAATTGCTATAGATTGAATGTCTTTCCCCCACAATTTGTATGTTGAAATCTAATTCCCAATGTGATAGTATTTGGAGGTGGGAGTTTAGGAAGATGATTAGGCCTTGAGGACAGAATCCTCATGAATGGGATTAGTGTTCTTATAAAATAGACCTTGGTGTGCTTCCTTGCCCTCTTCTGCAATGTGAGGTTATAGTGAGAAGACAGTTAACCAGATACCTTGACCTTGGACTTCCCAGTCTCCAGGATTTTAAGAAATATATATATATGTTTTTCTATATTTCTGCCTAGTCTACAGTGTTCTGTTGTAGCAGTCCTAGTGAACTAAGACACCAATATAGATGAAGTGTACACTCTTTCTCTACCAGAAATCAACTTGATATTAATTTCAGTACTATCTTTATTATTCTTCCAAGGTGCACTTTATAAACTACTCTTAGACTAGTCTGGAAAGGCCCTATCCGTGGGTTCTACACTTAGAAAGTGCTTAATTATTACAATTAATATAAATAATGCATTCTTTAAGAGTAAGTATCTTTTTCACTCAGGACCCAGTGATGGCACAGTATGACCCATAACTCTAAACATCCACTCCTGTAACTAGCTCTGTTCAAGTTGCTAAAGGATATTCCTCCACATCATTTTTTTAAAAAAATCTTTGAGGGATAAAAAAGTGTCTACTCTGATTGTCATGAGCTTCCACTTAAATAGAACATAGACATTCTTTCTGAGGGTGAGGAAAGCTTGTATGATTGAAACACTTAGATAAGGGGGAAAACACAATTTAATTAATGTGTCCAATAGCATAAATAGCATATGTTCTTCTAGAAGGAATTGTCATTTTCCAGAGTGCTGAACATTTTTATTTTTCTAAGTAGGTTGTTTCTTTAGTATGTAGGATTTGGTATTGAATTAACAACAGGTACATGATTTGCAATATTATGCAATTCATGTCAATCACTTTTGTAGATGAATGGATAAATAGATATATAGTTAGAGACAGAGAGACAGAGATATATACACACATAAAGAGATAAATGTAAAAACAACATGAATATTTGATACTAATTATAGGCATTACTGAGAGATCTAAATACTTTTTTAAAAGATAGCATTTTATGTAAATCATCATGTTCTCAAATATTTTCTCTAGCTCAATGGCTTTCTTTATACTTCTATAATCACAATAACTGTATATTGCTTATTATTCTATTCACCATTTCTGTAAATATCTACTTCCTATTTTCCATCTCTTATTTCTGAGTTAAATTCACTTAATTTCTTTAGTTATGTTGTCTGGCTTACTAATTCTTATGTTTGCCTAATACTCTGTATCTATTAAGTTGTTAATATAAGAAATCTTTTTTATTTCTAAATATACTGACTCGCACTTTTAAAACCTACTTTATTCCTTTTATTGATGTTTTATCTCCTGCTCATTTTTATGTTTTAATTTAAATAATATTAATAATATGTGGATGTATTTTATAATTCTATATGAAAAATCCAATAATTGATTTTGTTGAGGATCCTTATTTTTCTGTTTCTTTACTGATTCCATTTGTTGCCAACTTTTAAAAGGTAAATTTTTATTGTATCTGTGGAATTCTGAAGGTATAATTGGGTGATGCTTTTTGTCTTTCAGATTTGTTGGGACATAATTGACATAAAGCACTGTATAAATTTAAAGTGTATAGCATAATGACTTGCTTTATGATATTGTGAAATGATTATCAAAATAAGTTTGGTTAACATCCATCATCTCATATAGGTATAAAAAAGTAAAAATTATTTTTCCCCCTATGATGAGAACTTTAAGTATTTAAAGAGTATCTACTCTTTTGCTGGCTTTCAAATAATCTATACAGTAGTGTTAACTACTGTCCTCATGCTGTTATAACATCCCAGTACTTATTTATCTTATAACTGGAGGTTTGCACAATATGACCACCTTTAATTTCCCCAACCATTTCCTACATATGACCACAAATCTGATTCTTTTTTTCCATGAGTTTTTTTTGAGAGTTTGCACATAAGTGAGATAATACACTATTTGTCAATCTCTGATTTATTTCACTTAGTATAATGTCCTCAAGTTTCATCCATGTTGTCACAAATAGTGGGTAATTTTTATTATTGCAGAAAGTTTGAGTTTGATTCTATTAAATCTTAGGTAGAGCTATCAACCTAGTGCAACTTTAAGTTAATTTCTTAGTTTGTAATTTATACTTTTACAGAGTTTTATAAATTTGAAATCTACATTTATGTTATGGCAGGCTCATTCTTGGTTGCAAATTATCAAAAGAGTCAATTTTTTCTTCCTGAATCTTCAGTGCGTTAGGATGATTTCTTATTTTTCATAAGGTAGTATAATGTCATAAGATTCAAATTGGAATTATTGATGATGAATAAATACTATTAATAGTTTTCAATAAAACTAATCTATTTTTACTACTAGATAGCTTTAAACCATTGTTTACCAGGTAAATCAACATACTTGGAATAAAAAAAAAAATGCATTTTAACAGTGGTCACTACTGTTAACAATGAGTTACATTCACTCTATATGACAACCACATTAACAGCAGTATATTATCAGCTCTGAGTATTTGAAGTTTTATTTTAATGTAAGGAAGATTATAGAGTTGTAAACAACACTCAAAAGGTACTTTTTACAATTTAAATTTTGGGGAATAACTTATTTTATATAATCATATATCATAGCCAGAAATGAATATTTTCTCTTTTTAACTTTTAATGCCTAACTAAATTTCATTCTTCTTTGTCATATACCCAACTAGTTTTCTATTTCATGCTGCTAGAGATATAAAACATCAAGAAAATCAATCCATAATTTGCAATTGATTAAAAATGATGGAAGAAACAAAACTAAAATATTTACATATTATTGTATATTCAGATCAGATCAGATCAGTCGCTCAGTCGTGTCCGACTCTTTGCGACCCTATGAATTGCAGCACGCCAGGCCTCCCTGTCCATCACCAATTCCCGGAGTTCACTCAGACTCACGTCCATCGAGTCAGTGATGCCATCCAGCCATCTCATCCTCTGTTGTCCCCTTCTCCTCCTGCCCCCAATCCCTCCCAGCATCAGAGTCTTTTCCAATGAGTCAGCTCTTCGCATGAGGTGGCCAAAGTACTGGAGTTTCAGCTTTAGCATCATTCCTTCCAAAGAAATCCCAGGGCTGATCTCCTTCAGAATGGACTGGTTGGATCTCCTTGCAGTCCAAGGGACTCTCAAGAGTCTTCTCCAACACCACAGTTCAAAAGCATCAATTCTTCGGCGCTCAGCCTTCTTCACAGTTCAACTCTCACATCCATACATGACCACTGGAAAAACCATAGCCTTGACTAGACGAACCATTGTTGGCAAAGAAATGTCTCTGCTTTTGAACATGCTATGTAGGTTGGTCATAACTTTCCTTCTAAGGAGTAAGCGTCTTTTAATTTCATGGCTGCAGTCACCATCTGTAGTGATTTTGGAGCCCCCAAAAATAAAGTCTGACACTGTTTCCACTGTTTCTCCATCTATTTCCCATGAAGTGATGGGACCAGATGCCATGACCTTTGTTTTCTGAATGTTGAGCTTTAAGCCAACTTTTTACTCTCCACTTTCACTTTCATCAAGAGGCTTTTGAGTTCCTCTTCACTTTCTGCCATAAGGGTGGTGTCATCTGCATATCTGAGGTTATTGATATTTCTCCTGGCAATCTTGATTCCATCTTGTGTTTCTTCCAGCCCAGCATTTCTCATGATGTACTCTGCATATAGTTAAATAAACAGGATGACAATATACAGCCTTGACGAACTCCTTTTCCTATCTGGAGCCAGTCTGTTGTTCCATGTCCAGTTCTAACTGTTGCTTCCTGACCTGCATACAAATTTGTCAAGAGGCAGATCAGGTGGTCTGGTATTTCCATCTCTTTCAGAATTTTCCACAGTTTGTTGTGATCCACATCGTCAAAGGCTTTGGCATAATCAATAAAGCAGAAATAGATGTTTTTCTGGAACTCTCTTGGTTTTTCTATGATCCAGCGGATGTTGGCAATTTGATCTCTGGTTTCTCTGCCTTTTCTAAACCCAACTTGAACATCAGGAAGTTCATGGTTCACATATTGCTGAAGCCTGGCTTGGAGAATTATGAGCATTACTTTACTAGCATGTGAGATGAGTGCAATTGTGCGGTAGTTTGAGAATTTTTGGCATTGCCTTTCTTTGGGATTGGAATGAAAACTGACCTTTTCCAGTCCTGTGGCCACTGCTGACTTTTCCAAATTTGCTGGCATATTGAGTGCACCACTTTCACAGCATCATCTTTAAGGACCTGGAACAGCTCAACTAGAATTCCATCACCTCCACTAGCTTTATTCGTAGTGATACTTTCTAAGGCCCACTTGACTTCATATTCCAGGATGTCTGGCTCTAGGTCAATGATCATACCATCATGATTATCTGGGTTGTGAAGATGTTTTTGGTACAGTTCTTCTGTGTATTCTTGCCATCTCTTTTTAATATCTTCTGTTTCTGTTAGGTCCATACCATTTCTGTCCTTTATCAAGCTCATCTTTGCATGAAATGTTCCTTTTGTATCTCTGATTTTCTTGAAGAGATCCCTAGTCTTTCCCATTCTGTTTTTCTCCTCTATTTCTTTACATTGATCGCTGAAGAAGGCTTTCTTATCTCTTCTTGCTATTCTTTGGAACTCTGCATTCAGATGTTTATATCTTTCCTTTTCTCCTTCGCTTTTTTGCTTCTTTTCTTTTCACAGCTATTTGTAAGGCCTCTCCAGACAGCCATTTTGCTTTTTTGCATTTCTTTTCTATGGAAATGGTCTTGATCCCTGTCTCCTGTCCAATGTCATGAACCTCATTCCATAGTTCATCAGGCACTCTATCTAACAGATCTAGGCCCTTAAATCTATTTCTCACTTCCTCTGTATAATCATAAGGGATTTGATTTAGGTCATACCTGAATGGTCTAGTGATTTTCCCTACTTTCTTCAATTTAAGTCTGAATTTGGCAATAAGGAGTTCATGGTCTGAGCCACAGTCAGCTCCTGGTCTTGTTTTTGCTGACTGTATAGAGCTTCTCCATCTTTGGCTGCAAATAATATAATCAATCTGATTTTGTTGTTGACCATCTGGCGATGTCCATGTATAGAGTCTTCTCTTGTGTTGTTGGAAGAGGGTGTTTGTTATGACCAGTGCATTTTCTTGGCAAAACTCTATCAGTCTTTGCCCTGCTTCATTCCGTATTCCAAGGCCAAATTTGCCTGTTACTCCAGGTGTTTCTTGACCTCCTACTTTTGCATTCCAGTCCCCTATAATGAAAAGGACATCTTTTTTGGGTGTTAGTTCTAAAAGGTCTTGTAGTTCTCCATAGAACCGTTCAACTTCAGCTTCTTCAGCTTACTGGTTGGGGCATAGACTTGGATTACTGTGATATTGAATGGTTTGCCTTGGAAACGAACAGAGATCATTCTGTGGTTTTTGAGATTGCATCCAAGTACTGCATTTCGGACTCTTTTGTTGTCCATGATGGCCACTCCATTTCTTCTGAGGGATTCCTGCCCGCAGTAGTAGATATAATGGTTATCTGAGTTAAATTCACCCATTCCAGTCCATTTCAGTTCTCTGATTCCTAGAATGTCGACTTCACTCTTGCCATCTCTTGTTTGACCACTTCCGATTTGCCTTGATTCATGGACCTGACATTCCAGGTTCCTATGCAATATTGCTCTTTACAGCATTGGACTTTGCTTCTATCACCAGTCACATCCACAGCTGGGTATTCTTTTTGCTTTGGCTGCATCTCTTCATTCTTTCTGGAGTTATTTCTCCACTGATCTCCAGTAGCATATTGGGCACCTACTTGCCTGGGGAGTTTTTCTTTCTGTATCCTATCATTTTGCCTTTTCATACTGTTCACAGGGTTCTCAAGGCAAGAATACTGACGTGGTTTACCATTCCCTTCTCCAGTGGACCACATTCTGTCAACTCTCTGCACCATGACCCGCCCGTCTTGGGTTGCCCCACGGGCATGGCTTAGTTTCATTGAGTTAGACAAGGCTGTGGTCCTCGTGTGATTAGATTAACTAGGCTTCTGTGAGTATGGTTTCAGTGTGTTTGCCCTTTGATGCCCTCTTGCAACACCTACCGTCTTACTTGGGTTTCTCTTACCTTGGGCGTGGGGTATCTCTTCAGGGCTGCTCCAGCAAAGTGCAGCCTTTGCTCCTTACCTTGGACGAGGGGAATCTCCTCACCGCCGCCCTTCCTGACCTTCAATGTGGGATAGCTCCTCTAGACCCTCCTGCGCCCATGCAGCCACGGCTCCTTGGACGTGGGGTAGGTCTTCCCGGCTGCTGCCCTTGGCCTCAGGCTTGGGGCGTGGGGTAGGTCCTCCCGGCTGCCGCTCCTGACCTCGGACGCTGGGTATCTCCATTACCTTGATATTATTTCTATTCTTATTTTACATATATATATATATATATATATATATATATATATATACACACACACACACACACACACACATACACACAAAGAGAGAGGGAAACATAAAGTAGACACAAAGTAGAGCAAGATAAATGCCATAATAGAAAAATGTATGCTGGTAAACAGTGGATAATAGGAAATTTTATTTTATAAGTAGGAAGAGGCTGACATTTGGGATGGCATTTAGAACATAAATAAGAATTTTGAAAGCTTTGAGAAGTTTGACAGATAATAAAGAAAAGATGGTGGTAGAGGGGGACATTGTTTTAGAGGAAACAGACCAGAAAAGGTGGTTTGCAGCTTGATGGAACAATGATATTCATTTATACATCCTAGTATGCTCATGACTTCAATTTGATTTTTAACTTATATTTACTCATTCCTACTCTGCTACTCATGAGGAGAGAAATAGGAAGAAATAAAATATAAGATTTCTCAAGAAGTGGCATAAAAAACAATAAAAAATCAAATTATGTTCATAGTTATGAATGCAAGATATGTGTAAAAATAAGCTATTCAGTTATTCAATAATTGACCAAGTTTTTCAGTCAGTTCAGTCGCTCAGTCATGTTTGATTCTTTGAGACCCCATGAAGTGCAGCATGCCAGGCTTCCCTGTCCATCAAAAACTCCCAGAGCTTACTCAAACTCATGTCTTGAGTCAGTGATGCCATCCAACCATCTCATCCTCTGTCATCTCCTTCTCCTTCCACCATCAATGTTTCCCAGGATCAGGGTCTTTTCCAAGGAGTCAGTTCTTCGCATGAGGTGGCCGAAGTATTGGAGTTTCAGCTTAAACATCAGTCCTTCCAATGAACACCCAGGACTGATCGCCCTTAGGATGGACTGGTTGGATCTCCTTGCAGTCCAAGGGACTCTCAAGATCTTCTCCAACACCACAGTTCAAAAGCATCAATTCTTCGATGCTCAGGTTTCTTTATAGTCAAACTCACATCCATACATGACTACTGGAAAAACCATAGCTTTGACTAGATGGAACTTTGCTGGCAAAGTAATGTTTCTGCTTTTTTAATATGCTGTCTAGGTTGGTCATAGCTTTTCTTCCAGGGAGCAAGTATTTTTGAACTTCATGGCTGAAGTAACCATCTGCATTCATTTGAGCCCCCCAAAAATAAAGTCTGTCACTGTTCCCATTATTTTCCTATTTGCCTAATGACCAAGTTATTAAGTTTCAGAATAAATAAATTCCACTTAACTATGCATTTATATAACTGTATACTTATTATATTTGCTAAAATTTCCAAATTTGGACTAAGAATTATGAGAGATAACCATCTGAATTTTCATTCTGTTTCAGCACTTCATAGAATTATGATTTCAGATTTTTTTCTCCCATGTTAGAGAAAAAATTAAGTGCATATAGCTAATGATTCAGTTCAGTTCAGTCGCTCAGTCGTGTCCGACTCTTTGCGATCCCATTAATTGCAGCATGCCAGGCCTCCCTGTCCATCACCAACTCCTGGAATTCAACCAAACCCATGTCCATTGAGTCAGTGATGCCATCCAACCATCTCATACTCTGACGTCCCTTTCTCCTCCTGCCCCTAATCCCTCCCAGTATCAGGGCCTTTTCCAATGAGTCAACACTTCACATGAGGTGGCCAAAGTATTGGGTTTCAGCTTTAGCATCATTCCTTCCAATGAACACCCAGGACTGATCTCCTTCAGGATGGACTAGTTGGACTTCCTTGCAATTCAAGGGACTCTCATGAGTCTTCTCCAACACCACAGTTCAAAAACATCAATTCTTCGGCACTCAGCTTTCTTCACAGTCCAACTGTCACATCCATACATGACCACTGGAAAAACCATAGCCTTAACTAGACGGACCTTGGTTGGCAAAGTAATGTCTCTGCTTTTCAATATTCTATCTAGGTTGGTAATAACTTTCCTTCCAAGGAGTAAGCTTCTTTTAATTTCATTGCTGCAATCACCATCTGCAGTGATTTTGGAGCCCACAAAAATAAAGTCTGACACTGTTTCCACTGTTTCCCCATCTATTTCCCATGAAGTGATGGGACCGGATGCCATGATCTTCGTTTCCTGAATGTTGAGCTTTAAGCCAACTTTTTCACTCTCCACTTTCACCTTCATCAAGAGGCTTTTTAGTTCCTCTTCACTTTCTGCCATAAGGGTGGTGTCATCTGCATACGTAAGGTTATTGATATTTCTCCTAACAATCTTGATTCCAGCTTGTGCTTCTTCCAGCCCAGAGTTTCTCATGATGTACTCTGCATAGAAGTTAAATAAGCAGGGTGACAATATACAGCCTTGGCATACTCCTTTTCCTATTTGGAACCAGTCTGTTCCATGTCCAGTTCTAACTGTTGCTTCCTGACCTGCATATAGGTTTCTCAAGAGGCAGATCAGGTAGTCTGGTACTCCCATCTCTTTCAGGATTTTCCACAGTTTATTGTGATCCACACAGTCATAGGCTTTGGCATAGTCAGTAAAGCAGAAATAGATATTTTTCTGGAACTCTCTTTCTTTTTTGATGATCCAGAAGATTTTACAATTTGATCTCTGGTTCCTCTGCCTTTTCTAAAACTAGCTTGAACTTCTGGAAGTTATGTATTGCTGAAGCCAGGCTTGGAGAAATTTGAGCATTACATTACTCACGTGTGAGATGAGTGCAATTGTGCAGTAGTTTGAGCATTCTTTGGCATTGCCTTTCTTTGGGATTGGAATGAAAACTGACCTTTTCCAGTCCTGTGGCCACTGCTGACTTTTCCAAATTTGCTGGCATATTGAGTACAGCACTTTCATAGCATCATCTTTCAGGATTTGGAATAGCTCAACTGGAATTCCATCACCTCCACTAGCTTTGTTCATAGTGATGCTTTCTAAGGCCCACGTGAGTTCACATTTCAGAATATCTGGCTCTATGTGAGTGATCACACCATCGTGCTAATGATTAGTGATACCTATATACTGACCATGCTATATTTATTAGTATTGATTTCTGAGCTTCTATAATGTTTCATTTCCAAAATATTAAACTATTGTGTGATTGTCTGGATAAATCTTTCTATTCCTATTATTAATTTATTGTATCTCATTATCTGCTGGTGCAGCTGCTAAGTCACTTCAGTTGTGTCCAACTCTGTGCGACCCCAGAGACAGCAGCCCACCAGGCTCCCCTGTCCCTGGGATTCTCCAGGCAAGAACACTGGAGTGGCTTGCCATTTCCTTCTCCAATCTCGTTATCAGTGTATTCATTTAATCTTTCTGTGATTGTCTGTCCTACATAGTGTGTGTGTGTATGTGTGTGTGCGTGCATACACATGCAATCATGCATGCTCAGTCCCTCAATTGTGTCTGTCTTTGAGATCCCATGGACTTTAGCCTGCCAAACTCTTCTGTCTATGAAATTTTCCTGTCAAGAGTACTAGACTGGGTTGCAATTTCCTACTCCAGGGTATCTTCCCAACCCTGGGATCAAACCCACATCTCCTACATCTTCTGAATTCTCAGGCAGATTCTTTACCCCTGTGCCACCTGGTAAACCAATATCAGTTCTGGGAAAATCCTACGTAATTTTCAATAAAGTAGGCATTTCCTTAAAGATAAAATTATAATAATATCAATCTAGGAGGCAGTATCACTTAGTGATTACTGAAAATGAACTTTGGAGTTTCAGAAATTTGATCCTAACTCAGGTTATATCACTAATAGGCTTGTGATCTTATTTTCTCCACACTCCAAGCATTGATTTCCATCTCTATAAAAAAGTAGTAAGAATACTACCTCATGAAGTTTTAAGATTTCCATGAATATTATTTGGAAAATATTTAGTAAAGTGCTTAGCCAGTAAGGGGATCGTCCCTGGTTTGGTTCAGCTGGTAAAAAATCCACCTTCAGTGTGGGAGACCTGGGTTTGATCCCTGGGTGGGAAGATCCCCTGGAGAAGGGAAAGTCTATCCACTCCAGTATTCTGGCCTGGAGAATTCCATGGACTGTATAGTCCATGGTTGTAGTGGGAATTGCTAATAATGTATTTTCACAGCCTTGAGAACTTTGACAGAAACAGCACCTGGAAAAATAGCATATATTAAGAAACTGTGTTGATGATTATTTTTCATGTCTTTCTTAGAATAATAGCCTTTTTACAAACCAGAGTGCCAGACCCAGAAGGGACAATGACTGGGATCATAAAAGCATGGACCTTGGAACACCAGGTTGGCGCCAGGCATGAACACTGCCTGTGCACTTGCTAATTGTTCCCAAGACTAGCCCAGAAGGGAAAGGCCTGGGGTAAACACAAGGAGATCTGGACTATGTCAGTGTAGTCCATGATATTTAGGGATATGTGATTAACACAGCATGTGTCTTGACAAAGATAAGATCTGAGAAAGTCCTGTAGTCTGCAATTAGGAATAAAAGCTGGACTCAGAGTGGACTCTGTACCTCAGTCCATTAGAGGCTACAGGTCCCCTGATCCATTGCACCAGATTTCGTGTTCTGTCTTCATTCTCATTGCTCTGTCCCAGATCATTTGGCAGCACATGGGGTCACAGAGTCAGACACAACTGAGTGACTTTCTTGCTAGCCAATAAGGAGTGGCTCACTATGTAGCCACTACTGTTACTTTTTAAAATAATCCAGTATTTGAATACCTATTTTGCAACATATTCAAGGAAATGATGCTATTCTGATTCCAAGGACCACTTTTTAGCTATAATAATATCATAATATGAAGTCATAGAACAGCATTGCATCATGGTTAAAAGAGATTTTCAGTGCTTGCCGTGATATAGTTGAATATGCTGATTTAAGTAACTATACTCTGAGTTTCAGGGGTTACTTTTATCATCTAAGTATGTGTGAAGGATTGAGGACAAGTGACAGAATGGTGAATTCCACTGTCACTGTGAATTCAGTAGACCTTCCCAGAAGTAAAGTTAACTTGTGACTTTTTTTTCCACGTTCTCCAGTTGTCTAGTCTTTCTGATTGGCGATATCAACTCCACATCTGGACAGCTCACATATAACCAGTGATGTGCTCTCCCTCCTAAGGAGCTGCCATTCTCTCTGAACCTTTTTCCAAGATCCCTGACTCACTGCTTGTTGGCTTTGTAGAAGGTTTCTTTGAAATTGCTTTTGCAACACAAAAGTAAAACTCTGTAGGGAGTCATGCTGTGCTTTGCTTGATGAGAAGTTGGAAGTAAGCAGGGTACTTTTGTATCCCGAAATAAACAGCAGGGTCTTAAACAAGGCTTCTAAACCATGCTACTCTGAGTTTTTACTGCCAGGGGGATAAAGATAGGCACCTATCTAAACACACTGAATAGGGAGTATCCTAGCCTGAACAGGCCTTTGCTTTACAGAATTGAAGATGAATTGAAGGGAATCATGCTTGGTCTAGTTCATGCTTTTGTAGACCAATGAGAAATAGATGCCTGAGGTTTATATATAGCGTATGGTAAAATAACAGATTTCCTGTTTACTTTACATACTAATGTGACATCATTCAATTTCAAGATTTAATTTCAGAAAATTTGCTCAGTTCATTTCAGTTGCTCAGTCGTGTCCGACTTTTTGCGACCCCATGAATCACAGCACGCCAGGCCTTCCTGTCCATCACCAACTCCTGGAATTCACTCAAACTCATGTCCATCGAGTCGGTGATGCCATCCAGCCATCTCATCCTCTGTCGTCCCCTTCTTCTCCTGCCCACAATCCCTGCCATCATCAGGGTCTTTTCCAAAGAGTCAGCTCTTCACATGAGGTGACCAAAGTATTGGAGTTTCAGCTTTAGCATCAGTCTTTCCAATGAACACCCAGGACTGATCTCCTTTAGGATGGACTGGTTGGATCTCCTTGCAGTCCAAGGGACTCTCTAGAGTCTTCTTCAGTACCACAGTTCAAAAGCATCAATTCTTCAGTGCTCAGCATTCTTCAGAGTCCAACTATTACATCCATACATGACCACTGGAAAAACCATAGCCTTGACTGGACAGATCTTTGTTGGCAAAATAATGTCTCTGAAAATTTGTTATTACCTTATTAATTAGAAAATGAAAACACATACTGTTGTCTATGATAAATGGTAAACATGACTTTTCTCAAGCAAAAATAATAGTGTTTATCTGTTGGTTTATACTTTCTGTAGAAACAAGATACTTTAAATACTTTTTGAGTCATAAATTATAAAACTTCTTCTATGGCCTACTGAGCTTCAACTGTGAGTATCCCAAGTACTTTTCAGTGGATTCAGTGGATTCACTAAGCAGTTTAGACATTTTGGGCAGGGTAATTGTTGTAGGTATTTCTTGTGTTTCATAAGATGTTTAGCATCATTGCATCACTTCTACTCACTAGATTCCTGTGTGAGTTAACAAAACCGTCTCCAAATACTGCCAAATTTTCTACTGTTGAGAATCACTGTCCTAAGATCTTATCTATGTTTTAAACTCTTACCCTATCTTGAATTGCAGTGAAGTTTTTCAGAGGCTACATGATTTGTGATTATCAAAAGAGATTATTCTGTTCACCAAAAGATGTTTAAATTTTGCTTTCTTTGTTAAAAAATTAATGTAATAAAATATATTAAAATTTGTCATTTAAAAATTTAAGTGTATTCCTTTTTAATGGCTGAGTAATACTCCATTGTGTATATGAACCACAGCTTTCTTATCCGTTCATCTGCTGATGGACATCTAGGTTGTTTCCATGTCCTGGCTATTGTAAACAGTGCTGCGATGAACATTGGGGTACACATGTCTCTTTCCCTTCTGGTTTCCTCAGTATGTATGCCCAGCAGGGGGATTACTGGGTCACATGGCAGTTCTATTTCCAGTTGTTTAAGGAATCTCCACACTGTTCTCCATAGTGGCTGTACTAGTTTGCATTCCCACCAACAGTGTAAGAGGTTCCCTTTTCTCCACATCCTCTCCAGCATTTATTGCTTGTAGACTTTTGGATCGCAGCCATTCTGACTGGCGTGAAATGGTACCTCATTGTGGTTTTGATTTGCATTTCTCTGATAATGAGTGATGTTGAGCATCTTTTCATGTGTTTTTTAGCCATCTGTATGTCTTCTTTGGAGAAATGTCTATTTAGTTCTTTGGCCCATTTTTTGATTGGGTTGTTTATTTTTCTTGAATTGAGCTGCAGGAGTTGCTTGTATATTTTTGAGATTAGTTGTTTGTCAGTTGCTTCATTTGTTATTAATTTCTCCCATTCTGTAGGGTGTCTTTTCACCTTGCTTATAGTTTCTTTTGTTGTGCAGAAGCTTTTAATTTTAATTAGATCCCATTTGTTTATTTTTGCTTTTATTTCCAGTATTCTGGGAGGTGGGTCATAGAGGATCCTGCTGTGATGTATGTCGGAGAGTGTTTTGCCTATGTTCTCCTCTAGGAGTTTTATAGTTTCTGGTCTTATGTTAAGATCTTTAATCCATTTTGAGTTTACTTTTGTGTATGGTGTTCAAGTGTTTTAGTTTCATTCTTTTACAAGTGGTTGACCAGTTTTCCCAGCACCACTTGTTAAAGAGACTGTCTTTTCTCCATTGTATATTCTTGCCTCCTTTGTCAAAGATAAGGTATCCAAAGGTGCATGGGTTTATCTCTGGGCTTTCTCTTTTGTTCCATTGATCTATATTTCTGTCTTTGTGTCAGTACCATACTGTCTTGATGACTGTGGCTTTGTAGTAGATCATGAAGTCAGTCAGGTTGATTCCTCCAGTTCCATTCTTCTTTCTCAAGATTGCTTTGGCTATTCGAGGTTTTTTGTATTTCCATACAAATTGTGAAATTATTTGTTCTAGCTCTGTGAAAAATACTGTTGGTAGCTTGATAGGTATTGCATTGAATCTATAGATTGCTCTGGGTAGTATACTCATTTTCAGTATATTGATTCTTCAAATCCATGAACATGGTATATTTCTCCATCTATTAGTGTCCTCTTTGATTTCTTTCACCAGTGTTTTATAGTTTTCTATATATAAGTCTTTAGTTTCTTTAGATAGATATATTCCTAAGTCTTTTATTCTTGTCATTGCAATGGTGAATGGAATTGTTTCCTTAATTTCTCTATTTTCTCATTATTAGTGTATAGGAATGCAAGGGACTTCTGTGTGTTGATTTTATATCCTGCAACTTTACTATATTCATTGATTAGCTCTAGTAATTTTCTGGTGGAGTCTTTAGGGTTTTCTATGTAGAGGATCAGGTCATCTGCAAACAGTGAGAGTTTTACTTCTTCTTTTCCAATTTGGATTCCTTTTATTTCTTTTTCTGCTCTGATTGCTGTGGCCAAAACTTCCAAAACTATATTGAATAGTAGTGGTGAAAGTTGACACCCTTGTCTTGTTCCTGACTTTAGGGGAAATGCTTTCAATTTTTTACCATTGAGGATAATGTTTGCTGTAGGTTTGTCATGTATAGCTCTTATTATGTTGAGCTATGTTCTTTCTATTCCTGCTCTGGAGAGTTTTGAATCAGTTCTAATGAGGTGGATGAAACTGGAGCCTATTATACAGAGTGAAGTAAGCCAGAAGGAAAAACACCAATACAGTATACTAATGGATATATATGGAATTTAGAATGATGGTAACGATAACCCTGTATGCAAGACAGCAAAAGAGACACAGATGTATAGAACAGTCTTTTAGACTCTGTGGGAGAGGCAGCAGGGGATGATTTGGGAAAATGGCATTGAAACATGTATAATATCATATAAGAAATGAATCGCCAGTCCAGGTTCGATGCAGGATACAGGAAGCTTGGGGCTGGTGCACTGGGATTACCCAGAGGGATGGTATGGGGAGGGAGTTGCGAGGGGGGGTTCGGGATTGGGAACACATGTACACCTGTGGCAGATTCATTTTGATGTATGGCAAAACCAATACAGTATTGTAAAGTAATTAGCCTCTAATTAAAATAAATAAATTTAAAAAATAATAAATGAAAATAAAAAAATAAAAATAACCTAAAAAAATAGAAAAAAAAATTAAGTGTACAGTTCACCATCATTAATTGCTTTCATAATGTTGCAGAACCATCACTACTATGTTCAAATATTTTTTATCACTTCCAATAGAAAATCAGTAAAAATTAGTAATTCCCATTACTTCTTCCCTTCAGACCCTGGGTAATCTCCAATCTACCTTCTCCCTCTATATAAATATTACATATATAATAAATTTAATCATATATATGTGTCATTTGAGTCTAGTTTATTTCACTTAGCATAAAATTTTCAAGGCTCATCAATGTTTATCATATATTAGAACCTCATTCCTTTTAGTGGTTGAAAAGTATTCTATTTTTATGTGTTAATACATTTTTGCTCATTCATTCATCTGTTCAGGAATACAAGGTGTTTCCATCCTTTGAATTATGGGTATTTCTATAATGAACATTAGTGTAAAATTATTTTTTTGAGTCCTTGCTTTCAATTCCTTTATGAGTATATACATAGGAATGGTATTAATAGATCCTATGGTAGTTTTCTGTTTAACTTTTAAATGCGATACCAAATTATTTTCCATTGAAATTGCACCATTGTAACAATCCCATGCAGAGAAGCTCCTGTTTCTCTACATCTTTTATAATACTTATTGATTTACATATTTTGGACTATTGCCAACCTAGTAGATATGAAGTGGAAGTGGTTTATACTTATGGTTTTGATTTACATTTACCCAATAATTGATGAACATTTTTTCATGTATTTATTTGTGTTTAGTGTATCTTTGCTAAAATTTCTATTCATATATTCTGCCATTTTAAATTAGATTGTCTTTTTGTGGTTGATTTTTAAGAATTTTAAATATCTATGTTTATTCTGGACATTAGGCCCTTCTCAGATGTATGATATGCAGATATTATTTTCTGTGCTGTAGGTAGTCTTTTCATTTTCTGGCAGTGCACTTTAATGCACTTACAAAAATTGGTGAAGTCTAATTTATTATTTTCTGTTGTTTCTTGTATTTTGGTGACATATTTTAGAATCCGTTGCCAAATCTAGGGTCATAAAGCTTTTTCAAAGAGTTTTATGGTTTTAGTGCTTATATTTAGGTCTTTGATCTATTTTGGATTAATTTATGTATAAGTATGAGGTAGGGGTCTAACTTCATTTTTTTTTTTTTTTTTGCGTGTGTAAATTCAGCATAACAATTGAGTTTATTGAAGACTGTTTTTCCCCATTTGATAGATTTGGCACCCCCACCAAAAAGCAATTAGCCACAGATGTATACTTTTGTTTCTTGACTCTCAATTGTATTCCAGTGATTTATACATATGCTGTATATTCCTATGCTAGTATTACACTGTTTTGATTACTGTAGCATTTTAGATACTTCGGGAGTGAGATGCTAAGAATTTTCCGGACATGTTCTTTTTGCAAAGTTATTTTGGCAATTCAGAATTCCTATTCTCAGTTTCCTGAGGCTTTTTTTTTTTTTTAATCATGTAAGGGTGTTATATTTTATTAAATACTGTTTCTGCATCAAACGAGATGATCATACCTTTTAGTTTTTTTCTACTCCCTCTAATAGTTTTAGTTCAGTTCAGTCACTCAGTCATGTCCGACTCTTTGCGACCCCATGAATCGCAGCACGCCAGGCCTCCCTGTCCAAGTTCACTCAAACTCACGTCCCTCGAGTCGGTGATGCCATCCAGCCATCTCATCCTCTGTTGTCCCGTTCTCCTCCTGCCCCCAAATCCCTCCCAGCATCAGAGTCTCTTCCAATAAGTCAACTCTTCGCATGAGGTGGCCAAGGTACTGGAGTTTCAGCTTTAGCATCATTCCCTCCAAAGAAATCCCAGGGCTGATATCCTTCAGAATGGACTGGTTCGATCTCCTTGCAGTCCAAGGGACTCTCAAGAATCTTCTCCAACAGTTCAAAAGCATCAATTCTTCGGAAGGAGTTTGGTCCCAGGTAAATAGCAGGGAGAGTCAGAGCCCCACACATCAAAACAAAACCTAGTTTCCCCTCAGTCAGTCTCTCCCATCAGGAAGCTCCCATAAGACCCATTATTCTCCATCAGAGGGAAGACTGACTGAAAACCACAATCACAGAAAACTAACCAATCTAATCATATGGACGGCATCCTTGTCTAACTCAATGAAACTATGAGCCATGCCATGTAAGGCTACCCAAGATGGAGGGGTCATGGTGGAGAGTTCTGACAAAATGTGATCCATTGAGGATAGGAATGGCAAACCACTTCTGTCTTCTTGCCTTGAGAACCCCATGAACTGTATGAAAAGGCAAAAAGATAGGACACTAAAAGATGAACTCCCCAGGTTGGTAGGTGCCCAGTAGGCTACTAGAGATCAGTGGAGAAATAAATCCAGTAAGAATGAAGAGACAGAGCCAAAGCAAAAACAACACCCAGCTGTGGATGTGACTGGTGATAGAAGCAAAGTCCGATGCTGTAAAAAGAAATATTGCATAGGAACCTGGAATGTTAGGTCCATGAATCAAGGCAATTGGAAGTGATCAAACAGGTGATGGCAAGAGTGAATATCTGTATTTTAGGAATCAGTAAATTAAAATGGACTGGAATGGGTAAATCTAACTCAGATGACCATTATATCTACTAATGTGGGAAAGAATCTCTTAGAAGAAATGGAGTAGCCATCATCATCAACAAAAGAGTCTGAAATGCAGTACTTGGATGCAATCTGAAAAACGACAGAATGATCTCTGTTTCCAAGGCAAACCATTCAGTATCACAGTAATCCAAGTCTATGCCCCATCCAGTAATGCTGAAGAAGCTGAAGTTGAATGGTTCTGTGAAGACCTGCAAGACCTTTTAAAATTAACACCCACAAAAGATGTCCTTTTCATTATAGAGGACTGGAACACAAAAGTAGAGAGTCAAGAAACACCTGGAGTAACAGGCAAATTTGGCCTTGGAGTACAGAATGAAGCAGGGCAATGGCTAATAGAGTTCTGCCAAGAGAACACACTGGTCATAGCAAACACCCTCTTCCAACAACACAAGAGAAGACTCTACACATGGACATTACCAGATGGTCAACACCAAAGTCAGATTGATTATATTCTTTGCAGTCAAAGGGGCAAAGCTCTATATAGTCAGCAAAAACAAGACTAGGAGCTGACTGTGGCTCAGATTATGAACTCCTTATTGCCAAATTCAGAGTGAAATTGAAGTAAGTGGGGAAAACCACTAGACCATTCAGGTATGACCTAAATCACATCCCTTATGATTATACAGTGGAAGTGAGAAATAGATTCAAGGGACTAAATCTGATAGAGTGCATGATGAACTATGGATGGAGGTTCATGACATTGTACAGGAGACAGGGTTCAAGACAATTCCCAAGAAAATGAAATGCAAAAAGGCAAAATGGGTGCCTGAGGAGGCTCTACAAATATCTTTGAAAAGAAGAGAAGTTAAAAGCAAAAGAGAAAAGGAAAGATACACCCATTTGAATGCAGAGTTCCAAAGAATAGCTAGGAGAGATAAGAAAACCTTCCTCAGTGATCAATGCAAAGAAATAGAGGCTATTGTTATTGTTATAACCCTGTGCACAAGACAGCAAAAGAGACAATGATGTATAGAACAGTCTTATGGACTCAGTGAGAGAGGGAGAGGGTGGGAAGATTTGGGAGAATGGCATTGAAACATGTAAAATATCATGTATGAAACGAGTTGCCAGTCCAGGTTCGATGCATGATACTGGATGCTGGGGGCTAGTGCACTGGGACGACCCAGAGGGATGGTATGGGGAGGGAGGAGGGAGGAGGGTTCAGGATGGGGAACACATGTATACCTGTGGTGGATTCATTTTGATATTTGGCAAAACTAATACAATTTTGTAAAGTTTAAAAATAAAATAAAATTAAAAAATAAATAAATATAAAAATACATAAATAAATAAAATCAGAAAAAAATAAAAAAAGAAATAGAGGCTAATAATAGAATGGGAAAGACTAGAGATTTCTTCAAGAAAATTAGAGATATCAAGGGAATATTTCATGCAAAGATAGGGTCAATTAAGGACAGAAATTGTATGGACATAACAGAAGAAGAATATTAAGGTGAGGTGGCAAGAATACACAGAAGAACTGTACAAAAAAGATCTTCATGACCCAGATAATCATGATGGTGTGATCACTCACCTAGAGCCAGACATCCTGAAGTGAAAAGTCAAGTCAGCCTTAGGAAGCATCACTATGATCAAAGCCAGTGGGGGTAAAGGAATTCCAGTTGATCTATTTAAAATCCTAAAAGATGATGCTGTGAAAGTGCTGCACACAATATGCCAGCAAATTTGGAAATGTAGCAGTGTCCACAGAATTGGAAAAGGTCAGTTTTCATTCCAACCTCAAAGAAAGGCAATGCCAAAGAATGCTCAAACTACCACACAATTGCACTCATCTCACACTCTAGTAAAGTAATGCTCAAAATTCTCCAAGCCAGTCTTCAACAATATGTGAACCATTAACTTCCAGATGCTCAAGCTGGTTTTAGAAAAAGCAGAACCAGAGATAAAATTGTTAGCATCTGTTGGATCATTGAAAAAGCAAGAGAGTTCCAGAAAAAGCATTTATTTCAGCCTTTGATTATGTGGATCACAATAAACTGTGGAAAATTCTGAAAGAGATGGGAGTATCAGACCACCTTACCTGCCTCCTGAGAAATCTGTATGCAGGTCAAGAAGCAACAGTTAGAACAGATGACACCACCCTTATGGCAGAAAGCGAAGAACTAAAGAGCCTTTGATGAAAGTAAAAGAGGAGAGTGAAAAAGATGCTTTAAAGCTCAACATTCAGAAAACTAAGATCATGGCATCCAGTCCCATCACTTCATCTCAAGTAGATGGGAAAACAGTAGAAACAGTGACAGACTTTTTTTCTGGAGGGGGGTGGGCTCCAAAAATCACTGCAGATGGTGATTGCAGCCATGAAATTAAAAGATGCTTACTTCTTAGAAGAAAAGTTATGACCAACCTAGATAACATATTAAAATGCAGTGACATTACTTTGCCAACAAAGGTCCATCTAGTCAAAACTATGGTTTTTCCAGTGGTCATGTATGGATGTGAGAGGGAGACTATAAAGAAAGCTGAGTGTCGAAGAATTGATGCTTTTGAATGGTGGTGTTGCAGAAGACACTTGAGAATTCCTTGGACTGCATGGAGATCCACCAGTCAATCCTAAAGGAAATCAGTCCTGAATATTCATTGGAAGGATGGATATTGAAGCTGAAACTCCAATACTTTGGCTATCTTATGTGAAGAACTGACTCATTTGAAAAGGCCCTGATGCTGGGAAAATTGAAGGCAGGAGGAGAAGTGGACGAGAGAGGATGAGATGGTTGGATGGCATCACTGACTCAATGGACATGAGTTTGAGTAAACTCCTGGAGTTGGTGATGGACAGGGAGGCCTGGTGTGCTGCAGTCCATGGGGTCACAAATATTCTGGCAGGACTGAGCAACTAAGCCGAATTGAACTCTCCCTATTAATGTTATAATCTATTGATTGATATGCTTATGCTAAATCAACTTTTATTCCTGTGATAAATCCCACTTGGCCATATGTTGTTCGATTCATTTTGCTAGTATGTTGTTAATAACTTTCACTTTGTTATTTGTAAATAATTTATAAATTTTTTATCCAATATTTTTTTCCTTTGGATTCTTTATCTGTCTTTGGTACCAGAATAATGCTAAACTCATAGAATGAGTTGGAAGTGTTCCATTCTCTTCTATTTTTTCCATATATTTGAGAAAAATTAGTTTTAACTTTTTAAAATGTTTGATAGCCTTCATCACTGAAGTCATCTGAATTAATTTGGGGAGAAAGTTTTTGATTACTGATTCAATATCTTTAGTTTTATAAGTATATTGATATTTTCTATTTATTCTTAAATCAGCTTAGATAATGTGTGTTTATAGGAATTGCCTATTTTGCTATATTATCTAATATGTTAGAGCAAAATTTTATATATTTCTTTATAAAGCTTTTCTTTTTGTAAAATTGGTAGTAATATCCCTGTGTGAATGCTAATTCACTACAGTATTGTCTGACTGTTGCGATCCATCAGGCTCCTCTGTCCATGGGATTCTCCAGGCAAGAATACTGGTTGGGTTGCCATGCCCTCCTCCAGGGGATCTTCCAGACCCAGGGATCAAACCTGCATGTCTTACATCTCTGCATTGGCAGGTGAGTTCTTTATCACTAGTGCCACCTGGGAAACCCAGTAATATCCCTATTTTCACTTTTGATTTCAGTTATTTTTTTTTCTCCTCTCTTTTTTCTTTATCATTAAAGTAAAATGCTTTTCAATTTTATTGATCATTTAATAGAGCCACCTTTTAGTCTGTCAATTCTCTTGGTTTTATAACCTCTATTTTATTTACCAGTTAGTTGCTTAGTCATGTCCGCCTCTTTGCGACCCCAGGTTCCTCTGTCCATGGAATTCTCCAGACAAGAAAACTGGAGTGGGTAGCTGTTTCCTTCTCCAAGGGATCTTCCCAACCCAGGGACTGAACCCTAGTTTCCTGTATTGCAAGCAGATTCTTTACCATCTGAGCCACCAGGGAAGCCCTCCACTCTAATATTTAGTATTTTCTCTCTTTTACTAATCTTGAGCTTAGTATGCTGTTCTGTTTCTAGTTACTCAAGGTGTAAAATTAAGGTTTGGATTGAGTTCTTTCCTCTTTTTTAATGGATGCATTTTCAGCTGTAAATTTCTCTCTAATCACTGCTTTTGTTGAAGCCCATTAAGTTTTGGCATATTGTGTTTGGCATTTTTATTCATCTATAAGTATTTTCTAATTTCCTCTGTAACTTTTTTTTTTTTTTTTTGGACTTTTTGGTTGTTCAAAGTGTGGCTTGCAGGTGATGCTAGTGATAAAGAACCCATCTGCCAATGCTGAAGACTTGAGAGACATGAGTTCGATCCCTGGGTTGGGAAGATTCCCTGCAGAAGGAACTAACAACGCACTCCAGTATTCTTGCCTGGAGAATCCCACGGATGGAGGAGCCTGGAAGGCAACAGTCCACAGAGTCACAAAGAGCTGCCCATGACTGAAGCAATTTAGCACACACACACACGAGTGAGCTATTTCTACATATATGTGAATTCTCCAGTTTCTTTTCTGTTATTAATGTGTAGCTTCCTTCTATTAACTTCAGAAAAGATAGTTTCCATGATTTCAAGTATTTCAAATTTATTTAGACTCATTTAGGGGCCTAATATGATCTATCTTGGAAAATGTTCAATGTGCCTTAAAATTGTGTTTTTTGCCTTTAGTTGTGCCTTATAATTTTTTTCTTCATTACTGGATATGATGCATCAGGTAAAATGATCTTCTGTAAATCAGCTTTTAGCAATGTGGTAGTTAGGTGGTGGTGGATAGGAATTGTTCTATAGTTCTCTGATTAGGTCTATGTTCTTTTGTGCACCTATACCTTGAACTGTGAATTTAACATATGTTTCTCAGTGCAGCCCCCAATCCCTACCACTTAGATTAGACTTGATGGCTAGAAACAGCTGTATTTGGATATTTTCCTTCCTTAGGGCAGTTAGGGAGTACCTCCCAGATGGTACTCTGGGAGGTTAGGGTCTGGTTAACTAATTTCCCCCGAGAGACCTTGTTACGAAGAGAATGCTCTGATGTATTTCATAATGGTTCCTTTTCCATTCCCCTGATGAAAGACAAGGGGATTTTTCTTAGTATTTATTGTCGGAAAATGGTGAGGCTCCTGTAGATATAGTGCACAGTATTATGGGAACTCCCCTATGACTAGATTCCCCTTGAATTTTTAACTCTCAGAAATTGTTGACACTGAGTCTTCAGCAATCCGCTGCTTGCTGCTCAGATTGTCTCACCCCAGCACTGTTTCCTAAGGCAGTTTCTGGCCTTGATAAGTCAAGAACCCTGTAAATGCCTCTGTCTCTCTAATATTGGAGGCAACAATTAGCCCTGCATTCTTTCTTTTCTTGTAGATCCAAGAAGAGTTATTGACTTTTCAGTCTGTTTTACTTTTTACTGTTTAGGACAGTGTCAACTTCTAAGCCTCCTACATGTGTAAATGGCTTTGCTTGTTTTTTGATATTTTGGGGGGAAATAAAATCTGAAAATTGTCAGTATTTTACTGTTTTCTTCATTTTTAAACTGTTTCTACAGAATATAGAATTCTGTGTTATTACTCCCTTCTCCCACCGTCTCATCCAATATTTAAAGCTGTTTTCCCTATGTATTCTAGATTCTTCTTCATTTTCCTGATGATAGGTCTATACTTATTCTTATCAGGATTCTCTTTTAAGTAATGAATAATTCCCATTTCAACCTCCATTTGCCTTTTACTATTTTTTTAATTATTATTTATGGTTTTCTCAGGATAAATGATACAGTGCAATATGATTTTTTTAGATTTATTGATCAGGGCATTTGATGGCATCATCAAATGAAATTTGGTCATACTTGTTTTGATTTTCATTTCAGTGTTCATCTCTCTCTCTCTCTCTGTATGTGTGTGTATCTATTCATTTTGTCTTTTCTATTCTTCAGGAAATCCAATTTTACTCCAGTTATGCCTCAGTTAGATCACTACATAGTGTCTCACAAGTCATTAAAACATGTTCACTTTCTTCAATTTTTCTTTCTCTTAGAGCTTCAGTTTGGATAATGATGTTTTGAATATGATTACTCTTTTACAATTATGTTTTGCAAGTTGTATCCAATGCCTTTAAAAAATCTAGATATTGAATTAATTATAGGAGTTTTGTTTAGTTCTTTATTATAATTTTCCAGTATCGTCTAAAATTTGTCATCCCTGCAAACATTACTGCCAACTTCTTATGATTCATTAAATATGTATCATTTAATTTTAAGAACTTGTCCATGTATTACAGCATCTGGACTGTTTTTGGTTCTTTCATACTGACTGATTTTTTTTTTTCTTTATAGATGAAGGTCATTTTTTAAATGTGCTTTCTTAAAATTTTGGACTGTATTCTCAGATATTCCCTTTTCAGTGTAGTCTTACCCACTGATTAATATCTGGCACTTGAATATATGTTTGCTCATTAATTTTGTCTTTTAATCATAATAATGGCAGCTCTATGCTGCCAGGATATAGATATATATTTCTTATTTGTCTATTGCTAAAAACATGGCTCATAGGACTGTTGAAGACACAAAGAAGACACCAGTAAGTCTTGTTCAATAAATGAATTTATTTATTCATGAATACATTTTGTACACCTTTAAAATAGTTTAGACTATTTCCCATGAATATTACATACCTAAGTAAATTTTGAGTTCCTGTCTTCAAATAAACTCAAAGCTATAGTACTTTTCATAGGTAAAGCTCCTTCTATGCTTAGAGAGACAAGCTTATTTTAGAAAATTTAAGAAGACATATTAACATGAATATTGTCAATAACTTCTAAACACTATCTAAGCTAAATAACACAGTAGAAGGCCTCAGGGAGCATTTTCATCATTAAAATTACTTAAAGGAGTGAATGAGTGACAAATAGATCCTTAAAGATTCTCTTGGGGAAACAAGATGAGTAATTTTTGTGTCTTTGTAGTTTAAGGTCCTTAGAGACCAAAGTGTAAATACAAACTGTATAAGGGTTTGATAAATATCACTAATGATTGTAAGTAAAATTCATATATGTACCACATGTAAACAAATAAAATATTTATCAAAAATATAAAAATTTTTTTTAAATATGCTATTATGAAGGAAGATACAGGTAGGACCAAGAGGAAATGGAAAATTTGAGAGAAGACATTTTTCCTTTCTGAACAGTCAAGAAATTAATGTAGTTAATTTTTGGAGGGGTAGGAAGTTGCTTGTTCTCTGTTGGAAAGGGAAATTATCAGCAATGAATTACAAGTGGAAATATATGTATTTTTATAAGGTAGTGTGAAAATTTATTTCAAACAAACAAAAGATAATGATCTATGTGCAAATTATCTAAAATTATAGAGCTTTCCTAAAATAAAATCAGATTTTCTAAATTGAGCTTTATGTGCCTCTAAATAATTACTAATCTTTTTAACACAAAATTGAAGTTCTGTATATCCAATACTCATTTTGGGTTTGGAAGTCTTCAGAACCTTTGATTTAGTCAGCAGATGACATTACCCAGCTTCAGTAATACTGAATTACTTTCTTCTGATGCTATAGTATAAGGAAAGCATTTCTCCCCTTTTTCATGAACTTGAACTCCAGAGCAAACTACCTTTATAAACTGTTTTTAAAAAATAATTGCTAATATATTTGAAGTTTTGGCATATTTATTGAAATATAAAAAGATTTCAAATTTTATATTAAACATCCAACTAAAAGTATATAGTCACCTTTGATTGATATAATTTTTACTTCACGGTGAATTTTATAGAAGGATCTATTTCACATTTTGGAACATATTATTTAAATTTAATTTCTCTGGAGAGATACCTGTTACTAAACAACTTACAACAGTATCCTTCTTTCTTATTTCTAAAATATTGATACCATTCTCCCAATTTTTACAGTTTGCTACACAAAAGAGCTTTATTAATACATGTGTTTTGTTAATATGCCAAATATATGTAGATATATACACATATAACAAGCATATATATGTATATATACATATATATAGAAATGTATATACACACACATGGCCAACTTTGAAAAGTATATAACACAAAATAGTCATGCAACTGAAAAATGTTGAATTTGGAAAATAACAAATGAATAAGTGGAAACAACCTAGACTGTGAATACCTTATCTCACTTGATTGGGCTGGGAAATGTTCCCATACATCATATATAAAAGAATGAAAAAACACTATGATTGACTGTTCAATCATAGATTGAACATGATTGACAGTTCAGTTTCGTCACTCAATCATGTCAGACTCTTTGCAACACTGTGGACTGAGGCACGCCAGGCTTCCCTATCACCAACTCCCAGAGCTTGCTCAAACTCATGTCCATTGAGTCAGTGATGCCATCCAACAATTTCATCCTTTGTCATCCCCTTCTCCTCCTGCCTTCAATCTTTCCCAGAGTCAAGGACTTTTCCAAGGAGTCGGCTCTTCGAATCAGGTGGCCAAAATATTGAAGTTTCAGCTTCAGTATCAGTCCTTTCATGAATATTCAGGACTTTTTTCCTTTAGGATGGACTGGTTGGATCTCCTTGCAGTCCAAGGGACTCTCAAGAGTCTTCTCCAATACCACAGTTCAAAAACATTGATTCTTCAGTGCTCAGCTTTCTTTATAGTCCAACTCTCATATCCATACATAAGTACTGGAAAAACCATAGCTCTGACTAGATAGGCCTTTGTTGGCAAAGTAATATCTTTGCTTTTTTATATGCTGTCTAGGTTGGTCATAGCTTTTCTTCCAAGGAGCAAGCATCTTTTAATTTCATGGCTGCAATCACCATCTGCAGTGATTTTGGAGCCCCCCAAAATAAAGTCCATCACTGTTTCCATTGTTTCCCCATCTATTTGCCATGAAGTGATGGGACTGGATGCCATAATCTGAGTTTTCTGAATGTTGAGCTTTAAGCCAGCTTTTTCACTCTCCTCTTTCACTTCCATCAAGAGGCTCTTTAGTTCCTCTTCACTTTCTGCCATAAGGGTGGTATCATCTGCATGGCTGAGATTATTGATGTTTCTCCTGGCAATCTTGATTCCAGTTCATGCTTCATCCAGCCCAGCATTTCACAGGATGTACTCTGCATATAAGTTAAATAAGTCGGGTGACAATATACAGCCTTGATGTATTCCTTTCCCAGTTTGGAACCAGTCTGTTTTTCCATGTCTGGTTCTAACTGTTGCTCCTTAACATGCATACACGTTTCTCAGGAGGCAGTTAAGGTGGTCTGATATTCCAATCTCTTGAAGAATATCCCCCAGATTGTTGTGATATACACAGTCAAAGGCTTTGGAGTAATTAACAAAGCAGAAGTGGATGTTTTTCTGGTGTGATTGACTGTAGTTTGCATTTTTCCTCTTAAGTTCAATATGATCAATTCAGCGGAAGTTCTGTTCAGTTCAGTCGCTCAATCATGTCTGACTGTTTGCGACCCCATGAATCACAGTAAGTTAGTACTATTTAAATTGAGGGTGGAGATTTGCGCTATTCTATAAATGTTACTAGTTCATTATGAGATTAGTGTATAAATTGATAGTAACCTTTTGTAACCATATAATGTATATAATTCCAAATATAATGCATAATTATATATTATAAAATATACAATCTCATATAATATATATAATTCCAGTTTAATTTGGAAACTTTTGTATCTATATAATGTATATAACTTATGACATAGTAATTCAAATTTCTAGATTATATTCCAGAGATTTATATAAGAAGTTTCGTAGCAGCAATATTGTTCTAGCTCCAAACTGAAACCTGTTTTAATGTGCATTAGCCACTGAATTAATAAATAAATTTTGGTATATTCATATATTGCATCTTCCCTGGTGGTTCAGATGGTAAAGAATCTGCCTGCAATGCAGGAATGTGCTGTGCTGTGCTTAGTGGCTCCATCCTGTGTGACTCTGCAACCCCATGAACTGTATGGAGCCTGCCAGACTCCTCTGTCCATTGGATTCTCCAGGCAAGAATACTGGAGTGTGTTGCCATTCCCTTCTCTAGGGGATCTTCCTGACTCAGGAATCGAACCAGAGTCTCCTGCATTGCAGGCAGATTTTTACCGGCTGAACTACCAGGGAAGCCCAATGCAGGAGACCCAGGTTCAATCCCTTGGTCCAGAAGGTCCCCTGGAGAAGGGAATGGCAACCTACTCCAGTAGTTTTGCCTGGGAAATCCCATGAACAGGGAAACCTGGTGGTCTACAGTCCTTGAGGTCACAAAGAGTCGGACATGACTTAGCAATTAGCACACATATTCTTATCATTGAATCTTATCGCACAGTGAAAATAAATTAGGTGAAGTAAAGCAATATAATTAATATGCTTGAATTTCAGGAACATAATGGTGAATGAACAATTGAATGAAAGTATCAACAGTGTGATTCTAATCGTATAAAGTTTGAAAACAGAAAATTGAAGGATAATTTTGTTTGTTTTAATTTTTTTTTTTTTTTTTTTTTTTTTTTTACTTTACAATATTGTATTGGTTTTGCCATACATCAACATGAATCTGCCACTGGTGTACACGTGTTCCCAATCCTGAACCCCCCTCCCACCTCCCTCCCCACACCATCCCTCTGGGTCATCTCAGTGCATCAGCCCCAAGCTTCCTGTATCCTGCATGGAACCTGGACGTGATTTGTTTCTTATATAATATTATACATGTTTGATTAGCAGCATTTATTTTTTTTTAATTTATAAAGAAAACCATGAAGAAATAAATAAAAATTTCCAGATAAGTTAACCTTTGAGATAAGCATCATAAGGACTCTTGTGGCTTTTTAAATATTGCTAATTTTGTCTACTAAAAAAGTAAAAATTTTTTACTGGAAAATTAGTAAGTTCATTTGTAGATGGATACTTTCTATTAGCTAAAAAAAAAAAATACTTGAATCAAAAATCAGTGAACTGTAGTTGGTAATTAAGACCCCTGCTTCCCAAAGTTTATTTGTGTGTTTGTGCTCAGTCATGTCTGACTCTGCCACCCCATGGACTGTAGCACACCATGCTGCTCTGTCCATGGAGTTTTCCAGGCAAGAATACTCGAGTGGGTTGCCATTTCCTTTTCCAGGGATTTTCCTGACCCAGAGAATGAACTTGCATCTCTTGCATCTCCTGAATTGGCAGGTGAATTCTTTACCATTGTTCCACATGGGAAAGTTTATATATTATATTATATATAATATATATGTATATATATAAACTCTATATATATGTATATATAAACTTGTCATCTTATTATTATTATGATTTAATAAATCCTAGGTAGGATCTAATACTCTGCATATTTAATAAATTCCTAACTGAAGTCTATCCTTTCCGTTTTCAGTCTACACCTTGAGTATCAACAACCTAGATCTTATTAAAAGGGAATGAGCCAGTGAAAGATAAATAAAGATGTATTGAAGAAAGTTACACCAGCAAAATATTTCACAATAAAGGAACTATCAGAGATACTTCACAATGTTGAAAATATCAAGGATTATCATGGGCACAGCCAATCCAAACTTAGAAATAACTAAAACAGTCTACTAAGTTATTGGAAAGATGGTCACTCGATGTTAAAAGTTGTACGTTGAAAAGGCAAGAACTGTTCAAACAATTCTTGATATACATTTTTAAAGAAATAGAAACAGTTTAATGTTTTAAATAAGTGTGCATCAAATACATATTAGTTATATTTTTTATTTCTCTTTATAACAGATATTAACATATTTTGAATTTTTATGTATTATGGAATAATTATAATCTTTCACATTAATTAATCATTTTCCATACTTTTAGCTTTCATAGTCATTTTTATAGTCCCACACAAATGTGCAAAGCAACTGCTTATGGGATTACTCTGAAGATTATCCTTAGCATCAAACTTCATGTCTTCACTTCCATAAATATTATAATGCATATTTTAATTAATTATGAAAACGTCACATATTTAGATATATAGCTTTATTTTCAACTTCAAATAATGCAATGAATATATTTCTAAATTGATGATTATGTTTATTTTTACTCCAGCTCACTTATTTTTTCTATTCATTGATTTTCCTGGGATGCTAATTCTAAGATATATAGTTTTCTAGTATAATTTGTACAGATTAAGTAATGTTCACAGATGTTTAGTTTCCACAGTATCACATAGATATTAAAAATTATTAGATAGTTGCTTACAAATCCATTAGAACATTTAAATAATAAGCTAAAGAGAATTTGAAATAGTCTGAAAACTTATTCAAATAGAAATCTCAGTTGTTAAAAAAAAATGAACATATGTTTAAAGCATATTGCACTTATCTGTGTGCATTTGTTGACCTAAATTGTTTTAAGAGAAGATGGTGCATTTTGTAAAACAAATATAGTTGGAAATACTTCTATGGATGCTTCAGATAGAAAATAAAATGTAACCCAAGAATTCAAATAACAAAATATGCATTGTCATAAGACAAAATACTGCCCTAATATTCCAGATGATTTTAGCTTCCATGTTGGCAACCACGAGTCAATATATCATAGCAAAAAAATATTAATTACTTTCCATTTTAGATAAATATTTTAGTCTTTTTTTCCACTGGTAGGTGTGCTCTTTGAAAAAATATGTAAAAGGTGTATTGAGATACAATTCACATACCATACAATTCATCATTTAAATTTTACCATAAAATGTATTTTTTCAGAATTGCAACCATCACACCAGTAAATTTTAGTACATGTTCATTATTCCATACATAGACATATATCCATTAGCAGTCACTTGCCATTTACCACCAACTCCCCAAACCATAGCAATTATTAATCTACTTTCTATCTCTATGGATTTTCCTGTTCTGGTTATTGAAAGCTCATATAAAATGTGAAAGGAATAAGAGTGTATGTGGTGCTTTTGAGTGGTTTATTTCACTTAGAATGATGGCACAAATATTCATCAATGTTGTAGCCTGTATCACTCCAGTTTATTGATGAATATTCCATTTTATAGATATATCACATATTGTTCATCATTTCATCAGTTGATAAATATTTAGGTGGTTTCCTTCCTGGAGCTATTATGAATAGGTCATAAATATTCATGTAGAAGTCTTTGTATGGATTTATGTTTACTCTTGGGTATATACATAGGATGAAATTGCTGGGATATATGGTAACTATATTTTTAAACTCTGGGGAAAATGCCAGACAGTTTTCCAAGAGAGATCTACCATTTTATGTGCAGCAGTATATGAGGATTCCAATTTCTCCATATCCTGACAAACATTTGTAGATAATTTCTTTCAATTAAAAAAAAAAGGCCATCCTAAAGGATCTCATTGTGTTTATGATTTATATCACATTATTGACTAAGAAAGTTGAACATCTTTTAATATGCTTACTGATCTTTTGTATCTTTTGTAGAAATGTTTATTCAGATCATTCAATTTTTATTTGAGATATTTATATTTTTATTCTGACTTTTTGTTCATTATATTCTAAATATAATTTTTATTAGATAAATATTTGTAAATATTTTGTTCCATTTTCTGTGTTGGCATTAAACATTTATTTTTTTAATCAATTAAGATATATTATAGCAGCATAGACCTTCTGAGAACCTGCTTCAGAGGGAAATCTACTTGTAGGGCACAGCTCTCCATCTTTCTTTTTTTCTACTTTTCCTCAGGTTATATTCAACATTTTTTTTTTTATATTTACTGGTGTGTAGTTTATTTACAATGTTTTGTTAGTTTCAGGTGTACAACAAAGTGAATCAGTTATACATATATTCAATACTTTTATCCACTCTATATGGGACCATATAGGCCATTACAGAATATTGAGTAGAGGTCCCTGTGCTATACAGTAGGGTCCTTATTAGTTACCTGCTTTATGAACCTGGGTCTCGGGCATTGCAGACATATTGTTTACTGTCTGAGCCACCAGAGAAGCCCATTCTATATATAGTAGTATGTATATGTCGATCTCAATCTCCCAATTTATCCTCCTGTCCCTTATCCCCTGGTAACCATGTTTGTTTTCTACATCTGTGACTCTATTTCTGTTCTGTAAATAAGTTCATTTGTACTTTTTTTTTTTTTTTTTTTTAGGTTCAGTATATGTTATTTGTCTTCCTCTTTCTGACTTAACTCAGTATGGCAATCTCTAGGTCCATCCATGTTTCTGCCAATGACATTACTCAGCCATAAAGGAGAACAAACTAATGTCATTGGCAGAAACATGTATGGACCTAGAGATTGCCATACTGAGTTAAGTCAGACAGAGGAAGACAAATAACATATACTGAATCTAAAAAAAAAAAAAAAAAAAAAAAAGGTACAAATGAACTTATTTACAGAACAGAAATAGAGTCACAGATGTAGAAAACAAACATGGTTACCAGGGGATAAGGGATAGGAGGTTATGGCTGAGTAATGTTCTCTTCTTGGAGAAGGAAATGGCAACCCACTCCAGTGTTCTTGCCTGGAGAATCCCAGGGACAGGAAGCCTGGTGGGCTGCCATCTATGGGGTCGCACAGAGTCGGACATGACTGAAGCGACTTAGCAGCAGCAGCAGCAATGTTCCCTTCTAGGAGAAGAGCATGGCAACCCACTCCAGTATTGTTGCCTGGAGAATCCCGTGGACAGAGGAGCCTGGTGGGCTACAGTCCATGGGTTGCAAAGAGTTGGAGACAACTGAGCAACTAACACACATGCACATACATTATTCTGTTTCTTAGTGCTTGCACACTCAGTGGCTCAGTCGTGTCTGACTCTTTGAAACCCTGTGAACTGTAGACTGCCAGGCTCCTCTATCCATGGAACTTTTCAGGCAAGAACAGTAGAGTAGGTTGCCATTTCCTTCTCTAAGACATCTTCCTAACCCAGGGATGGAACCTATGTCTTCTGCATCTCCTGCATTGGCAGATGAATTATTTACCACTGTGCCACCTAAGAAGGCCCCCATTACTCAGTAATGGAAGTAATTTCATTACTTCCCAGGTGGCACAGTGGTAAAGAATCTGCCTACCAAGCAAGAGACATGAGTTTGATCCCTGGATTGAAAAGATCCCCTGATGAAGGAAATGGCAACCCACTCCAGTGTTCTTGCCTGGAGACGCCCATGGACAGAGAAGCGTGGTGAGATACAGTTCTGGGGGGTCGGATCACAAAAGAGTCAGACATGACTTCGTGACTAAACAACAACAACAATATTCCATTATGTTACATAACACATCCTTATACATTTCTCTACTGATGGACATTTAAGTTGCTTCCATTCCCTGGCTATTGTAAATAGTGCTGCAATGAACATGAGTGTGCATATATCTTTTCAAGTTATTGTTTTCTCCAGATATATGCCCAGAAGTGGGACTGTTGAATTCTATGGCAGTTCTACTTTTAGTTTTTAAAGGAATCTCCATATTTTTCTCAATAGTAGCTATGCAATTTACATTCTCACCAAATGTGTAGGAGGATTCCCTTTTTTTCTTACCCTCTTTAGCATTTATTGTTTGTAGGTTTTGAGCAAATAGTTGCTTGCCACAGGGACGGGTAATGAGGGGGGCATGAGGAAATAGGTGGGAAGATTAAGAGATACAAACTACTAGTTACAGAATAAGTGAGTCACGCAGATTAAATGTAAAACATAGGGAGTATAGTTCAATTATACTACAATGTCTTTGTATGGTGACAGATAGTAACTAGACTTATAATAGAAATCATTTTGCAATGTATAGAAATATCAAATCACTATTTGTGTACCTGGAACTAATGTGTTTACAGTCAATTATATTTCAATTAAAACTTCATAGACAGTGGGAGGAAATGTATCAAAATGCTAATGATGGTTATCTCTGGTGGGTGGGGATTATGAATGATTGATATTTTTACTTTATGCTTTTATGTATTTCTTGTTGTCTACAATGAACATGTATGGCTCATAAAATTAGGAAAGAACAAATGTCATTAAAAATGGAGGGAAAAACACTTGTGCAAAGGTCATTTTCAGAAAAAATAGTAATAATCCTAGCTGGCAAATTCTTGAATAAATAATTATTAGAAGTAGGTAATGCTTTATTGGCTTTTTCCTAGCTTTGCTGCTAGAACGCTTTCTTATTTCCTACTTTTTACCTACATTCTTCCTGTGTTGTTATTTTTTAACATTCTTAATTTGTGCCACTTGGCCATTGTTTTGGTCTTTGTTTTGCAATTACTCCTTATGTGATTGAAAATACATATAGAGATAACTGGCTTTTTTCCCCCAACATCCTTCTTACTCTCCTCTATTCCACCCTATCCTAATTTCCTACAATAAAAATCTTCCCATTTTCTTATATTGAATAAATATGGCAATGTCATGAATATAAACAGTGATGGATTTAAATCATCACCTACTTTAAAATAGACTATTTTCCTTTTATTTTTTAATATTACATATATTCTATTTCAGAAACTTTATGAACAATCAGACCCAGAAAGTTTCAGGGTCAATGTATTAAAAACACGAACAGATAAACAAACTAAACACACAACTGTAGAACCTAACACTTTAAGAAGAAAACACACCTAACATGAAATTTCAGTCAGTATCATTCTGTGGTTGAGTTTCTATGCTATTTAGTAAATAAACATTTGCTCCGGTAACCAATATTAAAATATTGAAACCAATCAATATATACCATATGTGAAATAAGCATACTTATTTTATTATCTTATCAGCTTACTCATTAAAGATGATGTAGGACAAAATGTAAAATCCACAAAGTGGAACTACAATTTCAAAAGCATCAGATCAGATCAGATCAGATCAGTCGCTCAGTCGTGTCCGACTCTTTGCGACCCCATGAATCGCAGCACGCCAGGCCTCCCTGTCCAACACCAACTCCCGGAGTTCACTGAGACGCACGTCCATCGAGTCAGTGATACCATCCAGCCATCTCATCCTCCGTCGTTCCCTTCTCCTCCCACCCCCAATCCCTCCCAGCATCAGGGTCTTTTCCAATGAATCAACTCTTCACATGAGGTGGCCAAAGTACTGGAGTTTCAGCTTTAGCATCATTCCTTCCAAAGAAATCCCAGGGCTGATCTCCTTCAGAATGGACTGGTTGGATCTCCTTGTAGTCCAAGGGACTCTCAAGAATCTTCTCCAACACCACAGTTCAAAAGCATCAATTCTTTGGCGCTCAGCCTTCTTCACAGTCCAACTCTCACATCCATACATGACCACAGGAAAAACCATAGCCTTGACAAGACGAACCTTTGTTGGCAATGTCTCTGCTTTTGAATATGTTATCTAGGTTGGTCATAACTTTGCTTCCAAGGAGTAAGCGTCTTTTAATTTCATGGCTGCAGTCACCATCTGTAATGATTTTGGAGCCCAGAAAAATAAAGTCTGACACTGTTTCCAGCTTCTATTAATTGTGACAGCTTGCCCTTCCTTAATATCTGCTGCTGCTGCTAAGTTGCTTCAGTCGTGTCCGACTCTGTGCGACCCCATAGAGGGCAGCCCACCAGGCTCCCCCGTCCCTGGGATTCTCCAGACAGGAACACTGGAGTGGGTTGCCATTTCCTTCTCCAATGCATGAAAGTGAAAAGGGAAAGGGAAATCACACAGTCTTGTCCGACTCTCTGCGACCCCATGGACTGCAGCCCACCAGGCTCCTTCATCCATGGGATTTTCCAGGCAAGAGCACTGGAGTGGGGTGCCATCGCCTTCTCTGTCCTTAATATCTATCACTGCCTAAAATCAACATATTAAGGTCATAAAATGAAATTTTAAAAGGTAAACTCCATTAGTCAAAAATGTCTATTGAGTCAAATATTCCCTGGAGAGCAAAGGTTTGGAAAATTTTGAAAGTATATTAATTCACTCAAGCTGTGGGCAATAAATGACAACTGCATAGAAATATATTGACCTGAATATGCTAGCATATGCTCCAGAAATGTCTAATTTACCATCAGAAAATAATTGAGTTTTTGGTATCTCAGGTTAATTATGTATTTTTTGTAATGTTAAATTAGCAATTTTTAGAAATATGAAAAATAATTATAATTACTTCTATTTTATAAATATTTACAGAAGTTAAACAATTTATCCAGAGAAAAAGGTTAATAAAAATTCTAATATGATTGCTTAATCTTAGCAAATTATATAGCTAAATGAAATGAAAAAAATATTGCTTGTGGATTTGGGAGGATATGGATTTTTCCTGTAAAAATGTATATAGGCCATTATACACAAATGGATCTTGAAATTTTAGGGAATCTATGGACTTCCTAAAATGTGCAAAAGGACCCCTAACTTATCTAGATAGGATTTAAATGAGGCTATCAGATTTAATAATTGAACTACAGAACTTCTCAGGCTATTCTTTGGCTTTAACACACTAAGTTACACAGAGGGATGGCATAATTAAATAACACTTCCAGATTTCTTATTAAACCGAGCAGCTAAGATGTATGTATGTATGCTGGTATAGTGCCCAAGTGGAGAAAGCAGTGGCACCCCACTCCAGTTCTCTTGCCTGGAAAATCCCATGGATGAAGGAGCCTGGTAGGCTGCAGTCCATGGGGTCGCTAAGAGTCGGACAGGACTGGGCAACTTCACTTTCACTTTTCACTTTTCATGCATTGGAGAAGGAAATGGCAACCCACTCCAGTGTTCTTGCCTGGAGAATCTCAGGGACAGAGGAGCCTGGTGGGCTGCTGTCTATGGGGTCACACAGAGTCAGACACGACTGAAGTGACTTATCAGCAGCAGCATAGTGCCCAAGTGGCTCAGTGGTAAAGAATCTGCCTGCCAATGCAGGAGACGAAGGAGATGTGGATTTGATCCCTGAGTTGGATAGATCCCCTAGAGAAAGGCATGGCAATCCACTCTAGTATTCTTGCCTAGATAGTCCCATGGACAGATAAGCCAGCTGGGCTACCGTCCATAGGTTCTCAAAGAGCTGGACTTGACTGAAGCAACTTAGCACACCCATAGTGCCCAGTATTGAAAGTTCTGTGCATATATTAACTTATCTAATGTTTAACCATGCATTAACATAAAGTGTTTCTTACTCAAATTTGACAGGGAATAAAACTGAGTCTTAGAGAGGTGCAGTAACTCTACATTTCACAGCCAAGAAAGTAAATGCCAAGTTTGAACTCAGCTAGAGAAGGCAATAGCAACCCACTCCAGTACTCTTGCCTGGAAAATCCCATGGACAGAGGGGCCTGGTGGGCTGCAGTCCATGGGGTCGCTAGGAGTCAGACACGACTGAGCGACTTCATTTTATTTTTTCAGTTTCATGCATTGGAGAAGGAAATGGCAACCCACTCCAGTATCCTTGCCTGGAGAATCCCAGGGACGAGGGAGCCTGGTGGGCTGCCGTCTATGGGGTCGCACAGAGTCGGACACGACTGAAGCAACTTAGCAGCAGCAGTCTGCTGCCAAAGCCCTTGCTTTCAGTCATCATCGTCATAGGAATAATATTGGGTATACATTTCACTTTTTGTAAAGACGGTTGCTCTCAATTTTTTTAGTATACCTTCAAAAAATTAGTCTATTCCCTAGAAAGACTGACAGAAAATGTTAAGTATATAAACTCTGAATTATGGATTATGGGAATACTTTGTAGACACAAGATCCTTTTAGTTGGTTCAAATTATCTGATGAATCATTTTTTGTTGTTTTTTTTATGATTATTTTATAGCACCAATATTTTTCCTTTATAAAAATGGGTTTGCATGGTTTCAGAAGAATATCTAGTTCTGAGGTGGAGACTTCTGAAGTTATGAGACATTAGGAAGAATTTAAGAAGTGAAAATAATGTATTGTCTTTCCAGTTACCAGAAATGTAGAAGGTAAGGCAAATAGGGAGACACTTACCTATTTGAAATATCCCTGGGTAATTTAACTTCCCTGGAAATCACTGGTCTCTACCTACTTCCATATTACTACTCTGAAATTATACATTGTAATAAGGTAGACACTACAGGCTCTATATCTAGCACCCAAATTATTATTATTCTTCCATAGACTTAGAGTGAATGTGAAGCATCATATTATTATATAATCTTGTATCCAGAATTTAATGGTTCACATGTAATAAATGAGACATATGTTTTGATTTTTTAGTAATAACTCCTTTAAACTATACTATGAGTTTGCTTAGTTTTTGAACTATAATTGACCTACAATACTATGTTAATTCCTGGTGCACAACATAGTGATTCAATTTTTCTACAAATTTCAAAATGATTACCATCATAAGTCTAGTCACTATCTGTCATCACACAAAATTATTAAAATACTATTTCACATCCTCATGACTTATTTTGTAACTGGGAGTTTATATTTCTTATTCCCCTTCAATTATTTTACTCATCCTCCCCACCTCCCTTCTGGCAGCTGTTTGTTCTCTACCTATGACTCTGTTTCTGTTTTGTTATGTTTGTTCATTTTTGTTTTTAGAATTCCACATATAAGTAAAATCATACAGTATTTATCTTTCTCTCTCTGACTTATTTCATTTTGAATAATCCCCTCTAGGTCCATCCTTATTATCCCAAGTAGCAAGACCTCATTCTTTTTATAACTAAGTGATATTTCAATGTGTGTGTGCATGTGTGTGTGTACCATATCTTCTTTATCCATTCATTTAACAATGAGAAGTAGATTTCTTTAATGTTACATTTGGATTTCTTTTTCTTTATCTTTTGTATATGCATTGTAGGTTTTGGTTTGTGGTTATAATTAGGTTCATTAATATTGACTTATATATAGGTCAATAATACACACACATATGCATGTTCCATGTATATATATTAAATATTACATATATATGTGTAACTTAGTTTCTTGTAAGCTGATAGTCACTTAAGTTTGAATGTATTCTAAAATCATTGCATTTTTGTTCCCCATCTCTCACCAAGGCTTATGTTTTTGACATCATGATTTGCATCATTTTTTGTGTGTACATCCTAACTACTTGCTCTGGTTATGGTTGATTTTACTATTTTTGTCTTTTAACCTTTATATTAGCCCCTTTTAAGTGACCGATTCACTGCCTTTGCTGTATATTTTCTCGTTAGTGAGATTTTGTTCCTCTATATATTTTCTGATTTATGGTATTTTGTGCTTAAAGAAGAACTTTAACATTTCTTACAAGGCCAATTTAGTGGTGATAAATCCCTTTAGTTTTGCTTGTTTGGGAAATTTTTTATTTCTCATCAAGTATGAATGATAACCTTGTCAGGTAGAGTATTCTTGATTATAAGATTTTTTTTAACATTCATTATTTTAAATATAGCATTCCACTCCTTTCTGGCCTGCAAAGTTTCTGCTGAAAAATCAGCAGGTAGCCTTAGTTTGCACTGTATTGGGTTCACCTTGGTCAGACAACTGAATCTGGAGTGGCCACAACTAGGGTTGCCCAGGTGTGCCATGCTGGGACTGCATTGGAAGGATGGAAGAGGAGATGGAGCAGGCATGCACTGGAGGCCCGGGAAACACGGCTTCAGGGCTCGAGTTCCCTGGGTTTGCCCTGCTCATGCTGTTGAGATAGAGAGGGAAGGGGGAAATGGTGCTCTTTGATGTCTTTTGGTCCCTAGAGAGAATTCCAGCAGTTCTTCACCCACTTGGCAGAGACTCTAGGGTTGGTAAATGGATTTCCTTTATATAAATACATATATATATATATATATATATATATATATATATATATATATAATAGTCTAGTGCCCTTTAAGCTGCTGTTTTTCTGCTATGGCCCTGGGTGAACATGTCTACAGATCATCCCCACAATGATATCCCTTTCTGTATGGGTGAGGTTTCCATCCCTACAGTTTCTCCATCTCTTCTACCAATCTCTGTCATTATTCTGTGATTTGTTGTACGGATTCTGTTTAGTCATCCTTTAGTTCTTCCCTGGAGAAGGCAATGGCAACCCACTCCAGTACTCTTGCCTGGACAATCCATGGATGGAGGAGCCTGGTAGGCTGCAGTCCATGGGGTTGCTGAGAGTTGGATGCGACTGAGCAACTTCACTTTCACTTTTCATTTTCATACATTGGAGAAGGAAATGGCAACCCACTCCATTGTTCTTGCCTGGAGAATCCCAGGGACGGGGGAGCCTGGTGGGCTGCCGTCTCTGGAGTCGCACAGAGTCAGACACGACTGAAGCAACCTAGCAGCAGCAGCAGCAATTCTTCCCTAGGAGGAACTGTTCTATCTATTGAAGTATATCTGACATGTCTGTGTGAGAAGGTGAGTTCAGGGTCTTTCCACAGAGCCATCCTGAACCCTTCTCCCAAAGTAACTAGGTTTTTTATTTTTTTGTAGTCAAATATTTAACTTCCTTTCTCATTTCCTCTTCTATATATTGTGTAGCTCTTTTCTTTGTGGTTACTGTGAAGATTACATTTAACATCCTAACGTTATAACACTCTAATTTGATCTTAAACCAGGTTAACTTCAATAATATAAAAAATCTCTGCTTTTCTACAGATCTGTCCTCATCCTTTCTTTTGATTATTGATGTCACAAAATTATACATTATGTGTTCCAAAACATAAGCAAATAATCACTTTTAAATGCATCAGTCTCTTAAATTATATAGGAAACAAAACGTGGAATTACAAACCAAAGTACATAAAACTAGCTTTTAGACTAATAATAGTTTGCTTTAATGTTTTAGTTTCTTAAATCATGTAGAAAACAAAATTATAGTTATAGTAATACAAACAAAGGTGGTTAATTTTATTTGTGAACTTCATTTGACTAGAAAGAGACGTCCAGTGTCTGTGAATCTTTTACCAGTATGGGTGAGTAGAATCCAATCTGTGGGGGGCAAAAGCTGAATTCTCTCTTCTGGAGTTGGGACATCTATCTTCTGCCCTTGCACCTTGGACCTCCTTGTTCTCATGCCTTTGAACTCCAACTGAATTATACAACTGGATTTTCTGGTTTTCCAGCTTGCAGATGGCAGATTGTGGGAATTTTTGGCTTTTATAACCCTTCAAGTCAATTCCTATAATAAATCTCATATATATACATATATATGTATATGTATTTGGGAAGTGAGGACAGAAACAGTTTGAGACATGACCACTTCTACAGGCTGAAGCTGAGAGCAGTAGGTCAGTCATGTAAAAAAAGCATTAACTGTCTGCTTCATGTTGTTTTCCAAGCTAAGATGCAGACCTGCTATTCTCATTATCTAATTTTTCAATTTACCTCTGATTTCTACCAGTCAGAAATATTTCTTTTCTTTTTTACCCTTAAGGTATTTCACTTTTTGATTGAATTCTAGTACTTAAGAGTTCGATTATGAATTTGGAGAAAGGACTTAAGACAACTACGGAAGAGGTGGTTACACATTTTGAAAGATTATTTTATACTCTGGAGATGAAATATGTTCTCTTAGTCATGCCAAGTATCAAATAATGGTGATGTGTACAATTAAATTTTCCTCATTTTTATATTGTTCCTTTAATACCCAAAGGTCAATAGCTACGTAGAAAGGGGTTTCCAGTAATAATAATAATATACATTTTAATTTATTTATTTTTGAATTGAAGAATAATTGCTTTACAGAATTTTATTCTTTTGTGTCAGACCACAACATGAATAATAATATATTTTTTATGCTATGGAAATTCTAAGGTCTACCAGAAGTCCTCAAAATTTTAATTGTAAAAAAGTAGTTCAAGAGATATATTGTAAATTATTGGAGAAGGAAATGGCAACCCACTCCAGTATTCTTGCTGGGGAAATCCTGTAGAGAGAGAAGCCTGGCAGGATACAATACATAGGGTTGCAAGAGTGGGACACAAATTACCAACTATACCACCATAACGTGCTGAATTATAGCTGCCACCTGGTACCTGTAAAGGAAGAGTTACTAGATAGGTTTCCTTCACACAAGCTTAAGCTAATGAGAATCTTCATAACAGTTTACAATGACTACAGTCTTCCCTTGGTATCCAAAGGATTGGCTGTAAGACCCCCCACTGATACCAAAATTCACAGGTGCTCAAGTCCATTATATAAAATGGCATAGTATTTGCATATAACCTATGTACGTCTTCCTGTATTGTATACTTTAAAGCATTTTGTGGTTACTTATGATACGCAATACAATATAAATGTTATAAAAACAGTTGCTGGCACATGGCCTATTCAAATTTTGCTTTTGGGAACTTTCTGGAATTTTTATCCCCTGGATATTATTTGATCCACAGTTGCTTAAGTCCATGACTGTGGATTCCACATACAAAGGACCAATTGTTATCTACAGGAGTTTGCACAAATTGACATAAAACAATAAAATAGCAAAACTTCAAAATTTAATATTAAATCTTTAATTTTATGAATTATTCTCATTTTTACCGTAATAGATACTAATAAATTGTTATGATTGAAAAGCTAATATGAATATATTAGTAAGACAGAGTAATTCTTGTATTTTTGATGCCCTTATCATTAGTTCAACTTACCTGATTGTTGTTGCTCACTCAGTCATGTCTGACTCTTTGCAACCCCATGGACTGCAGCACGCCAGGTTTTCCTGTCCTTCACCATCTCCCAGAGCTTGCTCAAACTCATGTCCTTTGAGTCAGTGATGCCATCCAATCATCTCATTCTCTGTTGCCCACTTCTCCTCCTGCCTTCAATTTTTCCCAGCATCAGAGTCTTTTCTAATGAGTTGGCTTTTCACATCACGTGGCCAAAGTATTGGAGCTTCAGCTTCTGCATCAGTCCTTCCAATGAATATTCAGGATTCATTTCTTTTAGGATTAAGGGTGGTGTCTGCATATCTGAGGTTATTGATATTTCTCTGAGCAATCTTGATTCCAGCTTCATCCAGCCCAGCATTTCACATGATGTAATTTGCATATAAGTTAAATAAGCAGGGTGACAATATACAGCCTTGATGTATTCCTTTCCCAATGTGGAAACAGTCCATTTTCCCATGTCCCATTTCTAACTCTTGCTTCTTGACCTGCATACAGGTTTCTCAGGAGGCAGGTAAGGTGTTCTGCTATTCTCATCTCTGTAAGAATTTTCAACAGTTTGTTTTGATCCACAGAGTCAAAGGTTTTAGTATAGTCAATGAAGCAGAGGAAGATGCTTTTCTGGAATCTTCTTCCTTTTTCTATGATCCAACAGATGTTGGCAATTTGATCTCTGGTTCCTCTGCCTTTTCTAAAACCAGCTTGAACATCTGGAAGTTCACAGTTCATGTACTGTTGAAGCCTGGCTTGGAGAATTTTGAGCATTACATTTTTAGTGCATGAATTGAGTGCATTTGTACAGTAGTTTGAACATTCTTTGGCATTGCCTCTCTTTGGGATTGGAATGAAAACTGACCTTTTCCAGTCCTGTGACCCCTGCCAAGTCTTCCAAATTTGCTGGCATATTGAGTGCAGCACTTTCACAGCATCATCTCTTAGAATTTGAAAAAGCTCAGATGAAATTCCATAATCTCCACTAGCTTTGTTCATAGTGATGCTTCCTATGGCCCATTTGACTTCACACTCCAGGATGTCTGGCTGTAGGTGAATGATCACACCATCATGGTTATCTGGGTTATTAAGATATCTTTTGTATAGTTCTGTGTATTCTTGCCATCTCCTCTTAATATCTTCTGCTTCTGTTATATTCAACCTATCTAATCAATCTTTTTAAATTTATTAATAGGACAAATCAACCTGGTTATTCTAACAACATTTACTCTAAAAATAGGAACATGTGCACCTACAGATCTTTTGCATCCTCAATATTCCAACTAATAAATGGATTTCTTTGGAAAATATGACTATATTTTATCTTCTAGTTAAAAGAGTTCAAAACACTGCCAAATTCAGGACACTTTTAAAATGTGATATGTACCATGCTGCTTGTACTTTGTTCTTAAATCAGAGTATTTCAAATAAATTTTCTGATATTCTGCCAATGTTGTGTTTTGGCAAAACTGGGCTCTCAATCTTACAACATCTTTCTGAGAGAAAATGAGTAGTTACTGATAACATTAGGAGGTATATAATCTTAGGACTGAGTTGAGCTAAGAGAAGTGTATTTGTGTGAGCTGAATTGCCAGGTATCGGAGTAGTTAATTAAAGCCACAAATCCAAAATGAAGTTAAGTCTTTAACACTTACTACAGTAGTATAAGCCAGAGGATGAAACTGAAAAAATCATCAACTCTCTCTGTTCCATTTTCCCCCATACAGCAGGGCACTGGTGGGGATCAGGTGGATCAGTACAGGCAGGGGGGATCATCTCACTGTTGAGCAAATCCAAAGAAAAATGTTACAGTAGTTTTATGGACCTGGGTTTGGACAGAAGATAGGAGACAAAGGATTAGGAGTGGCAAGGTACTAGGTATTGAGTTCAAATGGTAAAAACTTTCTTCAATGAAGCCTCCTTTCTGTGTCTCTAAGGAAGCATCAGCAGAAGCACCTGAAGAATATCTCTGGCCAAGGCCTTAGATAAGAGACCTAGGAATGAAGGTGCTTAGAATGGAGCCCAAATACTGGAAACAGTGTGACTGGCTAGTTTGTGTCCTTGAACACAACTCCTCTCAGAGACTGTAGTGCCTGGGCTGTGCACCATATCTGGCATGGGGAAAGCAGATTTTCCCCATGAGACTTTCCAGGGGACATCTTTGTCAGGCCTATAGTCAAGCCTGAAAAATCAGATAGGTTCTTAACGAGGAGCTGGATTCTGCAGACTGGCCTGTAAATCCATTCTGTGAAGATGTAAATCATCCTAATTAGGATCCAGCACAGCTCTTGGCACTTAATAGTTATAGAGTGGATATTTCTTGCCAAGGCTAGTATATTTTTAATTTTAATAAAATCTTTAAAAATATTTTTTCATGTATGGCTTAAAGAATGTTAACCCAGCAGTGTGGTTCTTGCAAAATATAGCACAAGAGTAAACATCAGAAGTTCAATTTTGATTTTGTTGTTAGAGAATGCTGATTTTCTCCTTAACAGCTTAGTTTACTTAAATTATACTTAGAGTTTATAAAAGCTGAAACTTTTTTTTTTTTTTTTAGCTTTTTGGTTGACAGTTATTAGTCTTTCTCTTTTATTAATGCTGGGTCATAAGACAAATCAGTGAATGTGCTGCAATTCTCAGGAAGCTGTGTTAATGTTCACAAATATAATACTATGGGAAAATTATTTGAAAAATAATATATATAATTATTGTTAATGAAATACATTCTAGTATAAAATAAAATGTTAAAAAAAAAACTAATAAAAGCAGTCACATTTGCACAACATGGATGGACCTAGAGATTGTCATAATGAATGAAGTAAGACAGAGAAGGAGAAATCCCTTATATGACATCCCTTATATGTAGAATCTAAAAAGAAATGATACAAATGAATTTATTTACAAAACAGAAAGAGACTCATAGACTGAAAGTAGGAGCTTTTGGTTGCCTGGAGGAAGGATGCGAGGAAGGAATAGTTAGGGAGTTTGGCATGGGCCTGTACACACTGCTATTTTTAGAATGGACAACTGGGCCTAACAAGGGCCTACTGTATAGAACATGGAACTCTGATGGTATATGTATATGGCAGCCTAGTTGGGAGCAGAGTTTGGGAAAGAATGGATACATGTATATGTATGGCTGACACTCCAATACTTTGGCCACCTGACGTGCAGAGCTGACTCATTTGAAAAGACCCTGATGCTGGGAAAGATTGAAGGCAGGAGGAGAAGGGGACGACAGAGGATTAGATGGATGGCATCACCGACTCAATGGATATGAGTCTGGGTAAAGTCCAGGAGTTGGTGATGGACAGGGAGGCTTGGCGTGCTGGGATTCATGAGGTCACAAAGAGTCGGACATGACTGAGCGACTGAACTGAACTGAACTGATATGTATGGCTGAGTCTCTTCAGCTGTTCACCTGAAACTACCACAACATTATTAATCAACTACACCCAAATACAAAATAAAAGGTTTAAAAAGAAAAAAAAAAAGTTACCCAAGGTAGGGGGTAAGATAAAGTAGGGTACATGGGGAGAGGGGTAACAATAAGCTTTCTCCATATACATTTTGATATATTGTTTTGCTAACTCAGCCATATGTATGTTGTTATGTATTCAAAACAAAAAAATAAAAAACAAATGTAAAAAGAACAACAACAAAAGTAATGTTGTTTGCAACTGATGGACATGGATGAATGAAGCCTAGAAACGTTAGTACCAACTAAGAGCTAACAAATACTGGGTATTAACTGGGCACCACTCACAGTTTGAAACATTGTACATGGATTAATTAATTTTACCAAATTACTCTGAATTAAGTGTTATGGTTGCAAAGAATCAGACATGACTGAGTGACTAACACTACTACACTGCTGCTGCTGCTGCTGCGTCGCTTCAGTCCTGTCTGACTCTGTGCGACCCCATTGACGGCAGCCCACCAGGCTCCCCCGTTCCCAGGATTCTCCAGGCAAGAACACTGGAGTGGGTTGCCATTTCCTTCTCCAATGCATGAAAGTGAAAAGTGAAAGTGAAGTCGCTCAATCCTGTCCGACTCTTAGCGACCCCATGGACTGCAGCCTACCAGGCTCCTCCGTCCATGGGATTTTCCAGGCAAGAGTACTGGAGTGGGGTGCCATTGCCTTCTCCGCTCCAATACACTACTTAAACTTTATTATAAAATTGGCAATAAAGAGACACAGAGAGGTTGTCATTTTCTCATATTTCACAAGCAGTAAATAGGAGATCCAGATTTTTGATCTAGAGCTCCTGCTTCTAAAGTAATTTTTTCTGTATAAAGTAAGATTTTGTTAGTAAATAAAAATGTATAGGATACTAAATTTATAATATCATGTCAACATAGGTCCAATACAACTTTTTACAATCCATAATTGTGAAATTTTGATTTGATTTAAAAAGCTTCTTACATAGTAATTTAAAAGGTCTCAGAATGTTTCTATGTAAAATTTTAACATTAAAATTTACACTATGTAATTTTTTCTTTGTCCCTCTTTTCTCTATCATACTTAAATAAGAGTGAACTTTAAGCTCTACCTTCTGGTTAAACAAAGCTAAATGCCAACTCTAAAGCAAGGACACAGCCAAAAAACGTTTTAAAGTCTTTTTCATTCAAATATTTTAAAGCTTCCATTAAAATATAAAGAAAATAAATTTCCTTAAAATTATTCTCTTGCATAAAACAACTTAAAGAGAAGAAATACTGACTGGTCAGAGAGATGTCAGAATGTGCCTCTCAGAGTACATTAAACAAAACAAAACAAAAACTCACACAACATATTCTCTAAGTTCAGAATAAGTTCAGAGAAATGAATGTTTGTCATTGAAAGAGCTTCCTAGTGTCAAGCCTGGATGTTTAGGGGACTGTTCAGGGGGATCAAGCTGTGCTATACATTGGGAACCCTGCCAAATGAATGACATTTCCTGAGAACACAGGCAGAATTTTAAGAAGTTGCCTTGTCTTTCCTAAACAGTTGGGTTAAAGGGTATTTAAAAAAGAAAAAGACACAGTCAACCTGCTGGGAATACTAGGGAGAAAAGCCAACAAATCTTTAAATTTACTAAGTTGAAAATAAGCTGCATGGCAAGAAGTAATAAATTATGAAGTTTGATATGTTTTGGCTTTGGGGCTTACTTTTTCATTTGAAAAATATCTAAATATTTTCTATCTTTTAAGAATTTATATTTTAGAAAATCATGTGAGTAAATATTTTATATGGCAAAAGGAGATGATTGTATTTGGTCTTTTCTAACCAAGTGTTAGTCACTCAGTCTTATCCTATTCTTTGTGACCCCTTGACTGTAGCCTGCTGGGCTCCTCTGTCCATGGGATTTTCCTGGAAAGAATACTGGAGTAGATTGTCATCTCCTTCTCCAGAGGATCTTCCCAACCAAAGGATCAAACCTGGGTCTCCTGCATTTAAGGCAGATGGAAAAAGAGTTGTTGGATTTGGTCTTATTCTGACCAAAAATATATAGAAATGCCATGGAGACAAATATAATTTAAATTCTAAAAATAAGACAATATCAGGAAAAATTCAAGTGACAACAATGCATTAGCACCATATCTGAATTGACAGTTGGTATTTCACAATGGTGAAGGCATGATAAATTATCTTAAGCATAATCAAGGCAAAATCCCAATTGAACTCCTTGCATAAAACTGAGAACCTCTAAGGAATTGATTTATTGAGTGCCAGAGGGTAGAATAGAGAAAGCCATTAGAAGTGCTAAAGATTTAAAAATTATCTAGATATGAAAAAAAATAGGAGTCTTCATATGGAGGCACATGCTGAGTCTAAAACAAGATACTAAAAAAAAATAAAATCCGTATTATCAAAAACAGAAATAATCACATATTATCAAAGACACAGAGATCGTAGTAACTAGAGATAAAAAAAATTATTTACAAAACATACTAATTACATTATCAGCAGTATTCTCACTAAACACTGGAAGAAAATATTCGTTGAACTAGAATTCTATATCCAGATCAGTTATCATAAATGAATGAGGGTAATACAGAGATATCTTAAAGACTGGGTATCACTCATGTGTTCCCACCAAATGAATTAAAAATATATCAATATATAAAGTTAGGAGGAAAGGTTGAGATGCATGTAGCAAGTTTAGCCAAAAAAAAAAAAAAAGGAAACTTTTTGGTATATATAATTATCATTCACTGTATAATAAAAATAAAGTCTTATTTAAAGTTGAAAACATAATGGATCTCAAACTCCAGATAGCATAGCTGAAAGGAAGAAAATTGTGTGGAAGCATTCTAAAATTCCTGTGAATTTTTTCAAAGGCTGATAAGAGATATTGATTACATTAGGAATTTGTGAAATTGAATACATTTATTAAATTAAAACGTAGCTATTAAATAGTATTATAGAGATGTGAAACTTTCAAAAAGTGGTTAACAAATAGTTGATCAATAAAAGTCAAGGAAGAAAATTAAGAAATATATAATAAATAAAATTTTTGAAATAGGATATTGGGAATGCGATGACAAAATACATAAAAACAAAAATCAGCTGAAATCCAATAAAAATCATCTAGAAATATAAAAATATGTAAAACTTTTGGAGAAAAATAGGACATTTTCTTGAAAGAAGTACAAGTGGACCCAAAGGCATGGAAAGCTATATGTTTTCAAAGCTATCATTATTTTGATGATGGAAATCCCATAGTAACTGGAATAATTTCACAAATTGACAAAATAGTTTTGAAATTTATGAGTATGGTCAAGAATAGCTACAGTGCTTTCCAAACAGAAGAAACAAGGATGCAATAAGGGAATGGACTCTCAATTTTTCTTTTTTAATATGTACCCAGATTATAGTAAGAGTTTTCTCAAATTGAATGATAGCTTAATCTTTAAACTAGATGATATTAAACAAGCATTTGTCTTTTTCTCTATTCAGTTCAATTCAGTTCAGTCACTCAGTCGTGTCCAACTCTTTGCGACCCCATGAATTGCAGCATGCCAGGCCTCCCTGTCCATCACCAACTCCCGGAGTTCACCCAGACTCACATCCATCAGTCAGTAATGCCATCCAGCCATCTCATACTCTGTCGTCCTCGTCTCCTCCTGCCCCCAATCCTCCCAGAATCAGAGTCTTTTCCAAAGAGTAAATTAAAATTTGTTGAGTTTTTTTTTTATATAGTTTTTAATCTTTTATGAAATAGATGGGGAAACAGTGGAAACAGTGTCAGACTTTCTTTTTGGGGGCTCCAAAATCACTGCAGATGGTGACTGCAGCCATGAAATTAAAAGATGCTTACTCCTTGGAAGGAAAGTTATGACCAACCTAGATAGCATATTCAAAAGCAAAGACATTACTTTGCCAACAAAGGTCTGTCTAGTCAAAGCTATGGTTTTTCCTGTGGTCATGTTTGAATGTGAGCGTTGGACTGTGAAGAAAGCTGAGTGCCAAAGAATTGATGCTTTTGAACTGTGGTGTTGGAGAAGACTCTTGATAGTCCCTTGGCCTGCAAGGAGATCCAACCAGTCCATTCTGAAGGAGATCAGCCCCGGGATTTGTTTGGAGGGAATGATGCTAAAGCTAAAACTCCAGTACTTTGGCCACCTCATGTGAAGAGTTGACTCATTGGAAAAAATTCTGATGCTGGGAGGGATTGGGGGCAGGAGGAGAAAGGGACGACAGAGGATGAGATGGCTGGATGGCATCACTGACTCGATGGACGTGGGTCTGAGTGAACTCCGGGAGTTGGTGATGGACAGGGAGGCCTGGGGTGCTGCGATTCATGGGGTCACAAAGAATCGGACATGACTAAGAGACTGAAATGAACTGAACAGTGATTATACATTAGGAAAATTAAAAAAATAAACATCAAATCTCCCAAATTCTACTTATTCAACTGTGGTTGCTTACCATCATTTAAATTCAGTAAGCTTATTTAATAAAAAGAGAAATGAATTATTACATTTGAGTAGACAACTGGTAATCATATAGAAAAGCTAATTTAAAGATTTCAAAAGCATTATATTCTTACAACAGTTTTTGTTTTCTTCCCTCTTGCTGCTGCTACTGCTGTTGCTAAGTCGCTTCAGTCCTGTCCGAATCTGTGCAACCCCATAGACGGAAGCCCACCAGGCTCCCCCGTCCCTGGGATTCTCCAGGCAAGAACACTGGAGTGGGTTGCCATTGCCTTCTCCAATGCATGAAAGTGAAAAGTGAAAGTGAAGTCGCTCAGTCGTGTCCGACCTTTTGCGACCCCATGGACTGCAGCCTACCACGCTCCTCCATCCATGGGACTCTCCAAGAATCTTAAAGCGAAAGCAATATGTTACCAAACCAGAAATTAAAAACTTATTCCATTTGCATAAATTAAGCATACTTTGTAGGATTAGTATCAAAATATTGGATATTTCACTGAAAATATTAAAGAGAAAAGTATGTATATTATCCAGGTTTCCTTCAACTCTCTGGGTGAGAGTCACACACAAAGTAGAGGATGTGATCTCTTGATCTGAGCTGAAATGCTAATTTATGATGGTGCAGTAATGTTCAGAATATTTGGCAATTCTCATTTAGAATTGTCCTCAGAGTGCTGGAATAGTCTCTTTATTATATGTTCGGTTCAGTTCAGTTCAGTTTCTCAGTCGTGTCTGAGTCTTTGGCACGCCATGGACTGTAGCACACTAGACCACTCTGTCCATCACCAACTCCTGGAGTTTACCCAAACTCATGTCCATTCAGTCGGTGATGCCATCCAACTATCTCATCCTCTGTTGTCCCCTTCTCCTCCTGCCTTCAATCTTTCCCAGCATCAGGGTCTTTTTCAATGGGTCAGCTTTTCACATCACATGGCCAAAGTATTAGAGTTTGAGCTTCAACATTAGTCTTTCCAATGAACACCCAGGACTCATCTCCTTTAGGATGGACCAGTTGGATCTCCTTGCAGTCCAAGGGACTCTCAAGAGTCTTCTCCAACACCACAGTTCAAAAGCTTCAATTCTTCAACACTCAATTTTATTTATAGTCCCACTCTCTCATCCATACATGACCACTGGAAAAACCATAGCCTTGACTAGATGGACCTTTGTGGGCAAAGTAATGTCTGTGCTTTTTAATATGCTGTCTAGATTGGTCATATCTTTCCTTCCAAGGAGTAAGTGTCTTTTAATTTCATGGTTGCAGTCACCATCTGCACTGATTTTGTATGTTGTGATAGAAAAACTGTTTAGAGTTATTCTTCAAATATAATTTAAGCATATTATAACCCAGACCTTCTTTTGAGAATGTGTTTAGATTTACAGCAAACAAGTAAAATATATTTTGATGTAAAATTGATAAAATAGTAAAAACAAAAATAGTCTTAGAAGTGTAAAATTCATTTATTCTTGAAATAACCTAATATTTGTTGGGAGGTTACTATTTGCAAGACACTTAACTTTTTATTCCTAAACACAGTGATAATTTACTGTCAACTTCATGGAAAAGAAATGCAAAAAAGCAAAATGGCTGTCTGAGGAGGACTTACAAATAGCTGTGAAAAGAAGAAAAGTGAAAAGGAAAGGAGGAAAGAAAAGATATAAGCATCTGAATGCAGAGTTCCAAAGAATAGCAAGAAGAGATAAGAAAGCCTTCCTCAGCAATCAATGCAAAGAAATAGAGGAAAACAACAGAATGGGAAAGACTAGAGATCTCTTCAAGAAAATTAGAGATACCAAGGGAATATTTCATGCAAAGATGGGCTCAATAAAGGACAGAAAAGGTATGGATCTAACAGAAGCAGAAGATATTAAGAAGTGGCAAGAATACACAGAAAAACTGTACAAAAAAGACCTTCACAACCAAGATAATCACAATGCTGTGATCACTCACCTAGAGCCAGTCATCCTGGAATGTGAAGTCAAGTGGGCCTTAGAAAGCATCACTACGAACAAAGCTAGTGGAGATGATGGAATTCCAGTTGAGCTATTTCAAATCCTGAAAGATGATGCTGTGAAAGTGCTGCACTCAATATGCCAGCAAATTTGGAAAACTCAGCAGTGGCCACAGGACTGGAAAAGGTCAGTTTTCATTCCAATCCCAAAGAAAGACAATGCCAAAGAATGCTCAAATACTGCACAATTGCACTCATCTTACATGCTGCTAAAGTAATGCTCAAAATTCTCCAAGCCAGGCTTCAGCAACACGTGAACCATGAACTTCCAGATGTTCAAGCTGGTTTTAGAAAAGGCAGAGGAACCAGAGATCAAATTGCCAACATCTGCTGGATCATCAAAAAAGCAAGAGAGTTCCAGAAAAACACTGATTTCTGTTTTATTGACTATGCCAAAGCCTTTGACTGTTTGGATCACAATAAATTGTGGAAAATTCTGAAAGAGATGGAATAGCAGACCACCTGACCTGCCTCTTGAGAAACCTATATGCAGGTCAGGAAGCAACAGTTAGAACTGGACATGGGACAATAGACTGGTTCCAAATAGGAAGGCTGCATATTGTCACCCTGCTTATTTAACTTATATGAAGAGTACATTATGAGAAACGCTGGGCTGGAAGAAGCACAAGCTGGAATCAAGATTGCTGGGAGAAATATTAATAACCTCAGACGCAGATGACACCACCCTTATGGCAGAAAGTTAAGAGGAACTAAGAAGCCTCTTGATGAAAATGAAAGAGGAGAGTGAAAAAGTTGGCTTAAAGCTCAACATTCAGAAGACGAAGATCATGGCATCTAGTCCCATCACTTCATGGGAAATAGTTGGGGAAACAGTGGAAACAGTGTCAGGCTTTCTTTTTTTGGTCTCCAAAATCACTGCAGATGATGATTGCAGCCATGAACTTAAAAGACGCTTACTCCTTGAAAGGAAAGTTATGACCAACCTAGATAGCATATTCTAAAGCAGAGACTTTACTTTGCCAACAAAGCCCCACTAGTCAAGGCTATGGTTTTTCCAGTAGTCATGTATGGATGTGAGAGTTGGACTGTTAAAAAAAGCTGAGCACTGAAGAATTGATGCTTTTGAACTGTGGTGTTGGAGAAGACTCTTGAGAGTGCCTTGGACTGCAAGGAGATCCAACCAGTCCATTCTAAAGGAGATCAGTCCTGGGTGTTCATTGGAAGAATTGATGCTAAAGTTGAAACTCCAGTACTTTGGCCACCTCATGCGAAGAGTTGACTCATTGGAAAAGACTCTGATGCTGGGAGGGATTGGAGGCAGGAGGAGAAGGGAACAACAGAGGATGAGATGACTGGATGGCATCACCGACTTGATGGACATGAGTTTGAGTGAACTCCGGGAGTTGGTGATGAACAGGGAGGCCTGGCGTGCTGCAGTTCATTGGGTTGCAAAGAGTCGGACAGGACTGAGCGACTGAACTGAACTGAACTTAATTCTCTCAGCTTTCAAAGAAACAAACAGTAACATGTTTAGCATTTAGAAAATACAAAATACAAAAGTTTCCATTAACAAACATATAAAAAGTTATATACACTTACTTATATATGCAAATGCATGCAGAAATGAAATGACTTTTTAAATCCTTGAAGTAATTTTCACTACTAAGCCTTTGAATTTAGAATCAACTTTTAAATGGCATCCAACTCAACATAATAATTCTCATTTTGAAAATAACTTGTCAATTATTTTGTCATTCCTGTGGCACACTGTGTTTATGTCAAATAAATCATGTTAAAGAATTATGTATATGAGCAATCATTTTATCATTCATAATTTGTCACTTTGGAACTACAGTACTGAATCATTAACTATATTTTGATTTTGCAGTGTAAGCAAAGGCCATCTTAAGAATGTGTGTGCTGATTGTTAGGGATTTGGAACACATCTTGCCATAGGGTCAGGGTCAGAGCTAAGCAAGAGATAAAGTCTTTGATTTCAAACATGGATATCTACTCCCCCCATTGTGGTGTGCCTTTCACATCATATTCTATATATAGAGCATGCTGTATGGGACAGATGGAGGGAAATCTCTAAATTGATTATATCATTAATGAATTAAAAAACAGTGTACACATATATACACAAAATTCTTTACATCTCCTTCAGAACTTTCTTAACCACCAACTCTTGTTTCTCTATTGTTGCTTTTGTGTATCTATTTAATATATATTTCCTCCTTAGTTAGCAGTCCTATAGTCCAACTTTTTATGAAGTTTTGATTCCCATTCCTTCCAGCCTATACATTTAAAACCCATTATATAGGCAAAGCATAAAACCGATGGTGATAAAAATGGATAGTAAGTTATTTAAAATAGTTGAACTCTGATGCCCAAACTTGATCACCACTATTCTCTCCCACTTTGCCACTTCTCATTTTGGGTTAGCATTCATGCAGTTTGCTTTTTTATCTCACAAACTTGCCTGTCAAGCAGTAGAAATAGCAATTTTCTGTTTTATAAACTTCTGGAAACAGAATAACAAGTAGTGGAGGAGATTAAAAACTTAGAGGAAAGCTGATGGGATTGGTAGTAGCAGATGGGAACAACAGGAGTCTTGAATTGATTCATGTGGGAAAATGGATGCATGTTTGATTATTTTAAATAGTTGTAGATAAAAAAAGAATACAATGTCAGGTGTTCATCTATGCTAAATAAACTCTTAGGAGATCAGTTAAAGCTTAGAATAAACTTATTGTTGCTACTCTATTCACAGTAACTAGTTTCCTAGATCTTTACAAGTTTTTCAAACTATACCCTTCGATTCAAAATTAGGAAGAAACAGTCCTCAACATATTTCACACATAGTTATTGCCTTTTATTCTCCCAGATTACTGATGCAGCACCCAGTGATGCCTAACTCGTTTAAGTGTCTGGAAAAAATGACTTTGTCTAAAAATCATGTTGTAATTGATTTTCCAACACCATTCCTTTAATGCATCACTTTAAGGCTCTTGCTTAAGTCAAATCTTACTTGAGGTACACAGAACACATTTATAAATAAGTTACCCTCTACTTCTCACATGGAGGTAGACTTCTAGCTCCATTTAGCAGCCCCAGAAACATTCTCATTGCAGGGTTACAACCTGTAGGTCTTACTGTTAATCAACTTTATGACTTTACAAGACACATATAATTTTGTCTGTGGAATTCTCCAGGCAAGAATACTGGAGTGGTTAGCCATTCCCTTCTCCAGGTGATCTTCCTGACCCAGAGATCAAACCCAGGTCTCCTGCATTGCAGGCAGACTCTCTACCATCTGAGCCACAAATAATTTTTATTGATTTATCACTTCTAGACATCTCCATCTTGTACATGTTGCTGTCCTTCTTTTTAAATTAGAATTTTCAGCTGAAGACAGAAACAAATGTTTTTGACATAGTGGCTAATGTTGTGTATATGATTAGAAAAAAAAAGATCTAATTCCCATATATATATAGATCATACGGCAAGAACCATACCCATAAACTATTAAGATGTAAGGAAATTCTGTTAGTGTGTCTGAGTGCATAGGCTTATGTAAATATGTGTTTGTGTGTGTATGTGCATGCATATGTTTATATGTGTATAGCTTCATATAAAAATAAGAATCCACATAAAAAGGAGTAGCATCAGACAGGAAAGTGATAAAATGTGTTAGCTATTTCATTTGTTCATATATACATGGAAAAATAAATGGCAACCCACTCCAGCGTTCTTGCTTGGAGAATTCCATGGACAGAGCAGCCTGGTGGGCTACAGTCCTTGGGGTCACAAAAAGTTGGACATGACTGAGCGACTAACACACACACACACACACACACACACATATACATATGTGTGTGTGCATGGAACAAGGTACTTTAATAATCAAACCAAGACTGTACACATAAACCAGTACTGTCTCTTGCAAAACACAATGTATGTGTGTACACACACACATTTCATAGTTTGCATATACTGATGTGAATTTGTGCCAAGCCTTTCTTTTAAGAAAGAAAGATTCTTTAAGGATCAAAAAATGTATATAGTGGGTTTGCTGTCTAGTCATTCCACAGAAAGTCCGTGAAAGTGTAATTCATAACCTGTAAGCACTGAGTACATGTTGGTAGTTACACTGCCTAATTCAATATTCCTCAAGTAGTAATAGCCCAATAGAGCCAGAGATTTGAAAATATTTATATTTATAGGTTATGTAAATAAATAATATTACATAGTTTTTTTTTTATTCTATTAAGTATGGTTTGATATGTCTCAAGTAAATTTCCCTCTGCAAAAAAAAAAAAATAATAAATTGGGCACTAGACTAAAAGCATATTGACTAAATAGAATCAACAGCTCCTTTTTTAATGCACTAGTTTGTTTTAAGCCACATTGCTTTTTCATAATGTTAGTTTATCAAGGCCTAAATTGACATTAAATATTTGCAAGTTCAAAAGAGTAAAGGGATCTGTTTGAACCTGTCTTTCTAGGAAGGACTAAATGAAATAGAGTGGACTTGAACAGCTGGTTCTAAAAGAAAAGGATCACTGGGGTCATTTAGAAGGAGAGACAGTATTTGTGATCAATATTACCAGTTGTTAACAACTTTTTCAGTCTTAGTGTTTACTTTCTATGAGTAAGTAATAGAATACAAGAGACACAAAAGCAAAATGTAGAAATATATATTGTGTTACTTAAAGGTTTAAGTTGGGATCAGTTCCACTGCTGAGTCTCAAATGCTTTTTTCAGCTGAAAGTCATCTTCATATGTATGTATATATGACCAATTCTATTGCTGAATCCAGAAATAAAAATTCTTCACTTGTATCTTACAGACATATGCATATGCATATATTATACATATAGACATTTGTGTGTACACATGTATACAAACCTGTATTATGCATAGGTGTGCATGTATATAGTACATACATGAGCAGATATATGCAAATACATACACACACACACACACAAGGGGTAATCAGGCAAATAGAAGGTACAATTGCTGTAATCTGAGGACTTCCTGAAGTCTTCAGGAAATAATCTGACAAGTAGAATTTGCATTCAGGCATTTAAATGAAGAATAACTCAGATCCAGTGTTTGTTTAAATCTGAGAAAGAGCTTTTACTTGAAATTAATTATACTTTTATTTTATCTGTTTGGCCTCTAGAATGCCCTCAACTATATTGTATCTAAGACTTTAATTAGACTTATTTGTCAATGATTTGCTCAGTTCAGTTCAGTCTCTCAGTCGTGTCTGAGTCATTGCGACCCCATGGACTGCAGCATACCAGGCTTCCCTGCCCATCACCAACTCCCAGAGCTTGCTCAAACCCATGTCCATCAAGTCAGTGATGCCATCCAACCATCTCATCCTCTGTCATCCCCTTCTCCTCCTGTCTTTAATCTTTCCCAGCATCAAGGTCTTTTCTAATGAGTCAGTTCTTCACATCAGATGAATGGATGGTGGATGAGGGGTTGAGTTGGTGACTGATTGATGGATACAAAATTACTCTTTTTCAACTATCTCATGAAGAACATTTCAGCGTGCTTTGACTTGTGTGAGTAACTGTCTACCTTGTAAACAGTCCTCCCTTGGGCTCCCTGCAGCTAGTTGTCTTCTTCATCTTGAGGTGTCTTCCTGGCCTGGCACAGTAGTATGCATGGAATAGGTAGCAATAATTTTTCTATTCAGTTGATGCCATTTCCAAATTTGAGAGGTTATAACATGGTGATTTGCATCAATTTGATAGGATATCTAAGCCAAGTATGTAAAACCAGTGTTTTTTTTTTTTTTTTTTGGTCTTTTTTTTTTTTTCCAGTTTATTTGATCTTTATTTTGCAAATGATCCTGATTTGCTTCAGCATTTCTTCTTCTCTTTTCTGGGACATGTACATCTGCTTCTGACATCTGTCTTCTATCTCCCTTTGTAAATTATGAAGTGATGCCAACTCCTTTTATCAAAAAATTACCCTTAGAACCATTTAGACACTATAATGATTCTTTGATTTCCTTTGGTTCTTTATGAATTTGCAAAATGACTCAATGCTTCTATTAGTTTTGTTTGTCCTTTCTTTTTCCATATTTAATATTTATAGTTGGCAGGCCCAGATGGTGTACTTTGTTATGTCCTGAAATGTTTTTTTTTTCATTTCTTAATTACAGTAATGACAGTCTGTAATACCCCCAGCCTGCATCTCTACTTGACATTGTAGATTTCACTTTCATTGAATTACTTATTGAACTATGTTTGACACTGTAAAATACACAGTAATCTTTTCTTCAGTTCAGTTCAGTTGCTCAGTCGTGTCCGACTCTTTGCACGCCACAGCACGCCAGGCCTCCCTGTCCATCCCCAACTCCCGGAGTTCACTCAAACTCATGTCCATCGATTCGGTGATACCATCCAGCCATCTCATCCTCTGTCGTCCCCTTCTTCTCCTGCCCCCAATTCCTCCCAACATCATGGTCTGGCTCGGAGAATTTTGAGCATTACTTTACAAGCATGTGAGATGAGTGCAATTGTGCGGTAGTTTTCTTAACCTGCTGCTTTTTCATGTTTGTCTACATTGAACATTTGCCTTTGTTGTTTGATGATGTCCTCAGTTCATTGTATTTTTAAAGTTTTGAAAATATTTTAGATATTGATATATCCTCATGGACAAGACACTGAGGAATGAGAAAAAGAAAATAATTTGAGATTGATAGTAGTAGCAGATATTGTAGAAAAATATACATGCTGATTGTTTTACATTTTGTATATCCCTGGAAGTGCCCTTCTTGTATTTGATAAATAAAAATTCATAGTTTTGTTTTATATTTTATATAAATGTCTTTAAGAATTTCATATTAGTATGTATTAACAGAACTAATTATATACTTAAAAGTCCCATTGATTTCTTCTCAGTCTTATTTAGTTTTCTTTTTAGATTTTGATCCAGTTCACCTTTATGCTCAAATAATCAGTGACAGATTCTTACAACTCATTTTCTGCACAATCATCAATAAAATGTACAAGAAATCACATGCCAGTCTCTTAAGGTCTTGATTTTGAGTTACATACTAGACTTCCATAATATTTTTTTATACTTCAACTCTGCTTCAGTTTTGTAAATGTTAATTTACAGATCATAATATAAAATGTTTTCTTCTAATGAATTTTAATTTACCATATCAAGAACTACTCAGAAAGCATCCTCTTTTTTCATTTAAGTAGCTTTATTTTTTTATCCTATGTGAGCATTCCCTCAAAAGTTCCTCATGAGACAGATCTAAAAATAGAAACCTCCTAATCATGTAACAGTCCTGCTCTGGGCAATGAAATCTGTACTTTGCCCTTGGATTCAACATCAAACAAGATTACATAGATTTCTCAACTCCTACACCTGACAGTGTCAGTCACCTTTTAAAAAGACATTTGTAGCATCACTAGAGACTTCTTTTCTCATAATTCAGTGGAAGCTCTGTACACATATTAGAGGGTGTTATGTGACCTTTAATCTTTCATGTCTATTTTATCATTGTTTTTCTAATTTCAACTTAGAACAAAGGATATACAGCATTATAAAAATATTACACTAGAGGATGAGTGGAATGATGAAATATTTCCAAACTGGAATTTACACTTTATTATTGAATTTGGAATATGTGAAGACAAAGTACATTTTTATTAACAGTGTTAAACAAATGACATATTATTTTGAACTCATTGTATGCTAGGCAAAAAATTACAGACTGCTGCCTCATGGCCATATTCTAATGTATATGTAAGTATATGTACACATACATGTACTGTTACCTGTATCATCTTTACAGGCACACACATCCATACCTTTAAGATATTTCACATGAAAGAAAGGACTTAGGGTTAATCACAAAGTTTGCTCTAACAAAACCAGGAGAGCTTTTTTTTGTTTATTTTCATGATAGCATCTATCTACCTGTAAACAGCTGTGACCTTCTGCTGCTCATTTCCCTTCCTTCTCTATGTCCTGCCACATTCTATGGGAAAGTAAAACTATCATCCTTGATATTGTTGCTTCATTTATTAGCATACAATACTTTTAAAATGTAAAGCTGCTAATGAATTTGCACATAGAAATGCTCATTTTCAGGTATATTCTGCTCATTTTGTGCTCCCTTTTCCAGAGTGCACAGGTCTTCCTGCTTTCAGTCCCAGTGTCTGCAGTTGCAGTAAAACAACTAGGCAACCTGGACAGTATCTCACCATGTCTGAGCACCAGTTCTATCTGTTAACCGATCATGTTTATGCTTTACTGTCATTCTACCACAAAAACAGAAATGTTTCTTTGGTAGTCCAATGATCATTTTCACAACCCTATTTTCATTTATTTTAACTCATTTATTTTTTACGTGTTAGGATTTTGTGCATCTCTTGCACAGATCCCTGGGTTGTGAAGATCCACTGGAGAAGGGAAAGGCTACCCACTTAAGTATTCTGGCCTGGAGAATTCCATGAGCTGTATAGTCCATGGGTTTGCAAAGAGTCGGACACAACTGAGAGACTTTTACTTTCACAGAACAAAGAAAATATTCCAGAAGTAGTTTTGAAATATGTTTATTTTTCCCCCAAATATGGACACAAAAGAGGCTTACTTTAAGCATATTCACCCTCAAAATACTTGTATGCCTTGACACTCAAGTACTGTGTCTAGTATGCTGTGCAGAAAAGCAAACACTGTCACACTTTCTCCAGCACCAACCTCTATGCCATTCACTATTACTATGTATCTGGGCTACTAACTTTTTTTAAACCTTGCTTTTAGAGGCATTTTATCATTCCTTGTTAGGTCTCTGAGTATTAAAAAATGAATTAAGATCCAGTCCAAATTTCTGGAAACTCTCAGCTAAGAGAATGAGATAGATGTAGAAAAAAAGGCTTTTGTGAGATACTATGAAATAGTGAAACGTACAAACGCAGCATAGTTACTTATCAAGCAAGACTGCCAAATCCAGATGTGGTGTAAGCAGGATTAGCTTTCACATTACTAAAATTGCATGAGACCTCAAGTGAAAGGTGCTCTGTTCAACCCCACTCTGTTTTATGGCCCACTGAATCACTTAGTGATGATCAATACTATCATTGATCAGTAATATCATTGATGTTTTTAAGCTCTTCCATCTGAGGTGGTAACATACATATAGAATCTAAAAAAGCAGGTAATAAAATGGGATGACCATTAGAAAATGAAACAGAAAAAGTTATCATTCTCCTCTGCAGTTCACAGGAAATGTTCGACATATTAAAGCAAGATTTTAATATCATTTTTATCTTCATGGCCTGCATTCTTTAACTTCATTTCTCCATTATATTTCCCCAAACATCCTTTCCATACTTTCTTTCTTTTATTATTATTTTTTTAATATTTAGCAACCAAGAATGTGCTCATGTTTCCTTGTTGAAATTGTATTTGGCATTTCTTTTTATTTTTTAACTGTACAATCTTCTTGCCTTTCAAATCAACCATCCACCTCACCTGGGCACTCAAGGTGTTTCATTCTTATCTAGTTATTATACTGCTTTGTAACTATGCACTTACTCTATTATGTGTTATGCTCTGTACCCTAGTGTCAGTAAGTCAGTCAATTCAGTCACTTAGTCATGTCTGACTCTGCGACCCCTTGAATAGCAGCACGCCAGGCCTCCTTGTCCATCACCAACTCCTGGAGTTCACTCAGACTCAGGTCCATTGCGTCAGTGATGCCTTCCAGCCATCTCATCCTCTGTCGTCCCCTTCTCCTCCTGCCCCCAATCCCTCCCAGCATCAGAGTCTTTTCCAATGAGTCAACTCTTCGCATAAGGTGTTCAAAGTACTGGAGTTTCAGCTTTAGCATCAGTCCTTCCAAAGAAATCCCAGGGCTGATCTCCTTCAGAATGGACTGGTTGGATCTCCTTGCAGGCCAAGGGACTCTCAAGAGTCTTCTCCAACACCACAGTTCAAAAGCATCAATTCTTCGGCACTCAGCCCTCTTCACAGTCCAACTCTCACATCCATACATGACCACTGGAAAAACCATAGCCTTGACTAGACGGACCTTTGTTGGCAAAGTAATGTCTCTGCTTTTCAATATGCTATCTAGGTTGGTCATAACTTTTCTTCCAAGGAGTAAGCATCTTTTAATTTCATGGTTGTAGTCACCATATGCAGTGATTTTGGAGACCCCAAAAAATAAAGTCTGACACTGTTTCCCCATCTATTTGCCATGAAGTGATGGGGCCAGATGGCATGATCTTTGTCTTCTGAATGTTGAGCTTTAAGCCAACTTTTTCACTTTCCTCTTTCACCTTCATCAAGAGGCTTTTTATTTCCTCTTCTCTTTCTGCCATGATGGTGGTGTCATCTCCATATCTGAGGTTATTGGTATTTCTCCTGGCAGTCTTGATTCCAACTTGTATTTCTTCCAGTCCAGCATTTCTCATGATGTACTCTGGTAGAAGTTAAATAAGCAGGGTGACAATATACAGCCTTGATGTACTGCTTTTCCTATTTGGAACCAGTCTGTTGTTCCATGTCTAGTTCTAACTGTTGCTTCCTGACCTGCATACAAATTTCTCAAGAAGCAGGTCAGGTGGTCTGGTATTCTCATCTCTTTCAGAATGTTCCTCAGTTTATTGTGATCCACACAGTCAAAGGCTTTGGTATAGTCAATAAAGCAGAAATAGATGTTTTTCTGGAACTCTCTTGCTTTTTTCATGGTCCAGCGGGTGTTGGCAATTTGATCTCTGGTTCCCCTGCCTTTTCTAAAACCAGCTTGAACATCTGGAAGTTCATGGTTCATGTATTGCTGAAGCCTGGCTTGGAGAATTTTGAGCATTACTTTACTAGCATGTGAGATGAGTGGAATTGTGCGGTAGTTTGAGCATTCTTTGGCATTGCCTTTCTTTGGGACTGGAATGAAAACTGACTTTTTCCAGTCCTGTGGCCACTGCTGAGTTTTCCAAATTTGCTGGCATATTGAGTGCAGCACTTTCACAGCATCATCTTTCAGGATTTGAAATAGCTCAACTGGGATTCCAACACCTCCACTAGCTTTGTTCATAGTGATGCTTTCTAAAGCCCACATGAGTTCACATTCCAGGATGTCTGGCTCTAGGTGAGTGATCACACCATCGTGATTATCTTGCTTGTGAAGATCTCTTTTGTACAGTTCCTCTGTGTATTCCTGACACCTCTTCTTAATATCTTCTGCTTCTGTTAGGTCTATACTATTTCTGTCCTTTATCGAGCCCATCTTTGAATGAAATGTTCCCTTGGTATCTCTAATTTTCTTGAAGAGATCTCTAGTCTTTCCATTCTGTTGTTTTCCTCTATTTCTTTGCATTGATCACTGAGGAAGGCTTTCTTACCTCTCCTTGCTAAGTTTTGGAACTCTGCATTCAGATGCTTATATCTTTCCTTTCTCCTCTGCTTTTCACTTCTCTTCTTTTCACAGCTATTTGTAAGTCCTCCTCAGACAGCCATTTTGCTTTTTTGCATTTCTTTTCCATGGGGATGGTCTTGATCCCTGTCTCCTGTACAATGTCACGAACCTCTGTCCATAGTTCATCAGGCACTCTATCTATCAGATCTAGTCCCTTAAATCTATTTGTCACTTCCACTGTGTAATCATAAGGGATTTGATTTAGGTCATACCTGAATGGTCTAGTGGTTTTCCCTACTTGATTCAATTTCAGTCTGAATTTTGCAATAAGGAGTTCATGATCTGAGCCACAGTCAGCTCCTGGTCTTGTTTGGTTGACTGTATAGAGCTTCTCCATCTTTGGCTGCAAGGAATATAATCAATATGATTTTGGTGTTGATCATCTGGTGATGTCCATGTGTAGATTCTTCTTTTGTGTTTTTGGAAGAGGGTGTTTGCTATGACCAGTGTATTTTCTTGGCAAAACTCTGTTAGTCTTTGCTCTGCTTCATTGTGTATTCCAAGGCCAAATTTGCCTGTTACTCCAGGTGTTTCTTGACTTCCTACTGTTGCATTCCAGTCCCCTATAATGAAAAGGACTACCCTAGTGTAGTTCTCCTGAATTCTAAAACTTGCAACATTATAGATGATCTATGAATTAAATAGGAATTTAGGAAAAAATACTTAATGAAGAAAGGGAAGGAGGCCAGGAAGTACAATGAAGATCAGATCATCAACACACAATTCTCCACAAAGTATCTATTACTACTTACATATTTAAGTCTTGACATATAATCAGGTACATTTTCCTTATATTTCTAATGTCTAGTACTTTCCTGTCTTACTGTGGTGCTTATAAACTTCATTCATGTTAGAAGATCTTCCTGTCAAAACTCTATTGTTTTTTAAAACCATTGATATATTTGCCACTTTTGCACAATTTGTATGTGTACTACACTCTCAGATCAGTATAAGTTTTCATGTTTTTCAAGAATTCTCTGACAAACTACTTTCAGTCCTTTGAAAACATTCTTGGGGAAAATGTGGTCACAGTATTATCTTAATTTCTAAGGATAAATAATTACATAGCATTTTTTTTTTTCATTGCATCTTTCCCCTTGCTGCCTTACATTTTTGTACAGGCTTTCAGGTAATCTAGTGTTCATAAGTTTCAAAACCTATGCATTTGGAAAATATAGTGTTGCATAAAATGTTCATATCCTTTGTGTATAATGATGCTGGATGAAATCATTTGCCATGTGCAATGGAAAGAATTCCTTTATCTGAAACAGACATAATATTGAGCTGGGGGAGGAAAAGGAATGAAGAGGAGGTTCTGAAACTTACTGAGAACTAGCTGTATAATAGACACATGTGTTCCAGGGCTTTACTGTTTTAGATCATTTAATCCAACAAGAACTCTGTGTGTATTAACACATGGACCACACCCAGCATATATTAGGTATTAAAAAAGTGTGAGAGGCCTTGTTGTCTCTTTGGCTGACAGATACATTTTGGCTTTCTTATATTTCAGGGGAAAAATAAATCTCATTATATCTTCATGCTATTTAACATTATTTACACTGACAATATTTTCACCTCTTTTCTTGTTTTCTGTAATTGTTTAGATTTGTTTAAAATTATTGTTTACCCTTCCCCTTCCCTGATACTTGACTGGTGCATTTATTCTAAAATATTAAAAATCATATCATCTACATTAGTTTAGAATAGATGACCACCTTTCACTTTGAATTTTCCAGTGACATTTAATTCAGTAATAATGTGATATTTAGGAGGCCTGTTCATTCTATAAGTCATTTTTTAGTCTTTGGAAACCATGTTAATTCTGTAGATCTTCTAGTAAAATGGTAACATCTACTCTATTTTTATTGAGTTAACTTCATCAAAATAAACTCTACTTGCCTGAAGTCAGGATAATTTGTACTTGAATCTCAATACTTGTTCATCTTCTCTACCTCTGAGTTTTTAATAGGTTACTGAAATTAAATATAATATATAAAGAAATTAAACTCCAAGCTCAGCATTCTCGTTCACATTTCATAAGAACTTCAATTCTAATACCACATTTGATCATTTTAATATGGGATAAATCAAAGGTCACTTTTTAAATGTTTTTATTCCTTTATAGTTAGATTTATCATTTACATACTTTTATTCTATACACTTACCAATATTTTAAAGGAATGCTGAGTATACCAAAAAGTGATTAACACAAATATTTTAAGAAAAGGAAAGAATTATAAAATAAATAATGTATATTTAACACATAGAAAAGTCAATCTACAACAAATTTCCCAACTCTATCACTTCTATATGTTTGTAGAAACCTAATAAAATACCTAATATTAATCATAGATACATCATAGCAAATGCTTCTATTATATTAAAATGTTATAATTTTCCCTTTCCTTTTGATATATAAAATAGTTTTCTACATTTGCTTACTGTTTGCTAACTTTTAAACCAAAATACATTTCCTGGATGCTCAGATAGAAGCATTTATTGCAATATTACTTATTGCATATAAAAGTATAACATAAAAGTACAAATTAGCTTTTAATGCTTATACAGTTTATTCAGTAATGAAACCAATGCAGTTTTCAAATTAAAAATTTACAACACATGAAAAGATGCTCAACATCATGCATTATCAGAGAAATGCAAATCAAAACCACTATGAGGTATCATTTCACGCCAGTCAGAATGGCTGTGATCCAAAAGTCTACAAGCAATAAATGCTGGAGAGGGTGTGGAGAAAAGGGAACCCTCTTAAACTGTTGGTGGGAATGCAAACTAGTACAGCCACTATGGAGAACAGTATGGAGATTCCTTAAAAAACTGGAAATAGAACTGCCTTATGACCCAGCAATTCCACTGCTGGGCATACACACTGGGGAAACCAGAATTGAAAGAGACACGTGTACCCCAATGTTCATCGCAGCACTGTTTATGACAGCCAGGACATGGAAGCAACCTAGATGTCCATCAGCAGATGAATGGATAAGAAAGCAGTGGTACATATACACAATGGAGTATTACCCAGCCATTAAAAAGAATACATTTGAATCAGTTCTAATGAGGTGGATGAAACTGGAGCCTATTATTCAGAGTGAAGTAAGTCAGAAAGAAAAACACCAATATAGTATACTAATACATATATATGGAATTTAGAAAGATGGTAACAATAACCCTGTATATGAGATAGCAAAAGAGACACTGATGTATAGAACAGTCTTTTGGACTCTGTGGGAGAGGGAGAGGGTGGGATGATTTGGGAGAATGGCATTGAAACATGTATAATATTATATATGAAATGAGTCGCCAGTCCAGATTCAATGCACGATACTGGATGCTTGGGGCTGGTGCACTGGGACGACCCAGAGGGATGGTACGGGGAGGGAGGAGGGAGGAGGGTTCAGGATGGGGAACACGTGTATACCTGTGGCGGATTCATGTTGATATATGGCAAAACCAATACAATATTGTAAAGTTAAAAATAAAATAATCAAAACAAAACAAAAAATAAATAAATAAAATTTTACAATACGGGGTGAGGGAGGAGAGGGTGGAACAAATTGAGAGAATAGCATTGAAACATATATATTACTATATGTAAGATAGATAGCCTGTGGAAACTTGCCGTATGACATGAGGAGGTCAAATCTAATGCTCTGTGACAATCTAGGCGGTTGGGATGGGATGGGAGGAGAGGGAGAGGTTCAAAAGGAAGGGACATATATATACCTATGGCTGTCTTATGTTCATATATGGCAGAAACCAACACAATATTGAAAAATAATTATTCTCCAGTTAAATAAATTAAAAAACAAATAATTAAACAAGAAGGTTTTGCAGTATAATCTACATCTTTTTGCAGTTTTCTTTATTCTTGTTTCTGAAAGGGGAATGCAAATCTACTGATAATAATGTGGTGATTAGCAATTATATTTTACCTCCTTATGACTTACTCCTCAAAGCTAGAAGAATCCAATAAAGGAAGGGTGAACAGAAAACAAATAAGTAAATAAAAATAAAAATGAACAACACTATAAAACCAATAAAATATATATTTAAACAATTTTATTAATGTACTATTTTGCTAAAGTGAATTACTACTCAAAATAACGACCCAGTAATGATTTCTGTGGCACAGGTTTATTTAGCATGGTTATGTTAACAGTGCTGTGTGTAGAGTGCTGACTTAATTATTCTCTTTTATTTTTTTTTTCTTCAGATTATGAAAAAAATATATATCTCCAAAGTTGCAAGACAATGTTTGGCTTTCACCCGGCAGGGGTCCTTTGGCATGATAGAAAGTTAATAACTTTTTCTCATTACTTCATGATAATAAAAGTAGTACTCCTTGGCAAGAGACTAGGGGGAAAAAATAAGAAAACACTAGATGTCCATCGGCAGATGGATGGATAAGGAAACGTATTGTGTGTACATATACACAATGGAATATTACTCATCTATTAAAAAAAAAGAGCATATTTGAGTCTGTTCTAAAGAGGTAGATGAAACTGGAGCCTAATACACAGAGTTAAGTAAGTCAGAAAGAGAAACACCAATCAGTTCAGTTCAGTTCAGTCACTCAGTTGTGTATGACTCTTTGTGACCCCATGGACTGCTGCACCCCAGGCCTCCCCATCCATCACCAATTCCTGAAGTTTACTCAAACTCATGTCCATTGAGTCGGTGATGCCATCCTACCATCTCATCCTCTGTCATCCCCTTCTCCTCCCACCTTCAATCTTTTTCAGAATCAGGGGCTTTTCAAATGAGTCAGTTCTTCGCATCAGGTGGAGTTTCAGCATCAGTCCTTCCAATGAATATTCAGGACTGATTTCCTTTAGGATGGACTGGTTGGATCTCCTTGCTGTCCAAGGGACTCTCGAGTCTTCTCAAACACCACAGTTCAAAATTATCAGTTCTTCGACATTCAGCTTCTTTCCAACTCTCACATCCATACATGACTACTGGAAAAATGATAGATTTGACTAGACAGACCATTGTTGGCAAAGTAATGTCTCTGCTTTTTAATATGCTGTCTAGGTTGGTCATAACTATTCCACTGAGCAAGTGTCTTTTAATTTCAAGGCTGTAGTCATATGGAGTGATTATGAATGAATTTCACATGCAGTGATTTTTGCCTCCCCCCCAAATTAAAATACACCAATATAGTATATTAACACATATATATGAAATTTAGAAAGACAGTAACAACAATCCCATACACAGGGGCAAAAGAAACATAGATGTCAAGAACAGACTATTGGACTATGTGGGAGAAGGTGAGGCTGGGATGATATGAGAGAATAGCATTGAAACATGTGTATTACCATATGTAAAACAGATGACCAGTGCAAGTTCAATGCATGAAGCAGAGCACTCAAAGCCAGTGCTCTGGGACAACACAAAGGGATGGGGTGGGGAGGGATGTGGAAGGGAGTTTCAGGATGCGGGGACACATGTGCACCTGTGACTGATCCATGTAGATGTATGACAGGGGCCACCACAGTGTTGTAAAAAGATTGTTCTCCAAGAAAAATAAATATTTTTTTTCAAAAAAGTTATTAGAAAAGCACATACATATACAAACACACACACACACAGAGAAATGAAAACCCTCTGTATATTTAATGGTAGTCAGCTAGATGTTCAGGGATACATACAGTGATATATGTGAGAAGCACATATACTTTAATAAGCACATATATTTTTAATTAGAAAATTAAAAATAAATATTCAAGAATTTTTGGACTCCAGGGCAACCTCTGTGGACTTTCAGATACCCATGAATCTAGAGTAATATGCATAACATCATCTTGCTAATTATAAAATGTTTCATCCATGGTGAAGCTTGAGTTTACTCGTAATTTGAGCAAGACAGAAAAAGAAGAAGAAATCATTGGAAATGTATGATTATATAATGAATTGTAATTAGAAAAAATATACTCCAAATTTATGTCACAAAAATATTCCTCAGGTGTTTGAAATTTGAGGGGATATATAAAATTCTGTATAAAAGTCGGAGTCTGAAATCCAGCATTAACTAGATAATCACCCTTTGAATTATGTCATCATAAAACAAATATTTAAAAATATATAGCCCAGAGGAAAAAATATTCAGTAAACTCGTGTGTGTGTGTGTGTTATGAGCATCTCTGGTTTATATTGAACTTACTTTCATGTCTCTGTAATCCTCAGTTGGTTGACTACATATCCTGAATTTTCTGACACAACCTCACTTTCAAAAAAATACATTTTCAAACAACACGTCCCAGTTGTATTTCTTGCTGTGGCATGTTTCGAAAATCTTTTATCAGAATATCTTTTAGCACACACACACACACACAAATCTTCTAACAAAGCATTTAAAATTTGTATTCTTTTCAAAAAAACACTGTGGAAAATGATATTTCTAAATCCTTAATAAAAAAATCTAACCCAATAGTTAAAAGGTTGTTTCAACCTGAAAGCAAAACCTTTTTTGAGATTCAACCAATTCATCAAGGCCCTGAATTGTATTTAGAGGATAGAAATGTAAGATGCAAACAGCTGAGAAAAAGACTGCAAGGAGATTAAACCAGTCAATCCTAAAGGAAATCAGTTCTAAATGTTCATTGGAAGGACTGATGCTGAAGCTGAAGCTCCAATACTTTGGTCATCTGATGCGAAGAACTGACTCATTGGAAAAGACCCTGATGCTAGGAAAAATTGAAGGCAAGAGAAGAAGGGGATGATAGAGGATGAGATGGTTGGATGGCATCACTGACTCAATGGACATGAGTTTAAGCAAGCTCCAGGAGTTGGTGACAGACAGGGAAGCCTGGTCCGGTGCAGTCCATGGGGTTGCAAAGAGTTGGAGATGATTGAGAGACTGAACTGAAATATTCCAGTATGCAAAGTATTTTTATTACTAATGCTACTAACAATAGTTCTTCAGGATGGGGAACACATGTATACCTGTGGCGGATTCATTTTGATATTTGGCAAAACTAATACAGTTATGCAAAGTTTAAAAATAAAATAAAATTAAAAAAAATAAATAAATAAAACAAATTAATCAATTAACAATGACTAAAATTGTCATGTGTAGCTGTATCAGCATGTTTTATGTAACTAATTATACACACAGTGTAATTAATTTTGTCTTGGAGATTAATTGTATTAGATGAATAAAGACATATATATGTTAAAATAAAATTTTATATCATTGATATTCATTTTAACAAACATATCCATAAAAATAATAATAATGAATAAGGCTTTTCTTTAAAAATATATAAAAGGATATATTGAATTAAATTTTAATATTTTATTTGAATAATTTTTTTCTTTTATAATTTACCTTATTTCATGACTACCTAAAGGAAGATGAAGATTTTCTTTTTGGTGACTGGCACTAAGAATAATATTCAAAGTATTAGTCAACTACCAGGACTTTGGGCACTATAAAATCAAGGATATGCCTATAAACAACAATGTGGGTTAACCAGTAGGTACAGGTTAATATAAGCTCTGCCTGAAATCGGACAAATAGCAAGCAAATGACACATATATTGCTGGAGTGAAACAAGTGATCCATGACAACAGCGGTAACAGCAAGGATATGCTAAGTAGATCTCAAATGGGAAGAGAGAATAAAATTCATTATCTGTTTATTTCCCATGGCCATTGTTGGTCAAGAATTGATTATACTATTACAAAGAATGAAGAGCTATAACACAGGCTGCATGGAGTTGTGGTCAAGTACAAGGACGATGTGTGAACTTACAACAAGTTACTTAGCCTGTTTCCTCATATGGTAAACGGGGAAAACAACTTCTTACCAGAGCTCTTGTTGGAAGATTTAATTAATATACCTTTAAAAATGCTCAGTACAATGTATGGCACTTAATTCACGCTAGATATTATTTTTTTGGTGGTAAGGAATTATAATTCAATGAACTCTCTGATAACATTCTATTAATTAGAGGTCTTGAGAAATACAATAAAGCTTTAAATGTGGTCTTTTTTTTTAGGAGTCTTTTATTCAAGCTAAACATGATTTTATATAGCTCAGAATAAGCTTACCTTGTGAATATAACTATATTTTGCATAATTCTAAAGATAAGTGTGCTAAATTAAGCTCTTACATTATGAAAGCAATGATCTTTACTATAGGTATTCTCACTGCCCTCTTGTACCATAAAAGTAACATATTCTACCTTCATAACTCTTCTGAAATATGAGACCAGGAAATAACTATTAAGGTAAAAGTATGAACCTGGAGTTTCTGAATACTTGATGACATATTAACTATAAAATGTTTTTAAAGATAAAGGATTCAAAAAAAATAAAAATAAAAAAAATAAAAATAAAGATAAAGGATTCAGGGCTGCCTGTCTGAGGCTACTTATTCTTTATTAAAAATTGAAGGATTTACTATGGATAATTTGTATCATACCCATTCTATACGTCCTACAAGTTTTATATTATCAGTCATGTCAGTTCAGTCACAGTTGTGTCTGACTCTTTGCAACCCCATGGACTGCAGCACACCAGGCCTCCCTGTTCATCACCAACTCCTGAAGTTTACTCAAACTCATGTCCATTGGGTCAGTGATGCCATCCAACCATCTCATCCTCTGTCATTCCCTTCTCCTGCCTCAGTCTTTCCCAGCATCAGGGTGTTTTCAAATGAGTCAGTTCTTCGCATCAGGTGGCCAAAGTATTGGAGTTTCAGCTTCAACATCAGTCCTTCCAATGAATATTCAGGATTGATTTCCTTTAGGATGGACTGGTTGGATCTCCTTGCTGTCTAAGGGACTCTCAAGAGTCTTCTCTAACACCACAGTTCAAAAGCATCAATTATTTGGTGCTCAGCTTTCTTTATAGTCCAACTCTCATATCTATACATGACTACTGGAAAAACCATAGCTTTGACTAGATGGACCTTTGTTGGCAAAGTAATGTCTCTGCTTTTTAATATACTGTCTAGGTTGGTCATAACTTTTCTTCCAATGAGAAAGTGTCTTTTATTTTATTTTTTAATTTGTTTGCTTATTCATTCATATTTATTCACTTAGTTGGATTTACAATTTACAGACCACAAAAGGCACAGATCTTAAGTGTTCAATTTGATGAGTTTTGACATTTGTAAACACCCATGAAACCACCACCCCAAACAAAACAGAGTATATGTTATCACCCCAGAAAGCTTCTTCATGCTCCTTCTTGTCAATTTTACCCCACTTCCAAATACAACCATTTTCTGACTTCTTTCATACATTTATTTTTGTTATTGCTTTTGTTATTTTGCTTGTTATTGTACTTCACATTCACTGACTCAAGTAGTGCATGTGTGTGTGTGTGCGTGTGTGTGCGCATGTTATCTTCTTTCATCCAGCATTTTGGATATTCATATCACTGTGCTTATCAGTAGTTCTTCCTTTTCCCTGTTGAGGTTCATGATTTGGCTATATTGCAGTCTATTTACTCATTCTCTTGTCGATGAGCACAGGGGGATTCCAGTTTTAGGATGTTATGAATAAGGTTGTTATGGATATTCTCAAATTATTCTTTAAATTTTCTCTTTTTAAAAACTTATTTTAACAAATAATTTCAAACTTATCAATAGTAGCAAAAATTAAACTTGCAAACAAAACACTCAAATACTCTCTATCCAGATTTGTCTATTGTAACTATATAAACGTTGCTTTTACATTTGTGTGTGTGTGTTTCCTGAACCATTTGAAGGTCCTTTGCTTGAAAATTAGACTTTTACTCCTAAAAAGTTCAAGAATGTGGATATTCTCTAATATGGTCATAGTATAGTTACCGATTTCAGTGAACTTAACATCAATGTAATACTCTAATCTATCAATTGTATTCCAATTTTGTCAGTTATTTACTCAGTAATGTCCTTAACTGAGTTGGACCATAGAGAAAGCTGAGCTCCAAAGAATCGATGCCCCCAAACCGTGGCATCAGAGAAGACTCCCAAGAGTCCCCGGGACTACAAGGAGATCCAATCAGTCTATCCCAAAGGAAATCAATACTGAACATTCATTGAAAGGACTGATGCTGAAGCTCCAATAATTTGGCCATCTGCTGCAAGTGTCTTAATTTCATGGCTGCAGTCACCTTCTGCAGTGATTGTGGTACCCCAAAGAATAAAGTCAGCCACTGTTTCCCCATCTATTTGCCATGAAGTTATGGGACCGGATGCCGGGATCTTAGTTTTCTGAATGTTAAGCTTTAAGGCAACTTTATCACTCTCCTCTTTCACTTTCATCAAGAGGCTCTTAAGTTCTTCTTCACTTTCTGCCATAAGGGTGATGTCATCTGCATATCTGAGTTATTGATATTTCTCCCAGCAATCTTGATTCCAGCTTATGCTTCATCCAGTCCAGCAGTTTACATGATGTACTCTTCATATAAGTTAAATAAGCAGGGTGACAATATACAGCCTTGACATACTCCTTTCCTGATTTGGAACCAGTCCATTATTCCATGTCTGGTACTGTTTCTTCTTGACCTGCATAGAGATTTCTCAGAATGCAGGTAAGGTGATCTGATATATTCCCACCTCTTTATGAATTTTACAAAGTTTGTTGTGATCCACACTGTCGAAGGCTTTAGTGTAGTCAATAAAGCAGAAGTAGATGATTTTCTGGAACTCTCTTGTTTTTTTGATGATCCAATGGATGTTGGCAATTTTATCTCTGGTTCCTCTGCATTTTCGAAATCCAGCTTGAACATCTGCAAATTCACAGTTCACATACTGTTGAAGCCTGGCTTGGAGAATTTTGAGCATTTCTTTGCAAATGTGTGAGATGAGTGCAATTGTGCAGTAGTTTGAGCATTCTGGCATTGCCTTTCTTTGAGATTGAAATGCAAACTGACATTTTCCAGTCCTGTGGCCACTGCTGAGTTTTTCAAATTTGCTGGCGTATTGAGTGCAGCACTTTCATAGCATCATCTTTTAGAATTTGAAATAGCTCAACTGGAATTCCATCAACTCCACTAGCTTTGTTCATAGTGATGCTTTCTAATGCCCACTTGACTTTGCATTCCAAGATGTCTAGCTCTAGGTGAGTGATCACACCATCCTGGTTATCTGGGTCATGAAGATCTTTTTTGTATAGTTCTTCTGTATATTCCTGCCACCTCTTTTTAATATATTCTGCTTCTGTTAAGTCCATACTCTTTCTGTCCTTTATTGTGCCCTTCTTTATAAGAAATATTCCCTTGGTATTACTAATTTTCTTGAAGAGATCTCTAGTCTTTCCTATTCTATTGTTTTCCTCTATTTCTCAATATTGATCATTGAGGAAGGCTTTATCTCTCTTTGCTATTCTTTGGAACTCTGCATTCAAATGGGTATATCTTTCCTTTTGTCCTTTGCCTTTCATTTCTCTTCTTTTCAAATCTATTTGTAAGACCTCCTCAGACAACTGTTTTGCCTTTTTCCATTTCTTCTTCTTGGGAATGGTCTTGATCCTTGACTCCTGTACAATGTCATGGACCTCCATCCATAGTTCTTTAGGCACTCTGTCTATCAGATCTAATCCTTTGAATCAATTTGTCACTTCTACTGTATAATCATAAGGGATTTGATTTAGGTCATACCTGAATGATCTAGTGATTTACCATACTTTCTTTAATTTAAGTCTGAATTTGGCAGTAAGGAGTTTATACTATGAAAGTGTGTATTTCTGAAGTGAAGTACATACCTATATCAGGCTTTCATTGACCTTGACTTTGACTTCCTTTTTTAGGAAGCAAATAATTACCTACATGTTTCCAAGAAGAGTTAATACAATGAGGCAGAAACAGTACTATCCAGGAGGAATTAGATTCCAGATTTTAATCACTGTCTACAACCTTTCAAATTCATGACACAGAAATCATGGACAAAAAAAGCCAAGGATTGAAACAGAAGTATTGTGCCAAAGTGATGACATATATTTTCTGAAAACTGTTGTTACAAATCACTTTAAATCAAACTATGATTTAAACATGTTTTATCTATAGGACATTTATCTCTATTTTTTAAAAAGGAGTTCAGGAAAAAAAAATTTAGGCAGTATATCCCTTATTTGCAATTATATTCCAAAACTACATGACTTTTTCAAGAATATTTTTCTGAAACAAAGATGTTATCTGAACAAATAACTGAGCTTATATGTAATTTTATGTTTTGATTTCATCTTGTGGATAAGACAAATGTGAGTTTGTTGCTATTGCATAAAATATTTTAATGGAAAATTTTAAGAAGCAGAATTGTATATTCAGCATTGAATGCTCATCTTGTGACTTAGAGATATTTATCACTTTAATATGTATCATGTGAAAATTACTGAATGATTTTCATTTGTTAACCTACAAGCAGATCTCTGATTTTTGTGAAAAAAACCCTTTAACAATACCTAAAATTCTCTTCACCAAACTATTAATGTTACAATTTCTAGGAGAACACATTTGGATGAATCTGAATTTAGAAACAAAGTATTATCCATACTGAGCACACCTCCTAACCTAACTCTTTGGGGGTGCTCACCCAAGCTGGGATTTCAGGTGCTAATAACAAATATTTCATTTAAGTGTTAAAATAACAAAAAAATATTGATTTAAATATGGCATAAAATATAAATAGTTGCAACTTAATGCAATATTATGTCAACATAATGATGTTTTTTTTTTTTTTTCCCCACATCATATTGAATGTGTTGTTGTTTTTCAGTCGCTAAGTCATGTCCAACTCTTTGTGACCCCCATATATTGTAGCACGCCATGCTCCCCTGTTCTTCACCATCTCCTGGAATTTCCTCAAACTCGTGTCCATTGAGTTGGTGATGCCATTAAGCCATCTCATCCTCTCTCTCTCCCTTCTCCTTCTGTCTCATTCTTTCACAGATTCAAGGTCTTTTCTAATGAGTCAACTCTTTGCATCAGGTGGCCAAAGTACGGGTGGTTTAGCTTCAGCATCAGTCCTTCCAATGAACATGCAGAGTTGATTTCCTTTAGGATTGACTGGTTGGGTCTCTTTTCTGTCAAGTGTCTCTTGAGAGTCTTCCCCAGCACCACATTTTGAAAGCATTGATTCTTTGGCACTCAGTCTTCTTTATTAGGTCCTATTTATTATTTTCCATTGTAAAAACTGTGAAAGAAATTTTGTTCATCAAATTTCTTTGTCCTAGTACAAAAGGATTCATTAATGAATAATTAGAAATTTACTTCAAATATGGTTAACATTTCTACTACAGGAGTTTAATTTCATTTTTAAATTCTCTTCTGTTTTCCATTCTTTCATTCTCTTTCCATTGCAATTTTTTTTTTTTTGAGAAGACTGATATTCCCTCTCTACTCATTATTTTGAAAATAAAATGACAACTCTTCAAATTTTAATGACATAGGTTTTTTTGTTGTTCAGTCACTCAGTTGTGTCCAACTCTTTGCAACCCCATGGACTGCAGCTTGCCAGGCTTCCTTTTAATTGGAGCTTGCTCAAACTCATGTCCATTGAGTCAGTGATGCCATCCAACCATCTCGTCCTCTGTTGTCCCCTTCTCCTACTGCCTTCAATCTTTCCCAACATCAGGTTTTTTTCTAATGAGTCGGCATAGGTTTAGGGACTTAATGTTAATTATAGTCTCTGTAGATGAAAATATTGGGCTTCCCTGGTAGCTCAGTGGTAAATAATCTGCCTGCCAATGCAAGAGACATGGGTTTAACCCCTGGGTCGGGAAGATCTGGGGGGGTAGGATATTCCAATTCACTCCACTATTCTTCCCTGGAAAATTCCATGGACAGAAGAGCCTGGTAAGCTACAGGCCATGGGGTCACAGGAGAGCCACACACAACTTAGTGACTAAACAACAGCAATACATGGAAATATAACATAACAGTATTATAATAAAGTTTTAACTACAGTAGAACAAAATACTTCTGATAAAAGTTAAATAATTAACCCCATTTTATATCTTTTTGTCTTGCTAAAAAGAAAATGAGAATATAGGACTTTAATAACAAAAGCATAGTTTGCTAGGTTTCAGTTAGTACCTCGAAAATCATCACTGTCTGTGCTGAGGAAGAAACTTATAGGACCCAAGCACTTTTTCAAAACCACTTTTAAATAGCTATAAATTTTTGTCTTGGATTAAAAATGCAGGAATTGTCACACGTTTACAAAAAGACACACAGACACACATAAGCGATATTCCAAAAATGGTTTGTTTTAATATAATAATTAACTTTATTTTATTTTGTGCAACTGAGAATATGGGGAAATAAAGATTCTAAGATCTAATATGAATTCCTTATGTATAACTTACAATCTTGTTACCCAGGTGACGGTGTCATCTGTTCTTGGTAAAGCAATTTAGATTCCCTGCAATTTGTATAGCACTGTCAATTTATTTGTTTGATATTCAAATGTGATGCTATGCTCAGCTTGAAATACTATTTTTATATTTTCCCATAAGCCATTTCTGGATGTGACTTCATATTCTTATACATAAGATTTAATTCTCCATTATTTAGTTTCAAATGAATAATTCATGTATTGTAAAATTCTACTCACAAAAGCTTAACTATATATGCATAAACTATGGATTTATATATTTGTTTATACTTATACATAACATATAGTTTTATATACTTACAAAGTGTAAAATTAAAGGTGAATAAAAATCATTCATTAACTTTATGAATGATATTTTAGCTATATTTATAAAAATATAGCTAAAAATAGAATCAATAATAAAATGATCCTCAATATATATAAACCCTGAAAGTAATAACCTCTTTTTGCCCTTTTTAACTGCCTTTACAAATCTGGAACATCTGGGGATTCAACTATTGAGCTAAGAAAGCTTTGAAAAACTCTGCTCTTACTAACACCTGATTTTTGACCTTGAGGTTCTCATCTGTTCTCTTTATATGAATTCTGTAGCAGATCCAGAGTATGGTCTTAGTTTAATACTAAATTTGACATATCCTAATAAAAATAATATTAAAATTTAGTTTCTTAAAGTTTAATAACATGTTTCTGAATTATCAGCTATCACTGAAATAATGGAAGCCATTAAAATAATAGGTTACACCAGTTAGTTTTTTAGTTAATGCCTAGCAATAAAATGTCACATGTTTGTAAGTCATTCTAAAATAAGAAATTACATAAGAATAATATATGCAAAGAAGGAATTCTAAAAAGAAAAACAGAATTTTATGTTTTCAAAACCAGCAGTACCTAAGTTTTAATCATTATTTTTGATGATATATTCTTCTGCAAATGGCTGAGATCCCAAAACAAAAAGCAAACTGAAGTATGCAGTGACACAAACAACTGTCAATTATGATTTTACAGATAAATTAAATCAGTTTGTGTAGTTTGTAACTTTAGGAAAAAGCTACAAGAAATAGTTTACTCATGAGTTCACTCAATTTCACAATCAGTTCAGTTCATTTCAGTCGCTCAGTCGTGTCTGATTCTTTGCGACCCCATGAATCGCAGCACGCCAGGCCTCCCTGTCCACAACTACACATTTTTATACTTTACTTCAATTTATTTAAATTACTGATTTATTTATTTTTATTAATTTCCTTAAATCTGATCTGAATTCAGTAGTCATTCCAATAGATTCTTCTCCTGAACGTCTTAGTTCACATTTTTTTAAATTTAATATCCCAATCTAAAAGTTCCCCAAGAACAAGATTTCAGTCTTAATTAGCTTAGATATTCAATGATTGATTCTCAAAAGAATGGGTATTACATAACTATTTAACATGACCTACTCATACAAGTAGAGAAAAGTAATGACCAACCTAGATAGCATATTCAAAAGCAAAGACATTACTTTGCCAACAAAGGTCCATCTAGTCAAGGCTATGGTTTTTCAGTGGTCATGTATGGATGTGAGAGTTGGACTGTGAAGAAGCCTGAGTGCAGAAGAATTGATGCTTTTGAACTGTGGTGTTGGAGAAGACTCTTGAGAGTCCCTTGGACTGCAAGGAGATCCAACCAGTCCATTCTGAAGGAGATCAGCCCTGGGATTTCTTTGGAAGGAATGATGCTAAAGCTGAAACTCCAGTACTTTGGCCACCTCATGCGAAGAGTTGACTCATTGGAAAAGAGTCTGATGCTGGGAGGGATTGGGGGCAGGAGGAGAAGGGGACGACAGAGGATGAGATGGCTGGATGGCATCAATGACTCGATGGACGTGGGTCTGAGTGAACTCCGGGAGTTGGTGATGGACAGGGAGGCCTGGCGTGCTGCGATTCATGGGGTCGCAAAGAATCGGACACAACTGAGCGACTGAAATGAACTGAACTGAACTGACTCATACAAGATATCTTCAACCTGAGGTTCTTTGTCTTCTACACCAAGCTGCTTGACTAGTATATGTTAAGAGGCATCATTAATCACCCAGTGGTTGCCTGGGTACATGCTACACCCTGTCACAATAATGGATACTTTAGACATATTTCCTTTCAGTTCCCCTACTTTTAGCTGCTTTAGTTAAAACTGCATAAATAAAAGCAAGCCTTTCAGATATCTATTTGAGTTCATGAAAAACCATATAGAATTCAAGAATATCCCTGTATTCTTTTAGAAACCATTCTGAATACAAAATTCTCAATTGAGTATTTTCTTTGATATCATGATAACTTTAACTTTTTCTATTATGAAATGGTTTCCATTCCCAAACATCTATTTTTATGTCTTCTTTACGTAGATGATAGAGAAAACAGATCTATCTCAGATAACTGAGATCAGTTACAGCAAATCGATTTTGAATATATTTATAGCTGTTTTAAATTCTTTGTTGACAAACAAATCTATATGATTTTCAAAAACCTGTCAAATATTTACAGATGGTTTACAAGGAGAATGACATTTGTTGTGATAAAACTCTAAAAATATAAGTATACTGTGTTACAAATCAATTAATATTAATAAGCAATGAAAAGAAGTAAGTTTTAAGAAGTTTCCTGATGTGTTTGCTTTTGGACAAGTTGAGGTAACTGCAAATGTTCCATTTGGAAATCACCAACAGACTTAGAAATGTATATATATATATATATAAATGTTTCTGTTTAGTGAATGTCTTCTGGTGAGTATTATTATGCAATAAAAGGATTCTTACAACTTGTTCCCTATCCAGTATATCTATAACACACCTTTTCCTCATGTCTTCTCCTCAATTCCCTTTGCTCAGTTTTGATTTCAGGCTCTTGTATAATAAATAAGTCGAGGCATTGTTCCTTTGCCCACAAGGCAGAGCCAGTGATCAGGAGCTATACCCGAGTTCTGCCCAGTAGGAAGATTTCCCCTCACCATTGTCATTCAGGCTTACTTTTAAAAGGGACTGCAGTGTAGAAGACACATTTTCAGCTTGTTCCTACATACTTGCCTGACCCATTCATAAAACAATCTTGGCCTTTTTCTATCACTCTCAGCTGGTTATTGGGAGCACTTTATAGGCTGTAAGTGAGCCGAAAAAAATCAAGAGTCCAAACAAAATGTTCATGTAGCTTCTTTGTGCCATCTGAATCTGCCCAAGCCCAACCTTATATGTACCATGTTCATTTTACAATGGATTGTTGCTACTGTCACCAAAACATGTGACAGAACATGTCTTACATTCCCAGACTTGAGACTGCCAATTTTAGCTATATAAGATCTACATCCTCTGCCTGCTCTTCCCTGGGGGATTCCTGTACATCCCCTGGTTCCACGAGTTAAACATCTCTGTAAATACTGTCAAGGAGACTCTCCCACACTTTACATTTTGATTAATCAATCTGGGCCTGCTGTTTCCCCCTAATTGGCTTAGCAATGATACATGACAACAATCCTTACAATTACTTTTTCCTCCATGTTACTTGAAAGCCAGAAACATTACACCGGTTATTTCACCTCCATCCCAGTCCACCACAGATGAAAGGGTCAGCAGTCACAATGATATAGCATTCTATTTAACTTCAAAAATTTCACGAATTTAAATCTTAGTAAGTGAGGTATTGACTCTGCTCTTAGATAAATAATTACATGAATTTCTGTTTTGTGTTTGTTTTTAAGCTCTCGGAGAATTGGGAGAATAAATATATTCACCTATGACTTGGGGCTGAAATTTCATTTGCACATTTATGTTTTGATGTTCAGATACAACTTTCTCAATGGTTTTCAAGAGGAAATTTGAACATAAAACCTCTTTTCACATGATTATTGTAAACTAAATTTAATGTGCTACATGTGTAAAAAAAAAAAAGAACACCAGAAATCTGGGACAAAATTTTAGCTATAGTTAATTGGTTTATGAGAGTAAAATATTGCTTGAAATAATTGAATAGTTCAAATGATTTTTGCACTTAAATCTTTATGCAACAGTACCTTTTCAATGGTAGTGAAAAACACAGATTTAATATTTTTATTTTCTTGGGGTTTTTTCCACCAACCTTACATACTTTAATAGTTCATGTCTCATAAAAATAACTTCTGACAAAATAAAACACATCATTAAAATAAAGGTTTTAAGTCTGAAGGCTGTATTCTTGCTGGCATTTCAACATCAATGGAACGTCACTATAGTGATGTATTATCCTGATAAATCATTTCAGAGATACCATTGTGATGATGTATTATGACTTACATATACATCATCATGGTCATCCTGGTGCTTTATTAGTATCGTATATCACCAAAATGATGAGGCTTTGATGATGTAGAATTTCTTGGTAAAATAGCAATGACAGAAGTCATATCTCTTGGAGAAATGCCTCTGTAACTTTATTCCTGAAAAGTTTATAAATATGTCATCTTTCTAACCCTGTCTCAAAAATATACATACAAAAATTGAAAGAATACAGATTCTTCTGAGGGGCAAAGCTGAATTTTACAATGCAACATGCATGGATTTTCTTATTAAATTTTCCACATTGATTAATCTGAACTTTTCCCATTCATTCTAAATTGAAATATTCTCCTGGTCTTTCAACCAACAACTGATTTGCTTTTCTCCTTACATCAATAAATTGAAAGGAATCTGTCACAGGCTACATTATTGTAAAGAAGAAAATCAATGTAGTGACTCAGACAATATAGAAATTTATTTATTCTTTCATAGTTTAGAGGTACCTCAGTATTCTAGGGCCAGGAAATGGTTCTACGGCATAATATAATTATGCATTAAGATTACTTGTAATTACCCTGTTGTTCTCTAGGGTATGTTCTTCATTTACATGATTAAAACTCCATTTCACTTATGCTACAGAATTTTTCTAGTTTAATATATTTTTCTAGTTTAATATATTTTTCTGTAAGTAGACTTTTATTGATGACAATCATATCTTTGCAATGAAAATAGGCATTATATATTGATATTTTCAACAATCTTATGATTATAGATAAAGCCATAAATAGTAAAAACAAAAATTATATTATATTATTAATATTATAAATAATATAAATAAATAAAAAGTATATTACTGAAAATTATTAGAAAATAAGTACAGTTTATTAAAACTCAATCTCTTAATGAGATTAGTAAGCAATTTTTTAAAAAATCCATGAATTATTACCATTTTATAAAAATGTATTGGGTTTGTCATCAATATGATTGCATACTGATTTTCATTTTTATAAGTACATGTGATTTGTTAAAGAAAATTTGCTGAGTTCTTTATAATCCTCCCAGATTATAATTCAGACAAAAATAACATATTAAAATGACATGCACACTATTAATTTTTCTTATTTATTAAAAACAGTAAATTAAAACTCAATTGATCTACAAAAGAATTTGCATCTACTCAGTTCAGAACTATGAACTTTGTTAGTTTTATATCATAAAGTCTCTAGCAAGAGTAATAGTTATGTCTGTAATATTTGTTTCAGTTCATGGCAACTTTTTTTGCCCAATTTGATTACAAAGGGTTGTCAATATACTTTTTAAGTTAATTTCAATATGTCTACGTCAACACTACATTTTTGGATAAAATGCTTTTATATTCCTTGTTTTTTTTTTTTTTTGTCAAAATATCATATGTATATATTTATCTCTTTGAGTGTGTAGAATAAATATACATACCACATTCCTACCACCTTAGCAAATCAATAATCAATCTGTACCAATTTGACAAATTTGATTTACTTTCTGTCAAACAAAGAGGGACTTTATTTGTGAAGTAGATGAAACTGTTTATATACATGGCATAAAACATTAAAAGTACAATGACAAATACATTGCATTTTATGTTTTATAAGCTTTATTACGAATAGCACTCAAATCATGGTAGACACAGCCCAAACATAATAATAAGCTTTATTAACATGAATAAATGATGTTTGTTAATACAAAATTTTCCAAAACATTGTAATACATAGATAAATTTACAAAATATTTATGAAATCATAATTAGGATATAAAAATGTCATTACTTCAATAATTACTTTAAGCATGAGTGTTTTGAAGATTCATAAATATTTAAAGATCACATGTAAATATTCACTTATAACTCCATTAATTTCATTAGACATCACTATCAAATTATTTTGTGAAGTTAGTAAATGATAAAGGCCCATATTATTTAAAAGAATAGCTTTAGCAACTATCATTTGATTTTATATTTTTGTTATTAGAAGTTAAAATATATTAAACATTTAGAAATAAACAAAATAAATTATAGAGTAAATATTTCATGATTTGTGCAAATAGTTTGGAAGTAGCTTTGTAAATAATGGACATAATATATATATATAAGAAAGAATACAAATCTTTAAAGTTGACCCATATCCAATATAACTCTAAAAAAATTATAGTTTTGAAAATATTTATTTGGATCAGTGTCAATAGAATTTCTTTGAAGTACTTTCTGTTTTAACAATCATAACTGAGAAGAGAATAGCTAAGAACTTATGTTTAAATTTGTGAGAAAATGTACCACTTTATTTTTTAAATATCAGTGCTTTCTTAGCTTTGCTCTCACAGCACTCTCTCATAAGGGACACATATTACTCAAAGACATTTAAAAATGGAAGATCTAAAATCTCCCATTGCCCATTTTCTCTGCAAGATCAAATTTAACAACATACCAATGAGGCAAAATACCTTATTTTAACACAATGATTATATAGAAAAGTCCCAGAGTGATTAACTGTGCCTTGATTAATCATAAAAAAAAAAAAATCCCCTTTAAAAACAATATTTCCTGTTGTACTTTTGTTTCTTTCCTTAAAATTTTTTATACATGGAGTAATGATATGCCAAAACAAGACTGATGTTAGGTGAGAAAAATGTCTTTGATTTATAAAGTAGGAGAACTCATTTTGCAAAAGAGTAGGTAGAAAAGGAAAGCTAGCATATAGTAAATGCAGATATGAACCATCTAGACTGTGATTTCTTTAAGTACTAGATTAGAGATCTCTTCAAGAAAATTAGATAATAAGGGACTGTCTCATGCAAAGATGAGCTCAATAAAGGACAGAAAGAGTATGGACCCAACAGAAGCAGAATATATTAAGAAGAGGTGGCAAGAGTACATAGAAGAACTATACAAAAAATGATCTTAATGACTCAGATAATGATGATGATGTGATCATTCACCTAGAGCCAGATATCCTGGAGTGCAAAGTCAAGTGGGATTTAGGAAGCATCACTACAAATAAAGCTATAGGAGGTGATGGAATTCCAGTTGAGCAATTTCAAATCCTAAAAGATGATGCAGTTAAAGTGCTGCACTCAAAATGCCAGCAAATTTGGAACTCTCAGCAGTGGCCACAGGACTGGAAGTTGGTTTTCATTCCAGTCCCAAATAAAGGCAATGCCAAAGAATGTTCAAACTACCATACAATTGGACTTATTTGAAAAACTAGCAAAGTAATGCTCAAAGTTTTCCAAGCAAGGCTTCAACAGTTTGTGAACTGAGTACTTCCAGATGTTCAAGCTGGATTTAGAAAAGGCAGAGGAATGATCAAATTGCCAACATCTGTGGGATCATTGAAAAAGCAAGAGAATTCCAGAAAAACATCTGCTTCTACTTCACTGACTACACTAAAGTCTTTGACAGTGTGGTTCACAACAAACTGTGGCAAATTCTGAAATAGATGGGAATACCAGACCACCTTACCTGCATCCTGAGAAATCTGTATGCAGATCAAGAATAAACAGTTAGAACCAGATATGGAACAACGGACTGGGTCCAAATTGGGAAAGGAGTACGTCAAGCCTGTATATTGTCATCCTGCTTATTTAACTTGTATGCAGAGTACATCATGTGAAATGCTGGGCTGCATGAAGCACAAGCTGGAGTCAAGATTGCTGGGTGAAATATCAATAACCTCAGATACACAGATAACTCCACTCTTATGGCAGAAAGAGAAGAAGAAATAAAGAGCCTCTTGATGAAAGTGAAAGAAGGGAATGAAAAAGCTGGCTTAAAACTCAACATTTAGAAGAACAAAGATCATGGCATCTGGTCCCATCACTTCATGACAAACAGATAGGGAAACAGTGAGAAATTTTATTTTCCTGAGCTCCAAAATCACTGCAGATGGTGACTAGAGCCATGAAATTAAAAGACACTTGTTCCTTGGAAGAAAAAATATGACAACCCTAGACAGCATATTAAATAGCAGAGATATTACTTTGCTGACAGAGGTCCATATAGTCAAAGCTATGGTTTTTCCAGCATTTGTGTATGGATGTGAGAATTGGACAATTAAGAAGGCTTAGCACCAAAGAACTGATGCTTTTGAACTGTGGTGTTGGAGAAGACTCTTAAGAGTCCCTTTGACTGAAAGGAGATTAAACCAGTCAGTCCTAAAGGAAATCACTCCTGAATATTCACTGAAGGACTGATGCTGAAACTGAGGCTCCAATACTTTGGCTACCTGATGCGAAGGGCTGACTCATTAAAAAAGACCCTGATGCTGGGAAAGACTGAAGGCAGGAGGAGAATGGGACAACAGATGGTTGGATGGCACACTGACTCAATGGACATAAGTTTGAACAAGTTCTAGGAGATGGTGAAGGACAGGGAAGTCTGGGGTGCTTCAGTCCATGGGGCTGCAAAGAGTCAGACACAAATGAGCGATTGAATGCAACAACATGTACTGTTTTAAGTTTAGAAAATTTTGGTGTAGCCCATATCTTAAGTAACTTGTATTTAATTTGGTAGGGGTAGGGCTACTTTGTTTTGTCTTTTAATTAACCATTAATTAACCACTTAGTGCAAAGAAATAGAGGAAAACAAAAGAATGGGAAAGACTAGAGATCTTTTCAAGAAAATTAGAGATACCAAGGGAACATTTCATGCAAAGATGGGTTCGATAAAGGACAGAAATGGTATGGATCTAACAGAAGTAGAAGATATTAAGAAGAGGTGGCAAGAATCACAGAAGACCTGTACAAAAAAGATCTTCACGACCCAGATAATCACGATGGTGTGATCACTGACCTAGATCCAGACATTCTAGAATGTGAAGTCAAGTGGGCCTTAGAAAGCATCACTACAAACAAAGCTAGTGGAGGTGATGGAATTCCAGTTGATCTCTTTCAAATCCTGAAAGATGATGCTGTGAAAGTGCTGCACTCAATATGCCAGCAAAATTGGAAAACTCAGCAGTGGCCACAGGACTGGAAAAGGTCAGTTTTCATTCCAATCCCTAAGAAAGGCAATGCCAAAGAATGCTCAAACTACCACACAATTGCACTCATCTCACATGCTAGTAAAGTAATGCTGAAAATTCTCCAAGCCAGGCTTCAGCAATATGTGAACCATGAACTTCCTGATGTTCAAGCTGGTTTTAGAAAAGGCAGAGGAACCAGAGATCAAATTGCCAACATCTGCTGGATCATCAAAAAAGCAAGAGAGCTCCAGAAAAACATCTTTTTCTGCTTTATTGACTATGCCAAAGTATTTGACTGTGTGGATCACAATAAACTGTGGAAAATTATGAAAGAGATGGGAATAGCCGATCACCTGATCTGCCTCTTGAGAAATCTGTATGCAGGTCAGGAAGCAACAGTTAGAAGTGGACATGGAACAACAGACTGGTTCCAAATAAGAAAAGGAGTACGTCAAGGCTGTCTACTGTCAGCCTGCTTATTTAACTTCTATGCAGAGTACATCATGAGAAACGCTGGACTGGAAGAAACACAAGCTAGAATCAAGATTGTCGGGAGAAATATCAATAACCTCAGATATGCAGATGACACCACCCTTATGGCAGAAAGTGAAGAGGAAGTAAAAAGCGTCTTGATGGAAGTGAAAGAGGAGAGTGAAAAAGTTGGCTTAAAGGTCAACATTCAGAAAACAAAGATCATGGCATCTGGTCCCATCACTTCATGGTAAATAGATGGAGAAACAGTGTCAGACTTTATTTTTTGGGGTCTCCAAAATCACTGCAGATGGTGACTGCAGCCATGGAATTAAAAGATGCTTACTCCTTGAAAGGAAAGTTATGACCAACCTAGATAGCATATTCAAAAGCAGAGACATTACTTTGCCAACAAAGGTCCGTCTAGTCAAGGCTATGGTTTTTCCTGTGGTCATGTATGGATGTGAGAGTTGGACTATAAGGAAGGCTGAGCACCGAAGAATTGATGCTTTTGAACTGTGGTGTTGGAGAAGACACTTGAGAGTCCCTTGGACTGCAAGGAGATCCAACCAGTCCATTCTGAAGGAGATCAGCCCTGGGATTTCTTTGGAGGGAATGATGCTGAAGCTGAAACTCCAGTAGTTTGGCCACCTCATGCGAAGAGTTCACTCATTGGAAAAGAGTCTGATGCTGGGAGGGACTGGGGGCAGGAGGAGAAGGGGACGACAGAGGATGAGATGGCTGGATGGCATCACTGACTCTATGGACGTGAGTCTAAGTGAACTCCGGGAGTTGGTGATGGACAGGGAGGCCTGGAGTGCTGCGATTCATGGGATCGCGAAGAGTCGGACAGGACTGAGCGACTGAACTGAACCACTTAATGAATTTACTTATATTGATTATCTGATTAATTTAACCTACTTCTACTTATTTTCACAAAGTAGAAAACAAGCTTGATCTGTATTTGAGCCTAGGACCAGTTAAGCTGATCTTGGCAAGAGAAGAGCTGCGGCAAAGCAAGAAGATAAAATAATAGTATTTAGCAAACTGCTGATTAGTTTAGCTATTTCCCAAATGACACTTTTTCGAACCACCATAGGTTTTCTTAAATTGTATTAAGCTGGATGTTTTCCTTTTTTCCTCCATGTGTGTTAGGGAAGATATTAAAAGAACAAAGGGGTTTCATGATGGCTCAGTGGGTAAAGAATCCACATGTGATACAAGAGCCACAGGAGATGTTGGTTTGATCCCTGGATTGGGAAGATCCCATAGAGGAGGGAATGGAAACCCACTCCAGTATTCTTCCTGGGAAATTTCATGGACAGAGGAGGCTGGTGTGCTATAGTCCAAAGGGTTGCAAAGCATGAGACTGAGCTTGCATACATGGCACAAAGAACAAAATGGGTGTGAAACGCATCAAAAACGTGTGCTGGAAAAGTAATTTTTCCCAGTATCTATTTTTTTGTGTGTGTCTTTACAAACTCAGTGATCATTAGAGTCACCTGCAGACACAATCTTTAAAAGCCCTTTTCTTCACCGAAGTAAGGATATTTTAAGTTCTTAGCTTAGTTAATTTTTTGTAACATCCAGGGTAAAGAATGAAGTTTAGGGAATGTATCCTAAAGTCTACATTTAGTAACAATTATCATCAAAGTACAAGATTCTATTTTCTATATAGCATGTAATTTAGGGCAGTAGTGCCCAACTTTTTGGCACTAGGGACCAGTCTCATTGAAGGTACTTTTTCATAGACCAAAGAGTGGGGGGATGGATTGGGGATACATTTATTGTGCACTTTGGCTCTAACCTGGTACCACCTCTGCCCCCTTGTCTCAGACTGTAAAGAAATTCCTTGTAATGCAGAAGACACAGCTTTGATCCCCAGGTTGGAAAGATCTTCTGGATAAGGAAATGGCAATCCACTACAGTATTGGTGCCTGGACAACTTCATGGACAGAAGATCCTGGAGAGCTATAGTCTGTGGGGTTGCAAAAATTTGGATACAACTGAGCCACTAACACTTTTCACTTTGTTTCTATAGTTCATTTAGGTACAGTTCATTCACTTAGTCATGTCCAACTCTTTGCAACCCCATGAATCGCAGCACACCAGGCCTCCCTGTCCATCAACTCCCGGAGTCCACCCAAACCCATTTCCAAGGTCTTGATGATGCCATCCAACCATCTCATCCTCTGTTATCCCCTTCTCCTCCTGCCCTAAATCTTTACCAGCATTAGGGTCTTTTCAAATGAGTCAGCTGTCAGCATGTAGGTGGCCAAAATATTGGAGTTTCAGCTTCAACATCAGTCCCTCCAATGAACACCCAGGACTGATCTCCTTTGGGATGGACTGGTTGGATCTCCTTGCTGTCCAAGGGACTCTCAAGAGTCTTCTCCAACACCACAGTTCAAAAGCATGAATGCCTTGGTGCTCAGCTTTCTTTATAGTCCAACACTCACAGCCATACATAAGTACTGGAAAAATCATAGCCTTGACTACACGGACCTTTGTTGGTAAAGTAATGTCTCTGGTTTTTAATATACTGTCTAGGTTGGTCATACCTTTCCTTTCAAGGAGAAAGCGTCTTTTAATTTCATGGCTGCAATCACATCTGCAGCGATTTTGAAGCCCAGAAAAATAAAATCAGCCACTGTGTACACCATTTCCCCATCTATTTGCCATGAAGTGATGGGACCAGATGCCAAGATCTCAGTTTTCTGAATGTTGAGCTTTAAGCCAACTTTTTCACTCTCCACTTTCACTTTCATCAAGAGGCTCTTTAATTCTTCTTCACTTTCTGCCATAAGGGTGGTGTCATCTACATACTCGAGGTTATTGATATTTCTCCTGGCAATCTTGATTCCAGCTTGTGCTTCCTCCAGCCAAGCGTTTCTCATGATGTACTCTGCATAGAAGTTAAATAAGCAGGGTGACAATATACAGCCTTGATGTACTCCTTTTCCTATTTGGAACCAGTCTGTTGTTCCATGTTGAGTTCTACCTGTTGCTTCCTGACCTGCATACTCAAGAAGCAGGTCAGGTGGTCTGCTATTCCCAACTATTTCAGAATTTTCCAGTTTATTGTGATCCACACAGTCAAAGGCTTTGGCATAGTCAATAAAGCAGAAAAAGATGTTTTTCTGGAGCTCTCTTGCTTTTTTGATGATCCAGCAGATGTTGGTATTTTGATCTCTGGTTCCTCTGACTTTTCTAAAATCAGTTTAAACATCTGGAAGTTCACGGTTAACATACTGCTGAAGCCTGGCTTGCAGAATTTTGAGCATTACTTTCCTAGCGTGTGAGATGAGTGCAATTGTGTGGTAGTTTGAGCATTATTTGGCATTACCTTTCTTTGGGATTGGAATGAAAATCGACCTTTTCCAGTCCTGTGCCACTGCTGAGTTTTCCAAATTTGCTGGCATATTGAGTGCATTACTTTCACAGCATCATATTCAGGATTTGAAATAGCTCAATTGGAATTCCATCACCTCCACTAGCTTTTTTTGTAGTGATGCTTCCTAAGGCCCAACTAACTTCACATTCCAGAATGTCCGGCTCTAGGTGAGTATGAGTGATCACACCTTCATGATTATCTGGGTCATGAAGATCTTTTTTGTACAGTTCTGTGTATTCTTGCCACCTCTTCTTAATATCTTCTGCTTCTATTAGATCCATACCTTTTCTGTCCTTTAAAATGTTCCCTTGGTATCTCTAATTTTATTGAAGAGATCTCTAGTCTTTCCCATTCTGTTGTTTTCCTCTATTTCTTTGCATTGATCACTAAGGAAGGCTTTCTTATCTCTCCTTGTATTCTTTGGAACTCTGCATTCAAATGGTTATATCCTTTCCTTTTCTCCTTTGCTTTTCACTTCCCTTCTTTTCACAGCTATTTGTAAGGCCTCCTCAGACAGCCATTGTGCTTTTTTGCATTTCTTTTTTTGGGGATGGTCTTGATTCCTGTCTCCTGTACAATGTCACAAACCTCTATCCATAGTTCATCAGGCACTCTGTCTATCAGATCTAGTCCCTTAAATCTATTTCTCACTTCCATTGTGTAGTCATAAGGGAATTGATTTAGGTCATGCCTGAATGTTCTAGTGGTTTCCTCCACTTTCTTCAGTTTAAGTCTGAATTTGGCAGTAAAGAGTTCATGATCTGAGCCACGGCCAGCTCCCAGTCTTGTTTTTGCTGACTGTATAGAGCTTCTCCATCTTTGACTGCTAATTAATGTTGCTGCTAATGACCGAAGATACTGGTCCATGGCTTAGAGGTTGGGAATCTCACATCTAGGTGAAAAAAAAAAAAAAGAAGTTATATTTTAAAGTCAGAAACTTTTAAAAATATGTATGATGATGGCATAAAATAATTCTGTAACACTGTCATATATTTATAAATATATGTGTAGTTTTCTGGAGAAGAAAATGGCAAGCCACTCCAGTACTATTGCCTGGAAAATCCCATGGACAGAGTATCCTTGTAGGCTACAGTCCACAGGGTTGCAAAGAGTCAGACATGCCTGAGCGACTTCATTTTTACCATGTGTAGTTTTGGTATTGATATATATGTGTAGTTGTGATATGGCTTACATGTTATGGTCATGAGACATTTAAAATAGTACATGCACTAATTAGTCTACAAAGCCAAGCTAATTTCTTAAAAATTTATGCTAAAGGTGTTATATTTTCCTAACCCCTTATTTTGGATGTGTGTGAGTGTGTGTGGGCAGGTGGTTCTCTACTATAAAATGTTAGAAATCAAGATCTGACCAAATTAAAATTATTCCAGTTTATTTATTGAAGTAGGGTAGCTAAACCCACATGTCATTTGTATTGACATTATACTCATTGATTATAGTTCTAATTTATGAACCTGTTATTCATATGGGAACTACACATCGGCCTAGGCTTATACTGCATTCATAGACCTCATTCAAAACTCCGGATACTGTCTATTAGTTGAGTTTATGCTGCATCCCCTTTCTGACATCATGTCTTCATGTATGCCTATGCTTTTGGAATATTGTGTATAGTTTTATTGTAAAATGTCTTGAATTTAAGATGCGCTATGCTATCAATATGGTAATGAAAATACACAGGTAGTCTGACATAATAAACTGGACTAGATTGTCAAACCACATTTCACACTAGAGAGATTCAGTGGTAGTTTTAAAAATGTCCAGCTAGTCTTATACTGAATGATAATTACATTTCAAAATTTATTTCTATAATTTAGGAGTCAGTATTATAGTAAACAAATGTTTTGGTCAGGTCAGATATAAATATGTTATAATACAAACTTTTTTATTCTTTCAGTCATTTTAAATTATAAACCTAGACAAAAATAATTAAATGAAATGGTTTATAATTTAAGTTGATCTATGAGTCAATTGGTTATGAAGACCAAAAATAAAAAAATAAAAAAGAGAAATATATTACAATAGATATATTCAAAATAGCTACATAATAGAAAGGTCCTAAAATGTAAGCAATATTATAGTTTCTCTTCCATCAAAAAAGCTGAGTTATGTGAAATATTGGAATTTTATTTTCAAGTCTAATATTTGAACGTAGCATTACTTTGCCAACAAAGGTCAAGGCTATGGTTTTTCCAGTGGTCATGTCTGGATGTGAGAGTTGGAACGTGAAGAACCCTGAGTGCCTAAGAATTGATGCTTTTGAACTGTGGTGTTGGAGAAGACTCTTGAGAGTCCCTTGGCCTGCAAGGAGATCCAACCAGTCCATTCTGAAGGAGATCAGCCCTGGGTTTTCTTTGGAAGGAATGATGCTAAAGCTGAAACTCCAGTACTTTGGCCACCTCATGTGAAGAGTTGACTCATTGGAAAAGACTCTGATTCTGGGGAGGATTGGGGGCAGGAGGAGAAGGGGATGACAGAGGATGAGATGGCTGGATGGCATCACCGACTCCATGGACATGAGTTTGAGTGAACTCTGGGAGTTGGTGATGGACAGGGAGGCCTGGCGTGCTGCAATTCATAGGGTCACAAAGAGTTGGACAGGACTGAACGACTGAACTGAACTGAACTGACTGAAGTACAGTTAGGTTGTCAATTGCCTCCTTTTGATGTGTGATTTTATTTGTTCTGTGAAAGAACAGTACAAATTTACTATATCTCTCTTTCTTTTAATTACATTTGGAAAAAAAAATTGACAAATATACTCAAGGCCAACCAGAATTATTTTAACCTATCAAAATTGATGGTAGGCCTTCGCTGCCTAAGTCACTACTGGTTTTTCACAATTTATTGAAGACAATCTGCCTCCCCCATTATAAGAGCATGGGAGATTTGTAATCAGAAAAGAAAACCACATTAATTCCTGTAATTATCATTGAATTATTTAGTCTGCTATAGGGTTATTAGTATTAGTGTAATTTGACAATTCTCTCTCATTTTATTAAACACAACTGTGAGTAAGTTCTCCACCTAATATCTCTCTGTACTGACTGACTAGCTGGAAATACTCATGGAAATAGTCATTAGCCATACACATAAAATGGTGTATTACAGTGTTGTTGATACAATGTATGAACTTCCTGATCCTTTAGTTCTTTGAGGATTTGAGAATCAATTAATTATGTTTCCTGGATTCTCTCCAGTATAATTTGGAAATTTATTATACTCTTAGAGTCCATGAGCATTATTATCTTTACCATGTAAAACCAGCAGTAGCACATTGATTTTTACAACAAAACTAAAAATAAATGCACAAGTGACTTCGGATCATTTTTCTCTTAGTTTGTCCAAATTCTAGAATCCTATTATTTGGGTTACTGTGCATCACAGTTTTGGAAGAAACAGTGAACTATATTATACCTAGATACTTGATTTAGTATTCCCAGAAGGAATATGAAATTTGTTTCTTACATTGTTACATTGGCTTGCACAGATCCATGCTTTATTGATCTTAATATTTTTTAAATAATTAATATTATTAACCCTGAGTAAAAATCAAATATGAAATTTTCTCCTTTTTTTCCTCCTTTCATTTGGAGCTTATTCACAGGTTTCTGATAAAGGATCCCTTTGTGGGAATCTGAGCAGAAGTGGTTCTAAGAGCATGTTCAGACTTTGATATCTCTTTTGGCTCAGTTTCCCCAGACATCCAGGACCAGGATTTGAGTGAAAAAGTGAAAATGCTAGTCACTCAGTTGTGTCTGATTCTTTGTGTTCCCATGGATTGTAGCCCACCAGGTTCCTCTGTTCATGGAATTCTCCAGGCAAGAATACTAGAGTGGGTAGCCATTTGCTTCTGCAGGGGATGTTCCTGACCCAGGAATTGGACCCAGGTCTCCTGCATTGCAGGAGAATTCTTTGCCATCTGAGTCACCAAGGAAGCCTGAGAGATAGTTTATTTGGCTGTCCAAAGAGAGACTGGCACATGTTGACAGTGGCAAAGCCAATATTTATCACCCTTTTTTCTTAATATCAGAACCCACTGGGGATTGATAATATGCAAGGTTTTAAAACAATCAAAGGTTATTTCCTTCTTATGAAGGAGATAAACATAAGAGAAACCATGATATGATACAGAATCGGAAAAGCCAGAAACTTGGGATGGGAGAAAAGGGACAGAGAATCACGTAAACTGAGGTGCAGGGAGTTAGGAAAAGATTGCTTGAAAAATCTCATGTAATGCAATTAAATACACTGATTTTTCTTCCTTAACTTATGCAAGGAATAGAATATTCTTCCTCTTGCTCTCGTTTCTTTTTAGATTGTAGCCATATCACACAACATTAGTCAATGCAAAATATGATGCTTCAATATTTTACCAGAAATGCAGGCTTAATAATAGAAACTCCAGCAGCCATTTTTGCAACTACAAGTAAAAAGCCATGAAAATTTCCAACATTATATTTGACTTCTTTAAGCCGCTGAATCAATGCCAAAAAGCATTCCCTGCAGTCTTCTTACTAAATGAGAAAACATGATTAAACTACTATGGTCAGTCTACGTTACATGCAGCAAAATACAGATCCTAACTGAAATACCTCTTCTCAACTGTGGTTGAGCCCTGAGTCTTAAGCTTTCCAGGCTTCCAGCCTGAAATAATAAACCTCTTGTTTTCTGAAGGGCAAGAGGAAGAATATTTTATTCCCTGCATAAGTTAAGGAAGACAAATTTGTGTATTTAATTGCACTACATGAAATTTATCAAGCAATCTTTTCCTAACTCCCTGCACCTCAGTTTACCTGATTCACATCCCTTTTCTCCCATTCCACGTTTCTGGCTTTTCTGATGCTGTATGGTATCATGGTTTGTTTTATGTTTATGTCCATCTTATGAGCTAAGGTTTTGTTCTTTCTCTGTCTAAGAATTCTAAATACTGCATAATTCATTTCCCATTTTCCTCTTATCCAGTACTACTTTCTCTCATACTATAAGACCTTGTATTTTTTCCTTTACTGAGATCATGTAATCAGATCTAATAGTTACTTAGAAAAAGTTTAAAATTCCTGCATAACCGTCATGATTCTTTAGCAACTCTTTAAACATATTCAGGCATACACTCATTAAAGAAAGTCTTTAATGCATCCTGAATTTTTCTCTGATTCCTACCTCACTCTGAGTCTTACTTATGACACTTTGTTAAGTGATCATATGATTTCCTTAGCTACAAGAGACTGGCAAGGAGTCCTGCAGTTTGACATTTTTCTAATTTTAAATACTAATTCAACTAAAGCATTTTCTTCACATTTGCTATAAAATATTTGAATAAGATGTGTTTCATTATTATATTTATAGATTTTAACAAAAGTTTCATCACTTGAAACCTTGCAAAATTTTAAACACAGTGAATAACTTAATTCTTCCACAAATACATACGATGTCAAGTCCAAATATCTGAATTTAGTCACACCTGTGGTGAATAATTTCATAGAAAGTTACACTGACAGCACTTTTTGTTCTATCTTTCATTTTAGAATTTCCTGAGGACAGCCAACATGAGTGTGCTCAGGCTGAATATAAGCCCTGCCCCGAAGTGCACAGTAGTTAGTATCCTCAGAGGACAGAGAAGAGGGCGCATAAACCACTGATAAATGTGCCAGCTTTCAGATATTCCTGGGGACAAGGTAGGGAGGTTTCTCATGAGCTTCCAGGGGAAAGAATCCTTCATCATCCATAGCAATAACATTAGTAGACATCTTAATAATGAATGTGCCTCTTCTTTCTCATCCCCTTATTCTCTCACTTATCCTACCTCAGATAATCATCCAAATAAGCAATCTCTCAGGCTTCCTTGGTGACTCAGATGGTAAATAATTCTCCTGCAATGCAGGAGACCTGGGTCCAATTCCTGGGTCAGGAACATCCCCTGCAGAAGCGAATGGCTACCCACTCTAGTATTCTTGCCTGGAGAATTCCATGACCAGAGCAACCTGGTGGGCTACAGTCCATGGGAACACAAAGAGTCAGACACAACTGAGTGACTAACACTTTCACTTTTTCACTCAAATCCTTGTCCTGGTCCTGGATGTCTGGGGAAACTGAGCCAAAAGAGATATCAAAGTCTGAACATGCTCTTAGAACCACTTCTGCCCAGATTCCCATAAAGGGATCCTTTATTTATCAGAAACCTGTGAATAAGCTCCAAATGAAAGGAGGAAAAACAAAAAAGGAGAAAATTTCATATTTGATTTTTACTCAGAATTAATAATATTAATTATTTAAAAAAATAAGATCAATAAAGCATGGATCTGTGCAAGCCAATGTAACAATGTAAGAAACAAATTTCATATTCCTTCTGGGAATACTAAATCAAGTATCTAGTGTAACATAGTTCACTGTTTCTTCCAAAACTGTGATGCACATTAACCCAAAGAATAGGATTCTAGAATTTGGACAAACTAAGAGAAAAATGATCCAAAGTCACTTGTGCATTTATTTTTAGTTTTGTTGTAAAAATCAATGTGCTACTGCTGGTTTTACATGGTAAAGATAATAATGCTCATGGACTCTAAGAGTATAATAAATTTCCAAATTATACTGGAGAGAATCCAGGAAACATAATTAATTGATTCTCAAATCCTCAAAGAACTGAAGGATCAGGAAGTTGCATATATTGTATCAACACCATAACACAGCATTTTATGTGTATGGCTAATGACTATTTCCATGAGTATTTCCAGCTAGTCAGTCAGTACAGAGAGATATTAGGTGGAGAACTTACTCACAGTTGTGTTTAATAAAATGAGAGAGAATTGTCAAATTACACTAATACTAATAACCCTATAGCAGACTAAATAATTCAATGATAATTATAGGAATTAATGTGGCTTTCTTCTCTGATTACTACATATAAATTAAATAACTACTGTAAATAAATATCTATAGCATAGGAACCTCTACTGAATACTCTGTAATGACTTATATGAAAAAGGAAGCTTAAAGAGTGGAGATATGTATAAACACACAAACTATACCGTCAGCAAAAACAAGACTGGGAGCTGACTGTGGCTCAGATCATGAACTCCTTATTGCCAAATTTAGACTGAAATTGAAGAAAATGGGGGAACCACTAGACCATTCAGGTATGACCTAAATCAAATCCCTTATGACTATACACTGGAAGTGAGAAATAGTTTTAAGGGACTAGCTCTGATAGACAGAGTGCCTGATGAACTATAGACTGAGGTTCATGACATTGTACAGGAGACAGGGATCAAGACCATCCCCAAGAAAAAGAAATGCAAAAAAGCACAATGGCTGTCTGAGGAGGCCTTACAAATAGCTATGAAAAGAAGGGAAGTGAAAAGCAAAGGAGAAAAGGAAAGATATACCCATTTGAATGCAGAGTTCCAAAGAATAGCAACGAGAGATAAGAAAGCCTTCCTCAGTGATCAATGCAAAGAAATAGAGGAAAACAATAGAATGGGAAAGACTAGAGATCTCAAGAAAATTAGAGATACCAAGGGAACATTTCATGCAAAGATGGGCTTGATAAAGGACAGAAATGGTATGGACCTAACAGAAGCAGAAGATATTAAGAAGAGGTGGCAGGACTACACAGAACTGTACAAAAAAGATCTTCATGACCGAGATAATCACAATGCTGTGATCACTCACCTAGAGCCAGATATCCTGGAATGTGAAGTCAAGTGGGCCTTAGGAAGTATTACTATGAACCAAGGTAGTGGAGGTGATGGAATTCAAGTTGAGCTATTTCAAATCCTGAAAGATGATGCTGTGAAAGTGCTACACTCAATATGTCAGCAAATTTGGAAAACTCAGCAGTGGCCACAGGACTGGAAAAGGTCAGTTTTCATTCCAATCCCAAAGAAAGGCAATGCCAAAAAATGCTGAAACTACCACACAGTTACACTCATCTCACACGCTAATAAAGTAATGCTCAAAATTCTGCAAGCCAGGCTTCAGCAATAAGTGAATTGTGAACTTTCAGATGTTGAAGCTGATTTTAGGAAAGACAGGAACCAAAGATCGAATTGCCAACATCTGCTGGATCATCGAAAAAGCAAGAGAGCTCCAGAAAAACATCTATTTCTGCTTTATTGACTATGCCAAAGCCTTTGACTGGGTGGATCACAATAAACTGTGGAAAATTCTGAAAGAGATGGGAATAGCAGACCACCTGACCTGCCTCTTGAGAAACCTGTATGCAGGTCAGGAAGCAACAGTTAGAACTGGACATGGAACAACAGACCGGTTCCAAATAGGAAAAGGAGTACGTCAAGGCTGTATATTGTCACCCTGCTTATTTACCTTATATCAGAGTACATCATGAGAAACGCTGGGCTGGCGGAAGCACAAGCTGGAATCAAGATTGCTTGGAGAAATATCAATAACCTCAGATGCACAGAGGACACCACCCTTATGGCAGAAAGTGAAGAGGAACTAAAAAGCCTCTTGATGACAGTGGTAAATGAGAATGAAAAAGTTGGCTTAAAGCTCAACATTCAGAAAACTAAGATCATGGAATCTGGTCCCATCACTTCGTGGCAAATAGATGGGAAAACAGTGCATACAGTGGCTGACTTTATTTTTCTGGGCTCCAAAATCACTGCGGATGGTGACTGCAGCTGTGAAATTAAAAGACGCTTTCTCCTTGAAAGGAAAGTTATGACCAACCTAGACAGCATATTAAAAAGCAGATACATGTCTTTGTCAACAAATGTCCGTCTATTCAAGGCTATGGTTTTTCCAGTAATCATGTATTGATGTGAGTGTTGGACATAAAGAAATCTGAGCACCGATGAATTGATGCTTTTGAACTGTAGTGTTGGAGAATACTCTTGAGAGTCTCTTAGACTGCAAGGAGTTCCACCTAGTCCATCCTAAGTGAAATCAGTCCTGGGTGTTCTTTGGAAGGACAGATATTGAAGCTGAAACTCCAATATTTTGGCCACCTGATGTGAAGAGCTGACTCATTTGAAAAGATACTCATGCTGGGAAAGATTGAGGGTAGGAGAAGGGGACGACAGAAGATTCGATGGTTAGATGGCATCACCTACTCGATGGACATAAGTTTGGGTAAACTCTGGGAGATGGTGATGGACAGGGAGGCTTGGTGTGCTGCAGTTTATGGGGTCACAAACAGTAGACATGACTGAGCAACTGAACTGAACTGAACACACACACACACACACACACATATGTGTATAACTGATTATAGCAGAAAGTAACACAGCATTATAATCTATCTACAATAAACATTTTAGACAAAGAACATATTCAGAACATACACATATTATTTCAATTTATTGTACCAAGATAAAATTACAGTGAATTTGAATTGCCTTTATATGGACAAAATGTACTTCCCTGTGATCTTGTGATATAAAGTAAGAGTTAATTTACTTGCCACTTACACAGCCAGGTATGATTCAGGAGGGGCTTCCTGGTCAGTCAGTGGTGAAAAAATTTGCCTGCCATATAGGAGATTTGGGTTTGATCCCTGGGTTTAATCCCTGGAGAGGGAAATGGCAACCTACTACTGTATTCTAGCCTGGGAAATCCCATGGACAGAGGAACCTGGTGGGCTACAGTCCATGGGGTCGCAAAGATTTGTACATGACATAGCAACTAAACAACAGCATGATTATGGAAGAAACCGGGAAAAATATTACAATATTTAGTCAGAAAGGGAAACATCATAAATTCCTATCAATTGTTGGTTGAATGCCGTTTTCAAGTCATATTTAACTTGTTGCTCATTAACCAGATTTACAGCAACCCTAGCTCTGACTGCTAAGAGATTCACTCTTCCTGTCATACTTAAATACTACAGCTGAAGTATATATTAGAGAGGATGCCTTTCCTTGAGGTGACCATATTTCACAAAAACAGTACTGTTGAAAGGAGTTTGGGGGCACTAGTTGCTTTATTTGCTTATCAGGTTTTATTGTCATTGGTAGTGTTTAATTATGTTGGAGGGGGTTCTGATTTCTACAAAAATAAAATTCCATCTTATATCCTCAGCTGATTCCCATGTGCTAACAATCAAAGCCAGTTATCTTATCTGGCAAAACTCTTAAAATTTAAATGATTCTCCCTCCCTCCACCTCCCAGGAAACCTAAGAGCCTGGACATGTCCAACATGTCCTACATGTTGCTTTAAGGCTATTGAAAGATTAAGCAATAATGGATCTGTAACACTCTTAAAACCAGCTTATTTAATGTGCAAGTACTATTTTATTTTCTTCTATATATGTCAATTCTAGTTCAAGTGCATTGTTTTCTTTTTAAATTGTGCAAAAAGTGGCAACATAAACCAAACACATGCCTAATATTCTACATTGTTCCTACCACTTCCCTCCAAACTGTTAGCAGCAGTCTGTTATCAAGGCTGTCTCATGTGACTTAACTTGGGTATGGTTGCAACTGCTTGTTTTTGGTTACATTAAGGTATATTTTGTTTTCCAAAAAGTTATTATGCAAATATAAAATACTCAAGTGAATATTTTTATTCAAAAATAAACTAATGAGAGAATCAGTTAGATGTTAAAGCTAGTTCATATGAGAATTTGAATTGTAGAAATTATATTCTCCAGTGGAAAATAACTCACTTGCATTATGATTAATAGGAACCATCTGCATTACTGTCAATTTACTACATTTTATATTTTTACCCTACAGAGTTGTAAATAATTTTGTCAGTGGCAAGCCAATAAATGGTGCAACTTGTATAGAATCAAGTAACCACCAGAGATTCTGCCATGCTTTGCCTATGATGCCGTGGAGAGGACACCTAGCAATTTCTTTTGCCCAAGAATTGGATTTTTTCTCATAATTCTTATGCATTTCCCAAAACTAGTCCTTCAGTTTATCCTTTAAGTCTATAAGCAACCTGCTATCCCAATGATTTGTTAATTCTGTGAAAATTTCCCAGATTAATTTGCCAGAGCTCTTCATTTTATTGATGCTTAAGAACCTTAATTGGAAAAAAAAAAAAAAAAGAACCTTAATTGGTTAGAACAGTTTTTTTAAAACATCATCAAGGGTTCTGTTAACATCTCTATATTGTAAATAATTCATGAGAGCAACCTTCTGATGAAAAAATACAAGAGCTGGCTACTAGTAAGAAAAAGCACATTTGAATATGTCAGACATGAAAATGGTAAAGGGGACTGAAAAAATATAGCAAAGCATTGGAATCATGTTAAAATGTTAAACTATATATACATATAAATATACTTACATAATTTTTAATAATGGTTATGGTTTTTCCTGTGGTCATGTATGGATGTGAGAGTTGGACTGTGAAGAAGGCTCAGCGCCGAAGAATTGATGCTTTTGAACTGTGGTGTTGGAGAAGACTCTTGAGGGTCCCTTGGACTGCAAGGAGATCCAATCAGTCCATTCTGAAGGAGATCAGCCCTGGGATTTCTTTGGAAGGAATGATACTAAAGCTGAAACTCCAGTACTTTGGCCATCTCATGCAAAAAGTTGACTCATTGGAAAAGACTCTGATGCTGGGAGAGATTGGGGGCAGGAGGAGAAGGGGACGACAGAGGATGAGATGGCTGGATAGCATCGCTGACTCGATGGACGTGAGTCTCAGTGAACTCCTGGAGTTGGTGATGGACAGGGAGGCCTGGCATGCTGCGATTCATGGGGTCGCGATGAGTCGGACACGACTGAGCCACTGATCTGATCTGATCTGATCTGATGCTATGCAATTAAATGAGGTGCTTTCCATGAAACATGAATTTCTCTAACTTCATTATCTGTATCAATTAAATTAATTTTCATAAAAAAGTAAGTGGTTTTTATTGTGAGACTATAAGCATTTTCCATATGAGAAATCTGAAATTTAGAAAAAAATACCTCTCTTTAAGTCCCACATACAATATCATGGACAGAAGGGTATACTATCACCACCAAGACAGATAGTTGAAATTACTTATAATGATATGCCTTACTATTTAGTCTTTTTAAAGTTTGCCATAAATTCAGATTCTTTTAAAATATACCAAAAAATAAACAGAAAGTGACATATCAGTGCTACCAACTGGTGACTGTAACATCATCACCTTATGTAAAAAACAATGAGACAACGTGTATCTTTGAGAAAAAATTTCAGTAATGCTAAAGTCTAGGGAAAATTCTAGGGCTTTGATTCTTGACACTATTAATAACAATTTGATACTGATATTTCTATGCTAGGTTAGAATGTATCTATAATATTGAAAATTTATGGCCTCTTTTTCTAGGCTTGGCATATGATTGATTTTTTAACTTCCTTGCAGTTTCAAAGAAAAATACACCTTATTTACTATGTACGTATTCAAGAGTCCCTGGTGGCTCAGAAGGGTAGAGCATCCCAGGTTCTACTCCTGGGTCAGGAAGATCCCCTGGAGAAGGAAACGGCAATCCACTCAGGTACTCTTGCCTGGAAAATCCCATGGATGGAGAAGCCTGGTAGGCTGCAGTCCATGGGGTTGCAAAGAGTTGGACATGACTGAGTGACTTTACTTTCACTTTATTCAAAAGTTTTGACTTATATTTTGGCTGACTTTTTTTTTTTTTAGGTTTTAAATAAATTCCTTTGAAAATGATATGATTTGCAGGCTTACTAGCAGAAAAATGTTACACTACATGGAGAGTGTGAACTAAAATTTCACTTTCAGGAAGATAGAGCAGTAGGAATATATGTTTTTCTCATCATTTAGCCAAAAGGATATTTAAAAAGCATTCTAAAATAAATTTAAATACAATAGTTTGTAACTGTTTTAAAGTATTCAGTCTCTGGTGTCAACATTTGTCTCCAGCTCTTATGAGCCCTCCTATTTATTACAAGTTATTAAACTTTTCTAAGTCTCAATATCTTCATTTATAAAAAAGAAGATATTTTCTAAATCAGAGAATTATTGTACAAGTTAAATAAGATGATGAATGCAAAAGCCTAAGTATAATCTATATTGTCAGCTCTAAACAGATAATTGTTGTTGTTGCTATTTATTCACTAAATCACATCAGACCCTTTTGCAACCCCATGGATTACAGCCTACCAAGCACCTCTGTCCATGGGATTTTCCAGGCAAGGATGCTAGATTGGGTTGCCATTTTCTTCTCCAGGGGATTTTTCCAACCCAGGGATCAAACCCCTATCTCCTGCATTGGCAGGTGGATTCTTTACCACTGAGCCACCTGGGAAACTCCAATAAATGATTTTTTCACCAATTTATAAAACAATATTCCCAGCACAATTTTGCTTTAAAATATTCATTTTGTAACAACAATGTAAGTTAATATTTACATTGGTCTTTATCCTTCCCCTGCTTTATCTCTTCCGAATATTAGTAAAGATGTTAGTTAGGCTCCTTAGAGGTCATGAGGATGAGCTTGCAATAAATCTTGTTAGTTTTCGCCAGCAATGTGACCTCCTAGAGCACAGAAAAACCCATTGATGCAGGCTTTATCCGTAAGTTGTAAATACATGGATGATTTTGAATGATCTTTTATGACATTTTATATGATGAAAACAAATATAGGATGATTTATTGGAATAAATGTTATTATCACACTCTAGTTCCAAGTACTTGAAACTGTAAAACAGATTACTGACTGTGGCATTACTGAGAACTCCCTTCAGTTTGAAATCATAGTATACCAAGCTGGAAGCAAAGTAAATTTGGGATCATGAGCATAAGAATTTAAACTGCCTCATGAAGGTGTTACAATACCACTGAATACACTTCTTGAACCTGAACAGGACAATGGCAGCACCACAAAATCTGCTAAAGAACAAGAAATGAAGCGGACTGACTTGACCTTGTATATAGTACCTCTGTGAGAATGTTCCCTCCATAGGAAACCAATAACTTGTTCCTCAACATGGATAGATTTTTTTTTTAAATAAACACAAACAAAATGTTTTCCTTCAGTCTCCTAATTTGAATCTTTTAGTGATAGACTAACACTAAAATATGTCTGTTTACTTATTTTTTTTTTCTGCTCGTTTACTTATTTTGTGGTAGCAAAATGCAATATGAAAATACTCATCAGAATGAGAAACTGATTCACTTTCTTAGGAATGAAGATTATCTGAGTCTCTTTGAACTTAGAGTCCTTCATTGATTAGTTTGTGTTCTAACGTGATCTATTAAACATTTGCCTTTAACTCTGGGAAAAACAAACAAACAAACAAAAAATAAAACAAAAAACACTGGGAGGTACTATGATCAGATTACTGGGTAATTCCTTCATTAAGACAAGGAAATGCCTTGATTGAGGTTCTAGGTACTTTGACTCCTGGAAGCAATCAAGGTGAATAATGAAGTGAGGAGATTTAGAAAGCCAGAAGTGAGTAACAATTTTGAGTGCCGGAGGGTGTATATCTTGCTTTGACACGAAGATTGCTCCTTGAACCATGCTGCTGCTGCTGCTAAGTTGCTTCAGTCGTGTCCGACTCTGTGCGACCCCATAGACGGCAGCCCACCAGGCTCCCCCGTCCCTGGGATTCTCCAGGCAAGAACACTGGAGTGGGTTGCCATTTCCTTCTCCAGTGCATGAAAGTGAAAATGAAAGTGAAGTCACTCAGTCATATCCGACTCTTAGCAACCGCATGGACTGCAGCCCACCAGGCTGCTCCGTCCCATGGGATTTTCCAGGCAAGAGTACTGGAGTGGGGTGCCATTGCCTTCCCTGGCCTTGTATCATAGGAGGGGAGAAATGAGGAAGTAATTAACCATCCCTACGGGAACCACTGGTGCCTAATCTCGGTGCATTATTCAGTATCCACATCCTACAGCTCCATCTAAAAGTCAGAATGTGCTGTTATCACTCCTTAAAATATAAATACATTGACCCAGACATCCCTAGAAATAACAAAACACATTGCAAGGTCATCTGTTTTATTTTTGTATTTCTACAAATTTCCAGCAGTGGTCAGCCAACTTCTGCACATTTTAACACAATGGAATGTGAGTGATTAGAGTCTTTCATTTATGTGATGTTAAAAACTGTGTCAGGCAAAGGCTATTACAAGGAATCAACGCTTGGATCTGACAACTGTGTAGGAAAAGCAGTGGGGTAAATAACCTATCCCCAAGGAAAAAGAAAAGACAGGCATAGCAGTTCTATAACATATCTGCTGCACCCAATGACCTGCTTGATCCCAAGACAAGGATTTATGATTAAGGTTCACTTATGATTTGACTGATAGAATCTGAATTGTACATTTGCCATTGTTCTATTATTGGAAGGCTGTAACTGTACTTAGGATATGGGTATTCTGGAAGAATATGCTATTTTTAGATTACATATTTCCCTTCTCAGCCCCCGGTGTTTGTTTGTTTGTTGTTCTCTTTTATTTGTTGTGATGTTTCATAAACTGATATATCTGAAGAACTGTAAAGCCACTATTAAAATGCCACTATTACGTATTATATTTACTTGTTTCTTTTAAATCCAGATTAGTCTCATAATATTCTTATCAATTTGGAAAAAGTTATAAAATTTCTCCTATCACGCTGTTATGGTTGTAATCAGCAGTAGATTCTCTAAAGTCTTTATCAAAAGAGTTAAGAAATTGGAAAACTGTGAATGAAGCCATTTTGCCAAATATAAAAGAGCACTGAAAGTCAATTCACACTCTTACTTCCACTTCTAAGTTTTTAGATGTTTGACCTTTGAAAATTTTGATTCTACCAGAGATGCCTCTGTAATTCTTACTTTAAGAAAATTTATTTTTGTTATTTTCTATCTCTGTACTATATAGATTTTTAATTTCAATTAAAATCTAATATCATTTAAAAAAATCAAAATTGCAGTCAACATTCAATTTCTGAGCAGCACCAATTTTAGAAAGTTGTGTAATAAAACTTATATGGTTTTTCTGTAGTTAATCCTTTGTTTCTGTTATTTTTGTCATCTGTAAGATGAATGACTATGAAATAATAGACATCAAGGATAAAGAAGGACCAGATAGGCATAAGCTTTGTACTCATAAAGTTAAGAATCTAGTAGAAGAAAGAGTCAAACAGTTCACTCATTTAGCAACTATTTATTTTATTCCTGGAATGTGTTGAGCACAATTTTAGATATTGGGGCTAAAATCCAAGATGAGACAAACTAAAATTATGACCTAGTGGAGAATCATTTTAGTGGAAGAGGCAGATAAATTACAGATGAAAGGGAGACACCAACTAAAAACTTTCAGTATGTAGAAGTATAATCAGTTCAGTCCCTCAATTCTGTCCAACTCTTTGCAACCCCATGGACTGTCCCATGCCAGTTTCCCTGTCCAAAACCAACTCCTGAAGCTTGCTCAAACTCATGTCCATCGAGTCAGTGATGCCATCCAACCATCTCATTTTCTGTCTTCCCCTTCTCCTTCTGCCTTCAATCTTTCCCAGCATCAGGGTCTTTTCAAATGAGCCAGTTCTTTGCATCAGGTGACCAAAGTATTGGAGTTTCAGCTCCAGCATTAGTCCTTCCAGTGAACAGTCAAGACTGATTTCCTTTAGAATTGACTTGTTTGATCTCCTTGCAGTCCAAAGACTCTCAAAAGTCTTCTCCAACACCACAGTTCAAAAGTATCAATTCTTAGGTGCTTAGCTTTCTTTATGGTCAAACACACATCCATACATGACTACTGGAAAAACTATAGGCTTGACTATATGGACATTTGTCAGCAAAGCATTGTCTCTTCTTTTTAATATGCTGTTTAAGTTTTTCATAGCTTTTCTTTCAAGGAACAAGCATCTTTTAATTTCATGGGTGCAGTCACCATCTGCAGTGATTTTGGAGCCCCCCAAAAATAAAGTCTTCAGTTTCCATTGTTTCCCATCTTTGCCATGAAGTGATGGGACCAGATGCCATGATCTTAGTTTTCTGAATGTTGAGTTTTAAGCCAAATTTTTCACTCTCTTCTTTCACTTTCATCAAGAGGTTCTTTAGTTCTTCTTTGCTTTCTGCCATAAGGATTGTGTCATCCTTGAATCTGAGGTTATTGATATTACTCCTGGCAATCTTGACTCCAGCTTGTGCTTCATCCAGCCCAGCATTTCACATGATGTACAGGGATTAGGGGCAGGAGGACAAGGGGACGACAGAGGATGAGATGGCTGGATGGCATCACTGACTCGATGGATGTGAGTCTGAGTGAACTCTGGGAGTTGGTGATGGATAGGAAGGCCTGGCATGCTGCGATTCATGGGGTCACAAAGAGTATGACATGACTGAGGGACTGGACTGAACTGAACTGAACTGTGCATGTAAGTTAAATAAGCAGGACAATATACACCCTTGGTATAATCCTTTCCGAACTTGGAACCAGTCTGTTGCTCCATGTTCGGTTCTAATTGATGCTTCTTGACCTGCATACTGGAGAAGGAAATGGCAACGCACTCCAGTGTTCTTGCCTGGAGAATCCCAGGAACAGGGGAGCCTGGTGGGCTGCTGTCTATGGGGTCGCACAGAGTTGGACATGACTGAAGCGACTTCGCAGCAGTAGCAACAGACCTGCATACAGATTTCTCAGGAAACAGGTAAGGTGGTCTGGCATTCCCATCTATTTAAGAATTTCTGCAGTTCACTGTGATCCCCAGAGTCAAAGACTTTGGTGTAGTCAATAAAGGAGAAGTAGATGTTTTTCTGGAATTCTCATGCTTTTTCAATGATCCTATTGATTTTGGCACTTTGATCTCTGGTTCCTCTGCTTTTTCTAAATCGAACTTGAACATCGAAAATTCCCAGTTCACGTACTGTTGAAGCCTGGCTTGGAGAATTTTGTGCATTGCATTACTTTGACAGAATGTGAAATGAGTGCAATTGTGCAGTAGTTTGAGCATTCTTTGGCCTTGTCTTTCTTTGGGATTGGAATGAAAACTTACCTTTTCCAGTCCTTGATCACTGCTGAGTTTTCCAAATTTGCTGGCATATTGAGTTCAGCACTTTCACAGCATCATCTTTTAGGATTTGAAATAGCTCAACTGAAATTCCTTCACCTCACCAGCTTTGTTTGATGCTTCTTAAGCCCCACTTGACTGCATATTCCAGAATGTCTGACTCTTGGTGAGTGACCACACCATCGTGGTTATCAGGGACATGATGATCTTTTTTGTATAGTTCTTCTATATATTCTTGCCACCTCTTCTTAATGTCTTCTGTTAGGTCCATACCATTTCTGTTAAGCTTCTGTTAGGTCCATATCATTTTTGTCCTTTATCATTCCCAACTTTGCATGAAGTGTTCCCTTGGTATCTCTAATTTTCTTGAAGAGATCTCTAGTGTTTCCCATTCTATTGTTTTCCTCTATTTCTTGCGTTGATCACTGAGAAAGACTTTCTTATCTTTCCTTGCTATTCTTTGGAACTCTGCATTCAAATGGGTATATCTTTCCTTTTCTCCTTTGCTTTTAGCTTCTCTTCTTTTCAAAGCTATTTGTAAGGTCTCCTCAGACAACCATTTTGCCTTTTTTGCATTTCTTTTTCTTGGAGATGATACTGATCACTGCCTCCTGTACAATGTCAGAAATCTCCATCCATAGTTCTTCAGGCATTCTATCAGATCTAATCCCTTCAATCTATTTGTCATCTCTACTGTATAATTCCTTGGTGGCTCAGACGGTAGTCTGTCTGCAGTGTGGGAGAGCCAGGTTCGATCCCTGGGTAGGGAAGATCCCTTGGAGAAGGAAATGGCAATCCACTCCAGTACTATTGCCTGGAAAATCCCATGGACAGAGGAGTGTGGTAGGCTACAGTCCATGGGGTCGCAAATAGTCAGACATGACTGAGCGACTTCACTCAGTCACTCACTCACTGTATAATTGTAAGGGATTTGATTTAGATCATACCTGAATGGTCTAGCGTTTTTCCTTACTTTCTTCAATTTAAGTCTGAATTTGGTAATAAGGAGTATGTATAATAGCAATGAGTATTTTGAAATAAAGCAGATTAAAGGAATAGCAGTAATAGAGAAGAGAAGAGATCTTAACTGAGTGGTCAAAAATGATCTCTGAGGAAGTCAGTTTTGAACAGTTTTCTGAATGATAGCAGATAAGAAACCACACAGATATTTCAGGAATTGATGATTATTCCAGGATTAAAAAAAACTGTAAAATCTCTGAAGTCACTGTACAGGCTGAAAGTTTCTATAAGAAGGAAAGTTTTAATTAAGAACAAACAGAAATACCAGGGGTTTGAGAGAAAAGGGAAGGACTCCCTGTAGATTTGATACTTAATAAAAACTATAAAGGATAAATAGGACTTAGCTTATAGTCACTGCAGTCAAGAATCTCACATTTCACAAGACAAACTCATGAATAAATACACATGCAACAAACCTTCACAAAAAACTACAATATAACATGATTGTGATGATAATGATATACATAGGGAATGACAGAACATAAACAAAATGCCATCAATTTAGATTACTTTGGAGGGTTAGTAAGAAGAGTGAGAAAAAGTATTAGTCAAATATGTCTTAAATGAAGTAATTTTTGTTTGCTGATTTCAAGAGCAAATAGCCTCACTATTTAAGGAAAAGGATGCTATTCAGCTATAGAAGGTATAAAGCCATAGCAGTGGAAAAAATACTTGATGTTTATTTGCTACTGCTTCCAGGAATGGTGATTTAAATTCAGGTTAGTTCAGTTCAGTCACTCAGTCGTGTCCAACTCTGCAACCCCATGGACTGCAGCATGTCAGGCTTCCCTGTCCATAATCAACTCCCGGAGCTCTCTCAAACTCATGCCTATCGAGTTGGTGATGCCATCCAACCATCTCATCCTCTGCTGTACCCTTCTCCTCCTGCCTTCAATCTTTCCCAGATCAGGGTCTTTTCCAGTGAGTCAGTTCTTCATATCGGGTGCCCAAAGTATTGAAGCTTCAGCTTCAACATCAGTCCTTCCAATGAATATTCAGGATTGATGTCTTTTAGAATGGACTGGTTGGATCTCCTTGCAGTCCAAGGGACTCTCAAGAGTCTTCTCCAACACCACAGTTCAAAAACATCATTTCTTGGCACTATGCTTTCTTTTTGGTACAACTCTTACATGTATACATGACTACTGGAAAAAACCATAGTTTTGACTATATGTACCTATGTCAGCAAAGTAATGTCTCTGTTTTTTAATATTTTGTCTAGGCTTTTCATAGCTTTTTCTTCCAAGGGACAAGTGTCTTTTAATTTCATGGCTGAAGTCAACATCCATAGTGATTTTGGAGTCCACGAAAATAAAGTTTGTCACTGTTTCCATTGTATCCCCATCTATTTGCCATGAAGTGATGGGTCAGGATGCCGTGATCTTAGGTTTTGAATGTTGAGTTTTAAGCCAGTGTTTTCAGTCTCCTCTTTCACCTTTATTATGAGGCTCTTTAGTTCCTCTTCACTTTCTGCAATGAGGGTGGTATCTTCTGCATATCTGAGGTTATTGATATTCCTCCTGGCAGTCTTGATTCCACTTTGTGGTTCATCCAGCCCAGAATTTCGCATGACGTACTCTGTATATAAGTTAAATAAACAGGGTGACACTGTACAGCCTTGACATACTCCTTTCCCAATTTGGAAACAGTCCACAGTTCCATGTCCAGTTCTCACTGTTGCATCTTGGCCTGAATACAGGTTTCTCAGATTACAGAATGTAATGAGAACCTAGAAGTATATGCCCTAAAGGCTTTTTTTTTTTTTTTTTTTTTGCTATAAGAACATTTGAAACAGCTAAAACACACAGCTAAAACAGACTTTATTGATAGAAGAAAATTCAGAACCCAGCAGCAAGCAAATCAGCAGACTTTGACACAATCCAGATTTAAGTTGTGATTCCCAAAGCAGAAAGAGAAGCAGAAGTTTAGGTACAGCCAGCCTAGCTTGTTTTCTAAGTAGGCTAGGCAAGTCAAGCACTGAATCTGGTATACAATTGTCATGTAGGAAGATTCCTTTAAAATGAAATTTTAAAACATTAACATATGAATATAATTAAGCAACTAAAAGAAAATAGGCCTTTTCTTGTAGCTCAGTTGGCAAAGAATCTGCCTGCAATGCAGGAGACCCAGCTTGTTCCCTGGGTCGGGAAGATCCTGTGAAGGAAATGGCAACCCCCTCCAGTATTCTTGCCTGAAGAATTCCATGGACAATGCATCCTGGCAGGCTACAGTCCATGGGGTTGCAAGAGTCAAACACGACTTAGTGACTAAGCCACCACCAAATGAAAATATATCAAAGACTTACAAAATAATAGAATGTGTAGTGGAAAGGGTACAATGGTGAAATCATAAAGCCTAGATTTTTATGATTTTTCTTTACTACCCATGTAATCATAAACCAGTTATCTAAATATTATTAGCCTCAGTTTTCTCACCCATGGAATAGTGATGATGATACTTATGCACAGCTGTTGTGTTAATTTAATGAACCATGTAATATGACAGATTTATATCTGGGGCTAAAATGGTAGCTATTTTTTATATATATATATATATATATATATATATAAAACTAATAATTCTAGAAAAAGTAATTACATTGTTCAGAATAATATTAACTTCTATTTCAGGGTCCTGTGTTGTTTATTCATAGGCATATATTTACTAAAATATATTTTCATTCTGATTTACCTGTTCTAAGAATGTTCAATCCATAATCCAATATGTCACATTATGAATAATAATGGGTATAATTAATACCCTAACTGATTTTTCTTCTATTTATCTATAGGGCACTATCTTTCACTGTTGAACATAAAGAAGCTTAAACAAGTCTGTCTGTCACAAATTTGTATGACATTTTTCTTATGAAATTAGACTATAAAACTGTATAAAAAGTTCATAGAGTTAATACATTTATCTTAAAAAGTACAGATGGTCAATTTAGCATTTTAAAAGAAGACAAATTTAGATCTTAAAACCAAGGTCTTTCCATATTTTTTATAGTCTGTCCTTCATGCTTGGTAAGTATGGCTTCAGGCTAAACTAAGTAATATTTTAGTCACAATATACATAGCTAAAATGGATTTTATATTCTACTGTTTCACAGTTAGTTACAGGTTTTAATTTTTAGCTTCCCTTTTGAAAAAAAAGACATTAAATCTAGAAAAAAGTGTATTTCCAGCTTTACTGAGAAATAATTGGCATATAAAATTGTGTAAGTTTAAGGTGTACACTGTGATGATGTGATATAAGTATGATTTGAAATAACATATAGTGATATTAGTTAATGTATCTATGACCTAACAACTGTCAATCATACTGTCACATTGTTGACTATGGCCACCATGCTGTATATTAGATCCCAGAACTTATTCATATTATATCTGTTTCTTTGTCCTGTTTGACCATCTGTACCCACTCCATCCCTAACCCTGGTAACCAATCTACTCTCTGTTTCTTATTTCTTCTCTAGTTCTATTCATTTGTGATTCAATGACTTATTGTAGCAGCATGCTAAAACTCCTTTATCAAGATCTTTTCTGTATTTACAACACATTTTTCTTTTGTGTTTGTTTACCATGAAACTTATATAAAATATCTTATAGTTGTAACATCCTATTTTAAGTTGATAACGATGTAACTTTCTTAATACACATAAACTTTATACTTCTTCCCCCATAACATTAAGATACTGATGCTACAATTTAAAATTTTTTATATTGTGCATCCAATAATAAAGGATTGTAGTTATAGTCATCTTAATAGTTTTAACTTTTAAAGCAAAATTGTAAATTATTTACATAATTAAATATTAAAGAATACTTTTATAATATTAGAGAGTATGATTTTGACTATATATTACCATTACTTATCTCTTTTGTAGATTCACTTATTTTCACAGTGGCATCACTTTTTCATTTTAGCTTGTAGAGTTCCTTTTAGTTTCTCTTGTAAGACAAATTCAGTGTTGATGAACCTCAGTTACTTGTTTAAGAAACTATTTCTCATTTCTGAGAAATAGCTTTACTAGGTATGGTATTCTTTTTTGGCAATTGGTTTTTCAATATTTTTAATTTTTTATTCCATTTTCTCCTTGTCCTCAAAGTTTCTGCTGTGAAAGCCACTGATAGTCTTATGGGGATTCCCTTGTACACGAAGAATATTTTTTCTCTTGCTGCTTTCAAAATTCTTTACCTTTGACTTTTGAAAATTTAATTATAATGTATCTGGGCATAACCCTCTTTCAGTTTAACCTATTTCAGATCTATTGAGCCTCATTAGATACCCATTTCTTTTTATCATCCCTTTCTGGGATTTCCACAATGTGTATGTAATTTCTTCTGAAAATTCCTATGAATCCCCTAGACTTTCTTCATTCCTTTTGTTCTTTTCTTTTCTTTTACTTCTTTGACTGAAAAATCTCAAATAATTTGTCTTCAAGTTCACTGATTTTTCTGCTTTTTCAAGTCTACTGTTGTTCTTCATTGAATTCTTTAGTTTAGTTATTCTATTCTTCTCTAGAATTTCTTTTTTTAAATATAGTTTATTTATACTTAATAAACTTCTCTTATTCATCCATTGATTTCCTAATTTTGTTTAGTTGTTTGTATTCTCATATTTTTTGAGCTTCTTTAAAAGGATTATTCTATATTCTTCATCAGAGAGTTCATAGATCTCCTTTTCTTTAGGATCAGCTATTGCTGGACTGGAAGAAACACAAACTGGAATCAAGATTGCCAGGAGAAATATCAATAACCTCAGATATGCAGATGACACCACCCTTATGGCAGAAAGTGAAGTGAGGTGAAGTCGCTCAGTCATGTCCGACTCTTTGCGACCCCATGGACTATAGCCTACCAGGCTTCTCTGTCCATGGGATTTTCCAGGCAAGAGTACTGGAGTGGGTTGCCATTTCCTTCTCCAATGGCAGAAAGTGAAGAGGAACTCAAAAGCCTCTTGATGAAAGTGAAAGTGGAGAGTGAAAAAGTTGGCTTAAAGCTCAACATTCAGAAAACGAAGATCATGGCATCTGGTCCCATCACTTCCTGGGAAATAGATGGGGAAACAGTGTCAGACTTTATTTTTGGGGGCTCCAAAATCACTACAGATGATGACTGCAGCCATTAAATTAAAAGACACTTACTCCTTGGAAGGAAAGTTATGACCAACCTAGATAGCATATTCAAAAGCAGAGACATTACTTTGCCAACAAAGGTTCATCTAGTCAAGGCTATGGTTTTTCCTGTGGTCATGTATGGACGTGAGAGTTGGACTGTGAAGAAGGCTGAACACTGAAGAATTGATGCTTTTGAACTGTGGTATTGGAGAAGACTCTTGAGAGTCCCTTGGACTCCAGGGAGATCCAACCAGTCCATTCTGAAGGAGATCAGCCCTGGGATTTCTTTGGAAGGAATGATGCTAAAGCTGAAACTCCAGTACTTTGGCCACCTCATGTGAAGAGTTGACTCATTGGAAGGGACTCTGATGCTAGGAGGGATTGGGGGCAGGAGGAGAAGGGGACGACAGAGGATGAGATGGCTGGGTGGCATCACTGACTCGATGGACGTGAGTCTCAGTGAACTCCGGGAGTTGGTGATGGACAGGGAGGCCTGGTGTGCTGCGATTCATGGAGTCACAAAGAGTCAGACACGACTGAGTGACTGATCTGATCTGATTGACATTTTGTTTCCTTTGACAATGTCACATTTACCTGATTTTTCATGATCTTTGTATCCTTTTCTTGGCATTTGGGTATTTGAGTATGTGGTCTCTTCTTTCTAATTTTACAGATCTGTTTTAACAGGGAAGAGTCTTCACCAGTCAGATTATTTGTAAATATTGGATTGATCAGCATATAGCAGTCATGGGCAAGTGCAGCTTTATATTAGGTTCTCTAGTTGGGCAGGGCCACTGCCTATGTTCTGAAGTTGTCTTGATTGGGCTATGTGATTGAGCAGGGCCAATGGATGAACTCCCTGGTCAGGGAGGGCTTCTGACTATGCTCTGAAGTCAAGTGGGGCAATTAGCTGGCCTCTAAAATCACCTCTGACTGGGTTAGATCTCAAGCTGTGTTCTCCTGAAGGGTGGTGCCACTGGCTAGATTCCATGATAAAAAGGGGTATGGGACACACTCTGTTATTACAATCAGTTGGGTGAAGCCTCAAGTTGTACTCCTTTAGTGATGCAGCTGGCTGAATTCAGCATTCAGGTGGGACCATAAGCTATGATTTATATTCAGATATGTTTTCAGGCTGTACTTTGCAACCAGTTGGGCCTGCAGGCTATAACTCAATGTTGGAAGGAACTGCAAGCTCTATGATCAGAAAATCTATTGGCTCTCCTCTGTTATTGGATGAGGTTACTGATTGGGCTCAACTGTGAGGTAGGGCCTCAATCTATACTTCACAGTTGATGGGAATGGAGACGGTGCTCAGCATTTAGGTAGGGGCAACTGTCCAGGCTCTCTGGTTGGATTGGGCCACAGGCTATGCTCTGCAATTGGAAAAGATCAATGCTTGAGTTCCCTGCCTGGACAAGGCTGCAGGGTGTGTTCAGCTATCAGGTAAGGCTGTAGCCTGCCAGGTACCTCTGTCCATGGGGATTCTCTAGGCAATAATACTGGAATGAGTTACCATGCCCTCCTCCAGGGAATCTTCCCAACCCAGGGGTGGAATCCAGGTCTTCTGCATTGTAGGCAGACTCAACCCTCTGAGCCACCAGGGAAGCCATGAAAGAGCCAGGCAGTAAAATTGGAACTGTTTCTCTTAACTTTTTAATGTGATCCTTTTATGTTCTCTACTAAGGCATTTCTTTAGCCTTATTCCTGCATTCCAGAACTTCCATAATGGTATTTTGTCTGTTGGTTTTTGTTAGTTGGTCTACTTGTGAGGGGCTTCCCAAGTAGCACTAGTAGAAAAGAATCAGCCTGCTAATCCATGAAACACAAGAGACACTGGTTCAATCCCAGGGTCAGGAAGATGCCCTGGAGGAGGAGATGGCAACCTACTCTAATATTCTTGCCTGGAAAATCCCTTGGACAGAGGAGCCTTGGCGGGCTACAGTCCATGGGGTTGCAAAGAGTCAGAAGACTGAGCAGACACACACTACTTGTGAGAGGAACTGAAGTCAGGAACAACCTATGTTGACATCTCAGTGACCACACTACCTCTATAAATCCTTATGAAACTTTGCTTTAGCCAATGTTTAACTATGTCATATTGCATTTCTGCTAATTGGCAGGCCAGTTTTACCAGTTTTAATTTTTAATATTTTATTTCTCTTTAACATAATTATTATCTACTTTCTTTTCAGCTTTATAAATTCTGCTACATTTGTAGTTTCAAGTACAGAAATAAATTTTAAAATCTAGATCATATGCTCCATGATGGCAGGGATTTGTCTTGTTCATCACACACACAAGAAAACTGGCATTAAGTAGATCTTTGTTGATTGAATGAATGAATGATGTGTTCTGACACCAGCAGAGCTTACAGAAGCAGAGATGAAGCAGAAAACATAATGACTGTCAAATGGGTGAACTTGAAGATGAAAAGACACTTTTAGCTTAGTTACTTTGATATGTACTCTGGATAACACTCCAATTTTGCATGAATTTTTGGAATGAAAACAGCTCTACTCCTAAATAATAAATTTATTAATTGCACTCCTTATGAGTCCTGACAGCAGTCAGCTTTGTGGGTTTCTGATTCCATTCCAAGGGCTTGAATGTCCCTGTGATTTATGTAATAGGCAGCAGTGTCATGAGGAAAAGACTTGTAGGATAAAACTTAAAGACAGGAGCACAGATGGCTGCCTGTGGAGTGTGGAGTGTGTGTTAATGAAAATGCATTGAACAGTGAGGGAAGGGCAGCAAACAATCAAAGGAAAGGTACCTTGAGTTTGGTGTTTTGTTTTTAAAGATAGATACCAATTTTTTTTTTCCTTGTGGAAATTTTCTAATTTATTTTACTCTAACAACAACAACCACTTGGGGCATTATGAACACAATATAGACATTAAAGAACAAAAGCAAACAAAAAATTGAAAATGCTTAGGGTTCATCATACATTTCAATCATGTTTCTCTATGATTAACTACTCATTATGTAGCCTGGTTTCTAAAAGGTATGTTCTAAGATCAGACTGTTAAACCAACACAACGAAAGGACCTTATATAATTTTGTATATCACCATCTAGGTTTTCTACACATTTACTGTCTCTCCTGAAAATTCATAATTCATAAATGCTCACCCATTGAATCACCATATTTTTAGTATAATCATACTCTCTGGATAATTATAGGCATACCTCAAACATTTTTGTGGGTATAATTCCAGATCACCGCAGTAAAGCAAATGTCGCAATAAAGCAAGTCACACTAATTTGGGTGTTCCCCAGTGCATGTAAAATTTATGTTTACACTATACTGTAGTCTTATAAGTGTACAATGGTGTTATGTCTAAAAAAACAAAGAATGTACCTTAATAAAAAAAATACTCTATTGCTAAAAAAAATGCTAACCATCATCTGACAAAACAGGGTTGCTAAAAAACTTCAATCTGTAAAAAAGTGCAGTATCTACAAACTGAAACAAAATGAAGCACAGTAAAATTAGTTATGTCTGTATTTTGTTTACCACTTGATTTTGGTCCTACTTAACTGTTCAATTCCTTCTTTCTTGTTTAACCTTTGTTTCCCACAAATATCAATTCATCACATGTTAGGTAAAGTAAAACAAAGAGGAATGGTTACTATAAAGATAATTCATAGGTGATTTGGTAAGTTTTTTTTTTGTGAGACATTATTATTGACCAGGCAAGGTATTTCCATAAAATCATTCTAAAACCTTCATATACTACTTGCAAAATTGTTGAGCTTTAGTCAAAAATTCATAAAGTCTTCATTTTTAAAAAGAAAAAAGCAAAACATTATATTTATGATATATTATTTTTAAAATAAACAGAGGCATAACTACTGAAAAATTAGCATTTATGTGTAAGCCCAGGGAGGAATGATGCTTCATAATAAAGAAATTACTCACAGTAGCACACACATCGTGTCCAGAAGAACTCTGAGCCACGCTCTTGGCAACTGGTGAGGTTTCATAATGTGGTTTGGAAAAAAGTGGTATGTCTTTGGATAGACCGTTTTCTTCGTCTAGTTTCTTGGAACTGTTCTCAGCAATCACCCTGAATGCCAGCTTTCAAACTCCCATGCTTTTCTTCGGTGATTTGCCAGGACTGAGATAAGAAGATAAGCACTGAAGATGAATTTGGGATGATTCAGAAGTTCGAAAATCATTTCTCAGGCATGTTTCTTTTGAATATAATCTCTTACAGAGTATGGATTACATACACCCACCTCCCCACAGCTTGTTTTGATGCATTTAAGAAAAAAAGAATGCCATGACTTTATGTTAATAGATACTTTTTTTCATATGTCTTCTTTGCACTTTGTTTTTTCTAACCTAGAAGTCAGTCCTTCATGTTCCATCCAAAGTCTACTCATTTTATGTAGTAACTGATTTGTCTACCCAGTTTAATCCTTATTTCATTTATTGCTCTGAGAGTATAAATGGATGGAAAAGAATATTTCAAAACATGGTGTTTTGTTCTCTCTGCACTACAGAATCTGTGTAGGCACTCTTTGATTAGAGATCTAAGCAGGAGGTCCAAATTGATAAAAAAAAAAAAAAAAAAAAAAACAAACAAAATATTTGCTCTAAGCTCTTTCTTGAATAATTTGTAGGGACCATAAAAGTAAAGCCATATAGAGGTTTTTTTTTTTTTTTTTTTAATTTTTAACTTAATGTTTAATTTGCTATTGGATTATACTCCTCCTTTAACCTTGTCTGGTGCTGTGGACATAAATACAAAAGAAAAATGCTTCTTACAACAATTCAAGATGCTGTCCTCTAGAAATTTCACTGCTTAATAGTTTCAGTCCATAGCACAGGTGAGTCTTGGACTCATGTTTTTCTAGACTTTGTTAATTGTTAAGGCAGTCACTTCAAATAAACCCACCCCTATGTGCTATTTGAATTCCCATACTTACCCATCTCATACATCTAATTTTTCTGTGTCCACAGCTTATATTCCATAAGCTCTGTATTTCACACATCAGCAAACCTGACTTTAGGAACACATTTTTAAAGTAACTCTGTGTGTGTGTGTTCTCAGTTGTGCCTGAACCTTTGCGACCCCATAGACTGTAGCCCACCAGGCTCCTCTGTCGATGGGATTTTTCAAGCAAGAATACTGGAGTGGATTGCCTTTTCCTCTTCCAGGGGCGTCTTCCTGACCCAGCAATCAAACCTGTGTCTCCTGCATCTCTTGCATTGGCTGGCAGATTCTTGATGGCTGAGCCACCTGGGAAACCCTTTAAAGTATCTGGTGGTGGTGGTTTAGTTGCTAAGTGGTGTCCAACTCTTGTGACGCCATGCCAGGCTCCTCTGTCCATGGGATTATCCAGGTAAGAATACTGGAGTGGGTTGCCATTTCCAACTCCAGGGGATCATCTGGACCCCAAGGATCGAACCCAGGTCTCTTGCATTGCAGGCAGATACTTTACCAACTGAGCTATGAGGTATCTGTGTAGCCCCAAGAGCTTAATGTCTAGAAACACAGTAATTTCCACAACTCCTGCTGCCATATTGCAGTATCTCTGCTTCCCTGTGCTTATCTCCAAAACCACTTGACTATCAGTGATGAGTCAAATGCATTCTTCTTTAGATAATTTTTATGGCAGATGCTTAGCCACAACATCCAGAAAGCTATTTTTCCATTGACAGGATGTTAAGCAATAACTCTTCAAAATTGTTTTTAGCCATTTTAGCACTTGGATCTATTAACCAAGGTCTCTGTTGATTATATTTATCACATTACATCAGGGGTAAAGTGTCAGAAGATGGGCATGACACTCAGAGCCATAAACATTTGTTCAAGTATTTCATGAATGTTGTCCTTTTCACAGAGTTTGACATGCTCCTAGATATACGACCTCCCTTTGTGGAGTCTCCTTGAGAAGTTCTACAGTAAGAACTATAACACTAATTTTTTTTTCAATGTAAATGAGTTGCCAGTCCAGGTTCCATGCACGATACTGGATGCTTGGGGCTGGTGCACTGGGACGACCCAGAGGGATGGAATGGGGAGGGAGGAGGGAGGAGGGTTCAGGATGGGGAACACATGTATACCTGTGGCGGATTCATTTTGATATTTGGCAAAACTAATACAATTATGTAAAATTTAAAAATAAAATAAAATTAAAAAAAAAAGAATCAATATAGGAAAAAAAATATGTATTTTATATCTGCTGCTGTTGCTGCTAAGTCGCTTCAGCCATGTCCGACTCTGTGTGACCCCATAGACAGCAGCCCACTAGGCTCCTCTGTCCCTGGGATTCTCCAGGCAAGAATACTGGAGTGGGTTGCCATTTCCTTCTCTAATGCATGAAAGTGAAAAGTGAAAGTGAAGTTGCTCAGTCGTGCCCGACTTGTAGCGACCCCATGGACTGGGGCCTACCAGGCTCCTCCGTCCATGGGATTTTCCAGGCAAAAGTACTGGAGTGGGGTGCCATTGCCTTCTCTGATTTTATACCTAGTGTAGTTTAAAACACTAGTGCTTTTTAACCCCTCTATTCAGTAAAATTTAGTAAAGAAAACATTTCATAGCTTCTATGCCAATTATTTGGTATTTAAGACCAACTAATATCTCTAATTATTGAATGTGATTTCCTCAAAATTCAAAAAGGCCTATCAAATATTGACTTTCTTAGTCAATTTTTCACGGGATCAAGGCAAGTATAATATTATTCACTGTAAGGAGTGATTCCATGGTGGTTGCAAGCCAAGAAATAGCCTGAATTCACATTTGGTGTTGGGCCTTACACTTTGCAACAATTATTTTGCTTTTTGTATTAAAATTTTTAGGTAGTTTTATAATATTCTTATAAAAAAGAAACTAGTTAATTTCCATATCAATAATAACACACCTGTCTTTTGCCACAAACTACTCTTCTCTTATGGATTAAACTGTACTGGCATTGTAAAACCAATAGAGAAATACTTTTTTCAGATCTTAATAAGCTTCTGTCAGTCTCGATGAGCCATCTGGTTTTTGAACCTGCCAAATGAGGCCCTTTTAGAAAGAATTAGTTAATTATTAATTCAATTTTCTCTTTCCTAAAACCACTTTAAGTGTTCACGGAAATATGCTTTTTTGCCTTCAGAAGTACTGTATATTGATGGATCCTTAAATGGTATCTGATACTAACTCTGTCATCATCTAGTGTCCTAGAAAATGAAATTGTTTGGTGACATAATTACCATAAAACAGTATTATAAAGTCCATTTGTGCTTTTTTAATCTACCTTATGCCAGTTTATTAAAAATGTATTTTGAGTTAATTTCACATAAATATATACATATATATGCATTATAATTATGAAAATAGGTTGAAGTTTTATTTTGAAAATTTGGAAAAGCTATTGATACTGAAATGTTGAAGTATGTCCAGTTTCTAAAAAGTGGATTGAGGCACATTACTATACAATTTGTTCTGAAAGTCAAAAAAGTTGGTAAGGTTGATAAATGATGTTCATAGAAGTAGCTTACTTTAAAATATAGGACGTTCAACATTTTCATAATTTAAATTGCAATTGAGGTTGAAGTAATACATATAATCATTTTAATTCATATTAATATGGGAACACAGGTTAATCAAAGTACTATCACACCTTTGTCTTTAAAAATTCTCAGTTATTTAGTGAGGTAGTTTATTAATATGTCAGTTTTGCAGGATGAGATTGAACTCAATGATTGGTTTTCTAATACATGCAAGCCATTTATTATCTATAGAACTTTAAGTTATTCTTAAATTATGTGATAGAATTTTCAGATACTCAATCACATCTTACAGAACCACTTTTACTCTGATTTCTGGAGCTGGACAATGGAAGGAGCAAAGATGGTTGATGAGGATGAGGATGGGATATTCTTCCCCACCCTCAAGGATAAAAGTACTGGAAGCTACTCAAAAGACTTCACAAGAGCAAATCAGCAGGGGCCAGAGGTTCTCAAACCTCTTTTTTGGTTGAATTAGTGATTTGGTGCTTAGCCAACTATCTTGTTTTTCTTGAATGCTGACCTACATGTCCAACACCACCAGATACTCTGGGGATTTAGAATAAACTAAAAAATTTAGCCCTCAATATTCCAGAAATTGAGTCTTTGTGATTATTTTGAAAGAATGATTCCAGAAAAAAGGTGAAAGAATGTTTATGATCTATGTGATACTTGTTAACAATGCTGTGGATATTCAACCCAGCCATCAGAATAATTAGTTTAAATAAAGTGAAATCGTGTTATTCCTCAAAACACTGGGATCACCAAGTCATTCAGTTTAAGAGCCAATGTCTTTTATGATATCAAGTGCCTGCATGATCTAAATTCCTTATTAGCTTTCTGATTTCCTTTATTACTTGTCCCTCATAACTCCCATTGAAACCTACTGGCCTGTTTTCTTGAACATGAAAGATATTCTCAATCTTCATAAACTTTGCACCAGTATTGTCCCTTCCTAGAGCATGGTTCCTTTAGATATACACATGGCTTTCCATAACATGTCTAAATGCTTCACCTCATCCAAGCATTTGTATAAATGTCAAGTTCTCAATGAGACACACCCTGACTACTCAATATTAAATTGCCTATAACATCTGACACAGTAACTTCCACAGAATCATGTTCCTTCTTTCTTTGTTCTCTTCTTCTCCATCCTTCTCATAATAATTGTAGCTTGTGTCACTTTCTAATGTGCTATATAATTTACTTTGTAATTATATACATTGCTTACTCTCTGTCTCTTCCACTACAATGTAAGTTCCATAAATTTAGGAATCTTTTGTTTAATGAGGTCTTCTAGGCATCTGGAGCACAGTCTGACTTTTAAATGACACTTACAAATAAAAATTACATTTAATTTGATTTTTATTATTTTTGATAACATTTTACCAACTGGAAACAGATGCTTGAAAGTACATTGTTTCTGAAGTTAAAGATGTGTGTTAGCACAACAATAAATCAGAATATGTAATTCAACCCTGCCCATTAGTGACCTTGTTGTATATTTCTCTGGGAATGTTTCACTGAGTGCAACAGGCTTCCTGGTGGCTCAGACGGTAAAGCGCCTGTCTGCAATGCAGGAAACCCGGGTTCTATCCCTGGGTTAGGAAGATGCCCTGGAGAAGGAAATGGAAGCCCACTCCAGTATTCTTGCCTGAAAAATCCCATGAACGGCAGAGCCTGGTAGGCTACTGTCTATGAGGTCTCAAAGAGTCGGACATGACTGAGAGACTTCACTTCACTTGACTTCACTGAGTGCATTACTATCTGCCTAATTATTGCTCACAAAATACATGTCACATTCACTGAATAAATATGAGCTTTATACTTCTAACTACTACAATAAAACAAGCATATTGTAAAATGTCTGATCAGATTGAGCCAGTCTTTCCTCAAACTCCTATCCAGTACACTGACAGAGAATCAAAGCACTTGGTAATAGACAGATGGTTTAAGTTTCTTAGATCTTAGCAGCATTGCTAATTATGCTTACTCAAATCTTCACACATTTTTAGATAATATTACAACTCCATGAGCTTGACCTAAAGCATTGGAACCAACTCACAAAATTATAGATGGAATTTTGATAAGCTTATGAGAGTTTTCCTGAGGACATCTTATTAAAAAAAAAAAAAAATCTCTGCTTATCATAAACCACAGAGAGTGGGAAAAGGATCTTCAATGACCAAGACTGCTCAAGGGTTTCCTGGCAAATCTTAATGGGGTATAGTCTTTGACTTTAAAAGGCAATCCATTAAAAAATCTTCAAAAATGCACACACATTAGCAGTGGACACATGGACCTTGAGTTTAGACCTAAAAAGAAAGCAAGGTAAGGGTTAGAATGAAAACTGATTGAATAATTAGAGGAACACCATTTGCATTTGGAAAATATTTATAGACAATATATACTATTTACCAAGTATTCTCAGTAGTGGATACACTGCAGTAACTAAAATAGATAAATTAGTTGATTTAATTGTATATTTTTTCTAAGAATCTTCAATTTCTAAAACTCTTGAGTTATGTTTTAATCAAGTCCTTTTAAGTAGCAAAATAAAATAACTTTATGTATACATGATATGACCAAATGCAGCATGAAATGAGGATTTCAAACTTTTCATTGTAGTACCCGATTTATAAAGTGCAAAACATAGAATACTTCTGTCATTGTATAATCTGTGCCGTGTAGGGTAATTTCCAATCTTTACAGCTATTATATATAAAATCTCTATACACACAAATATATTTCTGTATTATATTCATATATATGCAAAACTAATATGCACACTATACATTTTTTTCCCTCAAATAGTACCACACAAACTATAGGAAGTTTTATTTAAATAAAATGAAATTTTATTTCCCTCAATTTCATCAATATGAGAATTTTAAAAAACACATCTCTATTATGTCTATGCAGGCAAAATAATAGGCATGTGTCATAAAATATTTATTGGAAAGCACAAACACAATTTTTTGGGATGAAAATTTCAATATTTAAACATTGTTTTCATCAGCTATATAATTGTCATCAACATTAGATCACCTTAGGCATTTACTAGCCCTTCATTCCTCCTTCAGCTGATATTAATAATTTGACTTGAAAGAGTAACAAGGATGAAGGACAATCAATCACTAAGAGTGCTGAGGGCTCTTCATTGAATACCCCAGTTAGTAGTCATTGATCATAGGAAGGGGCAATTAAAAAAAATTTCATAAATATGGAAACTGAGTATTAGAGTGTCATGTAGTAAGCTTTGTACACTTTCTTTCTAATTCCAGAACCCATTATGTAAATTATCCACGAGACTGCTACTTATTGTGTCCTGTACCCTGCTAAGCCTTTATTAAATACTCTTTATGAAAAACATCACTATAACCTTATTAGGGAGTCAAGACCATCTGCTTTTATAGGATATTAAGATGAACGAGGTTAACTACATCCTCTGAGGTCCATGGCAATTTGATTTGACTCCAAAATCTATGTTAGTAGCCATGAAACTACAAGCTTTCTCATAAACGTTAGTTGTCCAAATCTCTTACATTTGTATTCTTGTAATGCAAAGATGATGGTAGAGCAGGAAAATAATTTTCAGAGAAATGAATTCATTCACCATAAAACAGCCAAAATATAAGTATACATGTATATATTTATATCAGTTCAGTTCAGTTCAGTTGCTCAGTCGTGTCCAACTCTTTGTGACCCCATGAATCACAGCACTCCAGGCCTCCCTGTCCATCACAAACTCCCGGAGTTCACTCAGACTCACATCCATTGAGTCGGTGATACCATCCAGCCATCTCATCCTCTATCGTCTCCTTCTCCTCCTGCCCCCAATCCCTCCCAGCATTAGAGTCTTTTCCAGTGAGTCAACTCTTAGCATGAGATGGCCAAAGTACTAGAGTTTCAGCTTTAGCATCATTCCTTCCAAAGAAAATTCAGGGCTGATTTCCTTCAGAATGGACTGGTTGGATCTCCCTGCAGTCCAAGGGACTCTCAAGAGTCTTCTCCAACACCACAGTCCAAAAGCATCAATTCTTTGGTGCTCAGCTTTCTTCTCAGTCCAACTCTCACATCCATACATGACCACTGGAAACACCATAGCCTTGACTAAATGGATCTTTGTTGACAAAGTAATCTCTCTGCTTTTCAGTGTGCTATCTAGGTTGGTCATAACTTTCCTTCCAAGGAATAAGCGTCTTTTAATTTCATGGCTGTGGTCACCATCTGCAGTGATTTTGGAGCCCCCAAAAATAAAGTCTGCCACTGTTTCCACTGTTTCCCCATCTATTTCCCATGAAGTGATGGGACCAGATGCTATGATCTTAGTTTTCTGAATGTTGAGCTTTAAGCCAACTTTTTCACTCTCCTCTTTCACTTTCATCAAGAGGCTTTTGAGTTCCTCTTCACTTTCTGCCATAAGGGTGGTGTCATCTGCATATCTGAGGTTATTGATATTTCTTCCATCAGTTTTGATTCCAGCTTGTGCTTCTTCCAGCCCAGTGATTCTCATGATGTGCTCTGCATATAAGTTAGGGTGACAATATATTAATATATGTATGTATATATATTTTATGCCTAAGAATGTATTTATTTTGTTTTCCTAGAGAAAAACTGCCATATACATTTGAATGTTATGTATATCATACAATATTTTCCTTTGTACTTCAGAGAATTATTGCATATTTAGTCAAAATTGGATAAAATTAATAAAGCAGTTTTCATTCTAATAGATTTCTATAAGAAAGTTCACTGTAAATTTACAAGACTATTTTGTATTATACGGATTCCAGAATGCATGTTATATTTAGTTTATCTACTCAAAATAAAAGCTAAACATTGTTCCTCTGGCTCTTCTAATGAAAAAAAAAAAAAAAAAAGCAAAAGCTGCTTTGCAGCCCCATGGACTGTAGCTCACCAGGCTCCTCTATCCATGGGATTTTCCAACCAAGAATACTGGAGAGGCTAGTCATTCCCTTCTCCAGGGAATCTTCCTGAACCAGGGATTGAACCCAGGTCTTCTGCATTGCAGATGGATTTTCTACTGCTTGAGACACCAGGCAGATAAGCCTCTGGCTCTTTTAAATCATAACTAAGTCTTCTGGTTTTGAAAGCAATGGAATGATGTATCATAGGCTACATTACAAATTACTGTACCAAATCCCAGAGATACCTATTAATAAAAGATTTAAACATTTTCCAGTTTTTTTTATACCTTTGAACAGAGTACACTATATTAAAGGAGTAAAATCCCAGAATGTTATCACATTATTTTTTTAACATAAATTTATTTATTTTAATCGGAGGTTAATTACTTTACAGTATTGTATTGGTTTTGCCATACATCAACATGAATCCGCCAGAGGTGTACACGTGTTCCCCATCCTGAACCCCCCTCACTCTTCCCTCCCCATACCATCTCTCTGGGTCATCTCAGTGCACCAGCCCCAAACATCCAGTATCGTGCATTGAACCTGAACTGGCAATTTGTTTCACATATGATATTATACATGTTTCAATGCCATTCTCCCAAATCATCCCACCCTCTCCCTCTCCCACAGAGTCCAAAAGACTGTTCTATACATCTGTGTTTCTTTTGCTGTCTCACATACAGGGTTATCGTTATCATCTTTCTAAATTCCATATATATGCATTAGTATACTGTATTGGTGTTTTTCTTTCTAGCTTACTTCACTCTGTATAATAGGCTCCAGTTTCACCCACCTCATTAGAACTGATTCAAATGTATTCTTTTTAATGGCTGTGTAAGAACTGAAAGATACACGTGTACCCCAATGTTCATCGCAGTACTGTTTATAATAGCCAGGACTTTGAAGCAACCTAGATGTCCATCAGCAAATCAATGGATAAGAAAACTGTGGTACATATACACAATGGAGTATTACACATTATTTTTTTGATGTGCTATTTCTTTTAAGAAATTGTTTCTTATTTTGACACACCTCCAAAATTTGGTTTCTTTGATTTTACTGACAAGGATCTTTCCTGTGATAAAACAGTAAAGGAGTACATGTACAGTAATCAGATCACTATCACATCATGTTTTAGAAATGGAACAATATATGACCATTTTAAATTGTATGAAACATTAAATCTTAAAAAGTTGAGGAAAAGTTTAGCAATAGATAATTGCATTCAAGTATTTGCTTACCCTCTGTTTATATTAACTTTAAATATAACAGTTTTTTTTAACACTATATGTAAAATAGACTCCCTCTTTCCTCTTTATGATGCTTTAGTTTTTCAAGGCACTTATAAGCCCATAAAATATTGTTCTGTCCATTTTTTAACCATTTGTACTTTTCTTTTCTGTACTTTATTTCCAAATGTCCACTCTATGAAAACAGGCACTTCTGTTCAAGACTGTATACTTGGTCTGTAGGATTTTGTGAGGCATGGAGAAGATAAATCAATTTCTGTTGTATAAAAAAGTGTTCAAATACCAAACAATAGTATGGAATAAATATTAATTTGTTGCTCATTTTTCCAAAAGATTTAGTAAAGTATCCTTTTATAGAAATATTGCAATATCCTGAGTTCTAATTATATGGGAAAAATAGTAATAGATACATTACTGTTTATCTAAAATGTTATTATAAAGAATTGAAATCAACACTAAATGAGATTTTTTGAATGAATATGTGATACTATGTGAAAACAATTTTTGAATGAGTCTTATTTATAAAATGCAGGTTTAAGAAATTTCAATAGGGAGAAACTGGTTGCATGAATGAGATTATTTGAAATATATATTTGTTTTTATTAGATAATATACATAAAAGAGAATCATATCATTTATCACAGCAATTTTCTACTGTACTGTAACAAATTTTCACAAGACAGACCTTCCTTCGTATATTAATAGGAAGCACTTATGAAAGCTTTCATCTGTTTTTGGCTCATATTCTGACTGCTATATGAAGTCTTCATAAGTATTGAATGGTCAGACAAACTTGACTTGATTCCTTGCTTTGCCTTGTATCAGCTAATTTGGGTATGTTACTTAAACTACCTAAATCATGGGCTGTCTATAAAATTATGCTTGTCTGTCTTTATGGGATTATAATAAGAATTAAAAAATAATACATGCACATAAATTAGTATACTGTCTTATGGATAAATAGGTATCTGGAAATACTTTTGTGGATAAATAAGCTTTTTTCTAAAATGTTTTTTGTGTTTATACATATAAATAAAAGTGTGTGTGCAATCACTACCTAGTTAATGCATGTTTTATCCATGTGTGATTATTTTTCTTAGAAATATTACATCCTCATGGTGATTATCTATATATAATTTATATATATATAATTTTTTGTCTAAAAGATGTTAATAACAATTTGTGTTCTTAACAAAATATTCTTATTTTGATACTTTTACTACAATACAGCTTAACCTATCTCTGGTTCTTCTTTATTCAAACATTGAATCCATTATCCATTTTTAAAGACATTTAGGATAAACGTGTTAGTTGTGCATGATTTATGTTGGATCAAGACAGAGTCTTTATCTACATAGTTTATTTTATTCGTTGTTAGATAATGATAACCATTTTCTGCTGGTAAAAGCACAACATTTTCCTTTTCTTTCTTAATGTAATTATCTTACATTCATTGGAGACAAGAAGTATAACTATTTGAGAGCTCCATTATTTTCTCTTGCTTTGTGACTAAAGCATATAATGCAATCCATACAAAGTAAAGGGATTTCAGCAGTGACTATTAAATATGCTTAACTGCAGATCAGTAAAAGAGTTAAAATGTGAAGAAATTGCATATTCGTATAAACAATAAAAGCATTAAATGACTATATTCCTATAAACATCTGATTAAATATCAAAAATTAAAATGTATATTACCATGCCAAGAACTACTATTTGGATTCTGCACACCAAATTATATAGCTATTATTGCAGTGATTGGATACGTATAAAATAGATATGATTAGCAGCCCTGTCACTCTTAAGTCATTATCCAAATTATGCCTTGATTGTACTTTTCAAGGGCCTTGAAAAGAAGCAGTCTTTACATCTGCTGAACAAGATGGTATTTTGTAACAGAACATCCACACTGTATTGCTTTTTATTTAATTAGTGAAAATATAATCAAAAGAAAGACCTTAAATATTTCAAGACAGCAATTGGATTTTATTATGTAGTGCTACCAGGTTTCATTACTGATTTTAATTATTATATCTCTACTAAAATGAAAGGTGAGCCATGGAATGTTTAATTTCCATAGATAAATGTTGTATTTGGATCCAGATGGTGTGAGAAACCATGACTTATGCATCTGCAACCTCTTTTATACATCCTGTGACAAAACTATGGCAATGACAAATAAAATAACTATTTAAAGTTAGTACTAAAACTCTGTCATGTACAAAACCATTTCCTAGAACAAATTATACATAACGGTAAGTAGTGTTGAAGGTATGGAGTGTTTTAAGTTCTAAAGGAGTTAGATGTGACCTGAAGATTCACTCTAGCTGGATAATAAGACTGTAAAGTATCTCAAATTAATAACAACAATGAAGCCAGAATCACCACACAGTAAAAGACATAAGATTTGAAGGCCCACTGCCTATAGGGCTATCTAAGTAAATTAAAACATAGATAAATAAAACATTTTATGTATAAATATACACAGAGAGATATGGCTTAAATACATCAGCATACTCTTCACAATCAGGTCTGTACTAGTGATTGTATTTGCTATATTCCCAGTGTTTCTGAAAAAAGCATTTTCATGGTAGATAAAAACAAACACTCCTCAAATCTTCTATAAAGAATGATTGAAAAATTGAATGTGTATTTGTGTGTGTGTGTCTTATTTTTAAATATATCTCACCAAGAGCCTTCAAATTAAATTACAAACCCATGTGTTAGTCATTCTTTCCACAATTCAAAAATTTTAAAGTTAACACTGGACTTTATTCTGAGATTTATAATTCCAGCCACTGAAAACTAGGGAAAATAGTGTCAGTTACTTCCACCCACAACCCATTAGCTACAATTTAGCAAAAAATAATAGGAAGACAGAGAAACACAATCTAGTTCTGCTGTTGGAGGAGGGGGGGGTGGAAACAAAGAAGAAGAAGAATGTGACCTGCAGGATGTAGTTAGAAGTCTCTGTAATAAACAGTTTAAAATTATCACTAACAAAAACTGCCTACAAAAATTGTTTTTCAACACATGAATTGAATACAGAAAATGAAAATGGAGTGTCCTAAATTATGGTCCTAAATAAATAAACAAACATCTTACATCCTATCTTGAAAATTAAATGTTCCACACAGAAAAATAATTCAATTGAGAGGTTCTTTACATGCTACGTGGGAAAAAAAGTATAATATACATCACCCTAAGCACTTAAATTTTTTTCTAAATTCTGACTGAAACACAATAAAATCATTTATGTAAATGATACATTACAATGTTAAATCATCTTTACATCATTGTTCCTGATTACCAAACAATGAACAAAATTGTCCTTCGCATACTTTTCAAAATATCTACCGAATATCCTATCACTTGATGAATTATTAATTGAATGACAACTTGATACTATTTTTGTGCAATATTTTGTTAAATTTTTCTACATTTGCTGTTCAGTAGCTCCGTTGTGTCTGACTCTTTTCTACTTCAGGCTTCCCTGTCCTTCACTATCTCCTGGAGCTTGCACAAATGCATGTCCATTGAGTTGGTGATGCCATCCAATCATCTCATCCTCTCTTGTCCCCTTCTCCTGACTTCAATCTTTCCCAGCATCAGGGTCTTTTCTAATGACTCAGCCCTTCAAATCAAGTGGCCAAGTATTGGAGTTTCAGCTTCAGCATCAGTCCTTCCAAGGAATATTCAGAATTGATTACCTCTAGGATTGACTGGTTTGATCTCCTTGCAGTCCAAGGGATTCACAAGAGTCTTCTCCAACACAACAGTTCAAAAGCATCAATTCTTTGGCGCTCAGCCTACTTTATGGTCCAACTCTCACATCCATACATGACTGCTGGAAAAACCATAGCTTTAACTATATGGACCTTTTTCTACATAATAAATGTCATTCCTATTTGTGACATAAGTTGTCTTCTGTATAGAACTGATTATTAAGATGCAGAAGAAAATACTCAATTCCATAAAAGATAATCCTAGAATCACAGATTAGAATATTACACTTTAAATCTAGAATATCATTACTTAATCTTACTAGTTTTTTCAAATTCATATGTTTTAAATTACATGTATAATCCAAAAGTCTTATTTCATCACTTAGAATGACTTGAAAAAACAATCAGAAAACAATCAAGTATTATTATTAAAAAATTACAGTCATATTTAAGAAGATAGACAAAATCCAATTAAATGTCTTGCAAAGATTCAGAACAATGATTTATACTATTTTTCATGAGGCTATTTACACCTAAAAATATTTAATGAAGTTAAGAAAATTTTACAGATCAGGAATATCATCACTTAAAAATAACCAAATCTTTGATATCAGTACAAGAAACAGCTTTCACACCTCGTCAAAGAGATTGGAATCGCAAGCTAACAAAATTGCATTGTATCATAAAATATTTAAAATTCATTTCATTTGTCAGGATTTTCCCTTTAATAATTAATCAGAGACTCACCCTTTAAGTTTAATGGGATATGCATAGTAAAGGCAACTCCATATAACACTTAGTAATCTTCCCAGAAAAGTGCATGAAGTTTCAGTGTAGTTTCTATTTTTATTAAAATTTTTAAAATAGTGTAAAGTACCCAACATACATGTGCATACCAAGCAGATATTAAACCACTAATTTGTTGCCATGCTTTTTTATGATTTCTTAAATGAAAGATTAAAGATAGGCTTTTATCATCCTTATATCATAGACGACTCCATTATCTAATTGTTCCACTCCTCTCACTAGAAGGCAGTGGTTATTTTTGCTGCCCATGATTTTAGAGTTATTATAGCTCCATATCTGTGAATAGTTTTTATGTTTCTATTTTTAATTTACATATATGTGTTACACTCCCAAAATCATTCATCTTCCTTTCTTTTACAATAACGTATTTTAAGATTTTTTAATATCAATACACATAGATCTGCTTTTGTGTGTGTGTGTGTGTGTGTGTTAAGTCACTTCACTTGTGTCTGACTCTTTGCTACCGTATGGTCTGAAGCCCACCAGATTCCTCTGTCCATGGATTCTGCAGGAAAGAATACTGGAGTGGTTTACCATTTCCTCCTCCAGGAGATCTTCCCGACCCAGGAATCGAACCCACTTCTCTCATGTCTCCTGCATTGGTAGGGTAGGTAGGTAGGTTACCACTAGTACCACCTGGCAAGCTATTCTAATGCATCACGTATAGCATTCTAGTATCAGTTCACTTGAGCCGCTCAGTCAATTCCGACTCTGAGACTCCATGGACTGCAGCATGCCAGTCTTCCCTGTCCATCACCACCACCCATAGCTGGCTCAAACTGATGTTCACTGAGTCATTGATGCCATCCAACCATCTCATCCTCTGTTGTTCCCTTCTTATCCTGCCTTCAATCTTTCCCAGCATTAGGGTCTTTTCCAATAAGTTATTTCTTTGCATCAGGTGGCCAAAGTATTGGAGCTTCAGCTTCAGCATCAGTCTGTCCAGTGACTATTCAAGACTGATTTCCTTTAGGATGGACTGGTTTGATCTCCTTGCAGTCCAAGGAACTCACAAGAGGCTTCTCCAACACCACAGTTCAGAAGCATCAATTCTTTGTCACTAAGCTTTCTTGATGGTCCAACTCTCACATCCATAATGACTACTGGAAAACCCATAGCTTTGACTAGACAGACCCTTGTCATTAAGTAATGTCTCTGCTTTTTAATATGCTATCAAGGTTGGTCATAGCTTTTCTTCCAAAGAAGAAGGGTCCTTTAATTTTATGGCTGCAGCAGTATCTGCAGTGATTTTGTGGCCCAAGAAAATAAAGTTTCCATTGTTTCCCCATCTATTTGCCATGAAATGATGGCACCGGATGCCAAGATCTTTGTTTTTTGAATGTTGAGTTTTAAGCCAGCTTTTTCACTCTCCTCTTTTACTTTTATTATGAGGCTCTTTAGTTCCTCTTCACTTTCTGCCATAAGGGTGGTGTTATCTGCATATCTGAGGTTATTGATATTTTCCAAGCAATCCTGATTACAGTTTGTGCTTCATCCAGCCTGGCATTTCACATTATGTACTCTGCATATAAGTTAAGCAAGCAGGGTGACAATATACAGCCTTGACACACTCGTTTCCCAAATTTGAACCAGTCCATTGTTCCATGTCAAGTTCTAACTGCTTCTTGACCTGCATACATATTTCTCAGGATGGAGGTAAGGTGGTCTAATATTCCCATTTCTTTAAGAATTTTCCTCAGTTTGTTGTGATTCACACAGTCAAAGGTTTTATCGTCATCAGTGAAGCGGATGTTTTTGCTGAAATCCTCCTGCTTTTTCTATGATCCAACAGATGCTGGCATTTTGATCTCTGTTTCTTCTGCCTTTTCTAAATCCAGCTTGAACATCTGGAAGTTCTTGATTCATATACTGTTGCAGCCTCTCTTGGAGAATTTTGACCTTTTTTTTTTTTTTTTTTTTTTTTTGCCAGAGTGTGAGATGAGTGCAATTGTGCAATAGATTGAACACTCTTTGACATTGCCTTTCTTTGGGATCGTAATGAAAAGTGACCTTTTCCAGTCGTCTGGCCGCTGCTGAATTTTCAAAATTTGCTGGCATATTGAATGCAGCACTTTCACAGCATCATCTTTTAGGATTTGAAATAGCCCAGCTGGAATTCCATCACCTCCCCCAAACTTTGTTTTTAGTGATGCTTCCTAAAGCCCACTTGACTTCACACTCCAGGATGCCTGGCTCTGAGTGAGTGATCGCACCATCGTGGTTATCTGGGTCATGAAGAGCTTGTTTGTATAGTTCTGTGTATTCTTGCCATCTCTTCTAATAACTTCTGCTCCTGTTAGGTCCATACAATTTCTGTCCTTTATTTTGCCCAATAATAGAATAATTAGAATAGCATTCTAATATATGAGTATCCAAAATGTATACATCCATATCCTTACTGACAGGCACTGAGTTTTTGCCACTTTTACCAAATCATTTTATAATATATGTCCACATTTTATTTTTAAAAAGTAACAGAGTGTTCCTTAAAGTGTACTAAATATTATCCAATTTTTCTCCAAATATTGTTCCTAATTTACTCACTCACCATTTTTTTATGCAATGTTTTGTTGATGGTTCTTTATATTTGAGAACTTTAGGTTTTTGTTAGTATGATGTGTGGAATACCTTTTCTAATTGTATTATTCTTGATTAACTTGAAGGGTTTTAGTCCCCATATTTTTGCTTATTATTAAGAGTTATTCTTTTTCAGTTTGTCTTCCTGGCTGTTTTACAAAGTCTTGGTTTTTGGTCATCAACATTTTAAATATTGCTTCCTAGACTATGCCTTGCTTTTTACCTTATTGATGTTTTATTTGCTATATAATACTAAACTATTTTTAATTTTGCCAAAATAATAAAAAATATTGGCATTAATTTTTTCCAATATGGTTTATTCCACTAATTATAATATTCAATAGTGTTGACTTGTTTTTGTTTCGGTGTTTGAGTGTGATTTTTAATATTAATATGTAGAATGTTTACATATTTTACATTTAGTGAGCATTCAGTTTATTTCATTAGATAGTCATATTTCAGTGTAGTAAAATTTATACTCCTCTTATTAGCAGGATTGTATATTTTTAGCTTATTTATATCTATATTTTTCTATAAACTATTTCTTTACTTTTATGCCCAGTTTTTTTATTTTCAATTTTTATTTTTTCTCTTAATTTTAAAACTTCTTTATATTTTATGATTAGTCCTTTTTCTTTGGTATGTGTTGAAAATATTAATCCCATCTTATTTTTCTATGGAGTTTTTGTCATGAAACTTTTTATTTACTAAATGTAGTTAAAGTGATCCATTTTTAAAAATTCAGGATGGGGAACACATGTATACCTGTGGCGGATTCATTTTGATATTTGGCAAAACTAATACAGTTATGTAAAGTTTAAAAATAAAATAAAATAAAAAAAAATAAAAATTCTGTTGCCTTTTCTTTGTGAAATAATTTTAAAGGCATATCAACCCCTTTCGTATTTGAGATTTCCTTAATGTTTTGTTTGTCCTCTCTGTTTTAAAACTTAAGTCTCTTGAACATTGGAATTATTCTGATACAAGGTACGCCTGTGGATTTAATCTTTATCCAAATGTTTATAATTAAGAAGTTTTTCATTATTTCAACAACCTTTCAGTAATCTACAAGGACTGATTATATCATTATCTCTCTATATCTATTTGTATGGGAATTATATTGATTATCTAAATATGGGTGATCCCTATTCTTATTGATTTTTAAAGAAGCATATTTTATTCAATTATGTTTATAAATAAATTAGCAACTTTTTTTAGCATTAATAGTTTATACTTTTAAAAAATTGATAGTATATCTTCTCATTGCTCTATTTGTTTTTTAGTTTTTCTAACTATTCTTAAATGTTAAATTTCCACATTCATTTTAGAATCACTTTGTCTTATTCAAAAAAATTCTTGGAGTTTTAAAAATCAGATTTGCTTTAAACTTATAAACTAAAATGAAGTGAAATCTCTAACTCACTGTGACCTCAAATCCAAGAAAGGTGTGTCTTTCCATTTGTTCAATTCTAATTTTTTCCCTTCCAATTTTTAAAAATATTCTTCCTCCAGTCCTATACATTTCTAGTTACATTTATTAAAGTATATTTTTGCATGTATAATTATACATAATGCCATATTTTTCTATTATATCTGCTACCTGACTACTTAAGTAACAGGCATTAGTTATGCATATAGTGTGAGGTAGGTATCAAAGTAAGTAGTTTTCCATATCTAACTATTTCAGTGCAATTTATTCAAGGAAAAATCTTCTCCACTGAATTCCAGAGGCAAAATTATCTTAAATGAAGTAATCATATAGGTATTGTGCTTAGTCTCTCGATTGTGTCCTACTCTTTTGGGACCCCATGGACTGTAACCCATGAGGCTCCTCTGTCCATGGGAATTCTCCAGGCAAGAATACTGGAGTAGGTTGCCATGCCCTCTGCCAGGGGATTTTCCCAACCGAGGGATCCAATACATGTCTCCTGCATTGCAGGTGGATTCTTTATGACCTGAGCCACCAGGGAAGCCCAATCATATAGGTATACATGGATTTATTTCTGGACAGTCCATCCTGTGAGCCTACATATGTTTGTACCTATAGTGCTATATATTGTTTGGTTTGGTGTTGGTGGTTTAGTGAGCTTCCCTGGTAGCTCAGTCAGTAAAGAATCTGCCTGCAAACAGGAGACCCAGGTTCAACCCCTGGGTCAGGAAGATCCCCTGGAGAAGGAAATGGCAGTCCACTCCAGTATTCTTGCCTGGAGAATCCCATGGACTGAGAAGCCTGGTGGGCTACAGTCTATGGGGTCGCAAGAGTTGGACATGACTTAGTGACTATGACTATGGGGTCACAAGAGTTGGACATGACTTAGTGACAAATCTACCATTATTTGGTCCAGATTTACATAAAATTTAAAAGTGTAAGCTAATTTCTCCAAGTCATTTTGCAAAATTTTAGTTATTTTAAAATTTTTTTTCTAATTAAATTTTCAGACCTGCTAGGAACTGATTGAGATTATACTCATACTATAAAGCAATTTGTGGAGAACTGACATTTAATCTTCCCATCCATGAAAATGGAAAATATTTCTATTTATTTATACATTATTTATCATAGAAGTTTTTTTATAGTTTCCAGTGTTACAATTTGTATCCTTATACACATTTTCACAGATTTATTTCTAGGTAGCTACTGACAGAACTGCCAATCAATATCTTGTCTCAAGAAATACTATGTAACTTTTTACTGTTTTTCACATTATATAACAATTTAAACTTGTTTGTTGGCAAGATTCTTTGCAAAACTGTAAGCTTCAAGGATGGTTTTGTGTGAATTTTTATCCTATTTGTACACTCCAAAATCAGAACACATGTTTTGACAAATATAAGCACAATGTATATTTGTTAAATAAATAGATAGGTAAGTGGGTAGATAGATGGATAGATATGTTGTGACATATGTATGTGTGTGTGTATGAAGTTAAGTAATGCGCTCCATAAGAACCTTCATTATTTAAGCATAATTTAACATAATTTAAAGGAAAATGGTATGGCATAAGACATCTATGACCATGATATGATAGAATATGTTAACTAACCAGATTATGGTATGGCTCTGCCACTTACTGAACATGCAATATTGCTTAAGTTTGTGTCCTTGGACATATTTATCCTGATATCAAATTGAAAAATATATACATATATAATTATATATAAATTGATGCATGTATATATAGAAAAACATATGTGTGTGTGTATATATATATACACACACACATATATATATATATATATGTACATTCTTATATTCATATAATTAATTCTCTGAAGATGTAAGGACACATTATTTCTTTTCCAGTCTGAGAAAAGGAAATAGAAATATGTGGAATTCTAGAAAAATGGGTTAGAGTCAGTAAGTTAATCTATAAACAAACTCTGAATGCCTGCTAGGTAATAGGCAGTATAATAAAAACTGAGGATATAATAACCAAAATAGACAAGCCCTCATTGTGATTGCATAAACTAAGAACATGATATCAATTACAAGGGAAAATATGAGGTTGTTATAAGATACCATTAAAAACAAAAACTCTTTACTACAGGAACATGGGGTGAAGAAGATTAATTTTTTTTCTAAATATGAGATTTACACTAGCAGATGAGAAGGTGTGCATCAGGTTTCAGGTTCTTACATGGATCTACAAAAAGGAAAAAAAGAATTTACCAAGAAGTATTCTTCTCTCAAGAAGACATAAAGAGCACAAACTCAAAAGAAATAAAATGTTAACTGGTCACATATAGAAGCTAAAAGCATTCTGCTCCTGAAGAGTTTTATTCTGGTTTCAAGCATACGAAGCAAACTTGTTTTCAAATATTTGTAATTATTGAAGTATCTTTAAGGTCTAACTGTTTAGATCCTTGGATCAAGATAATTAGTTAGACGATCTTAAACTACTTTGAAGTGAAGAGAGGTTTTATTTTTTGTTTTTGTTTTTGCCTCTGCTCTCTTTTATTTTTAGGACTATAAGGAATAAAAAGAAAACAGAACAAAGTTGAACTAGAGAGGACTGGCAGTGAGTATTTGGGGTAAAGGAAGAAAGAGTTCTTGTCTTTCTTCTAGACCAGTAGCAGTTGACCATTTCAATCTCTTGCATGATTCATTGTTTGAAATATGTGTCCCTTCTGAATAAAGAGTGCTTTAACCTTCAAATTCCCACCTTGTTACTTATAATATATGGTCTGGTCTTGATCACTCATCATACACAGACCCATTTTTTTAAATAAAAAAGGAGTTAGATTTTTAATTAATCTTTCAAATCCAAAACTGTGTGATTATGTCATTGACATTAAAAATATTGCATATTGCAAAACATATTATCTTAATATACAGAATCTCTCTCTGTCTCTCCTTTTCTCCCCACCACTGCAAACATAAAGTCCCCTATTAGAAGTTTTTCCATGTGGGAGAAATAAATAAATTAGGCTATATTATTGTTTTTGAAGTTAGTAACATAACACCTCCTTATTTTTTAAAAACTAAGTCTTCCATTTTTGGATAATCCCCCTATTTTGTAGAGTAGATATCTCTGAAGAGTCACCACTTCATTTGCAATTATTATATAGAGAATAAGATTGCCAAACTAAAAATGATGGCTATTTAACAGTGAGTTTTACTATATAATATTTTGTAAGAAAAAAAATGAATGAGAATATTAGCAGAAGCAGGAAACTGATTTATTCTCTCATTTAGAGAAAAATACCTTTTTTATGGACATTGAACATGCATTTTATAGCCATATGCTTGAAACTAAAGAGCTTTAAAAATCATGAACTACTGAATCAAATCACTTTATGCAATTATCCATTGCCTTTCTTTGTTTTATCTCTGATTCTTATCAATTAAACATTAGCAATATTATGTTATTTTACCATTTTGATAATTTTATATCATCTTGTGTGGAACAATGATGAACAGTAAATTGAATTTTCTTTGAGTGGATATATAAATTTTGTTACAAGAAAGACCTTTAAAGGACATTTGGTACAATCATCCATTTGACACTTTAATATCATCAAACTCTTTTAAGTAATCAGTAAAAAATCCCTTCTATTTTCTCAGGAAACTGTCCTGAAAAAGACTGTGACTTGCCAACCACTAAGAACAAGTACTAGTTAATCTTCCATATACTTAAGACACGTCTGCTCACATTAGGAAAACTATAAACTTATCAGTGTTGATCAGTATTTATTCCCAAGCATATTTAGGCCAGTTGTAGCTGCTATTCTTCTTGCTTATATAATTATAGGTTATTCTAATTACCCAGTTTTATTTACCAATATCAAAGTTGTTAAACACTGATGTAAAATGGATGAATTTCCTAAGGAAACTAAGTTGAATATTTGCAAAGATCTATTAAGAATGAATTATTTACAGTATTCTCCTAAATTACTTATAATAGTATATGTAACTATTTCAGAAAAAAAAAAAGCTGAGTGTTTTAAATTAGACTGCTTCACAAATATATTTCAGATAGAAAGAAACAACTTTAAATATGAATTATGGGTGTGGTTTCTGTGAGAGAGATGGATTAGAACTCAATCAGTGACATAAAAGAAAAGAAAGAAGGAAGAGGGTAAGGAAGAGAAAGAAAGAAAGCAAAAATAGAGAGAGAAGGAAGAAAAAAGGAGGGAGAGAAGGAAGGGAAAATAATCACAGATATGATAACATTATAACAGTTGCCAGTAACACTGAAGAATCTGAAGTTGAACAGTTCTATGAAGACCTACAAGACCTTCTAGAACTAACACCCAAAAAGATATCCTTTTCATTATAGGGGACTGGAATGCAAAAGTAGGAAGTCAAGAAACACCTGGAGTAACAGGCAAATTTGGCATTGGAGTACAGAATGAAGCATGGCAAAGGCTAATAGAGTTCTGCCAAGAGAACGCACTGGTCAAAGTAAACACCCTTTTCCAACAACACAAGAGAAGATTCTACACATGGGCATCACCAGAGGGTCGACACTGAAATCAGATTGATTATATTATTTGCAGCCAAACATGGAGAAGCTCTATAAGTCAGCAAAAACAAGACTGGGAGCTGACTGTGGCTTGGATCATGAACTCCTTATTGCCAAATTCAGACTGAAATAGAAGAAAGTGGAGAAAACCTCTAGATCATTCAGGTATGACCTAAATCAAATCTCTTATGACTATACAGTGGAAGTGAGAAATAGTTTTAAGGGACTAGATCTGATAGACAGAGTGCCTGATGAACTATGGATGGAGGTTCTTGACATATACAGGAGACAGAAATCAAGACCATCCCCAAGAAAAAGAAACGCAAAAAAGCACAATGGCTGTCTGGAGAGGCCTTACAAATAGCTTGGAAAAGAAGGGAATCGAAAAGCGAAGGAGAAAAGGAAAGATATAAGCATCTGAATACAGAGTTCCAAAGAATAGCAAGAAGAGATAAGAAAACCCTTCTCAGCGATCAATGCAAAGAAATAGAGGAAAACAACAGAATGGGAAAGATTAGAGATCTCTTCAAGAAAATTAGACATGCCAAGGGAATATTTCATGCAAAGATGGGCTAGATAAAGGACAGAAATGGTAGGGTCCTAACAGAAGCAGAAGATATTAAGAAGAGGTGGCAAGAATATACAGAAGAACTATACAAAAAAGACCTTCATGACCAAGATAATCACTATGGTGTGATCACTCACCTAGAGCCAGACATCCTGCAATGTGAAATCAAGTGGGCCTTAGGAAGCATCACTACGAACAAAGCTAGTGGAGGTGATGGAATTCCAGTTGAGCAATTTCAAATCCTGAAAGATGATGCTGTGAAAGTGCTACACTCAATATGTCAGCAAATTTGGAAAACTCAGCAGTGGCCACAGGACTGGAAAAGGTCAGTTTGCATTCTAATCCCAAAGAAAGCCAATCCCAAAGAATGTTCAAACTACTGCACAATTGCACTCATCTCACATGCTAGTAAAGTAATGCTTAACATTCTGTAAGCCAGGCTTCAGCAATATGTAAACCATGAACTTCCAGATGTTCAAGCTGGTTTTAGAAAAGGCAGAGGAACCAGAGATCAAACTGCCAACATTCACTGGAGCATCGAAAAAGCAAGAGAGTTCCAGAAAAACATCTATTTCTGCTTTATCGACTATGCCAAATCCTTTGACTGTGTTCAGTTCAGTTCAGTCGGTCAGTCGTGTCTGACTCTTTGTGACCTCATGAATTGCAGCACACCAAGACTCCCTGTCCATCACCAACTCCCGGAGTTCATTCAAAATCACATCCATCAAGTCGGTGATGCCATCCAGCCATCTCATCCTCTGTCATCCCCTTCTCCTCCTGCCCCCAATCCCTCCCAGCATCAGGGTCTTTTCCAATGAGTCAACTCTTTATATGAGGTGGCCAAAGTACTGGAGTTTCAGCTTTAGCATCATTCCTTCCAAAGAAATCCCAGGGCTGATCTCCTTTAAAATGGACTGGTTGGATCTCCTTGCAGTCCAAGGGACTCTCAAGAGTCTTCTCCAACACCACAGTTCAAAAGCATCAGTTCTTCGGTGCTCAGCTTTCTTTATAGTGCAAATCTCACATCCATACATGACCACAGGAAAAATCATAGCCTTGACTAGATGGACCTTTGTTGGCAAAGTAATGTCTCTGATTTTGAATATGCTATCTAGGTTGGTCATAACTTTCTTTCCAAGGAGTAAGTGTCACCTGGCTTACTGTGGCTGTGGTCACCATCTGCAGTGATTTGGGAGCCCAAAAATATAAAGTCTGACACTGTTTCCACTGTTTCCCCATCTATTTGGCATGAATTGATGAGACCAGATGCCATGATATTAGTTTTCTGAATGTTGAGCTTTAAGCCAACTTTTTGACTGTGTGGATCACAATAAACTGTGAAAAATTCTGAAAGAGATAGGAGTACCAGACGACCTGACCTGCCTTTTGAGAATCCTATATGCAGGTCAGGAAGCAACAGTTAGAACTTGACATGGAACAACAGACTGTTTCCAAATAGGAAAAGGAGTATGTCAAGGCTGTATATTGTCACCCTGCTTATTTAACTTATATGCAGAGTACATCATGAAAAATGCTGGGCTGGAGGAAGCACAAGCTTGAATCAAGATTGCCAGGAGAAATATCAATAACCTCAGATATGCAGAGGTTACCACCCTTATGGTAGAAAGTGACAAAGAATTAAAGAGCCTCTTGATGAAAGTGAAAGAGGAGAGTGAAAAAATTGGCTTAAAGCTCAACATTCAGAAAACTAAGATCATCGTATCTGGTCCCATCACTTCATGACAAATAGATGCAGAACCAGTAGAAACAGTGGCTGACTTTCCAAAACCACTGCGGATGATGATTGCAGCCAGGAAATTAAAAGATGCTTACTCCTTGGAAGGAAAGTTATGACCAACCTAGATAGCATATTCAAAAGCTGAGACATTACTTTGCCAACAAAGGTCCGTATAGTCAAGGCTATATTTTTTCCTGTGGTCATGTATGAATGTTAGCGTTGGACTATAAAGAAAGCTGAATGCCGAAGAATTGATGTTTGAACTGTGGTGTTGGAGAAGACTCTTGAGAATCCCTTGGACTGCCAGGAGATCCAACCAGTTCATCCTAAAGGAGACCAGTCCTTAATATTCATTGGAAGGACTGATACTGAAGCTGAAACTCCAATACTTTGGCCACCTGATGCAAAGAGCTGACCTACTTGGAAAGACTCTGATGCTGAGAAATTTTGAGGGCAGGAGGAGAAGGGGACAACAGAGGATGAGATGGTGGATGGCATCACCGACTCGATGGCCATGGGTTTGGGTGGACTCCAGGAGTTGGTGATGGACAGAGCGGTCTGGTGTGCTGCAATTCATAGGGTTGCAAAGAGTCAGACACGACTGAGAGACTGAAATGAACTGAACTTATATATTATGAATTACAATAATTATATATTATTATTTAGTATATATGTATTATTATTTGATAAATGTTATGCATTATATTAAATGAATTATTTAACATGTATTTTAATTTTTGTATGTTTAAAATTCATTTACTAGTGTAATTATGATGTATCAGTACATCAAAATACATACACAAACAATAGAAGCTACATGTGAACAAATGATAGATAAATCATAATAGAAGTTGTACTATTTCCTTCTTGTTTCCTAGTTAATCATCTTAAGCTTAATCCTCTCAAGACTGATGTTCAAGTGCACTTATAGGAAGATGCTCACAATCAGTTCCAATTTCGTGTGTCTGGTTTTGGGGTGAGCCAGAGCACATGCATTTTTACTCCATACTCATTTAAATCCACGTGTAGAGGTAAAAGTGCCTGTCTTTGTTGAAGAAATTGATACCATGAAGTATGCTCTTCTGCCAAACCCAGTTTCTAGCTTCAGTTTTTTGTGATCAAATGTCAGCACAATTTATTCTTTATTAAAAATTATTTGTTTATTAATTTGAGGTAACACTGGTTTAAAACATTATATATTTCATGTGTACACTATTATATTTCAAATTATATATAATTTGTCATTAACTCACCTCTCAAATCCATGAGACCAGACAGATGGGCAACTCTTGCAACTTCTATTGCTGCATGCTCAGTGTTGAAAAACAAGCTACCCTTCATTATATTTACAGCCTCTGTGGGAATAAGGGATTCAGAAAGACTTGTCTCTGATCTCCTTCAGGTATCCTGGTGGTGGTGGATTTGTCACTAAGTTGTGTCTGACTCCTATGAGCCTATAGATTGTAACCCACCAGGCTTCTTAGTTCATGAGATTCTCCAGGCAAGAATGCTGGAGTGGGTTGCTGTTTCCTTCTCCAGGGGATCTTTCTGACCCAGGGATCAAACCCAGACCTCCTGCATTGCAGGCAGATTCTTTACTGACTGAGCTACCAGGGAAGCTAATTACTAAATATTAGAAGGTTCCTAATTACACAAATATTAGATTGCCTAAAATTGTCCTAATTCACTGATGGTTTGTGTACTTTTTATCAATCTCTACTTCCTCTTTGTTTGGCTCTGAATAATTTTTATTGCTGTGTTTTAAATTCACTAAACTTTTCACCTACAACATCTAATCTTTCTTTTTTCATTTATTTATATTTTATTAACATGTAATTGATACATAATATTATATAAGTTACAGGTTTAAGGGTTATACTTGACTTAAGTTATTATAAAATATTAGCTATATTCTCTGTGTTGTACAATATATCCTTGTGGCTTATTTCATACTTAGTAGTTTGTGCCTCTTATTCCCTTACCCCTGTATTACCCTGCACCTCTTCCATCTCTCCACTGTTAAACACTTGCTTGTCCTCTATATTTGTGTGTCTGTTTCTTTTTGTTATATTTTCTAGTTTGTTGTACTTTTTAGAATCCACATGTAAGTGATATTATACTGTAATTGTATTTTTTCTGATATTTAATTTAGCATAATACCCTCCAAGTCCATCCATGTTACTGCAAATAACAAAATTTTCATTCTTTTGATGACTGAGTAGTATTCCATTGGCTTCCATGGCTCAGTTGTAAAGAATCTCCCTCCAAGTAGGAGATGTGGGTTTGATCCCTGGGTTGGGCAGATCCCCTGGAGAAGGAAATAGCAACCTAATCCAGTATTCTTGCGGGGAAATCTCGCGGACAGAAGAGCCTGGTGGGCTACAGTGCATGGGATCACTAAGAACTGTACATGACTTAGGGACTAAATAGCAGCAACAGCAGTATTCCATTTATATATGTATATATATATATGTGTGTATATATATATATATATATATATATATATATGTCGCATCTTTATTCATCTGTTGGTGGACATTTAAGTTGTTTCTGTATCTTTGGAGAAGGCAATGGCACCCCACTCCAGTACTCTTGCCTGGAAAATCCCATAGGAAGAGGAGCCTGGTAGGTTGCAGTCCATGGAGTCCATATATATATATATACTTCACATCTTTATTCATCTGTTGGTGGACATTTAAGTTGTTTCTGTATCTTAGCAATTTTTAATTAATGCTGCTATGAACACTGATGTGTAAATATCTTTTCAAATTAGCGTTAGGGGGTTTTTCTTGGAGATATACCCGAGTGGAATTTCTGGGTCATATAGTAGTTCTACTATTAGCTTTTTTGAAAAAGTTTTTGAAAAAGTTGCATAGTGCTTTTTACAGTGGCTGCACCAATTTACATTTCTACCAACAAGAAATGTACTATTTCTACAAGAGTTCCTTTTTCTTCAAATTCTCACCAACATTTGCTATATATGTTCTTTTTGATGATAGCCATTCTGATAGTCAAGTAGCCACCTGATGATAATAGATGAGTTGATGTCTCACTGTGGCTTTGATTTGCATTTCCCTTAAAAATTACAATGTTGAGCATCCTTTCATGTCCCTATTGGTCATCTGCCTTTCGTCTCTGGAAAAATCTCTATTCATGAATGGGAGAAAATATTTGCAAATGATAAGAATGATGAGGGTAATATCCAAACTATATAAACATCTCATACAACTTAACATCAAAGAAAATCCAGATTAAAAAATAGGCAGAAGACTTATCTAGTCTGTTTTTAATCCTATTTAGTGAATTTTTTTAATATTATAGTTTTTATTTTTAGAAATGGATTTTCTTTGAATCTTCCATGTTTGTACTTACCAAGATAAATTTTACTCAGCCTCCTTGGATGTATTTCAGCTATAATAACCTCTATAAAATTCTTGCATCTGTTTCTATTATCTGTATCAGTATCAAATCTATTTCCAGTGATTTTTTTTTAATTAGGAATTCTATTTTCCTGTTCCTTTGTGTGCCTGCAACTTTTTTGTTAGATATCAGACATTATGGATAATAACTAGTTGGGGGTTGGATTTTTTTTTTTTTATTCCTTTGAATAGATTTGACCTTTTAAGTTACCTGAAAGCATTTTTATCCTTTGAGACTAACTATTAAGTTTTATGGGCTTCCCTGGTGGCTCAGCTGGTAAAGAATATGCCTGCAATGCAGGAGACCTGGGTTCAATCCCTGGATTGGGAAGATTTCCCTGGAGCAGGGAAAGCCTACCCACTCCACTATTCTGGCCTGGAGAATACTGGACATGTTCCATGGACAGAGGAGCCTGGCAGGCTACAGCCCATGGGGTTGCAAAGAATCAGACACAAATGATGGTACAGATACTACCGAAATGACAGACACAACACTAAAGTCCATGGTGGGCAAAGAGTTGGATACAACTGAGCTGCTTTCACTTTCACTTTTTCACTTTCATTAAGTTTTATTAGGTACGGTCAGAACTGCCTTTAGTCTAGGACTAAGTTTTCACCACCAAAGCATGAATCACCTCATTTCCTAACCCAGCACACTTCAAATTATAAGATTTCCCCCACTGTTGATCAGCTGTCCCAATTTGCCTGGTATGGCTGCATTACCAAGAATATAGGGACTTCAGTTCTAAACCCAAGACCATCCCAAGTAAACTAGGACTATTAATTATACTTTGGGGGACACATATTATTTTGCTTCTGTGCAATTCTTGCCTGGAGAATTCCATGGACAGAGGACCCTGGTGAGCTACAGTCCATGGAGTTGCAAAGAGTCAGACACTCCTGAGTGACTAACATTTTTCACTAAGTTCGGAGGATTATATGCACTGATCTCTTTGTTTGGTTCTTTCTCCTCAGCAAAAGATTCTATGGGAAGCCTGTAAACCTCTGGAGTTTCCTACTGCAGCTCTCCCTCTGTTGAATTCTACCCTGCAATCCTTAAGCTTTGGGGCATTGCCAGACTCCCAAACCATCTTTTCAACTCATGCAGGATAATCAGCTTTCCTAATGTCTTCTTCCTGCCATTCAGTCTGTAAACTGGAACTGTCTTAGGGCTCACCTTCTTGACTTCTCCTTTCTTAGGATTTCTGTCCTGTGTTGCCTGCCATCCAAAGACTAAAATTCATTGTCTAATATATTCTGTCCAGATTTTTGTTTCATGGAAGGGAGTCATGCTAATCCCAGTTATTCCATTTCAATTGCAGTCAGAAGTCTTTGATGCATTTAGACAAGTATCTTATTATTTGTGGTATATATTGAAAGTCAGCTAATAAATTATACCATTTGGATATATATAAATTTTTTGAGGAAGTGGAAGAGGAAACTGAGGATTATGTAAATAGGTATAGCTTTCATTTTAAATAAAGTAAATATAAAATAATAATTTTAAAGTACATTATAAAATAAGCAGCATGGGCTCATAAGAATAAAATCAGTTGTAAAATTTTACATATGTTTAAAATAATGGGATACTTAAAAAATATAGAACACAAAAAATATAAATTGCGTAACCATTAAAACATGAAACATCTTTATTTGAAATTTACTGAAGTAATTTTATGTGTAGTGACAAGTGACACACTGTCTGGATTTTTGTTAAGCTATTACTGGAAAGACAAAATAAAAACCAAACCAAAAAATTACAAACAAAAGCAAAAGAAATGAACACAGCAAAAGTAATGAATGTATTTATGAAATAAGATAGACAAAATGTTGTTATTTGTTGATGCCTGCTGCTGCTGCTGCTGCTGCTAAGTCGCTTCAGTCCTGTCTGACTCTGTGCGACCCCATAGATGGCAGCCCACCAGGCTCCCCCATCCCTGGGATGCTCCAGGCAAGAACACTGGAGTGGGTTGCCATTTTCCTTCTCCAATGCATGAAAGTGAAAAGTGAAAGTGAAGTCACTCAGTCGTGTAGGACTCTTAGTGACCCCGTGGACTGCAGCCTACCAGGCTCCTCCATCCATGGGATTTTCCAGGCAAGAGTACTGGAGTGGGGTGCCATTGCCTTCTCCGTGTTGATGCCTATAGGTGGACATAGAATACTATATTCTACTATTCTGTTTTTATGTATTTTATAACATTTATAATTTTTCTAAACTGAAATAGTTAAGATTAAAATCTATGAATTTCAGTAGAGAATGATCAAGGTACTTAAATATGACTAGAAGATTTTAGAAACTGGGAGGTTTGTGGCAACATTTGACCAAGAAGATAATGTTATTAACCGCAGTTGATAATTTTATCTCTATCAAAACGATTCATGGCAAAATGCAGACAAGAGTTAACCAGTAGCAATACAATACAATAGTTTAAAGTAGGATATTCATATAGTGGAATGCAGGAGACATACAGAAGTATAGAAAATAAAGAGAGATGGACAACGAGATTCTCAAGGTCTTAACTTCTCCGAAAAAACATTGTAGAAGAGTTTCAACAATTGAAATTTAGATGATGTAGGTAATGCTTTGGAGAAGGCAATGGCACCCCACTCCAGTACTCTTGCCTGGAAAATCCCATGGACGGAGGAGCCTGGTAGGCTGCAGTCCATGGGGTCGCGAAGAGTTGGACACGACTGAGCGACTTCCCTTTCACTTTTCACTTTCATGCATTAGAGAAGGAAATGGCAACCCACTCTAGTGTTCTTGCCTGGAGAATCCCAGGGATGGGAGAGCCTGGTGGACTGCCGTCTATGGGGTCACACAGAGTCGGACATGACTCAAGTGACTTAGCAGGTAATGCTTAAGGTACAGAAGTAGTTTGATGATTGACTAATGACATAATTTCAATCATTTCAAAATTATAGTTACTACCTGAGCTGAGGGATAATTTTGAGAACTGAATTATACAATGACATTTTTATATGACAGAGAGCTGAGAAAATCAATAGAGCAAAGAAAAGCATGAAAGTTGAAACACAGAATTAGAAACCAAATGAAGTATAATTAATATGCATAATGGAAAGATATGATGCCAGTAAATCTGGAAATTAAAATTTTTTCTTGCTTTAAGCATTTAATATTTATTGGATTTCAAACCATCATGTAGAGGGATTAAAAGGGAATAATTGTGAGGAAATAGGAATTAGCACTTGTTAGTTCATTCTGAGACATTAAGCTTTGAATGGGAGTAAATATGAGGATTTAAACTTTAAGTTTTGATTGATTTTTGTCCTCATCTCCATCTGACCAAAAAAAGATTCTGGAACAGATTTGTAAACGTCAAGAACAGGGAAGAAGAAAAGAGTTGAAAGGTTTGATGAAACAGTTACTCCAGATTCTTTGGAACTGTATGTGGTGTGGAAGTGGGAATATCTCTATTTCCTAGTGAATTTCATTTGTAGAGAGTCCTGCTACCCACACAATTTGTCATTTTTATTTAGCACTTATCTTTGAGCATATCATCAAATTGACGGCTTATTCAAACTAATAGAAGAATACAAACAATTTAATAATTTGATGTAGTATGGCTGCATGTCACATAATAATAGCCTTTAAAAAGATCCATGTTTTCAAAAAGTCCCTGGAGGCCTTCATGGAATTTAAATGACTGACTAAGTATTGTGAACCAAAAGGTACAAAGTGCAGTTTGATAGCAAGACTCAGTGGCACTGGGAGACCTAAAAAAGAAGAATTGGTGTTGTTTCAGCTTAGTACATGCCCATGAGTGCTATTATTGATTTTATGATATGTTGTTTGTAACTGAGATCAAAGCAATTGTAATGCCTCCAGGTTGTTTCTCTTCCTTCTTCGTCCTTTCTTCCTCCCCCTTTCCCACCCTACTCTCTCCCTCCTTTCTCTTTTTTTTTCTTTGTCCTGTATTACACTGTAATACAAGAAAATAAGCCAATTTAAAAGATATATAAATACTTTTAGGATCATTTGTTAATGGTTGAATGGGTAGTCAGTTTTATAATTCACTTTGAACAAACAAATGGAAAGAAGGAACTAGAATATCACTTTTCAGAAAGTCAGAAACAGGAATAAGTACATTTTAAAAGGGCAGACAATAATGTGTATAGGGCAACTATATTACATGTTATTCTTTATGTTTTATTTACAATTATATATATATATATATACATCTTTTCTCCAGAATATTAGAAAATGCTCAATTCTAATTATTATTAAATAGAAATCAATTAGTTTAATAAAATTAATTAAATGAAGCTTATTTCGGTTCACTTCAGTCACACAGTCATGTCCAACTCTTTGTGACCCCATGGACCACAGCACACCAGGTCTCCCTGTCCATCACCAACTCGCAGAGTTTACCCAAACTTATATCCATTGAGTCAGCGATGCCATCCAACCATCTCATCCTCTGTTGTCCCCTTCTTCTCATGCCTTCAATCTTTCCCAGCATCAGGATCTTTTCAAATGAGTCAGTTCTTCACATCAGGTGGCCAAAGTATTGGAGTTTCAGCTTCAACATCAGTCCTTCCAATGAACACTCAGGACTGATCTTTAGGATGGACTGGTTGGATCTTTTTGCAGTCCAAGGGACTCTCAAGAGTCTTCTCCAACACCACAGTTCAAAAGCATCAACTCTTCTGTGCTCAGCTTTCTTCACAGTCCAATTCTCACATCCATACATGACTATTGAAAAAACCATAGCCTTGACTAGATGGACCTTTGTTGGAAAAGTAATGTCTCTGTTTTTAGGTTTTATTTATTTTTTTTTAATTTTATTTTATTTTTAAACTTTACATAACTGTATTAGATTTGCCAAATATCAAAATGAATCCGCCACAGGTTTACATGTGTTCCCCATCCTGAACCCTCCTCCCTCCTCCCTCCCCATGCCTTCAAGAAAAACACCAATACAGTATACTAACGCATATATATGGAATTTAGAAAGATGTCTCTGTTTTTTAATGAAGCTGATAAGTTAGTGAAAATTTGAACTACCTTATAAAATCTGCCTCATATTTTCTGAAACCAAATTCTAAAATGCTGGGTAGAAACTATTTAAAAACCCAATTTAAAAGGAAATTTAAAACTCAACCACTTTGGGAAATTACCAAAAGAAAATAAGTACTTTTTTTCCCCCCTTAAAAAGTAGGAAAAATATGTATAACGAATAATTTACAACAGCATAGAGATGTTCAGGAAATCTTGCAGGAAGCTAAAACCCTGTTACTCAGTTTTACAGTACTTCTCTTAATGTAAGATTATGTCTCTCTGACATACATCACAGCAGGATCCTCTATGACCCACCTCCCAGAATACTGGAAATAAAAACAAAAATAAACAAATGGGACCTAATTAAACTTAAAAGCTTCTGCACATCAAAGAAAACTATTAGCAAGGTGAAAAGACAGCCTTCAGAATGGGAGAAAATAATAGCAAATGAAGCAACTGACAAACAACTGATCTCAAAAATATACAAGCAACTCCTACAGCTCAACTCCAGAAAAATAAATGACCCAATCAAAAAATGGGCCAAAGAACTAAATAGACATTTCTTCAAAGAAGACATACAGATGGCTAACAAACACATGAAAAGATGCTCAACATCACTCATTATCAGAGAAATGCAAATCAAAACCACTATGAGGGACCATTTCACACCAGTCAGAATGGCTGCGATCCAAAAGTCTACAAGCAATAAATGCTGGAGAGGGTGTGGAGAAAAGGGAACCTTCTTACACTGTTGGTGGGAATGCAAACTAGTACAGCCACTATGGAGAACAGTGTGGAGATTCCTTAAAAAACTGGAAATAGAACTGCCTTATGATCCAGCAATCCCACTGCTGGGCATACACACTGAGGAAACCAGAAGGGAAAGAGACACGTGTACCCCAATGTTCATCGCAGCACTGTTTCTAATAGCCAGGACATGGAAGCAACCTAGATGTCCATCAGCAGATGAATGGATAAGAAAGCAGTGGTACATATACACAATGGAGTATTACTCAGCCATTAAAAAGAATACATTTGAATCAGTTCTAATGAGGTGGATGAAACTGGAGCCTATTATACAGAGTGAAGTAAGCCAGAAAGAAAAACACCAATACAGTATACTAACGCATATATATGGAATTTAGAAATAGGGTAACAATAACCCTGTGTATGAGACAGCAAAAGAGACACTGATGTATAAAACAGTCTTATGGACTCTGTGGGAGAGGGAGAGGGTGGGAAGATTTGGGAGAATGTCATTGAAACATGTAAAATATCATGTATGAAACGAGTTGCCAGTCCAGGTTCAATGCACGATACTGGATGCTTGGGGCTAGTGCACTGGGATGACCCAGAGGGATAGTATGGGGAGGGAGGAGGGAGGAGGGTTCAGGATGGGGAACACATGTATACCTGTGGTGTATTCATATTTTATGTATATTTTTTTGTGAGTTAGAAGAATGTTTGAAGAAGGTGTTCTGTTCATGTAGACATAATTCCGCATATCTTTTTGTGATAAACATATAATGATATTTCAGGCCTCTGTTTAGAAGTCACATTTTTGTAGGAAAACTCTTTTTGGTTATTGTCACAAGTGGCTTCCTTAGATCCTGAAATGGGGTTTAGTGATCTGAATATCATTTAAGGTTTTAATTGGAGTTGATACCTTTAAAAGGAAGAAAAAGGAAGCATGATGGGCTAAGAGAGAAGCCCGTCTATGAGGGTGGCCTGATGGCTGTCTCGGCTGACTGCAGGGTTTCTGAAGCTAAAATGGTCCATCAGGTTGTTCTGTGTTAGTTCAAAATGTCACACCATTTTTATGTTTACCTCCATCATTGGGTGAGCCTGAGAGGAGACTGACCTTGTATAAAATCACATGGCTGTCCAAGGGTGAGGTAATCCCTGAAGCAGCTGACAATGTCAGTCCAATCAGCATGCACATTTCTTACTTGATGGAGCTGGGTGACATGTCATAGTTTCCACCACAGTCACTGAAGGCTGAATTAGTGCAAGTGTTTTGCATACTGCTTTCCAGTTCCAAGGGAACTTTGGGTTTATCCATATGGTTTAATTTATTTAATTTAAACAGAAAACTCAGTCTAAGGACATTAAAAAAAATCACTTATCTAAGATTTGTTAATTTAGGATTCAGGATAATGTTGCATTATTCAATGCATTTTTCTGTCCTTTCCAGTATTTTTGAATAAAAAATAAACATGAGTTACAGTAACCTTCTTTGAACTTTCAATATTATACTATGTTGATCCAGATCTTGGCATCAGATAACCTTATTGCAATTTTCTATTCAGTTATGTATTAATCATTATTCCAAATTTCCACAAGGGAAAGCTCTTCCTCAATTTAATTCTAGAAAAATGCCAGAAATACAGTGGTGCATTTACCAAATATGTTTTTGAATGAATGAGAATTGCTGTGTGTCAGATTCCAAAGATGTAATTTGAATGGAAACTTGTGACATGATTCCTCCATGTGTCTTGTCTATACATCATGAATCTTATAAATTCAGGAAGTACAAGACTATAAGCTCATGAATGGATCTGAGGCACAAAATTCTGTTAGAGTAGCAAGCTGGACTCTTGGTCACAACAAGGAGAATCACTTTTATCCAGTTTCTCACTCTCTTAAGAACATCTTTTTGATCCTGTAATTAACTTGGCATTTGAAGAGTGATAAATTTAAATCTTCTCTTAAACAACTTGCACTAAGACTAGAACTGAGCTATCCATGTGGCATATTTTATGTAAGCCAGCTCATGGAACTTGCTCTAACAGCCAATCTACTTTACTGAAACCCCATCCCAATGCCAGAATGTAACTATTACAAACTCGCTGACAAGCAAATACCAAGAGTGATCCAAGGAAGAGGGGAAGATGTTGATAGCTGACAGTGGGTCCTGATGAAGTTCATTTCTATAACTGACCTATCACACATTCCTGGCTTTGATCTTGTATTGAAAGAATTTAGGGTTAATTGATAGTGAAGTGAAAGTAAAGTCACTCAGTCATGTTCGACTCTGCGACCCCATGGACTGTAGTTACCAGGCTCCTCTGCCCATGGGATTTTCCAGGCAAGAGTACAGGAGTGAGTTGCCATTTCCTTCTCCATAGGGCTAATTAAATGGAATCAATTAAATTTTCCCTAAATTCCTATGGTTCCATGTTTGGGTTAGCATACCTAAGTACAAAGGAAAATCTCTGAATTGTAAAAGCTAAGTCTTAAAACTGTGTTTGTGAACTCAAGCTTTTTATGTGCAATAGTCACATAGAACTATTCCAAGTTTTATTTAATATTTTACTTAAATCTACTTTTGTTAACCCAAAACATTTTTAAAGAAAAAATTAAACCACTAATTAAATTAGCAATTAATTAAAAAAAATAAACTATCATTCTTACCAATAGAAATCAGCCAGTACTTAAATACTATTATATTTAATTCAGATTTCATGAAAAAATTATATATGATTGAGAGAATATGCCCTACACGGTGGTAAGTAGTCTCTTAAAGATTAGTTTAGTTGTTCCCTTTTCCTTGCCCACTCACATCCTACATAGTTTCAAGCTAGAGGTCTATCAGAATTTGGGAATAATAGCCCTAAAACTATCAACATATGAAATCATATTATTCCTGAACTTTAAGTATAAGAACCTCAGATTTTTTAAAAAAAGATTTAATCATTATCTTACATAGCCTTAATGAGCAGAATTTGTATTCCCTGGTGAGGTTCATTAGTGAAATTATTAAACAGTATTGTGCTTAAAGTTAACCATAAGAATATTTTATCACCCTAGATTGCATTCAAATCTGTTTCTTTGCTGTGAATAAGATTTAGAATGGGAACTCAAAAGCTGAGAACCCTTCTTTTCTCATGAAATCATAGGGTCAGTAGAATCTTGGATAGGTCATGCAACTCCATCATCTGACTTCAAAGTTGGATACATCTAAACTGCTCCTAACAGATGAAATTCTGTTCTATTTTAAGATAGCACTATCAAAGGAAATTTTAACTTTATTTTCAGGGCTATTTCTTCACTATTAATATCTTTAACACAGTGGGAAATCTAAGCATTTAAGGCAGAGTTGATCTGCTAAATGTTGATATTTGTTGATATGCTAAATGTCTTATTTAATTTCAAATAACAAAAAAATTGTATTCATCTTTTAAAAATAATGCTTAAATCTATCCTTGCCTTCTCTTTTCTAAACTAAAAATCTGAGGTAATTTTTTAATTATGCAAAAAATCTGAAAATTTATGAGGACGTCATAGTTTTTAAAATGTGGACTTTTGAAATGGCTATAATTTTCACATATTGGAATAATTTTCTATTACAGCAAGCAGTTTTCAAATATCCAATTTTTCACACTAATTTCCATACTAATACTTTACTTATATTATTCTGTTTCATAGCTTTCATCAGGAAAAAAAATTGGATAATGATCCAATGATATATTTCCCAAGTTTATAGCTTTGTCATTACTTATCAGATATCCTAAGAATAAACATTCCCACTTACAGTAGAATGTAACTTTTCAAAAAATACTTCCCCTTATGTTTTACTAAGCCACTTTCATTGACCTATTTAGCACATTACATTAACAAATAAAAATGTCTAGAAGGCAATGGCACCCCACTCCAATACTCTTGCCTGGAAAATCCCATGGACGGAGGAGCCTGGTGGGCTGCAGTCCATGTGGTGGCAAAGAGTCGGACATGACTGAGCCACTTCACTTTCACTTTTCACTTTCATGCACTGGAGAAGGAAGTGGCAACCCACTCCGGAATTCTTGTCTGGAGAATCCCAGGGACGGGGGAGCCTGGTGGGCTGCCGTCTATGGGGTCGCACAGAGTCAGACACGACTGAAGTGACTTAGCAGCAGCAGCATGGGGAAAATATTTAATGACATTATATCATAGAGACAAACCAAAATATTATATCATGAAATACTGGTAAGACTAAAACAAAAGTTCCAGAAATTGAAAGTCAAATAAGTTGCTTATTCATTTCATTTTATGGAAATGAATGTTTCTAATATGTACATTTTTCATGTAGTTAGATTTTTTAAAAAGGTGAAAAATCTGTATATTGATCAAAGCTTTATAACCAGTGAAAATACCACATGGAGGAGCCAATCCAATCCAGTCTAAATCAGTTCAGTTCACCTGCTCAGTCGTGTCCAACTCTGAGACCCCATGAATTGCAGCACGTTACGCCTCCCTGTCCATCACCAACTCCCGGGTCTACCCAAACCCATGTTCACTGAGTCAGTGATGCCATCAAACCATCTTCTGCTCTGTCGTCCCCTTCTCCTCCTGCCCCCAACCCTTCCCAGGATCAGAACCTTTTCCAATGAGTCAACTCTTCACATGAGGTGGCCAAAGTATTGGAGTTTCAGCTTTAACATCAGTCTTCCAAAGAACACCCAGGACTGATCTCCTTTAGAATGGATTGGTTGGATCCCCTTGCAGTCCAAGGGACTCTCAAGAGTCTTCTCCAACACCTCAGTTCAAACATCAATTATTCGGCACTCAGCTTTCTTCACAGTCCAACTCTCACATCCATACATGACCACTGGAAAAAACACAGCCTTGACGAGATGGACCTTTGTTGGCAAAATAATGTCTGCTTTTGTATATGCTATCTAGGTTGGTCATAACTTTCTTTCCAAGGAGTAAACATCTTTTAATTTCATGGCTGCAGTCACCATCTGCAGTGATTTTGCAGACCCCAAAAATAAAGTCTGAAACTGTTTCCACTGTTTGCCCATCTATTTCCCATGAAGTGATGGGGCCAGACCATCATCTTTGTTTTCTGAATGTTGAGCTTTAAGCCAACTTTTTCACTTTCCTCTTTAACTTTCATCAAGAGGCTTTTTAGTTCCTCTTCACTTTCTGCCATAAGGGTGGTGTCAAGGGTATATCTGAGGTTGTTGATATTTCTCCTGGCATTCTTGATTCCAGCTTCTGCTTCTTCCAGTCCAGCGTTTCTCATGATGTACTCTGCATATAAGTTAATAAGCACGCTGACAATATATAGCCTTGACGTACTCCTTTTGCTATTTGGAAACAGTCTGTTTTTCCATGTCCAGTTCTAACTGTTGCTTCCTCACCTGTATATAGGTTTCTCAAGAGGCAGGTCAGGTGGTCTGGTATTCCCATTTCTTTCAGAATTTTCCACAGCTTATTGTGATCCACACAGGCAAAGGCTTTGACATAGTCAATAAAGCAGAAATAGATGTTTTTTCTGGAACTCTCTTGCTTTTTCCATGATCCAGTGGATGTTGGCAATTTGATCTCTGGTTCCTCTGCCTTTTCTAAAACCAGTTTGAATATCTGAAAGTTCACAGTTCACATACTGCTGAAGCCTGACTTAGATAATTTTGAGCATTACATTACTAGCATGTGAGATGAGTGCAACTGTGCGGTAGTTTGAGCATTCTTTGGCATTGCCTTTCTTTGGCATTGGAATGAAAACTGACCTTTTCCAGTCCTGTGGCCACTGCTGAGATTTCCAAATTTGCTGGCATATTGAGTGCAACACTTTCACAGCATCATCTTTCAGGATTTGAAATAGCTCAACTGGAATTCCATCTCCTCCACTAGCTTTGTTCGTAGTGATGCTTTCCAAGGCCCACTAGACTTCACATTCCAGGATGTCTGGCTCTAGGTCAGTGATCACACCATCGTGATTACCTGGGTCATAAAGATCTTTTTTTGTACAGTTCTCCTGTGTATTCTTGCCACCTCTTCTTAATATCTTCTGCTTCTGTTAGGTCCATATCATTTCTGTCCTTTATCGAGCCCATCTTTGCATGAAATGTTCCCTTGGTATCTAATTTTCTTGAAGAGACCTCTAGTCTTTCCCATTCTGTTGCTTTCCTCTATTTCTTTGCACTGATCACTGAGGAAGGCTTTCTTATCTCTCCTTGCTATTCTTTGGAACTCTGCATTCAGATGCTTATATCTTTCCCTTTATCTTTTGTTTTTCACTTCTCTTCTTTTCACAGCTATTTGTAAAGCCTCCCCAGACAGCCATTGTGATTTTTGGATTTCTTTTCCATGAGGATGGTCTTGATCCCTGTCTCCCGTACAATGTCATGTACCTCCATCCATAGTTCGTCAGGCACTCTATGTATTCAGATCTAATCTATTTCTCACTCGCACTGTATAATCATAAGGAATTTGATTTAGGTCATACCTGAATGGTCTAGTAGTTTTCCCTACTTTCTTCAATAAGTCTGAATTTGACAATAAGGAGTTCATGATCTGAGCCACCGTCATCTCCAGGTCTTGTTTTTGCTGACTGTGTAGAGCTTCTCTATCTTTGGCTGCAAAGAATATAACCAATCTGATTTCGGTGTTGACCATCTAGTGATGTCCATGTGTAGAGTCTTCTCTTGTGATGTTGGAAGTGGGTGTTTGCTATGACTAGTGTGTTCCCTTGGCAAAACTCTATTAGCCTTTGTCCTGCTTCATTCCGTATTCCAAGGCTAAATTTGCCTGTTACCGCAGGTGTTTCTTGACTTCCTACTTTTGCATTCCAGTCCCCTATAATGAAAAGGACATCTTTTTTGGTGTTAGTTCTAAAAGGTCTTGTAGGTATTCATAGAACCATTAAACTTCAGCTTCTTCATCATTACTGGTTGGGTCATAGACTTGCATTACTGTGATATTGAATGGTTTGCCTTGGAAATGAACAGAGATCATTCTGTCGTTTTTAGATTGCATCCAAATACTGCATTTCAGACTCTTTTGTTGACCCAATGGCTACTCCATTTCTTCTAAGGGATTCCTCCCCACAGTAGTAGATATAATGGTCATCTGAGTTAAATTCACCCATTCCAGTCTATTTTAGTTCGCTCTTTCTAGAATGTCGATGTTCACTCTTGCCATCTCCTGTTTGGCCACTTTCAATTTGCCTTGATTCATGGACCTAACATCCCAGGTTCCTATGCAATATTGCTCTTACAGCATCGGACCTTGCTTCTATCACCAGTCACATCCACAGCTGGGTATTGTTTTTGCTTTGGCTCCATCCTTTCATTCTTTCTGGAGTTATTTCTCCACTGATCTCCTGTAGCATATTGGACACCTACAGACCGGGGGAGTTCGCCTTTCCGTATCCTATCATTTTGCCTTTTCATACTATTCATGGAGTTCTCAAGGCAAGAATACTGAAGTGGTTTGCCATTCCCTTTTCCAGTGTACCACATTCTGTTAGACCTCTCCACCATAACCCACCCATCTTGGGTGGCCCCACAGGGCATGGGTTAGTTTCATGGAATTAGACAAGGCTGTGGTCCTAGTGTGATTAGATTGACTAGTTTCCTGTGATTATGGTTTCAGTGTGTCTGCCCTCTGATGCCTCTCTCAACACCTACCATCTTACTTGGGTTTCTCTTACCTTGGATGTGGGGTACCTCTTCACGGCTGCTCCAGCAAAGAGCAGCTGCTGCTCCTTACCTTAGATGAGGGGTATCTCCTCACAGCCGCCCCTCCTGACCTTGAACATGCAGATCAGGGGCAGCGGCTGAGAGGAGCTACTCCAATCTAAATATCTTTGATGATTTCTTTGTCCTTGTATGACTTAGAGCCACCCCCTACCAAACTGATTAAGTCTCACCTTTGTTTTAAATAGGACACTGTTAAAATGATGTCCTGTGATTTCAAAGGCTAGTTGGTAAAAGACATAATTATATTCACCCTACTGTCTCTTGGTTCACTAGCTCTGGGGGAAACTAAATCTTATATCATAAGCATGGTCCAGCAATCTTATGGGAAAAGTCACATGGGAAGGCATTCTTGGCTTCCTGTCACCAACCAGCACTAATATATCAAGCATTTGAATGAGCGTTCTTGAAGTCAGGCTCTAGACTCAAGTAAACTTTAAGAAGACAGCTGCTTTGGCCTACATATTAATTGTAGTCTCATAAGGAACTCTGTATAAAATGGTAAAGATACATACTTTTAAGATGCTAAATTCTGGGATGATTTCTTAAATAGCAATAGATAGCTGATACGTTATCCTAAGCTCTAAAGAAATAGTGTTTCATCTTCTGATTACAAAAGTAAAGTATTACCTTGTTTTAATATCACTTTTATGTCTGGAAAATTACAAATCAGGTAATATATGAAAATATAAAAATAGAATAAAATCAACACACTCCCAAGTAGACAAGGATATCTTTGATGTTAATGATTATCTGTGATTTTCTAGACATGACCTATATAGATAGAGTTACTGAACACATAAATAGAGATTTTGAATATATGAGGAGAATTAAACAAAAACTATATCTGTGATATTTGATAAACTCAACTTTAGAGATTGCTTTGATAAACTGCACAGATTTATTGATACAAAATAGGTACATATAAATATATACACACATTCCACCCCCTCCCCAAGAGGTAAGTTTTTTATGCAAGTTATGTGGGAAGAGAGTAGTAACACGGTCACTCTAAAGACACCATTAACTGATGCCTGAAACTTAAGTGAGTAAACCTAAGAGCTAAAATGTAGTTTTTTGTTTGTTTGTTTGTTTGTTTTTTACTAAAGTGCACACTCTTCAATGTCATATAATGTGTAAGGTTATATGCTATGCATTGAAGCTACCAGAGTAAAGGCTTTATAAAAAACATGATTTGATTTTTTCAGCTTCATTTTTTTGTTATCATCACTTTTTTTTTCTTCTTTTGGATTATAAACTTTCTTGAGTAATCCTCAGTGGTAGACTTCCCTTCTTAACTTTATTTTTTTTTTTTAAAGTTAATCCTTCATTCCCAAGATGAGGTAAACATGGAAAATTTGCTCAAGCAAATCTTTTCAGCACTTCTACAATTTTACATATCATGCATCAGTCTTCAGTTTATAAGAGATTTGGAGTTTACTTTAGAGTAATTTACAATGCACACATCTTTTGTTATTAATATATTCATTGTTATTGATTTATTTATATTTTATTTTTCTGCCTCTATCTTATATAAGATTTTTTATATTTTATATATTATAGTATTTTTCTGATGTAATTCACACGTACACACACACAGAAATGGACACAGACACATTTTGGCAACATTTTTTAAATTTTTTCATATGTGTATAACTTGTATTAAAAATCTATTTCATACATATTTATTGATTACTAATGTCTTGTATAAAAGTTGTCCCTCTTTAATCTGTTAGGCAGACCAGATGTTTGTTTATTAATTTTAAACTTGTCAATGTAATTTAGCTCTGCTATTTTCTTTTTTGCCATGTTATTAATTATATCATGAAACGAATACTACATAGACATGTAATTTCATTAATTTGGCAAACACACAGTTTTATAACTATCACATGATCAAGATACAGGAAACTTCTACAAATAGTTAGTTATCATGCCTTAATAGTCAATATCTTATCTCAATCCCACTCAAAATACACATGCAATTGCTGATTTTTCTATCCCAATTATTTTAATTTTTCAGAATATTACATAAATGGGACAGTATAAAGGGTAGAACCACTCAGACCTTCTGGATCATTTGCTACTACTACTACTAAGTCACTTCAGTCGTGTCCGACTCTGTGCGACCCCATAGACGGCAGCCCACCAGGTTCCCCCGTCCCTGGGATTCTCCATGCAAGAACACTGGAGTGGGTTGCCATTTCCTTCTCCAATGCATGAAAGTGAAAAGTGAAAGTGAAGTCACTCAGTTGTATCCGACTCTTAGCGACCCCATGGACTGTAGCCCACCAGGCTCCTCCATCCATGGGATTTTCCAGGCAAGAGTATGCACTACAATTCTAATCCAGGATTTGAGCTCCATAATCTCCTATTATGTGAACCAAGGCAACCTGACTTCTCTCTCTGGCCAGTCTTGCTACCTTTTATGTCTTCTGCTCTTTCCTAGATGGCTCAGTGGTAAAAATAAATAAATAAATAAATAAATAAATAAATAAAAATATCTGTCTGCTAATGCAGAAGATGTGGTTTTAATCTCTGAGTTGGGGAGATCCCCTGGAGGAGGAAATGGCAACCCACTTCCATATTATTGCCTGGAAGGTCCAATGGACAGAGGAGCCTGGCAGGCTACAGTCCATGGGATCAAAAACAGTTGGATTTAACTTAGCAACTAAGCAAAAGCATGAGCTCTATGTCTTCCACAAGTTTTGTTTCCCTAAGAAACATTCTTCCCACTATTTTTGTCCTCCCTCCCCAAGACAGAGACCAGAGCAGTGTCAACTCCTGAAGAAAAACAAATGTTTCTACTTAGATGTCAACTCTTTAAGAGAAGTTGACATCTAAGTAAAAACTGGAAGAATGATGATATTCTCTCAAAAACAAATTATGTGGTAATGTTTCCAGAAATTGAATAAGCCCTTGTAAACACCTAGATCAATTAGTATACTGAAAATTTAAGCTAAATTCATATTTTAGACAAAATTTTCTGTTAGGATGCATATTTTATTTACAAAGAGGAAATAAATGTGGGGATCCAGGAACAATTATAGATAAAGAAAAAAATTATTTTTGTTGGAATGTAATCATGATAGAGGGGAACAAAAGTAAACAGGAAAATCCAATGGAATCCAAGTTCATAGATGGATAGTTGAAGATATTATAATATAGTAAGGAGTACTGTGTTGCATAGAAAGTGTGAGAAGGGTGGGTTTTTCAGTTTTTCTCTATATTAGGAAGAAATAATTTAGTGTTTCCCCATTAAGAAATATATTAATTATAGGTCTTTATTTCTTGTTCTTTTTTAGTTTGATGAGAGTTTTTATTATAAGTGGATGTTGTACTTTATTATACTCTTTGATGTATTATTGAAATGATGATATGGTTTTCCTCTTTAAACTGCTGATGTAATAAATTAATGATTAGCTTTTGAATGTTGAATCAACCTTGTGATCCTAGTATAAACCCTTTTGGTATGGATATGTTATACATTTATGATATTGATGAAAACAATAGCAAAAATAATAAGTGGAAATTATTTGGAATTTTTGTTGTAATTGTCTACTGGAAAGAAGTCATCATATAATATCATTTCAAATAGTATTGAGGCAAATTAAAATGTGTATTTAAACTTTAGGGCAAAAACTATAAAACATAGCTATAATGAATAAGCCAGTGTGTTGCTTCCTTATGAATATTTGGTTTTAAGCAGGAGACAGATTTCTTGTTTATTGGAAAGCAAATAACTTAATCTCTAAATGTACAAAAGAATTAATGATGGCCAATATTTACCAAAAAATAGTATGGCAAGAAAATGAGATCTTGTTCCATGGCTAACTGTCTTTTAAATGCAAAGTCAGAGCTATTTTCAGTCTTTTTTTTTTCAGAAAAAGTCCAGTGTGCATTTTAGTATTTCAACTGGATATCTGTTCTGTGTAATCAAGAGGACTATAGCCTATTGAGAGTGACACAAAATAATACATTTAGGTAATTTTATTTTCTGCTGTCATTGATGCAGTAGTCCCTCCTACATACTACTTTTGAAGTATTTATTGTCAAAAAATTGAAGTTTTCATAAAGCAAGTTGATAATGCAATAATTCACTTTAGTCTTGTCATTAATATAACATTGCTTTGTGTAAGTTTTAGTTCTGAAAACTTCTGGTTTTGAAATTAATTTTACTATAGTCAAGAAGCAACAGTTAGAACCAGATGTGGAACAGCAGACTGGTCCCAAATTGGGAAAGGAGTACATCAAGGCTGTATATTGTCATCCTGCTTATTTAAATTTTATGCAGAGTACAGCATGCGAAATGCCAGATGGATGAAGCACAAGCTGGAATCAAGATTGCTGGGGGAAATATCAATAACCTCAGATACACAGATGACACCATCCTTATGGCAGAAATGAAGAAGATCTAAAGAGTCTCTTGATAAAAGTGAAAGAGGAGAGTGGAAAAGTTGGTTAAAACACAACATTCAAAAAACAAAGATCAAAGAATCCGGTTCCATCACTTCATGGCAAATAAATGAGGAAACAATGGAAACAGTGACAGACTTTTGTATAAAAAATCACTGCAGATCGTGACTGCAGCCTTGAAGATAAAAGATGCTTACTCCTTGGAAGAAAAGCTATGACCAACCTAGACAGCATATTAAAAAATAGAAACATTACTTTCCAAAAAGGTTCTGTCGAGTCAAGGCTATGGTTTTTCCAGTAGTCATGTATGGATGTGAGAGTTGGACTGTAAAGAAAGCTGAGTGCTGAAGAATGGATGCTTTTGAACTGTGGTGCTGGAGAAAACTCTTGAGAGTCCCTTGGACTTCAAGGAGATCTAACTAGTCAATCTTAAAGGAAATCAGTCCTGCATATTCATTGGAAGGACTGATGCTGAAGCTGAAACCCTAATATTTTGGCCACCTGATTCAAAGAACCGACTTCTTGGAAAAGTCGTTGATGCTGGGAAAGATTGAAAGTAGGAAAAGAAGGGGATGACAGAGGATGAGATGGTTGGATGGCCTCACTGACTCAATGGATGTGAGTTTGAGCAAGCCCTGGGATTTGGTGATGGACAGGGAAGCCTGGCATGCTGCAGTCCATGGGTGACAAAGAGATGGACACATCTGAGTGACTGAACTGAACTGAAGGATATTACACATATCATCAGACTCTTTTGTGCCTTAGAAAGTGTGAGTCATGGAATACTAGAGTCATGATGCATTTTGTGAGTACAACATTAATGATAAAGCAAAACACTACTTAATAAGGTGAAAAATGGGAAGTTTTATCATTATTGTTGTATTTTTATTATCAATCTACTGTTTAAATATTAGTAAAACAATGCAGGTAACCTCTTTATACTCACACCTTAAAATCTAGGATAATGGTAGTAGTGTACACTTATGATACCTTTTAAAAGATAAATTAATGTCAAGAATTTAATAAAGATATCAGGGGAAATAATGAAGGTTAAGCAACATACAAAACTAGCTAAGAAAGTTATAAATGTGTATTAGCTGTGTTCTTCGAAATTAAAGTTGTTGTTGGCACCTTATAGACATGTATTACATTCAAGAAATATTTTTTAAATGAATGGTTGGTTGGCAGGCTTGAGCAAGTTTTAAAAGTAATACATATCTTTGAATTGCATTATTAAGGCAAACACCCCTTCTTTTCATCATAAGAACTATTTTCTATGTTAAACTGATACTGTCTACTTAAGATAAAAGATCACTGTGTATGCACATACGCACTCACTCAAACATCCACAAAACTTTTGTATAAGACAATATGTGTGTGTGTGCTCAGTCACTTCAGTCGTGTTCGACTCTTCGTGACCCTATGGACTGTAGCCTGTGAGGCTCCTCTGTCCATGAGATTATCCTGGCAAGAATACTGGAATGGTTTGCCATTTCCTCCTCCAGTGGCCCTCTTGACCCTGGGATTGACCCTGTGTCTTCTGCGGCCCTTGCATTGACAAGCAGATTCTTCACTGAGCCACCTTGAAAATCCATATGAAACAATATATGAATATCTAAATGATATGGCACAGCATGTCAGCAGCAAATGTGGATGTCAAGGGGACAGTTGTTTTGCACTGTGCTCTAAGCAGTTTCATACCTGATCTTGGTCACTTGATAGAACTCCAGAACTAGATGATGGCAAGGAATATAACTAATGTTTGCTGGACAGATTAGACACTGTTATTTTATTTATTTATTTTTTCGTTTCATACATGATATTTTACATGTTTCAATGCCATTCTCCCAAATCTTCCCACCCTCTTCCTCTCCCACAGAGTCCATAAGACTGTTCTATACATCAGTGTCTCTTTTGCTGTCTCGTACACAGGGTTATTGTTACCATCTTTCTAAATTCCATATATATGTGTTAGTATACTGTATTGGTGTTTTTCTTTCTGGCTTACTTCACTCTGTATAATAGGCTCCAGTTTCATCCACCTCATTAGGACTGTTATTTTAAAATTTAAAGTGCATGTCTGTTTTCTAAAAATATATTGGGAAATTCCCCAGTGGTCAAGTGGTTAGGACTCCATGTACATGAGGGCCTGGGTTCAATCTCTTGTCGGGAAATTAAGATCCCACAGACTGTGCAGTGAAGCCAAAATAAAAATGATAATTAATAATAATGATTTATTTTATTGATTTATTCCAAAATCAAATAATTTTCTCTTATTTAAAAGGATTTGTGAATATAATTCTTTTTAATTTAAAGCAAATAGAATTTTAGGAAAAATACACTGAAAACACTGAAACTTCCCATTCCTAGGCATATATACAGAAAAGATGAAAACTCTAATTTAAAAAAGACACATGCATCCTCATGTTCATAATAACACTGTTTACAATAGTCAAGACATGGAAACAACCTAGGTATCCATCAACGGATGAATGGATAAAGAAGATATAGGATATATATACAATAAAATATTCAGTTCAGTTCAGTTCAGCCGCTCAGTCATGTCCGACTCTTTGGGACCCCATGGACTGCAGCATGCCAGGCTTCCCTGTCCATCACAAACTCCCAGAGCTTGCTCAAACTCATGTCCATTGAGTCAGTGATGCCATCCAACCATCTCCTCTGTCATCCCCTTCTCCTGCCTTCAATCTTTCCCAGCATCAGGATCATTTCCAATGAGTCAATTCTTCACATCAGGTGGCCAAAGTATTGGAGTTTCAGGTTCAGCATCAGTCCTTCCAATGAATATTCAGGACTGATTTCCATTAGGATTGACTGGTTTGATCTCCTTGCAACGGAATATTACTAACCATAAAAAAAGAATGAAATAATGCCATTTGAAGCAACATGAGAGGACCTAGAGATTATCATGCTAAGTGAAGTAAATCAAACAAAGAACAATAATATGATGTGATACTATATGATAACATAACAACTACATGATATCAGTTATATGTGGAATCTAAAAATAGTACAAATAGCTTATTTATAGAACAGAATTAGACTCATATAGAAACTCTGCAACATACCAGACTTCCCGGTCCATCACCAACTCCTGGAGCTTGCTCAAACTCATGTCCATTGAGTCAGAGATACTATCCAATCATCTCATCCTCTGTTGTTCCCTTCTCCTCCTGCCTTCAATCTTTCCCAGGATCAGGGTTTTTTCGGAGGAGTCAGTTCTTCACATTAGGTGGCCAAACTTTGGAGCTTCAGCTGCAGCATCAGACCTTACATTGAATATTCAGGACTGATTTCCTTTAGGATTGACTGGTTTGCTCTCTTTGCAGTCCAAGGGACCCTCAAGGGTCTTCTTCAACACCATGGTTCAAAAGCATCATTTCTTTGGTGCTCAGCCTTTTTCATGGTCCAACTCTCACACCCATACGTAACTACTGGAAACACTATAGTTTTGACTATACGGACCTTTGTCAGTAAAGGAATATCTCTGCTTTTAATATGCTTTCTAGGTTTGTCATTGCTTTTCTTCCAAGGAGTGTCTTTTAATTTCATGGCTGCAGTCACCATCTGCAGTGACTTTGGAGTCCAAGGAAATAAAGTCTGTCACTGTTTCCATCATTTCCCCATCTATTTTCCATGAAGTATGTGACCAGATGTGAGAGTTGGACTATAAAGAAAGCTGAACACCACAGAATTGATGCTTTTGAACTGTGGTGTTGGAGAAGACTCTTGAGAGTCCCTTGGACTGCAAGGAGATCCAACCAGTCCATCCTAAAGGAAATCAGCTCTGAAAATTCATTGGAAAGACTGATGTTGAAGCTGAAACTCCAATACTTTGGCCATCTGATGCAAAGAGCTGATTCATTTGAAAAGACCCTGATGCTGGGAAAGACTGAGGGCAGGAGGAGAAGGGGATGACAGAGGATAAGATGGTTGGATGGCATCACCGACTCAATGGACATGGGTTTGGGTGGACTCCGGGGGTTGGTGATGGACAGGGAGGCCTGGTGTGCTGCAGTTCATGGGGTCACAAACAGCCAGACAGGACTGAGATACTGAACTGAAACTGGATGGGACCAGATGCCAAGATTTTAGTTTTCTGAATGTTGAGTTATTTACTACAATACATACTACCATGTATAAAATAAACAACAAGAATTTATTGTTTAGCACTGGGAACTATATTCAATATCTTTAAATAATCAATGTTTCAATAACCAATAATGGAAAATAATCAGAAAAAAATTGTGCGTGTGTGTGTGTGGGTGTGTGTGTACTCTGCATATAAGTTAAATAACCAAGATGACAATATACAGCCTTGACATACTCTTTTCCCAATTTGGAACCAGTCTGTTGTTCCATATCCAGTTCTAACAATTTCATTATTAGTCAAACCATAATAATTCAAAAGGAGTAGAAGGGAAGTTTTACCCTTCCTTGACTGTACTAACCTATTGATAATAGTATTGCTTCAATAATGAAGGCTCAGCAGAATACCTAATCCAATATTTTAGGTTCGGTTCAATATTTAAACAGTTCAACTTCTGTGATTATCTTACTAATATGTTGTAATGATAATTTTAGAGAAACAGTGAATCAGTTTTTTATAATTTCTTACTACAGAAGGGTTCAATAAAATTTTAGAAAATATAAATTGACAAAATAAAACACAAAATTTATGATTGACAAATAACTCTTAGAGCATTATATTTGATTTCGTAAAAGTAATTGCAATTTTACATTGTTGAACTTTGCCATTTGATATTGGAATACATTCTTAAATGCGGTAATGTTAAACATCATTTTAATGTACATTTCTCACTTTATGCTTTTTGCTAATGATTTATTACTTGCTGTTTATTTTATATGTGTATTAGACTAGGGAAATTATGTTAGACAAAAGGTAAACTTGAGCTATTTTCTTATTTGAGTTCAAAATGGGTCCTAAAGCAGCAGAGACAACTCACAACATCAACACATTTGGGCCAGGAAGTACTTACAAAGGTACAGTGCAGTGATGGTGCAAGAAGTTTTGCAAAGGAGACAAGAGTCTTAAAGGTATAGAGCACCACGGCCAACCAAAGGAAGCTGATGACCAACTGAGAGGATCACTGAAGCTGATCCTCTTACAACTACAGGAAAAGTTCCAGAAGAACACATTGTTGACCATACTATGGTCATGCAGCACTTGAACCAAACTGGAAAGATGAAAAAGCTCAATAAGTGGGTACCTCATGAGCTGACCGCAAATTAAAAAAAAACATCATTTTGAATTATCATCTTCTCTTGTATGCAACAACAGTGAACCATTTCTGTATCGGATTCTGTCGTGATATGTGACAAGAAGTGGATTTTATATGACAACTGGCAATGGCAAACTGAGTGGTTGGACCTAGAGGAAGCTCCAAAGTGTTTCCCAAAGCCAAACTTGCACCAAAATAAGATCATGGTCACTGTTTGGTGATCTACTGCCATCTGATTCTGCTGCCAGTCTGATCCAATACAGCGTTCTGAATCCTAGTGAAACCATTACATCTGAAAAGTATGCTCAGCAAATCAATGAAATGCAAAAGTTGAACAAATTTCGCTACAAAGTTTCACTCCATCTGCCATATTCACCTGGCCTCTTGACAACCAACTACTACTTCTTCAAGCATCTGGACAACTTTTTGCAGGGAGAATGCTTTCACAAGCAGCAGGAGGCAAAAACTGCTTTCCAATTCATTGAATCCCAAAGCACGGATTTTTAAGCTATAGGAAATAACAAACATTTCTCATTGGCAAAAATATGTTGATTGTAATGGTTCCTGTTTTAATTAAAAAGATGTGTGTGCACCTAGTTATAATGATTTAATATTCATGATCTGAAGCCACAATTACTTTTGTACCAACCTATTATTTCATTCGCTGGATCATGGAAAAAGCAAGAGAGTTCCAGAAAAACATTTATTTCTGCTTTATTGACTATGCCAAAGCCTTTGACTGTGTGGATCACAATAAACTGTGGAAAAGTCTGAATGAGATGGGAATACCAGACCACCTCACCTGCCTCTTGAGAAACCTGTATGCAGGTCAGGAAGCAACAGTTAGAACTGGACATGGAACAACAGACTGGTTCCAAATAGGAAAAGGAGTATGTCAAGGCTGTATATTGTCACCCTGCTTATTTAACTTATATGCAGAGTATATCATGAGAAAGGCTGGGCTGGAGGAAGCACAAGCTGGAATTAAAGTTGCCAGGAGAAATATCAATAACCTCAGATATGCAGATGACCCCACCCTTATGACAGAAAGTGAAGAAGAACTAAAAAGCCTCTTGATGAAAGTGAAAGAGGAGAGTGAAAAAGTTGGCTTAAAGTTCAACATTCGGAAAACTAAGATCATGGCATCTGGTCCCATCACTTCATGGGAAATAGATGGGGAAACAGTGGAAAGAGTGTCAGACTTTATTTTTGGGGCTCCAAAATCACTGCAGATGGTGACTGCAGCCATGAACTAAAAGACGCTTACTCCTTGGAAAGAAAGTTATGACCAACCTAGACAGCATATTGAAAAGCAGAGACATTACTTTGCCAACAAAGGTTGGTCTAGTCAAGGCTATGGTTTTTCCAGTGGTCATGTATGGATGTGAGTGAAAGTAAAAGTGAAAGTGAAGTTGTTCAGTAGTGTCCGACTCTTTGCAACCCCATGGACTATAGCCTACCAGTCTCCTTCATCCATGGAATTTTCCAGGCAAGAGTACTGGAGTGGATTGCCATTTTCTTCTCCAGGGGATCTTCCCAATCCAGGAATCGAACCCGGGTCTCCCGCATTGCAGGCAGACACTTTACCATCTGGGCCACCTGGGAAGAGGTGGACTATAAAGAAAGCTGAGCACCGAAGAATTGATGCTTTTGAACTGTGGCGTTGGACAAGACTCTTGAAAGTCCCTTGGACTGCAAGGAGATCCAACCAGTCCATCCTAAAAGAGATCAGTCCTGGGTGTTCATTGGTAGGATTGATGTTGAAGCTGGAGCTCCAATGCTTTGGCCACCTGATATGAAGAGCTGACTCACTTGAAAAGACCTTGATGCTGGGAAAGATTGAAGGCATGAGGAGAAGGGGACAACAGAGGATGAGATGGTTGGATGGCATCACTGACTCAATGGACATGGGTTTTGGTGGACTCTGGGAGTTGGTGATGAACAGGGAGGCCTGGCATGCTGCAGCTCATGGGGTCGCAAAGAGTCAGACACGACTGAGTGACTGAACCGAACAAGTCATTCAATATGTATTTTTATAAACTAATTTACACACTAGTAAACAAAAAAACTTTTAGTAATGCTATATTCTAAACCATGTAAGGTATTAGGAAGTCACCTGGCAATTATTTGCCCTAGATGGAGTTAATAAGATGAATGCTGTCACTGTGCAATATAGACACATATACATGAACATAATAGCTTGTTATATAACTTTTGTGCTTTGTGTAAAAATATTTCTCTATGAAAAGGCTTTTATCAGTGACATATTTGCAAATTTAACAAAACTCTGAAACTAGCATAGTGTAATTTATTCCTGAGCAGAGGAGGGGGATAAACCTTTTAGATGAAAACACAGGAAAGTGTTTCCACTTGAATAGAAAAGGTAGCAATCCCAAAAGGTTTATTGAACATGAAAACTTGAAATGCTGTAATGCTCCTAAGGAATTAAATGATGCAGTAATAAATCAAAAAAAGGATATGAATTACCAAAAGTGTTTGCATAATTGTAATGTACAAGTGTCATTATAGTACATTAGTGTAGGATTCTAAAAAAATTCTATAGAAGAATTTCTCTACTAAACTGTAGAAATTATGCTTATTTTTCCTCCATATATTAGTATTAGGCCATTCATCTAGCTTTCAAAATTTTCCATTTAATACAAACTTTTACTCACTTAAATGTACAACATGATTTTATTTCTAATGCTCACATATATAGACTTCTAAAGTAAGTGGTGACTTCCCAGGTGGCTCAGACAGTAAAGCATCTGCCTGCAATACTGGAGACCCAGGTTCAATCCCTGGGTGGGGAAGATCTCCTGGAGAAGGCAATGGCAAATCACTCCAGTATTCTTGCCTAGAAAATCTCATGGACAGAGGAGCCTGGTAGGCTACAGTCCATGGGGTCGCAAAGAGTCAGACACGACTGATCGACTTCACTTTCACTTTCACTTTCAAAGTAAATGGTAGAACCTACAAAGGAGCCCAACAACAACAAAAGTAACTTTAACAAATATTCATTGAACATTTATAATTTTCCAGCTGCCCTTCTAGGAATACAAAAACTACAAGACATAGATCCCATGGAACAGGAAATACCAACCTGTCCTAGTATTCTTGCCTTAAAAAGTTCGATGAACAGAGAATCCTGTAGGGCTACAGTCCATGGGGTCACAAAGAGTGGGACATGATTGAGCAACCGAGCACAGCATACAGTGTATGAAATATCTGAGAGTAAAAATTTACATTATATTAAAGTGTAATAGCAAAATAAACAGATAGTAGAATAATAAATATATGGCTGATGGTGATAGGCATTACAAAGAAAAACTAAATGAGAGCAAAAGTCAATAAATGATGCCAGGGTAGTGGTTAATTTTATTGTATATTTGATGGTGATATTTCACTTATGAAATGTTATTTGAGCAGAAAAACACAGGAAATGAAGGAGGATGTCATACAAATATAAATTAAAAGCATGTTCCATGTAGAGGAAATAACAAGTACACAGAACCTGAATGAACAGCTTGTCTGTTGCTTTTGAGGAAAAACTAGGAGGCAACTAAGGTCATAGAGATGATAGAGAAAGAACGTAGTGATGGATGAACATCTAGCACTTAGAAAAGCTTTGAATTTTTATTTTTATTTTTCTAGCAGCAGAAAGAAACCATCTGATTTTATTTTTCAGAAAAGTTACCTTGTCAAAAACAGACTGCAGAGGAGGGAGAAGTGGAGCAAATTTGGAAGTAAGGAAATCAAACAGATCAATAATTCAAGAACATATTATGTTGTTTTTACCAAATCAATGGTAGTGGAAATGTTCAGGCATGGCTTGTTCTATATGTATTTGGGTAGTTGATGAATATAATTTGCTGATGAATGGAATGGGCATGTGCAAGACAGAGTATGTCAACATTTATTTTATCTCCAGAAAGTGAGGGATGGAATCTTTATTTCCTGATATGAAGAGAACTGTGGGTAGAGGTGTCTTTTCTGATTGAATAACACAATGATTATTGGGATCTAGTTGTATGACAAGCCGCAATAGTAAGTGTAAAGCTTAAGAGGTGAACGATCATAATACATTGGGAATGGATGTCATCAAGGAAGTATTGTGTTGAATCTCCTGTTATGTAAAGGAATATATGAGTGAAGCCACTTTGGGTGAAGGAGACTGCTATAAATCCAATCTTACAGTTCCCAGTGAAGAAGAGTGTATAATCAGATATGTGTTATTAAAGTAATCAAATGTAATGAAGGTAGAAAAGTAGAACAATAAGAAACATTAAAAAAAAATAAAAAACAGAGGTTTTAAACAGAAGCACAGAGATTTGAGAAGAGAATATCAAAGAGTAAAAATGACACTGATATGTACTCCTGATCCTAAGGACAACAGCATTTGGAATGTTTTTCCCCACTTTGAAAAAACTTGAATGATTCAGGGAAGAATCAGTTTTAACTAAGGCAGAGAGATGCAACAAACTTTCACAAAGAATTCTCTGATAGGCAGGATAATTATTTCCTTTGAAACAAGTTATGTAGAAGACAAAGGGAAAGGCTTGGAAGTAAAAGAGATCACACTGAAAATGAGAATTAGGAAAAAAGATAAAAAAAGATTGTACTTTTGACAGAGACCTAGAAAACAGGAGTTTTATGGTTTAAAGCTTGTGGTTTAAAGATTTTAGGATAATATAGCCTGATGCTTCTAGAGCCAAAAAACTGCTCCTTTCATTAATTTTATTGACTAACTTTTAATTCACTTAGTTAATCATTTATTAACTAAGAATTAAATATTAAAGTATCTTAAAAGTAAAAGAAAAACATATGTTATACTAACATTAATCAAAAGAAAATTTTGGTGATATATAACATGATGTAAGATAGATTTTAGAGCAAAATGCATTACTAAATATAAAGAAGTCATTTTACAATTATAAACAAGTAAAAGGGTCAATTCACCAGAGGAATAAAGCAATTCTTAACTTTTAGATAACTAATAAAAGATCTTTGGTACACATTAAACAAAAATTTATACCTTGAAGAAGAAATGGAAAAAAGGGCAATTATATTAAATAATTTCAAACATTTCTCTTTTAATATTTTTTGCAAGTACTCTGCAAATTCAGAAGACATAGAAGACTTGAAAAAATCATAACCTAATTAGAAATGATTGATATTATAGAAATAGGAGAATCAGATCAGATCAGATCAGTCGCTCAGTCGTGTCCGACTCTTTGTGACCCCATGAATCGCAGGACGCCAGGCCTCCCTGTCCATCACCAACTCCTGGAATTCACTGAGACTCACGTCCATTAAGTCAGTGATGCCATCCAGCCATATCATCCTCTGTCGTCCCCTTCTTCTCTTGCCCCCAGTCCCTCCCAGGATCAGAGTCTTTTCCAATGAGTCAACTCTTTGCATGAGGTGGCCAAAGTACTGGAGTTTCAGCTTTAGCATCATTCCTTCCAAAGAAATCCCAGGGCTGATCTCTTCAGAATGGACTGGTTGGATCTCCTTGCAGTCCAAGGGACTCCAAAGCATCTTCTCCAACACCACAGTTCAAAAGTATCAATTCTTCAGTGCTCAGCCTTCTTCACAGTCCAACTCTCACATACATACATGACCACAGGAAAAACCATAGCCTTGACTAGACCAAGCTTTGTTGGCAAAGTAATATCTTTGCTTTTGAATATGCTATCTAGGTTGGTCATAACTTTCCTTCCAAGGAGTAAACGTCTTTTAATTTCATGGCTGTAATCACCATCTGTAATGATTTTGGAGCCCAGAAAAATAAAGTCTGACACTGTTTCCACTGTTTCCCCATCTATTTCCCATGAAGTGGTGGGACCAGATGCCATGATCTTAGTTTTCTGAATGTTGAGCTTTAAGCCAACTTTTTCACTCTCCTCTTTCACTTTCATCAAGAGGCTTTTTAGTTCCTCTTCACTTTCTGTCATAAGGGTGGTGTCATCTGCATATCTGAGGTTATTGAGATTTCTCCTGGCAATCTTGATTCCAGCTTGTGGTTCTTTCAGTCCAGCATTTCTCATGGTGTACTCTGCATATAAGTTAAATAAACAAGGTGACAATATACAGCCTTGACATACTCCTTTTCCTATTTGGAACCAGTCTGTTGTTCCATGTCCAGTTCTAACTGTTGCTTCCTGACCTGCATACAAATTTCTTAAGAAGCAGATCAGGTGGTCTGGTATTCCCATCTCTTTCAGAATTTTCCACAGTTTATTGTGATCCACACAATCAAAGGCTTTGGCATAGTCAATAAAGCAGAAATAGATGTTTTTCTGGAACTCTCTTGCTTTTTCCATGATCCAGCAGATGTTGGCAATTTCTTCTGCCTTTTCTAAAACCAGCTTGAACATCAGGAAGTTCACGGTTTACGTATTGCTGAAGCCTGGCTTGGAGAATTTTGAGCATTACTTTAGTAGCGTGTGAGATGAGTGCAATTGTGAGGTAGTTTGAGCATTCTTTGGCATTGCCTTTCTTAGGGATTGGAATGAAAACTGACCTTTTCCAGTCCTGTGGTCACTTCTGAGTTTTCCAAATTTGTTGGCATATTGAGTGCAGCAGTTTCACAGCATCATCTTTCAGGATTTGGAATAGCTCATCTGGAATTCTATCACCTCCACTAGCTTTGTTTGTAGTGATGCTTTCTAAGGCCCACTTGACTTCACATTCCAGGATGTCTGGCTCTAGGTCAATTTTTACACCATCATGATTATCTGGGTCATGAAGATCTTTTTTGTTCAGTTCTTCTGTGTATTCTTGCCACCTCTTCTTAATATCTTCTGCTTCTGTTAGGTCCATACCATTTCTGTCCTTTATCGAGCCCATCTTTGCATGAAATGTTCCTTTGGTATCTCTGATTTTCTTGAAGAGATCTCTAGTCTTTCCCATTCTGATGTTTTCCTCTATTTCTTTGCATTTATCACTTAAGAAGGCTTTCTTATCTCTCCTTGCTATTCTTTGGAACTCTGCATTCAGATGTTTATATCTTTCCTTTTCTCCTTTGCATTTCACTTCTTTTCTTTTGACAGCTATTTGTAAGGCCTCCCCAGACAGCCATTTTGCTTTGTTTCATTTCTTTTCCATGGGGATGGTCTTGATCCCTGTCTCCTGTACAATGTCACGAACCTCATTCCAGTCATGAGGCACTCTATCTATCAGATCTAGGCCCTTAAATCTATTTCTCACTTCCACTGTATAATCATAAGGGATTTGATTTAGGTCATACCTGAATGGTCTAGTGATTTTCCCTACTTTCTTCAATTTCAGTCTGAATTTGGCAATAAGGAGTTCATGGTCTAAGCCACCGTCAGCTCCTGGTCTTGTTTTTGCTGACTGTATAGAGCTTCTCCATCTTTGGCTGCAAAGAATATAATCAATCTGATTTCGGTGTTGACCATCTGGTTAGGTCCATGTATAGAGTCTTCTCTTGTGTTGTTGGAAGAGGGTGTTAGTTATGACCAGTGCATTTTCTTGGCAAAACTCTGTTAGTCTTTGCCCTGCTTCATTCCATATTCTAAGGCCAAATTTGCCTGTTACTCCAGGTGTTTCTTGACTTCCTACTTTTGCATTCCAGGACCGGCGCGCTGAGAGCAGGCGGCTGCGACCAGTGTGCTATGTGCGGCTGAGAGGAGCTACCCCACGTCCGAGGTCAGGGGCAGAAGCCGGGAGGACCCCATGCCCGAAGGATGGCGGCCAAGAGGAGTTACCCCATGTGCAAAGTCGGGAGCAGCGGCGGAGAGTGCCAGACTGCAACTGCGCAGGAACGGCTGAGAGGAGCTACTCCGCGTCCAAGGTTGGGGGGCGGCCAAGAGGAGATACCCCATGTCCGAGGTCAGGGGCAGTGGCCAGGAGGAGCTACCCCACGCCCCCACGCCCGAGGCCAGGGGCGGCAGCCGGGAGGACCAACCCCATGTCCAAGGAGCCGTGGCTGTGCGGGCGCAGGAGGGCCTAAAGGAGCTATCCCACATTAAAGGTCAGGAAGGGCGGCGGTGAGGAGATACCCCTCGTCCAAGGTAAGGAGCAATGGCTGTGCTTTGCTGGAGCAGCCGTGAAGAGATACCCAACGTCCAAGGTAAGAGAAACCCAAGTAAGACGGTAGGTGTTGCAAGAGGGCATCAGAGGGCAGACACACTGAAATCATACTCACAGAAAACTAGTCAATCTAATCACACTAGGACCACAGCCTTGTCTAACTCAATGAAACTAAGCCATGCCCTTGGGGCAACCCAAGATGGGCGGGTCATGGTGGAGAGATCTGACAGAATGTGGTCCACTGGAGAAGGGAATGGCAAACCACTTCAGTATTCTTGCCTTGAGAACTCCATGAACAGTTTGAAAAGGCAAAATGATAGGACACTGAAAGAGAAACTCCCCAGGTCAGTAGGTGCCCAATATACTACTGGAGATCAGTTGAGAAATAACTCTAGAAAGAATGAAGGGATGGAGCCAAAGCAAAAAGAATACCCAGCTGTGGATGTGACTGGTGATAGAAGCGAGATCCAATGCTGTAAAGAGCAATATTGCATAGGAACCTGGAATGTCAGGTCCATGAATCAAGGCAAATTGGAAGTGGTCAAACAAGAGATGGCAAGAGTGAATGTCAACATTCTAGGAGTCAGCGAACTGAAATGGACTGGAAGGGTGAATTTAACTCAGATGACCATTATATCTACTACTTCAGGCAGGAATCCCTCAGAAGAAATGGAGTAGCCATCATGGTCAACAAAAGAGTCCAAAATGCAGTACTTGGATACAATCTCAAAAACGACAGAATGATCTCCATTCATTTCCAAGGCAAACCATTCAATATCACAGTAATCCAAGTCTATGCCCCAACCAGTAACGCTGAAGAAGCTGAAATTGAACGGTTCTATGAAGACCTACAAGACCTTTTAGAACTAACACCCAAAAAAGATGTCCTTTTCATTATAGGGGACTGGAATGCAAAAAATAGGAGAATACCCATACATTAATCAATGACTTTCTTTGAGAAAGTAAACATTGATTTTCTAGTTACTAATTTTTAGTGTTATCAGGAATGAGAGAAGTAGTATATTTCTTGAAAGACACAAGATATTGAAACACAAGAAAAAACAGTAAATATGAACAGACCTACAGAAAATGTATTTCACATTAAAATCATACCCACAAATACAAGTCTAGGAAGAAGCAGCACCAATTATATATAAATTAAGATTGAAGAGGAAAAGAATATTTTCTAACTCAGTCTTCAAGGCCAGCATTACTCTGATATCAAAATCAGAAAAAGAAAATTATAGGAAAGCAACACAGTATCATTCACAAGGATAGATTCAAATGTCTTTCAGATGTTTTATTAAAAGGAACACAAAAAATATAAAAAGTTTAACATATGTTGACAAAGTAGGTTTTATTTCAGAAATGCTAGTTTAGTTTAACATTTGGAAGTACAACAACTTAACAAAGGATATCCATATGATACTTTTAATAGGTTTACAAAAGTCTTTAGGTAAAATTCAATGTCCACTATGGATAAAACTCATCAAACTATGATTTTTTTTTTTTTAAAAAAAGCTCATTATGATAAAGGCTATCTACAAAAGAACAAAAGTTTTAAAAAGCTATTAAACATATTTAATGGTGAAACCTTGAGTATTTGCTCCCTAAATAAAGTCTCACCTAGTGCAATAAGGCAAGAAAGAAGAGCAATAATCTTGCTTAAAAAGAGAGAAGAAAATTTATTCACAAATGGCTTAACTGTCTGTATCTATGATGGGAACTGGCAAGGTTGCAAAAATCAACAACATAAACAATCATGTATTTCTATATTCTAAATATAAACAAAATGAAAAGTACTATTTACAGTGGCATAAAATATATGCTTGCTCCTTGAAAGAAAAGTTATGACCAACCTAGACAGCATTTTAAAAAGCAGAGACATTACTTTGCCAACAAAGGTCTGTCTAGTCAAAGCTAGGGTTTTTCCAGTAGTCAGGTATGGATGTGAGAGTTGGACCATAAAGAAAGCTGAGCGCTGAAGAATTGATGCTTTTGAACTGTGGTGATGGAGAAGACTCTTGAGAGTCCTTTGGACTGCAAAGATATCCAACCAGTCCATCCTAAAGGAAATCAATTCTGAAAAATCATTGGAAGGACTGATGAAGCTGAAACTCCAATACTTTGGCCACCTGATGCAAAGAACTGACTCTTTGGAAAAGACCCTGATGCTTGGAAAGATTGAAGGCAGGAGGAGAAAGGGACAACAGAGGATGAGATGGTTGTACAGCATCACCTACTCAACAGACATGAGTTTGAGTAAACTTTGGGAGTTGGTGATGGACAGGAAAGCCTGGTGTGCTGCAGTCCATGTGGTCATAAAGGGTCGATCACGACTGAGCGACTGAACTGAACTGAACTGACTGAAGATATACAAACAACTTGAAGAACAATCTGATTAAAAAAATGTACAAGACTTCTACACTGAAGGCCCCCAAAATATTTTTTTTATTTTACTAAGATAAAATTTTAAAAAATAGATTGAAAGCTATATACTAATCATGGATCTGAACACTGATATTGTTAAATGTCAATTTCCCTGATAGATAAAATGCCATCGCAATTAAAGCTTTCATCAGGGTTTTTGTTGTTGTTGTGAGAAATTGGCAAGCTAATTCTAAAATATAAATAAAAATAAAAGGGCTTAGAATAGCTAAAATAAATTTTTAAAAGAAACAAGGGTAGAGAATATATACTGACTTTGTTTTTATAAAACTGCAAAAATAAAAACAAAGATATAATGATGTCATAACAGACAAATCAATGTAACAAAATAGTCCAGAAAGAGATTCATGCATCTTTGCTCAATTGATTTTTGACAACTGTACACAGGCGTCCAGTGGAGAAAAATCAGTTCAGTTCAGTCGCTTAGTTGTGTCGCATTCTGCAACCCCATGGACTGCAGCATGACAGGCTTCCCTGTCTATCACCAACTGCTAGAGCTTGCTCAAACTCTTGTCCTTCGAGTCGGTGATGCCATCCAACCATCTCATCCTCTGTTGTCCCCTTTTCCTCCTGCCTTCAATCTTTCCCAGCATCAGGGTCTTTCCCAATGAGTCAGTTCTTCACATTAGGTGGCCAAAGTATTGGAACTTTAGCTTCAACGTCGGTCCTTCCAATGAATATTCAAGACTGATTTCATTTGAGATTGACTGATTTTATCTCCTTGCTGTCCAAGGGTTTCTCCAAGGGAAAAACCACAGCTTTGACTATACAGACTTTTTTGGTAATGTAATGTTTCTGCTTTTTAATATGCTGTCTAGATTTGTCATAGTTTTTCTTCCAAGGAGCAAGCATCTTATAATCTTCTAAATATGGTGCTAGAATAATTAAATATTCTTCTTAGAAAAAAAAAAAAGAAATGTTGATCTAAAGCTCATATCAGATATAAAAATTGGCTCAAAATGTATCATATACTGAAATATAAAAGCTCGAAGTATAAAAGCTTTAGGAGAAAACACAAAATAAAAATATTTTTATCTCAGTTTAACAAAGATTTCTCAGAACACCAAAAGCATTATCCATGAAAGAAAAAGTGAAGTGTTAATGTCGCTCAGTTGTGTCCATCTCTTTGCGACCCTGTATAGTCCATGGAATTCTCCAGGCCAGAATGCTGGACTGGGTAGCCTCTCCTTTCTCCAGTGGATCTTCCCAACCCAGGAATCGAACCCAGGTCTCCCATCTTGCAGGTGGATTCTTTACCAGCTGAGCCACAATGGACGTCCAAGAATAGTGGAGTGGGTAGCCTGTCCCTTCTCCAGGGGATCTTCCCGACCCAGGAATTAAACCTGGGTCTCCTTCATTGCAGGTGGATTCTTTACCAACTGAGCTATCAGGGAAAGAAAGAAAAAAAAAATATTAATTTGGTGTGATCAGAATTAAAATCTTTTGCTTCTTGAAAACATTGTTAATATTTGTTTCAAAAGAAGAAGCCAACGAATTGGAGAAGGGTCTTGCAAATTGTATCCCTGATAATGAATATCTACTCAGATTATTAAAAAATAAAAATTAAAATTAACCTCACTAATCATTAAGCAGAGTAGGTACCCAATTTTATATATGAAGAAAGTATTTGAAGAAGTACTTCACCAATGGTACATGATAGCTTATATGCACATGAAAAAAGGCTCAACATTTAGACATTAAAGAAATAGAAATTAAAATCACAGTGAGATGAACCTACAAATCTACTAAAAAAAATTGAAGCTATAAAGACTGATAATACTTGGTATGAGCAGGTTGTTAAGCAACAAGAAATCCCATAAACTGCTGATGCCATATAACATGATATATTATATATGAAAAATAGTTTGAGATTTTCTTAAAATGTTAAGTATATTGTGATTATATGATATAGACATTCTTGTCCTAGGAATTTACACAAGAGAAACAAAGCCTGTGTTCATACAAAACCTTGGAAATGATGCAAATAACCACTAACACAGCAATGATAAGTTATGATATATACTTTTCAGCATAAAAAATGAACTACTGATATATACAGCTTAGATGATTCTCAACTGCTATGTCACATCAGTCGTGTCTGACTCTGTGCAACCCCATAGACGGCAGCCCACCAGGCTCCGCCATCCCTGGGATTCTCCAGGCAAGAACACTAGAGTGGGTTGCCATTTCCTTCTCAAAATAATTATGTTAAATGAGAGAAACCAGTAAATAAAGGGTGTATATATATATACTGTGTCATTCCACTACTGTAAAAATTTAGAAAATATAAACAAACGTATAGTAACAGAAGGCACCAAGTATATAGTCTGATTTTGATGGCCTTTTTCTGTGTCACCATAACTCCTTACACTTGGATCTCTTAGGATTTGTCATACCATATTGAAACGTGAACTCTTTTTCTTATTCTGTCTTACAAGAATAAGTATCCTTGAAGTTGTAGACATTTGAACTCTCAGTTATTAGTAGAAATTCTATCCTGCAGTAAGTTTTCAAATATAAAAGACAGAGTTTTACAATGACATCTAAGCTTTTACATGAACTAGCCACTCATTTAACCTCTGTGACCTCATACCTACTACTCCCCACTCACTCACAGAGGCCTCCTTGATATTCCTCAGATATGCCAGGCATGATCCAACCTTAAGCCTTTGCAATAGCCAATACTTTTGTCTAGAATAGCCTTACTGCTGACACTTCTTGGCAAACTATCTCACCTTTTCATTTCTTTGTTCAAATGTCACCTTCACTATAACTACTCTGAGTTTCCTACTTAAAATTCTAACTCCCCATCCTCTGCTACCAATCTTTTTCTCACCCTAATCTATTTTTTCCCCATTGTACTCCTCGTCTTTCAACACATACTTAATTTTCTTACTTAGAATTCTTGCTTTTATGTATTTATATCCCCTGTTAAAAGCTCTGCAAAGCCAAGTGTTTTGTCCACCAGCATAATCTAAAATGGTATCTGCCCTTTAGTGGGTGCTCTATAGAGACTTGGTAAATTACTGAATAAATTAATGTTAAAAGAATGCATAGCTTTATAACTCAGTGACAAAATTTTTAAGTTAAATTCATGTACATCATAGCTTAGATTTATTTAAAAAATATTCCTTATCTTATAGTAGATAAAATATATGAGCCTTAAAGAAACAATCATAAAAATTACCATTTCATAACTACTCCAAAGATGGGCTTGATAAAGGACAGAAATGGTATGGACCTAACAGAAGCAGAAGATATTAAGAAGAGTTGGCAAGAATACACAGGAGAACTGTACAAAAAAGATCTACATGGCCAAGATAATCACGATGATATGATCACTCACCTAGAGCCAGACATCCTGGAATGTGAAGTCCAGTGGGTCTTAGAAAACATCACTATGAACAAAGCTACTGGAGGTGATGCAATTCCAGTTGAGCTATTTAAAATCCTGAGAGATGATGCTGTGAAAGTGCTGCACTCAATATGAGAACAAATTTTGAAAACTCATTACTGGCTACAGGACTGGAAAAGGTCAGTTTTAATTCCAGTTCCAAAGAAAGGCAATATCAAAGAATGCTCAAACTACTGTACAATTGCATTCATCTCACAGGCTGCTAAAGTAATGCTCAAAATTCTCCAAGCCAGGCTTCAGCAATATGTGAACTGTGAACTTTCAGATGTTCAAGCTGGTTTTAGAAAAGGCTGCTGCTGCTGCTGCTAAGTCACTTCAGTCGTGTCTGACTCTGTGCGACCCCGTGGATGGCAGCCCACGAGACTCCCCTGTCCCTGGGATTCTCCAGGCAAGAACACTGGAGTGGGTTGCCATTTCCTTCTCCAATGCATGAAAGTGAAAAGTGAAAGTGAAGTCCTTCAGTCTTGTCCAACTCTTAGTGACCCCATGGACTGCAGCCCACCAGGCTCCTCCGTCCATGGGATTTTCCAGGCAAGAGTGCTGGAGTGGGGTGCCATTGTCTTCTCCAAGGAACCAGAGATCAAATTGCCAACATCTGTTGGATCATCGAAAAAGCAAGACAGTTCCAGAAAAACATCTATTTCTGCTTTATTGACTTTGCCAAAGCCTTTGACTGTGTGAATCACAATAAACTGTGGAAAATTCTGAAAGATATGGGAATACCAGATCACCTGACCTGCCTCTTGAGAAACCTGTATGCAGGTCAAGATGCAACAGTTAGAACTGGATGTGGAACAATAGACTGGTTCCAAATAGGAAAAGGGAGTATGTCAAGGCTGTATGTTGTCACCCAGCTTATTTAACTTATATGCAGAGTACATCATGAGAGCTGCTGAGCTGGAAGAAGCACAAGATGGAATCAAGACTGCCGGGAGAAATATCAATAGCCTCAGACATGCAGATGACACCACCCTTATGGCAGAAACTGAGGAGGAACTAAAAAGCCTCTTGATGAAAGTGAAAGAGGAGAGTGAAAAAGTTGGCTTAAAGCTCACCATTCAGAAAACTAAGATCATGGCATCCGGTCCCATCACTTCATGGGAAATAGATGGGGAAACAGGGGAAAATGGCAGATTTTATTTTTTGGGCTCCAAAATCATGGCAGATGGTGATTTAAGCCATGAAATTAAATGACACTTACTTCTTGGATGGAAAGTCATGATCAACCTAGATAGCATATTGAAAAGCAGAGATATTACTTTGCCAACAAAGGTCCATCTAGTCAAGGCTATGGTTTTTCCAGTGGTCATGTATGGATGTGAGAGTTGGACTGTGAAGAAGGCTGAGCGCCGAAGAATTGTTGCTTTTGAACTGTGGTGTTGGAGAAGACCCTTGAGAGTCCCTTGGACTGCAAGGAGATCCAACCAGTCCTTTCTGAAGGAGATCAGCCCTGGGATTTCTTTGGAAGGAATGATGCTAAAGCTGAAACTCCAGAACTTTGGCCACCTCATGCGAAGAGTTGATTCATTGGAAAAGACCCTGATGCTGGGAGGGATTGGGGGCAGGAGGAAGAGGGGACGACAGAGGATGAGATGGCTGGATGGCATCACCGACTCAATGGATATGAGTTTGAGTGAACTCTGGGAGTTGGTGATGGACAGGGAGGCCTGGCGTGCTGCAATTCATTAGGTCGCAAAGAGTCGGAAACGACTGAGAGACTGAACTGAACTGAACTACTCCAAAACCATTTATTTCCACACTTCTAGATCCTCTCTGACAGAGAAGGCAATGGCACCCCATTCCAGTACTCTTGCCTGGAAAATCCCATTGATGGAGGAGCCTGGTGGGCTATAGTCTATGGGGTCGCTAAGAATCGGATCGACTGAGCGACTTCACTTTAATTTTTCACTCTCATGCTTTGGAGAAGGAAATGCAACCCACTCCAGTGTTCTTGCCTTGAGAATCCCAGGCACAGGGGAGCCTGGTGGGCTGCCATCTATGGGGTCGCTCAGAGTCGGACACGACTGAAGTGACTTAGCAGCAGCAGCAGCAGATCCTCTCTGAAGACCCCAAAATAATCTCTCAAAGGAAAGAAATTATTTTTTTTTAAACAGCATTTTGGTAAATAATTTAACAAAGCAAAAGTTTTGTTCAGCTATGTAGTATATCATCAGTAATCATAATAAATGTTTTTAATAAGCATGAAATTATAACTCTGAAGTTTACTAAAATTAAACCACCTGCTAAGGCTGAGAAGATGAGACTAAACATTCATTTTTCCAAATAGGTGGAATGTAATGCCTGTTTTAATCAAAACATAAGGATTTATTCAAATTGGCAATAAAGGAGAGTTCAACAGAAATCATAGATATTTATATTTTAAATTTCTAAAGAACTTCAAAATGAAGGGTATACAACTTTAAAATGCTATATAATGACAGGATGACAAGTTGTAACAAATGGCATTTTAAAAGCTCTGCTTATAATGGTACTAAAGGTATCATTTCCTGTAATTTTATATATGTCATTAATTTACTATATCTGGATGCAACATATTACCAAACAGATGTTCATCAGGGACTAAGATATTTTAATAAAACATGATAATTTGAGCCTAGATCTATTAAACATTTTTTAATCTAACATTCATAGTCTAGCTAAACATTTTACATTACCAACAAAACTTTTAGAAAATGGGAGAAGTGGTGTCTGAAAAGAATATTTATTTCAAAACTACATTTAAATGAAAGCATTTGCCAATATTTGTTTTCAAGAACTTTAAATATAATTTTATAAACTAGATATCTGACCAATTCACACAATATGAAATTTGTTAGAAAATAAGAAAGCAACTGACATGTATATTTAATATTGTAGAAGGTTTTGATAAAGAACACTCAATAGTTTAATTTGTATTGGGATTGTCAGCTCATAGAAATTGATAAATGCTAAAAAATTATGTCAAATTAGATATAAATTAGATCAAATCGCCAAATCTTCTACATCATTGAAAAAGCAAAAGAGTTCCAGAAAAACATCTATTTCTGATTTATTAACTATGCCAAAGCCTTTGACTGTGTGAATCAAAATAAACTGTGGAAAATCCTGAAAGAGATGGGAATGCCAGACCACTTGACCTGCCTCTTGAGAAATCTGTATGCAGGTCAAGAAGCAACAGTTAGAACTGGACACGGAACAACAGACTGGTTCCAAATAGGAAAAGGAGTATGTCAAGGCTGTATATTATCACCCTGCTTATTTAACTTCTATGCAGAGTACATCATGAGAAATGCTGGGCTGGAAGAAGCACAAGGTGGAATCAAGATTGCCAGGAAAAATATCAATAACCTCAGATACACAGATGACACCACCTTGGATAGCAGAAAGTGAATAAGGACTAAAAAGCCTCTTGATGAAAGTGAAAAAGGAGAGTGAAAATGTTGGCTTAAAACTCAACATTCAGAAAGCTAAGATCATGGCATCCAGTCCCATCACTTTATGGCAAATAGAAGGACAAACAGTGGAAACAGTGGCAGACTTTATTTTTTGGGTATCCAAAATCACTGTAGATGGTGACTGCAGCCATGAAATAAAAGATGCTTACTCCTTGGAAGGAAAGTGCCGAAGAATTGATGCTTTTGAACTGTGGTGTTGGAGAAGACTCTTGAGAGTCCCTTGGACTGCAAGGAGATCTAACCAATCCATCCTAAAGGAAATAATTAATGAATATTTATGGGGAAGGACTGATGTTGAAGCTGAAACTCCAATATTTTGGCCACCTGATGCAAAGAGCTAACTCATTTGAAAAGACCCTGATTCTGGGAAAGATTTAGGGTGGGAAGAGAAGGGGACAACAGAGGATGAGATGGTTGGATGGCATCACCGACTCAATGGACATGAGTTTGAGTAAACTCTGGAAGTTGGTGATGGACAGGGAGGCCTGTCTTGCTGCAGTCCATGGGTTTGCAAAGAGTCGGACACAGCTGAGCGACTGAACTGAACTGAACTGAAAAAATTATATATTATAAAATTATAGTTATTGCCAAAATGTTGAAATAACTTGAATTTTTGGATTCCCTCCTCCACAGTCAATTCTGGAGAAATTTTACAATTGGGAAATAAAAATATGTTTCAGATACTAACAAATAATAAACGAAACACCAATAAATCCTGAGAAGACTCAAAGCTGTCTTCCACTGGTATATTTTAGGTCCTATTTCTGCCTTTGGGACAAATTTTAACTGGCTCCTCACTTGTAGATGTCAGTCCAAATAAGAGGATATCAGGAGTGTGTAAAATCTTTAAAGAGGGAAGAACTTGATATAATTTTTATAGAGAGACCAACTCCCTCAGGTATTATTCATAAGAGGTGAAAACTGAAACTTTGACTGTAAGATTTGCCATACAGAGTTAACATCAAGCATGAGTGGTCAGGGTACATTCTGAAACACTTGAGATTCTAAATTCTTCCTCACTGGTGCATTTCTCATTAAATTACCCAGTTCTCTTATGGAGTGCTTACTGGCCTTCAGTCTTTCACCAATGCACATTACCAGATAGAGTAGTCATAGTGGAAATATGCACACTGTTCTTTACAGTCAGTTAGGGAATGTGGTTGAGTTATGATCAATAGGATTTGAACAAATACTTTGATAGCCACTTCTAGACTTGGCCCTGAAGAATATCTTTCATTTCTCTCTTCCCATCTCTTCAGAGAACTCTACCTAATAGACTCTATCATAGTAATATCAGAAGTCAAGCTTTTTGTACACTATAACTGTAAGAAGGAAGCTGTTCAGTATGTGATAAATCTTTACTGATGAGAAACAAAACTCCACTGTAATTATCTGCCAAGAATTCATGTTTTTTGCTTGTTTAGGAAAGCCTAGCATACCTTGACTTTAAAATAGATTGCTAATACTAAAAGGAAATAAACTCACATATCAAAATAAATAAGCATATGAGAAATACAACTTTTTTTCTCTAAAAAACACCATATAGTGGTCCCCATACACAAAGTGAAGTATTATTGGAACAGGCAAGAAAAATAAAACCTTAAAAATAATATAAAATAATGATATACATAAGGAGAAAAGAAAGATGCTGTTAACATAAGATGCAATTGTTGAAACAAAGAATTAAAATAAAGAATGGATAATCAGATGATTGTCAATGTAAGATATATACATGTGTTGAAAGGTGATTAATGACTTCTGCCAAAAAGAAGCAGAAAAAGAGAAAAAAAAATAAAGGATAACATATTTGATTAAGCATTGAAATATATTTTAGAGAATTAAAGAGAGCTGAAAGATACTTGATTGAAAGAATGGCAAACAAGAGAGAGAAAAAATACACACATGGATATATTATGGTGAGTTTTAAGAATATCAAAGACAAAAGGAGAAGATTGTGAATTGTGTCCAAAAGAAGGAACAGATACCTGAAAAGTACAAAAGCACAGTCACCAAATTTTGATAGCAACTACAATGGAAGGAATAAAGTGAAAGTGAAAGTTAAAAAAAAAAAAAGACTGCTGAGTATGTGTATGCTTTTTTTATGTATAGATAGAAAAGATATTTGAAACTAAATATTTTGCATCAAACCAAACTATTGATTAAATGTGAGAGCACAATAAAAATCCCCTGAAGGATCTAAGGTATTGGAACATTTGTCACACAGAGACACACATTTTGGGAAAAAAAAAATCGGAGGACAACTCAATTTATTAGAAGAGATACACATATTTTGAAGGAAATATGAGTATAGCAAGCAGCACAAAATTTAATCCTTAAATTCTGAATGGCTTAAATTTCAGAAGTATTTGTCTAAGTCTTTGTCTTTAATTAAATTCCATGCAACTTTTTCATGAATTCTGGAAAATCAGGCCATTCTGATCTGTCTTTGTTGTTAATTGAAATTTCAAGAGCACATAACTATGAAGTTAGTCTGGCCTATTGTTTTAGCCATTTTTGCAACAGAGGGAGTAGTGTGTGTGTTTGCATGTTTAGTTATTTTATTTTTTGTATTTTTACTTTGCTATGTGATTTTTAAATGGATTTAATTTTAATAAACTGTGATTTGTTGAAATTTTAGGTTCCATCAAATGTAATGGCACTTGTGTGAAATAAAAATGTACATCTCCATATTAAAAAATAAATAAATAAAACAGACCAGTCTCTTAAAAATGGCCAAAAGTATATTATATTTATTAACTTAAAACTGATAATGTACTATAATGTATTTCTTGTCATGGAGAACTCAGTTCAGTTCAGCTCAGTCGCTCAGTCGTGTCCGACTCTTTGCAACCCCATGAATCACAGCACGCCAGGCCTCCCTATCGATCACCAACTCCTAGAGTTCACTCAAACTCACGTCCTTCGAGTCAGTGATGCCATCCAGCCATCCCATCCTCTGTCGTCCCCTTCTCCTCCTGCTCCCAATCCCTCCCTTGCAACAGGGTCTTTTCCAATGAGTCAACTCTTTGCATCAGGTGGCCAAAGTATTGGAGTTTCAGCTTTAGCATCATTCCTTCCAATGAACACCCAGGACTGATCTCCTTTAGGATGGACTGGTTGGATCTCCTTGCAGTCCAGGGTACTCTCAAGAGTCTTCTCCAACACCACATCTCAAAAGCATCAATTCTTTGGCACTCAACTTTCTTCACAGTCCAACTCTCACATCCATACATGACTACTGGAAAAACCATAGCCTTGACTAGATGGATCTTTGTTGGCAGAGTAATATCTCTGCTTTTGAAAATGCTATCTAGGTTGGTCATAACTTTCCTTCTAAGGAGTAAATGTCTTTTAATTTCATGGCTGCAATCACCATCTGCAATGATTTTGGAGCCCCCAAAAATAAAGTCTGACACTGTTTCCCCATCTATTTCCCATGATGGCTGAGAGGGGCAACCCCACATCCAAGGAGTGGCAGCTGCCTGGGCAAGGAGGGCTGAAAGGAGCTACTCCACGTTCAAGGTCAGGAGGAGTGGCCGTGAGGAGATACCCCTCGTCCAAGGTAAGGAGCATCGGCTGCACTTTGCTGGAGCAGCCGTGAAGAGATTCCCCACGTCCAAGGTAAGAGAAACCCAAGTAAGATGGGAGGTGTTGTGAGAGGGCATCAGAGGGCAGACACACCGAAACCATACTCACAGAAAACTAGTCAATGTAATCACACTAGGACCACAGCCTTGTCTAACTCAATGAAACTAAGCCATGGAGAACTAGGACAAAGAAAATATTTTCCTACATTTATTTTAATTTACCTCTTTATTTCAAATTCTACTACTAGTTCATATTGACAATTATAAGAGGAAAAATATTAATTTTCAGAATAAAATACAGTATTACTCTCTAAACAGCAAAATTTAGCAAAGTATGTATAATGATTTTGAACATGAAGTATAATTTGAATGATTTCAATGTTTTACATAGAATGATAGCATTTTATTGCCTTAAATGTTGCTAAGTAGCCCAAAACATTGCTTACAAAAAAAAAAAAAAAATTTGACTCTGAGGATGGGTTTGCAAATCCCCTTTGGTTAATGTATGTATAACTTGCCATCATGAGTCATCATACCACATTACTTTTATGTGTAATGTTCTGAGTTCCTTTAGTTCGAAACCATGCAGCCAATTGGCAAAAATATTCAGGTACACTCATAGACTAACTCCATATTTTGAAATAAGAAGAATATTACCATCCATTCCAACAAAGAATAGATTTATTATAAAGGGGGATTTTGTTATTCAACACAGTTTGCATAGTAAGCAGAAATGGGAAATGTTGCATCTAGTAACCATCTACAATGTCATTTTAATTTTCAAGATAATGTATACATGGAATTTATATATTAAATATATTTGTATGATAAATATACATTAAATAGATTGAGAACATTTTAAACAATCTAAATATAAATATATGTATATAACTATGGAAATTACCCTTACATTTGTAACAGCAAATTATCATGAGAGTTGACTTAAAATTAGTCAGTCTTCTCTGCATTGCTAGGCAAAATAATCAAGAATCATTTAAAAAATTAATCTCTATATAAATTATCCTGTTTGCATCACATCAAGTTGCTCATGTAAAAAGTATTTAGTCACCAATCAAGTTCTATAATTTAGATTGACTGGCAAGCACTTTTTTAAAACAGGGACTTATATCCAAAGTTAACTTTTTCTTCTTCCCTGTCTTACTAATTTGTATATATTCATCCTAATGGATGTTTGCATGTGTGCCCAGTTGCGCCTGTCTCTTTGCTACCTCATGGACTATAGCCCTCCGGCTCTTCAGCCCTAGAATTTTCCAGGCAAGAGTACTGCAGTAGGTTGCCATTTTCTCCTCCAGGGGATTTTCCCAACCTAGGACTCCAACACACATCTCTTACTCCTCCTGTACTGGCCAGCAAATTCTTTACCACTGAGTTGCCTGGGAAGCCCATTTTAAAGGGAATTAAAATAAAATGCATGGTATTTCATCTCAATTGTAACATCCTAGCGGTTTAGCTGCCAATCTATGAATGTATTTTATGGTAATGTAGCAAAATATGAAAATTAATAATGATTCATGAAATATTTGTCATGATTCACAAGGAGATAAAGAGCTTATACAAAAGTGTAAATCGCTTTGCATTAAACACACCATGTATTTCAGCTGGCGTTTTTTTAATATCAAGACTTTCTCGAAAAAAGGAAGCAATGATTTATGTTTTCTCTCAAGTGCCTAGCTACTCCTGGGCCAATAACCCATGATTCAAAGTGAAGCTACTCTAAATAGCATTACTTTGTATAATTTCTAACATAGTCTTTAATTTAATGACATTCTGTCCAGCTAGATTAATTTGATGTAGCAAAGGACAAATTTATCAAAAGATCATTCTTAATTTATATAGATTTCCAAACTTCATTCCTGTATAATACCCAGTGAAGTGTTTTGAAAAAACAAACAAGAAAATGCCAGGAGCACTATTAGGTCAGCCTTAGGCAAAAAGTGGCTGATTCTACCTTATTCTCTCCTAGGAAGTACATTGCAGTCCCCAAATCTAATAACCTGAGGCGATGATATCAAATTCCTTAGTTTATGTGGGTTCATTTCATTTACAATTTGACAAAGATTTTGTTGTTTGTATATTTTAGTACTTGATTTTAAGGAGTAATAACTATGTTTTAAATTGATGCTGTTATTTGAATACTGTGGGATAATATTACTAAAATTGAATATCCATCCATCCTAGGAAAAGGAAGTTGCAAAAAGTATTGCTTTTTAGATCTGACCTCTTTGAATCATTGAAGCTTTAGCATAAATGCAACAGAAAAAGTGATGTTCAAGTATACCATAGTTTCTATAAATAAATTATATTACATGGGAAACCTAAAATACATTGGAATGACTAGAGTTCAATAAGATCTTGTTTTCAATTCAAAGTAAACTGTAAAGTGAATTATACATCTTCAGTTCAGAGATATCAGCATTCATTAAGATAACAGATAAACTGTGTTGAGATTTCAGTGACATTAATATTTCACTTTCCAAAGAACAATGACTGATATTTCTGATTATGGATTCTTGATAAAATAATATACTCCCCAAAGAGGATTAATATTGTGAAGTTTAATTGCTTGTTATTAATAATAAAGGATATAACAATCATTATAAGTAGAGTAGGAAAAATATGGCATCAGCAAGTGCATGTAGAAAGTGGGAAATGCTAGGAAAAATACCTTCCCATACTTCTCAAGTTAACACAACATAGTAGATCTAAAAATATTTCTTAAAATTATTATGTGTTCAACTCATTTTGGTAATTCTTTTTTACTTGGAAATTTAGGTGTTGAGGTATATGATAAAGATTACACAAAACAATCTCAAGATTTTATTTTTTCTAAAATTCCTAATAAAGAATAAATCCAAAGGGACTGTCTTTGTTCTGATTTAATTAACAAGTTGTCAATTAACTCTCCCATTTCATCACAGTATATCAGACATTAATAACTTTTTAATAGTTATACCCAATGCAGTAAATACCATCTTTCAGACACAGTGATCAGAGACCAGTGAATCAACAAGAGAACTGTAGTTTAAACATCTACCTGCTCCAAATGGGACTATGGCAGACAATCTTTTGATCACAATATAGCAATGAACAGAAATCATTCATGATCTGTAATGAACCTACTGATGAAGTAGAAGTGGTTGCGATATTAATTTACATAGAATCTTTATTAATTACATTGTAAAACAAATACGACATGGCAAAGCATAAGTGAATAATAGAAATGCTCAGCTCACACTCTTTAAATATTTTATTTTTATATGTGTAGATCAGTAGTTTAATAGTCAACCAATATTCAATTTTTTATATTTTGAAAATTTTTCAAAAGTAACAAATCTAGCAACTAGAAAATATATCTTCTTGTAAAACATTTTTGCCAGTGCCATAGAGAAACAGCAAAGCAAATAATAAAAATAGTCAATACTTCATGATTTTTATTTTGTCTACTTTATTTAATAAAAATATCATAAAGATAACCTAAAAGCAGGATTAAACCAACTTGAAAAATTATTTTTCCAGAAATTATAATACATTAGTTTGGTGATTTATTCAGAACAATTATATTACAAGCTTTAGTGTTCTTGCAGTGAGTCCCACTTAATCAACAAATGAGTCAGGGAGCTTATCATTATTGAAATAATATAATACTGAATTTATTCAGATAAAACATTCTTTTCTTAACATATTTCAAATAGTCTGCAAAAGGTAAAGTGGATCTAAGTAATCTTTATATAAGATTTGAAAGAAATATGTATCTTCTAAAGGATATGTAAAGTACCTTCTCTATGTAAGGTACTGTTCTGGGCTTTGTGGAGAACACCAGGAGGAGTCAGATGTGGTTCTTGCTTCAAGAAACATATACTATACTAAGATTTAATGGACAAAGGAGCATCTTTTCTCTAAGAAAAATACTGTGCCTATTCTCTTCACTGAAATTGTAACCTCACTGCTTTCATTCTCAACCATATTATTCTAGTAAATTCAACCAGCTATAATACAAATATCACAGATTAAGGGGCTTAGAAACACAGAAATATGTTTCTCATAAGACTGAGACTAGCAATTCCAAGGTCAAAGTATAGGTATATTTGGTTTCTGGTGAGAGCACGCTTCCTTATACATGGCTGTCTTCTCATGATGTCCTCATGCAGCA